>NC_083225.1:0-1362500 GCF_032191835.1 Heteronotia binoei | reverse complement strand
TAAAGAGGAGCTGCCTTTTCACAGTCTAACTGAAGAACAAAGCGGGAATCAAGTGGCACATTTAAGACCAACGAGTTTTTATTCAGAATGTAAGCTTCCGTGTGCTCCAAGCGCACTTCATAAGATGCAATGACCAGCAGTCCTAAATATAGAGAGAGTGATCTTCAAGGTGCAACTTGACTCTTGGTTTGTTCTGCTGCTTCAGACCAACGCGGCTGCCCACCTGGAAGGGTCTAACTGAGGCTGCGGTCACACACATGCTAAACAATGCACTTTCGATCCTCTTTCAATGCACTTTCTGTCAAGTCTGCTGTATTTTTATTAACCTATTTTCTAACTCTGGTTCAGAAGCAAGGGATTCTGGGCTCATACTGAACACCGAATGCTGCTAGCTACCTCTCCTTCCCCCCTCCTCTTAGCTATGCCTTTGTTGTGTAGTCTGCTTTGAAATGCTGATATGTGAACAAGATAGTGGAGCCTTCTCAAGCCGGGTGTCTGTGGGAGTGTGAAGCGCCAAGGCCTTGGCTTGGGAACGAGGGAGTAACATCCTAGTGTGAAAATATACGGCTTAGAGTGCCCCGCCCGTAGGAATCCTTTGATCTATACCTTAAATGCTTGGTTAATATCTATGTACCCCAGTCCTTCAATCTCTATCATGGTCTTCAGTTCTGCTTTCAATAAACTAGCAACTTTGTTTCAACCAAAGACTCGTTATTGAATTCAGCCGACTTGACATTTTGAAGGACTCCTTATCTTGCGGTTCAACCTTTCCGGCAACTGAAAAGGCGATGACCGATCAGCCTCCGGACAACGGAGAACTCCCAACCAGAGGGGAGGGGGCCGAGACACCCTGGCACCCTGGCACATTCATACTGCTAGAAGGACCGCAGCCTCCCCCCCCCCCCCCCCCCAGTTTCAACTGGTGGTTACTCCCCGGCAATACCAGCCAAGGACCTCGACCACATTGATGGACCAGGCACCGATCCGCCGAGAGGCGATCATGACCCGCCACACCAAGTGGGTTCAACTGGCCGAAGCCGTGGCTACCAACCCGGGCGAGTCGGGCGAGGGAGTCGAGGCAACCGGGGCTCAAGCCCCTGGCAGCGGGAGTGAAGGCGCGGAGTGCGGGGCGGAGGACGGAGGGCCGAAGCCCAAGGACCCGCACGATGAGGACTACGAGATGTTTCTATCGATGGTCCGCCGCGAGGTCGACGGGGCGGTGAAGGACCTCAAAGACCAAATGCAGACCCTGACCGCGCAGCTGGGATGAGCGCTGGGGGTAACCGGGGCCCGCCAGCAACAGCCAGGGCCGGCGGGGCCGCCCGAGCCAACCCCCACCCATCGCCCCTGCGGCACCCCAAGTGCCGGCGGCACCCCAAGCGCCGGCGGGCCCCGCCCCGGCCAGGCAACAAGACCTGGGGGGGGGGCGGGAGCTGGATGCAACTTTCGACGGGGACCTGGAGGAAGTGAACTACTTTGCAATCCAAGCAAATAGCTACATGTACTATTGGGGAGACCTGTTCCCCGACGAGATGAGCCGAGTTGACTATCTGGAATCGAAACTGCGGGGCGCTGCTAAGAAATAGTATGTGAGTCTGTGTGAGACCAACAGCCCGATCCTGCACTTCGTGAACACGTTCGTACAAGCGCTACTGACCCAGTACGAGGACCCCCTGCAGGAGGCCCGAGCGCTATCGGCGCTGCGGAACATGAAGCAGGGGGCCCGATCCATCCGGGAGTATGCCGCAGATTTCCAGGCTAACGCTGCCCGAGCCCGGAACTGGAACGAGGTAATGAAGATCGAGCACTTCACCAACAGGCTGAACCCTAGCATTCTGGACTGGGCGCTCACCCAAGCCAGCCCAGACACGCTAGTGGGGTGGATTCAGCTCGCAGGAGAGGTGGAAACCAACCTGAAGAGAGTGGCAATGCTGCGCCAAGCATTGGCGGCCGGCAAAGGAGCACCCAAGACCACCCCCGGGAAGGTCGAGCCTCCCAAAGCCAAGAAACCGCTGGCGGCCGTCCCGGCGGGGCCCCGCCGCTGCTTCCGGTGCGGCGACCCAAACCACCTTGCCTCCAACTGCCCTCAGCCGCCTGCGGGGACCGCCCCGACGCCGGGGATGACCAGGCAAAGCACCCCGGGCCCTAAGAAGCCCACTGGCCGCCCTAAGGATGCGGCGAAAAGCAGCGCGCTGATGGTGCAGGAGGAGCTACAGGAGGAAGAGGTCCGTCTTTCCGCCAAATTGGCCGACCTCGCGTGGGAAGAGGAGCCGGCGGGAAATGACTCCGACCTGCTTTAAACGGTGCCAACCAGCAGGTCCATCGGGAGAAGGCACCACTAACGGTGAGAACCACGGGAAGGCTGTGAAACTGCTGAACCCAAAACTGAAAAGATTCCTACAGATTCGAGCCCTCATAGACTCGGGGTGTAACCGAGAACTAATCTCCCCCAAGGTGGTGGAGGCCCTGGGACTAGAGCGCTCGCAGCTTCCCCACCCCATGCTGTTTGAGCAGATGGATGAGTCGGTAATGGGGGGGGGACCCTGTACGCAGGAGACAGAGCCATGCCCCATGGGGATTGAGGGCCATTGGGACCTGGAGACTTTTGTCATTGCCCAGGCTTGCGGCTACCCCGTGGTGTTGGGAGTGGGGTGGTTGGAGAAACACGAGCCCCTCATCCGCTGGAAAGCGCAAACCATTCGGTTCCCTGACCCCGATTGTAGCGGGCACTCCTGGAGCCCGGCGTGGGGGCCGCGAGCGCCCGCCGCCCAGTAAAGGGCGTGCGTCCTGGTAGAAGAGGTGCACCAGGTCCCGAGCGCATACCGAGACCTAATGGAAGTGTTTAGCGAACGGGAAGCCAACCAGTTACCCCCCCATCGGAACACAGACTGTGCCATAGAACTGATCCCCGGGGAAAGCCTACCCCGAGCCAAACTCTACCAGATGGGGTGGGACGAGAAAAAAGAACTGCGCAAGTTCCTAGACTTAAACTTGGAGAGGTGTTTCATTAAGCCGGCAACGGCCCCCCATGCGGCCCCGGTGCTGTTTAGAAAGAAGAAGGACAATACTCTTAGACTTTGCACAGATTTTCGCGGGATAAACGCGATATCAATGTCCAACGCCTACCCCATTCCCCTAATCAAAGACTTGCTGAGCACAGTGGCGGGGGGAAGATCTTTACAAAGCTCGACTTGAGAGATGCGTACTTCCGAGTGCGCATCAAAGAGGGGGATGAGTGGAAGACGGCGTTTAACACTCCGATGGGACAATTTGAGTACTTAGTCATGCCATTCGGTTTGCAGGGGACGCCTGGGGTGTTCATGAATTTTATAAATGATGTGTTGAGAAAATTTCTGTACAAGGGGGTGGTGGTGTACCTGGATGACATCATTATTTACTCACAGGATGAGAAGTCCCATGTAAAATTGGTGAGGGAGGTGCTAACCACCCTGCTGGAGCACCAACTGTATGCCAAACTATCTAAATGCGAGATTCACCGCACTGAATTAGACTACCTCGGGTTCCGAGTGTCTAAAGCCATGGACCCCGCGAAAGTGCAGGCGGTCGTAGAGTGGTCCCCCCGAGGACACGTAGACAGCTCCAATCTTTCATCGGATTCGCAAATTTTTACAGAGGATTCATTGAGGGGTTCGCCCAGATCGCCCTGCCCCTGACAGACCTCCTAAAGACAAAAGGGAAAGGGGAGGACGCGAAGCGACCCGGGGCGAAGCTAAACTGGACGCCCGCTTGCCAGGCGGCTTTCGACCAGCTCAAGCAACTGTTCACTAGCGAGCCGGTCCTGAGCCACCCGGACGAGCTCAAGGGCTTCGTGTCGCCATAGGAGCCATACTCATGCAGAGGGATGGGGAAGGGAAGTTGCGACCCTGTGCCTATATCTCGAGAAAATTCTCAGACGAGCAGAGAAATTGGTCAGTGTGGGACAAGGAAGCTTTCGCGGTCATGTTTGCGCTAAAAACCTGGAGATCGTGGCTAGAGGGGGCTAGAGTGCCATTCGAGATATGGACGGACCACAAAAACCTCGAGGCACTGACTGGGAAAACGAAGCTAAGTGAGAAGCAAATCAGGTGGGCGGGGTTCTTTTCCAAGTTCGATTTCACTCTGAAACACATCCCAGGGACCTGGAACTTCTTAGCCGATGCCCTGTCCAGGCTCCCACAACATGAGAGCCAGAGGGAAGAGGTGGTTGACTCGTTAATATCCCCCATGCAAGTGGCGGCCATGGTCACTACCCGCTCGCAGAAAAGGAGAGAGCTGGACGGGCTCAGCCATGAGCGCATCGCCTTGGAGACCGAAAGGGAGGGAGGTGGACCCTGAGAAAAGAAATCTTACAACTATGCCATTCATCTAAATTGGCCGGGCACTTTGGCTATGTGAAAACCTTGCACTTAGTAAACCGGCAGTTTTGGTGGCCGTCCCTTCGAAAGGACGTGTCGGAATTCGTAACCAGCTGCCCGGTATGCATAATGGCGAAAAAGAGAGGGGGGAAGCCCCCAGGCCTGCTGCAACCACTAGAAACGGCCAAACGCCCCTGGGCCATTGTGTCTATGGACTTTATAGTAGAGCTTCCTTCTTCACGGGGGAAGACAGTCATTTTAGTGGTAGTAGACACGTTTTCCAAGCAGGCTCATTTCATCCCCTGTGCTCGACTACCCACCGCCAAGAAACTGGCCACCCTATTCTTTGATCACGTGGCCAAACACCACTCAATTCCAGACAAAGTTATTAGTGACCGGGGGCCTCAGTTCGTTGCCACCTTTTGGCGGGAGTTCTGCAAACTGTTAGGAATGGAGCAGGGGTTAAGCTCAGCGTACCACCCCCAGACGGACGGACAGACGGAGAGAGTGAACGGGGTGCTGAAACAGTATTTGCGGTGCTTTGTGAGTCAACGCCAGTCCAACTGGGTAGACCTCCTCCCCTTTGCAGAATATGCATATAACAACAGTGCTCACAGTTCCACCAAAGCCTCCCCCTTCTCCACAGTGTTTGGGTATGAGGGAAAACCGATCCCGATGCTGCCGGGGGGGGGGGGGGAAGGTCCAGGGACAGGTTCTGCCTTCGAGCAGTGGTGGCAGGGACCTAGCCAGTGCTGGCCATCTATCCAGGAGAACTTAAAAGCAGCAAAAGAGGCTTACAAGAGGCAATACGACAAGTCTCATGTGCCAGTCTGGGAACTAAAAGTTGGGGACTCAGTATACCTGTCAACGAAAAATCTACCCCTTTCCCAACCATCCAGGAAGCTGGCTTTTAAATTCGTGGGTCCCTTTAAGATCAAGCGAGTAATTAACCCAGTAACTGTGGAATTAGATTTGCCTCCGGCCCTTGGTAAAGTCCACCCTGTGTTTCATTGCAGCTTACTTCGTCGAAGCCTGAACTCGACCGATTGGCACCAGTCAGAATCAACGAAACACAGTTCCGAAACACAGAGCCATAATCGGGAGCAATCTCGAGCCCGCGCCGTAGGGGGGGCAGTATGTCAAGTCTGCTGTATTTTTATTAACCTGTTTTCTAACTCTGGTTCAGAAGCAAGGGATTCTGGGCTCATACTGAACACCGAATGCTGCTAGCTACCTCTCCTTCCCCCCTCCTCTTAGCTATGCCTTTGTTGTGTAGTCTGCTTTGAAATGCTGATATGTGAACAAGATAGTGGAGCCTTCTCAAGCCGGGTGTCTGTGGGAGTGTGAAGCGCCAAGGCCTTGGCTTGGGAACGAGGGAGTAACATCCTAGTGTGAAAATATACGGCTTAGAGTGCCCCGCCCGTAGGAATCCTTTGATCTATACATTAAATGCTTGGTTAAAGTCTATGTACCCCAGTCCTTCAATCTCTATCATGGTCTTCAGTTCTGCTTTCAATAAACTAGCAACTTTGTTTCAACCAAAGACTCGTTATTGAATTCAGCCGACTTGACACTTTCCATTTGAATTTCGCCTGTTCACACAGTAAAATCCAGTTGGGAAATGCATTGAAAGTGCATTATTTTGTGTGTGTGTGTGTGTGGTAGATAACTCATTGAAAAATGTCGAGACAGTGTGCAACTGCAATAGAAAAGGCCAATGCTATGCTGGGAATTATTAGGAAGGGACTTGAAAACAAATCAGTCAGTATCATCATGCCCCTGTATAGATCAACGGTGCGACCTCATTTGGAGTACTGTGTGCAATTCTGGTCACTGCACCTCAAAAAGGATATTATAGCATTGGGAAAAGTCCAGAGAAGGGCAACTAGAATGATTAAAGGGTTGGAACACTTTCCCTACTAAGAAAGGTTAAAACGCTTGGGGCTCTTTAGCTTGGAGAAGCTCTTTAGCTTCGACTGCGGGGTGACATGATAGAGGTTTACAAGATTATGCATGGTTGTGGAGAAAGTAGAGAAAGAAGTACTTTTCTCCCTTTCTCACAATACAAGAACTCGTGGGCATTTAGTAAAATTGCTGAGCAGTCAGGTTAAAACGGATAAAAAGAAGTCCTTCTTCACCCATAGGGTGATTAACATGTGGAATTCACTGCCACAGGAGGTGGTGGCGGCTACAAGCATAGCCAGCTTTAAGAGGGGATTGCAGCCCTCATTTTGTTTCCCTGAGTAGCGTGGGCTGCATTTGTAGTTTCAATTTTGGGAGAGGGATGGTGGCTCAGTAGCAGAGCATCTGCTTGTTAAGCAGAAGGTCCCGCTGCCAGTCTGAGTAGACAAGACTGACTTTGAGGGACCAAAGGGGGTCTGGTTCAGTAGAAGGCAGCTTCAGATGTTCATATATATGATATTTTAGGGGAGGGCTGGTGGCTCAGCGGTAGAACATCTGCTTCTTAAGCAGAAGGTCCCAGGTTCAAACCCCAACATCTCCCACTAAAAAGGTTCCAGGCACGTAGGACATAGAACCTGTTGTTAATTTATTTCAATCCCACCACTGCAGGAGACTTTGGGGGTGGAGCCAAGATCAAGGCTGTGACAAGCATAATTGAACTCCAAGAGAGTTCTGGCCATCACATTTAAAGGGACGGCACACCTTTTCAATTCCTTCCTTCCATAGGAAATAATGAAGGATAGGGGCACCTTCTTTTGGGGCTCATAGAATTCGACCACCTGGTCCAATCTTTTTGAAACTTGGGGCGTATTTTGGGGAGAGGCACTAGATGTTATACTGAAAATTTGGTGCCTCTACCCCAAAAAACAGCCCTCCAGAGCCCCAAATACTCACGGATCAATTCTCCATGATTTTCTATGGGAATAAATCTCCATAGGGAATAACAGAGTTCCCAGCAGACATTTCCCTCCCCTCCCTTCCCCCCGCTTTCTGACAACCCTGAAGCGGGGGGAGAGCCTCCAAACGGGGATCCCCTGGCCCCACCTGGGGATTGGCAACCTAGAACACAAACAGGCAACACCATTCCTTATGTACATTTGGCCTGAGTTAAACACACACACACCCCTTATCTGGGCAGCAATCCACCCTATTGGTCTCTCCAGGATCCTTCATTTGCATTTCCTGAGAGAAATGCCTTGTGTCCTGATTGGCTGGTTTTTTAAAGAATAACCAATCGGAATGTAGGCATCAGGGTCCTGGAGGGGAAGGAAGCATGCTTCAAGATCAACTAACAGACATAGCAAGCTTAATTTGCTTGGTAGAATAGCTGCAATTAAGATGAACATTTTGCTGAGAATAATGTATTTATTCCAAACTATTCTGATTGTGAAAGACAGTAAACAATTTAATAAATGGCAAAGAAAGATTTCAGAATTTATATCGGCTGGAAAGAAACCAAGGATTAAAACGAAAGTTTTAATAGACGCTAAAGAAAGAGGAGGATTCCAATTACCAGATTTAAGATTATATCATGAAGCAGTTTGTTTAGTGTGGATAAAAGATTGGGTGATGTTATTGAATAAAAAACTTTTAACGTTGGAAGATCATGGAAATAAATTCCTCTGGCAAGCTTATATGTACTATGGGAAGAAAAAGATGGATGGTTTTTTCTCTCACCATTACATAAGAAATAATCTGCTAAATATTTGGATGAAGTATAAGAAATATGGCGATGAGAGAAAACCACTATGGATAGTGCCAGCAGAAGTAATAAAAATAACAGCTGAGTCAGGAGAGGGAAAATGGATGTCATACAATCAACTATTAAAAATACAAAGTGGTAAAATAGAGTTGAAAACTGCAAATATGATTGGTTTTGAATGCAACAAATAAAGAGTTTGGTGGAAAGTGATATTAAAACTGAAAGAATAAGACGAGAACAAACAGAAATGGAAAAAGTTCTGCTTGGAGATAATGAAAAATTAATTTCAAAAATATATAAATTACTGTTAAAATGGCCTACGGAAGATGAAGTAGTGAAATCTCAAATGATTAAGCGGGCAATTAATGTAAATAAAGAAATACAGATGGACACATGGGAATATTTGTGGAAGAACTCTATGAAACTCTCAACAGAGTACTTGTGGAAGAACTCTATGAAACTCTCAACAGAGAAAACTGTTTTAAGATGATGTACAGATGGTATATGACTCCTAAAAAGTTGGCAACGATGAACAATAAGATGCCAGACAGATGTTGGAAATGTAAAAAACATGAAGGTTCTTTCTACCATATGTGGTGGACTTGTGAAAGAGCAAAAAAGTATTGGCAGATGATTCAACAAGAGATTTCTAAGATCTTGTAGCACCTTAACTTATTGTAGTTTTAAAAATTTTATGTAACTGTTTTTAAATGTATTTATTAACCGTATTTTACAATTGCTTTGTATAATAATCATGGTATATACCATGTCCTGTTAGCCGCCCTGAGCCTGCTTCAGCGGGGAGGGCGGGATATAAATAAAATTTATTATTATTATTATTATTATTGGGATATGAATTTAACAAAGTTGCAGAGACTTTTCTGTTGGGATTACAAATGGAAAAATTTCCAAAAGAAGACAGAACTTTAATCTGGTACTTGCTCTCAGCTGCTAGGACATTGTATGCGCAGTTGTGGAAGCAAGAAAAAATACCAGAGAAATGGGATTGGATTGTAAAAGTTATGACATGGATTGAAATGGACACGTTAACAAGAACCTTAAGAGACTATGATTTAGAAGTATTTAAAATGGAGTGGAAAAAGTTCAGAAGATACGTAGAAAAAGAGTGGAAAATAAAAGAACATTGGACAATTTTTGATAATGACTAAGTACAAGAGGGAGGAGGATATTAATTTTGGTTCTTATTAATTAAGGGTAACTTTAATATTAAGATTTTAAGTATATAACACCGGCGGGGGTCAAGTAACGGGGGAAGGGGTGGGTAGAAAGTAATATATGGGATAGATAAAAAAGTAATTATTAATGATGTAAGAAATTGAAATTTATTACCATGTTACTAATAAAATTGTTTGAAACTAAAGATCAACTAACAGACATAACAAACCAGTAGTCAAAACAACCAATACACAACATGTGGCTAATGGGTTTCACTGCACGCAACCACGTTTCAGGGCCATTATTCTCAGAAGGAAACACGTGAGGGTGGGAAATGGGCAAGGACAGAAATGTAACCCCATCCTATAAACATATTATTAACATATTAGAATAGATTTCTCTAGCAGAACAGAAGAGGGTGCCAGGTTCCCTTACCTTTCCAGCAGGGGCCTTTTTTTGGGGGGGGGGGGGGGTATTCCAGGGGGGAGGACCCAGATAACATTTTGGGCCATTTCCAGTGAAACTAAAAGTAGCCCAAAACAGGAAATGGCTGGCAGCCATTTGAGTGCTACCAAGGGGGATGCAAAAGGGACCACTCAAATGGCTGCCAGCCATTTCATGGACAATTTTGCAACCCTCCACCCCCCCTCCCGGTTTCTAATTGGGGGCAGAGGAGCAAAACCAGAAGAGGACAGAAAGAAACTCATTTTGGGGTGGGAAGCCTTCCCCATATCAGAATAGGGTTGCCAAGTCCAGTTTAAGAAATATCTGGGGACTTTGGGGGTGGAGCCAGGAGACTTTGGGGGTGGAGCCAGGAGACATTAGGGGTAGAGCCAAGATCAAGGCTGTGACAAGCATAATTGAACTCCAAAGGGAGTTCTGGCCATCACATTTAAAGGGACGGCACACCTTTTCAATACCTTCCTTCCATAGGAAATAATGAAGGATAGGGGCACCTTCTTTTGGGGCTCATAGAATTTGACCCCCTGGTCCAATCATTTAGAAACTTGGGGGATATTTTGGGGAGAGGCACTAGATGCTGTACTGAAAATTTGGTGCCTCCCCTCCTCCCACTTGCTGACGATCTTGAAGCGGGGGGAGGGATCCCCTGCCCCCACCTGGGGATTGGCAACCCTATATCAGAGGATCCCCCTCTTGAATGGGGGACTGGGATCCCTAGAACAGAACACCTCTAAGGAAAGGATGTTCTTAGTTTAACCCATGCCTGAGAGACCAATGGAACATGACAACAGCCTCAATTTATTACTCTTAACAATTAAGAAACTTCTCACCATCAAGGACACATCAATCATCAATTCTGACATACTTATGTAGGGTTGCCAATCCCCAGGTGAGGGCAGGGGATCCCCCAGTTTGGAGGCCCTCCCCCCGCTTCAGGGTCGTCAGAAAGTGGGGGAGGGGAGGGAAATGTCTGCTGGGAACTCTATTATTCCCTATGGAGATTTATTCCCATAGAAAATCATGGAGAATTGATCTGCGGGTATCTGGGGCACTGGGGGGGGGGCTGCTTTTTGGGGTAGAGGCACCAAACTTTCAGTATGGCATCTAGTGCCTCTCCCCAAAATACCCCCCAAGTTTCAAAAAGATTGGACCAGGGGGTCGAATTCTATGAGCCCCAAAAGAAGGTGCCCCATCCTTCATTATTTCCTATGGAAGGAAGGAATTGAAAAGGTGTGCCGTCCCTTTAAATGTGATGGCCAGAACTCCCTTTGGAGTTCAATTATGCTTGTCACAGCCTTGATCTTGGCTGCACCCCTAATGTCTCCTGGCTCCACCCCCAAAGTCTCCTGGTTCCACCCCAAAGTCCCCAGATGTTTCTTGAATTGTACTTGGCAACCCTATACTTATGTCCTGAACCCTAACAAATGATAGCCATATAACTGAGCTTATTGTTCTTTTAATCTGTTAAAAACATCTTCATTATTTTGTATGCTACTTTACTGCCCAACTTTCTGTATGAAAGACTGTTATTCCTGTTTCCATTCCAGTCTGTCCGAGGAAGTGTGCGTGCACACAAAAGCTCACACCCCGAATAATACTTTGTTGGTTTTAAAGGTGCCACTGGATTCTAACTTTGTTAACCCTTTCCTGTTAGTTGTCTGCCCCTATCAAATACCCCCACTCCAACAGTCTTCTCTCCCAAGACACTGCAGATGACCTAGTAAGGAAAACAACTGCCAGTATAACTCAGTGTTCCCACATTTAACAGATCAGGGTTCTATTTGCCCTGAGAGGGGACATAAGAACATAAGAGAAGCCATGTTGGATCAGGCCAATGGCTCATCCAGTCCAACACTCTGTGTCACACAGTAGCCAAAAAAACCCAAGTGCCATCAGGAGGTCCACCAGTGGGGCCAGGACACTAGAAGCCCTCCCATTGTGCCCACCCCCAAGCACCAAGATAGATAGATAGATAGATGAATTTATTGTCATTGTTCTCAACAAAAAGAGAGCAACGAAATGAGCTGCTCTTCCACAAACATACCAACACATCAAACACACATATTCATAAACCATTTAAATACATCTGAAACCATTAAACCATTTAAACCATTAAAACCATTTAAATACATCTAAAACGGATAAACATTCATAAAACCATTAAAACCATTTAAACCATTAAATAAACATTCATAAAACCATTAAACATTCATAAAACCATTAAAACCATTTAAACCATTAAATACATCTAAAACAGATAATCCTTCATAACCCTGCATTTAACCTAACCACAGCACTTGGATAGAAACTGTCCTTACAGAGCATCACTGCCCCAGACAGAGTCCCAATGATATGCTGTGGCTAATAGCCACTGATGGACTTCTGCTCCATATGCTTATCCAATCCCCTCTTGAAGCTATGTATGCTTGTAGCTGCCACCACCTCCTGTGGTAGTGAATTTCATGTGTTAATCACCCTTTGGGAAAAGAAGCATTTCCTTTTATCAGTTCTAACCCGACTGCTTAGGAATTTCATTGAATGTCCATGAGTTCTCATATTATGAGAAAGGGATAAAAATACTTCTTTCTCTATCTTCTCTATCCTAGAAACATGGGAGAGGAAATGGGTAGAAAGCAGTCCTCATTTTGGGCAAGACCTCACAGAAGCAGAACTCCAGAACCTCTAAATTGTATTGTGCACTTTCTTTCTTCACACCCCACCCCACACCCCAAATACTTGCTTCTGGGCTCCATTGTTCAAACCCTTTGTGAGAATTTCACTGAACTCTAAGATTTGACTAACGTTCTAATATTTTTCCCCACAGAAAATGGGGGAAACAATCAAAACATATAAAGCAGACATAGAAATCTTCCTCATGCCACTGTGGCCACACAGTAGAAAGTAATTTGAACAGTATGATGGGAGTAGTGTTTTATTATGACAATTATAATTCAAGAAGCATTTTAAGGTAGATGTTGAGCTGTTATAATTTAGTACACCTTCTGGTGGTGTCAGGAGTGTGTGGCATATGCAAAGGAGTTGTGCTAATGAGCTCCAGCACCTTTTTTCTACTAAATAACCCCTGGGGAAAGAATCGACTACATATTGGTTCAAAGTGACCACCTGAAATGTTTGACTGCAGGCCTCCAAATATAATCCCATTAACATGGAGCATTCCAGCTACTGTACACTATTTACCTTGCCGTGGCATATATCACAGAACTGTCTTTCTTTCATTCCTCTTTTTTCCCTTTAAATTACTTCAGAATTTCCATTTCATGAAGCACATTTTCTTTGGCATGCGAGGAAGCCAGAGAGCCAGAGGCATTTTTCACTCCTTTCCTCCCTCCCTTTAGAAAATATGTTCAGGAGGGGGTATGTGCTTGAGCTGCTAACAACCCTAGCCCAAGCTGGTCCCTCAGCCAAGTTTCCTGCATACAGCGTGCAAAACATATGCATTTCTACGTTACAACATTGCCAAAGGGAAGGGACCCAGCCATAAAGCTCTGTTAAAATAACATGCACATTAAGTTCCAAAACTCCATGGGGTGTCTCGCAAAAGGGAAAGCTTTCTTAACCTGTAATTGTTTCCAGTTCTCTACTCCCCCCCAAAAAAGGATTTATCCAACACACACAGAGATGCGCGTCTCACACAGCACACTGCAACTTCGCACTGCTGAAAACTACTGGCGCCTGTCACGTTTCCTCCCAAGCAATCCGGGCCGGGCCGCAAGTAGAGGCTGCCCCCACTCCATCTGGCAATTATTTGTTTCAGAGCTCCGCCCATGGGCAAATTAAATTATGTCGGATCCACTCCCTCAATAGCCCTGGGACCTTATTAAAATTATTTTCCCACTCCCTCCTACCCCCGCATACTATGCACATTAGAGTCACACAACACCATAGTCATTATTGGCACACCAAGTCAAAAACTGAACTAGTTTCCCACTCTCACTTCCAATCCAAACTGTGTAGTGGGTTTTCCATAGAGATACTGATGGATAGAGTGGCAAGATGCTGCACCCAGAGAGAGAAATGGCAGGAAGAAGCTTTCAATTGTTGCTGGAATGTCAACCCATGTGTCACTCTTAACTTTGTCTCTATATATGGCTGAAACACAGAGTAGGCCTCATTTACTTCATGAAGAAGAAGATATTGGATTTATATCCCACCCTCCACTCCGAAGAGTCTCCTTTACCTTCCGCCCCCACAACGGACAACCTGTGAGGTGGGTGGGGCTGGAGATGGCTCTCACAGCAGCTGCCCTTTCAAGGACAACCTCTGCCAGGGCTATGGCTGACCCAAGGCCAAACTAGCAGGTGCAAGTGGAGGAGTGGGGAATCAAACCCAGTTCTCCCAGATAAAAGTCCGCACACTTAACCACTACACCAAACTAGCTGTCCATGAAGTTTCTCCTTGCCCTTTCTGGCTGCCAACCACACTGATAAGTGAATGCCTGAACCAAAGCCCCCCATACCTATTTTCACATGTCCATTCATAAACTTTTTATGCCACTCTTCTACTGCCTTTATTGTCTTACCCTTCATCTTCCATCACAGTCAACTGAGATGTTTGGGGACCAGAAGATCCTGAACCAGACTGTCCAATTCTAACAGGAGTCTCCAAAAGATCAACAATTGACAATACAAATTTAACTGGGAAAACATGAGCACCTGCGCCACCTGAGCATCACCTAAATGATTCCTATCTTGTGGGTTCGAATCTTCCCTATGGTTCTGGCAAGGTGTTAGGAATGGGAACAAATAGGGATGGGCACAAACTGAACCTTGAACCTTCATGCAGAAATCAGGCCAGTTTGCAGTTCGGTGCAGAACCATGCCTCCCACAACTGTCCCCAAACTTCTGAAGTGATGGTATTGCTTTACTCTGCTCTGGTAAGACCTCACCTGGAGTATTGTGTTCAGTTTTGGGCACCACTTTTTAAGAAGGGTCCAGAGGAGAGTGACGAAGATGGTGAGGGGTCTGGAGACCAAGTCCTATGAAGAAAGGTTGAAGGAGCTGGGCATGTTTAGCTTGGAGAGGAGGTGTCTGGGAGGTGATATGATCACCATCTTCAAGTACCTGAAGGGCTGCCATATAGAGGATGGTGTGGAATTGTCATCTGTGGCCCTAGAAGGTAGGACCAGAACCAATGGGTTGAAATTAAATCAAAAGAGTTTCTGGCTCAACATAAGGAAGAACTTGCTGACCGTTAGAGCGATTCCTCAGGAGATGGTGGGCTCTCCTTCATAAGAACATAAGAGAAGCCATGTTGGATCAGGCCAATGGCCCATCCAGGCCAACACTCTGTATCACACCATGGCCAAAAAAATTTTGTATATATATACACACACACACACACACACTGTGGCTAATAGCCACTGATGGACCTCTGCTCCATATTTTTACCTAAACCCCTCTTGAAGCTGGCTATGCTTGTAGCCTGTGGCAGTGAATTCCACATGTTAATCACCCTTTGAGTGAAGAAGTACCTCCTTTTATCCGTTCTAACCCGACTGCTCAGAAATTTCATCGAATGCCCACGAATTCTTGTATTGTGAGAAAGGGAGAAAAGTACTTCTTTCTCTACTTTCTCAATCCCATGCATTATCTTGTAAACCTCTATCATGTCACCCCGCAGTCGACGTTTCTCCAAGCTAAAGAGCCCCAAGCGTTTTAACCTTTCTTCATAGGGAAAGTGTTCCAAACCTTTAATCATTCTAGTTGCCCTTTTCTGCACTTTTCTGCATTTCCTTGGAGGTTTTTAAACAGAGGCTAGATGGCCATCTGACAGCAATGAAGATCCTGTGAATTTAGAGGGAGGTATCTGTGAGTTTCCTGCATTGTTCAGGAGGTTGGACTTGATGATCCTGGAGGTCCCTTTTAGCTCTATGATTCTATTATTCCCAAACCTCCCTTCCTTCCCACTTGGCTTCCCCAGGCACCAAGTGGCTGCAGGCCACCTGAGGAAACCAAGGGGAGGCAGTTTAAACCTCCTCCCTCTGTGCCCCAGCTGAGCCCACAGTGAGGGGTCTCCCCACAGGCTCATTTGCTTTTTCAACCGGGCAGCACATCAGAGCCTGTAGAACAACCAGTCCTGCAGGGAGATCTCTCCCTATTGGCTATTCTTTAGGCTCTGCTGGGGTACAAGTTGGCATTTGCTCACCAGGCTTCAACGTTTGTTTTGCTTGAATATTTGCTATTTTGAATATTCTATTGCGAATAATCCCTTTTCTGAAGAAATTAACAATGAAACAGACATATCTAGTTGGCTGTATTGTTGTGAAGGATGTTTACCCCTGTGTTGTGAGTGTCAAGCATGAGATTTCAAAATAACCAGCCCTTGGATTTTTGAAACAAAGTTTGGTTTATTGATAATCCATGTGGCTCAGCTGAGCTAGGTATTGGAACTGATACAGTGTAACAGTGAGATGCATACTTAAAGATGGCACATCAAAGGCTTCTATAAACAATTCTACATTCTCTAAACCATTCTACATTCACATGTGAAACTTCACACTGTAACTTTCTTATCTCTATTATGGCTGGCGCTTCCTGGGTCCAAGCCTGGCTGGCCTGGGAATTGGTCCCAGGAGGTTTTATCTTCACAGAGTACATTCCTGCATTTGTTAGTAAAAGCAAAAGAGTTCTCTACTTTGATGTGCCTGAGTTTTATTCATAGTTAGTAACATTTTTATATTTTGATAGCTACCATCAGAAAGGAATAAACAATGCTTTACAGTCCATATGCTTCCATATCACCCTGCTTCCATATCACCCTGTTGATATGGAAGAATAACATTGAAATGACAATCATTCTCTAACAACAAAAAATCCAACAAGAAAGCACTCCTTCTGTACTGAGAACTTGGATAAATATTTATTTATTTATTTATTTATTTATTATTTTATTCGATTTATATCCCGCCCTACCCCACCGAGGCGGGCTCAGGGCGGCTCACAACACAAAAGCTAACAAGAATCAATTTAAAAATACATTAATAATTATACAATAAAATACATAAAAACACATAAAACTCACATCAATATGCACTATGCATATTGTGCACATCAATATGAACTTGTGGTTCTGTTGGATCACACTGGAATTCTGTATCTGCTTAAGTTTTGTATCACTTAGTATTAATTTATGAAGTACTATGTGGATAAGTTATTCTGTGTAATTTGTCGCAATGACCAGTGTGGTTCTCTTTAGTAGCTGTTACATATTGCAACTGCTCTCAATTGCTGAAGCCTGCCAGAGCTGCCTGGCTGAGGAAGGGAAGAAAGATTGGGGACAGATCTCTCTAATGTTCCCTATGGGCCCATAGGATACAATGGAGAGCTTCTAAGCTGAAAAAGGGAGGGGGTGGCATTTAACTGCCTCCCCCTCCCTCTCCCAGCTATAACAAACCGCAAATCCCCAGTTGGAAGGGATCTCCAAAGTCATCTAGACCAACCCCTGAACAAAGCAGGAAATTCACAAATACCTCCACTTCCCCTAAGTTCACAGAATCAGCATTGCTGTCAAATGGCCATCTAGCCTAAGAACGTAAGAGAAACCATGTTGGATCAGGCCAATAGCCCATCCATTCCAACACTCTGACTCACACAGTGGCCAGATATACATACACACACTGTGGCTAATAACCACTGATGGACCTCTGCTCCATATTAATATCTAACACCCTCTTGAAGCTGGCTATGCTTGTAGCCGCCACCAACTCCTGTGGCAGTGAATTCCACATGTTAATCACCCTTGGGTGAAGAAGTACTTCCTTCTATCCATTTTAACCTGACTGCTCAGCAATTTCATTGAATACCCACGAGTTCTTGTATTGTGAGAAAGGGAGAAAAGTACTTCTTTCTCTACCTTCTCCATCCCATGCATAATCTTGTAAACCTCTATCATGTCACCCCGCAGTCGACGTTTCTCCAAGCTAAAGAGCCCCAAGCATTTTTACCTTTCTTCATAGGGAAAGTGTTCCAAACCTGTAATCATTCTAGTTGCCCTTTTCTGCACTTTTTCCAATGCTATAATATCCTTTTTGAGGTGCAGTGACCAGAATTGTACACAGTATTCCAAATGAGACCGCACCATCGATTTATACAGGGGCATTATGATACTGGCTGATTTGTGTTCAGTTCCCTTCCTGATAATTCCCAGAATGGTGTTGGCCTTTTTTATTGCAATCGCACACTGTCTTGACATTTTCAGTGAGTTATCTACTACGACTCCAAGATCTCTCCCTTGGTCAGTCTTTGCTAGTTCACACCCCATCAACTTGTATTTGCAGCTGGGATTCTTGGCCCCAATGTGCATTACTTTGCACTGAACCTCATCTGCACACTGAACCTCATCTGCCACATTGACGCCCACTCACCCAGCCTCAACAGATCCCTTTGAAGTGCCTCACAATCCTCTCTGGTTCTCACCACCCTGAACAATTTAGTGTCATCTGCAAACTTGGCCACTTCACTGCTTACTCCCAACTCCAAATCATTTATGAACAAGTTAAAGAGCATGGGACCCAGTACTGAGCACTGCGGCACCCCAATGCTTACCGTCCTCCTCTGCAAAGACTGCCCATTTATACTCTCTCTCTGCTTCCTATTAATTAGCCAGTTTTTGATCCACAAGAGGACCTGTCCTTTTACTCCATTACTCTTGAGCTTACTAAGGAGCCTTTGATGAGGAACTTTATCAAAAGCTTTCTGGAAGTCAAGGTAAACAATATCTATCGGATCTCCTTTGTCCACATGTTTGTTCACCCCCTCAAAGAAATGTAACAGGTTAGTGAGGCAAGATCTTCCCTTACAAAACCCATGCTGAGTCTTCCTCAATGACTCGTGTTCTTCAATGTGCCTACTCATTCTGTCCTTGATAATGCTTTCTACCAACTTTCCCGGTATTGAAGTCAGACTGACTGGCCTGTAGTTTCCCGGATCTCCTCTGGAACCCTTTTATAAGATGGGGGTGACATTTGCTACCTTCCAGTCCTCAGGAACGGAGGTAGATTTCAATGAAAGATTATATATTTTTGCCAGGAGTTCAACTTTTCAGAACTCTTGGATGTATGCCATCCGGACCTGGTGACTTATTAGATTTTAATTCATCTATTAGTTGTAGGACCTCCTCTCTTGTCACCTCAGTCTGACTCAGGTCTTTCAACAGCCCTTCCAAAATAAGTGGTTCTGGAGCAGGCAAACACTTCTCATCTTCCACAGTGAAGATGGAGGCAAAAAATGCATTCAGCTTCTCAGCTGTTTCCCTATCCTTCTTCAGCAATCCTTTTACCCCTTGGTCATCCAAGGGCCCCATTGCCTCCCTGGCTGGTTTCCTGCTTCTAATATACTTGAAGAAATTTTTATAGTTGGTCTTTATGTTTTTTGCAATATGCTCCTCATAGTCCCTTTTTGCCTGCCTGATCACAGTCTTGCATTTGATTTGCCACAGCCTGTGTTCCCTTTTATTAATCTCACTTGGACTAGCTTTCCACCGCTTAAAGGAGTCCTTCTTACCTTTTACAGCTTCCATTACTTCGTTTGTTAACCATGCAGGCCTTTTCTTATACCTGTTTGTGCCTTTCCTAACTTGTGGTATATATTTTATCTGAGCTTCTAGGATTGTAGTTTTAAATAGCGTCCAAGCATCCCCAAGGGTTTGGACTGTATATACCTTTCCTTTCAGTTTCCTCTTCACATGCCTCCTCATCTCAGAGAATTTACCCCTTTTAAAGTTAAACGTGGTTGTGTTGGACTTTTGGGGCAACTCTCTATTTATACAATTGGTGAAATCAATAACGTTGTGGTCACTGCTCCCAAGCGGTGCGATCACTTTTACATCTCTCAACAAGTCTTGGGCATTACTTAGTACCAAATCCAGGATCGCCCCACCCCTGGTAGATTCTGAGGCCATCTGTTCCATAGCACAGTCATTGAGAGCATCAAGAAAGTCAATCTCTTTCTCTCGACCTGAACACATATTGACCCAATTAATCTGCGGGTAATTAAAATCACCTATTGCGACACAGTTTTTATGTTTAGCCACTATCTTTAATCCTTCCTTCATATTATAATCGTCCTCTATTTTTTGATTTGCTGGGCGATAACAAACTCCCATAGTTAAATTTCCTTTTGGGCCCTCTTTTTCAACCCAAAGCATTTCTAGAAGGGAATCTAATTCTCTGACCTCAGTCTTACTGGACCGTCTACCCTCTCTGACATACAGAGCCACCCCACCTCCAACCCTTCCCTCCCTATCCTTCTGATATAACTTATATCCAGGAATCACAGTGTCCCACTGATTCTCCTCATTCCACCAAGTTTCTGAAATTCCCACAATGTCTATGTTTTCTCCCAACACTAAAAATTCCAGCTTACCAATTCTACTTCGAACACTTCTAGCATTTGCATACAAACATCTATAATTTCCCAGGCAAGCTAGGCCCGCAACCTTCCTCCTGCTGCCTTGAGACTTTGGCAGACAGTTCATACTGTTTGTCACCATCTCAGTGGACAACTCTAATCCATTACCTGGTAGAAAAGTAACAGCTAACCCTTCATCTCTTTGAGATAAGTCCTCCCTAACCAGAGACATTTAATCTCCTGTCAGCTTTCCTCCAAGATTTAGTTTAAAAACTGTTCTGCCACCTTTTTGATTTTAAGCACCAGCAGCCTGGTTCCCTCTGGGGATAAGTGGAGACCGTCTCTTTTGTACAGCTCCAGCTTGTTCCAGAAAGCATCCCAGTGCCTAACAAACTTAAACCCTTCCTCCCTACACCATCGTCTCATCCACACATTGAGATGTCTAATTTGTGCCTGTCTCTCCAGCCCTGCATGTAGAACAGGTAGCACTTCTTAGAATGCTACCTTGGAGGTCCTGGCCTTAAGTCTCCTGCATAGCAGCCTAAATTTTTCTTCCAGGACCTAACGACTGCATTTCCCCACATCGTTGGTGCCAACACGCACCATGACCACTGGCTCCTCCCCAGCACTGTCTATGAGCCTATCTACTACACGCTTAATGTCCGCTACCTTCGCACCAGGCAGGCAAGTCACCACACGGTCAGTACGCGGTTTTGCCACCCAGCTGTCTATTTAACTAAGGATCGAATCACCAGCTGAGAAACAATGGGCATTTGTGGATGTGTTATGTGGGTAGGAAAAAATCTTTTTATCTGAACAAGATAACCATATCAAAACTAGATTTAGAGCCAAGCAATTCTGGAGCTGCAAGTAATTGCACAAAAGAACTCCCCCCCTCTCTCCCTGCCCAGGGATGGTTCCTTGGCGCAAAAGGATACCCGCTCACCAACTGAAGAGGCCCCTTCTGAGGGCACATTCCCCTTATCCTCAGCATGGTGCCCTGTTCCCTCTCAACCCTCATGCTCCCTGGCTGCAACGAGGCTGCCATGTTCAGAGTGGGGCTCATCTAATACATCCCCGAGTGTCTTCTCCGAGTGCCTAACTGTCTGTCTCATGGTGTAAACCATGTCATGTGAGCCGCCCTGAGCCCACTTCGGTGGGGGAGGGCGGGATATAAGAATAAATTTATTATTATTGTTGTTATTATTATTCTCCAGGTCAGTCACCTCGGCCTCAAGGGTACAAACTCGTTCCCTGAGGACCAGGAGCTCCTTGCATCAAGCACACACCCAAGACTTCTGTCCTGTGGGCAGAGAGTCATACATGTGACTGTCAAGTCGACGGATTCAAGAATGAGTCAAAGTTGATACTAAGACTACATTTATTGATAACCGGTACTCTGGCGCAAGCCTCTAGCTTGCTATGAATGAAACCAATCCATTGATATATGGGTTTTAAGATACACTTCAAAGACATTCCTACGGGGGGGCATTTACAGGAGGAAACATTCACACATCACTACTAGATACTTTCTCAGGCGATAGCTAGCCAGTGTTCTTGGATTGTTATGCAAGGCTTCCTCCCACCTCAGGCCCTGAGAAGGCACTGACTAGTTCCTTCACACCAGTTACAAATCAAAATAAGAAAAGGGGGAAGGGAAGCAACTAAAGTAAAACATTAGCAGCAGTGGATCCATTATGATTTTAACCAGGCCTCTTTTAAATCCTGTTTGTTTATGTGGCTTCCTTTCTGGAGGGTCTACATACCTTATTGGGAACACAAGGAAAATAAGGATCTGAGTTCCTGGTCCTTACACAGCCCCCAGGCTAAGAGCCACAGGTCAAGAGCCCTTTAGCTCTCGCCCTTTGGCTTGCACCAAAGGCGCAGCTTAAAAACCTCCAGAAACCTCTGGCAAGCCTCTGTTTAAAAACCTTCAAAGAAGAACCCATGACATCCAGCAGAAGCCTGTTCCACTAATCAGTTACAGATCCACCTAATGGTAATAGGATCCAGACCACATTTTACCAAATTGTCAACAAGAATATTATGTGGAACCATCAAAAACCTTACTGAAATCAAGATAAACTATGTCTACAGCATTCTCAAGATCCAGCAAGGTACTAACTTTCTCAAAGAGGTGGGGGGGCTAATCTGACATGACTTATTCTTGAGAAATAGAAAAAAGAACCCGTCACTAGGCAATGTAAACAAATCAAGTCCCATGCATTTTTCTGTCTCAGCCCAAGTGGTCCACCATACGAAGACCTCAGGTTTTTAATAACTTCATTTCAATAATTCTTCCACAGTGGTGTGGGCTATAATAGATCCATCATATATATACATTAATATAACATGATAAACAATATTAATAATTTCCAATTTTTTACAACTTTGCAATTTTTCAACAGGCTGACCTTCACAGCAATATTTTTCTAAATATTCAAGGACTGATGGTTTGATTATTTGTTCTAAAAAATTTCCAGGTACAGACGTCAAGCTGACATCAAGCTGGTGGTTACATGGATCCTCCTTTCCCCCCTTCTTCAGGGCCGACCCTGCCACTAGGCAATTACCTACGGTGCCAGCCTTCTGAGGATGCTGAACTGGTCACCTTCCATGTGACTCAGTCACGTTATCAGTGTGAGGGGGGGGGGGCAGAAGTTAGCCTTGCCTAGGATGCCAGACAGTCTAGGGTCGGGCCTGCCCTTCTTGATGAGGCAACATTTGTCTACCTTCAAGCTTCTGACACCTCACCAACATAAAGAGCCACTTTGGTGTGTGGACTCTTATCTGGGAGAACCGGGTTTGATTCTCCACTCCTCCACTTGCAGCTAGTGGAATGGCCTTGGGTCAGCCATAGCTCTAGCAGAGGTTGTCCTTGAAAGAGCAGCTGCTGTGAGAGTCCTCTCAGCCCCACCCAGATAAAGGTGATTGTGAGTCACTCTGCAACTATGAGATTCGGAATGGAGGGCAGGATATAAATCCAATATCATCATCTTCTTCATCATCATATTCTTCTTCATCGTCATCATATTCTTCTTCCTCTTCCTCCTCCTGCATGGAAAGTAGCATGGAAGTAACATCAAGTCACAGCCAAGCCAACTTAAGGCAATCCTTCATGGAGGCTTCACCCTGTATTGGAGTGCTCTCTACTGCCTGACTAGGGTCCCAGTCCTAAAGACGCTTTCCTGGGAGTAAGCCCCCTTGAATGACATGAGGCTTATTTCTGAGAAGACCTGCTTAGCCATGTTCCCTTATAAGCACAGGGTCAGCAGCTTTCCCACTGGAAGGAAGTTATTTGTGTTGCTACAGGCTGTGATGCTGTGGAAGGACCAGAGCAGAGTTTTCACTGCAATGCTGTATTTCTCCGCTCATGTATAACTAATGCAGGGCTTCCTCTGACGTCTAAAAAAACAGCTCGGTTTGAACCAGGTTATTTCCATCTTATCAACATAGAGAATATTGATTTTTCACCTGAAGCAACAAGAGCAACAAAAAAGTAAATAAAAATTGAATACAGAGTAGGCGCCCCTTTCCAGTGAGCTCTGTAACATATGCTTCTTGGCTCTGATTATATTTTTGTAGGTGATTAATGTGCATTTAAATATTTTAAAATTAGGTTTCTGTGTACTTTAATGGGTTTCTGTTTTGCACAGTACTTTGGGTACTATTTTGTAGAAATGTGGTCTGTGATGTTTTACAAATAGTGTTGTCATTTAAATGGATAGATGTGTATTGATATGAGAGACGAAATGGTTCCAGGTTTCCCCTTTTATCTCGAGTTTTGTTGCTTTCTTAAAAACAACCCAACATAACGTTTTAAATGACCTTTGCAATCCTATGCGGAGGTGTGTTTTCAGTCAGGCAGTTTGCAGGTAATATTCTAATACTGCCATCCTAAACACAGTTACATTCTTCTAAGCCCCTTGATTTCAATGGCCTTAGAAAAGTGTACCTTTGCATAGGATTTCATGGTTAACCAGGGCATTCTTCTGGCTCCCAATGCAATGAGTGAATGATAATTAAACAGTCATGACTTTCACCACATTTGGACTTCCGGGGCTGCAAAAGTTCTTACTTAAACTTGAGATAATATGTGTGTTAGTTTTCCAGGTTTAAAGTCATTATAACCTCAAGTTCACACTAAAAAAAAAGGTAGTTCCCTGTGTAAGCATCAGTCGTTTCCGTGACGTTGCATCACGTTTTCATGGCAGACTTATTACGGGCTGGTTTTACGGCCATTGTTTTCCCCAGTCATCTACACTTTCCCCCCAGCAAGCTGGGTACTCATTTTACCGACCTCGGAAGGATGGAAGGCTGAGTCAGCCTTGAGCCGGCTACCTAGGCTGATGAAATTGTGGCTCTGTTCAGTGAAGGTCTCTCATCCCCTTCCCCCACTTAATGAGCAGCATTGGTTATAACTCTGTATGATGTTTCCATATGAGAACATATGAAGCTGCCTTATACTGAATCAGACCCTCGGTGCATCAAAGTCAGTATTGCCTACTCAGACTGGCAGCAGCTCTCCAGGGTCTCAAGCTGAGGTTTTTCAAGCCTATTTGTCTGGACCCTTTTTATTTGGAGATGCTGGGCTTTGAACCTGGGACCTTCTGCTTACCAAGCACATGCTCTACCAATGAGCCACCATCCCTCCCGTTCCATGTCACAGAAGAGGCACCTTCTACCAGTCACCGAGCAACTAGATGCCCCCTTTCCCACTGAATTTTCACTTCCAGTCCATTCTAATCAACACAGCACTGAAAATCCATAAAACTAAGCCTGAAGTTTACCTTACAGTCAGCCTAGATGGCCTAGGCTAGCCTGTTCCCATAAGGTCAGTTAACCAAGTCAGGAGACCTCCAGGGAAATTAAGGTTGTAGGCTTCCCAACCCTCCTGCCCTGGCAGGGGACCCCAGGATTTCCAGCCTCTTCCCTCACTTCCCAAAAAAATGGAAGCGGGGGGAGGGGGGAAACGGCGCCAAGGAGCGTGGCCCGGTGAGTGGCAGGGGTGGCGGAACCGTGGCGTTTGTCCCGGGCTGACCACCCTCTGGCCGCTTTTGGCCTTGCTCCCTCGGGCGTTGGCCCACAGATTTGCAGCGCCTGCCTCGGACGCGGTACTTCGACTCGTGCATATTAGCATCAGGGCAGAGTAGGCATGCACAGAACCCAGCGCGCAAGAAAAAAACCTTCCGCATGTGCGAAGGAGAACGAGTTGTCTCCTAGAAGGGCTGTTGTTTTCTTTCGGGTCCTCTTTCCGGCTTCCGGTCCATTGGTGTTTCTGGCCCGGCCTGCTACAGCCTGGGGATGTCGTGGCGAGCCTTGAGGCGGTTGTGGGGGGAGCTGCGCGGGCAGGCGCTGCTGGAGGCTGAAGAGGAGGAGCAGCAGCAGCTCCCGGCGCGGTCTGGGCAGGATGGAACGAGCAGCAGGCGGAGGAAGCCCCGGCAAGAGGCAGCAGGGCGCGTCGCCAACCTCTTCGAGCTGGCGAGAGGCCCGGGAGGCCTCGGCATCCCCCGCAAACATTTGTGTGGATATCACTTGCGCTGCTTCCTCAGAAACGTCCTTGGGGCAGCTTGCGATGTGACAGAATAGAACAGAGGTGGCCAAACTTGCTTAATGTGGCTATTAGCCATAATATGTGTGTGTGTGTGTATGCGTGTATGTTTGTATGTGTGTGTATATATATATGCGCACACACACACATATATTGGCCACTGTGTGACACAGAGTGTTGGACTGGATGGGCCATTGGCCTGATCCAGCATGGCTTCTCTTATGTTCTTATGTTCCCCCCCCCCCTTCGGCGGCTCCCACGGGGAGGAGGGGGCGTCTGGACCGGGCTGGGCTTCGAGCCCCCTTCGGCCGCGGCTGACCGGGCCGCCCCCTTTCTGAAGTTGGTCCCATCCCTGGCGGGGCGGCAAGAGCTGCTATGCTGGCTGGCTGGGCTGGGCGGGCGTCCAATGACTGGCAGCAGAAGCCGGCCCGGGGCTGGGGTGGGGGGGACGCGGGCAGTGTGCGTCGTGGCGCCACCAGAGAGAACATGGCCTGGTGAGTGGCAGGGGCAGTGGAGCGCTGTGGGGCGGCAGGCTGGCTGGCGGGGCTGGCTGCTTTTGGCGGTGGCTCCCGCGGGGAGGAGGGGGCGTCTGGGCCAGGCTGGGCTCCGAGCCCCCTTTGGCCAGAACTCCCTTAGGAGTTCAGTTATGCTTGTCACACCCTTGCTCCTGGCTCCACCCCTAATGTCTCCTGGCTCCACCCCCAAAGTCCCCAGATTCGTCATACTCGGGACGAATCAACGAGAACATCTTATAGAACGTTTATGTAGTCTTATGAGATGGCAGTCAAGGCCGCAAAGAAAGACTACTTTGCGGCCAAGATTGCATCTGCAAATTCGCGCCCAGCACAATTATTTAGTATAATTAGAGACCTTACCACATTGCCTCAAGGCAAACCAAACGTTAGAGAATTAGAGATAGGCTGTGAGGCTTTTGCGAAATACTTTACAGATAAAATCACGTTGCTCCGCCAAGACCTGCCTGCCACATTTGAAACAGTACAGGAACTTGAGGCTCCGTGCCTGTCTTCATGTTTAGTGCTGGATCAGTTCGACCCACTCAGCCTGGATGAAGTCGACGGAATCCTCTCTGTTGCACGACCAACAACATGTGATTTGGACCCTTGCCCCTCTTGGCTGATTAAATCTTGCCACAGGGAGCTTAGATGTCCTTTACGGGACATAATAAATAGTTCCCTCTCAGAGGGGCGTTTTCCATCACCTCTGAAAGAGGCTTTGGTCCGCCCCCTCTTGAAAAAATGTACAGCAGACCCGGCCGAATTGGCAAGCTACCGGCCGGTCTCCAATTTACCGTTTTTAGGTAAAATTATTGAGAGGGCAGTGGCGTTGCAACTGCAGAGGTTTCTGGATGACGCTTCTGTCCTGGACCCTTGCCAGTCCGGCTTTCGCCCGGGCCATGGGATGGAGACAGTGCTGGTCGCCTTAGCAGATGACCTCCAACGGCAACTGGATTGAGGCGGCGTGGCGGTGCTGATGTTGCTAGACCTGTTGGCTGCGTTTGACACAGTCAACCATCGGCTACTGACCCGCCGACTCGCCGACATAGGGGTTAGGGGGTTGGCCTTATAATGGCTCTCCTCCTTCCTCAAAGGACGGGGACAAAGGGTGGCAATTGGGGGCGAGCTCTCCCGGAGGCGCACACTAGATTGTGGGGTGCCCCAGGGAGCGGTTCTCTCCCCGATGCTATTTAACGTCTATATGCGCCCCCTTGCCCAGATTGTCCGGAGGTTTGGGCTGGGTTGTCATCAGTATGCAGATGACACCCAGCTCTATCTGCTGATGGACGGCCGACCTGACTGCGTCCCAGGGAACTTGGACCAGGCATTGCAGGCCGTGGCAACTTGGCTTAGGCAGAGTGGGCTGAAGCTGAATCCGACGAAGACAGAGGTCCTTTGCGTGGGTCGTGGTGCTCTGGGAGGGGAAATACCACTCCCGGTTTTTGATGGCGCGCCGTTGAAAGCGGCGCGCCAGGTCAAGAGCCTAGGAGTTTTACTGGAGCCTTCATTATCGATGGAGGCCCAGGTAGCTGCCACTGCCAAGTCAGCATTTTTTCATCTGAAGCGGGCAAGGCAGTTGGCTCCTTTCCTAGATCGCCGGGACCTAGCAACAGTGATCCATGCGACGGTCACCTCAAGATTGGACTACTGTAATGCCCTCTACATGGGGCTGCCTTTGTATCGAACCCGGAAGCTGCAGCTAGTGCAGAACGCAGTGGCCAGGCTGCTATTAGGACTCCCGAAATGGGAGCATATACAGCTGGGGCTGCGTCAACTGCACTGGCTGCCAGTTGCATACCGGGTTCGCTACAAAGTGCTGGTCATTACCTTTAAAGCCCTATATGGTCGAGGACCTGCCTACCTGAAGGACCGTCTCTCCCCATATGAGCCCCAAAGAGCACTGAGGTCAGCAGGGAAGAGCAAGCTGACTGTCCCTGGGCCAAGAGAGGCAAAATTACAGACCACACGGGCACGGGCTTTCTCCGTGGCAGCCCCCAGCCTGTGGAATCAACTCCCGGAGGAGGTGCGGGCCCTGCGGAGCTTAGAGCAGTTCCGCAGGGCCTGCAAGACCATCCTCTTCAGGCAGGCTTTTTTAGAATGCTGATAGAGGATGACTGAACGGAGGATCCAATAAAGTGATTCTTCAATGACTCTTGCCACTATTTAAATATGTAACAGCACCCGGAACACCTCTGCTGCCGTTAAACTATAGAATAGATATATTATAGATTATAGATGCTGGATTAGTGTTGTTTTAAAAATTTTATGCTGTTTTATAATTTTAATGTGTCTATATGTTTAATGCACTTAATGTATTTTAATTACTGTATTTATAACATGTTTTATTGAATGTTTGTTAGCCGCCCTGAGCCTGCCTAGGCGGGGAGGGCGGGATATAAATAAAATTATTATTAATAATAATAATAATAATAATAATAATAATAATAATAATATTTCTTGAATTGGACTTGGCAACCCTATAAGGTTGCTATGCAGAGGCAAGCAGTGGCAAACCACCTCTGTTCGTCTCTTGCCTTGAAAAGCCTAAAAGGTCACCATAAATCAGCTGTGACCAGGGCTGGCCCTACCACTAGACAAACTAGGCAATTGCATAGGGCAACGGCCTTCTGGGGTCCCCGAACTGGGCACTCCCCATGTGACTCAGTTATCAGTGGGGAGGGGCACCAGGAGTTTGCCTTGCCTATGGTGCCAAACAGTCTAGGGCTGGCCCTGGTTGTGACTTGGCAATCCCCCCACCCCGTTTCCAAAAGAAACCAGGTTAAGCACACTGATCCTCCCGGTATATGGGGGAAATCAGTTTGTAAATGAAAAAGATAAGTGGCCAAATAAACACTGAGTGTACTCAGTGCCCTCCTAGATGCATGGAATGCTGAGGATGGTTAAACACCAATTAAAGGGCACTGAAACAAAATGGCGGTGTAGAAATAGACCTCGGAAGCCACTTATACTGATACTAATGCCCTTCCTACTAATGAATCAGACATGCTCCAAGTATTTCCAGGGTCCAACCGCATCAACACGAGATTCATAATGGAGGATTAATGAAGGAAGAGAGAACAAACACTTCCTCCGACCCTAATTCATTACTCCCCTTTACAACGTCTCTACAATGTAGATGTCAAGCATCTTGTTTCTTTATTGTTTCCTTATTAGTATGCCTGTATTGCTGACTGCTATTCTAATGTATTGCACATCAAAGCCATGTAACCTTTCCTTAGTTCTCACTAGTGGCAAATGCAGGAATGTCCTCTTTGAAGATAAGGCCTCCGGGAACACTTTCTCAGGCTCAAGACTGAACTCTGAACCCAGAATGTTGCTAAACTGCAATAGTAGATAAAGTAACAAGCGTGTGAATTTCACACGCCTGAGTAGAAATTCCTAAGGTATCTCTGATGTGCCCCCTTAAAGCTAGTACTCTTGAGTTACATTGTATCACTTCCAATCTCGTGCCTATTCGAGCACCAAGGATTATCAATAAATCAATACTTTGTTTCAAAATCAAGGACTGGTTATTTTGAGATCTAATGCTTGACAGTAGAAGGATTAGATTAAGAATATTGGCTAGTTGAGGGTATACAAGGAATTGTGGAGTGGGAAGAAGAAGATGAAGAAGAAGATATTGGATTTATATCCCGCCCTCCACTCCAAAGAATCTCAGAGCGGCTCACAATCTCCTTTACCTTCCTCCCCCACAACAGACACCCTGTGAGGTGGGTGGGGCTGGAGAGGGCTCTCACAGCAGCTGCCCTTTCAAAGACAACCTCTGCCAGGGCTATGGCTGACCCAAGGCCATGCTAACAGGTGCAAGTGGAGGAGTGGGGAATCAAACCCGGTTCTCCCAGATAAGAGTCCACACACTTAACCACTACACCAAACTGGCTAAAAATTCTAATGTGGTTATGAAAGACTAGGCTGATTAAAAGCTTCTTAATTACCCAGCAGTGAACTTCAGCAGCCTAGATCTGTAGTGGAATGAATTGCACTTGTAGCATCAACTACTGAAGACTGGGCCTAGGGAAGGAGGAAGCTACTAACTTGTCCCTCAGTTTAAGTAGGGCAACAAAGGGCTCTTGATCTCTCTAGCCCCCTATATTTGCAGGTAAAGACTTGGAGTCAGGGACATGTACATTACTGTGGTGCACATTGCAGCCCTGTTTTCTCTGCGCCTCTTGGTCCTGGAAAAGATCCAAGCTCCTAGAGCTTACAACTTCTGCATTGTTCAACAGCAAAAGAGACTTATTGGATTGACACTCAGAATGTTTTATATCCGCATGGCCTGGATGAGGAAATGGATATAAAATGTTCAGAGTGCTTGACATCATGTTGTCCTTTCAATATTTAGTTATTGTGTTAAGAATCACTGATATAGTCTGGGCTTTTTTTGTAGTAGAAACTCCTTTGCATATTAGGCCACGCCCCTCTGCTGTAGCCAATCCTCCTGGAGCTTACAATAGACCATGCACTAAGAGCTCTGTAAGCTCTTGGAGGATTGACCTAATATGCAAAGGAGTTCCTGCTACAAAAAAACCCAAACAACGTATTAACACATTGGAATTTTCTCTCTTCCCCCATTTCTCTTGTAATGGTGGACTGGTACATTTGCAATGTGTGTAGATTTTTCCCTTATTTTCTGATTGCACCATCCCTCAGTTTGACATATAAGGACTATGACGACAATTGACACTTTGCATTTTACATTGCTATTTTATGTTGGCTCCATACTGTACTTGAAAGTGGTTTCCTTTGGACTAAAACAAGAAGGAAATTTTTATAGTTTGGCAACTGGTACTATTAGACATAATCATTCTATATTTGTTTGGGTTCTTTTTCAATTTTTAAAAATAAAAATGTGGTTACAATATTTTTTAATATTTTTTTTCAAGCACACAACTGAATTTCCATTTAAGATACGTGTACCTAACTAGGGCAGAAGGCAATGTCAATTGAGGCCTTTTAATTAGATCTCTGTCTTGAGTGAGGGACATTGATTAGAAGTCAGTAATTCCAAATAGATATTTCTAGACATATCTTCATGTCGCAATTAACATTATAAACATTGCACCAAATTTAATAATGTTTCCTCCTGTTTTTCCCCCTTCCTTTTTTCTCCAGAACTATTCCAACTTGGTCCTAAACATACTGAGTGATTATTGTAATACTATTGCACTGTATGGAGCCAAGTGTAATAACTATGCTTGACCAATGAAGAGAGCCATAAGGCCGAAATGCGTTTGTGGTCAGGGTCGTACATCGTCTATGTTTGAGATAACTGCATGATTTTAATCTATATTGAGGCTGCACTTGGGCCTGTATGTGCTTTTAAACCATTTTTTAACAAATATATGTATTTTTGTCTATTTGATAAATATTTAGGTCTTATATTCTGGTGTTTAAATATTAGGCCCTTTATTTTGGATCTAAGAGCCCCGTGGTGCAGAGTGGTAAAGCTGCAGTACTGCAGTCAGAGCCCTCTGCTCACAACCTGAGTTCAATCCCAGTGGAAGCTGGTTCAGGTAGCTGGCTCCAGGTTGACTCAGCCTTCCATCCTTCCGAGGTGGGTAAAATGAGTCCCCAGGTTGCTGGGGAGAAAGTGCAGATGACTGGGAAGGCAATGGCAAACCACCCCATAAAAAGTCTGCCGTGAAAACGTGAAAGCAACGTCACCCCAGAGTCGAAAATGATTGGGGACTACCTTTGCCTTTAAATTTGGATCTGTTTAACTTTCAGGTTCTTAATTCATTCCTTTGAGTTAAGTTTTCTCTTTTAGGGGTGCCATTCTCCAGGTAGGATCTGGGGAACCACAGAATCACAGCACCATCTCCAGACTACACAGCCCAGTTCCTCTGAAGAAAATGGATGCTTTGGAGGGTGGACTCTGTGGCGTTGTACTCCACTAAAGTCCCTGCCCTCCCTACGCTCCACCTCCAAATCTTCAGCAGTTTTTCAACCTGGCCAAGGAAAATCTGGCAACCTAACTCTGTTTGTATGTAAGCCTTGCTCTCAAACCCAAGAGGGCCTTTTGTCATTAAGTGTGCCGCCACCAGAAGTGGTTCATGAAACTCTCATGCACGAAATATGACATGTTCAGCAAACGATATATCAACTGACAAGATGTCCCAAGGTAGCCTGATAACACATTAAGCTTCTGCAGCGCCCTGAGCTTTTGAAAGGGATAGCAGGGCCAAATTTAGATATATCTCATGATGCTCACTAGGGAGATAGTCTTTTAAATTCATTCTTGGTCTAATTCACATCCCATGATTGATTTTGGGAGGCAGGAAGGAGGTGAATAATGGGTGATTGCGAGATTGCATTCCTGCACTGTGCTCTGAGGATCACAGATAGGCTTCCCAATCCCCAGGTCCCAGCAGGGGATCCCCCAGTTTTACAGGCTTCCTCCTACCCCTAGTCAGCTGGCCAGCGGGAGGAAGCCACGCCCCCACAGCCAGTACCTCTAGATCAGGGGTGGCCAACGGTAGCTCTCCAGATGTTTTTTGCCTACATCTTCCATCAGTCCCAGCCAGCATGGTCAAGCTACCGTTGGCCACCCCTGCTCTAGATCTTCTGCAAGTTAAGAAACCTGCAAACAGGTCCCGTTTTAAAATGCCTTTGTGCTGTGTGCCCCTTTAAAGTTGAGCAGGAAGTACTTCTTGGGGAAGGGTAAGAAGCAAAGCCTCCGTTTGTTTTGCTTTCATTTCACAGCAAGTAAGGGTGTGTGTGTGTGTGTGAGAGAGAGAGAGAGAGCAGCATAGCCCCTATAATTGTCAGATGTCACTGTGGAGGAACCAGACCCAGTGAGAGAGAGAGAGAGTACTTTTCAGAAGTCTTTGTAGGGGAGGCAGTAATGGTGTGCGTAGGCCTCGGATTCAGTGGGAACTCACAGGAGCACAGCTCCTGAACCTTTTTGAGAGTTCCACCTTCTCCTTCTGAGAGTTCCACCTCCTTGTCCATTGAATAATATGTGCAGCAGCATAACAATCCCTGGATGAGCTCCACCACATATTTTTCTACAAAACAACCCCTGAGTGTGTGTCTGTCTCTATGCTTGTTTTGCATTGTTTTCAGAGTGTTTGTATAGGAGCCTGTTTATGGGATAGAGGAAAACTTCACCTCTCTCTCTTTTGTTTGCCTGTGTTAGGTTGAAGAACAGCAGTTCCTGTGATTAAAGCCCCAGTGAGATCACAAAAATGTGAGCTTGCAAACTCTGCATTTGGGCTGCTTTTTGTGTGTTTATACTTTCATTTACTAGAATTGCAGCTATTGGGGGATGAGGAAATGATGACTATTCAGGTGAACTGCACTGCTGTATTTTTATGCATATATTTTGGAAATTGGAAAGTCTGGCTCCACCCCAAAGTCTCCTGGCTCCACCCCCAAAGTCTCCTGGCTCTGCCCCCAAAGTCCTCATATATTTTCTGAATTAGACTTCACAGCCCTAATCATAGAATCATAAGAGTTGGAAGGGACCATACAGGCCATCTAGTCCAACCCCCTTGCTCATTGTAGGGTCAGCCTAGAGAATCCCCAACAAGTGCTTATCCAGCCGCTGCTTAAAGACTGCCAGGGAGGGGGAGCTCATCACCGCCCTCAGCAGCCAATTCCACTACTGTACAACTCTTACTTCAAAAAAGCCTTTCCTAATAGCCAGCTGGTAATTTCTTGCCCTTAATTCCCGCCTTGTGGGACAGGGCGGGGTATAAATCACAAATAAAATAAATTAAATTAAATCCATTATTGCAAGTCCTCTCCTCTGCGGCCAACAGGAATGGCTCCCTGTGTCAAGCATACAAATTCTTGCTCGTATAAAGCTGTATTGTTCATCCTTTTCCTCTGCTGCTGCATATCAAAGCATGTAACCCATTCTCTAGTTTGCACCTCTTGTAACAAATGTAGGAATGCCAACTTTGAAGATAGTGCCTCCCAGGGAAGATTTCCCAGGCTCAAGCCTGGGACCCAGGATGTTACTAACCACAAAAGATAACTGAACCTGTGATTGTAACTTTTCACATGCCTGTGTTAGAATTCCTAGCAATCTCTAGTATCTCTTTGATGTATCCCTTAAAGCCAGCTACTATACGTTATACTGTATCACTTTCAATCTGGTCCTTCCACAGACACCATGGATTATCAATATACCAATACTTTGTTTCTAAATCATCGCTTGGTTCTTTTGAAATTCCTATGCTTGACATTTTGAAAGTGATCCACGTTAAGGTTCAGCTGACCTGGCAACTTTCAAACCAAACGGCTGAAGGAATTCCAGATAACAGCAAACCTTTTAATCCACTGGGAGACAATATAGAGGTGCGGACACCCCACCCCCTGTGGCACGTCTTAGACGTGAGGAGAGTCACGGGGCGTGGGTCCCCTCTACACATACAGCAGCTTTTCTTCACCCCACGGAAGTGGGAACCGCAAACATCAACCACCCTGATGGAAGAAGCTCCAGCCCAATGAGATGTCATCCTGACGAGGCATTCCATGAAGGGGCGGCGGAGTCCCGGGAGGTGAGCGAGAAGGCAACCCACCCGGGGAGGATGATGAACGAAGGGAGCCCCGTCCCGATGACGACTGAGGAGCACCTGGGGGTTCCGACTCTGAGGGGGAAGACGGGGGCAAGTGCCCGGGCGAGCCAGACATCCTTGAAACGATGAGGGGAGAGACGGCCATCATGGCGAGAGGGTTGAGGGATGAGATCCAGGCCAACGCCGCCTTCATGGCCGAAGAGATGCGGAGGCAGATCGACGGTTTGCTGAGGCCGGGGGACCCAAGAGGGATACCAGGGATATTGGGGGGAAGACCGCCCCCAGTACAACCGCCCCCCGCTCAACCAGCGATACCGCCACCCCCAGTGCCGGCCCCACCGCTCCCCACACCACCAGTCGTACCGGCCCAACTGCTGGCAGTTTCAGCCCCCCGTGACTACGGCTGGGAACTCGATGCGACCTTCGACGGGGACCCCGAAGAAGAATACTTCTCGATCCAGGCCAATAGTTACATGCACTATTGGGGAAACACATTTCCAGACGAATTTAGCACGGTAGACTACCTGGGGTCCAAGCTAAAAGGGGCTGCCAAGAGATGGCATGTGAGCCTTTACGAGACCAGAAGCCCAGAGCTGGACACGGTAGCGGCATTCCCGCAAGCCTTACTTACTTACGAAGACCCGCTGCAAGAGACTAGAGCCTTAACCGCTTTGCGAGACATGCAGCAGGGATCAAAGTCGGTGCGTGAGTATGCCGCCGAGTTTAGAGCTAATTCAGCCAAAGTCCGGGGGTGGAACGAGCTGAAGAAAATAGAGCAGTTCCAGAGGGGACTGAACACAAGCGTACTGGATCGGGCCCTTCAGCAGGCGTGCCCCACCACATTGGTGGGATGGGTATAGCTGGTGGGAGAGGTTGAGACCAACATGAAGAGAGTGGCCCTACAATGCCAGCAGCAGCAAGGGGGGATGCGAGTCTCAGTCAGGGGCAAAGACCGATGTGAGGAAGGCCCCACAGGTGGGAGGAACCACTAAGGCGCTGCCGATGTGCAATTGCTACTGATGTGGAGACCCTAATCATCTGGCTGTCAATTGCCCAGAAAGACCGCGAGCCCCCCCCCTCCCGACTCCGAAGCCCATCACGGCAGCACCAAAGAAGGCTCCAGCTCGCGCTAGGGAATCGGCGAAAGGGAGCACCACCACTCCGACCATCACCGAGGTGGAAACCATCATCCTGGACCAGCTGAGTGAGATGTCCTGGGAAGAGGAGCCAGAGGAAAACGAGGACGGCCTGCACTGAAAGGTGCCGAGCAGCAGGTCGTGGATATAACGGCACCACTGAGGGTGAGAATAACCGGATCTTTATTCTTTGTACCACTGACTTTATTAAATCCGAGACTTAAGAGATTTGTGCACATGAGAGCCCTAATAGACTCCGGGTGTATGAGGGAAATAATTACCTCCAAATTGGTAGAAGTCCTCGGTCCTCGGAGAGCCAGTTTGGTGTAGTGGTTAAGTGTGCGGACTCTTATCTGGGAGAACCGGGTTTGATTCCCCACTCCTCCACTTGCACCTGCTAGCATGGCCTTGGGTCAGCCATAGCCCTGGCAGAGGTTGTCCTTGAAAGGACAGCTTCTGGGAGAGCCCTCTCCAGCCCCACCCACCTCACAGGGTGTCTGTTGTGGGGGAGGAAGGTAAAGGAGATTGTGAGCCACTCTGAAACTCTTCGGAGTGGAGGGCGGGATATAAATCCAATATCTCTCACGAATTTCTTTACCCCATCCAATCCAATTTGAGCAGATGGATGGTTCAGTAACGAAGGGGGAGCCCTGCGTGGAACAAACCCAAGCGGTGCCCATAGGCATAGAGGATCACTGGGACATAGAGCTATTTGTGATCACCCCCTCCGCCTCCTTCGATGTGGTCCGGTTGGTTAACCAAACATGAACCAGGCATTAGATGGGGGGATCAGAGCATAGACTTTACAGACAGTAAGTGTAAGCGCCACCAGTGGATTAAGGCGTGGGGATCAGACCCTCCTCCCCGGAACGAGAAATTGTGCCTAGTGGTGGAGGAGGTCCGGTCCATCCCTAAAGAATATCAGGACCTAAAAAGAGTGTTCAGTGAGGAGGAGGTGAACAAACTTCCCCCTCACAGGAACACAGACTGTGCAATTGAACTCATCCCCGGTCAGGAGCTACCCAAGGCAAAATTATACTCCATGGGGTGGGCTGAAAAAGCAGAGGTGAGAAAATTCTTAGACAAGAACCTCAAGAGGGGCTTTATCAGACCCGCGACTGCCCAGCACACCGCGCCTGTGTTATTCAGGAAGAAGAATGACGGCAGCCTCAGGCTCTGCACAGATTTTAGGGGAATTAATGGGATTTCGACCTCCAACGCTTATCCCATCCCTCTAATTAGAGACCTACTAAGCACTGTCTCAGAGTGGAGAATCTTTACTAAACTGGACTTAAGAGACGCGTACTTTAGAGTCCGGATAAAGGAGGGGGACGAGTGGAAAACAGCATTCAACACACCAATGGGCCAGTTTGAATACTTGGTCATGCCATGTGGATTACAAGGAGCCCCTGGGGTGTTCATGAATTTTATCAATGAAGTCCTAAGGGAATACCTGTACAAGGGAGTGGTGGTGTACCTGGATGACATATTTATTTACTCTAAGGACATGGACTCACATGTAAGATTGGTAAGAAAAGTGCTGTCCACCCTATATGAACACAAACTGTATGTCAAATTGTCTAAATGCGAATTCCATAAAAAAGAATTGGATTACTTGGGGTTCAGGGTGTCTGGAAAAGGGCTAGCCATGGACCCAGCCAAAATCCGGGCAGTATTAGATTGAGAACCTCCGAGGACACGTAGACAGCTCCAATCATTTATCGGATTCACAAATTTTTATTGTAACTTTATCCAGGGGTTTGCCTAAACCATGTTGCCCCTCACTGATCTTCTAAAGACTAAGGGGAAGGGTCCGGAAGTGAAAAAACCAGGGACGAAACTAAACTGGACGCCCAAGTGTCAGGCGTCCAGTAAATTGAAGAGACTGTTTACCAGTGAGCCCATTTTGAATCACCCAAACAAGCGCAGACCCTTCGTGGTCCAGTGCGACACTTCCGATGTGGCCGTAGGGGCAATATTAATGCAGACCAATGAGGATGGGAGGTTACGGCCATGCACCTATATTTCTAAAAAATTCTCACAGGAGCAACGAAACTGGTCGGTGTGGGACAAAGAGGCGTTTGCTGTAACGTTTGCTTTAAAAACATGCCGATCTTGGTTAGAAGGAGCGAGAGTCCCATTCGAGATTTGGACTGACCACAAAAATTTGGAAGCTCTAACGGGACGCCGAAAACTGACCAAGAAACAGATTAGGTGGGCGGGATTTTTCGCCAAATTTGATTTCACCCTAAAACACATACCGGGCTCAAAGAACTTTTTAGCAGACGCTCTCTCCAGACTACCCCAGCATGACAGCCAAAAAAGAGGAAGTGATTGATTCGATAATATCACCCAATCAATTGACCAGAATGGTTACTACCAGGTCTAAGAAAGGAAAAGTGGAGGAAAAATGGGGAGGGCACCTTTTGATAGAGGAGGTGGAGGCAGAAGGCGAGGCAAAACCAGAAGGAGTAAAGAAGGGAGAAGGAGGGTTTTGGTACCATGAGGGGAAACTCTATGTGCCGGAAAGCCTCCGGAAAGAAGTCTTGCAATTCTGCCATAATAATAAACTCTCAGGACATTTTGGGTATGTGAAAACATTACATTTGGTCAATAGACAATTTTGGTGGCCCCAAATGAAAAAAGACATTTCAGAGTATGTCTCCACTTGCCCAGTGTGCATCATGGCAAAAAAGAGGGGAGGGAACCCCCCCCCCCCAGGCTACTACAACCAATCGAGACAGCAGGGAGGCCTTGGTCGGTCATCTCCATGGACTTTATTGTTGAGTTGCCACTGTCCCAAGGAAAAAAACGTAATATTGGTGGTAGTTGAAACTTTTTCCAAACAAGCCCATTTTATCCCGTGCACTAAGCTGCCCAATGCGAAGAAATTGGCGTACTTGTTTTTCCAGCATGTGGTTAAAGTACACTCCTTCCCTGATAAGATCACAAGTGACAGGGGCCCGCAGTTTGTTACCAACTTCTGGTGGGAGTTTTGTAAACTAACCGGAATGGAACAGGGACTGAGCTCCGCATATCACCCTCAAACGGATGGGCAGACTGAGAAGGTGAATGCGCTTCTTGAGCAGTATTTACGGTGCTATGTAAATCACCAACAGTCCAATTGGGTGGAACTCCTGCCGTTTGCTGAGTATGGATACAACAACAGCATTCACACTTCCACCAAAACTTCCCCTTTCAAAATAGTGAATGGCTATGAGGGAAAGCCCTTCCCACTACTACAGGGAGGCGAACAAGCTAACACCCCCTCCTCATTTGAACAATGGTGGGGGCCTTTGGGGGAAGGATGGAAGGTAATACAAGAAAACTTGGAAAATTCCAAAGAGACTTACAAAAAACATTATGATAAAAAACACACACCCGTGTGGGATTTCAAGGTGGGAGAAACGGTGTTCCTGTCCACAAAGAACCTGCCCTTAACACAAACATCTAAGAAACTGGCTTATAAATATCTGGGGCCGTTTAAAATAAAAAAGGTGATCAATAAAGTGACTGTAGAATTAGAGTAACCAAAATTGTTTAGTGAAATTCACCCTGTCTTTCATTGCAGCTTTTTGCGCCGGGACCCAGGGGCTACGAATTGGCACCCTCGTCTGCCGGTGCCACAACCGATTCAAGTGGAGGGGCAGAGTCACCATGAGGTGCAAGAGATACTGGATGCGAAGTTGAAACGGGGAGTACTCTACTTCTTAATATGGTGGAAGCATTTTCTCCCGAGCCACAATGAGTGGGTAGAAGCATCCCAAGTGAGGGCGCACCGACTACTAAGGAAGTTTTATCTACTGCACCCAGAAAAACCCCGGGCCAAGGCTTAGGGGGGGCAGTATGTCAATCATACAAATTCTTGCTCGTATAAAGCTGTATTGTTTATCCTTTTCCTCTGCTGGTGCATATCAAAGCATGTAACCCATTCTCTAGTTTGCACCTCTTGTAACAAATGTAGGAATGCCAGTTTTGAAGATAGTGCCTCCCAGGGAAGATTTCCCAGGCTCAAGCCTGGGACCCAGGATGCTACTAACCACAAAAGATAACTGAACCTGTGATTGTAGCTTTTCACATGCCTGTGTTAGAATTCCTAGCGCTCTCTAGTATCTCTTTGATGTATCCCTTAAAGCCAGCTACTATACGTTATACTGTATCACTTTCAATCTGGTCCTTCCACGGACACCATGGATTATCAATATACCAATACTTTGTTTCTAAATCATCGCTTGGTTCTTTTGAAATTCCTATGCTTGGCACCCTGCCCTCCTCTAAATGACAGCCCTTCAAATACTTTAAAAGAGAAATAATGTCCCCCCCCCAAGGCTTTTTTGGTAGACAAAGCCCAGCAGGACCCTATTTGCATGTTAGGGCATGCCCCTTGACACCAAGGCAGCCAGAACTGGGTTCCTGCTCAAAAAAAGCCCTGTGTCCCCCCTCAATCTCCTCTTCTCCAGGCTGAATTGTGGGGAATAGTGGGGTAATTTAAACAAACAAACAAACAGCTTTCCGATAAGTCATCATCTCCCCAAAAATATTGATTCAATTGTGAAAACGCAAGAAAACAAATGAATCAGCGGGGGGGGGGGATTTGAAAGCTACATGTAAACAAATGACATGAGAATCAATATGTTGACTGTCCTAAGTTTTCGGATGCTTCTTTAAAACAAAAAAGAACAGATTTAGTAACACACCCCCCTCCCCAGAAGATATCTTTGATGCCTTTAAAAGCTCCCTCAGTGGAAACACTATTAGAGGAACAGATCTCTCTGAAATACCTTATTTGGTAATCGAGTGGTGCACTTAATATCTTGCGGTTCAGGAGTCAAGAGATGAAAGGTGCCGGTCAGAAGGCTAATGCTACATTTATTTTCTCAAAACCGGGCATTCCGACATTTGCCTTCAGGAAAATAAAGAGCACCAGAAGAACCTAAAGCAGGAAGAGAAACTAAAATAAATGTTAATCTCTGGTAGTAATTGGCATTACTTCTCTCCCTTTTGATAAAAGGAGTGTGTGGGGAGGGGGGCGGAACTGCCCGCGGGATCATTAAGCATGTATTAGAACATGTTGAAAGTTTTCACTGGACAACCATTTAAAATGAAATCTTGACCTGTTTGCAAGACAAACAATAGATTTAAACAAGAAATAAAATACAGATTGATAACGGCACCAGAGAGGTCCACAGTAGGCAGCAACCGAAGAAAAATGCAACCAGATACCATTTCTGGACTCAAGTGACTGTCATTTAAATAAATGAATACTAAGCACCTAGCACGGAGGTAGAACTCTACACAAACAAAAAGATTGGATTGGATCAACTGAAAAGTAACCAAAGGCAGTGCAAGTTGGACCAAATTTGTGAAGTGGAAAATGCAGGAGGTTAGAGCCAGATATTAAGCTGTGGTGAGAGGGCTGTTGCCATCATGTTCTCTTTGAAGGTGCATGGAAGTTTGCTTTCTACGTATACCTTGCTATCCTGTTTCTAAGCATAGCCTCAGTCCACAGAAAGTCACACCTAATTCCCACTGAAATCAATAGAACAAGTCAGTCTGAACTCACTGGTCCCATGGATTGCAACAGGACTTGAATGCAGCTAATTTGCTCTGGTTTAAGAAGTGAGGCAGGGGTGGCATACTAGCAGGAGCTCCTTTGCATATTAGGCCACACAGCCCTGATGTAGCAAATCCTCCAAGAGCTTACAAGGTTCCGTTTTGTAAGCTCTTGGAGGATTGGTTATATCAGTGGGTGTGACCTAATATGCAAAGGAGCTCCTGCTAGAATTCCACCCCTGAAGTGAGGTATGGGGTTGGCAGGTGGGAGGGAGGAAGTGCACTATACATGCTTATAATTGTACTTATCATATTTACACCTCACTGCTCCTCCAAAGAACTGCCATGCAGGGTTGTTGTTGTTTTTTGTAGAACAAGCTGACATTTGCATATTAGGCCACACCCCCTGACATCACCATTGTTTCACACAGGGCTTTTTTTGTAGAACAGGACCTGATTTGCGTATTAGGCACCCAGCTTGGCTTCCTCTTTCTGAAGAGATTGGGCTAGCCTGCTCAAACTGTTCAATTTCTATCAGCTGCAATTAGTGGCGGACTGGCCAGGGGGTCAGCTTGCCCAATGGCAAGTGGGCTTTCTTAAACATTAGGCAATATGTTAAAAATGTTAATGACCTTTCTACAACTTGAAAATATAAGTTCTAGTATTTTTACTGTAATGTAACTAAAATTTACGTTGGATTTAGGGTTGCCAGCCTCCAGGCAGGGCCTGGGTATCTCCTGCTTTTACAACTGATCTCCGGCTGGCAGAGATCAGCTCCCCTGGAGAAAATGCAATCTGGATTTACATTTAATATCTCCTGTATACTGCCAGTAATATGTACAATATATGTGCACTGTAATTACTAAAATATATATATTTATTTTGCAAAAGTTTTGATTGTACCTTTTTCCCACTTACGTATTTTTTGAAAATTTTATTTATTTCTTACAAAAATTAAATGATAGCCTTATAGTTGTCGGTGGGCTCCCTATGTCTACTGGCAACCAATATTTTTAGACCCAGTCCACCACCAGCTGCAATACTGATAACTGTTAACAGTCACCCAATTTCTCCGCTAAAGCAAAAATTTGACTTGGATGGTGCTAGCAATCACGTTGTATCCCACCTTTCCTGCAAGGAGTTCAGGGCAACATACAGGGCTTTACTTCCTGTATTTACTTACTTACTTTACTTTACTCGCCCACCAAATCAAAAGAGAGAGGACGATTATAATATGATGGAGGGATTAAAGATAGCGGCTAAACGTAAAAACTGTGTCGTAATAGGTGATTTTAACTACCCGCAGATTGATTGGGTCAATATGTGTTCTGGTCGAGAGAAAGATTGAGTTTCTTGATGCTCTCAATGACTGTGCTATGGAGCAGATGGTCTCAGAACCTACCAGGGGTGGGGCGATCCTGGATCTGGTCCTAAGTAATGCCCAAGACTTGGTGAGAGACGTAAAAGTGATTGCGCCACTTGGGAACAGTGACCATAATGTTATTGATTTCACCATTTGTATAAATAGGGAGTTGCCCAAAAAGACCGCCACAACCACATTTAACTTTAAAAGGGGTAAATTCTCTGAGATGAGGAGGCATGTGAGGAGGAAACTGAAAGGAAAGGTAAATACGGTCAAAACCCTTGGGGAAGCTTGGAGACTATTTAAAACTATAATCCTAGAAGCTCAGATAAAATACATACCACAAGTTAGGAAAGGCACAAACAGGTATAAGAAGAGGCCAGCATGGTTAACAAACAAAGTAATGGAAGCTGTAAAAGGTAAGAAGGACTCCTTTAAGCGGTGGAAAACCAGTCCAAGTGAGATTAATAAAAGGGAACACAGGCAGTGGCAAATCAAATGCAAGACTGTGATCAGGCAGGCAAAAAGGGACTATGAGGAGCATATTGCAAAAAACATAAAGACCAACAATAAAAATTTCTTCAAATATATTAGAAGTAGGAAACCAGCCAGGGAAGCAGTGGGGCCCTTGGATGACCATGGGGTAAAAGGATTACTGAAGGAGGATGGGGAAATGGCTGAGAAGCTGAATGCATTTTTTGCCTCCGTCTTCACCGTGGAAGATGAGAAGTGTTTGCCCGCCCCAGAACCACTAATATTGGAAGGGGTGTTGAAAGACCTGAGTCAGATTGAGGTGACAAAAGAGAAGGTCCTACAACTGATAGACAAATTAAAAACTAATAAGTCACCGGGTCCGGATGGCATACATCCGAGAGTTCTGAAAGAACTCAAAGTTGAACTTGTGGATCTTCTAACAAAAATCTGTAATCTTTCATTGAAATCTGCCTCCGTTCCTGAGGACTGGAAGGTAGCAAATGTCACCCCCATCTTTAAAAAGGGTTCCAGAGGAGATCCGGGAAATTACAGGCCAGTCAGTCTGACTTCAATACCGGGAAAGTTGGTAGAAACCATTATCAAGGACAGAATGAGTAGGCACATTGATGAACACGGGTTATTGAGAAAGACTCAGCATGGGTTCTGCAAGGGAAGATCTTGCCTCACTAACCTGTTACATTTCTTTGAGGGGGTGAACAAACATGTGGACAAAGGAGACCCTATAGATGTTGTTGACCTTGACTTCCAGAAAGCTTTTGATAAAGTTCCTCATCAAAGGCTCCTTAGAAAGCTTGAGAGTCATGGAGTAAAAGGACAGGTCCTCTTGTGGATCAAAAACTGGCTGAGTAATAGGAAGCAGAGAGTGAGTATAAATGGGCAGTCTTCGCAGTGGAGGACGGTAAGCAGTGGGGTGCCGCAGGGCTCGGTACTGGGTCCCATGCTCTTTAACTTGTTCATAAATGATTTAGAGTTGGGAGTGAGCAGTGAAGTGGCCAAGTTTGCGGATGACACTAAATTGTTCAGGGTGGTGAGAACCAGAGAGGATTGTGAGGAACTCCAAAGGGATCTGTTGAGGCTGGGTGAGTGGGCGTCAATGTGGCAGATGCGGTTCAATGTGGCCAAGTGCAAAGTAATGCACATTGGGGCCAAGAATCCCAGCTACAAATACAAGTTGATGGGGTGTGAACTGGCAGAGACAGACCAAGAGAGAGATCTTGGGGTCATGGTAGATAATTCACTGAAAATGTCAAGACAGTGTGCGTTTGCAATAAAAAAGGCCAACGCCATGCTGGGAATTATTAGGAAGGGAATTGAAAACAAATCAGCCAGTATCATAATGCCTCTGTATAAATCGATGGTGCGGTCTCATTTGGAGTACTGTGTGCAGTTCTGGTCGCCGCACCTCAAAAAGGATATTATAGCATTGGAGAAAGTTCAGAAAAGGGCAACTAAAATGATTAAAGGGCTGGAACACCTTCCCTATGAAGAAAGGTTGAAACGCTTAGGGCTCTTTAGCTTGGAGAAACGTCGACTGAGGGGTGACATGATAGAAGTTTACAAGATAATGCATGGGATGGAGAAAGTAGAGAAAGAAGTACTTTTCTCCCTTTCTCACAATACAAGAACTCGTGGGCATTCGATGAAATTGCTGAGCAGACAGGTTAAAACGGATAAAAGGAAGTACTTCGTCACCCAAAGGGTGATTAACATGTGGAATTCACTGCCACAGGAGGTGGTGGCGCCCACAAGCATAGCCACCTTCAAGAAGGGGTTAGATAAAAATATGGAGCAGAGGTCCATCAGTGGCTATTAGCCACACTGTGTGTGTATATATATATATATATATATATATATTTGGCCGCTGTGTGACACAGAATGTTGGACTGGATGGGCCATTGGCCTGATCTGACATGGCTTCTCTTATGTTCTTATGTTCTTATGTTCCTGAGTGGTAATCTTATTTATTCTCCCTTACAGTCCTAACCCTTATCAGATGTTAACATGCCGATTCTTGGTGGGACTTTTATAAGGTACTTTTTAAGGTTGTTTTAAATGATTAAAACATTCTGGTAATAGCAGTAAACTCAACTCAACTGAACTGAATTGGTCTCACAACCACACTGTGATGTAGGTTGAGCTTGGAGAGCAACTGGCCCAATGTAAACTTCCACAGCGGAGCGGGAATCATGAATCCATGTCATGGAATAGCTCTTATAGGGGTTTTCCTTGAAAGGGCAGCTGCTGTGAGACCTCTCTCAGCCCCACCCACTCCACAGGATGTCTATTGTGGGAGAAGGAGGAAGATAAAGAAGATTGTGAGCCGCTCTGAGATTCAGAGTGGAGGGAGGAATATAAATCCATCATCATCATCTTCGTCTTCTTCTAGCTTGTTCTGGGGGCTCCCTTTGTAACTTCTGCACCAGTTTCCAGAGGGCTGACTAGTTGTTTAAGTGCTCTAACATGATGTCTGTAAGCACCGTGGTGCTCATTTAGTACTTTTCAAAAGTTGGCAGTGATGGGTGGTACTTTTGCCCCACTGTCTTCTAATTGACCGTGCACATTAAAAGGTCTCCTGCTGAAGGGGAGACCCCTAAATAATTAATGAATAACTCTATATAATAATAAATGGAAATATGGGTTTTGTGCCTTCAGAAGACAATGTCTGATGCAATATTTGAAGCAGCTGTAACTGTTAAAGCCAGGCAACCCAAATGGGTGTGAGTCACAAATGTGTATTGATAGCAGGAAACTCCTTGCTGAATAAGATAAGCAGATACACTGGAAAACTACCAGGGAGAAAAGGGAGGGGGGAAGTTGAATCTGATAAATGTGAGGGCCAGCATGCAGGCATGCTTTTTGTTTAAAACGGATAGTTTGAGAAGTGTGCGGGGTTCATTATTTTTGGGAGCCTTGCTGCTCAAATGAACCTTGCTATTGGTGCCAAATAGTAAAATACCTCGTTTTCAATCAGAAAGTGTGCACCTCGTTATTTCCCTGCTACACTGCTAAACAGAGCTTTCAGCTGAAATGATTAAGAGTTATGATCAGACTTCTCTGTGACCTCCCTCCCTGATATTTTGTGGAGGGGAAATCTTGCCTCTGAGGGAACGAAATGGATGGGGCCATCATGCATACCCTTCTTTAAGCCTCTGAGGAAGCAGAATATCCTCTCTTGGTACTTAACTATATGCAATACAAAGCAGAAATGGTGGCGGCGGTAGAAGCCTAGGTGCTAGGGCTCCCGTCTGATGCAGTTATAGCTGCAAAAAACAACACCAAACTGAACAACTACCGAGCGAACGGGTGAACATCAACACCTACAACAATACCACAGAATACTATCCAGAAATTAACTCACCCCGACGTCTCCTGGGCCTGTAAAGAGATTGGGAACACAGCCGGGCCGACGCTGAAGAGGAGGTGGGCATAGCCGCGGACTAGCGTGTGAGAGAGCCGGGTGACACCAGGGAAAGAAGAGTGAGCCGCGCGGTGTGCCGGAGCAGTGAGAACGTGCCTGTACGAGGAGTATGCTGGGCAGAGGGGTCCAGAGGCTGCCGTGATGGAGGTCGACGACCTGTGAGTGCGGTGAGCAGCTGGAGGAGCGAATTGGTTCCGGGACGTTGGTCCCGCACCCCAGCTTCCATCTTTCCCCCTCCTTTCCTCTCATCTTGTGGCTGCTAGTTGGGGCGTGGCTGAATCGGCAACTGGGAACTTCCCGACTGGGACTAGGATTTCCCAGGCTGAGGCTATAGGGGCTAACTCAGACAGCTGGGAGGACACAGGGGAGGTCTCAACACCCCCCCCCCCCCCCCGGGTCGCCTGAGCTGTGATTACTATCAGGCCCCAAGGAAGTCACGCTCACATGAAGTGCACCGCACCTTACGACCTGAACAGCACTTTGAGGACGGCACTTTGAGAACTGCACTGCACTTTGAGAGCACAGCCTGAGAGAACAACCACGATTACTTATAACACTGCACTTTAAATTATATCTCAAGACTCATACCTGCTATCTATCTCCTGGCTTTTAACATTTTAGTCTTTTATCTTATCTGACCACTATTTGGAATATATTTTTTTTATTAATTAATTAGATTTTAACGGATTGATTAGTAATTTGGATTGCTGTTATATATTTATATATTGAATGAGATATATTTATATATATATTTATTTTTAGCAGATTGATTATGAAACTATAAAGGGGGCTATTTATCAATGCGCTGGAAACGGAAATTAATAAATTGATTTGACTAATCAATTCGAGGGAATAGTAGGGTGGGTTTAAATTAATTAATTTGACATATTATATAGTGAGTCAGATAACAAGGGGGTAAAGCAGATGGTGAGGCAAGAACTAAGTTGCAGACTGAGAATCTGGATGGGAGGGGGGAGACTGTCCTGGATTAGAAAAATCATACCGGGCATAAGTGTAGATGCAGGGCCAGGGGATTCCAGTGCTCCTGGGGAGGGGAAGGTATGATGGTGGGAATATACAGAAGAGCAAAGGAAGGAGGCAGAGACAAAACTGTGCTCGGCCCCCTTTCAGTCTACTTCCCATCCCAACGGTGACAGGTAGTGGGGCCAAGAGGAAGTGCCCGTCTCCATCATTGGTGTTATGCAACACCAGGTCCGTGAATAACAAGACCTCAATCCTTAGGGAGTTCCTGCTTCGGCAGGACGTGGATCTGGCTTGCGTGACCGAGACCTGGATGCGAGATGGGGAGACAGTGGCTCTCTCCCAGATGACTCCCCCGGGTTACTCGGTCTTTCATCAATCACGGACTAGCGGGCGGGGGGAGGGGTGGCGTTATTCATACAGGAGGGTTACTCCTTCCGGGCTCTCCCGGCCCCAACGATCGAGGGTACTGAATGTGCTGGCATAGCGTGGGATGTCGGAGAGGGATTGGCGATCTGGCTGGTGTACCGTCCGCCTAACGCATCAGCCAGCAACTTACCATCCCTGATGGAGGCGGTGGCAGGCTAGGCGTTGGAGTACCCAGGGCTTATGGTCCTGGGTGATTTCAACATCTATGCTGATGACGCGGCCTCCAATCAGACGATGGATCTGGTGTCGTCCATGGCGACTCTGGGACTCTCTCAATTTGTTACGACACCCACGCATTAGGCTGGGCACACGTTAGACTTGATCTTTGCATCCGGGATTTTGGTGAACGATATCGCGGTAGAAGCGGTACCATGGTCGGATCACCTAGCCCTCAAGGCCCGTATGGAGATGCTGCCCCAACCCTGTATGGGTGGAGAGCCTATTTTGGCTCGCCCGCGGAGCCTAATGGACCCGGAATGGTTCCAAATGGCCCTGCGGGATCCCTAGCCCCCTGGCGATTCCCTTGATGACCTGGTAGAGGCCTGGCAAAGCCGGCTGTCCAGGGAAATCAATGAGATCGCACCTCGACGTCCTCTACGCCCTCGTGTGAGGCTGGCGCCATGGTACACCTCAGAGTTACGCCAGCTGAAACAAGGGCTCAGACGACTAGAGAGGCAGTGGCGGCATACTCGTGACAAAGCGACAAGAACATCCTATAGATCGTTTATGAGATCTTACGAGATGGCAGTCAAGGCCGCGAAGAAAGCTTACTTTGCAGCCAGGATTGCGTCTGCAAATTTGTGCCCAGCTCAATTGTTTAGAATAATTGAAAGTCTTACTACACTGCCTCAAGGCAGACCAAACGTGAGGGAATTTGAGATAGGCTGTGAGGCTTTTGCGAAATATTTTGCAGATAAAATCACATCACTCCGCCAGGACCTGCCGATCACATTGCATACAGTACAGGAACTTGAGGCTCCGTGCCTGTCTTCTGATTTCGCTCTGGGTTGCTTCGACCCGCTCAGCCTGGAGGAAGTCAACGGAATTCTCTCTTCTGCACGCCCAACAACTTGTGATTTGGACCCTTGCCCCTCTTGGCTGATTAAATCTTGCCAAAGGGAGCTTAGATGTCCTTTACGGGACATCATAAATAGATCCCTCTCTGTGGGGCACTTTCCAACACCCTTGAAAGAGGCTTTGGTCCGTCCCCTCCTGAAAAAAAGTACAGCAGACCTGGCCGAATTGGCAAATTACCGACCGGTCTCTAATTTACCATTTCTTGGTAAAATTATTGAGAGGGCAGTGGCGTTGCAGTTGCAGGGTTTTCTGGATGACGCTTCCATCCTGGACCCTTGCCAGTCTGGCTTTCATCCAGGTCATGGGACGGAGACAGTGCTGGTCGCCTTGGTAGATGACCTCCAGCGGCATCTGGACCGAGGCGGCGTGGCGGTGCTGATGCTATTACAACAACAACAAAATTTTATTTATATCCCGCCCTCCCCGCCGGGGCAGGCTCAGGGCGGCTATTAGATCTGTCGGCCGCATTTGACATGGTCGACCATCAGCTACTGACCCGCCACCTCGCCGACATAGGGGTTGGGGGGCTAGCCCTACAATGGCTTTCCTCCTTCCTCAAGGGTCGGGGACAAAGGGTAGCAATTGGGGGAAAGCTGTCCCAGAGGCACACACTTGATTGTGGGGTGCCGCAGGGAGCAGTTCTCTCCCCGATGCTATTTAATATCTATATGCGTCCCCTTGCCCAGATCGCCCGGAGGTATGGGCTTGGGTGTCACCAATATGCAGACGACACCCAGCTCTATCTGCTAATGGATGGCCAGCCTGACTGCGTTCCAGGGAATTTGGACCTGGCATTGCAGGCCGTGGCAACTTGGCTTAGGCTGAGTGGGCTGAAGCTGAAGCTGACGAAGACAGAGGTCCTTTGCATGGGTCGTGGCGCCCTGGGGAGGGAAATACCTCTCCCAGTTTTTGACGGTGTGCCTCTGAAAGCTGCGCACCGGGTCAAGAGCTTGGGAGTTCTACTGGAGCCTTCACTATCAATGGAGGCCCAGATAGCAGCCACTGCTAAATCTGCATTTTTCCATCTGAAGCGAGCAAAGCAGTTGGCCCCCTTCCTGGAGCGCCGGGACCTAGCAACAGTGATCCATGCAACGGTCACCTCAAGATTGGATTACTGTAATGCCCTCTACATGGGGCTGCCTCTGTGCCGAACCCGGAGGTTACAGCTGGTGCAGAACGCAGCAGCTAGGCTGATATTGGGGCTCCCGAAGTGGGAGCACATACAGCCAGGGCTACGCGAACTGCACTGGTTGCCAGTTACCTACCGGGTTCGTTACAAAGTGCTGGTTATTACCTTTAAAGCCCTATATGGCCGAGGACCTGCCTACCTGAGGGACCGTCTCTCCCCACACAAACCCCAGAGAGCACTGAGGTCAGCAGGGAAGAACCAGCTGACTATCCCTGGACCAAAGGAGGCCAAACTCCAAAACACCATACACAGGCCTTCTCCATCGCAGCTCCACAATTATGGAACCAACTCCCGGAAGAAGTGCGAGCCCTGCGGTGCCTTGACCAGCTCCGCAGGGCCTGCAAGACCACCCTTTTCAGGATGGCCTTTGCAGGCTGAGAGACCGCTGTTGGGTGACTTTTGCTATTATCATTTATAAATGGAATTAGCACCTGAAAACTTGTATAATATTTGATTAATGGGAATGTTTTAAAGCTAATGTGATTTTAAACTCTGTATAATTTTTATGAAATGTTGTTAGCCGCCCTGAGCCCGCCTTGGTGGGGAGGGCGGGATACAAATAAAATTTTATTATTATTATTATTAATACTGAGAATTCCATGAGCCAACTCCTTGCTGGATTTCCACCTTAACAATTAGGTAGAAGGAGGCCCAGACATAATCCAGAATATGATGCAAGGGAAAGCTGAGGTTTAAACCTCCCTTTCAAAGCATTTCCTTCACTTGAAGTAGAAGCCATATATGCTCCCATCAGGGAAACCTACAGGTACTGGTTTGTATCCAACTATCCATATATGGCACACAGTTTTCCCATGTTCCTCTCCATTCTAGCAGCCCCTTCCAACCTCTAAGAAAATCTTTCCCATGGTCATGGGATCAATGTAGAGGAACAGTAGTATGGCACAGTTAGACTGAGGAGGGATTAACCAGGACCTTTTTTTGAGCAGGAACGCACAGGATTGCAGTTCTGGCCTAATATGCAAATGAATTCCTGCTGGGCTTTCTCTACAAAAACAGCCTTATGTGAAACAACAGTAATGTCAGGGGGTGTGTGCTAATATGCAAATAAGTTCCTGCTGGGCTTTTTCTACAAAAAAAACACCCTGGGAGAAACAATGCCCTCTCCTCAGCTGAATTGTGTTTGTGGAAGAGGAACACTTACCCCCTTGTCCCTGCTCATTCTAGCCACTCACCCAGCTCTTGAGAATATTATTTCTTGGGGGCGGGTGGGGAGGACTGCAGGAACAGAGAATTGGGAAACTGGGAAAACCCTACCTCTGGCACAAACGCGGTTAGACCCATATAACAGATAGCTGCAAGTAAGAACATAAGAGAAGCCATGTTGGATCAGGCCAATAGCCCATCCAGTCCAACATTCTGTATCACACAGTGGCCAAAAATTTATATATATACACACACACACATACACTGTGGCTAATAGCCACTGATGGACCTCTGCTCCATATTTTTATCTAGCCCCCTCATGAAGCTGGCTATGCTTGTAGCTGCCACCACCTCCTGTGGCAGTGAATTCCACATGTTAATCACCCTTTGGGTGAAGAAGTACCTCCTTTTATCCATTTTAACCCGACAGCTCAGCAATTTCATTGAATGTGCACGAGTTCTTGTATTGTGAGAAAGGGAGAAAAGTACTTCTTTCTCTACTTTCTCCATCCCATGCATAATCTTGTAAACCTCTATCATGTCACCCCGCAGTCGACGTTTCTCCAAGCTAAAGAGCCCCAAGCGTTTTTACCTTTCTTCATAGGGAAAGTGTTCCAAACCTGTAATCATTCTAGTTGCCCTTTTCTGCACTTTTTCCAATGCTATAATATCCTTTTTGAGGTGCGGTGACCAGAATTGCACACAATATTCCAAATGAGACCGCACCATCGATTTATACCTCTTTAGTGTGTATGCCCCAACCCTTCAAGCAGATCCTGCAGAAAAGAACAAGTTCTATGCTGATCGATCCTTGGCACTTACCATGAGGGGTCCTTCTCCTAAGAGGACAGGAGGACATCTTGGGTGCTTTCCCACTGTCCAATCAGGGAGGCAGGAATTTTTTCAAATTTCTTCCTCTTCCTGTGGCTGTGGGAACCACCCCTTTCTCAGTTCAGGTGACTCCGAGCAGCTGTAAGAAGGAAAAATTATACCTAATGAACAAAGCACACCCCTAACAGAATAACTAACAGTTGGTCAGGAAAAAAGCGGGTGATAACCCAACAGACAGACCAAACAGGCCCTTATAGGAAAGGGAACGTGAGGAAAAAACAGATAACAGTTATCAACATGAAAGAGAAAAAACCTCAGAAGCAAGTTGGCAGACGAGGTAAAGTAATAAGGTACTGCCCAAAGTAGGGCGAAAGAAGGGAGGGCAAGATGTCCTCCTGTCCTCTTAGGAGAAGGACCCCTCACGGTAAGTGCCAAGGGTCATTCTCCCTAAGAGGCGGAGGACATCTTGGGTGCTCCCAGAGCAGTATGTTAGTCAGGGAGGGATAGCCCTACTCGGGAAGTACATGTTGCAGTATTCGCCGGCCAAAGGCTGCATCCGCCGATGAGTAGGCATTCAACTTGTAGTGGCGAGTAAAGGTGGAGATAGACGACCACATAGCTGCTTTACACACTTCTTCGACCGAGGCGTTCTTGCTAAAGGCGGCATTGGTGGCTGCACTTCTGGTCGAATGAGCAGTGATCCCTGTAGGCACCTTGAGGTGCATCGCCTTGTACGCTTCTGCAATGCACTGTTTAATGGCGTAACTAATGGCCGATTTGGACATCTTCTGGCCCAGTCTGGGGGCTGTTATGTTAATGAACATGGAGTCCGACTTACGAAAGGGCTCGGTTCTAATCAGGAATATCTTGATCGCCCTGCGTACGTCCAGCGTGTGCCATATGCGTTCCTGGGGGTGCTTAGGATTCGGGCAAAAGGATGGCAAATTGATTTCCTGGTTCTTGTGGAACCTAGATGAGACCTTAGGTTGGAAGGTAGGATCTGGATAGAGTACCACCTTGTCCTTATGAAAAACACATAGCTCTCGCTTGACCGACAGGGCTCCGATCTCGGAAACCCTTCTGGCTGAAGTGATAGCCACTAAAAAGATGGTCTTCAAGCGCATCATCTTTAAGAGTACTGACATCAATGGCTCAAATGGTGGATTTGTTAAGGCTGAAAGCACTGGATTCAGACGCCAGGTAGGGAAGCGATGAACTTGAGGTGGGGAGCTCATTTAGGCCCCTCTAAGGAAACGACGAATATGAGGGTGTGATGCCAGGCTGACGCCATCCACCTGCTGAAGCACTGAAGACAGGGCTGCGATCTGGCGCTTAAGCGTAGCCGGTTTTAAACCAGAGTGAAGTCCGTCCTGGAGGAACTGGAGGACCTTAGGAACTGAAGGATGGAGGGGATCCACTCCCTTCCTCCGGCACCACTTATGAAAAGCCTTCCATGACATGTTGTAGATCCGTGTAGTGGATTCCTTTCTGGAGGCTAGGATGGTATCCGTCACTTCGCCGGAATAGCCCAAACCTAACAGCGATCTCCTCTCAATCTCCATGCGGTCAATCTCAGCCATTCTGGGTGTGGATGCCATACTGGACCCTGTAATAGCATGTCTGGCCAGGTTGATAGGTGAAGGGGCTCCATCACTGACATCTGCTGGATTGATGAGAACCAGGGACGTCACGGCCACCAGGGTGCAACTAGAATGACCTCGGCTCCCAACAGACTGAGTAGCTTCGGGATGACCGGGATCGGTGGAAAGGCATACAGAAGCTCTTGTGGCCAAGGAGACGTCAGAGCGTCTGTCGCTGCTGCCTGGCTGTGGAAGTACCTCGTGAAGAATCGAGGTAGTTGGTGGTTCTGATAGGAGGCAAATAGATCCACCATCGGCTGACCGAAGTGTTCTACTATTAGTTGGAAAAGAGACTTGTTGAGGGACCACTCCCCGGATTGTATGCTTTCCTGGCTGAGCCAATCTGCTTTGACGTTGTGAGCTCCTTTGATGTGCTCTGCCCTTACTGATCTTAGATGTTCCGCCCATTCGAACAACCTCGCGGCCTCCTTGTGGAGGGCACCGGACCAGGACCCCCCTTGATTGTTTAGATATGCTTTTGCAGCTACATTGTCCGTCCTCACCAGCACATGCTGACCCGTCACCTTGTCTTGGAAGTGCAGCAGTGCTAGGCGAATGGCCCGAAGTTCCAGGAGATTGATCGGGAGGCTCGACTCCTTGGTCGACCACTGCCCCTGCGTAGGAATCTCGTTGAGGGTTGCCCCCCAACCCGAGAGACTGGCGTCCGAGAACAACTGGATCTCCTTCTCCATGCAGAAGGACCTAAATTTTTTGCCACTGTGTGACACAGAGTGTTGGACTGGATGGGCCGTTGGCCTGATCCAACATGGCTTCTCTTATGTTCTTATGTGCCTTGGCGTAGGTTGACATCCTTGGTCCACCAGATGAGACTTTCCTTGACGGCCATGGGTACCGTCAGAGACATGGGATGTTTCTCCATGATCCGAAACTGGTAAGGGCACAGGAACATCTGCAGTCGTCTGGTATGGATACGTCCCCACTGAAGCGCCTCGAGGTTCGAGATCAGGAGGCCCATAAGTCTTGCCAATGACTGGAGGGTCGACGATGACTCCTGCATCACCTGTTGCACCGCCCTCTTGGTCTTTATTATCTTGTCCTCTGGAAGAAAGATTGAGTTCGTGGTCGTATCGATGACCATGCCCAGGTGCTCCAGTCTCTGAGTTGGATGTAGATGGCTCTTGGATAGATTGATTAAGAAGCCATGCTGCTGCAGACAACTGATGGTGTGGTGAACATCCTGCTCTGCCTTCTTTCTTGACGGGGATCTTATGAACAGGTCGTCAAGATACGGATGCACGTGTATCCCCCGTTACCTGAGGCATGCTATCAGATTCACTAGCACTTTGGTGAACACCCGCGGTGCTGTTGCGAGGCCAAATGGCAGAGCCTTGAACTGGAAGTGGGACCCATCCACGCAAAAACGAAGGAACTTGCGATGTGCAGGCAGAATTGGGATATGGAGGTAGGCCTCTGTTAAGTCCAGGGATGCCATGTAGTCCTGATGATGGAGGGCCTCCGTTATGGACTTGATTGACTCCATTCTGAAATGGCGTAGTTTGATATTCTTGTTCAGGAATTTTAAATCCAAAATCGCCCTCCAGTCCCCGTTCTTTTTGGGAACCGTGAAAAAGATTGAGTAAACACCTTGACATCTCTGCTTGGAAGGAACTTGTGCTATTGCCGAAATATTTAGCAGGTGACGTATTGCTTTGAATGTGATGTCTCTTCGCTCCAGGTTTGACCGAAGAGGGGATATTATGAAGCGGTCTGGAGGTGTCCTTTTGAACTCCATTGAGTAGCCCCGGGACACAATTTCCAGAGTCCAAGAGTTGGCCTGCGAAGCCTTCCAGGCTTGGTGAAAATGTAGCAGGCGACCCCCTACTGGGATGGAGTCCCAGTCATGCCTTATTGGGCTTGGGGCCCTTGTCGAATTTCTCCGACCTGTCAGGCTGATTTCTCTGGAAGCGCGGATTTGAGAAGTTCTTGCGAAAGTTCTGCTTGGGGGGTCCCCAGGTTGATTTCCTGTACTCCTGCTTTGGTCTGGAAGTGCTTGTGGAGGCACAAAAGGAACTAGACCCAAAACCTCTTCTGTCTGGGCGTCTAAGGTACTTGGGCATGGCCTTTTTCTTGTCCCAAGTCTCCACTAGGATCTTATCTAGGGTGTCCCCAAAGAGCTTTTCTCCCTGGAAGGGATAGGCTGCAACTATAGACTTAGAATGAGTGTCTGCTGGCCAGGCCCTGAGCCACAAGCCCCTCCTTGCAACGGTGGTTGACGCCATTGCTCTGGCGGAGAATGTAAGAGCATCCAGGGAAACGTCTGCAGAGAATTCAGCTGCCCTAAGAAGCCTGTTAGTGCCCTCCAGAATCCTCTTGTCTGTGTCTGGTAATAGCTGGGTTAGGCGCCTTAACCACACAATTGCCGCCCTAGAGACTATGGAGTTTGTGGTGGATGCCTTGATGGCCAAGGACGTAGCCTCATGGCTCTTCTTCAAGGCCAAGTCAATCTTTTTGTCCCAGTTATCTCTCACTGACCCATGGCCATCTTCAGCTAGCAATCCATGAGATTGGAGAGCTGCGATTGAGGCATCAACCAAAGGGACCTGCAGCATGTCGTTGGCAAAGGGAATCATATAACCTCTTAATCGCATTTGGAACTTGTTTGTTAGCCCCTGGTTTAGCCCATTCTGGTTTCAATTGGCGCTCGAAAAACTCTGGAAAAGGGAAAACCTTTTCAGAAGACCAAAGGCGAGGAAAGAATTCAGTATTCCCCTTGGGTTTATTTTTTTGATTAGTTAAGGGGCTGTTGGTCTCTTGCTCCCCAGGAGGAATGTAGAGGTCCAATGCAGACAGCACCTTAGCTAAGAGTGGCTGGTAGTCCTCTGCCTTGAATAACCATGAGGGTGGCTCTGGGGTAGGCATTTCGTCTATCTCCTCATCTGATAGGAATTCGCCCTCCTCCCGGTCTCCCTCATAAGAGCTCTCAGACTGGTCTCCGTCAAAGGATCTCTCCTCCATGAGGTCACTGACTAGGGATTTCTTCTGGGGCTTAGGTAGCCCAGCACGCTCTCCAGTTCTCCTGGTGGGAGAGAATCTGCGGGCGGAGCAAGAGCTAGAGGGCCCTGGCCTGCTATGGGATGCTGCCCAGACTGCTGCCCCCACGGTCTGTTTAATAGGCTCTAAAAACTCAGAAATAATAATAATAATAACAACTTTATTTTTATATCCCGCCCTCCCCCGCCGAGGCGGGCTCATGTGGGGAACGTTACCCAAGCCCCTCTGGGGCTGGAAGGGTTCTGGAATGGGCTGGGTCTCCTCCTGGTCGAAGTCTCCCGGCGGAAGGTTGCCATCCACGGTTCCTTGACGCCCTGCAGTCCATCGCTGCCGCTCTGTTCTGTTTCGCGCCCTTTTGCGCTCCGGAACATGGCCGCCATCCTCGGGGGCAGTCCCAGCCACGCGCGCCTCTTTCCCAGCCGGGGAAGACCAGCGCCTCTTTCTGCCGCTCCTCTGCAGCCCGCCCCTAAAGGGCACGTTGCCAGCAGCCGAAGCAAGACTTGAAGTCATGCCGGCTCCGGAGGACGTCTCTTTGGTGCTGCGCCGGCCGCTTGTGGGAGCGTCGTCTCCCATAAAGACGTCCCTGAAGCGCCTGTCCATCCCCTCGTGCCGCTCTTCTGTTCGTGCCGCGGCTTCGCGCCTGAGCCGCTGCGGCGCTGTTCTCTCGCCGAAGGAGGAAGAGAAAGGAGGAGGGGGGGCAGTTTCTCCTCGTTAAAGGAGAAAGGCACAAGAAGGAAGTTCAAGAAAGAACCAAGAAGCAGGGGAAAAGGTACTTTTTTTTTAAAGGTATATAGACAGGAACATAGAAAGGTATAAAGGAAGGGATAAAAGTGGAAGAGTAAACAACAGAAATAAAGACTAAAGGGATAGGCGCCTATCCTAAATCTTGCTCTCCCTGTCGAGGCAGGAAAGGAACTGATAAAGGGGTGGTTCCCACAGCCACAGGAAGAGGAAGAAATTTGAAAAAATTCCTGCCTCCCTGATTGGACAGTGGGAAAGAACCCAAGATGTCCTCCACCTCTTAGGGAGAACTACATAACATCGTATGGAAGACCCCTACAGAGGACAAGGTGATCATCCTTGGCGACTTCAATGCCAGAGTAGGTAAAGACTCGGAAGCCTGGAAAGGAGTACTTGGCAAACACGGCATTGGTATCTGCAATGATAATGGGCGCCTCCTGCTAGAATTCTGCACGGAGCATCAGCTCACCATCACCAACACTATCTTCCAGCAGAAGAACAGTCTGAAGACAACCTGGATGCACCCACGGTCCAAGCATTGGCACCTTATTGACTACATTCTGGTGTGCCAGAGAGACCTTCGAGATGTCTTACACACCTGAGTAATGCCCAGTGCAGAATGTCATACAGATCATCGTCTTGTATGCTGCAATCTCCGTCTTCACTTTAAATCTACACCCAGGAGAGGCGGTATCCCCCGGAGGAAGTTTCAGGTTGGCAGTCTTCAGTCAGCCGAAGTTAACGCTGCCTTCCAGGCAAAACTCCAGTCAAGAATTGAGGACTCCAGTTGCCTCACAGATCCTTCTCCAGAAGCACTCTGGGAACACCTAAAAACTACCATCCTGTTGACCTCTGAAGAAGTCCTCGGGTTCTCCACAAAGAAGAACAAGGACTGGTTTGATGAGAACAATCAAGAGATCCAAGAATTACTGGTGAAAAAGAGATCTGCCTACCAAGCACATCTTGCTCAGCCCTCCTGTCCCGGGAAAAAAGCAACCTTTCGTGCTATATGTAGCAACCTCCAGCACAAGCTTCGAGACATTCAGAACAAGTGGTGGACCAAGCTTGCAGAGAGAACCCAGCTGTGTGCAGACACTGGTGATTTAAGAGGGTTCTACGAAGCCCTGAAGGCAGTATATGGTCCATCATATCAGGCTCAGAGTCCCTTGCGTAGTGCAGACGGCCAAGTGCTCCTCACAGACAAGGCATCCATACTGAACCAGTGGTCGGAGTATTTTCAGGTTCTCTTCAGTGCCAATTGCATAGTTCAAGATTCAGCAATCCACCTCACCCCACTTCAACCAGTGAAAACAGAGTTGGATGAGATTCCCACCCTAGAAGAGACTGTTAAAGCCATCAAGCAACTGAAAAGTGGCAAGGCAGCGGGAGTTGATGGAATCCCACCAGAGATCTGGAAGCATGGGGGCATAGTACTACATAGCACACTTCATAAAGTACTTGTCACCTGCTGGGAACAAGGCAAATTACCACAGGACTTTTGCGATGCAATTAGCATTACTCTACATAAGAACAAAGGGGAAAAGTCAGACTGCTCCAACTACTGGGGGATAACCCTGCTCTCTATCGCAGGCAAAATCCTTGCTAGAATACTCCTGAACAGACTGGTGCCCACCATTGCAGAAGAACTCCTCCCAGAGAGCCAGTGTGGCTTCAGGAGCTAACAGGAGCACCACAGACATGGTATTTGTTCTCAGGCAGCTCCAAGAGAAATGCAGGGAACAGAACAAGGGTCTATATGTGACTTTTGTCGAACTTACCAAAGCTTTTGATACCGTTAGCAGGAAAGGCCTGTGGCAAATCTTGGAACGTTTAGGATGCCCCCCAAGGTTCCTCAGTATGGTCATCCAGCTACATGAAGACCAGCGAGGCCAAGTCAGACACTGCAACGATCTCTCGCAGCCCTTCCCAATAGGCACAGGTGTAAAGCAAGGCTGCGTTATCGCGCCAACTCTCTTTATGATCTTCTTTAGCATGATGCTTCAAAGAGCCGCAGTAGATTTAGATGATGACGATGGTGTCTACATCCGCTATCGCACCGATGGCAGCCTGTTCAACCTGAGGTGACTAAAGGCCCACTCCAAGACAATGGAAAAACTTATCCGAGAGCTACTGTTTGCTGATGATGCTGCACTCGTCTCCCACTCGGTATCAGCTCTGCAGCATATGAGGTCCTGCTTTGCAGAGGCTGCCAAGCTATTCGGACTAGAAGTTAGTCTGAAGAAGACAGAAGTTCTCCACCAGCCTGCACCCCAGGAAGATTATCACCCTCCTTGCATCACTGTGGGTGAATCAGTTTTGAAGACAGTCCAGCAGTTCAGCTACCTGGGGTGCATCATTTCCTCAGACGCCAAGATCGACAAGGAGATTGACAATAGACTGGCAAAGGCAAACTGTGCATTTGGCCGACTGCATAAAAGAGTGTGGAGCAACAAGCAACTGAAAAAAGGCACAAAGATCAATGTTTACAAAGCAGTTGTGATGACAACCCTCATCTACGGCTCCGAATCATGGGTATTATACCGTCATCACCTGCGACTCCTTGAGCGCTTTCATCAACGCTGCCTTCGCACCATCCTCAACATCCACTGGAGTGACTTTGTGACCAACACTGAAGTCCTCAAGCGGGCAGAGGTTACAAGCATTGAGGCATTGTTGTTGAAGATGCAGCTGCGCTGGGCAGGGCATATCTCCAGGATGGAAAACCACCGCCTTCCCAGGATTGCCATGTATGGCGAACTTTCCGCCGGCCATCGAAATAGAAGGGCACCAAAGAAGAGGTACAAGGACTCCTTGAAGAAATCCCTTGGTACCTGTTGCATTAACCATCACAAGTGGTCTGACTAGCCTCAGATCGCAAAGCATGGAGGCACACCATCCACCAGGCTGTCTCTTCCTTTGAGAACGCACGCATAGCTGGTCTTGAGGACAAAAGGAGATTGAGGAAGAATCGTACTGCTACAGCACCAACCCCAAATCAGACTTTTCCCTGCAGCCACTGTGGCCGGACCTGCCTGCCCTGCGTCTTGTCAGCCACCAGCGAGCCTGCAGCAGACGTGGACTACTGCACCTTTCTTAAATCTTCGTTCGCGAAGTCAAGCCGAGAGAGAGTTCATAGGGAAAGTGTTCCAAACCTGTAATCATTCTAGTTGCCCTTTTCTGCACTTTTTCCAATGCTATAATATCCTTTTTGAGGTGCGGTGACCAGAATTTCACACAATATTCCAAATGAGACCGCACCATCGATTTATACAGGGGCATTATGATACTGGCTGATTTGTTTTCAATTCCCTTCCTAATAATTCCCAGCATGGCGTTGGCCTTTTTTATTGCAATCGCAAACTGTCTTGACATTTTCAGTGAGTTATGTACCACACCCCAAGATCTCTCTCGGTCAGTCTCTGCCAGTTCACACCTCATCAACTTGTATTTGCAGCTGGGATTCTTGGCCCCAATGTGCATTACTTTGCACTTGGCCACACTGAACCTCATCTGCCACATTGACGCCCACTCACCCAGCCTCAACAGATCCCTTTGAAGTGCCTCACAATCCTCTCTGGTTCTTACCACCCTGAACAATTTAGTGTCATCCGCAAACTTGGCCACTTCACTGCTTACTCTCAACTCCAAATCATTTATGAACAAGTTAAAGAACACGGGACCCAGTACTGAGCCCTGTGGCACTCTACTGCTTACCATCCTCCACTGTGAAGACTGCCCATTTATACACACTCTCTGCTTCCTATTAATTAGCCAGTTTTTGATCCACAAGAGGACCTGTCCTTTTACTCCATGACTCTCGAGCTTACTAAGGATCCTTTGATGAAGAACTTTATCAAAAGCTTTCTGGAAGTCAAGGTAAACAATATCTATCGGATCTCCTTTGTCCACATGTTGGTTCACCCCCTCAAAGAAATGTAACAGGTTAGTGAGGCAAGATCTTCCCTTACAGAACCCATGCTGAGTCTTCCTCAATAACATGGCAAACAAAAAGTAACATGGCAAACGAAAAGAGCCCTGTGGCACAAAGTGGTAAAGCTACAATACTGTAGTCCAAGCTCTCTGCTTATGACCTGAGTTTGATCCCGGCGGAAGCTGGGTTCAGATAGCCAGCTCAAGGTTGACTCAGTCTTCCATCCTTCTGAGGTGGGTAAAATGAGTACCCAGCTTGCTGGAGGGGGAAGGTGTAGATGACTGGGGAAGGCAATGGCAAACCACTCTGTTAAAAGGCTGCCATGAAAACGTCGTGCTGCAACATCACCCCAGAGTCAAAAACAACTGGTGCTTGCACAGGGGACTACCTTTACCTTTTTTAATATGGCAAACAGGCCAACACCCCCCAACTCCTCTTACGGCATGTTCCCAAACAGAACTAGGCCTTCACAGACCTGATTCTTCAAGAGGAAATAAATCTTGGGACTTCTGTCCACAGAATTCCTAGTGTCACATAACAGATAAAACAGAGCCCCAAACCAAGCCTGAAATTTGTAGGGGACCAAACCTTGTAATTAAAATGCTACTCTTTCTTTTTCATCCAGGCCAATACAATCCTTATATCTGAATGACACTTTTAAAGTTATTTTTGTTGGCTTTCCTAGATTCTGAAACAGGCTAGTACTGGGGATTCTGCACAGCTGAACAAACAGCACACACGCACATAAATCCTTCACAAGCATTTGAGTAAAAAAAAGGTTAACCTTTAAAACATCTTATTAAGGACAAAATGTATTGCTCACTACCAACTTTTATGTTCCTCCTTTGCGCCTTGGTATGGAGCGGAAAGCTCATTCTTAACTACTCTCGTTATATTTCAACCTTATCGCTTCAGCATTTATTTAAGGCTAGTTCAGGTAACTGAAACATTTACTCTTTTTTTTGTCCCAGAAGGTATTATGGCCCTCTTAGCTTTCTTCAGCTGTACTCACCAAGCTGCAACCTACAGTAGAATTCATTTATTTGGTCTCTCGTTTCTCATTAGAACAAGTCAAGCAACACCAAGTGGTAGTTCCACCCAGTGATTCTTCTGCCTGTCCATTTTCACGTGTCAACAGTCACAGCTAGGCCTGACCAGATACAAGTGTCAAGTCTCTGGGAGATCTTGACAGCTTTTAAAATCTTTAGGGTATCCGAATACTGGACAAAGTCATTCCATTAACCATAAAACTCTTATGGATCAAGGCTAATGTTTTTAAAAGGTAATAAAACTGACATTCAAAAAGCAGCAAACAGACTCGTCTAGGACCAGAAGACCAAATCAAGCAGTAGCTCAAAACTAAATATTCTCCTCTCTCTTTCTTCCAAAATGAAAACAATGCTCTTCAAAAAGCACATTGGAAGAGACAGCATCTAAAAGTAAGATAGTGGCTTTCCCTCATTTTATTTAAAGCATGATGCATTTTTTTTGAAGGGCACTTAACTGAGAAAAAATAAAGGAAGAAACATTTCAACAGTGCATTTAAAAGAAAGCACCTTAAATTTAATCAGAAATAGACGAACAGCATTACGGTTAAGTTTTTATTAAAACGACACAAGGTTGCAGAAAGCATCAGTGACAGTTTGCCATTTCCTTTTTCACTTAGCCAAGCGGCTCCTTTTCCTTCTTTGCTTCTCTGTCTGTCCCCTCCAAGCTGTTTAAAATATATATAGATATATTCTAAGCAAGCCTAGCATGCTGAGGAACCAAAATAGCCACTCAATGCACAGCAGCCAAGAAGGTCTGAGCGCCTGCTCCGGCTGCAACGCCACTGAGGATGTTCTCCGCAGCTGAGAATGAAACGTCTGGAAGGAAAACTTTCTCCAGTAGAACACGGCACTTGATCCCGAAAGATTCTACAAACCCTAATGATGTTACCAGCCGTGAAAACCTGAAATCTTTGATAAAATACCCTTTGTTGTTATCTGTCTGAATATGGCACACGATGCTGATATTAATTCACAACACTTCAACTGTTTTTTTCAATTTTGCTGGGAGATGGTCAAGCAAGACAGTCAGGCAGGTTTCAGGTTTAAACTGGGGAGGTGAAAAGACAATAGGAATGAGGGAAGTTTGTAGCACTATATACAGTAGATAGTTTGTCACAAAAATGTAGCTGGTTTGTTCTACAGACAGGTGTTTACAAGTGAGAGAGATCAGTTGGCTGTCACTCCTTAGATAACCAGGCATAAGCTTATTTTAAACAAAATTACTAAAGTCTGTGGACACAGGAACAGACATACAGGTTTCAGTTCTCCTTCTTTAACACTTGATAGGGATAACCTTTCCTAGAAGCTATTTTCCTCAGGAAATGGCAACCCATCCTCCCATTTCAGGATCCTCTTCAACCCTTCGTTCTCCACCTCTCACTCTCCACACCTTCCTTTCTAACTGCCACTTTCTCAGATCAACAGTAAAAATTTCATTTGAACTTCCTGTCAAGCAAGGTTCTCAGACTGGTACAATGCATTCACAGTCAGCTGTCTGTCATGGCATCTGATTCCTGACCAATAAAAACCCAAACCAAAAAAGCCCCACCCTGTATGATCCTGAGTGGGGATGAAAATCTCAACAATCAAGTGACGTGACTTGATTTTGTGAGACAGCAATGACCCCACCAAGCATAGCCAGCTCGGCATGTACCTCTTAAGGACTATTCTATATCATGGCCAGAGGCACCTGCACAACCTGTATAGGTACATGGCTGCCAAAGGGCTAGGAGGGTCACCAACACCCAACTTTTGGGAGCTGCAAAAGCACACACAGTCCATTAGCAGCCCCAGATGCATTTCTTTCAAAATCAATTCAAATGGGAAAAAACCCTATGCAGTACCAAAAAATGAATATACATTTGATTTAAAAAAAAAAAGCTATTTAAAACATTTTTTCTGCCTTTCCACCCGATCAGAGTTCCCAAGGCAACAAACAAAAACATTAACACACTTGAACAATTAAAAATAGCATTTACAATTATAAAAATCATTCAGTAAAGACACATAATCAAGCAATAACCATTACTGAGGGAGTAGAAGAAGCGAGCAAGCAGCGACTCATGAAAGCTCATACCCTGCCACACAGGTGTGGAATTCTAGCAGGAGCTCCTTTGCAGGCCACACACCCCTGATGTAGTCAATCCTCCAAGAGCTTACAAAAAAGAGCCTTGTAAGCTCTTGGAGGATTGGCTACATCAGGGATGTGTTGTCTAATATGCAAAGGATCTCCTGCTAGAATTCCACCCCTGCTGCCACAAATTTAGTCTTTAAGGTGCTGTTGAACTCTTGCTCATTTCTGTGGCTACAAACAGATTAACATGGCTACCCATCTTGATCTGTCTTCGTTGTGAGGGGATGCGCAAAACAAAATGAAAAAGTCTTTGCCCCCTGGTAGAAGACACCAATGAAGGAAGACAGGCTGATCTCCCTGAGGAGGAGTTCTAATAGCCAGATCTCATCAGAGCTCAGAAGCTACACAGGATCAGAAACTGGATGTGGGTCACTATGCAGAGGCAGACAATGGCAAACTATAGAGTTGCCAGGTCCAATTCAAAAAAATACCTGGGACTTTGGGGGTGGAGTCAGGAGACACTGGGAATGAAAACAGTAACAAGATTGTGACAAGCATAATTGAACTCCAAAGAGAGTTCTGGCCATCACATTTAAAGGGACTATACACCTTTTAAATGCCTCCCCTCCACCCGAAATAATGAAGGATAGGGGCACCTTCTTTGGGGGCTCATAGCATTGGACCCCCTAGTCCAACTTGAAGAGTGTTTTGATGAGAGCAATTGGATGCTATGCTGCGAATCTGGTGCCTCTACCTTAAGAAACAGCCCTCCAGAGCCCCAGATACCTGTGGATCAATTCTCCATTATACCCAATGGGAATTGGTCTCCATAGGGAATAATGGAGTGCCCAGCAGACATTCCCCCCCCCCGCTTTCTGATGACCCTGAAGCAAGGGGAGGGTCTCCAAACCGGGGTATCCCCTACCCCCACCTGGGGATTGGCAACCCTAGCAAACCACTTCTGCTCATCTCTTACCTTGAAAAATCCATGAGGTGGAATTTCATGGGGTCGTCATGAGTCAGCTGAAACTCCAAGGCACACTTAAGCGTCCACATACACACCATCTATCCCAGTCCTTCCATAACTGAGGCAAGCTGTTGTGCCACAAGAGTCCTTTGGGTACAGTAAGGTTGTCAAGTCCATTTCAAGAAATATCTGGGGACTTTGGGGGTGGAGCCAGGAGACTTTGGGGGTGGAGCCAGGAACAAGGTTATGACAAGCATAATTGAACTCAAAAGGGAGTTCTGGCCATCACATTTAAAGGGATCGCACATCTTTTAAATGCCTTCCCTCCATTGGAAATAATGAAGGATAGGGGCACCTTCTTTGGGGGTTCACAGAATTGGACCCCTTGGTCCAATCCTTTTGAAACTTGGAGGGTGTTTTGAGGAGAGGCACCAGATGCTATGCTGCAAATTTGGTGCCTCTACCTCAAAAACAGCCCCCCCCAATAACAGCAGATCACCACTATACCCTATGGGAATCGGTCTCCACAGGGAATAAAGGAGTGCCCAGCAGACATTTCCCTCCCCCCCCCCCTGCTGATGACCTTGAAGTGAGGGGAGGGCCTCCAAACCGGGAGATCACCTGCCCCCACCTGGGGACTGGCAACCCTAGGGTACAGTGAGAAGCAAACGAGTAAGGTAAAGGCTCCAGTGATCCACGCTGGAAATGGCCTGCTGTATCTCGGCACAACTCACTGCCTTGAGCTTTTTCTTTCCAGTCAGCCTCCATAAGTGCCAGGAAATTCTGTCCCATTTTTACACATGAATGGGGGGAAAAAATGTTTTCCCCAAAAAACTGCAGCAGATTTTATTCACTTTCAGGAGCTGCATTAATCTCTGCGTCCTTTGTCTCTTTCCAATCAGGATGCATCACCCGCAACAGTGACTCATGCAGAAATACGGGAGGGTGGCTCTCTTCTGAAGGCAATGAAATCTTAATTTCACATGCTGCACGGTTTCGGATACACTGAAAAAATACTACACTTCTGACCTATCAGAACTTTAGGAAATGCTGACAAGCTTAAACTATAAGCAACCTCTAGGGCTTGTAAAGCATCTTTCAAAGCAGAGCTTCACAGACAAGAAAAAGAGGCTCAAGTCTGCCTAGGAGCAAAACATTCTGCCCTGATAGCTCTGTTCCTCCATATTGTATTTGTAAAGATAGGCTGTGGTGGTGGGGGAGATGGAGGTGGTGATGGAGGTGGTGGAGATGAAGGAGGAGGAGAAGAAGAAGAGTTGGATTTGTACTCTGCCTTTCACCTTTAGCATTGGAAAAAGTGCAGAAAGGGGTTACTAGAATGATTAAAGGGTTGGAACACTTTCCCTATAAAAGAAAGGTTAAAACGCTTGGGGCTCTTTAGCTTGGAGAAACACTGACTGTGGGGTAACATGATAGAGGTTTACAAAATTACGCAAGGGATAGAGAAGGCAGAGAAAGAAGTACTTTTCTCCCTTTCTCACAATACAAGAACTCGTGGACATTCAATAAAATTGCTGAGCAGTTGGGTTAGAACTGATAAAAGGAAATACTTCTTCATCAAAGGATGATTAACACGTGGAATTCACTGCCACAAGAGGTGGTGGCAGCTGCAAGCACAGGCAGCTTCAAGGGAGGATTGGATAAGCATATGGAGCAGAGGTCCATCAGTAGCTATTAGCCACAGCTTATCGTTGGAACACTCTGTCTGAGGCAGTGATGCTCTGTATTCTGGGTGCTTGGGGGGCACAGTGGGAGGGCTTCTAGTGCCCTGGCTCCACTGGTGGACCTCCTGATTGCACTTGGGTCTTTTTGGCCACTGTGTGACACAGAGTGTTGGACTGGATGAGCAACTGGCCTGATCCAACATGGCTTCTCTTATGTTCTTAAGGCTTACAATCTCCTTCCCTTCTTCTCCCCACCACAGACACCCTGTGAGGTAGGTGAGTCTGAGAGAGCTCTGAAAGAACTGGGACTGACCCAAGGTCACCCAGCTGGCTGCATGTGGAGGAGTGGGGAACCAAACCCAATTCTACAAATTAGAGTCTGCCACTCCTCACCACTACATCAAATTGGCTCTCTTTGCAGTTGGTCTAAAAAGCATTTTCTGCTTTGCATAGTGCAGGACCAAGCTCTAAAAGTGGTGAACCCTGGGACAAAGTAAGCCCTGCTGGATATTTTGAAACCCTGAGTCACTTAAGCAAGGGTGAGCAGAGGAGGAGAATGATCTCCTTTACTTTTGTTCCAAAGGGAATAAAAGCAAAGGAGACCTGCTACTAAGGAGATCTTGCTGGGAGCCAAGGATAAATTAGGTGACATGCTTCTTCAAAATAATTAGTACCTGTTTCTACAAAGAGATGGAATTGGAATAAATCCCACCAACAAGGATATACAAAATGGGTCGGGGGTCAATGAAAGGCAGTCTCAAGGTCAAATATTTCTCCCCTCCACCAGTGATCCGCAATGCCCAGGGCTGGCGCGTTGGAATAGGCAACCTAGACAATTGCCTAGGGCGCCAGCTCCCAACAGGGGTGGATTGTGGGCACCCCCTTCCCACTTGTGCAGTCCCTGAGCCTCCAACTGGACGCTGAGGGTTCGGAGGGACTCCCCAGGCCCCTCAGCGCCCAGAAACAATGGGGCTTTCAGGCCTCAGTGTTCTCCGAACACAGAGAATACCAAGGCCTGAAAAAGCCGCTCATTGTTTCTGGGTGCTGAAGGGTTGGAGGAACTCCCGCGCCCCTCAGCACCCAGAAACAATAGCACTTCAATGACCGACATGATGATGTCACCTCTGGTTTTGACGTTTTGCAGAAAAATCCCTGCAGGGACTCATTTGCACGGAGGGGGGAGAGAGTTCTCACACTCCTGGTGCCAAGACAGCCGGAACTGTGTTCCTCTGGGTGACGTCATCATGCCGCACACACAAAAAATTCCCCCGTGGGCGGGGGTGGATGCGCATTGGGGTTCTGTCTCAGGCGGAAGAACCCCACGCGCTGGCCCTGCCAACCCCCAACTACTAGCAAGAGAACGTATGTTGTTATGTACTGAACATAAGTTACCCGGCCACATGGTGATCGCTACTAAAGGCGACCCCCTGGGTCCCCGGATGGAGCTCGCCATTCGCCCCGCCCATCAAGATCTGTGGCGGGAAGTTTGACCAACCAGGATTGGCCGGGTCGGAGGAGGGGGCTGTTCCGGGTACTGTATATAAGCTGGGCCCGGCCCGCGTGTTCCCTCTCTTATAATGTGCTACTGAATAAACTACGTTGCCTTCAAACCGTCTCGGTTCTCAGTACATTACATATGCGTAGCAGCAACGTCTACAGTCCTGAGACTAGACAGATGTCCCCTGAGGAGCAAGAGTCTGTCAACAACTACTCAATTCTAAAAGTGACAATTTGGTAAAACTAATTGCTGACCACAGCTAGAAGGAAACATTCACCTCCTCGAGGTTTCTCCTTCAAAATGGCCTTCTAATCACCCCCATTTGGTAACACTAGGTCAGAAAACACAAGTGGAAAATCCTGTCCAATGGCTACTCAAAGGGCTTTGTTTGTAGAAAAAGCCCAGCAGGAACTAATTTGCATATCAGGCCACACTCCCTGATGTCACCATTGTTTCACTCAAGGCTTTTTTTGCAGAAAAATTCCTGCAAGGACTCATTTGCATATTAAACCATACCCCCTGATGCCAAGACAGTTGGAATTCTGTTCCTGTGCATTCCTGCTAAAAAAACCCTGGATATATAAAAGTCCTGGATATATAAAACATCATGCTTTGAGTTTCCTGCCACCCAAGGGCACTGGGCCAGTAACTTTTGCAGTCCATTTTGCAAGACAAGGCCAAAAGGAATACTTATGGGGTAATGTCAGACAGACTGGGTAAAGATCAAGGACTGCCACAACAGGGATATTAGTATATACCAGGGGTGGCCAACGGTAACTCTCCAGATGTTTTTTGCCTACAACTCCCATCAGCCCCAGCCAGCATGGCCAATGACTGGGGTTGATGGGAGTTGTAGGCAAAAGACATCTGGAGAGCTACCATTGGCTATCCCCGGTATATACTATAGTCATAGGCTTCCCAATCCCCAGGTCCCAGCAGGGGATTCTCCGGTTTTACAGGCTTCCCCCACAGCCACCCTGTACCTCTAGATCTTGGGCAGGACCTGCAAACAGGTCCAGTTTTAAAATGTGTGTGTGCCTTTAAATTGTAGCAGGAAGTACTTTATGGGGAAGCGTTAGCAGCAGCAGACCTGTGAGAGTGCAGCCCCTCTGTTTGTTTTGCTTTCCTTTCGGACAAGTGAGTGTGTGTGTAAAAGAGCAGGTAGCCCCTGTACTTTCCAGACCTGGTTGTGGAGGCACCAGAGACTCCTGCTTTGTTCTACTGCTTCAGACCAACACGGCTGCCCACTTGCACCAGAGACAGTTAAGCGTGTGTGTGAGTGAGAGAACGAAAACGAGGGGGGGGGGGAGAGGGGAGGGAACTCTATTATTCCCTATGGAGATTTTTTCTCATAGGAAATAATGGAGAATTGATCCGCGAGTATCTGAGGCTCTGGGGGGGCTATTTTTTGAGGTTGAGGCACCAGATTTGCAGCATAGCATTCAGTACCTCTCCCCAAAATACTCCCCAAGTTTCAAAAAGATTTGACCAGGGGGTCCAATTCTATGAGCCTCAAAAGAAGGTGCCCCTATCCTTCATTATTTCCTATGGAGCGAAGGGATTTAAATGTGATGGCCAGAACTCCCTTGAAGTTCAATTATGCTTGTCACACCCTTGCTCCTGGATCCACCCCCAATGTCTCCTGGCTCCATCCCCAAAGTCTCCTGGCTCCACCCCCAAAGTCCAAAGATATTTCTTGAATTGGACTTGGCAACCCTACATAGTCATGATCAGCTGAAAATGTAGTGTAATGACAGAATAGTTCATTTTCAGTTGTTGTTTTTACTCTCAAAGACCTGTCTTCTAAAATACAGAGAGGAGAACTCTCTCTCTCTCCACCCCACCATCTGCAGACCTGGAAAGGGTTGAATTTAGAAGCAACATCATAACAAGGAAGAAACATGAAACCAAACCTTTAGCCCACCCCTCAAAAGGTGAGAAAGGGAAGTTCCTTTATGTAAATATCATATCCTCAACCAAACCTATTTTCCGAAAAGAGGAAACACCATGGGTAATCCTAAACAGATTGAGTTTCTGGATATGGTTGATCTCCAGGATGAAAGTGCTTAGGTTGTTACAAAAGCCATTGAGGCCAGGGATCTAATTAGTTGCAACCACTAGCAAAATACTTAAAAGGCAACCATGCCCCCCTTCTCATCAACTCATCCAGGTGATGCTTCAGAGTAGATACTGCAAGCATCAGTTACTTTGCAAACACACTTTGCAAACACACTTTGTAAACAGTATCCCAAGCAAGGGAACAGATGTCGTTTGAGGAAATTCACAAGACAACAAAAGCACATACACTGGAGCACATACAGACCATACACCAGTTTGGTGTAGTGGTTAAGTGTGCGGACTTTTATCTGGGAGAACCAGGTTTGATTCTTCATTTGCACCTGCTGGAATGGCCTTGGATTAGCCATAGTTCTCGTAGGAGTTGTCCTTGAAAGGGCAGCTGCTGTGAGAGCCCTCTCAGCCCTACCCACCTCACAGGGTGTCTGTTGTGGGGGGAGAAGATATAGGAGATTGTAAGCCACTCTGAGTCTCTGATTCAGAGGGAAGAGTAGGGTATAAATCTGCAACTCTTCTTCTTCTTCTTCTGTCTTCCTTCATTACCTTTCACCACAGCACCTAAATTCACCAAGTGTCAAGTCTGCTATGAGTTACTCAATATCTGTATTAAGTTTGGTTCTGAAGTAAAGGAGTCTGGGTACTTTACAGTGTACACCGGGGGCTGCTAGCCCACTTTCCTGCCCCCTCACTAGAAAGGCCTTTGTTGTGCAACCTGCTTTGAAATGCTAACATGTGAACAAGATAGTGGCGCCTTCCCAGCCTTGTTCTCTGTGGGGAGTATGGGGTGTCAAGGCTTCGGCCTGGGAACGAAAGAAGTAGCATCCTAGTGTGAAGATGTGTTGCATAGATTGCCCCCCCCCCCGCAGGAATCCTTTAGATTCATACCTTAAATACTGGATTAGTGCATATGTATTTCAGTCCTTCAATCTCTGCCATGGTCTCTAGTTCTGATTACAATAAACTTGTTACTCTATCAAGAGACTCGTTATTGAATTCAGCCGACTTGACATTTTGAAGGACTCCTCTATCTTGGAGTTCAACCTTTCCGGCAACTGAAAAGGCGATGTCCGAACAGTCTCCGGAGAATGGAGGATTCCCAACCAGAGTGGAGGGGGCCGAGACACCCTGGCACATCCATACTGCCAGAAGGACCGCGGCCTCCCCTCCACAGTTTCAGCTGGTGGTGACCCCACGGCAATACCAGCCAAGGACCTCCACTACGCTGATGGATCAAGCCCCGGTCCGACGGGAGGCGATCATGACCCGCCACACCAAGCGGGTCCAACTGGCTGAGGCCGCCGCCGCCCACCCGGGCGAGGCGAGCGAAGGCGCCGGAGCCGCGGGGGCGCAAGCCCCCGGGAGTGGAAGCGAAGGGGCCGAGTGCGGAGCGGATGACGGAGGGGCGAGCCCCAAGGACCAGACCGATGAGGAGTACGAGGCGTTTCGCGCGATGGTCCGCAGGGAGATCGACGGGGCGGTGAGAGACCTCAAGGACCAGATGCAGACCCTGACCGCGCAGCTGGGCAGAGCGCTGGGGGCGACCGGGGCTCGCCAGCAACAGCCAGCCCCGACGGGTCCGCGGGGACCCCCGGTTCAACAGGGCCCCGCCGCCCTTCCACCCGGAGCGGCCCCGCAAGCCCCAGCGGCGCCCCCTCCTGCCCCGGTCAGACAAAGAGACCTGGGGGGAGGCCGGGAGCTGGACGCCACGTTCGACGGGGACCCGGAGGAAGTGAACTACTTCGCGATCCAGGCGAACAGCTACATGCACTACTGGGGGGACTCATTCCCCGATGAGATGAGCCGCGTGGACTACCTCGGGTCGAAGCTACGGGGCGCAGCGAAGAAGTGGTATGTGAGCCTATGCGAAACCAACAGCCCGGTCCTCCACTTCGTAAACACTTTCGTGCAAGCCCTGCTGACCCAGTACGAGGACCCCCTGCAAGAAACCCGAGCGCTGGCGGCGCTGCGGAACATGAAGCAAGGGGCCCGATCCATCCGAGAGTACGCGGCCAACTTCCAGGCCAACGCCGCCCGGGCTCGGAACTGGAACGAGGTGATGAAGATCGAGCACTTCACCAATGGGCTGAACCCGAGCATCCTGGATAGAGCGCTCACGCAAGCCCGCCCCGATACCCTGGTGGGGTGGATTCAGCTGACGGGGGAGGTGGAGACCAACCTGAAACGAGTGGCGATGCTGCGCCAAGCACTGTCCGCCGGCAGGGGAACGCCGAAAGCAAGCCCCGGGAAGGCTGAGCCACCTAAAGTCAAGAAGCAGGCGGTGGCTGCCCCGGGGGGGCCCCGACGTTGTTTCCGGTGTGGGGACCCCAACCATCTGGCCTCCGGCTGCCCCCAATCAGCCACCGGGGCCGCCCCACCGCAGGGAGCCACCCGCCCGGGCACCCCCGGCCCCAAGAAAACCACCGGCCGCCCTAAGGACACGGCGAAGAGCAGCGCGCTCCTGGTGCAAGACGACCTACAAGAGGAGGAGGTGCGTCTGTCAGAGGAGCTGGCCGAGCTGGCGTGGGAAGAGGAGCCGGCGGGAAACGACGCCGACCTGCTTTGAACGGTGCCAACCAGCAGGTCGACCGGGAGGAGGCACCGCTAACGGTGAGACCCACGGGAAGGTTGTACTTTATAGTGGTCAAATTGTTGAACCCAAAGCTAAAAAGGTTCCTACAGATCCGGGCCCTCATAGACTCGGGCTGTAATAGAGAGCTGATTTCCCCCAAGGTGGTGGAGGCTCTGGGGTTGAAACGCTTACAATTGCCCCACCCCATGCACTTTGAACAGATGGATGAGTCAGTAATGGGGGGGGAACCCTGCACGCAAGAGACTGAGCCGTGCCCCCTGGGGATTGAGGACCACTGGGACTCAGAGACGTTTGTGATCGCGCCCGCCTGCGGCTACCCCGTGGTCCTGGGAGTGGGGTGGTTGGAGAAGCACGAGCCCCTCATCCGCTGGAGAGCCCAGACCATCAGATTTCCCGACCCAAGTTGCAACCAGCACCTTTGGCAGGCAGCATGGGGGCCACGAGCGCCAGCCGCTCGGGAGAGGGCGTGCGTCCTGGTGGAAGAGGTGCACCATGTCCCGGACGCCTACCGCGACCTGATGGAAGTATTTAGTGAGCGGGAGGCCAACCAGCTACCCCCCCACAGGAGCACAGACTGCGCGATAGAACTAATCCCCGGGGAAAGCCTTCCCAGGGCCAAGCTCTACCAAATGGGGTGGGCTGAGAAGAAGGAGCTGCGAAAATTCCTAGACTTGAACTTGAAAAGGGGGTTCATCAGACCCGCGACGGCCCCCCACGCGGCCCCCGTGTTGTTTAGAAAGAAAAAGGACCACAGTCTTAGGCTTTGCACTGATTTTCGTGGGATTAACGCGATTTCCATGTCAAACGCCTACCCCATCCCCCTCATCAAAGATTTGCTAAGCACGGTGGGGGGGGGGGGAAGATTTTCACAAAGCTTGACCTGCGGGACGCGTACTTCCGAGTGCGCATCAAGGAGGGGGATGAGTGGAAAACGGCGTTCAACACCCCGATGGGGCAATTTGAATATTTAGTCGTTTGGATTGCCGTTTGGATTGCAAGGGGCACCTGGGGTGTTCATGAATTTCATAAATGATGTATTGCGGAAATTTCTGTACAAGGGGGTGGTGGTGTACCTTGATGACATCATTATTTATTCGCAAGACGAACAATCCCATGTGAAACTAGTGAGGGAAGTGTTGGCCACCCTGCTGAAGCACCAGCTCTACGCCAAGCTGTCTAAATGCGAGTTCCACCGCACGGAACTAGACTATTTGGGCTTCCGGGTGTCTGGGGACGGGCTGGCCATGGATCCAGCTAAAGTTCAGGCAGTTCTAGAGTGGGCCCCCCCGAGGACACGTAGACAGCTCCAAAGTTTCATCGGATTCTCCAATTTCTATAGGACATTCATTGAAGGGTTCGCCCAGATCGCTCTGCCCCTAACAGACCTCCTGAAGACGAAGGGGAGGGGGGAGGAGGCAAAGCGACCAGGGGCCAGGCTGAATTGGACACCGACTTGTCAGGCGGCTTTCGACCGGCTTAAACAACTGTTCACAAGCGAGCCGGTCTTAAGCCACCCAGATGAGCGGAAGGGGTTTGTGGTCCAATGCGACGCCTCCGATGTCGCCGTAGGAGCCATTCTCATGCAGAGGGATGAGGAGGGGAAGCTGAGACCCTGCGCTTACATTTCGCGAAAGTTCTCAGAGGAGCAGAGGAACTGGTCAGTGTGGGACAAAGAGGCTTTCGCTGTCATGTTTGCACTGAAAACTTGGAGGTCCTGGTTGGAGGGAGCCAGGGTGCCCTTTGAGATATGGACGGACCACAAAAATCTAGAGGCACTAACAGGGAAAAGAAAATTGAGTGAAAAGCAAATCAGGTGGGCGGGCTTCTTCTCCAGATTCGACTTCACCCTGAAGCACATCCCGGGGACCCGCAATTTTCTAGCAGACGCCCTGTCCAGGCTCCCACAGCATGAGAGCCAGAGAGAGGAAGTGGTAGATTCCCTGATCCCCCCCACACAAGTGGCGGCTATGGTCACTACCCGCTCGCAGAGGAAAAAGGAATTGAGTGGGCTAAGCAAAGAACGAATCGCCCTAGAGGCCGAACGGGAGGGAGGTGGGCGGCCGGAGGGGTTGCAGAAAAGAAAAGACGCTCTTTGGTACAAGGGGGAGAAACTGTACATCCCGGAAACATTAAGGAAAGAAATTCTCCAACTATGTCACTGCTCCAAATTAGCTGGGCACTTCGGCTATGTAAAAACCTTGCACTTAGTGCACCGGCAGTTCTGGTGGCCGTCCCTAAAGAAGGATGTGTCGGACTTTGTAGCTGGTTGCCCGGTGTGTGTGATGGCAAAAAAGAGGGGGGGGGAAACCCCCGGGACTCCTACAGCCTCTGGAAACAGCAAAACGGCCATGGGCCATAGTGTCCATGGACTTCATAGTCGAGCTACCATCCTCCCGGGGGGAAACAGTCATACTGGTGGTAGTGGACACGTTTTCAAAACAAGCCCACTTCATCCCCTGCAGCCAATTACCCACGGCCAAGAAGCTAGCGACTTTATTTTTCGACCACATGGCCAAGCATCACTCCATCCCTGACAAGGTCATAAGTGACAGGGGGCCTCAGTTCGTTGCCACCTTCTGGCGGGAGTTTTGTAAATTATTAGGGATGGAACAGGGGCTAAGCTCTGCCTATCACTCCCAGACGGACGGACAGACTGAGAGAGTGAACGGGGTGCTAGAGCAGTACCTACGGTGCTTTGTGAGCCTACGCCAGTCAGACTGGGTGGACCTCCTCCCCTTCGCTGAATACGCTTACAACAACAGCGCTCACAGTTCCACAAAAGCATCTCCCTTTGCAACAGTGTTTGGGTATGAGGGAAAGCCGATCCCCATGCCGCCAGGGGGGGAGGGATTGACGGGCTCAAGTTTCGAGCAATGGTGGCAAGGACCCAGCCAATGTTGGCCAGCCATTCAAGAAAACCTGAAGCTGGCTAAGGAGGCGTATAAAAAACAGTACGATAAAAGCCATGTGCCAGTCTGGGACTTGAAGGTGGGGGATTCCGTATTTCTGTCAACAAAAAACCTGCCTCTGGCACAACCGTCTAAGAAATTGGCTTTTAAGTTCTTAGGGCCATTCAAAATCAAGCGGGTGATCAACCCGGTGACAGTAGAGTTAGACCTCCCCCCTGCCCTTGGTAAAGTCCACCCTGTTTTTCATTGCAGCCTACTGCGCAGATCTCCGGGGCCGTCCAAATGGCATTTGCAAGATTCACCAACCCTCCCCTCGAAGGGGGAGTGCCGGAGCCTCTCGGGGCCCGAGTTCCGGAGCCATAAATGCGAATCGCCCTCCTTGCAAGGCCGCCCGGCAGGGGGGGGGGCCCTAGGGGGGGCAGTATGTCAAGTCTGCTATGAGTTACTCAATATCTGTATTAAGTTTGGTTCTGAAGTAAAGGAGTCTGGGTACTTTACAGTGTACACCGGGGGCTGCTAGCCCACTTTCCTGCCCCCTCACTAGAAAGGCCTTTGTTGTGCAACCTGCTTTGAAATGCTAACATGTGAACAAGATAGTGGCGCCTTCCCAGCCTTGTTCTCTGTGGGGAGTATGGGGTGTCAAGGCTTCGGCCTGGGAACGAAAGAAGTAGCATCCTAGTGTGAAGATGTGTTGCATAGATTGCCCCCCCCCCCGCAGGAATCCTTTAGATTCATACCTTAAATACTGGATTAGTGCATATGTATTTCAGTCCTTCAATCTCTGCCATGGTCTCTAGTTCTGATTACAATAAACTTGTTACTCTATCAAGAGACTCGTTATTGAATTCAGCCGACTTGACACCAAGTACACATGAAGCTGCTTTCTACTGAATCAGATCGTTGGTCCATCGAGGTCAGTATTGTCTTCTCAGACGGGCAGCAACTCTTTGTGGTCTCAGGTGCAGGGCCGGCGCGTGGGAGTAGAAGAAGAAGAAGAAGAATTGCAGATTTATACCCTGCCCTTCTCTCTGAATTAGAGACTCAGAGCGGCTTACAATCTCCTATATCTTCTCTCCCCTACAACAGACACCCTGTGAGATGGGTGGGGCTGAGAGAGCTCTTATGGCAGCTACCCTTTCAAGGACAACTCCTACGAAAGCTCTGGCTGACCCAAGGCCATTCCAGCAGATGCAAGTGGAGGAGTGGGGAATCAAACCCGGTTCTCCCAGATAAGAGTCCACGAACTTAACTACTACAACAAACTGGCTCTCAGCAGGCCAAGTAGACGAAGTAGGTAACTGCTTAGGGTGCCAGCTTGCAGCAGGGGCGGAGGGTGGGCGTTTCTGAGATGTCTGAGCACCTGGAGTGAACAAAGGGGAATCTCATGACTTTATCAGTTGTGACAGCGAATAGCTGTCCTGATGTTCTGATAAATGAAGGCGCATTGAAGAGCGTCCAGTCTCTTTGGACACAAACCAAATCTTCCCAGCCCTTGCTTATGATTCCATTAAGCCATGTAAACAGGGAAGAGCCCTAAGTCACAGCATGGAGATCTCCCTAGAGTCACAGATCTCTAGGCTGTACAGCTCTTCTTCGTGGCACGTGAGGAAAGAGATGTTTTGGTGGTGATAGAATGGGCCATCAAGTCAAAGCTGACTTATGGTAACATTGTAGGGTTTTCAAGGCCAGAAATGTTCAAAGGTGGTTCCCAGGGGTGGAATTCTAGCAGGTGCTCTTTTGCATATTAGGCCACACCCTCTGATGTAGCCAATCCTCCAGGAGCTTACAAAAAAGAGTCTTGTAAGCTCCAGGAAGATTGGCTACATCAGGGGTGTGCAGCCTAATATGCAAAGGAGCTCCTGCTAGAATTCCACTCCTTGTGGTTCCCTATTGCCTGCCTCTACATCACAACCCTGGTATTCCTTGGTGATCTCTCAGGGGTTGACCCCGCTGAGCTTCTAAGCTCCAACATGATTGGGCTAGCAACATTTTAGCTGCCTTCAGGGCTTTTTTCCTCTGGGGGAATATGGTGGAATGGAGTCATGAGAGGCACTCATGTTTTTCTCCTTCATTTCCCTCTGAAGAGTTCCAGCACCTCTTTTTCCAGAAAATAAACCTTGGCAGCTTCCAATAAGATATCAGCACCTTTAAGACCAGTAAGTGCTAACATTTTAAGCATATTTTAATTTTTTTAAAAATATGTATGTGTGTTTGTGTTCTTTATAAAATTTATATCTCTACCACCTAATCTGAAATAGGTACACACATGGCCCAACCCAACATGGCCCAGTCCTCAAGGTCTCATTTATGCCACATCTAGCCTCATCACAAATGAATTTGACACCCCTGGCTTAGAGGGAACATTGATCTGGATCCAATTTTAATAACAAACTCAACCATCAGATATGTCCGACCAGGGCTTTTTTTTTGTAGAAAAAGCCCAGCAGGAACTCATTTGCATATTAGGCCACACACCCCTGATGTCAGCATTGTTTCACATAGGGCTTTTTGAAGAAAAAGCCCAGAAGGAGTTCCTTTGCATATTAGGCCACACCCCCGACACCAAGCCAGCCGGAACTGCGTTCCTGCTCAAAAAAGAGCCCTGTGTCCGGCTTATTTACAAACTGGGCTGGGGTCAATTGAGTACTGAACTGTGAACAACTTTAAAGTCATTCAGCAGAGGAACACCATAAGCAGAGCTACCGCTGGTGGGCCTCCTTCGTTTACACAGCTCTTTTGGAATAAGAAGAAGAAGAAGATATTGGATTTATATCCCGCCCTCCACTCCAAAGAGTCTCAGAGCGGCTCACAATCTCCTTTACCTTCCTCCCCCACAACAGACACCCTGTGAGGTGGGTGGGGCTAAGAGAGCTCCTACAGCAGCTGCCCTTTCAAGGACAACCTCTGCCAGGGCTATGGCTGACCCAAGGCCATTCCAGCAGGTGCAAATGGAGGAGTGGGGAATCAAACCCGGTTCTCCCAGATAAGAGTCCACACACTTCACCACAACACCAAACTGGCTCTCAACCATCTGCTCCTGGACTAGTTCCTTCACTCACAAAAGCCTTGCAGATTAAGGCAGCAGAATCATGATCATCATCCTATGGAAATCTAAAAATGAATCTTTTAGCCCGTATTGCCATGTTTGGGTGGGGGCGATCTACAAAAATCCATTAGATATCCTGTGAGCCTGCCGTACAGAAGAAGTTTGGAAACATGAATAATATCTCCGATGTGGCCAGGGAGGGAAACCCACGAGATAACAGAAAAGAAAGAAGTGAATGGAGGCAGGAAAGGGAAGGGCTATTTTAAGAGACCCAGGAAAACAGAGAAGGGAAACGTACACCCAAGTAACATAATTCACCCTGCCCCAGCTGTGTGTCCTCTGCTACCCAGGAATAGAAAAAGGATGACTGGTGCTTACACCCAAGCATTCTCAGGCAAAAGGAAGAAGTGCAGCTAATGTTAGGTTGAGAGCTTTTTCCTCTATGTCCCCAGTGGGGCACCCATGGGTGCCACAGAATGTACCAACACCAACCAATTTTAAAAAATGAAAGGGGTCAGGTGGGCTTTGCTCAGTGAGGCTTCTGATTGGCCACTGGAGATCAGATGCCTGTGCAAATTTTTAAAAAGACTCTTCGCCCCATGACCAAAGGCAAGCTATGCATATTCAAGAACATATTTTAAGAACATATTGAAAAGACATCTTGCTAAAGAGAGCTGAAATGGTATAGTATAATTATTAAAGTTATATATAATCTGGGGGGGGAGGGGTGGGCTCCCTCTTGGGTATCCTGCCCCCCAGGGAAAGTGTATGCGCAATACATAGCCTCTCCTTTCTCGGTGTAGTGAACGCTGCGTAGTCACTGTCCGGCTATGCCTGGCAGATGGTCACTGCAATGGCCTCTCCTGCATTACTGCATCTGTGGCAACACCTTCCCGCTGGTCCCCCCCCCCCCCCCGTTTCTCACAGAGTTTGCCACGTCATGGTGCGATCGAATGTCCGGCGGTATAACCAGATGGGCAGGCTGGGCTCACCAACCTCGCCAGCCAAGAGAAGGAAAACTCTAACATCAAACCCGGGCAGATAGAGCTCGTTAATGTAACACCTACCACCTGGAGGACTCGCTGCCGGCGTCCCGGCTTACTGGGCCATGGCAGATGACCCCAAGGTGAAAGGGTGGAGCCAGTACTGCGCACACTGTGCTTCACCTAAAAATTCCTCTGCGCAGGCCTGAAGGGCATATCCACATCCACAACCCACAACACACCAAGTCCTGACAGCACCAACCCCAAATCAGACTTTTCCCTGCAGCCACTGTGGCCGGACCTGCCTGTCCCGCATTGGTCTTGTCAGCCACCAGCGAGCCTGCAGCAGACGTGGACTGCTGCACCCTTCTTAAATCTTCGTTCGCGAATTCAAGCCGAGAGAGAGAGAGAGATAATCTCATGTCCTGGCATTTTGTAGTTGACTCCATGTTGCATGGCAGCCATTTTGTAATTGTACCCACCCCGTGTCAAAATTCCCAAGGTGCTTACAGGCTCAAAAACATTGGGAGCCCCTGGCCTATGCCCTTAGCAGATATAAGGCAGCCAGAAATTCATTTACTGCCATTTTTCTCCAATATGGGAAAGGAGGGGGTTCACTGGTTGAATGTCTGCACCTTCTGCTGGAAGAAGACGACGAAGAAATGATGAAGAAGAAGAACTTTATCAGAATAAAGGAAGCAGTCCTGTTTCTAGAAGCAGGGGCAGACTGGGACTTCACTTAGTTCCAGTGGTGCTAACAACACTGCAGGGGTTCACTTGGTTCTGACCTGTCCACTGGAGGCTACCATCATCCAGGCCAGAGCCACTCAGGTCCTGTGTTCCTTCTACTACCTCTGGTTTTCAGCTGAGCTTGCTCATATAGCTGCCAGCAGCCCTCTAGAAGTAGCAGCCCAGTGGGAACTTCCTTAGTATGTTCAATGGCTCATCCACCCCCTATCTAGAATCACCTCAGCATTTTTCAGACTAAAAAAAATTGCTACAAAACAATATATTTAACATATTATCTAACTCTCTTTAGTAACAGTACACACACACAAGTAGGTAGCATCTAGAAGCAAACGTAAGAAAACATAGATAACCTCATAAAGCGCCATCAGACCTGATGTTACTGACATCTAATACGAACAGGCACAAATAACATCAGGCGTGAGGCTGCCTCACAGATGACAGAGGCTGATTCCCTTCAAGGAAGTGCCAGCATAAGGGTTGGCCAAATCTCACATGCCGGTGCCTCGCTTTGAAGATCCATTCCTACGTCAATCGTACATGCACCTGACAGGTGGGTCTCACCTCAGTCACAGGCAAGAAGCTCTCTGACACACGTCAAGAACATTGCGAGGTCCCACTGGACTAGATGTGGTCTACGGAGAACTCGGGGCTGTCCATCTGACCTCTGTCCTACTCCAATATCTGCCACAGCTGCCCAAGTAAATAGGGATGTCTTACCACAGTTATGACAAACACCCACCCGCAAAATACACACCATCCACCTTCCTTCCCGTGACTGAAGTTATAACACATTAGGAAATTTGGTAAGAAGAAGACGACAAAGATGACAACGGCATTGGATTTATATTCCCCCTCCACTTAAGAATCTCAGAACGGCTTACAATCTCCTTTATCTTCCTCCCCCACAACAAAAACCCTGTGAAGTGTGTGGGGCCACCTCAAGGACAAGCTCTCTGATAACTATGCTGACCCAAGGCCATTCCAGCAGGTGCAAGTGGAGGAGTGGGGAATCAAACCCGATTATCCCAGATAAGAGTCCTCACACTTAACCACTATGCCAGAAGAAGAAGAAGAAGAATTGCACATTTATACCCCGCCCTTCTCTCTGAATCAGAGACTCAGAGCGGCTTACAATCTCCAATATCTTCTCCCCCCACAACAGAAACCCTGTGAGGTGGGTGGGGCCCTCACAGCAGCTGCCGTTTCAAGGACAACCTTTGCCAGAGCTATGGCTAACCCAAGGCCATTCCAGCAGGTGCAAGTGGAGGAGTGGGGAATCAAACCTGGTTCTCCCAGATAAGAGTCCGCACACTTAACCACTACACCAAACTGGCTCTCCAACACCAAACTGGCTCTCCACACCAAAAGGAGATGATGATGATGGATTTATATCCCACCCTCCACTCCGAATCTTGGAGTCTCAGAGTGGCTCACAATCTCTTTTACTTTCCTCCCTCACAACAGACACCCTGTGAGGTGGGTGGGGCTGAGAGAGCTCTCCCAGAAGCTGCCCTTCCGAGGACAACTCTGCGAGAGCTATGACTGACCCAGGGCCATTCCAGCAGCTGCATGTAAAGGAGTGGGGAATCAAACCCAGTTCTCCCAGATAAGAATCCGCAAACTTAACCACTATACCAAACCACTACACCAAACTGACCAAGGGCTTTTTCCAACAGAATCCAAAAAACTCGTGAAACCCAGAGCCAAATATGGTCCACCAAGTATGCACTGCCAGCCACTTGCCAAGTTTCCTATTTATGATCTATCAGGCCAAAGATGTGTCAAATCCCTGAGGGGTCTGCATTACATGGCTGGCTGACAGCATTCCGCTTGGTAGCTCTCATATGCAGATAACCCACAGTAGTGGCAAGAGAGGAAACAGGAATTGTGTTTTTACTCTTCAAACTTTCATGATTTGTGAGACACACAAAATATGTGTTGTTCTTCCCTGGAAAGGAAGCATGGTTCATTCATTCTTCCTTTTCTGCCATTGCTATGGAACATGTAGTCTTGTGGGAAGCCATGAACTTTTCAGGAGCCTAAGAAAATTAGATACGGCCATTTATTGAAGTTGGATTCACATCCCCTACCGTCTCACAGACCAACGAGATTTGGGGAGGGGGGAACATAAGAACATAAGAGAAACCATGTTAGATCGGGCCAATGGCCCATCCAGTCCAACACTCTGTGTCACACAGTGGCAAAAAAATTTTACATATACACACACACTGTGGCTAATAGCCACTGATGGACCTCTGCTCCATATTTTTAGCTAAACCCTTCTTGAAGGTGGCTATGCTTGTGGCCGCCACCACCTCCTGTGGCAGTAAATTCCACATGTTAATCACCCTTTGGGTGAAGAAGTACTTCATTTTATCCGTTTTAACCTGGGGAGGATGATGAGCTTTTGAAAGTCAAAGCTTCCTTGGTCCAGTATCTTTCAAAAGCCGATACGCACCCCCCCCCCCCGGACAAAAATATAACTGTTCTACTGTAAACTAACATGGCTATTCTTGAAGACCTTAAGAAGATGATATTGGATTTATATCCCACTCTCCACTCCAAATCTCAGAGTCTAAGAGCGGCTCACAATCTCCTTTATCTTTCTCCCCAACAACAGACACCCTGTGAGGTGGGTGGGGCTGAGAGGGCTCTTCCAGAAGCTGCCCTTTCAAAGACAACTCTGTGAGGGCTATGGCTGACCCAAGCCCATACCAGCAGGTTCATGTGGAGGAGTGGGGAATCAAATCAAGTTCTCTCAGATAAGAGTCCATGCCCTTAACCACTACACCAAACTGGCTCTCCCCTTCCCCAGTCCTATTTCCCTCAGGCTTAAACCTCCCACAAATCTTCCAGGTATGCAAGTGGAGGAGTGGGGAATCAAACCTGGTTCTCCCACATAAGAGTATGCACACTTAACCACTACACCAAACTTAAGGTTTTACGCCCACCAAAAAACCCTACTCATCCTACGTTTACGATAAACAACTATCCCTATTGTGATAGTCATCTATTTATTGGTTCATCATATTGTGTTCGTACAATAACGTATTATGTTTCATTGGAGAAAAGTAACCAAACTGGTCAGCTAGCCTAAGCAGGAATGAATATCTGAAACAGAATTCAGTGGGAATTGTAAGCCCCCCATTGAAGTGGGACAGCGCCCTAGGCAGGGTGCCCTGCCCCCTCTGAACGCGACAGAGAGCAGCTGTGCACCGTCACCACAGAGCATGCTGTGAGGCTGCCTTAGCTCTGCCCCTGCATCTGACAGAGCAACAGGCAGCTGCTGCCCCCTGCCGCTTTTGCCAGTATTTACCACACCACGGAGGCAAGGGCTGGTGGGGGGCCAAACCAGCACCCTCTTGAGGCCCACACCGGCACCACTGCCAGGGCTGCGCCCCAGAAAGCCGCCCAGGCAGCCTAGTGAAAGGGCCGGCCCTATCTCAGCCTTTGTTGGAACAACATCTCAGCCTGAAGGTTATGGGCACCTTTAGAATTCTGACACAGTGTGATGGGCTCAGGAACAAAATGGCTGCCACAAAACGGCTGCTGCAAGAGCTGGAGCCAGCCACAAAATCACAACCACAGCTTACCTCCAGTCAAGAAGTGCAGATCTTTGAGCTGTGGTGGCAGCTGCTGCCAAAGCAACATTTTTTAAAAAAAATCTGCACAGCCAATCAAATATCCAGTGGCCAATTAGACGTCTTGCTGGGCAAAAGCCCCACCTGGCACCATCCACTTTCTAAAAACACTTGGCGTGCACCAGCAATGGTGTTTGCAGGTGCCATGGCACCCATGGGTACTACATTATGAAACCCCGGTCTAAGCTCTAATCCTGTCACCTCCAGGTTCTTCGTTCTTGAATGTCAGCTTTGAAGAGGATGGCCATATTGTAAGCAAATCCTATTCCTTTACCTCTGCCATGTCATGCTTAGGAATCAAAGCCAAGCCAAGGATGAGAGCCAGTTTGATGTAGTGGTTAAGTGCACAGACTCTTATCTGGGAGAACCTGCTGGAATGGCCTTGGGTCAGCCATAGCTTTCGTAGAAGTTGTCCTTGAAAGGGCAGCTGCTATAAGAGTTCTCTCAGCCCCACCTAGGATTGTCAATCCCCAGGTGGGGCAGGGGATCCTCTGGTTTGGAGGCCCTCCCCCGCTTCAGGGTCATTAGAAAACGGAAGGGAGGGATATGTCTGCTGCACACTATTATTCCCTATGTGGAGATGGATTCCCATAGAGTATAATAGTGAATCAAACTGCGGGTACCTGAGGCTCTGGGGGTGCTGTTTTTTGAGTTAGAGGAACCAAATTTTCAGCATAGTATCTGATGCTCTCCTCAAAACACCCTCCAGGTTTCAAAAAGATTGGACCAGGGAGTCCAATTCTATGAGATCTCAAAGAGGTGTCCCTATCATTCATTATTTCCAATGGAGGAAAGGCATTTAAAAGGTGTGCAGTCCCTTTCAATGTGATGGCCAGAACTTCCTTTGGACTTCAATTATCCTTGTCACAACCTTGTTTCTGCCTCCACCCCCAAGGTCTCCTGGCTCCAACCCAAAGTCTCCTGGCTCCACCCCCAAAGTCCCCAGATATTTCTTGAATTGGACTTGGCAACCCTGGCCCCATCCATCTCACAGGGTGTCTGTTGGGGGAGGGGGGAGGTCAAGGAGGCTGTGACAGCTCTGAGACTCAGATTCAGAGTACAGGGTGGGATATAAATCCAATATCATCATCAACATCATGATTTTATCCCCAGAGTCGATGGTGCTTTGCATCTAGCAAACTGTTGACACAGAATGTTAATATTATCTTTGCCATTCTACAGAAAAAGCCCAGCAGGGACTCATTTACATATTAGGCCACACTCCCTGATGGCACGCCAGCCGGAACTGCATTCCTGTGCATTCCTAAAGAAAAGCCCCGTTTGCCGTTATTATTAAAGTCCTATTTAAGTTACAGAGACTATTTAGGAGCAAACGGCTGAACTACGAACCCCCCCCCCCCCCCCCCCCGCAATTACAGACAACAAACAGATAAAAGTCCATTCACCTTGCAAATTATGGAAACACAAGCACAGCCCATTACTTTGTCTCACAGGTAGGAAAGCTAAAAGGCCAGATATTAAGTTCTGAAACCCAGGTTAATTAAATGAATAACAATTGTACTAGGGATATCTCATTTTTCCCCTGACAGATTTTGAAAACAGCTACATCAGGGTTGATGATGATTATTATTGTGAATTTCAAAGGGTATTACTAGAAGTACAGCAGCTCAGGTTTCATGTACTTCTGCCTTCATTAGAAAAAAATGGGGAACGCTAGCATTACCGAAAATTTAATTAAGATTATGTTAAAAACACATGATCTGAGGATGAGGGTTTCCATCGCTTCATATCTGTTTTGCATATTTTCCACCTAATCCTAGACAGTATGCAATAATAAAGTTTTTAATGCTTCAGATTGAAAAGGTTTATTTTTCTTTCGAGGTTTCAGTTTCTTCTCGGATCTCGGCCTGCTTGTCTTCAATGGGGCTTGAAGCAAAGCACATTAAAAATAAAAATTGCAAAAAATTGCAAATAGCTTGTGGGAGGCTACAAGTTCTTAATTCTCCATTTCACTTGGGAAGCCATGTTTAGTGTTCTCTCAATTCAGTTATTCTTAGCATTAGCTAGTCACCTTCCCAAATTTGTTCTTAAATCAAGCATGAACACATTAACCCTTTAAGGAGTAAGTCTATGCACATATATTAAGAAGTAACTGATATTCAAATCCAGTAGCGCCTTCTAAGGTTGCCAATCCTCAGTTGGGGACAATGGATCCAATACTCCCTCTAAGCTGTGGAGCCTTGTGAGCAAAGATTCTATTTTGTGAGCTACTGGCATTAAAGTTGTGAGCTACTGCATAAATTAGCTTGTTCTGGAGCCATTTTTCCTGAGCGAAGACAAAAATGTGTGAGCCAGAGGCTAAAAACCTGTTAACTTGCTCACACTAACTCAGCTTCGAGGGGACACTGAACGGATCCCCCAGTTTGGACCCAGTTCAGGGTCATTAGAAAGCAGGGAGAGGGAAATGCCTAGTGGGCACTCCATTATACCCTTTGGAGACCAGTTCCCATAGGGTATAATGGAGAACTGATCCGTGAGTATATGGGGCTCTGGGGGGGGGGATGTTTTTTGAGGAAGAGGCACCAAATTATAGCATAGCAACTGGTGCATCTCCTCAAAACACCCCTCAAGTTTCAAAAAGTTAGGGCCAGGAAGTCCAATTCTATGAGCCCCCAAAAGACGGTGCTCCTATCCTTCATTATTTCCAATGGAGGAAAGACATTTTATTTATTTATTTATTTATTACATTAAATTTCTATCCCGCCCTCTCCGCAAGGAGACTCAGGACGGCTAACAACATTCATTTCACAAGTTAAAACCAATAAAAAACCCAATAAAACATATTTACAATTTTAAATTTTTAAAAACCATTTCATGGTGCTGTATCACTACAGTATACAATACAAGCGAGTTCTTCTTTCCAGATGGTGATCACCTAGTACTCTATATGATGTCAGGTGGCAGATCTCTCCTGGTTAGATATCAAAGGCCTGTCGAAACAATTCAGTCTTGCAGGCCCTGCGGAAAGTGGAAAGATCCTGCAGGGTCCTTATGGCCTCCGGGAGAGCATTCCGTAATTCTGGTGCTGCCGCCGAGAAGGCCCTAGCTCGCATTGAATGTAACCTAGCCTCCTTTGGTCCAGGGATGGACAACAGATGTTTTGTACCTGAACGCAGGGCTCTCTGGGGAATATGTGGAGAAAGGTGGTCCCACAGATAGACAGGTTCTTGATCATAAAGGGCTTTAAAGGTCAATACTTTGAAGCGGACTCGGAACACAATATGTAGCCAGTGCAGCTCTTTCAGCACTGGCTGAATGTGCTCCCATCGAGGAAGCCTCATTAACAGCCACGCTACAGCGTTCTGCATTAGCTGTAGTTTCTGAGTCAGCGTCAAGGGTAGCCCCATGTAGAGAGCATTACAGTGATTTATTCTTGAGGTGACCGTAGCATGGATCACCATTGCTAAGTCGCCGTGCTCCAGGAAAGGGGCCAACTGCCTCGCTCACCAAAGATGAAAAAAGGCGGATCTATTTGTGGCTGCTACCTGGGCCTCCATTGTAAGAGAGGACTCAAGGAGCATGCCCAAGCTCTTGACTTTAGGGGCCGGTATTAGCGACACCCCGTCAAGAGCCGGCAGAAGGATCTCCCCCCCTGGATCACTGCAGTTCAGGTAGAGAACCTCTGTCTTCGTCGAATTCAGTTTCAGCTGACTCAGCCTGAGCCAAGATGCTACGGCTTGAAGAGCCAGGTCTAGATTTTTCGGGATACAGTCGGACTGGCCACCCATCAATAGATAGAGCTGGGTGTCGTCTGCATATTGGTGACATCCCAGTCCATACCTCCTGACAATCTGGGCAAGGGGGCGCATATAGATGTTAAATAACATCGGGGACAGAACCGCATCCTGTGGCACACCACATATAAGTGGGTGCCTTTGGGATGATTCCACCTCTATCACCACCCTTTGTCCCCGATCTTGTAGAAAGGAGGTCAACCACTGTAAGGCGGACCCCTGAATCCCCATGTCGGCAAGGTGGCTAGTCAGTAGCTGATGGTCAACCATATCAAAGGCAGCTGACAGATCGAATAATGACAGCACTGCTGAGCCGCCCCAATCCAGATGTCACATGAGATCTTCTATGAGAGCAACCAGAACTGTCTCCGTCCCGTGACCTGGTCGAAAGCCGGACTGGAATGGATCCAGTGCAGAAGTGTCATCCAGGAATCCCTGTAGCTGAGTTGCCACCGCCCACTCTATAACCTTACCCAAAAAGGGAAGGTTTGATACCGGCCGATAGTTCACCAATACAGCCGGATCTGCAGATGGTTTTTTCAAGAGGGGACGGACCACAGCCTCTTTAAGAGGTGTGGGAAAGATCCCTTCTACTAGGGATCTGTTGACAATACCTTGTAGTGGCTCACATAGCAATGCCTGGCTAGCTTTTATAAGCCAGGACGGGCACAGGTCCAACCCACAGGTCGTAGGGCATAGAGCAAAAAGGATCCTGTCTACTTCCTCCAGGCTGAGTGGATTGAAGGAATCTAGAATTGGACCAGAAGACGCGCTCAGTGCCCCAAGTTCTTTCACTGTATCAACTATGGCAGGAAGGTCGTGTCGGAGCGACGAGACCTAATCTGCGAAAAAACTCGCAAAAGCCTCACATCCAATTTCCAAATTTTGTAATGTTTGGTTTATCTTGCGGTAAAGTTGTTAATGACCAAATTATATTAAACAATTGTGCTGGGCACGAGGTCGCAGATGCAATCCGGGATGCAAAGTAAGTCTTCTTTGTGGCCTGGACTGCCATCTCATAGGTCCGCATAAATGACCTATAAGATGTTCTCGTAGCTTCGTCACGAGTGCATCGCCATTGTCTCTCTAGTCGTCTCAATCGCCGTTTCATTGATTGCAGCTCTGGGGTATACCACGGAGCGGATCGTGAACGAGGAAGAGGGCATCGGGGGGTGATCTCGTCTATGGCTGTAGAGAGCTGGTTATTCCAGATCTTCACCAGCTCATCCAGCGAGTCACCAGAGGGCCAGGGATCCTGCACAGCCATTTGAAGCCGCAAAGGGTCCATCTGGCTTCGTGTGCGATCTAAAACCTGCTCACCGTCTTAAAAGGCGTGCGGTCCCTTAAAATATGATGGCCAAATTTTCCTTTGGAGTTAGATCATGTTTGTCACAACCTTGCTCCTGGCTCCACCCCCAAAGTCTCCTGGCTCCACCCCAAAGTTGCCAGATATTTCTTGAGTCAGACCTGGCAACTCTAAGCACCTCAGGGATCAACAACATTGTTGGGGTATGAGTTTTTGAGAATCAAAGTTCCCTTTGTCAGATATTCAGAAGTCAGTCTCAGTCAAGTCAATGGGACCCATTACCAAATTACAAGATCTTGCTACTGCAATCCTACATCCTACAGAACCCAGTGAAAAAAACCGCTTAACATTGTGGCATGGAAGACAGCTTTGCTGGTCAGAATGGCAGTCTAAAAAATGTAAGCACAAGAAACATGCCACAGTGAACTGAAAAACACCAAAGGGCTTTCCTGGGAATGCAGCACAGGACTGGCAATCAAGAAAATCCATCCCCAAACACATTTTGGCTCACAAATCTAAGTCACAAGAAAGGAAGCCCTGTCTGCGTGGCTTAAGGCATATATGGGTGAAACAGGGTTGCCAAGTCCCTCCACCACTGCGTCAGGGGACTCCTCTCATGCGCACTTTGTGTGCACAATGCTGTCCCCTGAAAGTGACATCATTGTGCTGGGCACACCATGCTGGGGACCCTCTAGAATTTCTAATAAAAACTCTATGGTACCATAGAGTTCGATCACAAATCCTAGAGCATCCCCCTGGTGAGACATGCCCAGTGTTATGATGTCACTTCCAGGTGATGTTATAGAGCAGGGCATGCTGCACGACAATGAGGTCCTTTGGGGCAGGGAGCCCACTTCCCCCCCAGGTCCCAGCAGCCTATTCTGTGCCGATGCGTTGGAAGCTTGGCAGCCCTAAGGTGAAAGCACTCCCTGAAGACCACCTTGTCAAGCATGGAAGTTTCAAAAGAACCAAGCGATGATTGGAGACAAAGTCTTAGTTTATTGATAATCTATTGTGCTCATAGATGGAACAACTTGAAAGTGATATATTTCAGTGCATAGCATCCGGCTTTAAGGGGTACATCAAGGGGAACAGTAGAGATAACTTGGAATTCTATCATGAGCATGTGAACTACTACAACTATACATGTGACTATCTTTTGCGGTTAGAAACATCCTGAATCCCAGACGTGAACTTGGGAACTGTCTTGGGAGGCACTATCTTCAAAGCAGGCATTCCTGCATTTGTTACAGAAGGTGAGAACTAAGGTGAGTTTACATAGCTCTGATATGCATCAGTAGCAAAGTAACAACCCGAATAATACAGCTTTATATTAAGAATAACTTGTATGCTTGACACACCTTTTCATCTGAACACAAGTGTGCATATCTAAGATCCATGGCAAAAAAAAAACCCTAAAGATTGCTTGAAAATTTGTACTTTTTGTACATACTGTATCTCTTAAAACTGCAAAGGCGTGCATTTTATTTCATTCTCCCCTGGAGTTTATCCAACATGTACAACAGGCACTAAAACATCTGGTATTGATATGGGAACCACTGGCTTCAGTGCAGGAACCCCTGTGTTCCAATTCCTGCTCATTCGTAAAGCTCACCGAATGATCTCGGGCTGGTCACTTTCTCTCCTCCAGCCTCCAGAATTACCTCAGGTTGCCTGACTGGCACAGATCAATACAGCACATTCCTAAGGCAATATTCATGCTTTTACTTTAAGCACAATGACTGCTATTGGGAAACATCAGGTAGACAGATGGAAGCCCAGTCTGTTGGAATGAAACAAATCATCAAACAGCAAGTACAGTATGAGCTACAAGCGTTGAATATTGCCAAAACATTCTCCGTAAGACGCCTGGTAGCCTTCCTTGTGCATGCTTAATGAATATAAACATTTCTTTTTAAACATGGTAATAAATATTGAGCTCAAAGACGCATTTCTGGAGAGCAAAATATACATATACAGCTGTTCAAGATAAGAATCAACAACAAAAGTCATAAGAACATAAGAGAAGTCATGTTGGATCAAGCCAATGGCCCATCCAGTCCAACACTGTGTCACACAGTGGTCAAAAAAACCCAAGTGCCATCAGGAGATCCACCAGTGGAGCCAGGACACTAGAAGCCCTCCCACTATGGCTCCCCCCAAGCACCAAGAATACAAAGCATCACTGTCCCAGGCAGAGAATTCCAACAATACGCCATGGCTAATAGCCACTGATGGACCTCTGCTCCATATGCTTATCCAGTCCCCTCTTGAAGCTGGCTATGCTTATAGCCGCCACCTCCTGTGGCAGTGAATTCCAGTGAATTTCACTCTTTGGGTGAAGAAGTACTTCCTTTTATCCATTCTAACCCAACTGCTCACCAATTTCATTGAGGCCCATGAGTTATTGTATGGCGAGAAAGGGAGAAAAGTATTTCTTTCTCTACCTTCCCTATCCCTTGCATAATCTTGTAAACCTCTATCATGTCACCCCGCAGTCGACATTTCTCCAAGCTAAAGAGCCCCAAGCGTTTTAACCTTTCTTAATAGGGAAAGTGTTCCAACCTTTGAATCATTCTAGTTGCCCTTTTCTGGACTTTTTCCAAAGCTATAATATCTTTTTTGAGGTGTGGTGACCAGAATTGTACACAGTACTCCAAACGAGGCCGCATCATCGATTATCTGGAGTTAGCAAAGAAGGGGATGAAGGCAAAGAAAGCAAAACTAGGCTGAACGCTGCCCAGAATGCCTTTTGGTAGCTGAGACCATCCTTGGAGAAAGTTGACCTGGACGCAAACACATATAAATTGGCGACATCAAGTTTAAATTACTCTGCATGGGACTTCTCTTGAGGACTGTTTTGGAAACTGTAGTTGTTATAAAACTCAGCTGTAAAGCTCCTTACTGGAATTTGCCAAAATGATTATACATATAAACACTTCAACTACACTATATTCCAATTCAGGGATTTTTATTTTTTTTGGTAGAAAAAGCCCAGCAGGCGTTTGCATATTAGGCCACACTCCCTGACACCAAGCCAGCTGGAACTGTGCTCCTGCTCAAAGAAAGCCCTGTCCCAATTGATTTCTGGGTTCAATTCAGGGTGGGAGGGAGATAGGGGAAGAGTGGTAGAAAGGATTTTAAATGCATTCTTCAAGCCACTGGCTTGCTTACCTTGGAGAAGTGATTTAATTTAGAGAGAGAAATGCCTTCTCCAAGCTAGCTGATGGAGTGGTGAGGGCTTCAAGAGCCGCACAATATGTGTGTAAGAGCCACACGTGGCTCCTGAGCCACCGTTTGGCCACCCCTGCTCTAAGGCCTTAAATGTATTGGGGTCCTGATTACCTGAAGGTCCACCTCTATTCCTATCAATATGTCCAAATTCTGAGATCTTTGCATGATGCCTTGTCATGGCGACTCAGTTAAATTGGCTTTTTCAGCAGCCAGGTTGCAAAATTCCCTTTCCCCCCTCCCCAATCCCTTTGGGATTTCTGGACAAAATTAACAAAATGCCCTAGCCCTTCTTTTCCAGAAGGCATTTTAACTGAATTACAACAGGAGATGGCATGCTGTTATTTACAACCTGTGCCTCTAGATTGTTTTAGGTGTTTTATTACTTATTCTATTTTAGTTTATGTAGCAACTGATTTCCCACCAAGCTGCCTCATAAACAAATAAACTTACTTAATTACACAGAAAATTCACCCAGCCACAAACCAGAATCCATGATATTTTATTCGGACTTTTACAGCTTAACTTGTTAGCCGCCTCGAGATTCTATTAGACAGGTTGCTTATAGACACCATAAAATCAATCAATCAATAGCACCTTCTTTTTCCAAAGCACACAGCTCACCTGGAAAGAAACACATGACCAGGGATGAAGCTGTCCTGTGTATCAGAACTAGGGTTGCCAAGTCCAATTCAAGAAACATCTGGGGACTTTGGGAGTGGAGCCAGGAGACTTTCAGGGTGGAGCCAGGAGACACTGCAGTGGAGACAGGAGCAAGGTTGTGACAAGCATAACTGGACTCCAAAGGGAGTTCTGGCCATCATACTTAAAGGGATCATGCTCCTTTTAAATGCCTTCCCTCCATTGGAAATAATGAAGGATAGGGTCACCTTCTTAGGGGGCTCATAGAATTGAAACCTCTGGTCCAATCCTTTTGAAATTTGGAGGGTGTTTAGAGGAGAGGCATTGGATGTTATGCCGAAAATCTGGTGCCAGTTTGGTGCAATGCTTAAGTGTGTGGACTCAGATCTGGGAGAACTGGGTTTGAGTCCCCACTCCTCCACTTTCACCTTCTGGAATGGCCTTGGGTTAGCCATAGCTATCGCAGGAGTTGTCCTTGAAAGAGCAACTGCTGTGAGAGCCCTCTCAGCCCCACCCTCCTCACAGGGTGTCTGTTGTGGGGGGAGAAGATATAGGAGATTGTAAATTGCTTTGAATCTCTAATTCAGAGAGAAGAGCGGGGTATAAATCTGCAGTCTTCTTCTTCTACTACTACCTCAAAAAACAGCCCCCCTCAAGAGCCCCAGATAACAGCAGACCAATTCACCACTATATCCCATGGGAATCAGTCATAGGGAATAATGGAGTGCCCAGCCAACATTTCCCTCCCATCTCACTTTTTGATGACCCTGAAGCAGGGTGAGGGCCTCCAAACCGGGGGAGCCGTTGCCCCCACCTGGGAATTGGCAATCCTAATCAGAACCCCCAGACAAATAATAATCCGCTTCCCTCAGATATGCATCCATGAGAGAAGAGCATATTTTAATGATACTGGGGAGTCAGAACTGTCCTGTGCATGAATCTCCCTCGCCTAAGTTCATCGGAAACCTGAGGCAAGCGAAATCACAATGAAGTAATACTTCCGTCTGAGGTAATGTATTTAACAAGTCAGCTAATGAGCCAAGGTAATAAAATATGCAGCAAGAATTCAAACAGAGCATAGCAAATCTTTTTTCCTCGACTTGTGGAAGCGCAGTTCTAAACTGCGCAGAAATTACCCTCCAGTTAAAAGTAACGGAACCCACCAAAGGCCCATAAAAGATGAAGTTTACAGAAACATGGCAAATGAGCAATGTTTAAAGTTGAGCTGAGAAATTAGCATGGAACATGCTAAATGGGGAAGCCTCCATTAAAAAAGAAAAAATATATATGCCAGCTTTTAATACAGTGTTCACAGGGGAGGGTATTTATGGAGAATGTTTTGTTTGTATGCTAGCAACCAGGCAAACCAAATCCAAAAAGTGCACAAAAGGCTCTTATTTCTTTGACGGCGAGAAGGAGGCTGTTTGTTTTGTGCCACACAGGGCTGAAGAATTACACCTGTTGAAATTCACGTTACACCAGCAGGAGAGGCCCAAGAGTGGCCTTCGCATTCGATCATCTTCAAATATAACTTAGACTTCAATTACGTATGACAGCCAGTCCCACCCCCACCCACATATCCCCAAAAAAGGTTGAAAAAAGCCACTGGGGGTGGGGAAGGGAGGGAACTGAGCAAATTGCACAAAAAGATACACTGCTCAGCTCCCGGTTTTCACCACCTTGGCTGCCCCGATGTACAATAACATAGACTGACCCTCAATGATAGCAGAAATCTCCTAAAGCAAAATGGAGGAGAGAAGAACAACATTAGCTGCTTTACATCCCCCATTAGGGAGAGAGGCAAGGGTAGAAATGAGGTAAAGAAATGGAAAAGCAATTTATTTGTTTCCCCACATGTATTTATTTCTTCACAATTATATCCTCCCTTCCCAAATGGGCTCAGGGTGGGTCACATGAGAAATAAAGCAATTTCAAAAGAAAACAAAAATATAAAATCAGGCAAACCAATTCACAGCTAAAATTCAATAGTTACAGTTTCAGATGGTGTCACTCAAAACCAAAGCCCTGGCTGAACAATAAATCGATAGGTAAATGATAGTAATAACAACGAGACCCTTTTTTTGTAGAAAAAGCCCCACAGGAACTAATTTGCATATTAGACCACACCCCTGACGTCACAATTGTTTCACACAGAGCTTTTTTGTAGTAAAAGCCCAGCAGGAACATATCTGCATATTAAGCCACACCCACTGACACCAAACCAGCTGGCACTGTGTTCCTGCTAAAAAAAAGCCCTGACAACTATCTTAATTGAGCCAGTATGTGGCAGGGAGGCCACATTGATGGTCCATGATGCCCACCGCCTAAACTAAAGGCCTGGCAGAACAGCTCAGTTTTACAGGCCCTGTGGAATTGCCATAGATTCTGCAGGGCATAATGATGTCATTGGCAGATGATGTCATCGTGCCGCCAACATTGGGGGAAGTTCCCCCCACAAGCCCAGTGTGGGCTGGTGGTTTGGGAACCTCCCAGGCCAGAAAACCGCCGCCTGGACAGGGGGCTTTGGCAGCCCTAATCGACCCACTGTAGTCCATACTATACTGGATATTGCTACATTGTCTCTTCTTGTGCCAGGAGCAGTGTATTTCTGATCTGTAATCTATGAGGTCAAGGCATCTGTCTAGTCCATTTGTTTTATTCCACAACACCTTGGGGCCGAATGTGTGGGCTAGGGTTGCCAAGTCCAATTCAAGAAATATCTGGGGACTTTGGGGGTGGAGCCAGGAGACATTGGGGGCGGAGCCAGGAGCAAAGGTGTGACAAGCATAATTGAACTCCAAGGGAGTTCTGGCCATCACATTTAAAGGGACAGCACATCTTTTAGAATGCCTTCCTTCCATAGAAAATAATGAAGGATAGGGGCACCTTCTTTTGGGGCTCATAGAATTGGACCCCCTGGTCCAATCCTTTTGAAACTTGGGAGGTATTTTGTGGAGAGGCACTAGATGCTATACAGAAAATTTGGCACCTCTACCTCAAAAAACAGCCCCCCCAGAGCCCCTGACACCCGCGGATCAATGTAATGTAATAAGCTTAATGTAATAAAGGTCACCCAGCAAGTTTCCACAGCAGTGTTGGAATCTGTACCCAGATCTCTTCCAGACCCTAAACCACTCTAATCGCTATGTCACACACGAGGCAAATTGTATTAAATACTTCAAAAGGCAGAGGAGGGAAGAGAACGCAACTTTCAGCTGCTGTTTTGGGTGCCATTTCTTGTAGCAGCTAGTTTCACACCCCGTTTGGGGTGCGATCTCCATTTTTTGTAGCAGTTTCACCCCAAGAGAACAGTATTCTGCCTTCTGGTGCGTCAGTTAATTAAAGAGGAATTCTGCATCATTTTCTTAAATTTATTAACATGATTGAAGAAGTAACTCCAAATCTACAAGACTAATTGGCTTCCACATAGACTTGTGATGATACAGAGAGAGAGAGAGAGAGAACGCAGTCTGCCCCTGATTTCATCTACTGAAAATAAGCCTGAAGATAAGGTCTAATTCAATAAATACCTGGGGACGTTGGGGGTGGAGCCAGGAGACGTTGGGGGTGGAGCCAGGAGCAAGGTTGCGACAAGCATAATTGAACTCCAAAGGGAGTTCTGGCCATCACATTTAAAAGGACATGCACCTTTTAAATGCTTTTCCTCAATTGGAAATAATGAAGGATCGGGGCACCTTCTTTGGCGGCTCACAGAATTGGACCTCCTGTTCCAATCTTTTTGAAACATGGGGGGTGTTTTGAGGAGAGGCACCGAATGCTATGCTGAAAATCTGGTGCCTCTACCTCAAAAAACAGCAAACCCCCCCCCCATGCCCCAGATACTCACAGATCAGTTCTCCATTATACCCTGTAGGGATTAGTCTCCATAGGGAATAATGGAGTGCCCAACAAACATTTCCTTCCCTCCCCTTGCTTTCTGATGACTTTCTGCTGGGGGGGCTCTAAACCGGGGGATCCCCTTCCTCCACCTGGGGATTGGCAACCCTGCTGGTAAAACAAGTATACCCTCCTTGCCTTTATTATTTCAGCAGCCATCAATTGTTTAAAAGACAGAAAGGGTAGCATTGCTTCTAAACACTGCTTTTTGTGCGTTATGATAGACTAAGAGGACAACCTTTCTATTTAGTGTGACTCAAAAAACAAAACCACCGCATGATTTCACGCTTGCCAGCTTGTGTCGTCTTCCCACACAACCCCATTCTGCTAACTGCAGCAGGCGCTGCTGCTAGGTGTGCTCCTCTAAGCACCTGCTGGCAGCGTCACTAAACAAGAAAACCCAAATGCATCTAAAAGAAGAAGAAGGACCAGCCAATCTTGCCAAAAAGGGCCTGTGATCCTGCACAAAGCTTTTTGCGGCTTAAACCTGTCGACTTCAACAGAATGCAAGCAAACTAACTGCAGAAGAGCGGCCCTAGGCTGGAGGCCAAGTTGCTTTTTTTAGGTTCACTCAGATGTCTTTCCAAAATCCATGTGGCAGATCCTCTTGGAATGACCGAGGCTACAGAACAGAGACATGCGGTCTTCAGGCTGACCCAGTAATGACCTGGACAAGTCATGTGACTAAAGGACTTATAAAACTATGCACCGGAAAAACAGCTAGAGAAATACTGCTATACCCCAGGATACCTTGCAGACTTCAGCTCAGAATCACTTTAATTTTGGAGAGGGGTGGAACAAATAGGCCTGGCTACAGCAACATACTTTTTAAAAAAACCCTATATTTTATTATTAAATTTTTAGGATTTAAAAAAACTTTTCTTTCAAATACATTTTATTGTAATTTTACAAAATATATAGAATAGCGATATGAGATGAAGAACTGATGTAGTAGAAGATCACATAGTACTTATTGCAGATACCCCAAAAAACATTTACGAATAATCAATAATATGAGACAACTGAACCATAAATAAAAAATGAAAATAAAATAGTGCTGAAAATCCCTGTATTTTTGACCTGTAATCACTTTGTTAGCTAAAATGTACACACTACCACAAGGAAAGGTCATTAACTATATCTGGAATAGCTTCTTGTGAAATGAGATATTCTAGAATAGGAAACACTGGCTGGGGCTGATGGAAGTTGTAGGCAAAAAACATCTGGAGAGCTACCATTGGCCACCCTTGCATAGAAGCTATATCAATGGGACACGGTGATTCCTGGATATAAGTTATATCAGAAGGATAGGGAGGAAAGAGTTGGAGGTGGGGTGACTCTGTATGTCAGAGAAGGTATACGGTCCAGTAAGACTGAGGTCAAAGAATTAAATTCCCTGCTAGAAATGCTTTGGGTTGAAAAAGAGGGCCCAAAAGGAAATTTAACTATGGGAGTTTGTTATCGCCCAGCAAATCAAAAGATAGAGGACGATTATAATATGATGGAAGGATTAAAGATAGTGGCTAAACGTAAAAACTGTGTCGTAATAGGTGATTTTAACTACCCGCAGATTGATTGGGTCAATATGTGTTCTGGTCGAGAGAAAAAGATTGATTTTCTTGATGCTCTCAATGACTGTGCTATGGAGCAGATGGTCTCAGAACCAAACAGGGGTGCGGCGAGCCTGGATTTGGTCCTAAGTAATGCCCAAGACTTGGTGAGAGATGTAAAAGTGATCACACCGCTTGGGAGCAGTGACCATAACCTTATTGATTTCACTATTTGTATAAATAGAGAGTTGCCCCCAAAAGACCAGCACAACCACGTATAACTTTAAAAGGGGTAAATTCTCTGAGATGAGGAGGCATGTGAAGAGGAAACTGAAAGGAAAGGTAAATACAGTCCAAACCCTTGGGGAAGCTTGGAGGCTATTTAAAACTACAATCCTAGAAGCTCAGATAAAATATATACCACAAGTTAGGAAAGGCACAAACAGGTATAAGAAAAGGCCTGCGTGGTTAACAAACAAAGTAATGGAAGATGTAAAAGGTAAGAAGGACTCCTTTAAGTGGTGGAAAGCTAGTCCAAGTGAGATTAATAAAAGGGAACACAGGCTGTGGCAAATCAAATGCAAGACTGTGATCAGGCAGGCAAAAAGGGACTATGAGGAGCATATTGCAAGAAACATAAAGACCAACAATAAAAATTTCTTCAAATATATTAGAAGCAGGAAACCAGCCAGGGAGGCAGGGAGGCCCTTGGATGACCAAGGGGTAAAAGGATTACTGAAGGAGGATAGGGAAATGGCTGAGAAGCTGAATGCATTTTTTTTCTCTCTGTCTTCACTGTGGAAGACAAGAAGTGTTTGCCTGCTCCAGAACCACTAATTTTGGAAGGGGTGTTGAAAGACCTGAGTCAGATTGAGGTGACAAAAGAGGAGGTTCTACAACTGATAGACGAATTAAAAACTAATAAGTCACCAGGTCCAGATGAAATACATCCAAGAGTTCTGAAAGATCTCAAAGTTGAACTTGTGGATCTTCTGACAAAAATATGTAATCTTTCATTGATATCTGTCTCCGTTCTTGTATGTCAGCTTGTGTTCAATTGCTTCCTATCGATGCTAACCATATTGCCTATACTGTTTATTTGTTCAGTACTAACCCCATTGCCCCTTAGTAGAATGCAAGGTATGTCAGAGGGAGGCAGAGGAAGGGAGGGGAGCCTTGGGCGCCAGGAGCAATAAACGGCTGGCAGAATAGAGAGAGACACCGCGCCATTTCCCAGGCCCCGCAAGGCCGCCAGGCGAAGGGGGGAGTGTGGATGGTTCAGGGAAGGCAGATAACAGGCGTGTGAATCAAACACCTCTGAGGAAGAAAGTAACTTTGTTTTAAGAATGATTTAAAGGGACCTGCCTTTGATGTACCCCCATATATGCTAGCACCCATCCAATGTATGTTATCACTTTCAAAGGTCTTCTCCAGTAGAAACATTGTATATCCAATAAAGAAACTTATTTCTGAAGAAAGAGTTCTTTTATTCTGGAATCTCAATGAACACTACGCTGACATTTTGAAAATGATCCCTTAAAAGGGGCTTATCGGCGCAAGTTACTTCAAGTGAATGGCTACAGAGGCACCAGACAACCGAGAGCCCTGCATCCCAGAACTGCCGGGGTCCCCGGCGTGGTACGTTACCAAGAAGCGTAAACCACAGAAGGTGAGCAGCCAAGTGCTCTTCATCACCCCGCAGAAGTGGAAGCATCGCACCTCCACCACCCTGATGGAGGAGGCCATGCAGCGCCACGCCAACATCCTCCACAACCCCGGGGACCCGGAGGCACCACCCTGCTCGCCCGAGCCGACGGACGACCCCAGGCGAAGGGGGGAGCCCGAAGAAGGCCCGGGGCCGAGCCGGAGGAGAGGCAGCTGTGACTCTCGAGATGAAGAAGACGGGGATTCGCGAGCTTCCTCCCCGAAACCCGCCACCATGGATGAGCTCCGGCGGGAGGTCGAGATCCTGGGGTGCGACCTCCGCCGGGAGATGAATCTCACCATGACCCTGATACTGAAAGAGGTGCAGAAGCAAGTGGATCGCGCCATCGCTGATGCCGGAGGGGCGGCGGCCCCGATCCCGCAACAACCCGTTGCGCCGGCCGCACCGGCAGCGCCCGCAGCACCAGGCGCCCCTCAGGCTCCGGCGGCCCGGGTGAAGACCCGTGAACTGCTCGTCACGTTCGACGGCAGCTCCGACAAGGTGGAGTATTTCATCATCCAGGCCAACAGCTACATGCACTACTGGGGGGCGTCCTTCCACGACGAGCACAGCCGAGTAGCTTACCTGGGGTTGAAGTTGGAGGGAGAGGCCCAGCTATGGTACGTGACCCTCTTCGAGGCGATTTTCGCGGGATTAATGGGATTTCGATGTCTAACGCCTACCCCATCCCCCTGATCAAGGACCTATTGAGCAGCGTCTCAGAGGGGTCCATATTTACCAAACTGGATTTGCGGGACGCTTACTTTAGGGTCAGAATCAAGGAGGGGGACGAATGGAAGACGGCGTTCAATACGCCGATGGGACAGTTCGAGTATTTAGTGATGCCGTTCGGGCTGCAGGGGGCCCCGGGGGTCTTCATGAACTTTATCAATGAGGTTCTCCGGAAGTACTTGTACAAGGGGGTGGTGGTGTACCTGGATGACATCATTATTTATTCAAAGGACATGGCCTCCCATGTCAAGCTGGTCCGAGAGGTGCTAACCACCCTCTACGAAAACAAACTGTACGCTAAGTTGTCCAAGTGCGAGTTCCACAAGGAGGAGTTAGACTATCTAGGCTTTCGGGTGTCCGGAAAGGGCTTAGCCATGGACCCCGCCAAAATCCAGGCTGTGCTGGAGTGGGAACCCCCGAGAACACGTAGACAGCTCCAATCGTTCCTCGGGTTCGCAAATTTTTACAGAACGTTCATTCAGGGGTTCGCCAAGGTGGCCCTGCCCCTCACCAACCTGTTGCAGACCAAAGGAAAGGGCCCTGATGCAAAAAAGTTCCGCCTACCACCCGCAAACGGACGGACAGAGTGAGCGGGTGAATGGGCTTCTGGAGCAGTACCTCCGATGTTATGTGAACTTCCAGCAAACTAACTGGGTAGAACTATTGCCCTTTGCAGAATATAGCTACAACAACAGCCTGCACGGTTCAATCAAAGTCTCCCCGTTCCAAGCAGTACACGGGTACGAGGGGAAGCCCTTCCCAACTCTCCCTGGCGGCAGCAACCCCCCTATCTCACCAGAATGCCAGCAATGGTGGAAATCATTAGAAAGCTCCTGGAAAGTCATCCAGGAGAATTTGGAAGAAGCTAAAAGAGACTACAAAGCCCAATTCGATAAAAAGCACAGCCCGGGGTGGGACTTCAAAGTCGGGGAGACCGTGTTCCTGTTGACCAAGAACCTCCCGCTTCCCCAGACATCCCGGAAGCTAGCCTACAGGTTCCTTGGCCCATTCAAGATCAAGCGGGTGATCAATAAAGTGACTGTTGAACTGGACTTGCCCAAACTGTTTAGTAAAATACACCCTGTTTTCCATTGCAGTCTTATCCGTCGAGATCCGGGTGGGTTGAAGTGGCACCCTCGGGGCCCCGAGCCGGAACCCACATTGGTCCGGGGTCAGAAGCACCATGAAGTGAAAGAGATCCTCGACTCTAGAATGCACCGGGGGGTCTTACAGTATTTGGTGCGCTGGCGCTATTTTCCGCCCAGCTGCGATGAGTGGGTCAAGGCCCCAGATCTCAACGCTCCTAAACTGCTTAAGCAATTTTACCTGCTGCACCCAGACAAGCCCCGAGCAAGAGCTTAGGGGGGGCAGTATGTCAGCTTGTGTTCAATTGCTTCCTATCGATACTAACCATATTGCCTATACTGTTTATTTGTTCAGTACTAACCCCATTGCCCCTTAGTAGAATGCAAGGTATGTCAGAGGCAGGCAGAGGAAGGGAGGGGAGCCTTGGGCGCCAGGAGCAATAAACGGCTGGCAGAATAGAGAGAGACACCGCACCGTTTCCCAGGCCCCGCAAGGCCGCCAGGCGAAGGGGGGAGTGTGGATGGTTCAGGGAAGGCAGATAACAGGCGTGTGAATCAAACACCTCTGAGGAAGAAAGTAACTTTGTTTTAAGAATGATTTAAAGGGACCTGCCTTTGATGTACCCCCATATATGCTAGCACCCATCCAATGTATGTTATCACTTTCAAAGGTCTTCTCCAGTAGAAACATTGTATATCCAATAAAGAAACTTATTTCTGAAGAAAGAGTTCTTTTATTCTGGAATCTCAACGAACACTACGCTGACACTGAGGACTAGAAGGCAGCAAATGTCACCCCCATCTTTAAAAAGGGTCCCAGAGGAGATCCGGAAAATTACAGGCCAGTCAGTCTGACTTCAATACCGGGAAAGTTGGTAGAAACCATTATCAAGGGTAGAATGAGTAGGCACATTGATGAACACGGGTTATTGAGAAAGACTCAGCATGGGTTCTGTAAGGGAAGATCTTGCCTCACTAACCTGTTGCCTTTCTTTGAGGGGGTGAACAAACATGTGGACAAAGGAGACCCAATAGATGTTGTTTACCTTGACTTCCAGAAATCTTTTAATAAAGTTCCTCATCAAAGGCTCCTTAGAAAGCTCGAGAGTCATGGAGTAAAAGGACAGGTCCTCTTGTGGATCAAAAACGGCTAATTAATAGGAAGCAGAGAGTGAGTATAAATGAGCAGTCTTCGCAGTGGAGGACGGTAAGCAGTGGGGTGCCACAGGGCTCAGTACTGGGTCCCATGCTCTTTAACTTGTTCATAAATGATTTGGAGTTGGGAATGAGCAGTGAAGTGGCCAAGTTTTCAGATGACACTAAATTGTTTAGGGTGGTGAGAACCAGAGAGGATTGTGAGGCACTCCAAAGGGATCTGTTGAGGCTGGGTGAGTGGGCGTCAATGTGGCAGATGAGGTTCAATGTGACCAAGTGCAAAGTAATGCACATTGGGGCCAAGAATCCCAGCTACAAATACAAGTTGAACTGGCAGAGACTGACCAAGAGAGAGATCTTGGGGTCATGGTAGATAACTCACTGAAAATGTCAAGACAGTGTGCGATTGCAATAAAAAAGGCCAACGCCATGCTGGGAATTATTAGGAAGAGAACTGAAAACAAATCAGCCAGTATCATAATGCCCCTGTATAAATCAATGGTGCGGTCTCATTTGGAATACTGTGTGCAATTCTGGTCACCGCACCTCCAAAAGGATACTATAGCATTGTAGAAACTCCAGAAAAGGGCAACTAGAATGATTAAAGGGTTGGAACACTTTCCCTATGAAGAAAGATTAAAACACTTGGGGCTTTTTAGCTTGGAGAAACGTCGACTGCGGGGTGACATGATAGAGGTTTACAAGATAATGCATGGGATGGACTTCCGGGGGAGGAAAATGTCGAGCTGAGCTGCTTCTCATAACGGGAGCAGGCTGGAACTTCTGTTCGGGGTAGTGGAAGGCAAATAAATGCCTACTGCCTACTTTTCTCAGTCAGAGATTAATCCAAGATATGCACAGGAAACTTTGAGGAGATTTACCTTGGCTAAAAGGGAGTCCGGGGGGGGGGCTCCTTTGAGGCTTTGAGGGGTCTCTGGGAAGAGTTGCATTTTCATCATCTGCAGAAGTTTTCAGAGTCAGAATCTTAACCTTCTTGGACATTGCTAAACATCTAAAGCTGCACAAGACCGGTGGGAACCTGGATAATTGGAAGAGAAGGTACAGATTACTATCTTTCACTCTGGGACTATTTACAGTTTAATGGAGTAAATTTCAAAGGTGGGAAATGAAAATTTAGAAAGCTTGGAAGAAGAAGTGAGGAAGAGGTATTTGGACTTTGTAAATATAAAGGACAGTGCTAAAAAGTGGAAAGGAATTTACTGTTTGGTCTACTTGCGGTTTTGAAAAAAGAGCACCATCATCACAGACCTGCAGTATATTCAAGCAACACAGGAAGTACATCAAGTATCGTGAGATCTCCTTACCAGTGTGAATGAGACTTCATGGCAAGTAAAGCAGGAAATAGCAGATGAAAAACCTACTCTAGGAATATAATACCATTGAGAAATAGCGGCAGCCATTGCTTGGAGGTCAAAATTAAAATAAGGTTTTTAAAGTGTTCGGGACATTAAAAATTCTTGGAATTAATTGAGAAGAGGACAAGAAGATAAGTACCATTGGACATATTATTTGTGTGGATTTTAGGCATTTTTAAAAGGGGAAAAATGTAAGGAGCAAGAAAAAGTTGCGACCGCCATTTTGAAAGATTTAAAAACTTTAAAAATAAATATCTTGGCTTTGGGAGCTCTGAGGATGGTGAAATTAGGCTTGTTATAAAGGGCAAGTCCTATTCTTTTGAATCTGATAGTTGAATTTGAAATTGGTGAGGTCCAAATTTTCACTGTTTTTAAATGTCAGAACACAAGCAGCCCCGTACAAGGGCTACTTCATTGGAAAAAATGCAGGACCAATTAAAAGCAACGGAGGCCAGAATGATGAGAGGTATGAGAGAGATGATAAATGAATCCAAAAAAGAAATTATTGAAGAGATTAAAAAAGATATGGAAGATCTCGGAAAGGAAACAGAGAAAACATCTAAGAAAGTGCAGGAGGTAGAAGGCAGAATGAAAGTATATGATTCCACCTTGTTGAAAATGCAAGAAAAACTGACAATCCATGATTGCAAATTGATGGTGACTCAGATATGTCTGAGAGAAGTACCTGAAAAGAAAGATGGTGACCTAAAAGAATATATAATAAAAATAAAATAAAAATATTTGCAGAATTTTTAGAGGAAGATCCTCTATATAGAGAGTGAACTCACTTTATGCCAAGAAAAATAATCTACCAAGAGATATTGTGATAAGATGCATGACAAAAGAAATGGTGGGAAAGATCATGAGTAAAAACTTTGAAAACACATTGATAGTGGGAGGCAGCAGAGTAAGAATCATGAAGGAGTTGCCAAGGCAAGTGATAAATGATAGAAGAACATATAAAAAACTGACAGAAAAATTATGGGACAATGGAATGAGGTTCAGGTGGATAATACCTGAGGGTTTGAGTTTTGAACTTCAGGGGAAAAGAATCACAATCACAAATGCACCGGAATCACAATCACAAATGCACAGGAACTGCGTAGTTTTTATGAAGAACATAAAGAATTTGCACCATGATGGATTACAAACTATTGTCTTGGAATGTAAATGGACTAAATTCACCACAAAAAAGGGCAACGTTTCATTGGATTAAAAAGCAAAATTGTAACATAGTTTGTTTACAAGAAGTGCATATTAAACAAAAGGATTACAAATTTTTATGGAATAAACAATTGGGGTTAGAATTTTTTTCATTGGCTGAACAGAAGAAAAGGGGAGTGATTTTTTTATATCAAACAAGAACTGGAGCCAAAATTAGTGTTTAAAGATAAAGATGGAAGATTTGTAGCAGTAGAAATAATATTAAATGCAAAGAAAACATTATTATTGGGATTGTATGTGCCTAATGGTGCAAAGGATGCTTTTTTTAAAATACATTACACAACAATTTGATGAACTGACGTATGACCAAGTTTTGATAATGGGAGATTTTAATGGAACAATTAAGAACTCTCTGAATAGGTCTGGAGGAAAAAAAATAATAACAAAGAAGGAAAATTGCCAGAGTCTTTTTTTGAACTGGTCAAACAAGAAAATTTGGAGGATATATGGAGGAAATTTATGGAGGATTATACCTTTTTTTCAGCAAGACATAAAACTTTTTCCAGAATTGACATGTTGTGGGGCACTAAAGATTTAGGTCTTATAACAAGGAAAGTAGAGATTTTACCCAAAATTGGGGCTGATCATAACCCAATAATGTGGATTACAAAATTTTCCAAGAAGTTGAGAAGATAGAGATTGAATGAAGATTTACTACAGAATAAAGAAATAGTGACATACCTAGAAAATGAAACTAAAGCTTTCTTTCAAGTGAATGATAAAGACGATATGGAATTTCAGACGGTCTGGGATGCCTATAAAGCAGTAATGAGGGGATTATTGATTACTTTGAATAATAAAGATAAGAGAGCAAAAGAAAAACAGCTGTTGGACATTCAGAATGAAATAAAGAAAAAAAAGGGGAGTTGAGAAAAAGGCCAGGGAAAAAGGAAATTATAAGGGAAATTATAATATTACAAACGCAAATGAGACATTTGTTAAATAAAGAATTGGAATGGAATTTGAAAAGACTGCAGCAGAAATCTTTTGAGGGAGCAAATAAACCTGGAAAGTATTTGGCTTGGCAATTGAAGAAAAAAAGAGAAAATAAAATTATTAATAAAATTGTGGTAGATGGAAGAGAGGTGGTTAGTCAAGAGGGAATAAAAAGAGAATTTTTTAAGTATTATGCCAAGTTGTTTAAAGGTGTTAAAATAAAGAAAGAAAAGATGGATGAGTATTTACAAAAGATAAAAATAGAACCCTTAACAGAAAATATGCGAAAAGTTTTGAATGATCCAATTGAAAAAACTGAAATTGAGGCTGCAATTAATGCAATGAAAATTGAAATGTGAAAAATTATAGACCAATTTTGTTATTAAATAATGACTATAAAATATATACAAGAATCTTGGCAGAACGGCTTAAACAACATTTGATAAGAACATAAGAGAAGCCATGTTAGATCAGACCAATGGCCCATCCAGTCCAACATTCTGTGTCACACAGCGGCCAAATATATATATATATATATATATATATATACACACACACACACACACACTGTGGCTAATAGCCACTGATGGACCTCTGCTCCATATTTTTATCTAACCCCTTCTTGAAGGTGGCTATGCTTGTGGATGCCACCACCTCCTGTGGCAGTGAATTCCACATGTTAATCACCCTTTGGGTGAAGAAGTACTTCCTTTTATCCGCTTTAACCTGTCTGCTCAGCAATTTCATCAAATGCCCACGAGTTCTTGTATTGTGAGAAAGGGAGAAAAGTACTTCTTTCTCTACTTTCTCCATCCCATGCATTATCTTGTAAACTTCTATCATGTCACCCCTCAGTCGACGTTTCTCCAAGCTAAAGAGCCCTAAGCGTTTCAACCTTTCTTCATAGGGAAGGTGTTCCAGCCCTTTAATCATTTTAGTTGCCCTTTTCTGAACTTTCTCCAATGCTATAATATCCTTTTTGAGGTGCGGCGACCAGAACTGCACACAGTACTCCAAATGAGACCGCACCATCGATTTATACAGAGGCATTATGATACTGGCTGATTTGTTTTCAATTCCCTTCCTAATAATTCCCAGCATGGTGTTGGCCTTTTTTATTGCAAACGCACACTGTCTTGACATTTTCAGTGAATTATCTACCATGACCCCAAGATCTCTCTCTTGGTCTGTCTCTGCCAGTTCACACCCCATCAACTTGTATTTGTGGCTGGGATTCTTGGCCCCAATGTGCATTACTTTGCACTTGGCCACATTGAACTGCATCTGCCACATTGACGCCCACTCACCCAGCCTCAACAGATCCCTTTGGAGTTCCTCACAATCCTCTCTGGTTCTCACCACCCTGAACAATTTAGTGTCATCCGCAAATTTGGCCACTTCACTGCTCACTCCCAACTCTAAATCATTTATGAACAAGTTAAAGAGCATGGGACCCAGTACCGAGCCCTGCGGCACCCCACTGCTTACCGTCCACCACTGCGAAGACTGCCCATTTATACTCACTCTCTGCTTCCTATTACTCAGCCAGTTTTTGATCCACAAGAGGACCTGTCCTTTTACTCCATGACTCAAGCTTTCTAAGGAGCCTTTGATGAGGAACTTTATCAAAAGCTTTCTGGAAGTCAAGGTAAACAACATCTATCGGGTCTCCTTTGTCCACATGTTTGTTCACCCCCTCAAAGAAATGTAACAGGTTAGTGAGGCAAGATCTTCCCTTGCAGAACCCATGCTGAGTCTTCCTCAATAACCCATGTTCATCAATGTGCCTACTCATTCTGTCCTTGATAATGGTTTCTACCAACTTTCCCGGTATTGAAGTCAGACTGACTGGCCTGTAATTTCCCGGATCTCCTCTGGAACCCTTTTTAAAGATGGGGGTGACATTTGCTACCTTCCAGTCCTCAGGAACGGAGGCAGATTTCAATGAAAGATTACAGATTTTTGTTAGAAGATCCACAAGTTCAACTTTGAGTTCTTTCAGAACTCTCGGATGTATGCCATCCGGACCCGGTGACTTATTAGTTTTTAATTTGTCTATTAGTTGTAGGACCTCCTCTTAAATTTCATAAAGGAGGATCAAGCAGGGTTTCTTCCCAAAAGGCAAATAAGAGACAATATCAGAACTGTTGTAAATATCGTAGAATATTATGAAAGACATCCAGAAAAGGAAGTAGCATTATTCTTTGCAGATGCAGAGAAAGCATTTGACAATTTAAACTGGGACTTTATGTTTGCAGTAATGGAGAAGATGGAGTTGGGAGAAAGCTTTATTAGAATGATAAAAGCAATATACACTGAACAACATGCAAGGCTATGTATAAACGCAGACCTTACAGAAGATATAAACCCCATACAAGTTACACCTTTGTTGTTAGCTAAAATACAAAAATATGGGGAGTTGGCGGGACTTTGTATTAATAAAGAAAAATCAAAATTTCTATGCAAAAATATGCAACTAAATAAGCAACAAGAATTACAGAGACTAACGGGCTGTGAAGTTACCTCCAAGGTAAAATATTTGGGTGTGGAGATAACAATGAAGAATATTGATCTATTCAAAAACAATTATGAGAAGCTATGGCGTAAAATGGATGAAGATATGTTAAAATGGAACACACTTAATTTGTCATTGCTGGGTAGAATTGCTGCAATTAAAATGAATATTCTACCAAGAATAATGTATTTATTTCAAACTATTCCCATTGTGAAAGAAAGTAAACAATTTGATAAATGGCGAAGGAAAATTTCAAAATTTGTGTGGGCTCGGAAGAAACCAAGGATCAAAATGAAAATTTTGACAGATGCAAAAGAAAGAGGTGGTTTTCAACTACCGAATTTAAAATTATATCAGGAAGCAGTTTGTTTGGTGTGGATAAAAGAATGGATAACGCTGTTTAAAAAAAAACTCTTAGTGCTGGAAGGTCACGGAAATAAATTTGGCTGGCACGCAAATTTGTATTATGGAAAAAAAAGATGGACGTTTTTTTCTCTCACCATTATATAAGAAATAATTTGTTAAATACATGGATGAAGTACAAGAAATATGGGGATGAGAGAAAACCGTTATGGATAGTGCCGGCTGAAGTAATAAAAATAATGGCTGAAATAGGTGAAGAAAAGTGGTTGTCATATAATCAGTTATTAAAAATACAAAGTGGCAAAGTAGAATTGAAAACTGCTGAAGAGTTTAACAATAAATATAATTGGTTCCAAATGCAACAAATAAAGAGTTTGGTGGATAATGATATCAAAACTGAAGGGATAAGAAACGTTGGAAGGTCATGGAAATAAATTCGGCTGGCAAGCTTATATGTACTATGGGAAGAAAAAGATGGATGGTTTTTTCTCTCACCATTACATAAGAAATAATCTGCTAAATATTTGGATGAAGTATAAGAAATATGGCGATGAGAGAAAACCACTATGGATAGTGCCAGCAGAAGTAATAAAAATAACAGCTGAGTCTGGAAAGGGAAAATGGATGTCATACAATCAACTATTAAAAATACAAAGTGGTAAAATAGAGTTGAAAACTGCTGAGGAGCTGAATTATAAATATGATTGGTTTCAAATGCAACAAATAAAGAGTTTAGTGGAAAGTGATATTAAAACTGAAGGAATAAGGCAAGAACAAACAGAAATGGAAAAAGTTCTGCTTGGAGATAATGAAAAATTAATTTCAAAAATATATAAATTACTGTTAAAATGGTCTACGGAAGATGAAGTAGTGAAATTTCAAATGATTAAGTGGGCAATTAATGTAAATAAAGAAATACAGATGGAAACTTGGGAACACTTGTGGAAAAATTCTATGAAGCTTTCGACATGTCATAGTATTAAAGAGAACTGTTTTAAAATGATGTACAGATGGTACATGACTCCTAAAAAACTGGCAAAGATTAATAACAAGATGCCAGATAGATGCTGGAAATGTAAAAAAATTGAAGGTTCTTTCTACCATATGTGGTGGACTTGTGAAAGGGCGAAAAAGTATTGGCAGATGATTCAGCAAGAAATTACTAAGATTTGGGGATATGAATTTAAGAAAGTTACAGAGACTTTTCTGTTGGGATTACAAATGGAAAAATTTCCAAAAGGAGATAGAACTGTAATTTGGTACTTGCTTTCAGCTGCTGGGACATTATATGCGCAGTTGTGGAAGCAAGAAAAAATACCAGGTAGCATAGTGCATATTGATGTGAGTTTTATGTATTTTTATGTATTTTATTGTATAATTATTAATGTATTTTAAATTGATCTTTTGTTAGCTTTTTATATTGCAAGCCGCCCTGAGCCCGCCTTGGTGGGGTAGAGCGGGATATAAATCGAACAAATAAATAATAAAATACCAGAGTAATGGGATTGGATTATAAAAGTTATGACATGGAGTGAAATGGACAAATTAACAAGAACATTAAGAGACTTTTATTTGGAAGTTTTTAAGACGGAATGAACATAAGAACATAAGAGAAGCCATGTTGGATCAGGCCAACGGCCCATCCAGTCCAACACTCTGTGTCACACAGTGGCAAAAAATTTTCTATATACACACAAACTGTGGCTAATAGCCACTGATGGACCTGTGCTCCATATTTTTATCTAAACCCCTCTTGAAGGAGGCTATACTTGTGGATGCCACCACCTCCTGTGGCAGTGAATTCCACATGTTAATCACACTTTGGGTGAAGAAGTACTTCCTTTTATCCATTTTAACCTGTCTGCTCAGCAACTTCATCGAATGCCCAAGAGTTCTTGTATTGTGAGAAAGGGAGAAAAGTACTTCTTTCTCTACTTTCTCCATCCCATGCATTATCTTGTAAACCTCTATCATGTCACCCCGCAGTCGACGTTTCTCCAAGCTAAAGATTCCCAAGCGTTTCAACCTTTCTTCATAGGGAAAGTGCTCCAGCCCTTTAATCATTCTAGTTGCCCTTTTCTGGACTTTCTCCAATGCTATAATATCCTTTTTGAGGTGCGGCGACCAGAACTGCACACAGTACTCCAAATGAGACCGCACCATCGATTTATACAGGGGCATTAAGATACTGGCTTTGTTTTCAATTCCCTTCCTAATAATTCCCATCATGGCGTTGGCCTTTTTTATTGCAAATGCACACTGTCTTGACATTTTCAGTGAGTTATCTACCACGACCCCAAGATCTCTCTCTTGGTCGGTCTCTGCCAGTTCACACCCCATCAACTTGTATTTGTAGCTGGGATTCTTGGCCCCAATGTGCATTACTTTGCACTTGGCCACATTGAACCTCATCTGCCACATTGACGCCCACTCACCCAGCCTCAACAGATCCCTTTGGATGTCCTCACAATCCTCTCTGGTTCTCACCACCCTGAACAATTTAGTGTCATCCGCAAACTTGGCCACTTCACTGCTCACTCCCAACTCTAAATCATTTATGAACAAGTTAAAGAGCATGGGACCCAGTACCGAGCCCTGCGGCACCCCACTGCTTACTGTCCTCCACTGCGAAGACTGCCCATTTATACTCACTCTCTGCTTCCTATTACTCAGCCAGTTTTTGATCCACAAGAGGACCTGTCCTTTTACTCCATGACTCAAGCTTTCTAAGGAGCCTTTGATGAGGAACTTTATCAAAAGCTTTCTGGAAGTCAAGGTAAACAACATCTATCGGGTCTCCTTTGTCCACATGTTTGTTCACCCCCTCAAAGAAATGTAACAGGTTAGTGAGGCAAGATCTTCCCTTGCAGAACCCATGCTGAGTCTTCCTCAATAACCCGTGTTCATCAATGTGCCTACTCATTCTGTCCTTGATAATGGTTTCTACCAACTTTCCCGGTATTGAAGTCAGACTGACTGGCCTGTAATTTCCCGGATCTCCTCTGGAACCCTTTTTAAAGATGGGGGTGACATTTGCTACCTTCCAGTCCTCAGGAACGGAGGCAGATTTCAATGAAAAATTACAGATTTTTGTTAGAAGATCCACAAGTTCAACTTTGAGTTCTTTCAGAACTCTCGGATGTATGCCATCCGGACCCGGTGACTTATTAATTTTTAATTTGTCTATCAGTTGTAGGACCTCCTCTTTTGTCACCTCAATCTGACTCAGGTCTTTCAACACCCCTTCCAAAATTAGTGGTTCTGGAGCAGGCAAACACTTCTTGTCTTCCACAGTGAAGACGGAGGCAAAAAATTCATTCACCTTCTCAGCCATTTCCCTATCCTCCTTCAGTAATCCTTTTACCCCATGGTCATCCAAGGGCCCCACTGCCTCCCTGGCTGGTTTCCTACTTCTAATATATTTGAAGAATTTTTTATTGTTGGTCTTTATGTTTTTTGCAATATGCTCCTCATAGTCCCTTTTTGCCTGCCTGATCACAGTCTTGCATTTGATTTGCCACAGCCTGTGTTCCCTTTTACTAATCTCACTTGGACTGGTTTTCCACCGCTTAAAGGAGTCCTTCTTAACTTTTACATCTTCCATTACTTTGGTTGTTAACCATGCAGGCCTTTTCTTATGCCTGTTTGTGCCTTTCCTAACTTGTAGTATGTATTTTATCTGAGCTTCTAGGATTATAGTTTTAAATAGTGTCCAAGCTTCCCCAAGGGTTTTGACCGTATGTACCTTTCCTTTCAGTTTCCTCCTCACATGCCTCCTCAACTCAGTGTATTTACCCCTTTTAAAGTTAAACGTGGTTGTGGCGGTCTTTTTGGACAACTCCCTATTTATACAAACGGTGAAATCAATAACATTATGGTCACTGCTCCCAAGCGGCGCAATCACTTTTACATCTCTCACCAAGTCTTGGGCATTACTTAGGACCAAATCCAGGATCGCCCCACCCCTGGTAGGTTCTGAGGCCATCTGCTCCATAGCACAGTCATTGAGTCATTGAGAGCATCAAGAAACTCAATCTCTTTCTCTGGACCAGAAAACATATTGACCCAATCAATCTGCGGGTAGTTAAAATCACCTGGAAAAAGTTTAGAAGATATGTAGAAAGAGAGTGGAAAATAAAAGGACATTGGACAATCTTCGATAATGATTAAGTTTTAGAAGAAGAAGAATATAAGTTTTTGTTTTAATAGTTAAGGGTACCTTTAAATATTAGCATTATAAGTAAATAACACCGGCGGGGGTCAAGTAACAGGGGGAGGGGTGGGTAGAAAGTAATATATGGGGTAGATAAAAGAAGTCATTAAGATTTAAGAAATAATTTTGTTACCATATGTTACCAATAAAATTGTTTTAACCAGAATAAAGATAATGCATGGGATGGAGAAAGTAGGGAAAGAAGTACTTTTCTCCCTTTCTCACAATACAAGAACTTGTGGGCATTCAATGAAATTGCTGAGCAGTCAGGTTAAAACGGATAAAAGGAAGTACTTCTTCACCCAAAGGGTGATTAACATGTGGAATTCACTGCCACAGGAGGTGGTGGCGGCTACAAGCATAGACAGCTTCAAGAGGGGGTTAGATAAAAATATGGAGAAGAGGTCCATCAGTGGCTATTAGCCACAGTGTGTATATATGTGTGTGTGTGTGTGTGTATATATATATATATATATATATATATACACACACACAATTTTTTTTGGCCACTGTGTGACACAGAGTATTGGACTGGATTGGCCATTGGCCTGATCCAACATGGCTTCTCTTATGTTCTTAAGCTGGAAGAATAGAGAGGATGTTCTAGTTGGTTAATGTTGTCAGAGATTTTGGCCATTATATAAATGCTCCAAAGTTTCTTGTGCCAGAGGTTTAGATCAGGAAATTTCCATCTGATGGCCAGAGCAGAGCGAGCAGCACTGGATGTGTAGAATCAAGCCCCTCAGTTATCAGTAGTTGATCAGGAGTGTAGGAAATAGTTAAATTAGTAATTTTAAAAAACCTTTTCTAATAGCCTGGTCCTACCCTATTTTTGGACGTATGACCCTCCTAAATTTAAAAAAACTTACTCCGTAGATCTGCTGCACATACAAGACTGTACTCCCAATGAATAACGAACTTCATAGCTTTTTGTCTCAACTTGGAAACAATCCTTTGTGTTTGACCTGTAGCCAGAACTGTGTGCACGTTACAAGGTCAAAATTTGGAAACAGGAGCCCAAAAAATTGAGGGGGGGGGGTGGGAAATGTCCGCAGCAACCTTTGCCAATCACTGCATATGCTCAGGGCTTTTTTTGCAGCAGCAGGAACGCCTTTGCATAATAGGCCACACACCCTTGATGTAGACAATCCTCATGGAGCTTACAGTAGGCCCTGTACTAAGAGCCCTGTAAGCTCTTGGAGGGACTGGCTACATCAGGGGTGTGTGGCCTAATATGCAAATGAGTTCCTGCTACAAAACAAAGCCCTGCTTATGCTTCAACAAGGCGATCACATTACAAATTAACAGTGCAAGGTGATGAACTCTGACGAGAGGCTTCCTTCCTTCCTGACATTTATTCTATGTGGCTCTTACGTTAAGCAACTTGGCAGAGGTCTGGTCCTGGGTGCCAAACAGGCCCAGCCCTGCCATTAGGCAATCTAGGCATTTGCCTAGGGCACAGCCTTCTGGGGGTGCTGAATTGGGCATCCCCTTGTGACTCAGTGAGATTATCAGTGTGCGGGGAGGCAGACGTTAGCCTTGCCTAGGGTGCCGGACAATCTAGGGCTGGCCCTGGTGCCAAACTAAATATTCTGGTGTGCCATTCACCTTCACATACACTGGTCTGCCCTTGACACCATGGCAACCATCCACAGGTAAGTGGTTTATGAAGGAGCAACCACGCTGCCATGGTAACCAACAGACTAGGCCTTGGTGATTTTTTTTAAAAAAGTGATGGGAACAGGGGTCACCTGAGACACTGTTCCTTACCATTTACTGAAGTGACTGAAGCAAATAACTGAGCATTGAAAATACTGCTTCAAGGCATTCCACGAAGCCCGGAATTCTTCCAATACATTTTGCAACCTAAGTGACTTCCGTATACACCCAGCAGATGTTGATAAGTTATTTACTGCTCTGCGGCAATATAAGCCGAAATCTCTGCCCCTGATGACTCAATTATTACTAGGCACACGGAATAATCGCTCTTTGCATACTACGGGGGGGAGGTTCATGCTTGAGTGCAGCTGGCTTCCTCTGGAGCAGATGCATCACTTGGGGCCGCATTCTCCCCTTGACCCATGCGCAGAGCATCTAAAGATCTCCACTGCAAACCAAAGGCAGAATATGTTCTTTTCACAAACTGACGAACTATGATCTGGAAGGTCGCCTTGCAGATCAGTCTGAACTCCGAACTCTTTTTGCAATTGCAGCGGATTTGTTTTGCATTCCAAAGTGCCCTGAGAATGTTGATTTGCCCAAATCCCCAAGCTCTTTCTGGGCTGCTTTTGTTTGGACATGCTATGACGGTGCGAGAAATAAATTACTCAGTTACCACAAGCATTTAAAAAAGAAGAAGAAAAAGTATAAGACTGGAGCCATCATGAGCTTCATGCCCGTCAAAAGATCTTCAGAACGTATTGCATTCCCCCCTAGACCAGGGGTGTCAAACATGCATCCTGGGGGTCCAAACAGGCCCTCAGAGGGCTCCTATCAGGCCCCCAAGCAACTGGCTATCATCCCGCTTCCTTCTCCCTCTCTCTTGCTACCTTCTGCATAGCAGCTTGTTTTGCAAGGCTTGCTCAGTTGCACAGGGATGAGCTTCTATTTCCTCCATTGGCTGAGGCTCCTCCCTTGGGGAGGAAGGGGGGAGGCAGAGCTTGCTTTGCCAGGTTCTCTCAGTCACACAGCAGAGCTACTGAGCCAAGCCTCTCTTCCTTCTATTGGCTGAGGCTCCTCCCCCTCCTAATCCCCTGGGAAGAAAGGGAAGAGCCAGTGCTTCCCTTGCCCAGTTCCCTGCATCCCATGGAAGAGATACAAAGAAAGCACTTTTCAGACCAATGAGTGCTAATATTTTAAGCATGTTTTGTTTTTAAGTTAAAAAAAAATCTTTGTGTTTGTCTGTGTCCTTTATAAAGTTTATATTTCTGCTGCCTAATCTTAATTAGGTATGCACACAGCCCGATCCGACATGGCTCGGCCCAACAAAGTCTCTTTTATGTCAGATCTGGCCCTCATAGCAAATGAGTTTGACGCCTCTGCCCTAGACAGCAACAAGTTTTAATGGGAGACAAAGCAGGGATGGACCAGCAACATTGTCTCATGCCCCAAACAGGCAAAGGGCTCATTACCCCCTTGCTCCATAGGAAATAATGAAGGATAGGGGAACCTTCTTTTGGGGCTTATAGAATTGGACCCCCTGGTCCAATCGTTTTGAAACTTGGGGGTTACTTTGGGGAGAGGCACTTGATACTATACTGAAACTTTGGTGCCTCTACCTCAAAAAACAGCTCCCCCCGAGCCCCTGAAACCTCCAGATCAATTTCCCATTATACCCTATGAGAATCGATCACCACATAGGGAATAATGAAGTGCTCAGCAGACGTTTCCCTCCCCCACCCCGTTTCTGGCTACTCTGAAGTGAAAGATTGGCCTCTCTACTCACAAGTTGCTGCCAACTTCTTCAAAGTAACACAGACACACCATCCCAAGAGGAAGCCTTTTAATCAGAGACTGAAGCCTCCGGAGGTGGAAAGGCACATGGTCCTCTGGGGGGTGGGGCTTCCCCTTGCAGGCCAGCTGACTGCATTGCAAGCTTTTGTACATAAGTTGTTTCATGTGCTGGTCAGCCAATGGAGAAAATAGAGGTTTTGCTCTGTAGCTGAGCCTGCCCTGAGCCCGCTTTGGTGGGGTAGGGCGGGATATAAATCGAACAAAATAAATAAATAGCTCCTATGTGACTGAACAAACCTAGCAGAGCAAGCAGTGATGCAGAAGGAAGCAAGAGAGAGAGAAGGAAGCAGATGACAGCGAGTTGCTCACAGGCCTGATAGGAACCCTCCGGGGGTCTGATTCTACCATCAGGCCACATGTTTGACACCCCTGGCTCAGAGAGTATCTGTTTCTGAGTGAGAAGATCAGCAAGCATCTGACTGAATGGCTGAGACTTATAATAAAGAGATGGAGTTGGCAAAGGGAGCATTCTCTTCAAGAGAACATTTACTTTGGATCTCCAGGAAGAATAACTGGAGACAGAACGGGCAGCTCATAAGAGCTGCAAACCTTGGGGTTCCAGTTGCAAATCCCTATATTATGCTGTATATTGCCAACAATATAGTTATACAGCTGAAGACTAAAAGGAGATCTTTCAAGAAATACAAGAAGGCCTAAAAGCAGTATCCTATTACATTACCTTATGCCTTGTTCTTTTCTTTATGGTTCCGCTATATGTTATAACAGATCAATAATTCCCAGATGGTTAACTAAGATGTGCCAGCAGTTGTCATGTTGCAACACACTAATAAACTATGAGAATTAAAATAAATAATACAAGCTCTTGGGAGCACAGAGCACCTATCCAGAGGAGACAATCCATTGCATCTCGGCAGAATTCACTGTTCTGTCCTTGTTTCCTTCTAACTTGGCTCCACTAGACATGAGTCATTCCTGCTGGATAAGACACGATCAGGTCATTCAATTGATCCCTATGCAAGCATTTAGAAATACTGGACTTCTGAAGAGGCTGCCAGTTGCATCCATGTATAAGTTAAAGTTCTGGGCCATCACCTTCCAAATCAGGAAGCACAACTGGTCAATGACAGGTAGAAATAGAGAAGGTAGGTTCCTTTGAAGATGGGCCATTACATTGTGATTTCTTTTGCAAATACAAGAGTGCTGATGTCTCAATTTCAATTTACTGTCAGGTGCCTATCAAAAATTTGCAGGACACAGCTACGAGTGTTACAAATAAAGGCAGATAAGAAGTGTGCGCATGCACACAGAGCTTTTGATCACAGAGCCATTACTGTGGTTGTCTACTTTAATCATTGTCGAAACAATTTCCCACCACCTTCTGAAGGAAGCATTAAAGTGCTCTTAACTCATAACGAAAGTTGCAATGGAATCTTTCGGTTTTGTTTGTGGTTACCCAGCTTCTTGTAAACAGGGCGACTTCCTGTCTCAGGGTTCCTGCTGCTAAATCGGGTTGAAGCATGGGTATCTTCTGCAGACATGACCTCTGGGTACACTCAAAGCTGGAACTCTGCCGAGTTCTATTTTTGCCACATTGCCTTTAGGGTGGGAGTGAGCTTTCCAAAGTAGACAATTCTCCTGAAAGCCAACTTAGGAATCTTCCAAGTGGGCCACACAATACGTCTCTTTTGCAAAGTTCAGCACTAAAACAAAACAAAATGCAAAAAGGCTGCCAGGGAGCGCATGCCTTGCTTGATACGCTATATGATTATATTAGTCAGAGATTACTTTTCAAATCATTTAGTCAATGTTTGGATCTTGGAAGTAAGATAATAACAATTTACTGTTTAGGAGGGAGGGAGAGAGAGGGGGGAGTACCAAAATATTTTAGGAATTAGGAATAAAGTCTGTTGTGGTGGAAAATACAATCGGCTTTTGAAAGAGGTTATGGATGAGTGCCCCCCCACCTTGCTGTCGTCCCTCCCAAGTGAAGGCATTCACTCCCCCCAAATTTAGTGCCTTCCCTCCCACCCACCCAAGGCAGCTATTTTCTGTAGGGGAACTCATCTGACTATGGCTTTCCATCTCCTCTCCCCTCCCTGCAGCCTCTACCTAGAAGCCTCAACCTTCCTCCACAGTGTGGACCAAAGCAGCTCAAATCATTTTCCTGTCCCCATTTTGATCTGAACAATAACCCTGTGAGATAGGTTAGGCTAAAAGTTTTTGAGTGGTCCAAAATCACAGTGTGGACCAAAGCAGGAGAGAAGTGACCTCAACAGGGTATAATGACACAGAGTCCACTCTGCAAAGCAGCCATTTTCTCCAGGGGACTTGATCTCTGTCATCTGGAGAGCAGTTGTAATTCTAAGTGATCTCCAGCCCTCACCTGGAAATTGACAGCAATGGTTCCCCAGGAGGTACTGGCTGAGGATGGAACCTATGGCATTTTTCCCATCTGAGGTCCCACCCCTCCGCAAGCCACACCTTCTCCAGGTTTCACCCCTCAAATCTCCAGGAATTTCCCAACCTGGAGTTGGCAACCCTATCTCCTTCCCAGCAGCAGTAGTAAGCAGCCAGGCATAGGGCAGCCAATCACAAGATGGAGAATAAAAATTTCCTGGTATCACAACTGAACTCCAGACAACAGATCCGTCTCCCCCTGGATAAAATAATTGCTTTGGAGGATGGACTCTATATTGTTATATTTAGCTGAGGCCTCTCCTCTCCCCAAACCCTGCCCTCCTCAAACTCCACCAAAAAATCTCCAGGAATTTCCCACCAACTTCATTCAGTTCTCTTAACTGGTAGCAAAGCAAATTTCTCCAGGCCCAGGAAGGACACAAAACATTAGAATAGGAAGATGTATTTTTGAGTCGTGGCATCGGTATCAGTACCACAGCAGCAGAACTGTGAAACAAGAAAGATTTAAAACATCAGATGACAAAATGAGAGTGAGGAAAATGGTAGAAAAGACAGTATGGCGAAAGGGGGCAAGATGATTTATTTATTTATTTATCACATTTGTATCTCGTCCTCCCCTCCAAAGCAGACTCAGGGTGGCTAACAACATCATAATATCAACAGTAAAACAATAAAACAATCACAAATCAATTAAGAAGTTAGAACAGGTTAAAATTTAAAATTATTAGTACAGTTTTAAAACAACAGTTTGGTGCTAACATCACGCCATTCTTCAGTGGTGTTGAGCATCTACACACTTTGGTTGAAGGCCATTCGAGATAATGTTGTTTTACAGGCCTTGCAGAACTCAGCAAGGTCCTGCAAGGCTCTAACATCGTCTGGGAGTTGGTTCCACCAGTGGGGGGCTGCAATAGAGAAGGCGCTTTCTCTAGTAGCCTTCAATCTCGCCTTCCTCGCCCCGGGGATTACTAATAGGTTGTGCAATCCAGATCTAAGTACCCTCTGGGGAATATATGGGGAGAGACGGTCCCTAAGGCAAGCAGGTCCTCTCCCATATAGGGCTTTAAAGGTGATAACCAGCACCTTGTAGCGAATCCGGAATACTATCGGCAGCCAGTGCAGTCTCCTCAGCCCTGGCTGTATATGGTCCCAACTAGGGAGGCCCAGTAACAACCTGGCTGCCGCATTCTGCACCAGCTGCAGCTTCCAAATTCAAGACATGGGCAACCCCATGTAGAGGGCATTACAGTAGTCTAATCTCGAGGTGACCGTCGCATGAATCACTGTTGCTAAATCACCGTGCTCTAGGAAGGGGACCAACTGTTATGCCCGCCTAAGGTGGAAAAAGGCGGATCTCGCAGTGGCTGCTATCTGGACCTCCATGGCCAATGTGGGCTCCAGTAGCATCCCCAAGCTCTTGACTTTGGGCGCCGGTATCAGTGGTGCCCCTTCAAAGGCTGGTAGAGGAATTTCCCTTCCCAGACCACCGCGGCTCAGACAAAGGGCTTCTGTCTTCGTTGGATTCAACTTCAGATGACTCAGCCTGAGCCACCCTGCCACAGCTTGTAACACCAGGGCCAGATTTTCTGGGGCAGAGGCAGGCTGGCCATCCATCAGCAGATAGAGCTGGATGTCATCAGCGTACTGATGGCAACCCAGTCCAAATCTCCAGACAATCTGGGCAAGGGGGCGCATATAGATATTAAACAACATCAGGGAAAGCACCGCCCCCTGAGGCACCCCACAATTAAACGGATGCCTCTGGGATGACCGTCCCTCGATTGCCACCCTTTGTCCCCTACCACAGAGGAAAGAGGAAAGCCATTGCAAGGCCAACCCCTGAATCCCCGCGTCGGCAAGGCCATGAACCAGCAGTTGGTGGTCGACCATGTCGAACGCCGCCAACAGGTCCAACAACAACAGTACTGCTGACCCACCTCAATCCAGTTGCTGCTGGAGATCATCCACTAAGGCGACCAGCACCGTCTCCATCCCATGGCCCAGGCGAAAGCCGGACTGGTGTGGGTCTAGAATGGAAGCGTCCTCCAGAAAACTCTGCAACTGCCGCGTTACTGCCCTTTCAATGATTTTACCCAGAAAGGGTAAATTTCATACCGGCCGATAGTACACCAATTTGGTCGGATCTAGAGTTGGTTTTTTCAAGAGGGGATGGACTATCGCCTCTTTGAGAGTGAAGAGAATGAGCTAAATGCCATAGCTACGCAGAACAAGACATTTTATGGGAAGAGGAATGGGGCAACCTAAGAAACTCATATTCTGATAGCTAGTATAATTCATCTGCTACAATGCTGGAGGCTAGTTTGCAAACATCCATGAGCACTATATGATGGGGATTACCAGTCCATGCCTACACATCAACTTATGTATTTGAAAATCCTACTCACCATGCTCACCATGCACCATGCTCACCTGAACTGCCAACAGAAAAGGAAAAGTGAGTTCCAGCAAGCTTGCCTTCCTTCCAGCAACACAGGTCACAAAGGGTCCCAAATCCATCACCTTCCCAACTCCACACTTCCATACCCCTGGGAGAAAAACAAGGTCTAATGGAGTTGACTGCTCACCTGAAGGTCACCTCCCACCTAGCTGCTCCACAGATTGCTATTAGAGGGTGTGAGGAAAAAAACCTGGTATTTTTAGTGAGGGTCTACTGACTAGATGAAATTTCAGTATTGCTGAAATAACCCAGATGCCAGCAAAGGTATGGTATTTGGATTTGGGTTGCCAGGTGTGACTCAAGAAATATCTGGGGACTTTGGGGGTGGAGCCAAGAGATTTTGGGGTGGAGCCAGGAGCAATGTTGTGACAAGCATGACTGAACTCCAAAGGAAGTTGTGGCCATCACATTTAAAGGAACCATGTTCCTTTTAAATACCACGCCTGCATTGGAAATAAAGAAAGATGGGAGCAGTTTCTTTTGGTGCTCATAGGTCCATGGATCCAATCTTTTTGAAACTTGAGTTTGTTTATTTTTTTCCAGAGAGACATCAGATGCTATGCTGAAAATCTAGTTCCTCTACCTCAAAAAACCAGGCCCCCCCAGAGACCCAGATAACCACAAATTGATTCTCCATTACACGCTATGAGAACTGGTCTCTATAATGGAATAATGGTATGCTCAGGAAATACTTCCTCTCCCTCCCCGCTTTTTCTGTTAACCCTAAAGCAGGGAGAAGGCCTCCAAACTAGGGGAACCCCTGCCCCCAACTGGGACCTGGCAACCCTAATTTGGACCAGGATTTTTCAGAAATTTTGAAAACCCAGAATTAAACTTTTTGGGTCTTAAAGATTCCATGGGACTCAAACTTTGTTCTATTGAAAGAACTCTAGAGAATGAAGAACTCTGTATCTATCTGAAACCAGCATGCTTATCGCTTTTACTGAAATTTCTAAATTGCATGCTTCTAAAAAAACTCTGTTTAAGTGAAAACTGTTTTATTTAAAGGATCACCTGTAACCTCAGAGTCACCCCCACATACTAACCACTTTGTCATTCTACCAAATACAAGTAAGCTACCTTGTACTTCACTAAGAAGTCTAAGGCAATAGCTTTGGTAGCAGTAAAAATAAACAGGGAACTCTAAAGAAGGCAAAGAGGGGATATAACGTTGTTTTGAGGGTCAATGGGAGGGGTAGAAAACTCCTCTGAGCTCAGTGGCGGAAGAAGCAAAATAAAAATGAATACAAAAATGTAGCTTGGCAACTGAAATACTTTCAAAAAATGTTAAAGGGTTGGATCCAGGAGTTGTTCACCAGTACAATGTGCCTTCCTAGGTTTGCTAGCCAGCAGGGATGTGGAGGGGAACTGTCATAAAGATAGCTTGAAATCATTTACTGTTTGAACATCATGCCACTCTAGGATTTAGTGGAAACTCTATGATTTTATCATAAAGTTTCTGGTGACTCCTAGAGGAGCGTGATGACATTTCCGGGTTCAACCTGTTAATTACACCATGCCATCAATACAATGGCAATTTCTCCCCTCTGTGGGAGCAGGGATTGGGAGATGCTCAGAATACGGGGGAAGACTTGGCAACTCGCTGCCTTCCCCCAACGCAAATGGTCTTGCACGCAAAGGCACCTCACCAGGGCTTTTTTGAAAGCAGAAATGCAGTTCCAGCTGTCTTGGCACCAGAGGGTGTGGCCTAATATGCAAATGAGTTCCTGCTGGGCTTCTCCTACAAAAAACCCTGTGCAGAACAATGGTGATGTCAGGCGGTGTAGCCTAATATGCAAATGAGTTCCTGCTGGGCTTTTTCTACCAAAAAAGCCCTGCACCCCACACCAGAGGAATTTACTACTGTTACCGGAACAGTTCCACAATGCAACCCATTACCTGCTACCAGATGAACTGGGGAGACACTATTTGAATTAGTCAAAAGGTTTAAATATCCGTTAATCTAAACATCCAGGCCACAGCCGTAATTCAAAGTATCCCAGTCGGGCTTCCTCATCCTGTTTCACTTGAGAAAATTCTTTTGCTCTTTATGTATTCCGGAGGTGGAGGGGAGGGGGGAAGGAAGCACTCGAAATTTCTATTCACTCTTTGAACATTTCCGGGTTTCATTTCAGAGCACCGCAGCTGCCGAGCAAATTGCACCAAAATTAGGGAAGCTTTTTGTTTTAAGTGTGGCCACACAGTAGCTCCCTTGGCGCGCTCCAAGAGTCCGTCGACACAGATCCAAAATACCAACAAGCCTAACCACAAAGCCCAAACCGTTATGGGGCACCGGGGGGGGGGGCGCCACAGAAAGACAGGAAAAGCTTTAACCATGGAACAAGTTTGATGTTGCTGAAAGGTTTTGTTACTTGAGCAGTAAAGCCGTCAGCCAAAAAGGAATGGCGGGGGGGGGGGGGGACAACACACAAAGCCATTTAACCTCTTTTAATGGAATTTTCATGAGCAAGACAAGAGTCAAAAAGTGGCTTACTTTGCGTATTACATATTCAGCAATATAGAGCTAGCTAAGTACCGTGTCAGTCCGCTTCTGTTATTTGATACCGTTGCTAAAGCTTTTTTAAAAAGTATTAGGATTTGCATGCTATTACTGACATCATAAATGGATGAATGTTCCTCCCCCCCCCCCCAAAAAAAGTATAACAGCCTCCTTCCTCTTGTGAATTTGTTAACACTGTGCTTCGCGTGGGCTCCTTTTCTCCATTCGTGATTCAAAATAAGTGTCCACACTGGACCGTTTCCAGGGCTTGCTGCTGTCGCTGCAGTGCAGAGCTGAAGGGGAGGAATTCTGTCCTTTCGATGACATAATCGCACTCAGCTCTCCCCCCCCCCCAACTTCTGCAAATCAAGGCTGGGGAGGGGGGAGGCAGACAAAAACGCAAGACGGAGGAACAGATGAACTTCACCCCTCACCCAAATCATCGAGGAATGGTTCACAGCAACAACAAGCTATACGCAAAGTATTTTTTTTCCCCAAAGCACAGCTTGCACAGTTGATCTGCCCTGGCAAGTCCACAGAAACGCTACAGAAGTGCCCAAAGTTGCAAGCCTTACCTGAATACTCACTTCTGCCCCATCGCTACTTGTCTCCCTTCAAGCTTTTTAAGGCTGCTACTGAGTGGATAGCTGCAGCAGTTCTCTAAAGTCTCTCTCTTTCTCTCTCCATAGTTGCCTGCAATCTGGCATTATCCTATTCCACTCTGCTGAAACAGAGTTACTACTCATATGTTGGGAGATACCTTGAGACAGTGGGAGGTGGGATCTGGGGAGGGCTGGGTCTGTGAAGGGGAGGAGCCTCAGCGGGGTATATGGCCACAGAGTCCACCTTCCAAAGCAGCCATTTTCTCCTCAGGGACAGAGCTCTGCCACCTTGGATAACTATCAAGAGATCTCTAGACCTCACCTGGAGGCTGGCAAACTTATGCCAAAAGCACTTTCACAAGTTACGGTCTTCTTTGAGTCAAGAGAAGGCTGGGGGGGGGGGCAGACAAAAATGTAAGACTGGTTTTTCGGGACTGCCTCTGACTGCAGGAGCACCTAGTTCAAGCCCTTTGAGATCAGTCAGGAGGTGTGCTGGGTCTCTCTCTCCCTCTCACAAAGAGCTACAGCAAGGATACATGAAGTATGCATGTTAAGCTATAGCATACTAGAAGTCCTGTAGTCCTGTCTGCGCGGACTCTTATCTGGGAGAACCGGGTTTGATTCCCCATTCCTCTACTTGCATCTGCTGGAATGGCCTTGGGTCAGCCAGAGCTTTCACAGGAGTTGTCCTTGAAAGGGCAGCTGCTGTAAAAGCTCTCTCAGCCCCACCTACCACACAGGGTGTCTGCTGTGGGGCAGGAAGGTAAAGGAGATTGTGACTGCTCTGAGACTCTGAGATTCAGAGTGTAGGGCGGGATATAAATCCAATAACTTCTTCTGTTGACTACATGTATTGTTGAGATGTGGTGCTACAGGAGAGTTTTATGGATACCATGGACTGCAAATAGACAAATTAGTGTGTTGTAGATCAAATCAAGCCTGAACTTTCCCTAGAAGCTAAAATTACCTCACTGAGGCTACTGCACTTTTGTCACATGAGGAGAAGACAAGAGTCACTGGGAAAGTTAATAATGCTAGGAAAAGTGGGAGGCAGCAGGAAAACAGGAAGACCCAACATGAGATGGATCGACTCAATCAAGGAAGCCACAGTCCCTATCCTAGACATATAAGCCATCTTGTCGATGGCTCACCTACTTTCCCATTGGCTGAGCCGTGTGTTGCTCAATCTCCATGGAGAGCAACCCCACCCTCCAGCTCAAGGACAATGGAAGACTGGGCCACTACAGTCTTCACAACCACCTCACTCCGGGCAAAGGGGAAAGAGGGGTATCAACAGGGATTACACGGCTCCATTGTTCCCAATGTCTTTCTACACAAACTGACTTAAAAGCCTTGAACCAGCATCTGAGAGCTGGATGATATGAGCGATACCAGCAGTAAACAGGTCTAGATACCAAGAAAGGCCCAGCTGGGCACACCGACATCCAGTAGCGGTGGAAAGTGCCAACAAGTCATAGTCAGCTAACTTAAGGCAACCCCATAGGGTTTTTAAGGCAAGAGCTGTTCAGAGGTGGTTTGCCATTGCCTGCCTCTGCGTAGAAACCTTGGACTTCCTCAGTGGTCTCTCATCTACTGACCAGAGCTGACCCTGCTTAGCTTCTGTGATCTGATGAGATCAGGCTAGCCTGGGGCATCCAGGTCAGGACACTGACATCTAGAATTTCTTATATCTCTGCCCTTGCTTTTTTTTTGTAGCAGGAGCTTCTCTGCATATTACACCACACACCTCTGATATAGCCAATCCTCCAAGGGTTTACAGGGCTCTTAGTACAGGGCCTACTGTAAGCTCCAGGAGGATTGGCTACATAAGGGAGGGTGTGGCCTAACATGCAAAGGAGTTCCTGCTACAAAGAAAGCCCTACCCTTACTTATTATTACAGGTCTTACAGTGAACTGAAGAACTAGGGGGGTGGGGGGTGGGCTCCCTCTGGGTATCCTACCCCCCCAGGGAAAGTGTATGCGCGATACATAGCCTCTCCTCTCCCGGTGTAGTGAACACCGCGTGGTCACTGTCTGGCTATGCCTGGCAGATGGTCACTGCAATGGCCTCTCCTGCATTACTGCATCCGTAGCAACACCTTCTCGATGGTCCCCCCCCCCCGTTTTTCACAGAGTTTGCTACGTCATGGTGCGACCGAATCGTCCGGCGGTATAACCGGATGGGCAGGCTGGGCCCACCAACCTCGCCAGCCTATGAGAAGGAAAACTCTAACATCAAACCCGGGCAGATAGAGCTTGTTAATGTAACACCTACCATCTGGAGGACTCGCTGCCAGCGTCCCGGCTTACTGGGCCATGGCAGATGACCCCCAGGTGAAAGGGTGGAGCCAGTACCACGCACACTGCGCTTCACCTAAAAAATTCCTCTGCGCAGGCCTGAAGGGCATATCCACATACACAACCCACAACGCATCAAGTCCTGCAGCGATGGGCAAGGGGCGAAACGGCAGGTGGAAGGTGCCACTGGAAGCCGCAGTCCCGATCCTGCATGTAGGCGGTTCAGGATATTGGTCACCTGATGCTAACCCGGAGACGAAAGCATTTTTCGGCAGCACCCTGAATGACCAAGCAGCCTTATCTAGGGACAGCACTGCTTGCTCCACACGGAGAGGGGCCTAGAAAAGGTGGCCTAAACAAAGCTCGTCTCCTCCACCCTAGTTGGCTAGCCGCGGTCAACGGGCATCCTTACTTGCGGTCAAAAAATAACAACAAAGAAAAGGCATGCACCTGCCTCACAAAGTGTGCAAAGACTAAAGCTTGCGTGTTGGAACATCAGAACCATGCTTGACACAGTAGACAGTGGTCGCCCTGAACGACGCTCTGCTCTAGTTGCCCACGAACTTCTCAGGTTGAATATCGACATAGCAGCTCTCAGTGAGGTCCATTTCCCTGAGGAAGGTAGTCTTCAAGAACACGGTGCTGGCTATACCCTCTACTGGTCAGGTAAGTCAAAGGCTGAGAGCCGCCTTTCTGGCGTTGGCTTCATGGTCAGGAACTCCATTGCCTCCAAACTCGAAAACCTGCCAACAGGTCACTCAGATCGCATCATGTCCATGCGCCTCCCACTTCAAAACAAGCAGCATGCAACACTCTTCAGTGTGTATGCCCCAACCCTTCAAGCAGATCCTGCAGAAAAGAACAAGTTCTATGCTGATCTACACAACCTCGTACGGAAGACCCCTACAGAGGACAAGGTGATCATCCTTGGCGACTTCAATGCCAGAGTAGGTAAAGACTCGGAAGCCTGGAAAGGAGTACTTGGCAAACACGGCATTGGCAACTGCAATGACAATGGGCGCCTCCTGCTAGAATTCTGCATGGAGCACCAGCTCACCATCACCAACACTATCTTCCAGCAAAAGAACAGTCTGAAGACAACCTGGATGCACCCACGGTCCAAGCACTGGCACCTTATCGACTACATTCTGGTGCGCCAGCGAGACCTTCGAGATGTCTTACACACCCGAGTAATGCCCAGTGCAGAATGTCATACAGATCATCGTCTTGTACGCTGCAATCTCCGTCTTCACTTTAAACCCACACCCAGGAGAGGAGGTATCCCTCGGAGGAAGTTTCAGGTTGGCAGTCTCCAGTCAGACGAAGTTAAAGCTGCCTTCCAGGCAAAACTCCAGTCAAGAATTGAGGACCCCAGTTGCCCCACAGACCCTTCTCCAGAAGCACTCTGGGAACACCTAAAAACTACCGTCCTGCAGATCTCTGAAGAAGTCCTCGGGTTCTCCACAAGGAAGAACAAGGACTGGTTTGATGAGAACAATCAAGAGATCCAAGATTTACTGGCGAAAAAGAGATCTGCCTACCAAGCACATCTTGCTCAGCCCTCCTGTCCTGGGAAAAAAGCAACCTTTCGCGCTCTATGTAGCAACCTCCAGCGCAAGCTCGAGACATTCAGAACGAGTGGTGGACCAAGCTTGCTGAGAGAACCCAGCTGTGTGCAGACACTGGTGATTTAAGAGGGTTCTACGAAGCCCTGAAGGCAGTATATGGTCCATCATATCAGACTCAGAGTCCCTTGCGTAGTGCAGACGGCCAAGTGCTCCTCACAGACAAGGCATCCATATTGAACTGGTGGTCGGAGTATTTTCAGGTTCTCTTCAGTGCCAACCGCGTAGTTCAAGATTCAGCAATCCACCTCACCCCACTTCAACCAGTGAAAACAGAGTTGGATGAGATCCCCACTCTAGAAGAGACTGTTAAAGCCATCAAGCAACTGAAAAGTGGCAAGGCAGCAGGAGTTGATGGAATTCCACCAGAGATCTGGAAGCATGGGGGCACAGTACTACATAGCTCACTTCACAAAGTACTTGTCACCTGCTGGGAACAAGGCAAATTACCACAGGACTTTCGCGGTGCAATCATCGTCACCCTATACAAGAACAAAGGGGAAAAGTCAGACTGCTCCAACTACCGGGGGATAACCCTGCTCTCCATCGCAGGCAAAATCCTTGCCAGAATACTCCTGAACAGACTGGTGCCCACCATTGCAGAAGAACTCCTCCCAGAGAGCCAGTGCGGCTTCAGAGCTAACAGGAGCACCACCGACATGGTATTTGTTCTCAGGCAGCTCCAAGAGAAATGCAGGGAACAGAACAAGGCTCTGTATGTGACTTTTGTCAACCTTACCAAAGCTTTCGATACTGTTAGCAGGAAAGGCCTGTGGCAAATCTTGGAACGTTTAGGATGTCCCCCAAGGTTCCTCAGCATGATCATCCAGCTACACGAAGACCAGCGAGGCCAAGTCAGACACTGCAACGACCTCTCGGAGCCCTTCCCAATAGGCACAGGTGTAAAGCAAGGCTGCGTTCTCGCGCCAACTCTCTTTACGATCTTCTTTAGCATGATGCTTCAAAGAGCCACAGTAGGTCTAGATGATGATGATGGTGTCTACATCCGCTATCGTACCAATGGCAGCCTGTTCAACCTGAGGCAACTAAAGGCCCACTCCAAGACAATGGAAAAACTCATCCGAGAGCTACTGTTTGCTGATGATGCTGCACTCGTCTCCCACTCGGTATCAGCTCTGCAGCATATGACGTCCTGCTTTGCAAAGGCTGCCAAGCTATTCGGCCTAGAAGTTAGTCTGAAGAAGACAGAAGTTCTCCACCAGCCTGCACCCCAGGAAGATTATCACCCTCCCTGCATCACTGTGGGCGAATCAGTACTGAAGACAGTCCAGCAGTTCAGCTACCTGGGGTGCATCATCTCCTCAGATGCTAAGATCGACAAGGAGATTGACAACAGGCTGGCAAAGGCAAACCGTGCATTTGGCCGACTGTACAAAAGAGTGTGGAGCAACAAGCATCTGAAAAAAGGCACAAAGATCAATGTTTACAAAGCGGTTGTGATGACAACCCTCATCTACGGCTCCGAATCGTGGGTTTTATACCGTCATCACCTGCGACTCCTTGAGCGCTTTCATCAGCGCTGCCTTCGCACCATCCTCAACATCCACTGGAGTGACTTTGTGACCAACACTGAAGTTCTCAAGCGGGCGGAGGTTACCAGCATCGAGGCACTGCTGTTGAAGACGCAGCTGCGCTGGGCAGGGCATATTTCTAGGATGGAAAACCACCGCCTTCCCAAGATTGCCCTGTATGGCGAACTCTCCACCGGCCATCGAAATAGAGGGGCACCAAAGAAGAGGTACAAGGACTCCTTGAAGAAATCCCTTGGCACCTGTCGCATCAACCATCACCAGTGGTCTGACCTAGCCTCAGATCGCAAAGCATGGAGGCACACCATCCACCAGGCTGTCTCTTCTTTTGAGAACGCACGCATAGCTGGTCTTGAGGACAAAAGGAGATTGAGGAAGAATCGCACTGCTACAGCACCAACCCTAAATCAGACTTTTCCCTGCAGCCACTGTGGCCGGACCTGCCTGTCCCGCATTGGTCTTGTCAGCCACCAGCGAGCCTGCAGCAGACGTGGACTATTGCACCCTTCTTAAATCTTCGTTCGCGAAGCCAAGCCGAGAGAGAGAGACAGTGAACTTCTGTTTGACAGCCATAACTAGTTTTGCTAAAAGGGGTGCCAACTGCCTGGAGAGAGGAAAAAAAGTCTTGTCCCTTCAGTAAAGTCTTAAAGGGATATTATTTACCTTCATGTCTGAGAAGCCTTCAGCTACCCATTTCAATACATTAAGGCTCCATTAAAGGGAATGGACATTGTTCTCCAGGCCTGTTTGCAACAGACTGCTTAACGCGAATTTTTCATTTACTGTATGTCCAAACAATTTGTCTAGTATTCATATCCCCCTGTACTTTAGTGTAGTGTACTTTACCCAGCTTGAGGATCCCCACTACCTTTCACTTTTCCCCTTCCACGAATTGAGATAGCTGAACTTTCCTTCTGCTGCCAAAGAGAATACTCAGTAGGCCTCCCCTTGACCCATCCCCCAGCCTCAGTCTCCTACCCCTGAGGAACTGAGGGGAATGGCCTTCACATAGGGAAGTTCTAGGAATTCCCAAGTCTCCATGATAAAACCCATCACATTCTCCCCAAGTGGACAAGAGCATCACTATCCAATGTATTTCTCTTTTACCTGTACTGACATACTCAAATAGGGTTATTGGCTGTTTATCTCATCACATATACTAAACCCATCTTCCACTATATTTTAATGTATATTTCTTCTAATGGCAAACTATATGTATGTTACATGTTAAAAGGTAAATTAAATGGGAAAATGAGAAAGAAATGCCCTCATTTTAGCCCAGGCTTATAACAATAGAGTGATTAGCAGACATCCTCACATTTTGACATGTTACCGTTTTATTGCTTTCTCATGCTCATTCAACCCAGATCAAAGGTTTGCTCCTTTTGTTCATTTTACAATTCTGTCATTGCATTTTAAATTTGTACCATTTTGCATTCGAAACCACTGCCTACCAGCTCTATGTCGCCCTGCTCACTGTACCTGATTCCTCATCTGAGCACACAAAAGCTGACATTCTGAATAAAGCTTTGTTGGTCTTAAAGGTGGAACTTAACAACATAAGAGAAGCCATGTTGGATCAGACCAATGGCCCATCCAGTCCAACACTCTGTGTCACATAAGAACATAAGAGAAGCCATGTTGGATCAGACCAATGGCCCATCCAGTCCAACACTCTGTGTCACATAAGAACATAAGAGAAGCCATGTTGGATCAGGCCAATGGCCCATCCAGTCCAACACTCTGTGTCACATAAGAGAAGCCATGTTGGATCAGACCAATGGCCCATCCAGTCCAACACTCTGTGTCACATAAGAACATAAGAGAAGCCATGTTGGATCAGGCCAATGGCCCATCCAATCCAACACTCTGTCTCACATAAGAACATAAAAGAAGCCATGTTGGATCAGGCCAATGGCCCATCCAGTCCAACACTCTGTGTCACATAAGAACATAGGAGAAGCCATGTTGGATCAGGCCAATGGCCCATCCAGTCCAACACTCTGTGTCACATAAGAACATAAGAGAAGCCCTGTTGGATCAGGCCAGTGGCCCCTCCAGTCCAACACTCTGTGTCACATAAGAACATAAGAGAAGCCATGTTGGATCAGACCAATGGCCCATCCAGTCCAACACTCTGTGTCACATAAGAACATAAGAGAAGCCATGTTGGATCAGGCCAATGGCCCATCCAATCCAACACTCTGTCTCACATAAGAACATAAAAGAAGCCATGTTGGATCAGGCCAATGGCCCATCCAGTCCAACACTCTGTGTCACATAAGAACATAGGAGAAGCCATGTTGGATCAGGCCAATGGCCCATCCAGTCCAACACTCTGTGTCACATAAGAACATAAGAGAAGCCCTGTTGGATCAGGCCAGTGGCCCCTCCAGTCCAACACTCTGTGTCACATAAGAACATAAGAGAAGCCCTGTTGGATCAGGCCAATGGCCCATCCAGTCCAACACTCTGTGTCACATAAGAACATAAGAGAAGCCCTGTTGGATCAGGCCAGTGGCCCCTCCAGTCCAACACTCTGTGTCACATAAGAACATAAGAGAAGCTATGTTGGATCAGACCAATGGCCCATCCAGTCTAACACCCTGTGTCACACAGTGGCAAAAAAAAGACAACCCAAGTGCCATCAGGAGGTTCACAAGTGAGTCTAGACTCACTTGACTCCTACTTTGTTCATCCTCCCCAACTTCCACCTTCCCCAAACACCACCCCCAGGCAAATCTCCCAGTATTTTCTAAGGCAGTATTGGGAACCTAACATTCAGCAGCTTGCAACACACTGAATGGGTAGATTCTTCTTCCCATAACATCTCACCAAAGAATGTCAAGAGTTCACGGAGATATTTTAGGGGACAACATATATTAAATATATTTTGTATAAATGAAAAAAGTGAATGTTGACCTCCCTGCTTTCCAGCTGAACTGCAACACTGTTCTGCAAAGTTCATTTGTGCATTTTTGTCGCTTTAGGGTGCCAAATTCCAATTTGTAGTTACTACTTCTGGACAGTTACCTTCTAGCAGGCCTGGCTTGGGTTATTAATGGCATTCAAGAGGAGAGAAAGGAACACAACTGCACTTCTGCAAAGTAGTTTTAATAAGGATCTACTGACAAGTACATCACAAGTTTAAAAATAAAAGCAGGCCTATGCCTTTACAAGTTTTATATGTCTCACAAATATATTTACTAACATTGCAAACAGCAAGAAGCAAGAAACCCGAAGTCGCATCGACAACTTTGCATGGATCTAAGGAAAAATGTGGATTATCATGTCCCAATTTAAAGAGATTAATTTCCCCCCCACTTGGATTCATGTAGATAACAATATGCCCTGGTGTGAGATTGAACAAGATTCTATTAAGATAGTCATTTCCTACCTACCGTAGTATGTTAAGAAAACATTTTCGAGCAATGTTCTGACAAAACAACTTAATTCTCTACATGGGTGAGGAATAAACTGGAAAGACAAAGGAACCAATGAGTCCCAACATTTCTTCTTTAGCTTCATTTATTTACATTCCTGATTTTAAGATCACAGCTCATTCCTCTATCAGGGTCAAACACAATGCAACAGGAGCCTGCAACATCTCACAACTGAAGTGCCAAAACCGAAAACAAGACAAAGCTGCAGTATAAGAGAGAGACCAACTGCATTAACTGAAACTATACAATTTAACGCTACTTACAATTGACCTGGGGATGAATAACTGATAAGGTTTCCACAGTCCAAACACTGGTTTGCTGCAAGTCCTTTTTTAGGAAGTGGCACACATGAATTCTCACAATAAGTAATGGATACATGCTGGGGCACAATGAATGATTGCTTTACTGCAGTGGCATAAATCTGCACATGGTCTGCACTCGGATCACTGGCAACAATTCACTGCTATCATTTCTCTTTGGTGTTAGAAAGTGCTAGCAAGTCATAGCCAACCTGGTACGGTTTTCAAGGCAAGAGGTGGTTTGCCGTCACCTGCCTCTGCATAGCAACCCTGGGCTTCCCTGGTGGTCTCCCATCCAAGTCCTAACCAGGACTAACCCAGCTTAGCTTCCGAGATTGGGCTTCCCGAAGCTATCCAGGTCATGACAACTTTCTGGGGTTACCATTCTCCTAGTTCCATAAGTTCAAATGAGTAATTCTCAAAAAAACTAGAGTAGACCCAGTACAAACCCCATCCAATAAACCAGAGTAGACCCAGTACAAACCCCACCCAACCTCTCTGCTCTTCTCGGCCAGGTTTCTTTGGTACCCCCTTGTATCAATCAGTGTGGACCATTGCTGCCCAATCTTCAACACTTTGGATGGTTTCACACGAGAGATTTGGTCTGACCTAGCCCTGTCACCCAATCAGATTAAAAATGCACAATCACACGAGCACATCTGCCCTCTGAGCTGCACCCATTCTCACCCCGTCTCCAGATGTTTCCTATCCAGATTAAAAAGCCACCTGGATTTTCCCGGTAGTTTCCCCCTAAATCACATCTAGGTCGCATAATCAGCAGCTGCCTGAATGGCTGGGCATGATTCATAGGCCGAAGAGCTGTGTGATTGTTCCAAGCCGTTTCCTGGGGGGTTTACTAACCCAGCAGTCCCCAATCGTTTTGGCACGAGGGACCGGTTTTCTGGAAGACAATTTTTCCACGGACTGGAGGGTGGGATGGGGAACAATGGTTTGGCGATAATACAATTGTGCACTTTATTTCTACTAGTTTGGTGTAGTGGTTAAGTGCGCAGGCTCTTATCTGGGAGAACCAGGTTTGATCCCCCACTCCTCCACTTGCAGCTGCTGGAATGGCCTTGCGTCAGCCATAGCTTTCACAGAGTTCTCCTTGAAATGGCAGCTTCTATCAGAGCTCTCTCAGCCCCACCTACCTTACGGTAGTGTCTGTTGTAGGGGAAGATGATAAAGGAGATTGTAAGCCACTCTGAGACTTTGAGACCCCTCTCCGAGGAGCACTTGTGCGCTTCTCTGCTTGAGTGCACCCACTGGGGGGGGGGTTAAATCCACCCTTTCTGCGGAGAGTCCATGGTTGAGCCACACTAGCAGTGTGAATGGGCAACCATGGACCACTGCCAGGATCGTGCAACTTCAACAGCGGCTGTCTGATAGCCCAGAAATGGACCAAACTGGAGAGCCAGTTTGGTGTAGTGGTTAAGTGTGCAGACTCTTATCTGGGAGAACCGGGCTTGATTCCCCACTCCTCCACTTGCACCTGCTGAAATGGCCTTGGGTCAGCCATAGCTCTGGCAGAGGTTGTCCTTGAAAGGGCAGCTGCTGGGAGAGCCCTCTCCAGCCCCACCCACCTCACAGGGTGTTTGTTGTGGGGGAGGAAGGTAAAGGAGATTGTGAGCTGCTCTGAGACTCTTCGGAGTGGAGGGCGGGATATAAATCCAATATCTTCTTCTTCTTCAAACTCAATATTGTGTCAATTTCACAGTGTGAAACCATCCTTTTGTAGCAACTCTAGTACTATGGAATCGCCTGCTGAAGACTATGCATTTCATCCTAGATCTCTTGCTGTCCAGAAAAAGCTGTAAAGGGGAGCTTTTTGACCAGTCTTCAGTGATGAAGTCCATATTTGCTAAAGACTGTGGTAACTGCTTGCACGTAAAGTGCTTCTTGATGGTACAATTAATTTCTTATAATCCAAATATAATTTCTTCGACTCTAACTCTAGTCACCTGTCCTTTATTATGGAATTCTGTAAGTCACCCCTGAGGAGAAAGACAGGTCAGAAGCTTTTTTTCAGAATAAACAGACACTGTGTCAGGCGGGAATTGGTGTCTCGCGGCAAACGAAGGCAGTGCCGATCGTTGCGGCATCATGCAACGATGCCTGCTTTGAAGCCATCAGAGAGGAACTGATGTTGACAGAACTTGCATGTTAATCGATGTAAGACTGAACTCTACAGAGAACAAAGAGCATAACTTTGGCCAAGAGTCATTGGGGACATAAACGACACATCAAGTGATGCTCGTACATGTGTTATGAATTCTGGGGAAAACAAGAAGACTGCAGATGTATACCCCACCCTTCTCTCTGAATTAGACTCAGAGCAGCTTGCAATCTCCTATATCTTCTCCCCCCACAACAGACACCCTGTGAGGTGGGTGGGGCTGAGAGGGCTCTCACAGCAGCTGCCCTTTCAAGGACAACTCCTGCAAGAGCTCTGGCTGACCCAAGGCCATTCCAGCAGCTGCAAGTGGAGGAGTGGGGAATCAAATTCGGTTCTCCTAGATAAGAGTCTGCACACTTAACCACACTTAAGACACCCCTGCAGGGCATATCTGCTTGCTGCTCTCTTGTGTGTGTGTACACGTGTGCCTGTAAGCTGTGTAGTCTTGTGAGAAAAAATTCTGCTTTGTCAGCTGCTGGCATTAGAGTAGCGAGCTGAGCGATCTGGCTACTGCATAAATTAGCTTGCTCTGGGGCCATCCTTCCTGAGCTGAGACATAAATGTGTGAGCCAGAGGCTAAAAAAACTGTGAGCTAGCTCACATTAACTCAGCTTAAATGGAACATTGCTGGCGACCCCTACTGGGGCATGGAGGACATTCAGCAAAGTAGCGATACAGCCTGCCTCTGCCTCCCAACTGCTGGTATTCCAAAGAAGGTCTCCCACCCAAGTACTTGCCAGGGTCAGCCCTGCTTAGCTTCTGAGATCTGACAAGATCAGGCTTGCCTGGGCTATCCAAGTCAGGGCCTGCTAGTTGCTTTTGAAGGGAGTCCTTGTCTTCTTCCTGCCTTGGCACGCTCCAGATAGAATGCCAGCAGAGGGATTGTTTGGGTCAAGCTGAGCCCCATGGTGCAGAGTGGTAAGCTGCAGTACTGCAGTCCAAGCTCTGCTCATGACCTGAGTTCGATCCCGGCAGAAACTGGGTTCAGGTAGCCAGCTCAAGGTTGACTCAGCCTTCCATCCTTCCAAAGTTGGTTAAATGAGTACCCAACTTGCTAGTTGGGAAAGTGTAGATGACTGGGGAAGGCAATGGCAAACCACCCCATTAAAAATCTGCCAAGAAAATGTCATGATACGACGTCACCCCATGTGTCGGTAACAACTCAGTGCTTGCACAGGGGACTACTTTTACCTTTTATGGTTAAGCTGTTTATATGGAAGGAGAGCCAGTTTGGTGTAGTGGTGAAGTGTGCGGACTCTTATCTGGGAGAACCGGGTTTGATTCCCTACTCCTCCACTTGCACCTGCTGGAATGGCCTTGGGTCAGCCATAGCTCTTGTGGGAGTTTTCCTTGAAAGGGCAGCTGCTGTGAGAACCCTCTCAGCCCCACCCACCTCACAGGGTGTCTGTTGTGGGGGGAGAAGATACAGGAGATTGTAAGCTGCTCTGAGTCTCTGATTCAAAGAGAAGGGTGGTGTATAAATCTTTTTTTTTTTATATATAAAAATTTTTATTGTTATGTATTCCACCACCAATCCACCTCTGTGAGAGTCCCAGGCCATAGATACATTATAATATTCCATAAATTTATAACTATTAACATTTCGTCCAAATACAACTCCGTCACTCTATTTAAACATCTTATCCATTCATTTTCTTATTAACCAACCAATCGTCTGAAATTGTTTAAACTTTTCCAAATATCTCACCATCTTCCTAAACCACCCCTCCTCCTGTTCCCTAACCTTTAATCCGTTCATTCTTCGTATCTTCATCGTTAAATACTCCAAAATAATTATATTATTCATTCTATCCCTCCAGTGATTAATTGTCAATTCCTCAACTTCTTTCCAATTCCTTGCTATCACTTGTCTTGCTGCTACTAACATCAAATTAATCCATTTACTATCCTCTTTTGATCTTAATCCCACACCATCCAAATTAATAATTGCCATTGCTTTGGATATACTTATTTTTCCATCCCATAATCTTTGTCATCTCTATGCCAACCTGCATCCAGAATTTTTTCACTAAGGGACAATCCCACCACATGTGACTGAAAGTTCCAATTTCTCCACATTTCCTCCAACAATTTTTACTCCCTGATTTAGAAATATAATACATCTTAATGGGTGTATAATACCATTTCTGTATCATCTTCAATCCCTGCTCCTGCACTAACCTAGATGTTGTAACAAAGGGAGGTAATCTAAACATCCTCTCCCAATCTTCATCTAAAATTTTATCTCCAATATCTGTTTCCCAATATTCCTTCAAAAATTCTCTCGGGGATTTCGGGTGGGGTATAAATCTGCAGTCTTCTTCTTCTTCTTCTGTATGGGTTAAGCTGTTTTTATGGAAGGATTCATGTACCTTGGTGCACAGAACTTGCTTTGAACACTTTTAGCTTTGCACAAGGAAGCCATCCCTGTAGCTAATAAATGTGCTTTGTTCAAATGTCCTTTGGAGCAGAGGCACGCATTCAGAGATTCCTTTACTGTGTTCTTGTTGTTACACCCAAGCTGTCCACCACAAAGCACAATTGCCTTCAGGAGGTAACTGGAAGCACAATTAATGTTGATGGGAAGGAGATACATCCTTCAGAGAAGTACAAAGTCATCGGTGGGCCAGAAGAGGACTACCAGTAAAAGGAGATCTTCATAAAAGGCAAAACCAGGAGGCTGAAAACCACCCGAGAGGAAATGAGTTTCCAGGTTTATGCATAAGGACTCCAGCAATATTTCATGACAGTGACATTCAAGTCAGTCCAAAGAAAAGCATCAATTTTCCTAATTTCGTGATGAAAAGACATTTACAATAACAATAAAGCAAAACAATAGACAAGTAGCCCAGGCTAGCTCGATTTTTTCAGATCTGGGAAGCTAATAGAATTGCCAGGTTTGACTCAGGAAATATCTGGGGCCATTGGGGGTGGAGCCAGGAGCAAGATTGTGATAGGTACAATTGCACTCCGAAGGGAGTTCTAGTCATCACATTTAAAGGGGCTGCACACCTTTCATATGCCTTCCCTTCATTGGAGGATATAGGCACCTTTTGGAGGGCTCATAAAATTGGACCTCATGGTCCAATATTTTTGAAACTTGGGGTTTCACTTGAGGAGAGGCACCAGATGTTATACTGAAAATTTGGTGTCTCTACCTCACAAAAAAACAACCCCCCAGGAGCTCCAGACACCCATGGATCAATTCTCAATTACATCCCTCCTCGCTTTCTGATAACCCTGAAACGGGTGAGGGCCTCCAAACCAGGGGACCCCAGTCCCCAACTTGAGATTGGCAACCCTAGAAGCTAAGCAGGTTCAGCCCTAGTTCATTTTTGGAGGGAGACCCCCAAGGAAGCCCAGAGTTGCTTCACGGAGGCAGGCAATGACAAACCACCCCTGTCTCCTGCTTTGAAACCCCTACAGGGTCATAGACAGGGGTGGAATTCTAGCAGGGGCTCCTTCGCATAATAGGCCACACCCCGCTGATGTAGCCAATCTTCCAAGAGCTTACAAGGTTCTTTTTTGGAAGCTCTTGGAGGATTGGCTACATCGGGGGGGCGTGACCTAATATGCAAAGGAGCTCCTGCTAGAATTCCACCCCTCGTCATAGACTTAGCAGAGAGACACCCCCCCTTTGACTTTTTTGGACCTCAAAGGCAATAAGGGGAGACCTGTCAAGCACAGAATAAAGACGTAATATTGAGAGAAGGAAGGAGCAACAATGCCATGGACTGGTTAACAAGAGAAAGAGTGCTTCTGGTCTCCCCCCCGAAGGAAGAATGGCGGAAATGCAGAACACCATGACAGCCATCTTCAGAGACTCTGTTACCCAGGAGCAGTAATCCTTCCATTCATTTCAGTCTCCAGTTTATGTACCCAGAATCCCAAGAGGTTAATCAAAGGTTGAGGCGGGAAAGCCCATGGATAATTAGGGCTCAACCCTGCCTTTGTTCAGTACAAAAGATTCTCATTCTGTCAAGTATGAACATATAGGCAGAATGCAGCATTTGCAAAGGGACAAGGAGAGCAAGGGGGCAAATCACAATGGACTTATCTGCAAAACTATGCCTAAAAGTTCTCAAGACCATCTTCCAACAATTAATGAATGAACTATTTAGTACACAGTGAATTAATAATTGGGAAAATATAAATAGCACCAACTAATTAACACAGAAAGCCCCATGATGCAGAGTGGTAAAGCTGCAGTACTGCAGTCCAAGCTCTCTGCTCATGACCTGAGTTCGATCCTGGTGGAAGCTGGAATCAGGTAGCCGGCCCGAGGTTGACTCAGCCTTCCATCCTTCCGAGGTTGGTCAAATGAGTACCCAGTTTGCTGGGGAGAAAGGGTAGATGACTGGGGAAGGCAATGGCAAACCACCCCGTAAAAAGTCTGCCATGAAAATGTCGTGATGCAACATCACCCCAGAGTCAGAAACTTCAGGATCGAACTCAGGTCATGAGCAGAGAGTTCAGACTGCAGTACTGCAGCTTTACCACTCTGTGCCACAGCACTCCTCAGGACTACCCAGGCCAAATTCGAATGGTCAAAAAAAAAGTCATGATTCAAGATTTCATTTGAAGATGTATTTTGTTATATTAAAAGCCTGAGAGGGACCCAACCTCCATAGTCTTAGAAAATTAAAAAAAAAATGGATATGCAAAAAGACTTGCCTTAAACAGGGCCAGGGCCTTTTCAGCCTTCGCCCCAGCCTGGTGGAATCAACCCCCCGTCGAGATCCGGGCCCTACCTGATTTACTACCATTCTATAGGGCCTGCTTGGTGTAGTGGTGAAGTGTGCGGACTCTTACCTGGGAGAACCAGGTTTGATTTCCCACTCCTCCACTTGCACTGCTGGAATGGCCTTGGGTTAGCCACAGCTCTGGCAGAGGTTGTTCTTGAAAGGGCAGCTGCTGTGAAAGCCCTCTCAGCCCCACCCACCTCACAGGGTGTCTGTTGTGGGGGAGGACATAGGACAGGGGTGGCCAACGGTAGCTCTACAGATGTTTTTTGCCCACAACTCCCATCAATCCCAACCATTGGCCATGCTGGGGGGAGATTGCAAACTGCTCTGAGTCTCTGATTCAGGGAGAAGGGCGGGGTATAAATCTTTAATTCTTATTCTTCTTCAAGAGAGAGAGAGAGTGCTATTCCTCCAGGCCTTTGGTTAAGGCAGCAGATGTCATTCCATCTGTTTGGCCTCCCTTGCTTTGATGCTGTTTCATTTTATTATGACATCCTTGGGCCTATAGCTGTACTCAATGGTGGAATTCTAGCAGCAGCTCCTTTGCATATTAGGCCATAGTCCCTTATGTAGCCAATCCTACAAGAGCTTACAAAAAAAGAGCCTTGGAAGCTCTTGAAGGATTGCTTACATCAGGGGTGTGTGGTCTAATATGCAAAGGAGCTCCTGCTAGAATCCCACCCCTGGCCGTATCAATTTGCAGAATGTGCCCAATGGAGACCTCCGCCTATGATATATATACTGCTTTGTTTTACTGTATTGTTATGGTTTTAGTTTGTAAGTTTTAAACTATGTTGTTATCCACCCTGAGCCTGTTCACTGGAAAGGGTAGAATATAAATTAACAGAAATAAAAAAATAAAAATAAAAACCCATGGACTGAAAGAGAGGCAAGTCACTAAGTCAGGAAAACCTACGTAGTACAGGAAGGTATATTAAAAAAGGCTGAGATAATAATCAGGAAGGGATTTCAATTAGCTTTTTATTGACTTTTATGGCAAAGAGTTGTGCTTCTCAGCATATTCGCTCCTGCAGACTGGATGACGGCAGGAGGAACGCTTCAGTTTTCTCAAACATTTTAAACAAACTTAACAAGATCTCTGCCTGGTCTCATGCTTCTGATTAATAATGAAAGAAAAAATTGGGGGAGAGGAGAATCCAACTTCCTCAACATGCATCAGAGCATCAAGTGCTCTCCCAGGGGAACGCAAGGAGAGGCAAGTACACAGAGCGTATTATTTACAATAAGAGAACAAGGATGGTCAATGAAATTTAGCGTAAGACACCAAAATCTACGGCAGTCAACAGACAAGGATTATTTACCCTTAACAGGCATGATGAGGTCTATGTGGCACTAACAAGCCAGTAACAAACTAGTTCGATCATATTGTGGCTATTTCAGTAGTAGACAGAGTATTTTCAGAAAAAGCCTATCAGGAACTCATTTGCATATTAGGCCACACCCCCTGATGTCACTATTGTTTCACACAGGGCATTTTGTTGAAAAGGCCCAACAGGAACTCATTTACATATTACACCACACGCCCTGACACCAAGCCAGCTGGAACTGTGTTCCTGTGCTTTCCTGCTCAAAAGAAGCCCTGAGTATTTCAGTATTCCAATGTAGTCACCATGGGGGGTGGACCGGGACAGACCAACAAATGTGCTTTGCTATTCTAAGCTCTATGAAGCACTTCAACACACAAACAAAAAAATTAACATAGCATGGGGTCCTCAACATGGTGCCCATAGGCACAATGGCATCCATGACACCTTTTCTGGCACCCAGCAGCCATTTTATGGCAGCCATTTTGTGCCTGCACCTACCATGCTAAGGTGTCCACATGCTGAAAACCCCAGCACATGATAATGGGCCAGCCCACTTTTACACTCCAGCCAGTCCTTCAAAGCTCACAGCTCAGTCACTTCAATAGACATCATGTATCTGACATTCAGTTACCTGTTAAACTGAAGAAAACCTATGTAGTAGATTTTAAAAGCATCCAGACTTTTGCAAACTGCTATGTTTGGGGCACTGTCAGGTCACAGCCAAGCCTGCAAGGTTTTCAAAACAAGAGCTGCTTGCCGGTGGCTTGCCATTACCTGCCTCTGCGTAGCAACCTTGGACTTCCTTGGAGGTTTTCCATTCAAGTACTAACTAGGGCTGACCCTCCTTCACTTCCAAGATCAGGCTAGCCAGGGATATCCAAGTCAGGTCATAGTTCACTACTACTACTTCTTCTTTTTCGCCATCAAGTCACAGCTGAGTTACGGCAACCCTGTAAGGTTATCCAGGCAAGAGATGAGCAGAGGTGGCTTGCCATTCCCTGCCTCTGCACAGAAACCCTGAATTTCCATGGTGGTCTCCCATCCAGGGCTGATTCCAACCAGGGCTGTTTCCACTTCAATCCCAAAATCTGATGAGTCTGGGCTTACCCATGTCTGGGCAAACTGCTACACAGTTGGAAAATCTGTGCACAAGAATACCACATAGTACTAGGAAGTATATACTTAAAGGTGGTTTGTTTGGTTTTTTTTAAAAAAGGCCCTTATTTTAAAGAGTATTCTGAAATAGTTTTTTAAAAAATAAAAGCCCTGGATGTTCTCTCTCAAAAATTAGACCTAAGATCTAAGATCTTTTCATTGTTTTTTTTAAAACTGAGGCGAAGTAACGACTGCTTGGCTTTTTATCACAAACACTACCCAAGAAGAAGACAAAGGCAACTGTTATCTCACAAGTAAGCCAAACAGGTGTTTGCCTGGAAGCAAGAACTGATAGCAGAGAGATAATGCAGTAGATTACCACCTACAGACACTTTACAAAGCATTTATTTAGCTTGGTTTGTACTCAAGGTAGACACCTGAACACTTCAGTAATGGCCAGATACTTAAAATATTCAAACAGCAGCAAAAGATTGGAGAAAAATATCCTAAATTACAACAACAACGAAATCAAAGACCAGCTCCTTCAAGGAGTCTTAAGGAACAATCTTTAGCAGGTCTACTCATAAGTAAGTCTGTAGTTATTCAATGGTACTTCCTCCCAGTGAAGTATCCTTAGGAGTACAGCCAAAGGCACACTGAGACAGGATTTCCTCCTGAGCAAATGTTACTTTGAACATAAAGGAACATAAGAGAAGCCAAGTTGGATCAGGCCAACACTCTGTGTCACACAATGGCCAAAACCTAGGGGGCCATCAGGAGGTCCACCAGTGAGGCCAGAACTCCAGAAGCCTTCCCACTGTTACCCCCCAGCACCAAGAATACAAAGCATCACTGCCCCAGACGTAAGAGGAGCCATGTTGGACCAGGCCAATGGCCCACCCCATCAAACACTCTGCGTCACACAGTGGCCAAAACCCAGGGGCCATCAGGAGGCCCACCAGTGGGGACAAAACTCCAGAACCCTTCCCACTATGGCCCCCCAAGGACCAAGAATACAGGGCATCTCTGCCCCCTTTGACAGCAGTCCCAGTCTGAAAACTTGTGACATGGCACTCTAATGGCAGCTCAAGTGCACCAATGCCTCCTTGCATCTGATGAAACAGGCTCTAGATCTCAAACGTTTACGTCAGGATAAACTTATCAGCCTTTAGGGTGCCAAAGAATTCTGTGGTCTTGGCTATCCCATTGGAACCCCTGGTCCTTTTCAAAGATGCCTACAGTTTCAGCACACAAACAGTAAGAGGAGGAGTCAGGCCATATAGTGATCTGATGCAAGATGCCAAATAGGGATGCATGCTGATAGCTGTATGTGTGTGAAAGGCTGGGGAACAAGAAGTCCTCTCCTCACCTATCCATAGATCCTACAAGGCAATCCAAAGAGATGAACTACCTTTTGACTTTATGGAATATTCGGGGAATCAAGTCGACTGGTGTCCCAATCGTTCATTGAAATGCTTGATCCGAACAGAACAGATATCACTATCGAGTGGTGCATATGCATGTGAAGTGCTGTCAAGTCACTTCGAACCTATGGCGACCCTATGAATTAAATATCCTCCAAAACATCCTGCTACTAATCGCCTTGCTCAGGTCTTGCAAACTGAAGTTCATGGCGTCCTTGATTGAGTTAATGTATCTCCTGATGCCTCCTTCCCTGTTGCCCTCAGCTTTTCCTAGCACTATGGCCTTTTCCAGAGTACAATAGCCTCAGTTTAGACCAGAGGTGGCCAGACTGTGGCTCGGGAGCCACATGTGGCTCTTTCACACATATTGTGTGGTCCTCAAAGCTCCCACCGCCCCGTCGGCCGGCTTGGAGAAGCCATTTGTCTCTTTAAATCACTTCTCCAAGCCAAGGCAGCTGGCAGCTTCGAGAATGCATTTAAAGTTGCTTTCTTTCCACCTCTCTCTCCCTCCCCATCTATTTCCTTCCTTCCTTCCTTCCTTCCTTCCTTCCTTCCTTCCTTCCTTCCTTCCTTCCTTCCTCCCTTCCCTTCCTCCCTCCTTTTCTTCCTCCCTCCCTTCCTTCCTTCCTTCCTTCCTTCCTTCCTTCCTTCCTTCCTGTGTTGCAACTTTCAAATAACTGATGTTCATGTCTTGTGGCCCCCAAAGATCTGATGTTTATTCTATGTGGCTCTTATGGTAAGCAGGTTTGGACCCCCTGGTTTTGATATTTTTAGTTTATCAAGAGGCTTCAAGGAGAGTTTCAGGGGGCAGATCACCCAAAATACAAGTCACTGTCTGAACTTGCAGCCTTCCTCACTTCAGGAAGATAGGGAAGGTACCACTACTGAGGGGGGAAAGCCACATGAAATCATCTATAAAATCAGCACTGGCCACCAAAGCAGCTGAAAGAACAGATGTAAAGAAGCTTCACTGGATTAAGCTTCATACAGAGTTATCACCATCCATTTCCCCCCTAGCATCTGTTCTGAGAGATTTGGGCATTACACATCACAGTACTCATTCTGATCTGCGGGAAAAGGCATAATTTATCCTTTTACAAACATTGGGTCATCCACCACCGTGTAATCTCTTATGCTGAGATAATAACAAAATTAGTGAAGAGTTTATCCCCCTTTTCGGTATCTACTGATAAGGTTTTATTTAATGACACAGAAAAGACAGCATTAGATCCTTCATGAACTGACATTAGTTGAAATGATTAGAATAAACTCTTTGGGAAAAGATCCATTAAAAGAATTTGTCATATATTATTTGAGATGGGACATACAAAGAATAACAAAGGATGGGTTAAGAAATCACAGAAGCCTGAATAGCCCAAGCCAAGCTAAACAGGGTCACCTATGGTTAGTATTTGGATGGAAGGCCAATAGGGTTGTCAAGTCTAACTCAGATAATATCTGGGGACTTTGGTGGGGAGAGCCAGGAACCTTTCCCTAAAACAACTAAATAAAAACTCAGCAGTGCAGTTCCCCTGAATACAGTCTTCATTTCCTCACACAAACACACACAGAGAGAGAGAGAGAGAGAGAAGCAAAAATAAAACAGTTTGCAATCCCACATTCTTGTGGTCTCACTGTCACAATTTACTCATGAGTCGCTGAACTTCCAATAACGCTGGGAAACCGAAGGTTCAAGTTTACCCTTTACTATGCAAACGACCTCTGAAAAGCTTGTGCGACAAAGGGAGGGTCTGGGCTGCTTTCACAGCTACTGGGAGCAGCCACGTTGTTCTGCCTGCTCACCCCGCCCCCATTCAGCCTTAAAGACACAGACACACCATTCAAAAAGGAAGCCTTTGCAAGCTTTCTCCTAGTGTTCTGAAGGGGAAAGGCACATGATAGCTGTGGGGGTGGAGCTTCTCCCTGCCGGCCAGCTGACTGGGGGCGGGAAGGAGCCTGGAAATGTGGGAGAACCCCCGCTGGGACCTGGGGATTGACAAGCCTAGAGACCACCAAGGGAGGTCAGGCACAAACCGCCTCTCTTCCACTCGTGACCTGGAAATCCCATGAGAGGCCACCATGACTTGGTTGCGATTTGACAGCATTTAATGATCATTATTAAAAATGGCAAAAGGCGTTAAACTGTAAACTTTCAGATGAGTACTGGTCTTTTTCTTTTTTAGAAAGGATCATTATTCTCAATTACCCTTAACATTTGAGATAATTGTCTTAGATAGCAAATCAATGGTAACTGTCACCGTGGAAATCACTAAAAAGTTTACTACAGGGACAAGTAACTATTGGCATTATCATAAGAACAAGACATGCTTTTGCATATGCAGTGGTTATGAAATGCAGACACATTGTATTTTGGAATGCAGCCTATTATGTGTTTGGAATACACCTTTCCACAGTTCCTAAACATTTCTATTTTATTCCAATAGCCATGTGACTTCCGTACATTTACAAGACCCGATTTCATTTATAATTATTGCCTTGTGGGGTGTGGAAAATATAGGAAACCACCTTTTAAACAAATGGGTTTCCTGTATTTGGGATTTGTTAACAACTGCAAAAACTGACCATTCATTTAAAATCTAAGTATGAAACAAAAATATTTTTTTTTACCAAAATATGAGCTTGTCCGTTTCAAGATCTACAAGTGGGATTTAACTTTCCTACCTTCTCTTCCTCCCTCTACAATTCATACAGACCTTTAGCAATGATATTCCTAAAAGTCAGTAGCAGAACACATCATTCTCTTCCACCAGACTTGTTTCAAGAGCTACTGGACCAGCTACTGGACCACTGAGTCGTGAATACTACAGAGGCTGTAAGGCTCCAGAGATAAGCAATATTAAAATAAATATTTCTGAAGCTGACATATGGTTTAGAGAGCATCAGAGTAAAGGCTTTTAGTTATTCATATGTGCATCTGTTGACAAAGATATTAATCGAAACGGGAAACATAACAATCAAAATTCCATCGAGAACATACTTTATGCTCAGCTGGAGAATACATTTTTATCACCTTTGAGTGTTGTATAAGTCTTTACATATTCCTCGGAAGCCTGGAACTGTAATGGAACTTGGTGGTTTGGTTTATGTTATTCTGAACTGTATTTATTGGCAACAGTGTGTGTATTTTTCTCATAAGTAATACTAGTATTTTACGTATTATTTATGTGTTGGAGATATTTAGTACATTGTTTTCATTATACAAGGGATATATTTGGTGTTTTCTGACTTGTTTTGTCTGGCATTCTCATATTAATTCCTACTAATCCTCCTCATCCCTGTTTGTTTGTTCTTATGTGTTTATACTATATTTATTCAATCATTTTAAATAATTTACCTATCTATCAGGGTCTCAAAGCTGGCAAGCACTATAACAAAATAGTGAAACTTTACTTTCAGACATTTCACGGCATATCTATCCAGGGCTTTTTTTTTTTTTTTTTTGCAGGAATGCACAGGAACACAGTTCCAGCTGGCTTGATACCAGGGGATGTGGCCTAATATACAAATGAGCTCTATTCCCATTGAGAATAATGGAGAAGGGATTTACACTTCAAAACCCTGCTGAATTGATTGGAGCCACTACAGCAGCACAACTCTGCAACTCAACTCAGCAGGGATTTAAAGTTTAAATCCCTTCTCCATTATACTCAATGGGAATGGTTCACATAGAAGAATTGCAGATTTATACCCCACCCTTCTCTCTGAATCAGAGACTCAGACAATCTCCCATATCTTCTCCCCCCACAACAGACACCCTGTGAGGTGAGTGGGGCTGAGAGGGCTCTCACAGTAGCTGCCCTTTCAAGGACAGCCTCTGCCAGAGCTATGGCTGACCCAAGGCCATTCCAGCAGGTGCAAGTGGAGGAGTGGGGATTCAAACCCGGTTCTCCCAGATAAGAGTCCACACACTTAACCACTACACCAAACTGTCTCTCAGTTAGGTATAACAAAGCCAAATAAATTTGGTTATCCTGAATATTTGCCCAAATACCAACTTTAAACTGGAATTGGTATTCTGGAATATTCAGGAATACCAATATTTTTTGGGTCCAATGGATTTGAATTGGTTAAAAAACACCATTTTTTTGCACACCCCTAGCCTCTGGCAACAAATTCCACTTTAATCACTCTCTGTGTAAAGTAGTATTTCCTTTTGTCTACACTGACTCTACTATCCATTTGCTTCACTGGATATCTTCGAGTTCTAGGATTTTGGAAGAGGGGGAAAACATTCTTCTTTGTCAACTCTCTACACCCTTAATGTTTGATTTCATTTATTTATGTATACTGATTGTAATTCTTAATGTTTGATTTCATTCTCACTATTACTCAAAGTCTCCTAGAGTCCATTAAGAATAATTTAAAATAACATTTTGCACAACTCAATCTCACACTCAGTTCGAGTTCCTTTGACTTTCTGTCATTTCTCTACTTTGGGAAAGAGTGTCCTCAAATGAAGCCCCCAAAGCTTCATATCATGCAAAACAGGCAAATGGAAATCTACTTAAATGAACTTGCATTATTATTATTTATTGTGATCACAGAATTGGTTTGCTTGGTTGAGAGTTTGGGGCACAATGAACATTGAACATATCTTGCAAAACTGGAAAAGAGAAAGCTATGAGGTACAAAGCATAGTAGGAACAGGTGGAGCAGGAGATAGAGAGCCAGGAAGAGTGGGTTTCATGGCACTGAAATGAGACCAGGTCTTCTCTCCCCAGTGTTCCAAATTCCACCTTTCAACACCTTCTTCCCCATCAATGTTCTCCTAGCCACAATTTCCAAAGGCTTAGGGAAAAGCACTGTAGCATAACGTTGCCTTTACTACTCCCTTAGCATGCCATTTTCAGAAACCACAAGTTATTAACTGAAGCATCATCTTTAGCCAGGACCTTCAGCAAAACCATGTTCGCACTATTAATTAAAACAATCACTGTGACCATAGAATGCCTCACATATTCCTCTGGTGTGGTTCACTCTTCCCTTTTAAAGCAGTAAGAAACCATTCTGGTGGGGTTTTTTTAATAAGGAAAAGGGGAGTTATAAATATGACACTGTGGCCCAGAAACCTAAGATCTTCAGCTGGCTTATGTTAAAACTTCTTTCAGTGCTAAGAAAGGGAAAGAGGCGCTTATCATTTTAAGACCAAAGATCTTACTACAAAAGGCAAGGCCTTTCACCCACATGGAATGCCAATCTTTAAACCAAGTATTTATCTGACAGAGAGAACAGATTCTGCTTACAAGAGAATCCAGTACACCACCTTACTGCTAGTGTTGTTAAGAGAAATTCTCTTAATTCCTGTTTACCCAATTTCTTCCAACAAGCCTTTCCTTTTCCCGGGGCTTTTTTTGGTAGAAAAAGCCCAACAGGAACTCATTTTCATATCAGGCCACATCCCCTGATGTCACCATTGTTTCACACAGGGCTTTTTTTTTTGTAGAAAAAGCCCAGCAGGAACTCATGTGCATATTAGGTCACACCAGGGGTGGAATCCCAGCAGGAGCTCCTTTGCATATTACGCCACACACCCCTGATGTAGCCAATCCTCCAAGTGCTTACAAGGCTCTTTTTTGTAGGTGGATTGGCTACATTGGGGAGTGCAAAGGAGCTCCTCCTAGAATTCTACCCCTGGGCCACACCCCCTGATTCCAAGCCAGTTGGAACTGTGTTCCTGCTCAAAAAAAATCCCTTTCCCTTTTCTTAAGAATTTGGAGTCAGTTTCTAATCAGTTCCAGTTTCTAATCAGAGCCAGGTTGGTGTAGTGGTTAAGTGTGCAGACTCCTATCAGGGGGAACCAGGTTTGATTCCCCACTCCTCCGTGTGCAGCTACTGGAATGTGTCAGGCTCTGTTCATTCACAATATTAATGAAAGCTGTTACTAACCATATCCATTAATGCATAGAAATGCCTACTAACATAGAAGCCGGGGTAGCAAGGAGGGAGGGGGGGAAAGTAGAGAGCAATTTCCCAGGAATATCAAAGGTTGCCAAGGTCTCTTTGAAGTAGACAGTTTGTGCCAGATTCTCACCTCCTCTCCGGAGGCACCAAGGACACTGCCTCCGGGAAATGTAACCACCAACTGAAGAGATAAGGGGGGGAGTGTTGGGGAAAGTCTCACATGCAAAAGCAACCTTTTGTTTTGGGAATTAAGGGGTAGAAATGATTGCTTTGAGGTAGAAGGTTAAATGCCAATGATTTGAGCTGATCTCCATCAGTTCCAATGCCTGCCATGCTGGAGTAACTCTGAAGTATCCAATAAATGCAACTTTGTTCCAAAATACCAAGTCTGCTTACTTGTGAGCTTCAATGAACCCACGCCTGACAGAATGCCCTTGGGTCAGCCAGAGCTCTGGCAGAGGTTGTCCTTGAAAGGGCAGCTTCTGGGGAGAGCTCTCTCAGCCCCACCCACCTCACAGGGTGTCTGTTGTGGGGGAGGAAGATAAAGGAGATTGTGAGCCACTCTGAGATTCGGAGTGGAGGGCGGGATATAAATCCAATATCATCATCTTCCATTTTGATCAAAGAGAAATTCAAAGAGAAGGGTAAGAAGGGAGTGTTTGTGAAATGTCTGAATTTCTCCCTGTACATGCTCAGAGGCAAGGCAATGTCTTTCATAACCTTCCTACTTTCCTGCTGGAGTACTATCCTGAAGCATATAACATAAAACAAGTGCCAGGACTGACATTGCAAAAAGATGCACTGGTTTCTCTTCAAGGAGAAACAAAAAAGAAATCCCTCTTTTAAAAGTGAAAGAGAGAGAGAGAGAGAGAAGAAGAATCTATGGCTGCATCTTATTTTTTTAAAAAAACAAAGCAAAACAAAACAAAACCCTGAATTCTGGAAAAAGAATTTTCCCTCTCCACATGAACCTTGCTTACTGCTGTTCATCTGTCCCTTTTGTACAGCAATCTGGCCTGGGTTTTTCATGGATAAGAGAATCTGTTTGCAACTCCTCTCTCTCCCCTGCCTTCACGGAGACTGCAGCTGTAGTAAACAACCCCTAGCCAAAAGTTGAGAAGGTCAAGGTCTCCCTGCAACACCAAAGCTAGCTTTTCCAAAAAGCGAAACCTCTTTTCTTGGAAAAAGCATTATTTCCCTCCCTCCCTTCAGAAGCTATAAGGGCAAGCCAATGGCTTTGCTTTTATTTTAAAAAAAAGTAGAGGGGAGAAATATCAAGCCACAGATTCAGTTCTAAGAACCCTGCTGTGCTCGAACAGAGGTCAGTCAGTCCGTAATTGTGACACCCTAAAGCAGGGATGTCGAACTCATTTGTTATGAGGGCCAGATCTGATATGAATGAGACCTCGTTGGGCCGGGTCATGTCAGGCTGGGCCATGTGTTGTACATAATTAATTTAAAAAAAAAAAAAACTTAAAACATGCTTAAAACATTAGCACTTGTTACTCTTAAAGGTGCTTTCTTTGTATCTCTCCTATGGGATCCAGGGAACTGGGCAAAGGAAGCTGTGGATCTTTCCTTCCTTCCACAGGGGACTGGAAGGGGGGAGGAGCCTCAGCCAATAGAAGGAAGAAAGGCTAGGCTCAGTAGCTCTGTTGTGTGATTAAGAGAGCCTGGAAAAGCAAGCTCTGCCTCCCCTCCTCCCCAAGGAAGGAGCCTCAGCCAATGGAGAAAACAGAGGTTTTGCTCTGTAGCTCCTGTGTGATTGAGCAAGCCTTGCAAAGCAAGGAAGCAAGACATAGGGAAGCAGAAGGAAGCAAGAGATAGGGAAAAGGAAGCAGATGACAGCCAGTTGGTCAGGGGGCTGATAAGAGCCCTCTAGGGGCCTGATTTGGCCCCTGGGCCTCATGTTTGACACCTCTACCCTAAAGGGTGGTTGTAGGCCTCATTTTGGGCAGGAGCAGAGCTCTGGAATCTCTACATACATTTTATTGTGCTCTTTGTTTCTTTCTTTACACCCTATGTCCTTATGGACTCCATTGTTCAAACCCCCTGTGAGAATTCTGCTGAACTCTTAAGATTTGACAAACCTTCTAATATTTCCCCCCACAAAAAATGGTGTGGAGGGGAAACCAGATGGAAAGCAGACAGATGGAATCTTCATCATGCCACTATGGCCACACAGGAGAAAGTAATTTTTAAAGTATGATGGAAGTAAGGATTTATTATGACAATTATAATGGAAGAAAGAAGAAGACTGCAGATTTATACCCCACCCTTCTCTCTGAATCAGAGTCTCAGAGTGGCTCACAATCTCCTATATCTTCTCCCCCCACAACAGGCACCTTTTGAGGTAGGTGGGGCTGAGAGAGCTCTTACAGCAGCTGCCCTTTCAAGGACAACTCCTGCAATAGCTATGGCTAACCCAAGGCCATTCCAGCAGCTGCAAGTGGAGGAGTGGGGAATCAAACCCGGTTCTCCCAGATAAGAGTCCATGCACTTAACCACTACACCAAACTGGTGTATTCTAAGGTAGAAGCATTTTAAGGTAGATGCTGAGCTGATATAATTCAGTACAGCTTCTGGTGATGTCAGGGGTGTGTGGCATATGCAAATGTGCCGATGAGATCTGGCACCTCTTTTTCTACAAAATGACCCCTGTTGCATTGACCTGGCTGAGTTCCTTATGATAAAAACCCCCATTTACAAGGGAGCTGTGAGCCTTCAGAGCGGCAGTCCTGCAAGGATTTTATGTGCCTGGAAAAGTAAAGAAACAACAGAAGGGAAGAAAATTACATGTCTGACTCCCCAACCAACTCAACCACATTCTGACTGAGGGACAGGTGTAGAAAGACCACTCTCCACTACGTCACCAGGCACATACATACTATCGAGATTGCTTTAGGGAGGACAGCATTTTGACATCTACGGTTGCCAGCCTCCAGGTGGAGCCTGGCGATCTCCTGCTTTTACAAGCAATCTCCAGCTGACAGAGATCAGTTCCGTTGGAGAAAATGGCTGCTTTGAAGGGTGGACTCTCAGGCATTGTACCAGGCTGAGACCCTGGCTCTCCCCAAACCCCACTCCCAGATCCACCCCAAAATCTCCAGGTATTTTCTAACTCAGAGCTGGCAACCCTGTCGGAGCGGGAGTAGCAGAGTGAGGGAGATGACTTGCCCGACACAGGGCTTCAGGAAAGAAAATCAGGCAGACACGTGCAACTAGTGCCAAAAGGTGTATTAACATATATACACAACAAGTGCTCTCTTGTGCAGTCTATACAATATCACCTCCACGGACAAAGTGCTTCGCCTAACCACCATCTCACAGGGAGAGACCTGTGTGATGCACACACAGATCATATATAGTCCAAGCAGCCAATCCTGGCCGTGCTGACTCAGCAGATTGCATCACTTGGCTTCTGCCGGCTCAAGCCGGTCTGCTGATCAGGTCATTGTGACCTAGCCTGGCAGCTAGATCACCAGCTGTCATACTGTAGCTGTCAGACTGGGTTTATGTAGATTCTTGCTCCAACACACCTCCTAATCTATTTAAACCCAGTGCACCAAAACACTTTACACAGTTTACATACATGTCCACCAGCAACATTACAGTTCATATTTACGTAGCTCGGAACCCTTTCCGGAATTCGTTCAGGAACTCATCATGATTGTAAAACACATCATCGTGTTCCTGTTCAGCCAGCTCTTTCAGACGCTTGGCTTCAGCCTCCTTCTCCCTTGCCTCGCACTCTGCCACCCAGGCTTTCCATTTCTTAGCCTTTTCTTTTAACATTTCCTCAAATCCGGGTGGGTCTGGATTGACAGTCAGAGTGACATAGGGACACTTGTACCTAGCGGGACGTTGGCCTTTGGTGGACCTGGCAGACACCCGTGGCCCTGTGCTTGGACCAGCTTTGTCTTCTTCGGGTTGCTCTGTTCCCACCTCCTGGGCTGGTTGCTCTGCCCCTGTAATTGGGTGTTGAACCTCCTGACTCTCACACTTTACCTCCAGTTCCTGCATTTGAGGCTCTGCCTCCTGACTCTGCTCGTCAGGCTCTGTGCCAGCATTCGGCTCACCTTCTCCAGCCCCACTGGGTGCCACCTCCTGGGCTGGAGTTCTGGGCTGCGCTCCAACATCGTTATCGCTACTTGGCAGCAGGACAAATTGTTTCTGCAAGGAGTGCAACCTTGGCCAGCTGCTTTTTTCATTGAACTGGGCACTCTTACTAAGTGTTATCTTGCTTTTGCTATTGCAGAAACGATAACACCTGGCCCTTGGCTTGTAGCCCAGAAAAATTAGGCTCTCTGCCCGGACATCCCCCTCCCCGCTACTCGTGGAGTGGATGCCAACCCGAGCCCGTGACCCAAAGACTTTTAAAGAACTCACATCTGGGGTCTTGTTCAACAGTAACCTGTAAGGCACATTTTTCACAGTATTACACCAAACCCTATTTTGCAAAAAAACAGCTGCATGTATGGTTTCTGCCCAATAGGTCATTGGCAGTTGTGCATCCTCTAACATGCAATACATCACATTCTGCAATACAGCCCCATGCCCATTTTCTCGGGGCGTTGCCGGGTTCGTCAGACGGTGGGCAATGCCCTTGTTCTCCAGCCAACGTTTCATCTGGTTAGATAAGAATTCCCCCCCTCTGTCGGTTTGTACAGCCAGGAGATTAACCCCTAATTGTCTCTCCACTGCTTTGACCCACTTGGTGAATGTCTTATACACCTCAGACTTATGCACCATGGTGAAAACCCACGCGTACCTCGTGTGGTCGTCGGTGGCCACCAAGCAGTATCTCCTCCCCGACAGACTCTTTGGCAATGGGCCAATAACGTCTAAATGGACTAGTTCCAGGGCTCGTGTGCTTTCCCTTGAGCTTTCTTTAGTAACAGCACACGCCTTGCTTTTGGTCTTCTTGCAGACCTGGCAATCCAAGTAACATTTGCAAGGATTTACTTTCAAACTAGGCACAAGCTCCAGGGTTTTCTTTAACGCCCTAAATCCGCAGTGCCCAAGTCTCCTATGGAGCAAATGTATACAATTATTGTGCACAGGCTCATTCGACACCTGAGCCACCTGGGCACAATCACTCTGGACCACATACAGTTTACCTTCCCTCTTTCCTGTCACAAGCAACTTTCCCCCACCTCCCAGGATTTTGCAGCAGGTTTTCTCAAATCTCACCTGGTATCCCTGGTCAAACAGTGTGCTAACACTCAACAGGTTAGACTGCAGTGAGGGTACATACAACACATTTTGCAACATACATTTCAGTGCAGGAAATTCCACATTGCCTGAGCAAACAGAATTGGCAGTGGTCCCATCAGCCAATCTCACATACTTATGCTCAGGACTGTCAATGTTTTTCAACAACTCCTTCTCGCAGCAGAGATGGCTCGTTGCCCCGGAGTCTAAAATCCAAGCAGACCCTGTGCTCTCTACTGCAGACGTGACCAGCCGGGTTGCTTCCTCACACGGGCTGGCGGTCCTCCGCTCTCGCCGCACACGCCCCCGCCTCTTCTCCCTCTCAGGGCAAGCTCGGAGCAGGTGCTGCGACGACCCGCATCCATAGCAGCGACGGACTGCAAACGCAGTCGGCTCCACTTCCTCCACCTTCGGACGCCTGCCAGCAGCAAAAGCTGGCTCGTTCTTGGCTGTCTTCCCGGACACACCGATAACAGCACGCTGCCTGGCCGACACCCCCGGACAGCTCACGGCCGCAATTCTCTCTTGGAAGTCAAGCAGGTGGGCACAGACGTATTCCATGGTCAGGGTCGCTACGTCCACCGTCTCCAGAGAAGTTATCAGGGGAGTGTACTCAGGTGGCAACGACGACAGCAAAATGTACACTCTGTCGTCTGGAGCTACAGTCTTGCCTCTTGCCTCCAGCTCAACGAAACAGTCCGTTAGCCGTTTGATGTGATCTTTCACACACCCTCCAGCCGGCATAACGGTGCGGAACATCCTCCTTGTCAAGGCCATGAGGGAACCAGCAGTGGTGCTAACATGCACCGCACTCAACGCGTCCCAGGCAGCCTTGGGAGTGTCCTTCCCTCGCACATAAACCAGCTGGTCATCTCCTATAGATAGCACTATGTTGGCCAGTGCCTTATCCGATAACACAGTCTCGGCAGGAGATAAGTCAGCAGGGGGGTTACTCACGAACAGCCATTGCCCTTCACGCTTGAGGTAGTGTTGCATTCTCAGGCTCCACACCGCGTAGTTGGCTGAGGTGAGCTTCTCAACGGCTACTCCAAGCTGTTGCTGAGCCATCGTGCCGACTCCTCCTCACAGCTGGCTGCCGACGTCCCTCTGGCTCTCAAACAGAGAACGGTGGTGCTTCTGTGTCCTTCACCGGCGTTCGTCGCCTCCGGCTCTTTCCAAACTCACAGTCAGCTCAACTCTCAACTCTCTCCTCCGCGCAGCGGAACCGCCCTGGGCCCATAACCCTGTCGGAGCGGGAGTAGCAGAGTGAGGGAGATGACTTGCCCGACACAGGGCTTCAGGAAAGAAAATCAGGCAGACACGTGCAACTAGTGCCAAAAGGTGTATTAACATATATACACAACAAGTGCTCTCTTGTGCAGTCTATACAATATCACCTCCACGGACAAAGTGCTTCGCCTAACCACCATCTCACAGGGAGAGACCTGTGTGATGCACACACAGATCATATATAGTCCAAGCAGCCAATCCTGGCCGTGCTGACTCAGCAGATTGCATCACTTGGCTTCTGCCGGCTCAAGCCGGTCTGCTGATCAGGTCACTGTGACCTAGCCTGGCAGCTAGATCACCAGCTGTCATACTGTAGCTGTCAGACTGGGTTTATGTAGATTCTTGCTCCAACAAACCCTAGATGACACCTGTCTTAGGTTTCCTAAGCTGTGTCTTACAGCTGTCACCTGAGGTAGTAGCCTTTCTCCTTCATGACGACACTACTTTTGAATACGATGGATCTCCTTCCACAAAGTGTTTGTCCCATGATTCTTTCCCATCATCCTTCTTTCCAAACAACATTTAGCCAACCCAGAGTTTCAACAGGATGGAGAAGGCAGATGCTAATGCTGGAGAGATGGGCCTTCACCTGAATTAGACAGCGACCTCTTTCAGTTCATTTCAGTTTCCTCCCTCCCCACAGCCCCAGAAAATGGACCTGATGTTTGAACAAAATACTTCAAATATTGCCTTCCTTGGTCTCCTGGGGCAAGAGTATGATTTGCTTCAGGCAAAATTTCATAAGCTTGAAGGGAAAGTGTTCCATTTTGTCTTTCTTCCATGTAGAGCGGCCAGGTGCTGCCTGGCAACCAGAGAGAGAGTGGAGGTGGGAGTAGACATCACTTCTGGGAGGGACCTGGAAGTGACATCATATCACTCCAGGGCTTTGTTTGTAGGAAAAGTCTAGCAGGAACTTATTTGCATATTAGGCCACACCCTTTGGCATCACCATTCTTCCACACAGGGCTTTTGGGTAGGAAAAGCCCAGTAGGGACTCATTTACATATTAGGCCACACCCCCTGGTGCCAAGCCAGATGAAAATGTGTTCCTGTGCGTTCCTGTTTTTTTTTAAAAAAAGCCCTGCATATCACTTCAAATCACTGGAAACTGTGTGGTAAAACCATCGTTTCTGCCAATTCCTAGAGAGGACTGATGTCACTTCCTGCTGCACAATAGTGATTTTTAAAAAGATTATATTTTCCCCTCTTGGAAACAGGGGCCAGCACAGGAGCTCAGCAGCCCCACTTTCCAGGCCACAGGATGTGGGGACAATAGGGGTAAGGGGTACCTTTTCAGAACCTGTTTATAATACTGCTTTATGCAGGGTCACAGGGAGGGGGACCTCATCCTCTGAAACAAAATACAGCCTTCTCTGTAAAGGACCACACAGTAGGCTTGAGAGAAATTATGCAAACGCATGTCGATGGAAAAGCATGAATGAATAATAAATGGGAGTGACAGTTTAAAACAGTTTGTGAAAAACCTGACACTTAGGCAAAAAATATTCTAATATTAATTATATTATGAAATAATTGAGTCTAACGCAGTGGTCTTATAGCCCAGTTCCAAATGAAGATCCTAGGTATTTTTTTTTACTTTGTTTCATTTTTTTTCTTCCACAGTGGTTAGGGCTCTTCAATCAATTTATATCCAGGGCGTCAACTTAAGTGGTGGTATTCTGTTGTTGTGCAATATATGCTTTTCTTTGCGATATTCTTCTCCTACTTATTTCTTGCAGGAACTAAGGAATCAAGCCTCTTTTTTCTCTGACGTTCTGGATATAAATTGTTTGAAGAGCCCCAACCACTGTGGAAGAAAAAATTGAAACAAAGTAAAACAACGCCAAGGACCTTCCTTTGGACGTGGGCTATAAGACCACTGCATTGGACTCAATTATTTCATAATATAATTAGAATATTTTTGGTCACGTTTCTCACAAATCATGAATGAAAGCAGAGGTGCCGGGCAACTGCTGGTTCAGTGCGGGCCAGAACAACCAATGGGCACCCGTTGCTACCTCCTAGATGCAAGGTTAAAGCCCTCGTGGCATTTTATTCTACCACCCCACTTGGCGAGGCTTGGAAACCTCCCTCCATTCTAAGGAGTCTTCCTCCAAATAAAGAGGTTCTTCTGCCAGTGGAAGAGCTGGTGAACTGGAGAAGTTTCCTGAGGCTGGAGGAAGGCTGAGTGGTCTGGCTGCAAGCATGGACAGCTTCAAGAGGGGACTAGATAAACATATAGAGCATAGCTCTATCAGTGGCAATTAGCCACAGCGTATTGTTGGAACTCTGTGTCTGGGGCAGTGATGCTCTGTATTCTTGGTGCTTGGAGCGGCACAGTGGGAGGGCTTCTAGTGTCCTGGCCCCACTGATGAACCTCCTGATGGCACCCGGTTTTTTGGCCACTGTGTGACACAGAGTGTTGGACTGGATGGGCCATTGGCCTGATCCAACATGGCTTCTCTTACGTTCTTATGTAATCTAGGTCTCATTCTGCAAAAGTCAATATGGAAAGGTTTGGATGTCATTTATTTTGTGTTATCTATCTGAATCAATGCATGGGAGACCCCAAACTGAACACTATGGCAACATCGTATCTCCAAGGAGCACATGTCAGAAAACTTCTTCCCAACTAAATGCCTTTTACAGAACAGGAAGATATCCAAACATATCAAGTGCTTTTTTCATTTAAAGGGGTTGGAGAAAGTTGATCTGATGGGCCTGAAAAGACACCGATAAAGGGAGAAGGGAGCCCTGCTGTTCTGGGCTCAACCCCAAGCCTGCCATCTCTTTGCACGCCTGCCTGGCTGACAGGACTTCTTTGACAAATAACAGCAATACTGTTCACATTCCAGTTTCTTGTCTCCTCTTTCTAAGCCAACATAGTAGCCCCAGTGATAAAAGAATTCCTTCTTTTTTCTCTCCTTCCTCTCAGGGCCCCAAACAGAAACCAGAAGAGCACTTTCTGTCTCCCAACTTCTGATGGTGCCTCCGGATCAGAACAATCTACAGCCACTAGGGTTGCCAACCTGCAGGTCGAGTCTGAAGATCTCCCACTTTTCCAACTTATCTAGGATTGCCAAATCCCTCCGCCACAAGTCCTAGAGCCATGATGGCGAACCTATGACACGCGTGTCACTGGTGACACGCGAGGCAATTTGGCTGACACACCGGAAACCAAGGAGCGTGGCGAGCCACGAGTCCTTCGGAGGCTGCTGAGCCCATCTCGGAGGAGCAGCAGCTGCTAAGGTGAAGGCGAGAAGAGGCAGCAGCAGCGCAGCAGGCCGCCGCCTCTTTCCCCGGCTCCAGGCCGGGGGTGGGAGGGAAGGTTGGCCGACGCTGCCAGCGCCTCACCTTGACCTGGGGGTGGGAGGAGACAGCCTCCTGGCGCAACCCGTCCCCCACCCAAAGCAGAGGCAGCCAAACGCGCCTCCTCCTCCTCGCAACAGGGCCGAGCTTTGCAACCCCCTTTTCCCGCCCTCCCCGGGGCCTGAGGAAATAGGTGGGTACAGCAAGAAAGAAAAAAAGAGCATTGCAAAAAAAGAGGCAAGGGGGGAAAGAAGTGCCCTCCTCGGCGGGTCGCACCTTTGCAATGCCGGGGCTTTGCAAATGCAGGAGCAAGGCAGGCGTGTTTTTTTCCGTTTGTTTGCACGGAGCGGCTGGGGGGGGAGGCAGAGATGGCATTGCAGCAGTGTGTGTGGGGTGCAATGCTCGAGGGGGTGTCGCTCTTGGGCCTGTTGTGGGGCTACCCCCCCTCCTCCTCCTCCTCCACCCGGTCCTGTTTGTTTTTTTTGCAACCAACATGATCTTTCTCACTTTGCTCTCTCGCTCTTTCTCATGGCCGCCTGCCGGAGGCGGGGTTTCAGATTTAAAGGACAAGCTGCCCTTTTCAGCTTGGAAGAGGAGGAAGGGGGTGGGCGATGGGGGCTGTGTGTGGGTTGCAAAAGAGCAAGGGGAGGGGAGCATTGGGTCGCCCCCCTTGGCTTCCCTTGGCAAGCGCTGGAGGAGAAAAGGCGGGAAGAAAAAAAGATACACCCTTTCCCGCAGGGTTACCAATCCCCAGGTGGGGGCAGGGGATCCCCCTCTCCCCAAAATACCCCCCCAAGTTTCAAAACGATTGGACCAGGGGGCCCAATTCTATGAGCCCCAAAAGATGGTGCCCCTATCCTTCATTATTTCCTATGGAAGAAAGGCATTTTAAAAGGTGTGCTGTCCCTTTAAATGTGATGGCCAGAACTCCCTTGGAGTTCAATTATGCTTGTCATACCCTTGTTCCTGGCTCCACCCCAATGTCTCCTGGCTCCACCCCCAAAGTCTCCTGGCTCCGCCCCCAAAGCCCCCAGATATTTCTTGAATTGGACTTGGCAACCCTCTTTCTTTATTGGGGCTGCAAATATCATCAAATTATTGATATTTCTTGAAGTGACACGGTGAAGTGACACGCGACCCGAGGAAGACTACACTTTTTCCCGATTTTCGACACACCAAGCTGAAAAGGTTAGCCATCACTGTCCTAGAGTGTTGTGCCATGGAAGCTCTAGCATTTGCGATGAAACTCTATGGCAAACTGTGAGTCCTAGAGTGTCTCCGGAGCAATGTCCTCAGTTCAATAACATTACTTTTGGGTGACATCATCACGCTAGGGATGATGCACAGTGACAGGACTCTTTGGGGGCAGGGACTGCTCAGGTAGTCTGCTCCCTGCTGGCGGGTTGGGGTCCTCCAGACCAAGAGACCCCCTGTCCTCAGCAACAGCTTGGCTGGAGAAAATGGTTGCCTTGAAGGTTAGACTCTATGTCATTGTACCATGCTGAGGCCCCTCTCCTCCCCAAACCCCACCCTCTCCCGGATCCACCCCTAAAGTCTCCAGGTATTTCCCAACACAGACCTGGCAACTCTAGTTGATACTCATGAAGGCAGCAGGAACAGTCCATATCACATCCAGTGAAGTCATCATTTGAATGTTTCCTATTTTTTTCTCCTTCACTACCATAACCTTTTGCTCACAATAGGTTGGATCCACTCGATCACTCAGCCAGTTTTCATCCTTTCAATATAGACCGCAACCCACATGACTTCTGTACCATTCAAATCTCACATCTTCAGCACAGCCTTCTTGGATGGCCCAAGGGAAGCCAGTTGCTTTTCCCACCAGCAAAAAAACTTTGTGCATACATTAGTCTGCCTCATATCGAGTTACACCATTGATCTACCATGGTCAGTATTATTTACTCTGACTGTCAGCGGCTCTCCAGGGTCTCAGAAAGAGGTCTTCCAACATTATCTACATCATTCTTTTAACTGGAAATGCAAGGGATTGAACCTGGGACCTTCTGAATGCAGAGCAGATGTTCTACCCCTCTGAGCCACTGTCCTTCTTGTCAAACCTAACCGAATCAACTCAATGAATGTTCACCCTTTGCTGACCCATCTTGTTTGCAGGGCTTTGTTTTGTAGCAGGAGCTCCTTCGTAGATTAGGCCACACACCCCTGATGCAGCCAGTCTTCCAAGAGCGTACAGGACCTGTAATAAGAGCCCTGGAAGCTCTTGGAGAATTGGCTACATCAGGGAGGTGTAGCCTAATATGCAAAGGAGCTCCTGCTACAAAAAAGCCCTGCTTGTTCGGCAACTGAAGCACCTACACTTGTCTACTTCACATTCATAGAGGCCAGCTACTCACAGCCCCCCTCACAATGCCTTTTCTCTTTTTGTTTACATTATTATTTATAACCATACTAAACGCAGTTCATGATGGCTTACAACCAAATCATTACAATATTTGCAGGAAATCGGGTAAAATTTGTGAGGGGATATAAGAATGCAAGGATACAATTGAACACTTATGTAAATAAGCTAGGTTTTATGGAACGGAATGACAATGGCCCACATGAACCGGCACCAGCACCAGGATCTTGAGGTCCATGGATACTGAGTCAGACTACTGGTCTATCTCAAACTGGCTGACCACTATGTGAAACAGTAGGGGGGTTTTGCAGCAGGAACTCATTTGCATATCAAACCACATCCCGATGTAGCCAATCCTCTGCGAGCTTACAGTAGGCCCTGTAATAAGAGCCCCATAAGCTCTTGGAGAATTGGCTATACAAAGAGGGGCATGGCCTAATATGCAAAGGAGTTCCTGCTACAAAACAAAAAGCCCTGTTAGATGGGATGCTGGACAAGAGCCAGTTTGGTGTAGTGGTTAAGTGCGCGGACTCTTATCTGGAAGAACTGGGTTTGATTCCCCACTCCTCCATATGCATCTTGGGTCAGCCACAAGTTCTCACAGAGCTGTCCTGCTCAAGAGCAGTTCTGGGAGAGCTCTCTCAGCCCCAGTACCTCACAGGGTGTCTGTTGTAGGGAGGGGAAGGGAAAGGAAACTTGTAAGCCACTATGAGACCTCTTTGGCTAACGAAGGGTGGGGTATAAATCCAATCTCTTCTTCTTCTAGATGAACCATTGATCTGATCCAGCAGGGTTCTTCTCATTTTCTTAAGGTCAATTTTGTCTACTCAAATGAGCAGCAGCTCTCTGGGGTCTTCCGCATCACCTGCTGCCTGGGCCATTTAATTGAATGGGGATTGAACCAGGGGGATTGAACCTGGCACCTTTCTTATGCCAAGCAAGCCTCTTCCTCTGAGCTACAGCCCCTCCCCTCTGAACATATGAAGTCACCTTCTATTGAGCATCTAGCAGTACACCAAGATCTCTAGAGCCGGCCCTAGGTTGCCTGACACCCTAGGCAAGGCTAACTTCCGGTGTCCCTCCCTGCACTGATAACATCACCGAGTCACATGGGGGGCACCCAATTCAGCGCCCCCAAAAGGCCAGCGCCCTAGGAAATTGCCTAGTTTGCCTAGTGGCAGGGCCAGCCCTGAATGTCTCAAGCAGAACCCCAATGCTGATGGAGAATCCTAAGGACTCAGATAGGATCTCCTGCACGTTCCGCTGAGCCATGGCCCTTCAAGCAGTCGTAGGACCTTAGCACTTGACCCGGAAAGATCACAAATCCTCATTGCTTTCCAGCTCCTTGGGCGAAAAGGTAGACTCACCCAAGTGAACATGCGACATCTCCTGCTGCGGCAGGTCAACTGCAGGGTTTTGCTGAGAAATGAATGAAAAAGCATGCATTCTGTAGCGAAAATTCGTCCGGGGGACGAAGTGCACATGTAGAGGATTGGGAAGGAAAGAAGGAAGGAAAGACAGATGATAGACAGATGACAGACAGACAGACAGATAGAACAGGCTTTCTCAGGACGTGGTGGCTCTCCTTCCTTGGAGGTCTTTAAACAGAGGCTAGATGGCCATCTGACAGCAATGAAGATCCTGTGAATTTAGGAGGAGGGGTTTGTGAGTTTAGAGCGGTTCCTCAATGGAACAGGCTTCCTCCTTGGGAGGTGGTGGGCTCTCCTTCCTTGGAGGTTTTTAAACAGAGGCTAGATGGCCATTTGACAGCAATGAGGATCTTGTGAATTTAGGGGGAGGTGTTTGTGAGTTTGGATCGGTTCCTCAGTGGAACAGGCTTCCTCCTCGGGAGGTGGTGGGCTCTCCTTCCTTGGAGGTTTTTAAACAGAGGCTAGATGGCCATCTGACAGCAATGAGGATCCTGTGAATTGAGGGGGAGGTGTTTGTGAGTTTCCTGCATTGTGCAGGGGGTTGGACTAGATGACCCTGGAGGTGCCTTCCAACTCTATGATTCTATGCTGAATTAGACAGACAGACAGACAGACAGACAGACAGACAGACAGACAGACATAGATAGATAGATAGATAGATAGATAGATAGATAGATAGATAGATAGATAGATAGATAGATAGATAGATAGATTGATTGATTGATTGATTTCTGGGACAGCAAACAAAACTTAAGAGCCATGTTACATGACTGCTATTCCAAACACTGCTTGAATTGGTTTCTTCTCAGCTCGGTAATGTGGGGGGGGGGGGCAGTAACAATATTGTTTTTTCTGTCGCACTAGCCCCTCCAACTTCACCCCTGCATGAATCAGAATCTCGCTTAACCTCTGCTCAGAAACAGAACGAAGGCGACGGTTCCATTCGTTGACAGCTCCATGGCTCCCACACTGTGTCCAAGTCAACGCAGGGGACAAACGCACCCTCGCCTTTACTAGCTTTACCTCCTATAAGTCAAGGAACTCCTGATGTCCGCCCCCTACCCACCCCCATGGCATCTGCAGCAGCCCTAGTGCCATGAGGAAACACCCTGCGTGACCTGAGAGCCAAACAGGAGTGGTCCAGCCCCTCTCCCCTCCCACGCCCCCTCCCAGGAGCAGAAAAGGAAAGTGACATCATTGTGGTTGTGCGGGAGGAGGCAGAGGGGGAAGGCTGCTGCTCAGACAGTCCATTCTCTGTCCTCTTCTGAAAGCCAGAGGCAAAGGAAAGAGAGAGCAAAAAGCTTTTCGGCTTTCTCCGCCAGGTACAGGGTAGTGGTTGTGCGGCACTCTCTCCAAGATGCTCAGTGGACCGCTATTCAACTGGAGACGGCCCCTGGACCAACCTAAGCGTGCTGTGTCATAAAAGGAAGACAGATTCTTCCTGCATTTACTTTAACCACACCTTCCAAGCAGCTTCGCTTGAAAATCCCAGCTCTTTTCCAGCACTGTGCAAGAGACACAGTGAGTGAGAGAGAGTGTGTGTGTGTACAGGCTGCAGCTCCTGTTTCATTTCAAGGCTGAAGGCTAGCCAGAAAAATGGAACTCGCATACCAGGGCCATATAAAGAAACCTTGGAAATGCTACCACAAATACCTACCTGCCAAGACACTGAAGGGAGGAAGGGAGCTGGCCAATCAAAACAGCATTTTGTCAGTAGGATGACCAAACTGGTGGCACAGGGCAAGGTGTTTGCCTCCAGCGCTCCCCTGGCCGCACACATCTTTGTTCTCCGGCACTTTACAAGAAGTAGAATCCCCTCAAAGGAAGGCCAGAATCCACTGAAATGGACCCCCCCCAACATTCTTTCAAATTATACTGGCAGGAAAGGGTACCATCATGTTTAAAAAATGACCGCTCGCATTCACAGGATCTAGCCCCGCTCAGATGCACATTTCATATCAGACCCCCTCGACTGCTCACCAACTCTCTGCTCCAGTCAGGAAAGGGAAGGGGGGTCTGAAAGGTGGTTTTAAAGCGTGACGTCGGCTTGATTGGCATATATCTGGCCGTAAGAGCTTATGCACATGCTTTTGATGTAAATACAAATGCTTCCTCCTCCCCCCCACCCCCATCATAAGACTTCGGTAATGCTTATTCAGTTTTGGGAAGGAGGGGTGAAGGATGGGAAGAAACAACAAACCAGCTGGATGTTAAAAAAGAAAAGCATGCGGTGAATTCCTTTGAAAACAACCGGATCCCGCCGTGAAAATCGACAATGCCAGCCACAGTGTGTTTATCCAGATTAGGCATTCCACTGTACTTATATGTTTAGAGGCCAACACAGCCAGCTTTTTTTTAAAAAAAAAACCCAAAATCAGCTGAATTGCTGTAATTATTAATAAAGTACACAGAAAGCCGCCAGTTCAGCTAGCAGGAGACAGGAAAGCGGAGAGGTAAGGAATGCTACTCGACTTTAAAAAGAAATACTATTATTAAGCAATCGGCTCCCTTCCCTCCACTTAACGGGGGAGGAAAAGTTTGCCTAAAGTTTTAACAACAAATAAGAGAATCGGATCTTTCTGCATATCAAGTCCCTGCAGTAACGGTAGCTACTGGATCACAGACGGGCACTCTCATGTTACCCCCCCACCCACCCCCAAGCCTCTACAGAGACAATCAGCAACTTTCAGGCTGGATGTCAAATATTCATCACGTCCCAGTCTAAAATGCAAACTTCTCCGACCTTAACCAAGAAATATTTTTTTTTTTAAAATACCAGGTTTCCCCACCACCCTCCTCCTCCTCCTGCCCCACGGTCACATGAACTCTGCCCTGTGGGCAAGTGACAGGTCTATATCATCTGGACCCGAACAATAAGGACCGGAGCCAAAAGGAACGCAGGCGACACCAGGAGGGGCGTCCCAGCGTTAACCCTGTCCTCGCCGCCTCTCCCCCAAATACAGACGCACAAACAACTTGGGGGAGGGGAAAAGATGACAAAGTAGTGCAGCACAACTCTGGGTTCAACCTCCCGGTCTCCTCCTCTCCCCCCCGCTCCCCTTTCGCTGTCCGCCCCATTTGGGGGGCTGTTCATTTTGCCTAGTATACATTTATACCGTCAGCATGCATTATTATTTTGGGGGGGGAGGGGAGGCAGATATCCTTGGCTTGATATTCTCTCCCCCCATACACAAAAAGGCACACACAAAAAGGCTAGAAAAGAAAGAACCCCCTCTCTTTTTTGCTAATTAAAAAAGAGCCCCCCAATATATTAGAAACACTTTTTTTAAAAAAGAAAATTTAAAAAAATGCCCTGAGTGGGTTGAGGCAGCCGAAGGGAAATTTCGGCACGAAACAGACGTCTTGTTTATTCCGGCAAGAAACTAAAATGTAGAGGCACAGACCTTGAGCTGGAGCTGAGCAGCAGAAGGGATTTCTCTCTCCTCTTATACTGTCCCCCTCGCCCTCGCCCTCGCCCGCACACACATCCGCACCGCCCCCGCCCCCCAGCACACCCGCCCGGCGGCCCCCCGCTCGCTCCTCGGGCTGCTCGCCGCAGGTCTCAGGCAATGAATGGGGGGGGGGGGGGCGGCACAAGAGAGCCGGAGAACGGGGGACTTGCAAATGACTTACCCGGGATCACATGACGCGCCCAGCGAGGGGGGCCGCCTCTCCAGCCAGCCGAGCGCGCCCCGTGTGGCGCAGGAGGGGCGCCCGGGCTGCGCGGGGGCCCGCGAGGGAGGGAGGGAGGCGCTGCGGCAGAGAGGCGGCTGCTCTCAAGGTGGGCGAGAGGGGCGGGGCCGCAGAGGGGGCGGAGACGCCGCCTGGACCCAAACAAAAGCCCCAAGCCGGCCCCGCCTCCACCTCGGCGGCGCTCGGAAAGGCGGGCCGGCGCAAGAGGCGGAGGCGAGGCGAGGCGGCGGCGGCACCTGAGCAGCCCAGCCCGGCCCCTCCTGGGGACGGAAGACCAGAGCCAGGGAAGCGGCGCTGCCCAGCGGGAGGGAGGGCACGTTGGCCTTTGGCTGCTCCTGCGAGGAGGAGGGGGGAGGCCGACAGAGAAGACCGCCCCATCCCTGTGCCGAGAGAACGGGGGAGGCTGCCCGCCGCGTCTCTGCTTGCTCGGGAGCCAACGCTTCTCTTCCCCCGCTCCGCCGGGGGTTAGAGCTGGCGAAGGCGCCTCGCTGGTCTCCAATGGGAGGGTTCCAGCTTTGGTATGCACGGGCTGCTGCTGAAGTCAGCTCTTTTCCAAGGAAACGGGTCCGTCTTGAGGCCCATCGTTGCACCGTGCGGGACTGGCGCGCTCAGCGGCTCCAGAGGCCTGGGAACGGTGCGTTCAGCAGAGAGGCTTTGGCAGAAAAATTCGCGGGGAGGGCAGTCGTGTGGGCCTGAAGCCATCGAACAAAGCTGGAACCCGGCAGCCCCTTGAAGACCCCCAAAGTTGAATTCGAAGTAGACAGACCAGGGGTGGCCAAACTTGCTTAAGAGCCGCATAGAAGAAACGTCAGATGTCTGAGAGCCGCCAGACATGAACATCAGATGTCTTAGAGCCACAAGACATGACCATCAGATGTTTGAGAGCTGCCAGACCGGGAAGGAGGAAAGCAAATAGGGAAGGAGAGGTGGAAAGAAAGCAAGTTTAACTTTAAATGCATTCTCCAAGCTAACAGTTAGCTTGGCTTGGAGAAGCGATTTAAAGAGACAAATACCTTCTCTAAGCTGGCCAACAGGACAGTGGGGGCTTCAAGAGCTACACAAGATGTGTGGAAGAGCCACAGTTTGGCCAGGTGGGGCAGCCCTGTTGCTCTGAAGCAGCTGAACAAAGCAGGAGTCAAGTTGCACCTTTAAGACCAACAAAGTTTTATCCGAATGTAAGCTTGCATGTGCTCTAAGCACACTTCATCAGACAATAAGATGGAATGGCCAGCAGTGCTTAACATAGAGAAAGTGGGCAGTGAATTATAGGCAAAATCATGGATTGCTAGTTTGGGTTGAGTGGGCTAAAACAACCCTGAAAGTGGATATTCTGAGACCAGTTTGCTCTCATTTCTGCACACTCTCGGACCAAATCTTTTGGACCAAAAGGCTGCAATTTGAAGGGGGGTGCTCGTTTTTAGTAGCCAAACCAGCTCCTTTTCCATAAACGAGACTCTCAGGGCTCAACTGCCAATGAGTATTTCCTCTGTGTTTATTTTAAAGGGTTGTGTTCCTTTTGCAAATTAAACTGCCCAGTTTGCTTTATCAGGGAGGGAAATTGTGTGGAGAAAGGGCAGGGGGAGGTTGCTTTCGTCCCCTGCTGTTTAACTCACTGGAGAAAATAAGTCATCCCAGAATTGGTTCCCCCCACCCCACTGAGGGGAAACAGATTCCAAGAGCATGTAATAAAACAAAGTTGGGGTCCAGCAGCACCATAAGAACATAAGGGAAGCCATGTTGGATCAGGCCAATGGACCATCCAGTCCAACACTCTGTGTCACACAGAGCCCAACTAAACCAGGTGCCATCAGGAGGTCCACCAGTGGGGCCAGGACACTAGAAGCTCTCTCACTGTGCCCACCCCAAGCACCAAGAATACGGAGCATCACTGCCCCAGACAGTTTCAAGTGGGCAGCAGTGTTGGTCTGAAGCAGCTGAACAAAGCAGGAGTGAAGTTGCACCTTTAAGACGAACAAAGTTGCACCAGACAGTGATCAGAGAGATAAAGAACGTTTAATTCTGGGTATAAGCTTTCATGTGCATGCATACTTTTTCAGATGCATGCACACAGGGGTCGTTTTGTAGAAAAATAGGTTGTGGAGTTCATTAGTGTACCACGCCCCCCAGCCAAAAGCAACTTGATGCAAGAAAGGAGAGCCTTGGGCGAGCAAGTCCTGCTTGGGCTGGCTAGAGATCCACCCAGCCCAAGCAGGTCTTGCTCGCCCGGGGCAATCCTGGTCTGCCCCCCCCCCAGTCAAAAAGGCCAGCCAGCCACCTGCCACCCAAAATCACATGAGTGGAGAAAGAATGGCACAGGCTTCTCCAGGGGTTAATGAGGGCTGCTGGGGACGTCACAAAGCCTGTGGTGGCTGGCTGCCCACTCTCCTAATCCAGGGATTGTTATGCAGCTGCACCTACTATTTAATGGACAAGGTGGGGAGAAGGAGGGGGAACCCTCAGAAAGGTTCAGAAGCTGTGCTTCTGTGAGCTCCTGCTGAATCTGAGGCCAGCATGCACATGAAAGCTTATCTGTAGAATTCAACTTGGCTGGTCTTCAAGGTGCGCTTGGACTCACACTTTGTTCTGTTGCTTCAAACCAACACAACTACCCACCTGAATCCAAGTACCTGTAAGTTTTCCTCAGCAGTAGTAACAGCATGCCAAGGAGTGGCTTTTTAAGGCAAGAAAAGCTTCAGAGAGGGAAGGGTTAAAACAGGGGTGTCAAAACATGCGGCCTTAGGGCCAGATCAGGCCCTCCCGAGGGCTCCTGTCAGGCCCACAAGCAACTCACTGTCATCTGCTTCCCTCTCTCTCTCTTGCTTCCTTTTGCATCACAGCTTGCTTTGCCAGGCATGCTCAATCGCACAGGAGCTACAAAGGAAAGCTGACCAGCAGATGAAGCAACTTATGTACAAAAGCTCACAATGCCCAGCCATTTCATGTTTTCCCCTGGGTCTTAGGCTCAAAGCACTGATCATGAGATTTCTGTAATGAATGTCAATAAATCAAAAGTGGGCTTGCAACTTACAGACACACATGTGAACAGCATACTCAAGATTGCAAAAGCACAGACATTGTCTTCAGATCTTCATGCAATAATTCAGAGCAAGAGGTGTAAGTTATTAAAAGGTCAAGGTAGTCCCCTGTGCAAGCACCAGTCGTTTCTGACTCTGGGGTGACGTTGTTTTTACAAAGTTTTTCCGGCAGACTTTTTATGGGGTGGTGTGCCATCGCCTTCCCCAGTCATCTACACTTTCCCCCCAGCAAGCTGGGGACTCATTTCACCGACCTCAGAAGGATGGAAGGTTGAGTCAACGTCAAGCCGGCTACCTGAACCCAGCTTCTGCGGGGATTGAACTAAGGTTGTGAGCAGAGAGCTCGGACTGCAGTACTGCAGCGTTACCACTCTGTGCCACGGGGCTCCATGTCAGTTATTAGATATTAAATAAACAAAATATTGCAAGCGCTAATCTTTTAAGCATTTTTAAGGGTTTTTTTAAGTCTTTTAATTGTTTTTGCCTATGTCCTTTATAAAGTTTATATCTCCACTACCTGGCATTACATTTTATGACACACATGGCCCGGCCCGACAAGGTCTCATTTTTATCAGATCCGGCCCTTATACCAAATGAGTTTGACACCCATGGGTTAAAACTTCCTTCCATACCTCCTCTTTGATAAAGCAGTCCTGGCAGCTATTCTTGCAAAGGAGGGGGTGGCAGAAACAGTCCAATCATAATATCTGGCTGAGATTGGGAGGTCCACCCAACTTCAGGCTTCTTCCAAGGGCCTCCGAGGTCTGGCACATGGTCAGAGAGGAGCCCTCACCTGGTTTTGGTTCTGAGTTGGGGCAGGATCTCTTGTAGGAGTACTGGGAGGACTGGCTACATCAGGGGTGTGTGGCCTCATATGCAAAGGAGCGCCTGCTACAAAAAAAGCCCTGGGAGTGAAATGTTCTATTTGGGGGAGGGAGCTGCTAGAAATTTAGAAAACACTAAGCTACCACTCCCCATGGTTGTGTGCGTGTGTGTGCATGCGTGCCTGGAAGACATGGTTGACTTCTGGTGACCCCTGGTGGGCCTTGGATGTTCAGAGATGGGGCTTGCTCTTGCTTGCCTCTGCTTCCCAGCCCTGGTATTCCTTGGAGGTCTCCCATACAAGCAGGAGCTCCTTTGCATATGAGGCCACACCCCCTTGATGTAGCCAGACCTGGAGCTTACAGTTGGCCCTGTACAAAGAGCTCTGTAAGCTCTTGGGGGAGTGGCTACATCAGGGGTGTGTGGCCTCATATGCAAAGGAGCTCCTGCTACAAAACAAAGTCCTGCATACAAGTATTTGCCAGGGTTGACCCTGCTTAGCATCCAAGTTCTGACAAGATCAGGTTTGCCTGGGTTATCCAGGCCAGGGCACCGAGATGTGTGTGTACATGTGTGCCTGCAAATCATGCTTGACTTCTGGCCATCTCTAGTGGGGCTTGGACTTTCAGAGAGGTGACTTGCCTGCATCCTGGCCCTGGTATGCCTTGGAGTTTTCCCACCCAAGTACCTATCATGGTGGGCCTGGCTCAACTTCCAAGATCTGGTGAGATCGGGCTTAGCAGGCCTCGCTCACCAAGGACTCTCCTTTTTGGCATCAGGTTGCTTTTGGCTGGGGGAATGCGGCATATGCTAATGAGTTATGCTAATGAGCTCCACCACCTATTTTTCTACAAAATGACTCCTGCTGCTGAGGCTCCTCCCATCAAATCCCACCTCCCCAGGCTCCACACCCCCCACCCCACCCCCCGCAAATCTCCAGGTATTTTTCCACCCAGAGCAAGCAACCCTGCGTACTGAGGCCCATTATGCATGCACATCCTACTGCAGATTTCCAGAGCAGTCAGCCTTTAACCTTGACTTTGGATCCTGTGCCCACCTTCCACACCATTCTTTTTCCTCCAGTGCCTTTATTCTGCACTACAATGGAAAACACACACTTTTCTAAATCAGGGTGGAACGTCACTTGTGACCAATACTCATAAGAGAAGCCATGTTGGATCAGGCCAATAACCCATGGAGTCCAACACTTTGTGTAACACAATTGCCAAAAAAATCCAGGTGCCATCAGGAGCTCCATCAGTGGGGCTAGAAGCCCTCCCACTGTGCCCCACCCCCCTCCCCCCCGTAATCTGTGGAATCTTGTGAGCAAAAACTGTACTTCATGAGCTACTGGCATAAGTTGTGAGCTACTGCATAGATTAGCTTGGGGTCATCCTTTCTGAACTAAGACAAAAATGTGTGAGCCAGAGCTTAAAAAACTGTGAGCTAGCTCACACTAACTTCACTTAGTTGGAACACTGCTTGTGACATGTGTGGGGGGGTGTCCAAAGTTTCTTTTTCTAATTTACACAATTGTCCATTTGCAGCTGCGCAGTAGTGTTCCAGCAAACACCTTCCATTTAAATCCTTGTGGTTCAGGTTTTGTGCATGCATTAGTTTGTTGAATGAAAAGGAACAAAGGAAGGCAGGCAAAGGGGGGGGGGGAGGAGCTGTTGAAACTGACAAGACTTTTTTGAAATTACAAGCCACTGCTAAGCCCCGTTTTCCATATTGCTGAGCACTAGGGGATTCTCTGTTGTGTTATTGGCCACTGAAAAAAATGGGGAAGAGTCACATGACCTCATAACAACAACATGAGGGGACATGTTAAGTGTACAGAATGCACGGCAGAACCCACTTGACACGGGCATTGCAAGCTGTGGTCATTGGCAAAGTGTGTTTGTGCACGTGCAACGTTGGCTGCAACTCTAGCATGCTTTGCACATGGGTGCAATTAGTACAGGGAAGGAACCCTCTGGCAGAAGCTCTGGAGAGCGTTTTTAGTTTTGTGCCACTAAATAAAAAAAACACAGAGGGCTGTGTGGCACATGCAAATGAATTTCACTAATGAGCTTTGGCACCTCTTTTTCTACAAAATGGCCCCTGGGCACAGGTAAATTGAAGAGTACTTCAGAGTGAGCCTCTTGAACTCAGTTGGGTTAATTCTGAGGAAACAAGCTTAGGCTATAAGCAAGACATGGTCTGAGTTTACCTCATATAGCAAAGCAGGTGGGTCTAGTCCAGGGGTGTCAAACATATGGCCTAGGGGCCGAATCAGGCCCCCGAGCGACTGGTTGTCATCTGCTTCTTTCTGCATTTCAGCTTGCTTTGCAAGGCTTGCTCAATTGCACAGGAGCTATGGAGCAAAACCTCTATTTTCTCTATTGGTTGAGGTTTCTCCCTTGGGGAGGAAGGGGGTGAGGAGGCAGAGCTTGTTTTTCTCAATCACACAGCAGAGCTACTGAGCCAAGCCTCTCTTTGTCAGATGAGGAACTTCAAACAGATGCGGATCATAGTATTTCAATATTAATCCATTTATTTGAGAACAATCAGTCTAGCAAAGAGGCAAGTTGAGTTTGATAACTTTCAAGGCCGGGCCGTGCCTTTTTGTACATTTCAAAGGAGAGAAACAATACAGCATTTTCACACTCTCAGAGACAGTCCCTTATCTTTGCTCCCAGGAAGCTGCCCACTGGTCGCCTTGGGCATGGGGACTTCAAAGGCACAGATGGCTCCAGGCCGGGTGTGAAATTCCTCCCCCTGCGGTTTGGGATTGCTTTGGGGAAAGCTACAGGTTACTGTTCTCACGGTTAGTAAAAGCAGGGTCACAGCAGAGTACAATATGGCATTAGTCATGTCAAGCAGTACATTACATACATCATGATACTACAGCTAAGTTACACGTCTGACACTCTTCCTTCTATTGGCTGAGGCTCCTCCCCCACCAGTCCCCTGGGGAATGAAGGAAAGAGCCAGAACTTCCTTTGCCCAGTCCCCTGGATCCCATGGAAGAAATACAAAGAAAGCACCTTTAAAACCAACAAATGCTAACATTTTAAGCATGTTTTAAGGGTTTTTTTTAAAAAAACATCTTTAATTATGTTTGCCTGTGTCCTTTAGAAAGTTTATGTCTCTGCTACCTAATCTTAAATAGGTACACACATGGCCTCGCCCAATATGGCTCGGCCCAGCCCAACCCAACATGGCCTGACTCAATTTGTGTCAGATCTGGCCCCCATAACAAATGCGTTCGACACCCCTGGTCTAGTCACTACCTCTTTGGAAGACTGTGGTGGAATCTCCAGCTCCTCAGAGGAAAGGCAGGAGACGAATGAGATGATTTTAAAGTGCTGGTTCTTATTTTTGAAGCCTTAGATAGCCTAGGATTGGAGTACCTTGAGGATCATCGTCTTTCATGCCAGACTGCCTTTTCATTGAAGATCATTGTCAGTCTTTGTTCTGTGTTCTTCCAGCTGAGATGAGGGGCCAGGGCTTCCTCTGTGGTGGCACCCTGCTAGAGGAATTCTTGCCCCATTTCTGTTCATCTGGAACCTTCCCTTTGTTTTTCCAGATATCTAGCAGTTACATGGGTGGGCCTGGTGTGTCAAGTGGCTCTGATCATGTATTGTTTTTCAGTGCCATCCTCAACAGAGTTACACTTCACTGAAATCAATAGAATTTTGGTATTGCTCTGTTAATCTGTTTTTTTACACTCCTCTTTTATTGTTGTTTTGCTGGTTTTGTACACTTTAGAATTGCTTATATTTTAATGGCAATTTTGGCTGGGTTGTTTTACTTTAAAAAAAAAAAAAGATTTGGAAGCCTGATGAAAAACTTCACCTGTGAATGAAGTCAGGAATACGTTTCCTAAAATAATATTTGTGCCCAGACTCTGTGCACTGTGTAGTTCATTTCAGGATCTTTTTTGAGCAGAAACGCATAGGAACGCAGTTCCAGCTGGCTTGCTGTCAGAGGGTGTGGCCTTATATGCAAATGAATTCCTGCTGGGCTTTTTCTACCAAAAAAGCCTTGGTTCATTATTTATTATTTACTATTTATTAGTTTGTGTATTAATATTTTATTCCAGTTTTCTGGTATATACACTTTAAAAAAGAAGAATTGAGGAAAATATTGAAACAAAACAAGGATGAAAAAAAGAAAGGAATATGTGGAGAAACATCTTTACAGTTTAGCTCAGGGGTGTCGAACTAATTTGTTATGAGGGCTGAAGCTGACATAAATGTGACCTTGCTGGGCAGAGCCATGTCGGGTTGAGCCATGTGTGCACCTATTTAAGATTAAGTAGCAGAGATATAAACTTTATAAAGGACACAAATACATTTTTTTAAAAACTTAAAAACATGCTTAAAATGTTAGCACTCATTGTCCACATCATGATGCTTTCTTTGTATTTCTCCCATGGGATCCAGGGAACTGGGCAAAGGAAGCTCTGACTCTTTCCTTCCTTCCCCAGGGGGCTGAGGGGGGGAGAGGAGCCTCAGCCAATAGAAGGAAGAGAGGCTTGGCTCAGTAGTTCTGCTGTACAATTGTTAGAAGCCTGGCAATGCAAGTTATTCCTCCTCCCTTGAGACTTTGCTCTGTAGCTCCTGTGCAATTCAGAAGGCCTTGCAAAGCAAGCTGTGATGCAGAAGGAAGCAAGAGAGAGGGAGAATGAAGCAGCTGACAGCCGGTTGCTCGGGGGGCTGATAGGAGCCCTCCGGGGGCCTGATTCAGCCCCTGAACTGCATGTTTGACACCCCTAGTTAGCCAAATCTAAGAAATACCTTGGCATCAAAGCAAAATACAACCACTTTATTATTACCACTGTCCAACTAATCCCCCTTAGCCATAATCTTTCATCCAGCCTTCTTCCTCTATACTGCATTTATACTCAATTTATTTCTACTCTACGTATTTATCTCTACAAGCGAGCTCAGGGCAGATCACAGCAGCAATATAGAAGAAGAAGACTGCAGATTTATACCCCACCCTTCTCTCTGAATCAGAGACTCAGAGCGGCTTACAATCTCCTATATCTTCTCCCCCCACAACAGACACCCTGTGAAATGGGTGGGGCTGAGAGAGCTCTTACAGCAGCTGCCCCTTCAAGGACAACCTGTCAGAACTTGTAACTTTTGCTTTATGTGCCTTAGCCAAACCGACTCCATGCTGTACGTTAGTAATAACATAGAGTGCCTGACCACTGCAATTAACCCTGGCCCCTGTGCTATGCCAAATATTTAGGGCAGTAGGGCGGACGACAGATAGTCTCTGCTTAACATCCACAGGTGCCCTTTGAAGACAGGCCGTTTGGCCTTCACAACAGGGGAGCATCCTCCTTTCTGATAACGGAGTCTGGGAAGAAGAAATGCTTGTTTGAAACCGTGTGAATGATTGCTTTATTGTGCTTTACTGATGGCATAAAATGTAACCAACTGCCAGGAGTTGTCATTACTGTTATTTAGTCGCTCTAGTACTGTAGTTCTTCAATAAAGATCCTAACTTGTAACAAGTATTGGACTCGTCTGAAGTTCGTCCAAGTTCTGACATTATAACAGTAATCCTTATATTGGACTTATCTGTACTGGCAACCTGGCCCGATGGCGGCAAAGGCTCCAGACGACGGAGAGCCCAACTGTCAGAACTTGTAACTTTAAATGCTTTGCTTGACTAAACTGACTCCATGTTGTAACTTAAGGTGCCTGACAGCGGTCATTGACCCAAGCCCCTCTGCTATGCCAAATATTTAGGGCAGAGAGACAGGCGGCAGAGAGTCTCTGCTTAACATCCACAGGTGCCCTTTGAAGCCAGGCCGTTTGGCCTTCGCAACAGGGGGGCATCCTCCTTCGCTGATAACGAAGGCTGGGAAGAAGAGACAACCGCTTGAGACCGTGTGAATTATTGTTTTATTATGCTTTGCTGTGGGCATAAAATGTAACCAACTGCCCAGACTCGCCATTACTGTTATTTCGTTACTATAGTACTGTCGTTCTTCAATAAAGATCCTAACTTGCAACAAGTATTGGACTCGTCTGAAGTTCATCCAAGTTCTGACATTATAACAGTAATCCTTTTGTTTGGACTCATCTGTGCTGGCAACCTTGCCCGATGGCGGCACTGGCCCCAGACAACGGAGAGCCTAACCTCCCACCAGACGAAGAACCCCTCGACCCAAAGGTAACCGGGGCGAGGAGGAAGATTAAAGTCCCCGCGCCGTTTTCCGTGGACGCCTTTCCTCAGCGAACCTGGAGTCCGAGAAAGTCTACGGCCGCTATGGAGGCCGCAGAACAGCGCTACCGAGCCCTCGCAGCGAGCGCAGGAGAAGGGGATGAGGACGAGCCCAGAGACGAGGGGCTCGGCACCTATGGCGGAGGGGACCCAATCCGAGCACTACGCAACGAATTGTTCGATTGGGTGAGAGAGATCCACGACGAGGTCCACGCCTCCCAAACCCTGATGGCGAAAGAGATGCAGCAGAACATAGGGGCGATTCGAGACCAGATACGTACGCTCCAGGGAGCCGTGGCCGCGGGACAGATCCCAGGAGGAGGGCCGGCGCCCCCCCCCCAGGCGGCGCACCAGCAGGCCCCCCGGCCGGCCCTCCAGCGGGCCCTCCGGCTGGCCCTCCAGCGGGACAGCCAGCCGGGCCTCCAGCAGGCCCTCCAGCAGGGCCCCCGGCTGGACCACCCGCGGGACCTCCCGCCAGCCCTCCAGTAGGGCCCCCGGCTCCACCGGCTGGTGGTCCGGTCGCTCCAGTGATCCCGGTCCCTGCCGCCCCCGCCGGGGGAGATGGGGGGGGCACCGGGAACTGAAAATCACTTTCGACGGAGACGGAGAAGCGGTGGAGTACTTCACCATCCAGTGCAACACGTTTTTCACGCACTGGGAAGCGGGTTACCCCACAGAAGCCAGCCATGTAGCCCACATCGCATCCAGATTGAGGGGACCGGCCCAGAAGTGGTATGTGGGGCTCTACACAGGTCGGAAACCCGAACTGGCCACGGTGGCAGATTTCCTGCAGGCGATGCTCCGCCAGTACGGAGATCCCCTACGCGAGGAGAAAGCCGTCGCGGCCCTCCAAAGAATAGAACAAGGCAACCGCTCCACACGCGAGTACGCTACCGAGTTCATGGGCCACTGCGCGGCTGCCAGGGGCTGGAATGAAGTGATGAAGTGCACCGCGTTCAAAAATGGCCTGAACGTGAACATCTTAGACCGGTGCTACCACCAAGGGAGGCCAGACACCCTGGTGGGATGGATCCAACTAGCTGGAGAGGTGGAGACCGACCTCCAGCATGTTGGGATGCGGCGCCAACAACAGGGCAAGAAGGGAGTAAAGTCGAGCCCCTCCCCGAGCAAAGCAGAGGGCAAGCGAGGCCCCACAACCTCGACCCCCTCCACCACCACCCGAAAGTGCTTCAGGTGCGGAGATCCAAATCACCTGGCCGCGAACTGCCCGGTAAAGCCAACACCAACTCCGACACCGACCAAACAAACACCCACCGCACCGAAGAAGAAAGGCGGGCGTGCGAAGGAGCCCAGTCGGGGCACCGTCGCCACTTCCTTGGCGATTGACGAGGATGTTACCACCATAGAAGAATCCAGTGAGGAGTCCTGGGACCAAGAGTCGGCGGGAAACGACAGCGACCTGCTTTAATCAGTGCCGCGAGGCAGGTCGACAAAACGCCGGCACTACTAACGGTGAGAGTTACCGGGGGGCTTTTGTTCATGGCGGTCACCCTTTTGAACCCCAATTTAAAAAGATTCATGCACGCCCGGGCCCTGATTGATTCCGGGTGCACGAGAGACATTATCACCCCATGCTTAGTGGAAGCGCTCGGGTTAGCCACGTCCCCCCTGCCCCACCCCATCCAATTCGAACAGATGGACGGGTCAACCATGAGGGGGGAACCATGCACCCTAGAGACCCAGGCAACCCCAGTGGGAACCAAAGAGCATTGGGGCATAGAAACTTTCGTCATAGCCCCATCGTGCTCTTTCGATGTAGTGGTGGGGTCGGGATGGCTAGCCAGGCACCAACCGGACATCCGCTGGGCTGAGCAAATCGTGCGGTTCCCGGACTGGCGGTGTGAGCACCACCACTGGAAACCTGAATGGGGCCCGAAAGCACCCCCCCAGAACGAGAGACTCTGCCTTACACTCGAGGAGATAGGTTCGATCCCCAAAGAATACAGGGACTTGAAAAAGGCATTTAGTGAGCGGGAAGCGGATGAGCTCCCCCCGCATCGCCCTACGGACTGTGCCATCGAACTAATCCCAGGGCAGACGCTACCAAAGGCGAAACTGTATTCCATGGGTGGGCAGAGAAAGCGGAGCTGAGAAAATTCATTGACAAAAATTTGAAACGGGGCTTCATTCGGCCAGCCACGGCCCCCCACGCAGCCCCTGTGCTCTTCCGTAAGAAGAAGGACGGGGGGCTTAGGCTTTGCACAGATTTTCGCGGGATAAACGGGATTTCTATGTCAAATGCTTACCCGATCCCGTTGATAAGAGACCTTTTGAACACGGTGGCCGAGGGTAAAATCTTCACTAAACTCGACCTCCGGGACGCGTACTTCCGCGTACGGATTAAGGAGGGAGACGAGTGGAAGACTGCGTTCAACACCCCTATGGGACAGTTCGAATACCTGGTGATGCCATTCGGACTCCAGGGCGCGCCGGGGGTTTTTATGAATTTTATAAATGAAGTGTTAAGAGAGTTTCTGTTTAAGGGGGTGGTGGTGTACCTTGATGACATCATTATTTATTCAAAGGACCTTGAGTCCCATGTACCCCTGGTGCGAAAAGTGTTAACTACGCTGTGTAAAAACAAATTGTACGCCAAACTATCCAAATGTGAGTTCCACGAAACGGAACTAGACTACTTGGGATTCCGAGTGTCGGGGGAGGGACTGGCGATGGATCCAGCAAAAATCCAAGCGGTTCTGGATTGGGAACCACCACGAAACCGGCGGCAGTTACAATCTTTTCTCGGGTTCGCAAATTTTTACCGCGGATTCATTCAGGGGTTCGCCCGGGTGATGCTCCCCCTCACAGAACTTCTAAAGACGAAGGGGAGGGGGGAGGCAGCGAAAAAGCCCGGGGCGCGCCTAGTCTGGACGCCTGAGTGTCACAGAGCTTTCCAAGAACTCAAACAGCTCTTCACTTCTGAACCAATACTGGCTCACCCCAATGAATTAAAACCCTTCGTGGTTCAATGCGACGCTTCCGACGTCGCCGTAGGAGCCATATTGATGCAGAGGAACGAAGAGGGGGAACTGCGCCCCTGCGCGTATATCTCTCACAAGTTTTCCAATGAGCAAAGGAACTGGTCGGTGTGGGACAAAGAGGCCTTCGCAGTAATGTTTGCCTTGAAAACCTGGAGGTCATGGTTAGAGGGAGCCCGAGTCCCGTTTGAGATCTGGACCGACCACAAGAATCTAGAAGCCCTCACGGGCCGCCGCAAATTGACTGCCAAACAAATCCGGTGGGCGGGTTTTTTCGCTAAATTCGACTTCGTGCTAAAACATATCCCGGGCACTAAAAACTTTTTGGCTGACGCACTATCACGCATGCCCCAGCACGAGAGCCAGCGGGAGGAAGTGATTGATTCCCTCATCCCCCCCTCAGCAGTAGCAGGAGGGGTCACCACCCGTTCAGGGAAAAAGACAGAGACCCCAGGGTTACCACCAAAGGAGCGCTTGGCCTCAGAGGCAGACCTAGAAGGAGAGGAGCGCCCCGAAGGGCTAGAGCAAGGGGAGGGGGGATTGTGGTTCCATAAAGGGAAAATTTATGTGCCCAAATCCATGAGGAAAGAGGTCCTGGAACAAAGCCACTCCAGCCGTCTAGCAGGGCACTTCGGGTACGTAAAAACCCTCAATTTGATCACCCGGCAATTCTGGTGGCCAAAGCTAAAACGAGACGTGTCAGAATTCGTGCTAGCCTGCCCTACTTGTATCATGTCTAAACGCAGGGGGGGGGAAACCTCCCGGTCACCTCGTCCCTCTCCCTACGGCCAGCCGCCCATGGGCCGTGGTGTCTATGGACTTCATAGTAGAACTCCCCCCGTCCCAAGGGAAGACAGTGATACTAGTAGTGGTGGACACTTTCTCAAAACAAGCCCACTTCATCCCCTGCAAAAAATTACCAACAGCCAAAAAACTGGCCCAACTCATCTTTAATCACGTGGTCCGCCTACACTCATTCCCCGAGAAGGTCATTAGTGACCGCGGGCCACAGTTCGTTGCCAACTTCTGGCGGGAGTTTTGCAAACTAGCTGGCATCGAACAGGGCCTTAGCTCCGCTTACCACCCACAAACGGACGGACAGACGGAGAGGGTGAACGGGCTTCTAGAGCAGTACTTGAGGTGTTACATTAATTACCAACAAACGAACTGGGTGGATCTCCTGCCGTTCGCCGAGTACGGCTATAATAACAGCCTCCATAGCTCCACCAAAACCTCACCCTTTCAGATAGTGAACGGTTACGAGGGGAAGCCGTTCCCAAACCTCCCCCTCCCTGCGGGACCGAAAGAACCTACCTCGTGTCAGCAATGGTGGGAGGGAATAAAGGAGGGGTGGAAAGTGATTCAGGAAAACCTGGAGGAGGCAAAGAAGGAGTACAAAAGACACTTTGACAAAAAACATGCCCTGCAATGGGAACTGAAAGAGGGCGAGACAGTATTTTTGTCCACCAAAAACCTGCCCCTCCCACAAGGGTGCCGCAAACTCGCCCTAAAATACTTGGGTCCATTCAAAATAAAAAAGGTTATCAACAAAGTAACTGTGGAACTAGAGCTGCCCAAATCCCTGAGTAAGATCCACCCTGTTTTTCATTGCAGCCTTCTTCGCAAGGATCCTGGAGCTACGCAATTCCATCCTCGTCCCCCGGAGCCGCCTCCGACTATAGTGAAGGGGCAGAGTCACCATGAGGTGTTAGAAATCCTGGACTCTAAAGTCCAGAGGGGGACACTGTACTACCTGATCAGATGGAAATACTTTCCCCCTAGTTGTGATGAATGGGTGAAAGCTAGTGATGTATCTGCACCGCAATGACGAAAGAAATTTCACCTACTGTACCCGCACAAGCCCAAGCCGAAGAGCTTAGGGGGGGCAGTATGTCAGAACTTGTAACTTTAAATGCTTTGCTTGACTAAACTGACTCCATGTTGTAACTTAAGGTGCCTGACAGCGGTCATTGACCCAAGCCCCTCTGCTATGCCAAATATTTAGGGCAGAGAGACAAGCGGCAGAGAGTCTCTGCTTAACATCCACAGGTGCCCTTTGAAGCCAGGCCGTTTGGCCTTCGCAACAGGGGGGCATCCTCCTTCGCTGATAACGAAGGCTGGGAAGAAGAGACAACCGCTTGAGACCGTGTGAATTATTGTTTTATTATGCTTTGCTGTGGGCATAAAATGTAACCAACTGCCCAGACTCGCCATTACTGTTATTTCGTTACTATAGTACTGTCGTTCTTCAATAAAGATCCTAACTTGCAACAAGTATTGGACTCGTCTGAAGTTCATCCAAGTTCTGACACCAACATCCCACCCGACGAGGAACCTCTCGACTCGAAGGTAACCGGGGCAAGGAGGAAACTTAAACTCCCCGCACCCTTCTCGGTTGACGCTTTCGCCCCGCGGACCTGGAGCCCGAGAAAATCTACGGCAGCCATGGAGGCCGCGGAGCAACGATACCGAATCCTCGCCACGGGCGGCGGGGAAGGCGAGGAGGGAGAAGCCAGGGACGAGGGGCTCGGCACCTACGGCGGAGGGGACCCGATCCGAACCCTGCGCAACGAGTTGTTCGATTGGGTGAAGGAGATCCACGACGAGGTCCACGCCTCCAGAACCCTGATGGCAGAGGAGATGCAACAGAACCTGGGAGCGATCCGCGACCAGATACGCGCGCTCCAGGGCGCCGTGCCCGCGGGCCAGGTCCCGGGGGCCGGTGGTCCAGCGGGCCCTCCGGCCGGCCCCCCGGTGGGCCCCCCAGCTGGCCCTCCCACGGGCCCTCCGGCCGGCCCACAAGCAGGTCCCCCGGCCGGTCCGCCGGTGGGTCCTCCGGCCGGGCCGCCAGCAGGTCCCCCAGCCGGTCTGCCAGCAGGTCGCCCGGCCGGGCTGCCGGTGGGTCCCCTGGTCGGCCCACCGGTAGGCCCTCCGGCCCCACCACCCGGAGGACCGGTCGCCCCGGTAGTACCGGTGCCTGCAGCCCCTGTCGCCCCGGCTGGGGGAGACGGGGGGGGGGGGGACCAGAGAACTAAAGATGACGTTCGACGGAGACGGAGACGAGGTGGAGTACTTCACGATCCAGTGCAACACATTCTTCACGCACTGGGGAGCGGGGTACCCTACAGAAGCGAGTCGGGTCGACCACATCGCCTCCAAGCTGCGAGGGCCGGCTCGGAAGTGGTACGTGGGACTTTACACCGGGAGGAATCCCGAGCTAGCCACGGTGGCCGACTTCTTGCAGGCGATGCTCCGACAGTACGGAGATCCCCTGCGGGAGGAGAAAGCTATCGAGGCCTGCAAAGGATCGAACAAGGGAACCGCACTACCCGCGAGTACGCCACTGAATTTATGGGCCACTGCGCAGCAGCCAGAGGGTGGAATGAGGTGATGAAATACACCGCATTCAAGAACGGCCTGAACGCAAACATCCTAGATCGGTGCTACCACCAAGGGAGACTGGACACCCTGGTGGGATGGATCCAACTGGCGGGGGAAGTGGAAACCGACCTCCAGCATGTTGGGATGCGGCGCCAACAACAAGGCAAGAAAGGGGGGAAGCCGAGTCCCTCTCCCGGCAGAACGGAAGGGAAGCGGGCCCCCGCAACCTCGACCCCCACTGCCACAGCGCGGAAGTGCTTCAGATGTGGGGACCCGAATCATTTCGCTGCCAACTGCCCGGTGAGACCAACGCCGACCCCGACTCAACCCAAGCCGGCGCCCACCGCACAGAAGAAGAAAGGCAGTCGCTCGAAGGAGCCCAGTCGGAGTGCCGTCGCCACTTCCTTGGCGATTGACGAGGATGTTACCACCATAGAGGAGTCCAGCGAGGAATCCTGGGACCAAGAGTCGGCGGGAAACGACAGCGACCTGCTTTAATTGGTGCCGCAAAGCAGGTCCAAGAAACGCCGGCACTACTAACGGTGAGAGTTACCGGGGGTTTATTGTTCATGGCAGTCACCCTCCTGAATCCCAACCTCAAGAGATTTATGCACGCCCGCACCCTGATTGACTCTGGGTGCACCCGAGACATTATCACCCCGCGCCTAGTGGAAGCGCTGGGACTGGCCACATCCCCTCTTCCCCACCCCATCCAGTTTGAACAGATGGACGGGTCAACTATGAGGGGGGAACCCTGTACCTTAGAAACCCAAGCTACCCCTGTAGGGACGGAGGAGCACTGGGGAATAGAAACATTTGTCATAGCCCCGTCTTCCTCCTTTGACGTGATGGTGGGAGCAGGGTGGCTGGCCAGGCACCAACCGGACATTCGATGGGCCGAGCAAATTGTACGATTCCCGGACTGGCGGTGCGAACACCACCACTGGAGAACTGAATGGGGCCCGAAGGCACCTCCCCAGAACGAGAGACTCTGCCTCACCCTGGAGGAAATAGGGTCGATCCCCAAAGAATACAGGGACTTGAGGAAAGCCTTTAGTGAGAGGGAAGCAGACGAGCTCCCCCCACACCGCCCTACAGACTGTGCTATCGAACTGATCCCTGGGCAGGCACTACCCAAAGCAAAGCTGTATTCCATGGGGTGGGCGGAAAAGGCCGAACTGAGAAAATTCATTGACAAAAATTTGAAGCGGGGTTTCATCCGACCGGCCACAGCCCCCCCATGCCGCCCCGGTCCTATTCCGCAAGAAAAAGGATGGGGAGCTTAGACTTTGCACAGATTTTCGCGGGATAAACGGGATTTCCATGTCTAATGCTTATCCGATCCCACTGATAAAAGATCTATTGAACACTGTGGCCGAGGGTAAAATATTCACCAAACTCGATCTCCGAGACGCGTACTTTCGCGTGCGGATTAAAGAGGGAGACGAGTGGAAAACGGCATTCAACACACCCATGGGACAATTTGAATATTTGGTGATGCCTTTCGGGCTTCAGGGGGCGCCGGGGGTTTTCATGAATTTCATTAACAAAGTACTGAGGGAATTTTTGTACAAGGGGGTGGTGGTGTACCTTGATGACATCATTATCTATTCTAAAGATCTTGAATCGCATGTGCCCCTGGTGAGAAAAGTGTTGACCACCTTATGCAAAAACAAACTGTATGCTAAACTGTCTAAGTGTGAGTTCCATAAGACAGAACTTGACTACCTGGGATTTCGAGTGTCTGGGGAGGGACTAGCAATGGATCCCGCCAAAATTCAAGTGGTTCTAGATTGGGAACCCCCTCGAACCCGACGGCAGCTACAATCATTTCTCGGGTTCGCAAATTTTTACCGCGGATTCATTAAGGGGTTCGCCCGGGTAATGCTCCCCATCACAGAACTCCTCAAAACAAAGGGGAAAGGAGATGAGGCGAAAAAACCCGGTGCGCGCCTAACATGGATGCCGGAGTGCCACCGAGCTTTCAAAGAGCTCAAACAACTCTTCACCTCTGAACCAATACTGGCTCACCCTAACGAATTAAAACCCTTCGTGGTGCAATGCGACGCCTCCGACGTCGCCGTGGGAGCCATATTGATGCAGAGGAACGAGGAGGGGGAACTCCGTCGCTGTGCCTACATCTCACACAAATTCTCAAATGAACAGAGGAACTGGTCGGTCTGGGACAAGGAAGCTTTTGCAGTAATGTTTGCCCTCAAAACATGGAGATCCTGGTTGGAGGGAGCCCGAGTCCCTTTCAAAATTTGGACCGATCATAAAAACCTGGAGGCCCTCACCGGCCGCCGCAAACTGACTGCAAAACAAATCCGGTGGGCGGGATTCTTTGCCAAATTCGACTTCGTGCTGAAACACATCCCCGGCACAAAAAACTTTTTGGCTGACGCACTATCGCGCATGCCTCAGCACGAGAGCCAGAGGGAGGAAGTGATCGATTCCCTCATCCCTCCCTCCGCCATCGCAGGGGGGGTCACCACTCGTTCAGGAAAGCAGACCGGGGCCCCTGACCTACCACAAAAGGACTGCTTCGCCACAGAAGCCGAATTAGAGGGAACAGAACGACCAGAGGGGCTCGAAAAGGGGGAAGGAGGGCTTTGGTTTCACAAAGAGAAAAACTACGTGCCTAAGTCCTTAAGAAAAGAGGTTCTGGAGCGAAGCCACTCTAGCCGCCTAGCCGGCCACTTCGGGTATGTTAAGACCCTCAATTTAATCACCCGACAATTCTGGTGGCCCAAGCTAAAAAGGGATGTCTCTGAATTCGTGCTCGCCTGCCCCACTTGCATCATGTCTAAACGGAGTGGGGGAAAACCACCGGGCCACTTGGTTCCACTCCCCACCGCGAGCCGCCCCTGGGCCGTAGTGTCAATGGACTTCATAGTGGAGCTCCCTCCATCGCAAGGGAAGACAGTGATACTGGTAGTGGTGGATACGTTCTCTAAACAAGCCCACTTCATCCCCTGCAAGAAACTCCCCACAGCCAAGAAATTGGCCCACCTTTTCTTTAATCACGTGGTCCGCCTACACTCATTCCCAGAGAAGGTCATTAGTGACCGCGGGCCACAGTTCGTTGCCAACTTCTGGCGGGAGTTTTGCAAATTGGCAGGAATTGAGCAGGGACTTAGCTCCGCGTACCATCCGCAGACGGACGGACAGACGGAGAGAGTGAACGGGCTTCTCGAGCAGTACCTACGATGCTATATCAACTACCAGCAAACGAATTGGGTGGAACTACTCCCCTTTGCAGAATATTGGTACAACAACAGCCTCCATAGTTCCACCAAAACCTCCTCTTTCCAAATAGTCAATGGCTATGAAGGGAAACCGTTCCCTAATCTCCCTTTACCATCCGGGTCCCCGGAGCCCACTTCATGCCAACAATGGTGGGAAGGAATACGAGAGGGGTGGAGGGTGATTCAAGAAAACCTGGAGGAGGCAAAAAAGGAGTACAAAAAGCACTTTGACAAAAAGCATGCCCCCCAATGGGAATTGAAAGAGGGAGAGACAGTGTTCCTATCCACAAAGAACCTGCCCCTCCCGCAGGGGTGCTGCAAACTCGCTCTGAAGTATCTGGGTCCATTCAAAATAAAAAAAGGTTATCAACAAAGTGACTGTGGAGTTAGAGCTACCCAAATCCTTGAGTAAGATCCACCCTGTTTTTCATTGCAGCCTTCTTCGCAAAGATCCTGGAGCTACGCCATTCCATCCTCGCCCCCCGGAGCCGCCTCCGACAATAGTGAAGGGTCAGAGTCACCATGAAGTGCAGGAAATTCTGGACTCCAAAGTCCAATGGGGTGTGCTGTACTACCTTATCAGGTGGAAATACTTCCCCCCGAGCTGTGATGAATGGGTGAAAGCTAACGATGTGTCTGCCCCGCAACTACTGAAAAGGTTTCACCTACTGTACCCACACAAGCCCAAGCCGAAGAGCTTAGGGGGGGCAGTATGTCAGAACTTGTAACTTTTGCTTTATGTGCCTTAGCCAAACCGACTCCATGCTGTACCTTAGTAATAACATAGAGTGCCTGACCACTGCAATTAACCCTGGCCCCTGTGCTATGCCAAATATTCAGGGCAGTAGGGCGGACGACAGATAGTCTCTGCTTAACATCCACAGGTGCCCTTTGAAGACAGGCCGTTTGGCCTTCACAACAGGGGAGCATCCTCCTTTCTGATAACGGAGTCTGGGAAGAAGAAATGCTTGTTTGAAACCGTGTGAATGATTGCTTTATTGTGCTTTACTGATGGCATAAAATGTAACCAACTGCCAGGAGTTGTCATTACTGTTATTTAGTCGCTCTAGTACTGTAGTTCTTCAATAAAGATCCTAACTTGTAACAAGTATTGGACTCGTCTGAAGTTCGTCCAAGTTCTGACACAACCTCTGTCAGAGCTATGGCTGACCCAAGCCCATTCCAGCAGGTGCAAGAGGAGGAGTGGGGAATCAAACTCAGTTCTCCCAGATAAGAGTCCGCATACTTAACCACTACACTACACTACAACGAATAACTAAACACAAACATTCAGTGGTTAGAACAGTTGCAAATAGTATAAGTTAAAACAGGTAGTACTATCAATTAAAGTGTAGAGTTGGTCTCAGAAGTTGGAGCCGCTGGGCCCTTTCGTATTCCAGCACTGAGAAGAGGCTACACAAAGCAACATTTGCTGAATACAGAGAGTGGATTAAAAAATATGATCTCTGGGTGATTGGACTTTGGTATGGCTGTCCTGGACTTCTTCCCTTCATTGCTCCTGTTAATGATATGAGAAATAAATGGGGTGTAGCCAGAGAGCAGCTGTATTCTGGTGACCCCCCTCCCCCTCAGCTGTTAAGTGATTCTCGTGAATGCAGGCAGCAGTGGGTGTTCCAAACTGATCAGCTCACTGAATTGGTCCTTGGCTAGGTTCAGACAGTGCCCCTGTCACGGAGCCACAAACCAGCCCTCGTACCTCCCAACCAGCTAAATCTCTCCTAATCTAGAGGATCCGGCCTATCTTGTAAGTCATCGATATTCAAATCAAATTCAAAGAAGGGATCCCGCTGAGAGTGTTATTGAACTGTTTGGCTAAACCCCCCCCCCCCACAAACTTAATCAAAACGGGAGAGATCTAATTATTTCCTTCCTTTACAGCCGCTAAACCAGGTGGCAACTAATTGGGAAACGAAACAGATACTACCTTGCCTGTCTGTTGAGAAGACCTGGGACTTCTTTGTACTGGACACAATTTCACATTAATGAAAAGCTCCAGAGCAGACTGGCTGTAATAAAAGCCAGGCAACTGCTTGAGACCCAAAATTACAGGGGATATATAAAGTATCTTTGAAGGAGAACTTGTACTGTACTTTTCAAGGTGGAGACACAGCACAGCAGTGACTGGATGATTATCCCCTGAATTCCAGAGTATGCGATCAGAGATCCATCTGCTGCCTCAACTTTAAGAAGAAGAAGACTGCACATTTATACCCCATTCTTCTCTCTGAATCTCAGAGTGGCTTACAATCTCTTTTATCTCCTTCCCTCACAACAGACACCCTGCGAGGTAGGTTGGGCTGAGAGAGCTCTCACAGCAGCTGCCCTTTAAGAACATAAGAGAAGCCATGTTGGATCAGGCCAATGGCCCATCCAACATTTTGTGTCACACAGTGGCCAATATACGTGTGTGTGTGTGTATACACACACATACATATATACATATACATACATACATATATACATGCATACATACAGTGGCCAATATATGTGTGTGTGTATACACACCCACATATACATACATACTTACACACACATATATATATGCACACACACACATACATATATACTGTGGCTAATAGCCACTGATGGACTTCTGCTCCATATTTTTATCCAATCCCCTCTTAAAGCTGGCTATGCTTGTAGCCGCCGCCACCTCCGCCATCTCTCAAGGACAACTCCTAGGAGAGCTATGGCTGACCCAAGGGCATTCCAGCAGCTGCAAGTGGAAGAGTGGAGAATCAAACCTGGTTCTCCCAAATTAAAGTCCACACACTTAACCACTACACCAAACTGACTCTCTAAGCAATTCATCTCCTGCTCAATTTAAGATATGTGGGAACGGAGATATGGCACCGAATTGTTGACTCAAGCATTTAAATTAGGTTTAAAATAAACTGTTAAAATGCAACACAGGGTATCTGACCTAAGCAAGAAGAACTACAGTGCTGATCTCTCTCCTCCATTTAATAGAGATCGTCTCCGGTTTCTTCATTACAGTCTCTATTTTTCCAGTTAGTGGAACTGTGTTTCTGTTATGGTTTGAACAACACATAGAATTAGCATTTCCGTTTAAAAAAGGAATAGTCTTAACTGTACTAATATGCTTTAGTTCAGGGGTGAAATTGAACACATATGAACATATGAAGCTGCCTTATACTGAATCAAACCTTCGGTCCATCAAAGTCAGTATTGTCTACTCAGACTGGTAGCGGCTCTCCAGGGTCTCAAGCTGAGGTTTTTTCACGCCTATTTGCCTGGACCCTTTTTAGTTGGGGATGTCGGGATTGAACCTGGGACCTTCTGCTTACCAAACAGATGCTCTACCACTGAGCCACCATCTCTCCCCTTAATTCTAGCAGGAGCTCCTTTACATATTAGGCCACACACCCCTGATGTAGTAAATTCTCCAAGAGCTTATAAGGCTTTGTTTTGTAAGCTCTTGGAGGATTGGTTACATCAGGGTGTGTGGCCTAATACGCAAAGGAGCTCCTGCTAGAATTCCACCCCTGCTTTAGTTAAAAAAATTGACTGTATGTCAAATTAAGGCTGCCAGCTTTTGGCTTGGGAATGTCTGGAGATTTGGGAGGGGTGGAGCAGTGGGGTATAATGCCATAGAGCCGACCTTCCAAAGCAGTCACTTTCTCCAGGTGAACTGATCTCTGACACCTGGTGATCAGTTGTAATCCCAGGAGAACTCCAGCTACCACCTGGAGATTGAACAACACAGATTGCTGGTGAAAAAGCCTTAAAGACCACTTAAATTCTTTGCAAAGCAAATTCTATTATATCCATGGAACACTTCAAAAGAGCATGTTATGCATCACATATATTACATACGTTTTTCATATCCTTGCATTTAGAACATAAACCCTTGTCAAAGTTCTTAAAGGCGGCAAAAAAAAAATACGGCTACTTTACAGTCTGCAAGTGCTACCTGACAACATCACCCATCAGAGAAGAAAAGTTGGCAACTGGATTTTGGGCTGGATATTTAAATCGTGGCGTGATGACTGCAGGATACACTAGTTGCAAGTGCATGGGACTGTAACTTTAAGAACTTTGATAAGGGTTTATGTTCTAAATGCAATGATATGAAAAATGTATGTAATATATGAGAAGCATAACATGCTCTTTTGATGTGTTCTATGACTATAATAGAATTTGGTTTGCAAAGGATTTAAGTGGCCTTTAAGACCTTTTCACCAGCAATCTGTGTTGTCCAATCCATCTGTGGTGGTTTCTTGTGTGTATGTGCATATACCCAGGTCTCAGATTTAGTGGGAGCTCACAGGAGCACAGCTCCTGAACCTTTTGAAGAGTTCCAACTCCTCCTTCTGAGAGTTGCACCTCCTTGTCCATTAAATAATAGGTGCAGCTGCATGAGCTCCACCACCTATTTTTCTACAAAACAATTCCTGCATATACCACCTGGAGACTGGCAGCCCTATTTCAAACGGATTATGGTAGGTAAGAGGTTATGGTTAGCTTTGTGCTTGAACCTCCATGAAAGAGAACTAAAAGCCATTTTAACTACATTAATTTGTGAGTGACAGTTTTGCTGTGGCAATTAGCATCTTGGAATAGAATTTGGAAGACCCAGGTTCAGATTGTCACTCCAATATGGAAATCCACGGGATGACCTTGGGCCAGTCACATGCTCTCAGCCTGACCTGCCTCACAGGGTTGTTGTGCGATAAAGTGGAAACAAAGAGGAATGTATGGCAAGATGCTTTGGGACCCTACAGGGGAAGGAAAATGAGATCAAATATTTAAATAAATGTAAACTGGAAAAAGGGTATCTTCTTCATGCCAACGTGACGGGGCTTTTTTTGTAGAAAAAGCTCAGCAGGAACTCATTTGCCTATTAGGCCACACCCACTGACATCATCATTGCTTCACACAGGGCTTTTTTGTAGAAAAAGCTCAGCAGGAACTCATTTGCCTATTAGGCCACACCCCCTGACATCACCATTGTTTCACACAGGGATTTTTGTAGAAAAAGCCCAGCAGGAACTTATTTGCATATTAAGCTACACCCCCTAACATCACCATTGTGTCACACAGGGCTTTTTTGTTGAAAAGGCCCAGCAGGGACTCATTTGCATATTAGGCCACACCCCCATGCAAGCCAGCTGGAACTGCATTCCTGTGCATTCCTGCTCCAACCCCCCCCCCCCCGGTGACGACTCCTAACATTTCCAATTGGAGCAAGTCCAAAAATGAGAGGGGGCAATAGCCAATGAGAGAAAAGAAAAAAATATATAGGGGACAGATACACACAGAAACTGTGAGTACCTTTCTCTCAAAGAAGCCTTAAAACGGAATTGTACAAAGTCCAGTGCAGGGAGGCCTTTCCCTTGCTAAGTTCTGACACCCAGGTGGGTAGCCCTGTGGGCCTGAAGCAACAGAACAGAGTTTGAGTCCACTGGCACCTTTAAGGGCAACAGACACACATTTCTGCAGCACACAAAAGCTTATACCCAGAATCACACTTCGTTGGTCTCAATGGTCAGTGCCGGCCCTAGACTGTCTGCCACCCTAGGCAAGGCTAACTTCTGGCCCACACCCTCCCCCCCCCACACTGATGATGCCACCGAGTCACATGGGGGGCACCCAATTTGTCACCCGCAGAAGGCCGGTGCCCTAGACAATCACCTAGGTTGCCTAGTGGCAGCGCCAGCCCTGTCAATGGTGACATCAGTAGGAGAAATGGATTTTCAGAGACCACAATATACAACTTACTGCCCAGTTCAGTATTTCACTAGGGATCCATACCGGAATATTGCTCCCCACCCCTCGCAAAAAAAAGACATCTGGAAATCTAAGACTCCACCCTCCAACTGTGAGGATGGGGGAGAGTCAGACTCCTGTGGCAGGAGCTGTCTTGGCCCAAAAGATGTATGTGTAGCAGGGCTTTTTTTGTAGCAGCAGGGGTGGAATTCTAGCAAGAGATCCTTTGTATATTAGGCCACACCCCCAATGTAACCAATCCTCCAAGAGCTTACAAGGCTCTTTCTTGTAAGCTCTTGGAGGATTGGCTACAACAGGGTGTGTGGCCTAATATGCAAAGGAGCTCCTGCTAGAATTCCACCCCTGTGTAGCAGGAGCTTCTTTGCATATTAGGCCACACACCCCTGATGTAGCTAATCCTCCAAGAGCTTACAGGGCTCTTCTTACAGGGTCTACTGTAAGCTCTTGGAGGATTGGCTACATCGGGGGAGTGGCCTAATATGCAAAGGAGTTCCTGCTACAAAAAAGGCTAGAGCACTAGAATGAAGTTTGTGTTCAGCGGCACCTTTAAGACCAACAAAGTTTCATTCTGGGAATAATCTTTCATGCACATGCACATTTCTTCAGATATCTTCAGGTATCATCCGCTTGGCATGGAGAAGATCCCAAGTTCAAACCCATCACCTCCAGCTGAAAGGACCAGGCAGGAGGTGATGTGAAAGACCTCAGCCTGAGACCCTGGAGAGCTGCTGCCAGTCTGAGTAGACAATGCTGACTTTGATGGACCAAGGGTCAGGTTCAGCATAAGCAGGGATCATGTTGTTGAAAAAAGGTGCAGGAGCTCAGTAGCATATCTCATTTGCATATGTCCCGGGCTCTGTGTGCAGTGGGGAGAGAACTCCCCACTGCATGCAGACCCTTGCTGGAGGTTTAGGAGCTGTGCTCCTGTGAGCTCCCGCTGAATTCGAGCCCTGAATATAAGGCAGCTTCATGTGTTCAGGTCTGTGGCAGCTGTACAACTTCAGGTCACCTTTGAAAAGAAACAGTGTAGCTGCTGCTGGATTTTAAGAATTTTAACACTTACAGTGGAATGGTTTCTACTGCTTTGGGATGAATGTGACAAATCGTTATAAATTTGCTTTTTACCTCGAGCAGAGATCTGGAGAAGTGTGGTGTAAGTGTTCTAAATTGTTGGTGTAGTGGTTAATAATAATAATAATAATAAATTTTAATTTATACCCTGCCCTCCCTGCCAAAGCAGGCTCAGTGTGTGGACTCTTATCTGGGAGAACCGGGTTTGATTTCCCACTCTCCACTTGCAGCTGCTGGAATGGCCTTGGGTCAGCCAAAGCTCTCGCAGAGGTTATCCTTGAAAGGGCAGCTGCTGTGAGAGCCCTCTCACCCCCACCCATCTCACAGGGTGTGGGGGGAGAAGATATGGGAGATTGTAAGCCGCTCTGAGTCTCTGATTCAGAGAGAAGGGCGGGGTATAAATCTGCAATTTTTCTTCTTCTTCTGAATAAATAAATATTACCTGGACCATTGGACTCTAGTTCCCAATATTGTTATGGAACTAAAATTGTCTTCATCTGGGCTTTTTTTGAGCAGGAACGCACAGGATCGCAGTTCCAGCTGGCTTGGTGTCAGGAGATGTGACCTAATATGCAAATGAGTTCCTGCTGGGCTTTTTCTACATAAAAGGCCTGCACAAAACAATGGTGACATCAGGGGCTGTGGCCTAATAGGCAAATGAGTTCTCGCTGGGCTTTTTCTACCAAAAAAGTCCTGGTCTTCATTATCTTCATCATCTGAAAGACAGGGGCGGTGTGACCCTGCTGATATTCCAGGAAGTTTCTGCGGCTATAACACCACGCTATCCTTTTGACAAAGACAGCTGAAGTGGGGATTTGACGGTTCTCATTCTATCTGGTCAGCCAGTTTCAGAAACCAACTTCCTGTGATTTTTCTGGGCTCACTTGCAAAGTAATTCCACGCTCCTTTCTCTCACCCCAGCACAGAATGCTGAAATCCAGGGCCTTTTTGGGTTAAAAAAAGCCCAGTAGGAACTCATTTGCATATTAGGCCACAACCCCTTAATGCCATCATTGTTTCACACAGGGCTTTTTAAGCTGCATTCCTGATGCCAAGTGTTATATATGTGATTGGAATTGTGTTCAATATATGGAGTTCTTGCCTGGCTCATTGAAGCCTGGAAGACTGAGCTTGGGGACTAGGGAACAATGGGCAGCAGGATTCAAATCCCTGCTGTCCTGCTCCAATCACGGGCCCCCTGCTGGTTTGAATAGTCCAATAGCATGCTAGCATGGGAACTGTGTGTGTATTTATAGTGGAGCCTGTTAGCCCAGTCTTCAGTCTTTGAGTGCAGCCCTATATTATGCTGTACCAATAAAAGAGCTACGTTTACTACCACCTTGCCTCATCGTTGCATAGAACCCACTATATTGTACAAGCTAGCCAGAGCCCTGTGGCGCAGAGTGGTAAAGCTGCAGTATTGCAATCTGAGCTCCCTGCTCACGACCTGAGTTTGATCCCAGCAGAAGCTGGTTTCAGGTGGCTGGCCAGCTCAAGGTAGACTCAGCCTTCCATTCTTCCGAGGTCAGTAATATGACTACCCAGCTTGCTGGGGGGAAAGTGTAGATGACTGGGGAAGGCAATGGCAAGAAAAAGGAAAGGTCGCCTGTGCAAGCACCAGTCGTTTCCGACTCTGGGGTGACGTTCCTTTCACGTTTTCACAGCAGACATTTTACGGGGTGGTTTGCCATTGCCTTCCCCAGTCATCTACGCTTCCCCCTCAGCAAGCTGGGTACTCATTTTACCGACCTCGGAAGGATGGAAGGCTGAGTCAACCTTGAGCCGGCTACCTGAAAACCCAGCTTCCACAGGGGATCGAACTCAGGTCGTGACCAGAGCTTAGGACTGCAGTACTGCAGCTTTAACAATGGCAAACCACCCCGTAAAAAGTCTGCCATGAAAACGTTGTGAAAGGAACGTCACCCCAGAATCAGAAACGACTGGTGCTTGCACAGGGGACGACCTTTACATTTTTCTAGCCAGAACTATGCTCCTGTGCGTTCCTGCTTAAAAAAAAAAAAGCCCTGCTGAAATCTCATGGCAGTTAATAGAGAATGATTTTTAAAAATTTTATTTGTCATATTCAGTATTTTTAAATATATAGGATTACTGAGCAATACATGGTATTTCAGGGCCATTTTGTACACCATAAAAAGAAAATCTGCCATCAAGCCTACTGAAGGTCTCCTTTTTGTCATTCTTCATGACTCAGCTGGAAAAGACTTGAACAATGTTCAAGTCCAGTGGCACCTTTAAGACCCACAAAGTTTTATTCGAGGTATAAAGATGAAGACTGCATGCACGTGAAAGCTCAGGAATTTTGGGGGTAGCAGGAACTCCTTTGCATATTAGGCCAAACCCCCCCCCCCGATGTAGCCAATCCTCTAAGAGTGTATAGGGCTCTTAGTACAGGGCCTACTATAAGCTCTTGGAGGATTGGCTACATCAGGGGTGTGTGGCCTAATATGCAAAGGAGTTCCTGCTGTAGGGGTGCAGGAACCAGTGTCAGACATCACGCTGGCAAACCACGTGACTTGCCTGTGCTCCCTGTACCCTGCAGGGCCCCAACCGAAACCGCTTCATGTGCATTATACTTTGCCCTATTGTAAAAGGGTATCAATCATTACCTGAGCCAACGCCTGGTTTCCGAGGATAAATAAAGCGAGCGCTCCTGGCTCAGGAGGAGCAGCTTCTTTACCCCACTGTCATCTCGTCTGGTTTCTTGACTCCCACAGTATCTTGACTCCCACGGCTCCTTGACTCCTACAGCTGGTGACCCCGACGTGATCAGCTCCCGCTCCTGCTCACCCGACCCTTCGGTCTTCACGGTGCACCAATTTCAGGTGAGTATGGGGGAAACGTTGTCTAAGGAACAGGTAGTGCATGCAGATGAACTAAGGAAATTATGTCAGTCACAGCAGCCAGACAGATGTCCGTCAGGGAAAGAGATCCTTGAGCTCCTGCGGGAGATAGACTGCCAGTGTCCATGGTATCCACAATGTGGTTCCATGAAGCCCAGTGACTGGGGGAAAATCGGGGCGGAATTAAAACAGGAACCCCGCGCTCCTATGTCTCTGCTCATAACCTGGCAGCGGATTCATCATGCTATTTGCCAGTTCACTCCGGCTGAGAACATCCTCTGTAAGCCCCCTGAGACGTCGGGTGAACCCCCTCCTTATCTCTACCCGGCCCTGGCCCCTTGGTCAGAGGCCTCAGCTCCCGTGGGAGCTCCCCAGACGGTTGTGTCACCCAGTGAGCCTCTGAGCTCAGCCCTCCCGGTGCCCCAGTCCTCTCCCGCCATCCTTCTCAGTCCCTTAGAGCTCTCTTTGGCTCGAGCCCAAGAGGCAGGGGAACTGGACTTGTCAGAGGATTGGGGGGGGGGATCTCCAGGGCTGTTCCCCATAACACGGGGACCAGATCCTAGTCACCCTGACCGAGTTTAGGTGACCTGGACAGGGCTACCTTATTCTGTCCTGAGAGAATTGAATAAATCTATTAAGGATTATGGGTTAAAATCCACCTTTGTGCAAGGGACCTTGGAGGGCATCGCCCAAGGATATGCCATGTTGCCCTATGATTGGAAAACCCTCTTGAAATAAACTCAGCCAGATTCAGCTTGAGTTAAAGAAACTGGAAAGAGTTACAATTTTGAGCCCCACCCAGGCAGAAAGCTCATTACGTCCCTCTTTTCCACCTTTCTTTGTAAAAACTTATCAGGATTAGATAAGAGAGTACTGGCCAAATCCATTGTGTCTGTTAAAACCTTCCCCTTCTTTCCCATCTAGGAGGGGAGGTGGAAATAGTGTGGAAATATTTTTGAGCTGTTTTGAATTCTCATCTCCTGATTTTGGGTCTAAAAGATATAATTTCAAAAGTCTTTCATTACCAAACCTTTTTCTAATATTGCAGTCTCTCACAGACAGCCTCTCCCCAGCCAGAGAAATACCTGGATGGAAGATGTGCATACTACTTTGTTTTTGTAAGGTCGCCAGTCTCCAGGTGGGACCTGGAGGTCTCTCCCGAAATCATAGCCTTTTCCCCAATACATTGAGGCTAAAGCCTCTGGAGGGAATAGGTGTCCAAGGAAATGAACTGCACGCCTTGTGATTCTCACATCTGATTCAATATTTCAGGAATCTCCAGCCTGGAGCTGGCATCCCAAAGTTCTACTTACAGCTAATCCTTCTCCGCTGGAGAGACTCCTCTGCCTGTAAACTGCCCTAATACCAGGAGTTCTCCTAGGTTAATAATTTTCTAGTGACTGGTAAACCCTTTTAAAATAGTCCGCCTATGATTTCCATTGTTCTAAGGAAATGGTGCACCTCATAGAGAATCCTTTTTGTTATTTCTAGTAGTTTTCTTATACAGGGCAATGTTTTAAACTTTACCTCACAAATTTTGGTTCCTACAAGCAGTATAGGACATCTGTACATTTCCTTGGGGTAAACTTACCCTCTCCCTGTGCTTTTTCTCTCTTAAGCTTCCAGACCTCATACTCTTGTTTTTTGGCAGAATTCCTGAAAGTTCTTGGTCTCCATTAGAAATCTGGATTCCTCAAATGTATTTCAACTATTGATATCTTCATTTGCCCTCTGAATGTCATTTGTAGTTATGTTCCATCTATGATCAATCTTCCCCTTTCTAGCTATTTGGTGCAGCTTGAGTTTTAATTGTTGTTTAATCCAGTCTGCCTGTGAAAAAAGGTATCCACATGTTCTTAAAAGGCCCCGCCTTGTGGGCTCAGTATATCTTGTTAGAGCCTGACTTTTCTGAGTGAAAACCCTTTTCTATTTTCCATGTTCTCAAGGAAATGAGCCATAACCTGTTAGATTCTTAATGTAGATCCCTCAGGGTTCATTTCTGATCATGATTTTCTTCTTGCTACTAAATGTCCTTTTGTGTTATTTTTGCCTCAATAAAGGCCCTTCAATTTCAGTCTTGTTGTATTATGCTCAACTTTTGGTCTACTTGGTATTTCTGACAGCGTGTTGCCTTCCAGCAACACATTCTTTGCACTCTGTGTATGCACAGGGGAAACTCATTCTCTGGCACAAGCCTTAAACCTGGAGCATTGTGCCATCATCCTAGTTTTGCCTTTTACTCCATAAAAGGTCTCTTCTTAAAGGGATATGCTTTCGTGCTTCTAGTCTTTCTTTTGACTTGTCCTTGCAACAACTCAGCCTTTTAATCTTGGTCCTACAGATGCCTTGACACATCTTTTCTCTTTTCATGCATTGTTTTAGTGTGTCTATCAAGGTATTAACCATAATTTGATTTCTAGGATTTTGTGACTGTTTTTGTTAAGTTTGCTCATCTTTTCTCTCAATATAGATGTGCAGGGAATCTGGACCTGCAAATCAAGTCTAATGCATGCTCAGTAGTTCTAAAGGTTGTTGATAGTCCTGTTAAGAATTGTTTTATGTATGTGTAACCATTATGTTCCTTTTCAGAATCCTTGTTTTGTTAAGTTTTTGTTGAAATCTATGCTCACATGTGAGACCCCCATGCCAAGATCGTTTTAGCTGACCTAGCCCAGAGAAACACTGGATTTAGTGGGACCTGATCACCTCACTTATGTCCAGGTTTTTAATTTCTCTGCTCTAGCTCACCTGTCATTTTGGGTATGATCCCTCTCATATAAAGCTAGCTAGCATTGTTCTATTGAGGCCTCAGTTTTTGTTTTTGAAGTTTTTATATTGTTTTGACAATTTATTATATTCCAAGGCCATAGCAAAGGTTTTCTTTTGTCTCTTTTTTATGGAACTATTTTCATCATATGGGGGACGCCCCAAACTATGGTCATTTTCCTGGATTGTGCACAATGTTTTATTTTAAGTTTTATGTTGCAACAAAGAATATTTTGGGTTGTGTTTTCTGTATTGTGTATGTTACTTTCCTCCCTTGACAAGGAAGAAGCCTCCTGAAGTCCTGAATGCTTAGGGTACTAGGCAAACCTGCCCAATGCAGGCCCCTAACATGACATATGTAAGCTTGTGACGTAAAAGCTCACTGGTCACCATACTCTGGACAGGAAGACGCTTCACTAATAACTTCTTAAGACTCCTTTCTTCATGGTTGAATGTATGCATTTTTGATCTGCTTTCACTGCTCCCTACACTGGTACGGAGTCATCTCCATGTTGTCATGTGTGAATGTTTTTGGTTCCTTTTTGGTTTTTTTCCTCAAGCCCCCTGTTGCTGTATGGACCATCGGTGATACCGGCAGGACAGCACCGTTGCCAATTCTATGCTGGGTTACAGGAAGAATTCCCTTTTGGCAACCATACAGACACATTTCACTGGGTGCTAGGGGGGGTGGGAAGACTCTTTAGTTCACCCTCCCCTAGGACTTTCACATACCCAATAGGTCCATGGCAGAAGATCCTCTTCCAACCCCAGTATAAGAAGCTTATCAACGAGGGGAGAACGTGAAACGGGTTATTTCTCATTTTGTCCGCGCCATGGCTGTTATGGGTCGTCCTGCCACCCTCAAAACAGACAATGGCCCTGCTTCCTGTAGCTCCGCCTTTGCTGCATTTTGTGGCCACTGGCACGTTCGGCATCTCTACGGTATTCCCTTTAATTCCACAGGTCAAGCTATTGTGGAGCGTGCCAACCGTACCTTGAACGCTGCCCTGGCTGTTCTTGAAAAACAGAAAGGGGGAGAATCCCCCTCCGCTGTTTCCTGTGACATGCTCTGAGCACAAAACCTTTTTATTGTTTGTTGTTGGTTCCAGTCAATGCAGAACTAGTTACTCAGTCTCCTCCTCAGAATTTGTGAGTTCGACACGCTGCGTATATGTTTTGGCACCATGGTACTAATGTTACACTTGTGTATGAACCCCCCATGTCTGTTTCCTCTGTCTTTCCTGCCCACCCCCTTTCAAGCTCCAGAAATAGTGTTAGCCCAATTACAGAACTTAAATCGATCCTATATGTTTACCAACCCATTGGAGGACGATGTTAATGCTACTCGCTTTCGCATGCTTCATTACCAATATGCCTTACCAGGACTGTGCTTTTGCTGCGGCGCTACAAACAACGCCTTTTCCAAGTGGAAGGGACTTGCTGATGGGAACAAACATTGGCTTAGTCGCAAGAATCAGACTCATTGTAGTGATCGATTCTGGGTGGGAGGCGGTAATAACATGAACTGTAATTCTTCTTATAATGTTAATATTTCCCTCATGAATTCTACTTGGGACATGCTTCATGTCACCTTTCCATTCTTGTTTCCAAATGTTTCAACCTTTACCCCCGGGTCCATTTGTAGTGGGTGGATCATAAAAGACCCCAATTTATGGTTCTTCTGGGGTACGGGGCGGGCAGCCGCTGCAAGTCTCACAGGCATTTTAACCTTAGGCGGCTATTCTAATATAGTAGCGCAGGAGAACCGCGCTTCCATCATTGGACTCACCTGCCGTCTAGAACAGTCCATTAATGCAACTACCTCCATTATTCGTGACCTACAGAAGGAAATCTTCAGTCTGCACCAAATACAGTTGCAGCACCGGCTTGCCCTGGACTATCTGTTGGCACGCCAAGGAGGGTTTTGCAAGATTGTTGGGCCAGCAGCCTGTGAGGTACGTTTTCAAGACCTCAACCGGACCATCGAGGAAGAGTTGAAGCACTTGCACAACCTCATTGCGGATAATGCACTCCGTCCTGATTGGGACCCTTTCGCTTGGCTAACCTCCCTGCTCCCAGACCCTACTTGGCTCCGACAATTGATTTGTGCCATAATTGTAATTGTCGTTCTTTTAATCATTGCCTGTTGTTGTATTCAGTGCCTTCCTAATTTGCTGCAAATGTGTACACGTTCTAAGGAAACATGGCAACGGCGTGCATTGTATTATGCTTATCATCAGCTTAAAAACAAAAAAGGGGGAGATGTAGGGGTGCAGGAACCAGTGTCAGACATCACGCTGGCAAACCACGTGACTTGCCTGTGCTCCCTGTACCCTGCAGGGCCCCAACCGAAACCGCTTCATGTGCATTATACTTTGCCCTATTGTAAAAGGGTATCAATCATTACCTGAGCCAACGCCTGGTTTCCGAGGATAAATAAAGCGAGCGCTCCTGGCTCAGGAGGAGCAGCTTCTTTACCCCACTGTCATCTCGTCTGGTTTCTTGACTCCCACAGTATCTTGACTCCCACGGCTCCTTGACTCCTACATCCTGCTACAAAAAAGTCCTATACCCAGCGGAAAACTTGGTTGGTTTAAAAGGTGCCGCTGGACTCAAATTCTGTCCTGCTGCTTCAGACCAAGATGGCTGCCCACCTGAATCTCTCTGGAAAAGCGTTGTGACCCACCTATGGGTCCAGACCCCCAGCTTGGGAACCACAGCGCTAACGTTACCTGTTGGTAGACATCTTGTGTTCATTTGCTGAACTCGGACAAACCTTGGTGTTGACAGAAAATCAATTTAAATACCTACCACCAAGAGATTGTGTTACTAATTCCTTTTTCAACCCTTCTCTGATGACTAAAAGTGCAGAAAAGGTGCCTGGGCTTTGCCAAACCAATCAGCCATATAAATGCCTGTTTAATCTCTGATACAGCGATAACGGGGGCTCTGCTTCTTACATCTATCTGCACAGAATCCATTAGCTGTTGGTAGGACCCCAAGGGACCTCAGAGCCTGTCCACATTGATCTGATAGCAGGACCCCAGTTTGTTTGGTCTAGAGATGCTCTCCTTTATCTGTCTGAAATGTCACAGCATATACATGCCACCAGTACAGCAAAATCATTACAGATTACAGTCAGTTTGAGGTAGCAGATTAACCAGCCGGGTTCGCCCCCCTCCCTGCCCCAATAACCTTGGGGGAGATTCTATCATCCCATACTGTGCTGAGTTAGTAAACGCAAGAAATGCTTAAACATGCTGGAACTCAGATCTGCATCAAATTGGCGTTATCGTAGCATAAAAGGATACCTAAGAGCAGGGGTGTCGAACTCATTTGTTATGAGGGCTGGATCTGGCCAAACCATGTCAGGCCGGGCCATGTGTGCACCTATTTAAGATTAGGTGTATACCTATTTAAAATTAAAGGACATAGACAAACACAACTAAAGATTTTTTAAAAACTTAAAAAAACAAAATATGCTTAAAACATTAGTTGGTCTTAAAGGTGCTTTTTTTGTATTTCTCCCGTGGGATCCAGGGAACTGGGTAAAGGAAGCTCTGGCTCTTTCCCTCCCTCCCCAGGGGACCACGAGGGGGAGGAGCCTCAACCAATGGAGAAAATCAAGGTTTTGCTTTGTAGCTCCTGCACGATTGAGCAAGCCCTGCAAAGCAAGCTGAGATACAAAAAGAAGCAAGAAAGAGAGAGAAGGATGCAGACAAGAGCCCGTTGCTCGAGGGCCTGATAGGAGCCCGCCAGGGGCCTGATACGGCCCCTGAGCCACATGTTTGACACCCTTGCCTAAGAGCACTGAATGCCACCGGAAACTAAATGATATTAGTGCCTAAACTGTTTTAATTGTTTACACTCTGGATCTGATGAATTGTTTAAATGTTTAATTGATTGAATTGTATGGTTACTATGATCTACTAATTTATTGTTGTGAGCCGCTCTGAGCCTGCTTCAGCGGGGAGGGTGGGATATAAATCTAATAAATCAAATCAAATCAAATCATGCCTGCCTTTTATTTTGAATACTCCGTAAAGTTTAGACGCTTGCCTGAATTGTTAATTCAGTATACTTACCTTCAAGAAGAAATAAGCTATCTTGATGTCTTCTGTAGTTCTTTGGCAACACAAATTTAGTGATAAAAGTATAATATTTATAATAATAAAAATAGAAATCTACAAAGTTACTATTGTTCAACACAGTTGTTTTGTTTTTTACCTTTTATTTTTATCTTCCCAATCGATTGGTCATTTTATGTGCTTTTATTGAGTTATTTTAAAATATTAAATGTTGCATTTAATCATTTAAATATTTTAATGTTTTTATGTGAGCCATCTTGGGGACCCTAACTGAGTGGAAAGGTGGCATTAATTAATTTATTTTATTTGACAGTAATGTCTTTTGAGGAGAAAGAAATGAATAGAATATGAAGTAATCTTTATGAGTACATAAGACATTATAATGACTGGGATGTAAAGAAGAAGACCATAGATTTATGCCCTGCCCTTCTCTCTGATCAGAGTCTCAGAGCAGCTTACAATCTCCTTTATCTTCTTCCCCCACAACAGATGCCCTGTGAGGTTGAACTTGTGGATCTTCTAACAAAAATCTGTAATCTTTCATTGAAATCTGCCTCCGTTCCTGAGGACTGGAAGGTAGCAAATGTCACCCCCATCTTTAAAAAAGGTTCCAGAGGAGATCCGGGAAATTACAGGCCAGTCAGTCTGACTTCAATACCGGGAAAGTTAGTAGAAACCATTATCAAGGACAGAATGAGTAGGCACATTGATGAACACGGGTTATTGAGGAAGACTCAGCATGGGTTCTGCAAGGGAAGATCTTGCCTCACTAACCTGTTACATTTCTTTGAGGGGGTGAACAAACATGTGGACAAAGGAGACCCGATAGATGTTGTTTACCTTGACTTCCAGAAAGCTTTTGATAAAGTTCCTCATCAAAGGCTCCTTAGAAAACTTGAGAGTCATGGAGTAAAAGGACAGGTCCTCTTGTGGATCAAAAACTGGCTTAGTAATAGGAAGCAGAGAGTCAGTATAAATGGGCAGTCTTCGCAGTGGAGGACGGTAAGCAGTGGGGTGCCACAGGGCTCGGTACTGGGTCCCATGCTCTTTAACTTGTTCATAAATGATTTAGAGTTGGGAGTGAGCAGTGAAGTGGCCAAGTTTGCGGATGACACTAAATTGTTCAGGGTGGTGAGAACCAGAGAGGATTGTGAGGAACTCCAAAGGGATCTGTTGAGGCTGGGTGAGTGGGCGTCAATGTGGCAGATGCGGTTCAATGTGGCCAAGTGCGAAATAATGCACATTGGGGCCAAGAATCCCAGCTACAAATACAAGTTGATGGGGTGTGAACTGGCAGAGACTGACCAAGAGAGAGATCTTGGGGTCGTGGTAGATAACTCACTGAAAATGTCAAGACAGTGTGCGTCTGCAATAAAAAAGGCTAACGCCATGCTGGGAATTATTAGGAAGGGAATTGAAAACAAATCAGCCAGTATCATAATGCCCCTGTATAAATCGATGGTGCGGTCTCATTTGGAGTACTGTGTGCAGTTCTGGTCGCCGCACCTCAAAAAGGATATTATAGCATTGGAGAAAGTCCAGAGAAGGGCAACTAGAATGATTAAAGGGCTGGAGCACTTTCCCTACGAAGAAAGGTTGAAACGCTTGGGGCTCTTTAGCTTGGAGAAACGTCAACTGCGGGGTGACATGATAGAGGTTTACAAGATAATGCATGGGATGGAGAAAGTAGAGAAAGAAGTACTTTTCTCCCTTTCTCACAATACAAGAACTCGTGGGCATTCAATGAAATTGTTGAGCAGAAAGGTTAAAAAGGATAAAAGGAAGTACTTCTTCACCCAAAGGGTGATTAACATGTGGAATTCACTGCCACAGGAGGTTGTGGCGGCCACAAGTATAGCCACCTTCAAGAGGGGTTTAGATAAAAATATGGAGCACAGGTCCATCAGTGGCTATTAGCCACAGTGTATGTGTGTATATAAAATTTTTTTGCCACTGTGTGACACAGTGTGTTGGACTTGATGGGCCGTTGGCCTGATCCAACATGGCTTCTCTTATGTTCTTATGAGGTACGTAGGCCTGAGAGAGCTTTTACAACAGCTGCCCTTTCAGGGACAACTCCAGCAATATGGCTGACCCAAGGTCATTCCAGCAGCTGCAAGTGGAGGAGCTGGGAATCAAACCCAATTCTCCCAGATAAGAGTCCATGCACTTAACCACTACACCAAACTGGCTCTCTAAAAAGCTACTTCCAGATGGGATTGTTGGAAAAAAACCTGTTTTTCTTTTGAACATCAGATGTCTGAGCTGTGTCACAAAAATCTCCTTCATTTCTAAAACAGCTCACTTTATGGTAGTGCTGGATTTACTGTTTTAGAAGTACATGTAGGCCCAAGATAATAATAATAATAATAATAAATTTTATTTGTACCCCGCCCTCCCCTGCTGAAGCAGGCTCAGGGCGGCTAACAAAGATGTCTTTGATACACACTTAACTGTGGGATCTTTGGATCAATTCATCAGGAGGTCCACCAGTGGGGCCAGGACATAATGTCCTGTCAGTAACCACCTTGCTCAGGTCTTGCCAACTGAAGGCCATGGCTCTGATCCATCTCACAGTGGGTCTTCCTCTTTCCCTGCTGCCTTCAGGGCCAACCTTACCACTGAGCAAACCATCAAACTATTATTAGAGAATTATTAAGCACAGCACTTTTTTGTAGAAAAAGCCCAGCAGGAACTCATTTGCATATTAAGCCATACTCCCTGGCACCAAGCCATAAGAACATAAGAGAAGCCATGTTGGATCAGGCCAATGGCCCATCCAGTCCAACACTCTGTGTCACACAGTGGCCAAAAAACCAGGTGCCATCAGGAGGTCCACCAGTGGGGCCAGGACACTAGAAGCCCTCCCACTGTCCCCCCCCACCGCAAGCACCAAGAATGCAGAGCATCACTGCCCCAGAGAGAGAGTTCCAACAATACACTGTGGCTAATAGCCACTGATGGGCCTCTGCACTATATGTTTATCCAAGCCAGCAGGAACGGCTTTCCTACTTTTAAAAAGCCCTGATTTTAACATTGGGCCCCCTAATTTTATCCGTTTGACCTTTCACTCTTATTTAATTTTTTGGGATTAAGGGTTTTCTTTTCTTTTTTTTTTTGTCCTTGGTGTCAGGAGCCTATGACGGAAGCGATGGGGCTGCGGTTGCAGCACTAACTGTGCACATGCACATCTAATGAATAGCAGAATCCAGCATGGGTGCAGGGGATGTCACTTGCTGACATCCGGTTCTGTTACCCATTCCGCATCATGCAGCCACAAAGTTCACAAAAGAGTAGCAGAACCAGTATTGACAAGCGTCCATTACATGCAGCCTCACCAGGTTCTGCTAGCCATTCAGGACCTGGGCGCATGAGCAGTGTGGGGACCGCAGTAACAGCCCCTCCTTCAGAGCTTCCTGAGCCCACCAGCACCATCCTCCCCTCCAGGGCTCTTTTTCTAGCAGGAGCTCCTCTGCATATTAGGCCACGCCTCCTAATGTAGCCAATCCTCCAAGAGCTTAGAGGGTTGTTAGTACAGGGCCTACTGTAAGCTCCAGGAGGATTGGCTGCATTAGGGGGTGTGGCCTAATATGCAGAGGAGCTCCTGTAAGAAAAAGAGCCCCGTGTTCTCCTCACAATTTAGTGGGGTCACTCAGTGCTGGGGACTGACCTTCCTCTGTATGGCAGGGGTGGCCAACAGTAGCTCTCCAGATGTTTTTGCCTACAACTCCCATCAGCCCCAGCCAGCATGGCCAATGGCTGGGGCTGATGGGAGTCGGAGGCAAAAAACATCTGGAGAGCTACCGTTGGCCACCCCTGCTGTATGGGGTAGTGCAAGACAGGGCTTTTTTTGTAGCAGGAACTCCTTTGCATATTAGGCCACATACCCCTGATGTAGCCAATCCTCCAAGAGCTTACAGGGCTCTTAGTACAGGGCCTACTGTAAATTCTTGGAAGATTGGCTACACCAGGGATGTGTGGTCTAATATGCAAAGGAGTTCCTGCTACAAAAAAGCCCTGGTGCTAAGAATCACTTAAATACAGAGCTACCAAGAGATAGCAACTAGGGGTGTGCAAAAAAAAAAAAAAATCGGAATTAATCAGATTTGGAAATATATGGGGCCGAAATATTCAGAATACCATATATTTCCAAATACCGGTATTCGAAATAGCCGTATATATGGGAGATATACGGCTATTTCCGAATATACGACCCAATTATACCCTATGGGCCATTGAAATCAATGGCAAAATAGGGTATATTGGAAGCCTCCTGGAGGGGAGGGGGTTTGAAGGAGAGCCGCCAAATTTGCAGGGGACTCTCCCCTAAGAACCCCCAAGTCCCAAAAAGATTGGGCCAGGGGTTCCCATTCCAAGGGAACTCAAAGAGGGTGCCCCTATCCCACCATTATACCCTATGGGCCATTGAACTCAATGGCAAAATAGAGTATAATCAGAGGCTACTGGGGGGCAGGGGGTTTGAGGGAGAGCCCCCAAAACTGCATAGAACCCTCAGACTCCAAAAATAGCTCTATAAAATCATGAAAGTGACCCACCCCACACAGCCCACACACCAACCCCCTCACACCAACCAGAGGTAATTAAAAAACCCAAAACATGACAGAAAGAAACTTAACTTTTAACACACACATACCCCAAAAACCAGAACCAGGAAAAGGGACAACAGGACAGGATGCAAAACCAACAGCAACTGATCCAAACAAATCTGAGAAAAGGCCAACAAACTCAACTGTTAAAAACTGAACTTTTTAACAATAAAAATTAGGCCAAACGGTGCCCCCCCCCCCAAAAAAACCAGAACCAGAAGAGAAAAGGAACAACAGCAGCACAACACAGCAGCAACAAATCAAACACGGAATCCTTTTAAAACAGTAAAAATCTTGACTTTTAACAATACAGGAACTTAACCAACCCCTCCCTCCCAAAAAAACCTTCACCCTAACCCCAAGAAATCCAAACCACCCAAATCAGGAAAAGTAAAAGGACACTGCACTTTTAAAAGTCCTCTCACTAAAGTAACATATAGGCAAATTGGCAAAAAAAACCCCACCCCAGGCCCCCACCCCCAGCAGAACCCCCTAACCCTAACCTCAAATAAGCTACCCACCCACCCAAATCTGGATAAGTAAAGGGACTCTGAGTCTTAAAAAGTCCTTTTACTTTTATCCTAACTAAAATAAAAACAAGAACCCCAAGACTGTCTTACCTTAGATGTCTTCTCTTCTCCAGGCAGGTCAGGCAAGGCTGAGAGAGAGCAGCAGCAGCTGAGGCCAAGGGACAGCGTAACACAATCTCTCTCACACACCAACACCAACACAGCAGCAATGGAATGGAGTCCAGCCAGGCAGACTCCTTAAAAAGGTTTTTTGACCTGACACAGCAGTTTCAAAAAATACCACTGCTCCTGTGATTGGCCAGAGAACAGTGTTTACTTGGATATCCAAGTAAACAAAAGAACAAGAATGTTGCTGATGGCTGAGGGATTAGCCCAGCCATCAGCTACATAACAGCCCCGCAAAGCATGCATTTGCAATGCATTTTGCAAATGCATGCTTTGGATTGGCTGCTGGGGCTCCTCTCCCCTTCCTCCTCCCTCCCTGATCCCAATGGGAGAGGCGGGAAAAGGCTTCCAAAGGCGGGAAAGGAGGCAAGAAGCTTCCCTGAGGCTGCAGAAGCTCCTTTCCTGTCTTTTACATTGAGTTCTGTATACTTCCGAATATTGATACAGAAGTATACAGGGAGCCGTATATGGCTCCCAGATAATGGCTTCTAATTGGATTCAGAAGTATACGACGCCGTATACTTCCAAATCTGGGGGTATTCGGCGGTCTATTCGGTTCAGCTGAACCGAATGCACACCCCTATTAGCAACTTGTTTCGGCAATTGGAAGTTCAACTAAGTTAAAGTGCCACTGGTTTAGAGACAGTACTGGGGATTCCAGTACTTCTGGGGAGGGGAAGGTATGACGGTGGGACTAGGCGGAATTATAAGGGAAGAAGACCGAGACATGACAGTGCTCGACCCCCTTCCAGCCTACGTCCCATCCCGACGGTGGCAGGTAGTAGGGCCAGGTTAAATCGCTCGCCTCCGTCACTGGTGTTATGCAGTGCCAGGTCCATTAATAATAAGACCTCTATCCTTCGGGAGTTCCTGTTTGAACAGGATATGGACCTGGCATGCGTGACCGAGACCTGGGTGCGTGAGGGAGAGACTGTAGCTCTCTCCCAGCTGCCCCCCCCCCGGGATTCTCGGTCTTTCACCAGTCCCGGACTAGTGGGCGGGGGGAGGGGTGGCTCTACTCATACGAGAGGCTTACTCCTTCCGGGCTCTCCCGGCCCCGGAGATTAAGGGCATTGAATGGGGAGGGGTTGGCGGTTTGGCTGGTGTACAGACCGCCTAATGCACTGGCCGACGCCTTACCGTCCCTGATGGAGGCCGTAGCAGGCTGGGCATTGGAGTACCCAAGGCTCTTGATCCTGGGTGACTTCAATGTCCATGCCGATGACATGTCCTCCAGTCAGGCGACGGACCTAGTGTCATCCATGGCGACGCTAGGACTCTCCCAAGTTGTTACTATGCCCACCCACCAGGCGGGGCACATGTTAGACTTGATCTTCACGGCGGGAATTTTAGTGGACGATATTACTGTTCAAACAGTGCCATGGTCGGACCACTATGCCCTCAAGGCTCGTGTGGATATTTCACCCCAAGCCCGTTTAGGCGGCGAGCGTATTTTAGCTCACCCGCGGAGTCAGATGGACCCTGAACAGTTCCAGATGGCTCTACGGGATCCCTGGCCCTCTGGCGATTCCCTCGATGACCTGGTGGAGTCTTGGAACAATAGGTTCTCCAGGGCCATCGACAAGATCACACCTAGACGTCCTCTGCGCCCTCGCCTAAAGCTGGCACCTTGGTACAACCAGGAGTTACGGCAATTAAAGCGAGGACTCAGACGACTAGAGAGGCAATGGCGGTGCACTCAAGACGAAGTGACTAGAACATCTTATAGGAATTGTATGAAGTCCTATGAGATGGCAGTCAAAGCCGCAAAGAAAATATACTTTGCGGCTAAGATTGCGTCTGCAATTTCGCGCCCAGCACAACTGTTTAATACAATTTGGACTCTTATAACGCTGCCACAGGGCAGCCCAAATTCTAATCAATTGGAAATCGGCTGTGAGGCTTTTGCGAATTTTTTTGCAGATAAAGTCGCGTCGCTCTGCCGCGACTCCCACACCATATTGGAGACAGTATGTGAACCCGAGGCTCCTTGCCTGTCTTCAGATTGTGTCTTGGATGGTTTCGGTGCTCTCAGTCTGGAGGAAGTTGACAGGATCCTCTTGTCTGCACGCCCTACAACTTGTAATTTGGACCCTTGCCCCTCCTGGCTTATTAAAACCTGCCAGAGGGAGCTTAGGTATCCTGTACGGGATATCATAAATAGATCCCTGATGGAAGGGCAATTTCCAGCACCTCTTAAAGAGGCAGTGATCCGCCCCCTCTTGAAAAAACCAACACTAGATCCGGCCGAATTGGCACACTATCGACCGGTTTCGAATTTACCCTTTTTGGGTAAACTTATTGAGAGGGCAGTGGCGTTGTAACTACAGAGCTTCCTGGAGGATGCTTCTGTCCTTGACTCCCACCAGTCGGGCTTTCGCCCGGGTCACGGGATGGTTGCCCTGGTGGATGATCTTCAGTGGCATCTGGATCGAGGTGGCTCGGCGGTACTGATGTTGTTAGACCTACCAGCAGCGTTCGATACGGTCGACCATCGGTTGCTGACCTGCCGTCTCGCCGACGTGGGGATTCAGGGGTTGGCTTTACAATGGCTGACCTCTTTTCTCGAGGGTCAGGGACAAAGAGTGGTGATTGGGAATGAACTGTCCCGGAGGCACCCGCTTGATTGCGGGGTGCCTCAGGGGGCAGTTCTCTCCCCGATGTTGTTTAACATCTACATGCGCCCCCTTGCCCAGATTGCCCGGAGATATGGGCTGGGTTGCCACCAGTACGCTGATGACACCCATCTCTATCTACTCATGGACGGCCCAGAAAACCTGGACCTGGCGTTGCAAGCCATGGCTGGATGGCTCAGGCTGAGTGGATTGAAACTAAATCCAGCAAAGAAAGAGGTCCTTTGCTTGGGTCGCCGTGGTCCAGGGAGGGAGATTCCCTTACCTGTTTAGGCAGAGAGCGTATTTTAGCTCGCCCGCGGAGCTTGATGGACCCAGAACGGTTCCTAACAGCCCTGCGGGATACCTGGCCCACTGGCGATTCCCTGGATGACCTGGTAGAGTCCTGGAATGATGGACTCTCCAGAGCCATCAAGGTGATCGCACCTAGGCGCCCTTTGGGCCCCTGCCTGAAGCCATCGCCCTGGTTTAACCGGGAGCTGCGGCAATTAAGGTGGGGACTCAGATGACTGGAGAGGCAATGGCGGCGCACTCGAGATGAAGTGACCCGAACATCTTATAGAGAGAGTTTGAAGGCCTATGAGATGGCAATCAAATCCGCAAAGAAAGCATTCTTCGCGGCCAAGATTGCGTCCGCAACTTCGCGCCCGGCACAACTGTTCGATATAATTCGAGGACTTACAACGCTGCCGCAAGGCAGACCAAATTCTATTGAATTGGAAATATGCTGTGAGGCTTTTGTGAATTTTTTTGCGGATAAAATCGCGTCACTCCGCCTCGACCTCCCTGCCAGTTTTGAGACAGTTCATGAAACCGAGGCCCCGAGCCTGTCTTCGGATTATACTCTGGATGGTTTTAACCCCCTCAGCCTGGAGGAAGTTGACAGGATTCTCTTATCTGCTCGCCCAACAACTTGTAAATTGGACCCATGTCCTTCCTGGCTTATTAAATCCTGCCAGAGGGACCTTAGATATCCTGTACGGGATATCATAAATAGATCCCTGATGGAAGGGCACTTTCCAACGCCACTTAAAGAGGCAGTGGTCCGTCCCCTCCTAAAAAAAAACATCTTTAGACCCGGCCCAATTGGCACACTACCGGCTGGTTTCAAATTTGCCCTTTTGGGGCAAACTTATTGAGAGGGCAGTGGCGATGCAGTTACAGACTTTCCTGGAGGACGCTTCCGTCCTTGACCTATTTCAGTCTGGCTTTCACCTGGGTCATGGGACGGAGACGGTGTTGGTTGCCCTGGTAGATGACCTTCAACGGCATCTGGATCGGGGTGGCTCGGCAGTGCTGATGCTGTTGGACCTATCGGCTGCATTCGATACGGTTGACTATCGGTTACTGACGTGCCGCCTTGCCGATGCGGGGATTCAGGGGTTGGCCTTACAGTGGCTTTCCTCTTTCCTTGAAGGTCAGGGACAAAGGGTCGTGATTGGGGGGGAGCTATCCCGGAGGCGCACACTCAACTGTGGTGTGCCCCAAGGGGCGGTTCTCTCCCCGATGTTATTCAACATCTATATGCGACCCCTTGCCCAGATTGCCCGAAGGTATGGGCTGGGGTGTCACCAGTATGCTGATGACACCCAGCTCTATCTGCTTATGGACGACCGACCGGCCTGCGCCCCGGAAAATCTGGATCGGGCATTACAGGCCATGGCTGAGTGGCTCAGACTGAGTGGACTGAGACTAAATCCTGCGAAGACAGAGGTCCTTTGCTTGGGTCGTCAGGGACCGGGGGGGGGGGAATCCCCCTGCCAGTTTTTGGCAGTGTGCTGCTGATGGCGGCGGACAGGGTCAAGAGCCAGGGGGTACTATTGGAGCCTTCCTTAAAGATGGAGGCTCAGATAGCCGCCACTGCCAAGTCCGCGTTTTTTCATCTTAGGCGGGCAAGGCAGCTGGCCCCCTTCCTGGATCACGACGAGCTAGCAACAGTGATCCATGCTACGGTCACCTCGAGGTTGGACTACTGCAATGCCCTCTACATGGGGCTGCCCCTATGCCGAACTCGGAAATTGCAGCTGGTGCAGAATGCCGCGGCCCAGCTGCTATTGGGCCTCCCAAGATGGGGACACATTCGGCCGGGTCTTCGGACTCTACACTGGCTTCAAGTGATGTACTGAGTTCGGTACAAGGTGCTGGTCATTACCTTTAAAGCCCTATATGGTCTGGGACCTGCCTACCTGAAGGACCGTCTCTCCCCACATGTTCCCCAGAGAGTATTGAGATCGGGAAGCCAAAATCTTCTCGCTATCCCTGGGCCAAAAGAAGCCCGCCTAAAATCCACTAGGGACAGGGCCTTCTCTGTTATGGCCCCTACATGGTGGAATCAGCTGCCGGAGGAGGTGAGGGCCCTGCGGGACCTTGTTCAGTTTTGCAGGGCCGGTAAGACAACTCTCTTCCGGCTAGCCTACACCTAGCTGAGATGAGAAACTAAATGTAGCTTTGCCAGACTCCTGTTATACATATTTTTGTAATGTTTAATGGTTTTAACTGTTTTAAATGTTTTAATTGCTTATATATTTAAATACTTGTTTAATTTTATGTTTGACTATTTGTTGGGAGCCGCCCTGAGCCACTTGTGGGAAGGGCGGGATATAAATAATAAATAAATAAATAAATAAATAAATAAATAAATAAATAAATAACCAGCTCTTGATGGTGTGCCTCTGACAGCGGCGCACAGGGTCAGGAGCTTGGGGGTGCTGTTGGAGCCTACTTTAACTATGGAGGCTCAGATAGCAGCCACCACCAAGTCCGCATTTTTTCACCTTAGGCAGGCAAGGCAGTTGGCTCCTTTCCTGGAGAATGGCGATCTGGCAACAGTGATCCATGCAACGGTCACCTCGAGGCTGGACTACTGCAATGCCCTCTACATGGGGCTGCCCCTGTGCTGAACCCGGAAGCTACAGCTAGTGCAGAATGCTGCCGCCCGGCTGTTGTTAGGGCTCCCTACAAGGGAGCACATTCACCCGGGGCTTCGGAGACTGCATTGGCTGCCGATAGCATACCGAGTTTGGTACAAGGTGCTGGTTATGACCTTTAAAGTCCTTTATGGTCTAGGACCTGCCTACCTTAGGGACCGTCTCTCCCCACACGTTCCCCAGAGAGTGCTGAGATCGGGGTCCCAGAACCTCCTTACAATCCCTGGGCCAAAGGAGGCCCGTCTGAAAACAACTAGAGACAGGGCCTTTTCGATTGCAGCCCCCTGTTGGTGGAACCAGCTTCCGGAGGAGGTGAGGGCCCTGCGGAATCTTAGACAGTTCCGCAGGGCCTGTAAGACAACCCTCTTCCGGCTGGCATACAACTGACCGATATCTGAATATCCAAATTCAGGGTGGCTCACAACATAAAATAAACATTACATTGGTTTTACATTATAAAACATGGTTAAAACAGTTATAAATTATTAAAATTAACATAACATAACAATATGGCGTTATAAACATTAGATTTGGTAGACTTCTAAGAATAAGACATTAAAACATTTCCAGCAGCATGCCTAGCTTTGTCATTGATTCTGTCACTAGTTGAAGGCCATCTTGAAAAGGTGGGTCTTACAGGCCCTACGAAATTGATCTAAACATCTTAGGGCCCTCACTTCCTCAGGGAGTTGGTTCCATAGTAGTGGAGCGGTGACAGAGAAGGCCCGATCCCGGGTGGCCTTCAGTCTGGCCTCCCTTGGCCCAGGGATATTCAACTGGTTTTTCCCAGATGACCTCAGTGCCCTCTGGGGCTCGTATGGGGAGAGACGGTCCCCAAATTCATGAACATCAGCATATCTGAACTTTGGAATACTTGAAGAACCGACTTTCAGGGAAGATGTAGCATGGTTTTTATGTGTTTTTATGTATTTTACTGTATTAATTTTTAATGTATTTAACCTGATTTACTGTTAGAGTTTTATGTTGTGAGCTGCCCTGAGCACGCTTCGGTGGGGTAGGGCGGGATATAAATCGAAATAAATAAATAAATAAATAATAAATAAATAAATAAGGGAGAAATGGAGAAACGTTATGTAATGAGACTGTAGATTTCGATAACCAGGGATGGAATTCTAGCAGGAGCTCCTTTGCATATTAGGCCACACACACACACCAATGTAGCCAATCCTCCAAGAGCTTACAAGGCTCTTTTTTGTAAGGTCTTGGAGGATTGGCTACATTGGTGTGTGGCCTAATATGCAAAGTTGCTCCTGCTAGAATTCCACCTCTGTTGATAACTTAGGTATTATGCTAAGTTATATTTCTAAACACATCAGAGGCCCCTCTCTCTGATGGCTTTTTTTAAAATCACAGAACAAAATTCTGGCTAGCATTTCAGAGTCTCTGAAGCAGACTTGGCTAAATGGAACAAACAAAAAAAGGAGGGGGATCCGTTGTCTTCTTCCCCTGTGTTACAGAAAATAGAATACAATTAGCCTCCACTAGAAAAGGTATTTCCATCAGGTTCTGGTTTTCCACAGCCTTGAATGTCTTGAACGAATAACAGGAGCATTTTAAGTTCGTATTTAACAAATAAGCAATTTAATTCAAAGACTGTGAAAATACAAGGGGCTCAGAGATTGTTCTGTGGGAATAGATGTGTTATTTCAGACTAGGGTATATTTAGTACTCTGCCTTCCTCCAACTCATTAAATGCCATTTTCGGAAGATGGGGTTTATTTCTTTTTCTCTCTTTTTCTTTTTTTATTTCTCTCCCTCCCCCCCCTTTTTTTTGCTCACAGGCAGCTAATAACTTCCAAACCACAAAAGACAATTAAAGCAGATCAATACTATGATAACAGTAATAAAAGCATAATCATAACAGACACAAATTCAGCAATAACACAATTAGCAACATCTAAAGTCAAGCCTCCTGTGGATCTCACAAGGCAACAACATCAATTCCACAGTGGATATAGAAAAGTTCACAAAGAAGAACCTTGCTCCAGTCTGGTCAGTCTATTCTGGTAGGACAAACCATGAGTGGAATTCTAGCAGGAGCTCCTTTGCATATTAGACCACGTAGCCAATCCTCCAAGAGCTTACAAGGCTCTTTTTTGTACAAGGCTCCGATTGACTACATCAGGGGTGTTTGGCCTAATATGCAAAGGAGCTCCTGCTAGAATTCCACCCCTGGTCATGAGCAGATCCTCTCGTTGGGAGGGCTTTTATCTGTTTCTTCCAATGAATTCTCCCCTATTCATCTGATTAGATGCAGCCCTTTATCCAGTATAGCATAGCAGATGCCTGGGAAGGGCTGACATCAAGGGAATGAAAGGAGCTCTATTCACTCTGGATCTGCTTAAGCATAAATTCCTTTGGATTGTGTTGAAGTTAGTCACATTTTGACTGATTTCCCACTAGCCTTATGCTGCTCTCATGCTCCTCTTCTCTGCCAGGGCTTCCGTTGGATTTCACACTATCTGCCCCGGGGCTACAACTAGCTTCACCTTTTTTGCACAGCAAACCGAAACTGGGTTTTAGAGGATCTTGTTTGCTGCATGAAAGAGGCAGAGGGAGTTGCAGCCCCAGGGCAGATAGTGTGAAATCCAACAGAAGCCCTGCGGAGAAGAGGAGAGCGAGAGCAGCATAAGGCTAGTGGGAAATCGGTCTTTGTGTACATTTTGGTTCTGGTCTTGTGGCCAAGCATAGGTAACATTCATAAAGGAAGTAGAAAAGTGAATGTGATCTTATCAAAGTGCTACCTAACTCCTAATCTGTTCCCAAAGTGTTGATGCCAGCAACATGAAATCTGTTCATAAGAAATGGGTTGTTGGACTCATTTGTTATGAGGGCTGAATCTGACATAAATGAAACCTTGTCAGGCTGGGCCATATGTGTCAAAATGTAATGCCAGGTAGCGAAGATATAAACTTTATAAAGGACACAAACAAACACAAATAATAATTTAAAAACTTAAAAGATGCTTAAAAGATTAGCAGTCTCGCAAGATTTTGTTTATTTAACAGTTTCTCATAACTGATGCCTTGTCAGAACTGGTAACTTTCCTATCTGCTGTTAGCCTATGTGACTCCATATTGTAACCAAATCCTAACCCATGCAACCTTGCTCCAGCAACTAACAAACATCTCTGTGCATTTCAAACAAACTGTGATCACTGAAGGGTGACAGATAGCCTCTGGTCAACATCTGCAGGTGGCTCTTTGAAGCCGGCTCTCTCAGCAGGACTCCATCCTCCGTTACTGATAACAGACCCTGGGAAACAGACCGTTGTCTCTAGCTGTGTGAAAGATCGTTTTATTGTTGTCACCAGAACCGCATAAAGTGTATCCAATGCTAACTTTCGATATCAGTGTTATCCTGTAGCTTCAGCTCTGTAGTTCCCAATAAACGCCTATACTTTGCAACAAGTCCTGGGCCTCGTTTGGAGTTCTTCCAGTTCTGACATTATAACACTGAGCCCTTTGTTTTGGGACTTCTCCGAACTGGCAACCTGGCTGGATGGCAGCAAAGGCTCCAGACAACGGAGAGCCCACTACCCCAATAGACGACAGACTGTTGGAGCCAGGAGTGAACGCGGTGAGACGCAAGATCCGCGACCCGGCTCACTTCTCGACGGACGTCTTCCCCTCGCAGAGTTTGAGCCCGCGAAAGTCCACCAAGCTAATGGATGTGGCGGACAAGAGATACAGGGTGCTCGCCGCCGGGGCGGGTGGAGATGACTGGGACGCTGACGGAGACGAGGGCCAAGACCCTGAGTATGGATATAACAACAGTCTACATAGCTCCACAAAAACTTCCCCATTTCAGATAGTGAATGGCTATGAGGGCAAGCCGTTCCCCCACCTTCCCCTACCTGCAGGGGAGCCCAAACAAACATCCTGTCAACAATGGTGGGAAGGAGTTCAACAAGGGTGGGAAGTGATCCAAGAAAACCTGGAAAGGGCCAAGGAAGAATACAAACGGCAGTTTGACAAAAAGCACTCCCTCCAGTGGGAGTTTAAAGAGGGGGAGAAGGTCTTTCTGTCAACCAAGAACCTCCCCCTGCCGCAGGCTTGCCGCAAACTGGCCTACAAGTACTTGGGTCCCTTTACAATAAAACGAGTGATTAACAGTGTGTGATGGTGGAGCTAGAACTACCAAAATTGTTGAGTAAGATCCACCCTGTTTTTCATTGCAGCCTTCTTTGCAAAGATCCTGGGGCTACATCCTGGCACCCTCGCCCTCCCGAGCCACCTCCTACGCGAGTGAAGGGCCAGAGCCACCATGAGGTCCAGGAGATTCTGGACTCAAAGGTCCAACGGGGGGTCCTGTACTACTTAATCCGCTGGAAGTACTTCCCTCCGAGCTGTGACGAATGGGTCAAAGCTAGCGATGTGTCTGCACCACAATTGCTTAAGAAATTCCACCTGCTGTACCCACACAAACCCAGGGCGAGAGCTTAGGGGGGGCAGTATGTCAGAACTGGTAACTTTCCTATCTGCTGTTAGCCTATGTGACTCCATATTGTAACCAAATACTAACCCATGCAACCTTGCTCCAGCAACTAACAAACATCTCTGTGCATTTCAAACAAACTGTGATCACTGAAGGGTGACAGATAGCCTCTGGTCAACATCTGCAGGTGGCTCTTTGAAGCCGGCTCTCTCAGCAGGACTCCATCCTCCGTTACTGATAACAGACCCTGGGAAACAGACCGTTGTCTCTAGCCGTGTGAAAGATCGTTTTATTGTTGTCACCAAAACCGCATAAAGTGTATCCAATGCTAACTTTCGATATCAGTGTTATCCTGTAGCTTCAGCTCTGTAGTTCCCAATAAACGCCTATACTTTGCAACAAGTCCTGGGCCTCGTTTGGAGTTCTTCCAGTTCTGACACGCCTCTTGCTCTGAATTATTGCATCAAAATCTGGAGACAATGTGTGTTAGGGTTGCCAAGTCCCCTTCCTCCCTATTGTACCATAGAGTTTTCCCTCCCCAATGGCTAGAGTGTCTGAGAAAACCATAGAGTTTTCCCAGAAATGCCTAGAGTGGCCACTGCGCGCTGGCACGATGATGTCACTTCCGGGTGACATCATTGCGCTGGCACCATAGGGGGAGGTTCCTCTCACCAACTCAATGTGGGCCAGCAGGTTTGGAACCTCCAGGATGTGGGAAACCCCTCCCAGACCAGAGGCTTGGCAGCCCTAATGTCTGTGCTGTAACAATCTTGAGTATGCTGTCGAGATGTTCAGTTGTGTGTCTGTAAATTGCAAACCTATTTTTGATTATTGACATTTCACAACAGAAATCTCATGGTCAATACTTTGAGCCTAAGACCTGGGGAAAATATGAAATGGTTGGGCATTGCAAGCTTTTGTATGTAAGTTGCTTCTTGTGCTGGTTGGCCAGTGGAGAGAACAGAGGCTTTGCTCTGTAGCGCCTGCGTACTGAGCAAGCCTGGCAAAGCAAGCTGTGATGCAGAAGGAAGTGAGCAAACGAGAAGGAAGCAGATGACAGCAAGTTGCTCTTGGGCCTGATAGGAGCCCTCCAGGGGCCTGATCCAGAGTCTCAGAGCACGTCACAATCTCTTTTACCTTCCTCCCCCACAGCAGACACCCTGTGAGATAGGTTGGGCTGAGAGAGCTCTCACAGCAGCTGCCCTTTCAAGAACAACCTCTGTGAGAGCTATGGCTGACCCAAGGCCATTCCAGCAGCTGCAAGTGGAGGAGTGGGGAATTAAACCCAGCTCCCAGATAAGAGTTTGCACACTTAACCACTACACCAAACTGGCTCTCATTCCAACCTGTGCCCACTGGCTCTTCTCATGCTACTGTAACCCCCAGGAACTTATTGGTTTAACCAAAAAGTGAGTGACAGCAGTAGAAGGAATCTGTTTGCCAGAAAAGATTCCTTGGGCTCTTATCGCTGTGTATATTGGCTATATTTCTCATGCTGAGGATTGCAGCCAGCTTTCTGTGTTGCCTGCTTTGTTCTTTTGTACGAGAGGCCACATGTTTGACACCCATGGACTAAGAGGAAAACTGTAGGGAAATGCCCAAAACCAAAGCTCCTGAGATCATCCTGTGATTTGGGTCACAATAAAAGGTACAGTAGAGGGACACTGCTTGTTGGGTTGGGGTCTTTTTTCCCAGCTATTATTATCCAGAACCTGTGAACCTGTGGAACCTGTGAACACAGCTATAAGATCATGGAAGCAGAGTGGTAAAGCTGCAGTACTGCAGTTCTAAGCTCTGCTCTCATGACCTGAGTTTGATCCCAGTGGAAGCTGGGTTCAAGTAGCCAACTCAAGTTTGACTCAGCCTTCCCTTCTTCTGAGGTCAGTAAGAACATAAGAGAAGCCATGTTGAATCAAACCAGTGGCCCATCCAGTCCAACACTCTGTTTCACAGAGTGGCCAAAAAAACAAAGTGCCATCAGGAGGTCCACCAGTAGGCCAGGACTACTAGAAACCCTCCCACTGTGCCCACCCACCCCCAAGCACCAAGAATACAGAGCATCACTGCCCCAGACTGAGAGTTCCAACAATATGCTGTGGCTAAAACGAGTACCCAGCTTGCTGAGGGGGGAAGTGTAGATGACTGAGTAAGGCAATGGCAAACCATCCCATTAAAAAGTCTGCCGTGAAAACGTTGTGACGCAACGTCACCCCAAAGTAGGAAATGACTGGGGCTTGCATAGGGGACTACCTTTTTAAATGATACAGAAGGAAAATACTGATTTGTAGTTTCAAAAGTTTAAACGTTGTGTTGGTACTGCATATATATATGTATGTATTCTTGGTATTCTCTGTATTTTTAGCATTGTTCTGAAGGTATGTTTTATATACTTAAATTTTTCCAGTCTTCCAAACATTCAATCAAAACTCCTGAAACTCAGTTTTGACGGAAACCAGAAATCAATTTTTCTTCCCCCACTGGTGAGATAGGGAAGTATTGTCAGAACCAGGGGTGGAATTCTAGCAGGAGCTCCTTTGCATATTAGGCCACACCCCCTGATGTAGCCAATCCTCCAAGAGCTTACAAAAAAGAGCACTGTAAGCTCTTGGAGGATTGGCTGCATCAGGGGTGTGTGGCCTAATGTACAAAGGAGCTCCTGCTAGAATTCCACCCCTGGTCATAACTGAAGCTATATTTTATCTCCAATCATGAAAATTAATGTTATGTGATATTCATAGAAGAAGAGAAGGTACAGAAGAGACAGAATTAAGAAAAGGTGATCCATTGAGGAAAGTGGTTATTTAACGGAAAGTGGAAAGAAATGAGGCTGTGATAACACACACTAAATAATGCACTTTCGATGCACCTTCCAACGTGATTTTGCCAGTTCATACAAGTAACATCCAATTAGAAAGTGCCTTGAAGTGAATTGAAAGTGCATTCTTTAGTGTGATTGCAGCCCAAGTCAAATAACAAATCTCTTTGAGTGTTCAGAGCTAACAAACACGCACATTTAAATATGCAGAATACCTCATTTCATTGTGGACAACTGAAATGGAGAGAAATATGTATTGTCAGATTTTTTTTAATGGCTTTGTCATCTTTGCTGTTGTCAGAACTGGCTGCCATCTAGCAAGACGTTTGTACAGAGGCCAGGTAGCATAGTCCAGGGCTGCCATGGAAACCCAAGGAACCAAAGGGCTAACACAGAAAAGGTGGAGGGAAGGCACTGCTTAGTCCCCAGGACAGTTGCTGGGGGAGAATGTTTTAAAACAGTCCCTGCCTTCTTGACAATTCCATTCCTTCCCCTCACTTCACCCAGCGCCATCTTTGCAGAAGCGTTCCAGTAATTAAAGACACATCGAACATAGGATTCTGGAGTGCCCTATATTTAAATGATTTGAGGGCTATTTAGACACCTCTTCACTTAAAAATATGGAACTGCTAAATGCGCCAGCCCAGATATCATGGCGACTATCAGATACAAATGATCATGTCACCCTCTCAGTGGCAAAATTCATAGACACGATAAAATATAAGAGAAATAATACTGAGTAAGGTCATTTAAAATAATTTTTCGTTTTAACTTCTGCTTAAGGTGATAGTCGTATGAGCAGTACTAGACAGACAGGCAGGCAGGCAGGCAGACAGACAGACAGACAGACATAATGATATACAGCCATACTGAAATTAGAAAATCTATTGCCACCCAAAATATATTTCCTCCCTCCCTTAGATTTTGAATAGCTTTGACATAGCTCCCCCTTCCTTAAGAACTGGAGGTTGAAGGATTCTTACATTCATATTGTCTCCCTACTTCCAGGAGCTCATAAAAGAGAGTTTCTCTTAATTTTTGCCTCATTACCACCTTATTTGAAAGCCAGTTTGATGTAGCAGTTAAGTGCATGTACTCTTATCCGGGAGAACCAGGTTTGATTCCCCGCCCTTCACTCTGAATTTTAGTCTCAGAGCAGCTTACAAGCTCCTTTACCTTCCTCCCACACAACAGACACCCTGGGAGGTAGGTGGTGCTGAGAAAGCTCTCCCAGAAACTGTCCTTTCAAGGACAGCTCTGCAAAAGCTATGGCTGACCCAAGGCCATTTCAGCAGCTGCAAGTGGAAGAGTGGAGAATCAAACCTGGTTCCCCCAGACAAGAGTCCACACACTTCTGCCTCTTAAATATTAGGGTGTTGGAGGGAAACAATTATATCCCCTTTATTTCCTCGCCCCGGAATCACCTCTGTATAGCAGGCAGGAATTAATCTCATTCCCCATTCATGCTGTGTCTGTCTCAATATATTATTTAATACTGGAAAGGCAACTTTGCTGGCTACCTTTAAATCTTTTCAGACATCTTATTTTACTGCCACGGGAATTCAGCAAAGGAATCGTCTAATTTATATAAAGTCACCCAGAGGTTAATTAGTATATGAAGGTAGATTTCCTAAAGAGCATGCACAAAAGAACAGCTAAAAGCAATTCATAGCTTAATTTGTTTTATATATAGACCCCCCCCCCCTCTCTCACACACACACTCACAAACCATTTACTGAAAAAAAATCATGATTATCTTCAACTTTTTAGATTTTTAAAAAAATGATTTCAAATGAGACAATTTGCAAAGAAAGTCCTTGATATAGGTTGAGTCCTGGGACACCTTTAAGACCCATAAAGATTTGTTCTGGGTAGGGATGCCAAGTCCCTGCTGGCAGCCTGCAGGGGACTTTTTTTGTGCACACGCTGCACAATTACATCACCCGAAAGTGACATCACCATCTCCTTCCTTTCCACTCCCCACAACAGACACCCTGTGAGGTAGCGGGGCTCAGAGTAGGGTTGACAAGTGCCCCCCACACATGTGGCATGATGACATCATTTGCAAGAGATGTCATCGTGCTGGCGATGTCATGCGCCGACCACTCTAGGAGCTTCTGGGAAAACTATGGTTTTCCCGGACGCTATAGCAATGTGGGAGGGGAAACTCTATGGAAACTCAAGAGTGACCAGCATGCGATGTTGCTGGTGCGATGTTGCCGGTGCGATGACATCACTGTGAGTGACATCACCACACTAGTGATGTCAGGGGAGGATCCCCCCACTAGCCCAATGTGGGCTGGTGGGTTGGGAACCTCCAGGGTGGGGGAAACCCCACCCAGCCGAGGAGCTTGGCAGCCCTAGCTGAGAGAGCTCTCCCAGAACTGCTCTTGAGCAGAGCTACTCTGAGAACTGTGACTGTCCCAAGGCCATCCAACTGGCTGCATGTGGAGGAGGGGGGGAATCAAATGCAATTCTCCCAGATCAGAGTCTGCGCCCTAAGCCACTATGCCAAACCGGTTCTCAAAATCAGGAGAAGGGCTCAGCCTCTAGGCCCTGTTGATGGATCTTCAGAGGAACTAGTTGGCCTTATGAACTAGTTGTTCCTTATGAAGAAAGGTTAAAATGCTTGGGGCTCTTATGCTTGGAGAAATGTCGACTGAGGGATGACATGATAGAGGTTTACAAGAGGTTTATGCATGGGATGGAGAAAGTAGAGAAAGAAGTACTTTTCTCCCTTTCTCACAATACAAGAACTCGTGGGCATTCAATGAAATTGCTGAGCAGTCGGGTTAGAACGGATAAAAGGAAGTCCTTCACCCAAAGGGTGATTAACACACAGAATTCACTGCCACAGGAGGTGGCGGCAGCTACAGCCATAGCCAGCTTGGATAAAGGGGATTGGATAAATTTATGGAGCAGAGGTCCATTTATTTATTTATTCTATGACTTGTATCCCGCCCTTCCCATAAAAATGGCTCAGGGCGGCTCACAGCAAACAATAAAACAGAGTTTAGATTATTATTACATATATAAACATTTTAAAAAGTCAGAACATTTAAAAACCTAAAAACCTTAAAATCTTAACATCAAATCTATACAGTATGGTTCACATCAGTGGCTATTAGCCATAGCATATTATTGGAACTCTCTGTCTGGGGCAAGTGGTGCTCTGTATTCTTGGTGCTTGGGAGAGGCAACAGTGTGAGAACTTCAGCTGCCCTGAGCCTGCTCCAGAAGGAAAGGCAGGATATAAATCCAATAAGCCTAAACCTAAACCTAAACCTAAACCTTCTAGTGTCCTGGCCCCACTGATGGATCTCCTGATGGCACCTGGGTTTTTTGGCCACTGTGTGGCACAGAGTGCTGGACTGGATGGGCCATTGGCCTGAGCCAACATGGCTTCTCTTCTGTTCTTATGGCCACTATGTAAGACAAGATGGTGGACCAGATGGATCAATCAGGCCTGGAAAGACCTTCTGCTGAGGCCTTGTAGTCATCGGTTTGAGTGGAGTGTACTGCTTTGGAAGAACCATTTGGCTGGCTCAGGATACAACCGTGCTTTCTTTAAGCTGTGTGGAATATAGGATGAGGAATGTAGGAGAAAAGGAATGCTTTCCTCATAAATCAAGTGAAAATGAACAATCTGGAGCCTTCACATCATTCGCTACGTCAATGACTCCCATTGTATTGGCGAGCCAGAACAGCTGGTAGATGGCAGCTCCAGTTGCTAATTACCTGGATTTTATTTGTATTAGACTTACCAAACCATTACTGATCACATTTTCCAAGGATTAAATTGCATGCTCTCACTCTTCCCCCCCCCCCCCCTTAAAAAGCCACAAAGTTGGCAGTGGATCAAACTTTTAGTTATTTGAAGGGAAAAGCTGGCCTGGCTGAAACACACATCCAATTATGGCTTTTCACAAGCGAGCCATGCAAGGCCTCCTAAATCTGCTGTGTTTCTCATTAAAAGTTGAAGGGTAAATATTTGGCATGTCTTAAACTTGGGATTCTAGGTGTGGTGCTGGTGGTGGAACATTCGGCCTCAAACGGCTTCTTTTAAAGCAACATCTGTGAAGCCAGTGGAGGAACTCTTACCATGGCCAGCTTGCCTTTAAATCTCTGGATGATGCACTGGTCCAGGGAAAAGAAATTCATGGAGAATGGGTCCAAGCCACTTTGGTGTAGTGGTGAAGAGTGGCAGACTCTACTCTGGGAGAACTGGGTTCAGTTCTCCACTCCTCCACATGAAACCTGCTGACTGAGTGATCTTGGGTCAGTCACGGCTATCTCAGAGCTGTTCTCTCCAGAGCAGTTCTCTTAGAGCTCTCTCAGCCCCACCTACCTTCCAGGGTGTGTGTTGCGGAGAGAGGAAGGGAGGGAGATTGTAAGCTGCTCTGAGACTCCGAGTGAAGGGCAGGATAAAAATCTGTCATCGTCATCCTCCTCCTCCTTCTCTTCTTCTTCTTCCAGCCACAGTGACAAAATGTCACTAATGTCACTAAATGTTCCATTAGCAGAGGCAGTGACTCTGTGTATACCAGTGCTGGGAGATGACAACTGGGGGCAGGCCCAGTGCATGGGGTTCTGTCTCCCGAGGCAGAACTCCAATGCACGTTCCCCCAGTACCTCCCCTTCCAGTACAGCAGGCGGTGGAGTGGAGAAGCCCCGTTTTTTCTTGGCTTTAAGGGGTTGAGGGAACTCTCCTGACCCCTTAAAGCCAAGAAAAAACACTGATCAGTTTCCCTTCACAGTGCTGGCTGAGTTTGGCAGGTGCTGCAGAGGGGAAACCTGTTTTTCCTTGGCTCTAAGGAAGAAGAAGAAGACATTGGAGGTGGATAGGAGTTTTCCTCTTAGGCCTCCCTAAGGCCTAACCAGGACTCAGAGGGAGCCACAAGGGAAGATTCTCTACCCAATGAACAAGTGCATCGATGTCTAGATAGACTTGGTTTAAAAGGGGGAAGAAAAGTCATCTCTTCCTCTGCAGGGAGGGACTCGCTTGCCTTCAGAGCTGAGTTGAAAAAGGCAAGACAGAGACTGACAGCTAAGCATTGGCTGGAGATCTTCTGGGATCACAAATGGTCTCCAGACTACAGTGGAAAAAAATGGCAGCTTTGGAGGGTGGTCTCTGTGGAATGAAATCCCCACAGAGTTCCTCCCCTCCCCAGGCATTGTCCCCAAACTCCCTCCAGAAATTTCCCGAACAGGAGTTGAGAACATAAGAGAAGCCATGTTGGATCAGGCCAATGGCCCATCCAGCCCAACACTGTGTCACATAAGAACATAAGAGAAGCCATGTTGGATCAGGCCAATGGCCCATGCAGTCCAACACTCTATGTCGCACAGTGGCCGAAAAAGCCCAGGTGCCATCAGGAGGTCCATCAGTAGGGCCAGGACACTAGAAGACTTCCCGCTGTGGCCCCTCCCAAGCACCAAGAATACAGAGCATCACTCCAGAGCTCCAGACAGAGAGTCCCAACGATACACTGATGGACCTCTGCTCCATATGCTTATCCAATCCCCTCTTGAAGCTGTCTATGCTTGCAGCCACCACCTGCGGCAATGAATTCCACGTGCTAATCACCCTTTGGATGAAGAAGTACTTCCTTTTATCCAGTCCAACCCAACTGCTCAGCAATTTTCATTGAGTTCTCAGCCATACTGTCAACTTAGATGACCACCTGCCCCCACTAGACTGTCTGCAAAGGATACTGAGGAGCAAAAAAGGAGGGGTTGGGAGAAGTGGTTAAGGAAAGCAAGAAAAAAATTGCAACAGATTGACGAAATCATTACTATATAATATAATAATTTTTGAATGATTTCATAATTCCATACACGATCACAAGTTTCACATGGGGCCTGCGAGACGAGAGGCTACAACAGAAGCTATTCGCGAGGGAGGAGCTCACCCTCCAGAGCGCCTTCAACGAGGCCGTAGCTTTTGAGTGATCCATGAGGACCTTTCCCAAAATTAGAGCCGACGCTGTCCACCAGGGAGAGATGGACCCCGGCAGACCGGAGGAAGAAGAGGCACTCCAGCTGCGCCGCCAAACAGGGACGGGCCCACGAGCGACCCCGAGCGACGGAGAGACCGCCCGCAACCAAGTGCGCCAGCTGCGGCGACCCCCACGAGCGAAGAGACTGCCCCTACCGCAACGTGGTCTGCAGGAGCTGCGGCAAGATGGGCCACATCGCGAGTGTCAGCTTGTATACATTGAAGTCTTGCTTTATGACCTGAACTGTTTATTTACTGTGAACTAACCCCATGCCTTTTGCTACACTAACCCTAGTATTGTGGAGAGATGGCCAGAGGGGGGGGGAAGCCAGAATACCAGCAGGCCTTTGAAATGTAAAACATCTAGCTGTTCCCAGGCGCCTGGAAGAGACAAGCAAGGCCATTGCAGAGGAGGAGAGAATGCTATGTAGGTGTGAGATAACAGATAGCCGCCCTGGCTTTTCTCAGCAGAGAAGCGCCATTTTTATGGTGGGAAATGATTTAAACCCCCTGGCCTTTGATGTGTATCCTTATATGCTCATGCTTGCAGCCCTTTCATTATTAGTATCAATGAACCTGCGTTGTGGAATGCATTGCTGTAATGAATAAACAGAAACTTTGTTTTCAACAAAGCTAAGCCTGTTCCTTGTTGAAACTTCAATGTACCTGCGCTGACATTTTGATACTAATCCCGAGAGGGCTTATCGGGGGAGAGTTACTTTGAAGCGAATGGCTGAAGAAGCACTCGATGACCGAGAGTCCTCCCCACTTAAAGAAAAGCCGTGGCACATTATCGAACCCTGGAAGGTGAAGAAGGTGAGCAGCCAAGCGCTGTTCATCACCCCGAAAGCCTACTGGAACCCCAGAACCTCTACCACGCTGATGGACGAGGCGGTGCAGAGACACACAAACCTCCTGCGCACCCCTGGGGAAATGGAGGACCGTGGGAGCCCTGACCGGCAGAGTGGCCTGGCTGGGGAAGGAGGGAGCCGGGAGCAGACCCCACGGGACAAGGGACGCCCAGACTCAGAGGGAGAGGATGGATGCGATTCCTGGGCTTCCTCCCCGAGACGCTTCCCAACCGAGGACCTCCGGAGGGAGATGGAGATCCTGGGATGCGACCTGCAGCAGGAAATGAAAGCCAACATGTTGCTAATGCTGCGGGAAGTGCAGAAGCAAATTGACTGAGCGTTGGCCCAAGAACCGGGGGGTTCCGGCAGCCAGGCACCCCCAGTCCTCTCCCCACCGGCCCCGCCGGGGGGGGGGCGGCCAGAGCGGCGGCGGCCCCGGCTGGAGCCGCCACGCCGAAAGTGAAGACGCTGGAGCTTGATGTCACTTTCGACGGCACCCCCAACAAGGTGGAATATTTCATCCTCCAGGCCAACAGCTACATGCACTACTGGGGAAACACCTTCCCAGACGAGCACAGCCAAGTCGCCTACCTTGGGTCAAAAATGATGGGGGAGGCCCAGTTGTGGTACGTGAGCCTCCACGACGTCCGTGACCCCGAGGTGGCTACTGTGGCTGGGTTCCTACAGGCCCTCCTATCCCAGTTCGAAGACCTGTTCCGAGAGACCCAGGCCATTGCAGCTATAGATGGGATCCGACAAGGGAGCAAGTCAATCAGGCAGTATGCTCTTGAGTTCCACAACCACTGCCGGAAGATCAGGGGCTGGAGTGAAGCTATGAAAGTCCGAGCCTTCAAGAAGGGGATCCACGCCGGTATCCTGGATCAGGCCCTCCAACAAGCGTGGCCCGCCACCCTCGTGGGCTGGATCCAACTGGCAGGCAAAGTAAAAACCAACATGAAAGAGGTGGCCCTGCAGCGCCAAGACCACCAAGTCAAACCTGGCCGGGAAACCCGCGCGGGTCCCAAGGCAGAACCCAAGAAGGCCCAAGGGGGGGGGAGCCCCCAAGCCTTTCACCGGGCCCCGCAAGTGCTACCAGTGCGGGGATCCGAATCACCTGGTGGCCAACTGCCCTGAACGTAGCCGAGCCACCACCCCGGCGGCCAAAGGCCCCCCGAGCGGGGCGAAGAAATCGACCAAGCCAAAGGAGTCGGGCCGCGGCAGCACCGCCCTGTCGATGGTGCTTGACGAGGATTCCATAATGCTGGAGGAGCTGGGGGAAGACCCTTGGGAAATCGAGCCAGCGGGAAACGGGGCCGACCTGCACTAGAGGGTGCCCAGCGGCAGGTCTCGGAGAAAGCGGCACCACTACGGGTGAGCATATCGGGGGAACTCATGTTCATACCGTTGACATTGTTAAATGTGAGACTGAAAAGATTCATCCATGCCCGAGCCCTAATAGACTCGGGGTGTACGCAGGAGATTATAACGCCCCGTTTAGTGGAGATGTTGGAACTGAGCAAAGAGCCACTGCCCGGACCCCTTGAATTCGAGCAGATGGATGGGACTAGAATGAGGGGGGAGCCCTGTACTGAGCAAACTCAAGAGATCCCGATGGGAGTAATTGACCACTGGGACTTGGAAGTGTTTGTGATCGCCCCTTCATGCTCTTTTGATATTGTCCTGGGCGTGGGGTGGCTGGCCAAGCACCAACCCAAAATCGAGTGGGGAGACCGCACCATAGACTTTATCAATAAACGGTGCACCCACCATTTGTGGAACGGACTGTGGGGGCCAACCCCCCCCCAAGAACGAGCGACTTTGTGTAACCATAGAGGAGATAAGAACCATTCCACCAGAATATAGGGAACTGAAAGGGGCGTTCAGTGAAATTGAAGCTGATGAGCTGCCGCCCCACAGGAGCATGGACTGTGCAATTGAACTCATCCCGGGCCAGTCACTGCCCAAGGCGAAACTATACTCCATGGGGTTGGCAGAGAAGGAAGAGCTGCGCAAATTCCTAGACAAAAACCTCTGGCGGGGATTCATCCGCCCGGCCACAGCCCCACATGCGGCCCCAGTGCTCTTCCGGAAAAAGAAGGATGGGAGTTTGAGACTTTGCACAGATTTTCGTGGAATTAACGGGATCTCAATGACTAACGCCTATCCCCTCTTCCTGATCAAGGATCTGTTAAGCGAAGTCTCGAAAGGGTCGATATTCACCAAGCTCGATCTCAGAGACGCGTACTTTAGAGTAAGAATCAAAGAGGGGGATGAGTGGAAGACTGCGTTTAACACCCCGCTGGGCCAGTTCGAGTACCTAGTCATGCCCTTCGGGTTACAAGGGGCGCCGGGGGTGTTCATTAACTTTATCAACGATGTGTTGCGGAAGTACCTGTACTGGGGGGCAGTGGTGTACCTGGATGACATCATTATCTACTCTAACGATCTACCGTCCCATGTGAAATTGGTCCGCGAGGTCTTAAAGACCCTCCACCAAAATAAGCTTTATGCAAAACTCCCCAAATGCGAATTCCATCAAAAAGAACTAGACTACCTAGGGTTCCGGGTATCGGGCAAAGGGCTTGCCATGGACCCGGCCAAAGTGCAAGCGGTGCTAGATTGGGAACCCCCGAGAACACGTAGACAGCTCCAATCCCTCCTCGTATTTGCAAATTTTTACAGCTCGTTCATTCAGGGGTTCACTAAGGTGGCCCTACCCCTGACAGACCTACTCCAAACCAAAGGGAAGGGGCCAGAGGCGAAAAAACCCAGGGCCAATCTCACATGGACTAAACAATGTCAGGAGGTGTTTGACACTTTAAAGCGCCTATTTACCAGCGAGCTGGTGCTGGTACACCCAAACGAACTTAAACCCTTCGTGGTTCAATGTGACGCCTCCGACACGGCCGTAGGGGCGATATTAATGCAGAAAGATACTGAGGGGCGCCTACAGCCATGCGCCTATATTTCCCGCAAATTCTCGAATGAGCAGCGAAACTGGTTGGTGTGGGACAAAGAAGCCTACGCAGTCACATTCGCCCTAAAGACCTAGCGGTCGTGGCTGGAGGGGGACCGAGTACCTTTTGAGATTTGGACCGACCATAAAAACCTAGAGGCCCTCATGGGCTGCCAGAAACTGACGGGGAAGCAAATTCGGTGGGCGGGATTTTTCGCTAAATTTTACTTCACGTTGCGGCACATCCCCGGCTCAAAAAATTTCTTGGCTGACGCTCTCTTGCGGCTTCCTCAACATGAGAGTGAGCGGGAAGAGATAATAGACTCGCTGGTGCCTCCGAGGCCGTGGCTGGGGTGGTGCAGACCCGCTCGAAAATGGCCGCCCAAAAGAAGGACCCATGGGGGGTAACAATCTGAAAACCGAAGTGGAGGGAGACAATCGCCCACCGGGGGTGGAAAAGGGGGAAGGAGGATTTTGGTACCACGAAGGAAAGCTTTATGTGCCAAAGACCCTGAGGGCAGACGTACTGCAGCACTGCCACACCAACAAACTAGCGGGGCACTTCGGCTACGTCAAAACCCTTCACCTAGTACACAGGCAGTTCTGGTGGCCCCATATGAAAAAGGACATTTCAGAATACATCCAGACCTGCCCCACCTGTCTGATGGCGAAGAGAAGGGGGGGGGAAATTCCCGGGCTCCTGCAACCTCTCCCCACCACGGAGCGACCATGGTCGGTAGTATCAATGGACTTTATAGTAGAGCTACCGCCCTCTCGTGGCCGAACGGTCATACTAGTGATAGTCGACACTTTTTCCAAGCAAGCCCACTTCATCCCCTGCCGAAAGCTCCCCACGGCAAAGGAACTAGCCCACCTATTCTTTCTCCACGTGGTCCGGGTCCACTCATTCCCAGACAAGGTCATAAGTGACCGCGGGCCACAGTTTGTTGCCAACTTCTGGTGGGAGTTTTGTAAACTAACGGGCATGGAGCAAGGGTTAAGCTCCGCCTATCACCCTCAAACGGACGGTCAAAGTGAGAGGGTGAACGGACTTTTAGAACAATACCTACGCTGCTACATCAACTTTCAGCAAACCAATTGGGTAGATCTTTTGCCATTTGCAGAGTACGGCTACAACAACAGCCTCCATAGCTCGATTAAAGTCTCGCCTTTCCAAGCAATGAATGGCTACGAGGGAAAGCCTTTCCCCTCCCTGCCGGGGGGAGACACTCCACCCCTATCGCCAGAATGTTACCAATGGTGGGGGAAGCTCCAGAAATCCTGGAAAATGATTCAGGAAAACCTGGAGGAGGCAAAGAGAGACTACAAAGCCCAATTTGACAAGAAACATAGCCCAGGGTGGGACTTCCGAGTAGGAGAGACAGTATTCCTGCCTACAAAGAATTTGCCCTTGCCCCAAACCTCCCGGAAACTAGCCTACCGGTTCTTGGGTCCTTTTAAAATAAAGAGGGTGATTAACAAAGTAACTGGAGAACTGGAGTTGCCTAAACTATTCAGTAAAATACACCCTGTTTTCCATTGCAGTCTTATCCGTCGCAATCCGGGTGGGTCGGAGTGGCATCCTCGGAAACCCGAACTGGAACCTATTCTGGTGAGGGGTCAGAAACATCAGGAGGTGAAGGAGATCTTGGATGCTAAACTGCAACGAGGGGTTTTACACTATCTCGTCCGCTGGTGCCACTTTCCGCCTAGCTGTGACGAATGGGTAAAACACTCTGATTTGAACAAGCCCTTCTTGTTGAAGCAATTTTACCTACTGCACCCAGACAAGCCCCGAGCAAGAGCTTAGGGGGGGGGCAGTATGTCAGCTTGTATACATTGAAGTCTTGCTTTATGACCTGAACTGTTTATTTACTGTGAACTAACCCCATGCCTTTTGCTACACTAACCCTAGTATTGTGGAGAGATGGCCAGGAGGGGGGGAAGCCAGAATACCAGCAGGCCTTTGAAATGTAAAACATCTAGCCATTCCCAGGCGCCTGGAAGAGACAAGCAAGGCCATTGCAGAGGAGGAGAGAATGCTATGTAGGTGTGAGATAACAGATAGCCGCCCTGGCTTTTCTCAGCAGAGAAGCACCAATTTTATGGTGGGAAATGATTTAAACCCCCTGGCCTTTGATGTGTATTCTTATATGCTCATGCTTGCAGCCCTTTAGCATCAATGAACCTGCGTTGTGGAATGCATTGCTGTAATGAATAAACAGAAACTTTGTTTTCAACAAAGCTAAGCCTGTTCCTTGTTGAAACTTCAATGTACCTGCGCTGACAGCGAGGGCCTGCCGTGCCAGACCCCCCCCCCCGCCGCCGCCAGTCAACAAACCAGGAGTCAACCGGCGAATACGCGACAGCATCAACCAGCATCAAGGTAATGAACTTGCCTGATGAGACCCCCCGCAAGGTCAAGGTCTCTGTCAGGATCGAGGGCAAGCCTTGCCTGATGGAACTGGACTCAGGTTCCTCCATTTCTATAATCTCGGAGGAATCTTTGAGGAAGCTGTGCCCACGTGGCTGGCCCAGCCTGCGGCCGGCAGGCTTCGTGCTTTGAGACTTTCAAAAGAACCCTGTTCAAGTCCTGGGTTGGGCAACAGTGGGGGTGGAATACAACGGGTTTAGGGGCAAACTCGATTTACTGGTGGTCAAACGACAGCTCACCACACTGTTGGGTCTAGCTTGGTTCCAGCCACTGGGAATAAAAATCGTGGGGGTACAGCAGCTGGGGGTGGGGGGATTCAAGGAGGTGTGTAAGGAGTTCCTGGAGGTGTTTGATGGGGCCCTGGGTTGGTACAAGGGGCCCCCCATATCCTTGCCCCTCGATCCCCTCATGCGGCCAGTAAGGCCCGGCGGGTCCCGTTTGCCCGGAAGCCCAAAATAGAGGCCGAGTTAGACCGCCTCATGGCCCAGGGGGTGCTGAAACCCATTTCCTATGCTGCGTGGGAAACCCCGATAGTGACCCTGGTAAAGCCAAACGGGGAGGTGCACATTTGCGCGGATTGAAAGTGCACTATAAACAAGGCACTTCAGGACAATCCCTATCTGGTTCCAGTCATCAGCCACGTTCTGGCTGCGTTAGTGGGGTCCAAGGTCTTTGGGAAACTGGACTTGGCCCAGGCGTACCAGCAACTGCCCGTGGACGCCGCCACAGCCGAGGCACAGACCATAGTCACCCACCGGGGGACGTTCAAGGTGCGGAGGTTGCAGTTTGGGGTGAGCATGGCCCCGGGGGTATTCCAGAGTCTGATGGATTCTCTCCTTAAAGGGATCCCTGGGGTACAGCCATTCTTTGACGACGTTCTGATCGCCGCCCCAGACGCAGAAGAATTCAGCAACTGGTTGCAAGAAGTACTTCGCCGTTTCCAAGAGGCCGGTCTTAAAGAGAAGCGGGAAAAGTGCTCCCTGGGGGTGCCCAGGGTAGAGTTCTTGGGGTTTGCGGTGGACGCTGCAGGGATCCACCCGACAAAGCCACCGCCATTGTGGAAGCCCCCACCCCCACAAATAAGGCGGAACTACAGAGTTTCTTGGGGTTATTAAACTTCTATCATTCATTCCTGCCCCACAAGGCCGCCATAGCACAACCCCTCCACAGACTCCTTGACAAAAATGCCCCATGGGTCTGGGGGAGGGCACAGGACGCTGCGTTTAAGGCAATAAAAGGGCTGCTCATCTCTAATGATGTGCTCCACCATTTCAATGAGAGCCTACCAGTGGTCCTTGCTTGTGACGCTTCACCGTACGGGGTGGGCGCCGTCCTGGGGCACCAACTCCCAGACGGGAGGGAGGTTCTGGTGGCCTACTACTCGAGGACCCTGACCCCGGCGGAGCGAAATTATGCCCAAATCGACAAAGAGGCTCTGGCAATCGTGGCTGGGGTACACCAGTTTAATGACTACTTGTACGGGCGGCGGTTCACCATAGCAACAGATCACAAACCGCTCCTGGGCCTCTTAGCCCCAGACCGCCAAACGCCTCAGATCTTATCACAGCGTGTGCTACAGTGGAACCAGTTCCTCAACTCCTACACATACACCCTGGTCCATCGGCCAGGCAAGGCGATGGGCCATGCAGACGTGCTCAGCCACCTACCGTTGCCGACCATGGGCCCTGACCCAGCCCCAGCCCACCATGTGATACTCATAGAAACGCTCCCGGAGCGGCCCCTACACGCAGCTGAGGAAGCGAAAGCCATGGGGCAAGACAAGATACTCGCGCGGGTTCTCGACTGGGTGGTAAGGGGCTGGCCAGTGGATAAACTGGGTGAGGAGTTCAGGCCATACACAATGCGGAAGGAGAAACTAGCTGCCCACAAGGGGTGTATTCTATGGAGGAGCAGGGTGGTGGTGCCCCCCCCCACCGCTACAGAGGCAAGTGCTAAGTCCCTCTATGAAACTCATCCAGGAATTGTTAATTCGGCACATACAGTCCGCCCCATTCCACCCGGCCACAAACAGCCAAGCGGAGCGAATGGTGCGCACCACTAAGGAAGCCTTGGCCCACATAGTGCAAGGGGACTGGGACCACTGTTTAGCCGCCTTCCTATTCGACAACAGGATAACCCCCAACCTCGTCACAGGGGTAAGCCCGGCGGAATTACTAATGGGGTGCAAGCTTATCACTAGACTGGATAGGCTGCACCCTTACCAGGCCTCGGACATCTGCGGGTCCCCCGAGATCAGGGAAGCGGCTAGGGGGTTCTTCGCGGGAGAGCCGGTGTACGCGAGGAACTACGCTAATGGCCCCGAGTGGGTAGCGGAACAGGTGCTGCGTGTCATAGGGTCCCGCCACTACGACGTAACCACAGAGGAGGGCCGAATCTTGCGGAGGCAAATTGACCAAATGCGCCGCCGCACCCTGCCAGATGAACCGGAGGCTGTGCAGGGCGGCGAGGAGCCCACTGCTACGCCGCCCCGATGAACGGCCCCACCGGCAGTTCCGACTGAGCGGGTAGCGGAGCCACACAGAAACGAAGATGACGACCACACGGCCAGAGCCCCGGCCGAACTGGAAGGCACGAGCAGCCATAGGCCAGCGGTTCCCTCATGCGAGGAACCCAGCGCCCCGTCCGCCACAGCAGCCGGGCCCCCGACTGAGCCGGTGGCTGCACAACCCCCCCCCCCAAGGGTCACCCCTGAGATCGACCAGGGTGCGCACAGCTCCCGCTTACTTGAAGGATTATGTGTCCTGAGCTAAGGGGGGGAGGAGTGTTATGTATTGACTTAAGATGGTACCGCATGGTGAGTCCTATGGACAGTGACCCCAGGGTCCCCGGATGTAGCTCGCCAATCGCCCCGCCCACCAAGACCTGTGGCGGGAAGTTTGTACTGACCAGGATTGGCCTGGTCAAACCAGGGGGGCTGTCCGGGCAATGTATATAAGCGGGGCCCGTCCCACGTGTTCTTTTGTCTTGTAATGTGGTCACATTAAAGTATGTTGCCTTCAAACCGTCTCGGTTCTCAGTACATTACAGGTTTCCTCAGGGTCGGGACAGTATAATTCAAAGAATTCATCACAACAGGCATGCTTACACTAGATACTACTAATTCATATACTAGAACTAGAGAGAAAGAGACACGGAGGATGCTTACAGACAGGCAGCTCCAGGCTGCATCAAGGCAACCTAGAAGTGAGCCACCCGAAAAAGAAGCACCCGGAAGTGTCCTGATGGCCCACGGAAGAGGGATGGGCCATTGGCACCCCAGGAACCATCCAGAATGCTCATGCGCCCCATCCGCGGCTTCCCAGGCACTTTCCAGGTGCTTCCTGGCAGTGTTCCCTCTAAGCTGAGTGAGCGTGAGTTAGCTCACAGATTTTTAGCCTCCAGCTCACACCTTTTTGCCTTAGCTCAGGAAGGATGACCCCAGAGCACACTGATTTATGCAGGAGCTCACCGCTTTAATGCCAGTAGCTCACAAACTAGAATTTTTGATGATGATATAAGAGCCCCATGGTGCAGAGTGGTAAAGCTGCCGTACTGCAGTCTGAACTCTCTGCTCACAACCTGAGTTCGATCCTGGTGAAAGCTGGTTTCAGGTAGCCAGCTCAGGATGACTCAGCCTGGGGGGTTTGTACGCATGCGTTAACTAAGCCGGCTGTGTGCTCGTCCTCCCCTTCGAACTGGAATTTTAAATAGCTCAAAAGAATGTAAATAGCTCTTTGGCAAGTCTATTTGAAGAACGAGCTTACTTACGAAGGTCTGAAGATCATAAGAATTCCTTTCTGGGGTCCCAGAGGGTAAGACAACAACTTTTACTATCAAATTAACGAGGCAACGCCCTGGTTAATTACTCAGCGGTCGCGGGTAACTCCGGAAAATAATCATCATGGCTAAGACAATTAAAGAATTATCTGAGCAGATATCAGCTTTCCAGACTTTAATAATGTCGTCCCAGGACCAGATGAGATCTGAAATTAAATCACTGAGGGACGCTTTTACAGAGTTGAGTGCAGAGCTCAAGGACACACGGAACATTGCAATCTCTGCTAATGAGCTGGACTTATCTAATAAACAAAAAATACTCCAGCTGAATTCGCAACTTACAGAGCTCTCTGATCGTAACAGAAGAGCGAATCTGATCCTGGGTGGAATTTCAGACGAAATAAATAATAAGCTCCTGGAAGGAACCCTTATAGACTGGATGGGTGAGCAAGGAGTCACTCTGCAATCTCAGGATATTGAGAGAGCTCATAGACTGCAAAGGAGACAAGATGGGGGTGCCCCAAGGGAAGTCATAATTAAATTTTCAAGGGAAAAGACTCAGCAGACAGTTTTCAAGACTTTGAAAAAAAGGAAAGACCTTTCTTTTAGAGGAAGGAAAGTTTGGGTGAGAGAAGACTTCTGCCAGGAAACCATCAGAAAGAGAAGGCTAATGAGACCCTTTGGGCAAAAATTATATGACAACAAGATTAAACTCTCTTGGGGGTACCCCTCCTCAATAATTATTTTTAAAGACGAAAAAAGGCTGGTGGCCCGCAACCCTAAAGAAGCAAGAGATCTCCTCACTCGCCTGGGCATCGCCACAGACAACCTGAGAGACCCGAGAGAGGAAGAAGAAGAAGAAGAAGAAGAAGAAGAAGAAGAAGAAGAAGAAGAAGAAGAAGAAGAAGAAGAAGAAGAAGAAGAAGAAGAAACAGTGGAGCTCGGTGTGGACCCGGGAGAAGGAAGCTCAAGTAGACAAGAGAAAAGGCCAAGAACGGACTACTAAAGGGAAGTATAAAATATTTTGAGCTAAATTTAGCTATAAGCTAGAAGGGGAGGGCGGGATGCGTGTCCCCTGGAAGGTGGAAGACAGGATGATGGTTTCATCCAGGAAGTTGTCTGGGCCACAGGGGAAGGGAATAGGGGGGGGGGGGGGTTCAGTAAGAAGTATAGAAAAATACCCTCAGCCATTAGGGCCCAAGTCTGTTACATATAAAGAGAATGGATAGATCTTTAAGAGTCCTTTCACTGAATGCGAATGGTCTAACATCAAATCTTAAGAGATTCAGAGTAATTAAAATGGCTAAAGAACAAAGAATAGATTTGTTGTGCCTACAGGAAACTCACAAAAAAATAAATGATAGAAAACCATTGATAAAAGATCTGAGGTGGCAGGTTTTAGCAGAAGCAAGAGGGTCTTCCAAAGCTAGAGGTGTGGCTACATTGATTCGTAAGGATATTAAGGTGGAAAACATGGAAAAATTAGTAGATAAGGAAGGTAGATACCTCTTAGTTAAGTTTAAGCTGGAAGCCATAAAAATCACTATAGTAAATGTTTATGCACCAAATAAAAGACAGGAAATTCTTAAACTTGGTTTTTAAGAAGATACAACAGTTTTCAGAGGGCGAACTAATTGTAGTGGGCGATCTAAATATGGACATAACCAAGAACAATAGTATTAAGCTAAGAGATTGGGGCTTGAAGGACGCTCATGAGTTCATCAATACGAGACCCAGCCCGACACATATTTCTTGTAGACATAAAACAGCATCCCGCTTAGATTATATAATTTTGGAAAAAAATAATAATATGGTGGTTAAAGAGATTAAGACCCATCCAATTTTGATTTCTGACCATGCCCCTCTAAGTATTGAATTAGAATTAAATCTTCCCTCGAAAAATAGACCTTGGAGGTATAACAACTTGGTAATGACAAAAGAAGAGGATAGGGAATACTTAATGACACAGTTAAAATTATATTTTAAGGAAAATAGAGGAACTGTGTCAACTAATATATTGTGGGACGCTGCTAAAGCAGTAATAAGGGGCCATTTGGTTAGAAAGGAAAAAGACATAAAAAGTGAATGGCATAAAAAAAGGCAAACAAAACTTAAGGAATTGGAGGAGTTACAAAAAGAAATAGTGGGAAAGTGTAATCCTAGTTTACAGATTAGAATTAAAGAGATTCAAAAACAGTTGGAGGCCCTAGATATGGCAACAATGTGGAAAAAGGAAATAATGGTTAAGAACGACTTCCAGAGGAATAGCATTAATACAGCAAAAAGATTAGCTAATTATTTGAAAGTTAAAAAGGCAAAACAATCAATTAGAACTATTAAAATTAATAATAGTACAACTCAAAACTCTAAGGAAATCACTAAGGCATTTGAAGACTTCTATAAAAATTTATATATGAAAAAGAATATAACGGAGGTGTGGGACGCACCTAAGCTAATCATAGAGGAGGAAGCAAAAGCCTCACTGGGTGCTGAGATTACACTCCAAGAGATAAAGGAAGTAATAAAAGCGCTCAAAAAGGGTAAATCACCAGGGCTGGATGGCTTTACTTCTGGCTTTTATAAAGAAATGGTAGAAATTATAGCACCTGAATTGCAGGTAGTTTTTAACGAAGTCTTGGAAGGAAAGAAAGCCCCGGACTCATGGAAGGAAACAGAAATAATTTTGATATTAAAGCCCCAGAAAGATCCGGAAGAAGTAGGTTCATATAGGCCCATTAGTTTACTAAATCAAGATTATAAGATTTTTGCTAAGGTTTTAGCAAATAGACTTAAGAGAGTTATCCCGTCAATCATAAAAGGGGACCAATACGGTTTTATTGAGGGTAGATCTATTGCCCATCCTATTAGAAATATCTTAAATGTATTGCACCATGGCCAAAAGAAAAAAATAGCTCTGTTAAAGTTGGATGTTTATAAAACCTTTGATACTCTCTCACATGAATTCTTGTGGCAAATATTAAAGAAGATAGGTTTAGAGGAACGGTTCTTACACGCTATACAGGAAATATACAACAGAGGTAAGGCCAAAGTTAGAGTCAACACTGACCACTCACAAGCGTTCCCAATTCAAGGGGGGGTAAGACAAGGCTGTCCACTATCCCCGCTTATATTTATAATAGCTATAGAGCAACTAGCAGAGCGAATTAGGAATGCCGGGAGAATAGAGGGGTATAAGTCAGGTATTGAAGAAATGAAAATTAATTTATTTGCGGATGATATCATAGTAATTATGTCTAACCCAAAAGACGGAGTTAAAGAGATTAAGATAATTTTAGATGATTTTGAAAAGTGTTCAGGGCTCGGAGTGAATATGGCAAAATCAGAAATTCTATACCTTAATGTTAATAGAGAGGAAAAACAGGAAATAAATAGGATTACGAATATAGGAATGGGAGCCAAGAGATTAAAATATTTAGGGATAGTCCTCCAAAAAAATATGGACAAAATGATAAAGGAGAACTATGGTAAAATATGGAAGAAAATAGAGAGGGATATGAATACTTGGAATCATAAAATACTAGGGATATCATCTAGAATAAGATCTCTTAAAATGTTCATGATACCAAAGTTAATGTATTTATTCCAAACGTTACCCTTAGGTTTGAGGAAAAATCAAATTGAACAATGGAATAAAGCAATCAAAGTGTGGATTTTTAATAATAAAAACAGTAGGTTTCATAAGAGAATTCTATACAACCTTAAATCAGAATTAGGTTGGGGAATCCCAAATTTAAGTAAATATTATGAGGCCTTCCAACTAAGAGCGTTACTTGATTTGAGTGAGGATAAGGTACAGAAGTGGATTAATTTCGAGAATGCGGTCAACAGTGGCATTGGAAGATTTGGATTTTTTTCCACAGTGTCGACAAAAGATCTAAAATTAGCTATAGGGCCCAGAAGAGCAGCGTTAGAATCCTGGATGAAATGGTACCCACAGTGGCTAGGGAAGGTTTCAAGGTGGAGCCCCCTAGAAGCTATTGTTAAGGAGGTGCATGCTATAAAATGGTGGGAAAGGCTTAAAAACAAAGGCTATTTTAGAGTGGACGATATGTTTAGGGGTGGTAAGCTAAAACCCTTACAGGAAATTATAGAAGGTTTAGGTAATCAATACTGGTTAAACATAGCAGGCTTGCATAAGAGAGTTAAGATGATCAGTGAAAAGGGAGAGCTTTGGTTAGACACTCCAATGGAAGAGATATATAAGGTAATGGCCAAACAAAGGAAGGGTCTAGTGGGGTTACTATACAGAAAAATGATTTCAAATAAAGATAAAATAATAGTACATTTACAAAAGATTTGGAGTCATGAAGGTCAGTTAACAGAGGGGTTGGCTGGGCAAATCTTGGATGGTCTAGAAAGGATTAAAGTAACCAAATTTAAAGAACTGGAATATAAATTTTTCACAAAATGGTACAAAACTCCCGCACAAATAGCCAATATATTCCCAGGAGTGAGCTCCAAGTGCTGGCATTGCAAACAATTTAAGGGTTGGTTTGCACATATGTGGTGGGAGTGTGAAGAGGTTAAACCCTTTTGGGGGGAAATTATTCAATTTGTTAGAAAAGTCTGCAATGTACCATTAACCATTGGCTTTAATATGATGTTGTTAAGCATAATAGGAAGTCCGGCACTAAGTAGACCCATGCAAAACCTTGTCAAGGCAATGATACTAGCGGGGAAGGCGGTCATCGCTTTGGGGTGGAAAGATAAAAGTAAATGGTCAATAGAAAGCTGGCACAGCTATTTGTTTGATTACATACAGTCTGACATCGTGGCAACAATCAACAAGGATTCCACGTGGGAAGATAAAGTCAAGGAAATCGAGACCAGATGGAACCCTTATTTAGAGTGGATCTCAGGAGAAGCAAGGAAGGACATTCAGTGGAAGATCAGGACTCTGTGCCCTTGGCTTAGGGGAAAAGACTAAAAGAAGAAGGGGAGGGTTGGGGGGGGAGGGTTATTTGTAATTTCAACATCCATATGCTGTAATGGCCAATTGTACTAAAGTCAATAAAACATAAAAATATTTATTAAAAAAAAAAAAAAAAGGATGACTCAGCCTTCCATCCTTCCAAGGTCGGTAAAATGAGTACCCAGCTTGCTTAGGGGAAAGTGTAGATGACTGGGGAAGGCAATGGCAAACCACCCTGTAAAAAGTCTGCCGTGAAAACCTTGTGAAAGCAACATCACCCCAGAGTCGGAAATGACTGGTGCTTTACCTTTACTATTGATGATATTGGATTTATATCCTGCCCTCCACTCCAAATCTCGGAGTCTCAGAGCAGCTCACAATCGTCTTCATCTCCCCCCCCACAACAGACATCATGTGAGGTGGGTGGGGCTTGAGAGGGCTCTCACGGTAGCTGCCATTTCAAGGACAACTCTGCCAGAGCTATGGCTGACCCAAGGCCATTCTGGCAGCTGCAAATGGAGGAGTAGGGAATCAAGCCCGGTTCTCCCGGATAAGAGTCCATACATTTAGCCACTACACCAAACTGGATCACAAGACTCTGCAGCTTAGATGGAACATTGCTTCCTGGCCATCCAGATGGCAGGGGAGGAGCCCTGGAGGCAACCCATTGCCTCCAAGCCAGCTCCCAGTAAATTGGAGATGACTTGGAGTGGGAACGGCAGGCAGATGTACACGTCTGGATGTGCCTTTGGGGGGCACTCACCTGCCGTCCCTGGGGTGGGTTAAACTACCCATCTATCACCAGCCAAAGAGATTGAATTTGCAGACAGATTTATGGATTTCAAAATGCAATGACTGACATAAACATCCAGTTTATTATAATAATGAATAATGTTGGAACGTCTATTAAGTGATGCTATTGTTGATCATTGCTGTCACTTTAAAAACCCTTCAATAAAAAAAAGAAACAGCTTCTCCATTATCTGAAGGTCCTCCCACCCTATTTAGTGCTTCTCCAGGTGTTCCCAAACCAACCTCGGATCCCTAAGCAGTTGTATTATTGCTTTTTTGAAATGCTGACATTCCGCCTTATTTGACACACTGCAATAGATGCCTTTCAGATACAGATGTAAATGAAGCTCCTCAGATTTGCCATTCAATGTCCAGGGACAACCTTTTTTACTGACTGCTGACAAAGTTCAAAAGAAAGTAATACCTTCTAGGCAGGTTGCCAAGAAAATACGTGCAATATATAATTATGCCTGGTGTTGACCATCGCTGTGTCCAGCCGACAAGTAAAAATCTCAGAGCTGCTTGAAACTACAAAGAGGTTTCAAGCGTATACACTAAAATGTACGGTATAAATGTAACATATGTATGTTTGCATATTTGTGTCACGGATGGGAGAAGAAGAAGAAGAATTTGATCTAATTTTTTTATTTATACCCCACCATATACTGCAAGCAGGCCATGCTGGCTGGGGCTGATGGGAGTTGGAGGCAAAAAACATCTGGAGAGCTACCGCTGGCCACCCCTGCACTACACCAAACTGGCTCTCTGTGATAGGAAAAACATTTATGCAAGAGTATACTTTTCTATGAGATAGTAAACTCACTCTACTGGGCTATACTGAGGGTTACATGACAGAATACACACACAGAACATACACATGTATGCCAGAACTTTTGTTCCCAAGATGGAAGGAATTTTGTAGCATCAAATGAGTCCCAAGGCATGTGCCTAGAGATCTATCTATCTATCTATCTATCTATCTATCTATCTATCTATCTATCTATCTATCTATCTATCTATCTATCTATCTATCTATCTATCTATCTATCATTTACCTACCTACCTACCTACCTACCTACCTACCTATTGTAAGGAATAGTTTATATCTTTGAAATAGCAGGATTGTCTGGATCAGACCAGTGTGATTGAGCATCCTGTCTCACAGTGGCCAACCAGTTACTCTGGAGGGCAAACAACAGGGTATAGAAACCAAGGTCTTCCCCTGGTATTGCCTTGAGACACTCACAAGAAAAGCAAGGCTGCTTTCATGTGGGGGCTGGAAAAGCCAGGGCAGGAGCGCACAGGAGCAGAGCTCCACCTGGGCTGGGCTGGGCTCCAGCTGGCATGCTGGGAAAGGCGTGGGGAGGCATCTTTAAATGCCCCCATGCTGGTGAAGGCATGGGGGAGCTTCTGTTGGGCTTTTTCTTAAAAAAAGAAAAAGAAAAAAGCCCTGGGAAAAGCTATCCCTAGTGTGCCAGCAGCAGTGAGTGGGATGAGATGCACAGGGACAGGATCCTTGCCATACCAATTCTCAACTTCTTCAGTGGTCTCCCATCTGTTGTGTATGCAGACTACAGTGGAGACTGAATAGGGTGTTCCTGCCTGGCTCCTTGGAGCCATAAGAACGGAGTTTGGGCACTTGGGAACAATGGGCAGCAGGATCCAAATCCCTGCACCCCTGCACCAATCACAAATCTCCTGCTGGTTTGAATGATCTAATAACTGTCAGACCCAGATAAGGATAAGACAAGTAGAGGTCAAGTTCTTTAATCCAGCATCATGGGCATACACACGGGTTGTTGGAACTGGCCTTCCCACCAATTCATACCAGAGCTAACAAGGATCTACTTACACTTTTTCCTAAATTCTCCATAGCATTCTATTAAAATTACATTGGTGTTCATAGTGGAAAGAGATTGAAGGGATACATACCATCACTGAGGAGATAGCAATATTTAGTAACTATGTAATCTTATATAACTATAACAAACATCTACTTACTGTTTTTCCATAATTCTCCATAGCATTCTATTAAGCTTACATTGGTGTTGATAGTGGAAAGAGATTAAACGAATTCATACCAGCACTGAGGAGATATCAAGGAATACTAAAACTATGTAATTCAATGTAACCATACCAACCATTCACAGTGTTTTTCAAAAATTAACCATTTTATTCTAATTAATTTACAATGGCAATCTTTGTAGAAAGAGATTGAACAGATTCAGACAAGCACTGAGGAGGTATCAAAGAAAACTAAAAGTATGTAATTCAATGTAACCAAAGCAAACATTCGCTTAGTGTTTTTCAAAAATTAACCGTTTTATTCTAATCAGTTTACAATGGCATTCTTTGTGGAATGAGTTTGAACAGATTCATACCATAACTGAGGAGATAGCAATACTTAGTAACTATTTAATCTTATATAACTATAGCGAGGATATACTTACACTTTTTCCAAAATTCTCCATAGCATTCTGTTAAGCTTACATTGGTGTTCATTGTGGAAAGAGATTAAACTGATTCACACCAGCACTGAGGAGATATCAACGAATACTAAAACTATGTAATTCAATGTAACCATAAAAAACATTCGCTTAGTGTTTTTCGAAAATCAACCATTTTATTCTAATCCATTTACAATGGGATTCTTTGTGGAAAGAGATTGAACAGATTCATACCAGCACTGAGGAGATAGCAGTACTTAGTAACTATGTAATCCTATATAGCTATAACAAACACCTACTTACTGTTTTTCCATAATTCTCCATAGCCTTCTATTAAACTTACTTTGGTGTTCATAGTGGACAGAGATTGAAGGGATACATACCATCACTGAGGAGATAGCAATATTTAGTAACTATGTAATCTTATATAACTATAACAAATATCTTCTTACTGTTTTTCCATAATTCTCCATAGCATTCTATTAAGCTTGCATTGGTGTTGATAGTGGTATAATAACCTTTGCTCTGACCGATATAATTCAAGCCAAAGCATGCCAAGCTAAAGCGGGGGTTTGCACAGGGTTTCTATAAAGCTCTCATCACCCCAGGTGGTGTTATCAGTTCTTGGGTTGTTTCTCCTCCAGTTCTTGACCTTGGTTGCATAGTAACTAGCCAATTCCCAGACATGCCATCCTCCCTTCCGATAAGCCGCAAGCAACGGGATGCTTCAAAGGCAGCATAGCAAAGCACAAATATAGCATTGTATAAACTGGATACATATGGCAATAGGAACAAATTGAAATAAACAAGATGGTGTGACTCTTGACATCCTGCCCCCCCTAGGGCTCCCTCCCCCCGGGTTTATCGGGATGCTTGTTGTAAAACTCCTTAATCAGATCTTTGCAGTTTGTATCTTTGGAGCTGACCCATTCAGCTTGACTTAAGGGAAAATGTGTCCATTTGATAAGGTAAAACTGTCAAGCAAGCGGATCTCAAGTAACCAGTCCTTGATTTTTGAAACAAAGTATTGGTTTATTGATAATGCATGTGCTTCTATTGAGCCAAGAATTGGAACTGATACAGAGTAATAGCAGAGCGTATTACTTAAGGATGGCACATCAAAGGTTCTATCAACAAAGCTACAATTACTAAACAGTCCTGTATTCACGTGTGAAAGTTCACACAGTACTTTATTTATTTATTTATTTATTTATTTATTTATTTTTATTTATTCGGGATTTGTATCCCGCCCTTCCCACAAGTGGCTCAGGGCGGCTTCCAACAATTAACAATTTAACAATTTAAGTATAAAACAATTAAATACTTGACATTTAAACATTAAAACCAATACATTTCAATTCATAAAAACAATGCAGCTTAAAACCAATAACATGTCATTTATGTGAACAGATGGCTGGCCAGTTACGTCAGGTTTCCATCCCAGCTAGGTATAAGCTAGCCGGAAGAGGGTTGTCTTACAGGCCCTGCGGAATTGAGCCAAATCCCGCAGGGCCCTCACCTCTTCCGGCAGCTGATTCCACCAAGTGGGGGCCATAACGGAGAAAGCCCTATCTCGGGTGACTTTCAAGCGGGCTTCTTTTGGCCCGGGGATAGAGAGGAGATTTTGTGTTCCTGACCTCAGTGCTCTCTGGGGAACATGTGGGGAGAGACGGTCCTTCAGGTAGGCAGGTCCCAGGCCATATAGGGCTTTAAAGGTAATAACCAGCACCTTGTACCGGACTCGATACATCACTGGAAGCCAGTGCAAGGTCCGAAGACCCGGCCGAATGTGTCCCCACTTTGGGAGACCCAATAACAGCCGGGCCGCGGCATTCTGCACCAGCTGCAGTTTTCGAGTCCGGGACAGGGGCAGCCCCATGTAGAGGGCATTGCAGTAGTCTAACCTCGAGGTGACCGTAGCATGGATCACTGTTGCTAGGTCGTCACGCTCCAAGAAGGGGGCCAGCTGCCTTGCCCGCCTAAGATGAAAAAATGCGGACTTGGCAGTGGCTGCTATCTGAGCCTCCATCTTTAAGGAAGGCTCCAATAGCACCCCCAAGCTCCTGACTCTGTCCGCCGCCATCAGCGGCGCACCGTCAAAAGCTGGCAGGGGGATCCCCCCCCCGGGCCGCAGCGACCCAAGCAAAGGACCTCTGTCTTCGTAGGATTTAGCTTCAGCCCACTCAGTCTGAGCCACTCAGCCACGGCCCGTAATGCCCGGTCAAGATTTTCCGGGGCGCAGACCGGCCAGCCGTCCATCAGTAGATAGAGCTGGGTGTCATCAGCATACTGGTGACACCCCAGCCCATACCTTCGGGCAATCTGGGCAAGAGGCCGCATGTAGATATTGAATAACATCGGGGAGAGAACCGCCCCCTGGGGCACACCACAATCAAGTGTGCGCCTCTGGGATAGCTCCCCCCCTATTGCGACCTTTTGTCCCCGACCTTCCAGGAAAGAGGAAAGCCACTGTAAGGCCAACCCCTGAATCCCCGCGTCGGCGAGGCGGCACGTCAGTAGCCGATGGTCGACCGTGTCGAACGCCACCGACAGGTCTAACAGCATCAGCACCGCCGAGCCACCCCGATCCAGATGCCGTTGAAGGTCATCTACTAGGGCGACCAACACTGTCTCCGTCCCGTGTCCCGGGCGAAAGCCGGACTGAAATGGATCAAGGATGGAAGCGTCCTCCAGGAAATTCTGTAATTGCATCGCCACTGCCCTCTCAATAAGTTTACCCAAAAAGGGCAAATTTGAAACCGGCCGATAGTGCGCCAATTGGGCCGGATCTAAAGATGGTTTTTTTAGGAGGGGACGGACCACGGCCTCTTTGAGTGGCGTTGGAAAGTGCCCTTCCGTTAGGGATCTATTTATGATATCCCGCACAGGATATCTAAGATCCCCCTGGCAAGATTTAATAAGCCAGGAAGGGCATGGGTCCAATTTACAAGTTGTTGGGCGAGCCAATAAGAGAATCCTGTCAACTTCCTCCAGGCTGAGGGGCCTAAAGCCATCCAGAGTATAATCCGAAGACAGGCTCGGGGCCTCAGGTTCGCTAACTGTCTCCAAACTGGCAGGGGGGTCGGGGCGGAGTGACGCGATTTTATCCGCAAAAAATTTCGCAAAAGCCTCACAGCCGATTTCCAATTCAATAGAATTTAACCTGCCTTGTGGCAGCGTTGTAAGTCCTCTAATTATGTCAAATAATTGTGCCGGGCGCGAAGTTGCGGACGCAATCTTAGCCGCAAAGAATACTCTCTTTGCGGATTTGATTGCCATCTCATAGGCCTTCAAACTCTCTCTATAAGATGTTCGGGTCACTTCGTCTCGAGTACGCCGCCATTGCCTCTCTAGTCGTCTGAGCCCCCGCTTTTGTTGCCGCAGCTCCCGGTTAAACCAAGGCGACGGTTTCGGGCGGGGGCGCAGAGGGCGCCTGGGTGCGATCTCCTCAATGGCCCTGGAGAGCCCATCATTCCAGGATTCTACCAGATCATCCAGGGAATCGCCAGCGGGCCAGGTATCCCGTAGAGCCGTTAGGAACCGTTCCGGGTCCATCAGGCTCCGCGGGTGAGCTAAAATACGCTCTCCGCCTAAACAGGTTTTGGGTGACACCTCCATACGGGCCTTAAGGGCAAAGTGATCTGACCATGGCACTGCTTCCGTTGCAATATCAGTCACTGATATTCTGGCCACAAAGACCAGGTCTAACATGTGTCCCGCCTGATGAGTGGGTGTTGTAACAACCTGGGAGAGTCCTAGTGTCGCCATGGATGACACCAGGTCCATCGCCTGGCTGGATGCCACGTCGTCGGCATGGACATTGAAGTCACCCAAGACCAAAAGCCTTGGGTGCTCCAGCGCCCAGCCCGCCGCGGCCTCCACCAGGGATGGTAAGGCGCCGGCCGGTGCGTTAGGCGGTCGGTACACCAGCCAGATCGCCAACCCCTCCCCAACATCCCACATCAGGCCAACACATTCAACGCCCGGAATCTCTGGAGCCGGAAGAGCCCTAAAGGAGTAAGCCTCTCGTATGAAGAGTGCCACCCCACCCCCCCGCCCGCTAGTCCGTGACTGATGAAAGACCGAGTATCCTGGGGGAACGGTCTGGGAGAGAGCTACCGTCTCCCCTTCACGCACCCAGGTCTCGGTCACGCAAGCCAGGTCCATGTCCTGTTCGGTCAGGAACTCCTGCAGGACAGAGGTCTTATTATTAATGGACCTGGCATTGCATAACACCAGTGACGGAGGCGAGTAATTCAACCTGGCCCCGCTACCTGTCACCTTCGGGATGGGGCGGAGGCTGGAAGGGGGTCGAGCACTATTATGTCTCAACCTCCTTCCCTTATAATTCTGCCTCGTCCCACCGTCATATCTTCCCCTCCCCAGGAGCACTGGAATCCCCAGGCCGATCATCTCCTGTTAATGCCACCTTGATTTGATGGAGCCGTCAGAGCTACCCTCTCTTCCACCCCCTCCTCCCAGCTAATCTATCTATTTTAATCTGATCTGCCAATTACTAATCAGCTATTTACTAGATCCCCTCTAAACTTCCCACCAATTGTTGGCTAAAATTTTTAAATTAGTATAATCTAAAAGCTTATTAACTATAAAACCCTCCCAATGATTATCCCTCCTTAGTTAATTTGCCACAGGTCAATTATTAATTTCAAAAGCTCATTAATCATAACAAACCCTCCCAATAACTTCTTCCCTAATTAATTTGCTATAATTCCAACTCTCACTTTAGCCAGTACAATCTCTAATTAATTTAAATAGCCTATAAATCACAACCAATAATAAATAATATCACTCAATTGGCAGTTTAGATCTGATGGGCGGGGGATAAGACAGGGAATGTAAACAGTTGAGTAAAGTGCTATGATTTTAAAGTGCTAGTGCCTATAGGTGCAATGTTCTCATTTTTGCCGTGTCCTTATCTTTATCTTCTGGCGTACTGATATCCATATGGAGCTTGCTTCTTGTAGGGCGATGGGGGGGGGGGGATGCCGAGAAGTAGATAGCTGGGTAAGGGTCATTGAAATGTTCTTATATTACTTGTATGGCCGGCTGGCCGACCGGCAGACTCGGGTAACGCCCTGTGCAGACTCGGGGGGCTCGGGGGGTATAAGCCCTCCGCGGCCCTTTCGTCACACAGCCTCCGCCCTAATCCGCCTGTCAGCAACTCAATTCGGCCCCTTCCAATGTTCTTCGAGACCCTTCGGTCACCAGTCAATCCCGCACTCTCCCCGATCAAAGGCCCACTCCCGCGTAGGAAAGAGGGGGAGGGGTAAGGGGGATAGAGCGCACAGCTCGCCCAGCGTTGTTACTGTCTCCTCGGCTCACAGTTCAGGCTCGTGGCTCGGCTCTTCCAACCCCCGACTCCGCTCCTCAGCCTCCGCGACCGCTTCAAAAACGTCCCGCTACGGTCCGGTCGGCTCCGCTCCTCAGCCTCCGCGTTCACCTCAGTTACGCCCGACCACGGCCCCAGCCGACTCAGCTCGTATCTCCTGTTGCAAGCACACCGCCCACAGCAGGTCCCGTCGCCGCCGCCCACAGCAGGTCCCGTCGCCGCCGCTTTCCACTCAACTCCGCGGCCCGGCCCGGCGTGGCTCGGCCCAAGCACCACAAGCACGTTTGTTGTTTTCAAGGAGGGAAGACGAGTTGATGGACTTTAAAATTTCCTCACCTCCCTCTCTCAGCTGTTTATCACTCGGTCGAAGGTAGAAACGAGTAACTTGGTTTAGCTTGTGTGGCGGTGAGAGTTGTTTCTCAGGAGCTCTAACGCTAGGGCTCCTTACACCGCCGCCATCTATAGCAGCTTTCTTTATCTCCCTGCGGTTATACTTCCTTGGTCCAGACTTGGCCTGGGAGAATGTCCCTGGAGGCTTTATCTTTAAAGAGCGAATTCCTGCATTTGTTAGTAAAAGCGAGCGAGGCACAGGGAGGAGGCGCCAGCTAACTTTTCTACTTTGATGTGCCTTAGCTTTGTTTCAATGTTAGTAACAAGTACAGTATAGCAGTCACATTCTGATAAACATAGACAGTTATGGTAAAATGAAACATTGCTTGACAAAAACAGTTCACCACGTTTGATCTTAGCATTGAGTGTTAGAGTGGGAACCTAGTGTTGTATATAGTTGGCCCAGTGAGCCCCGTTTGCCAGTCTTGTTAATGCAGCCACCTACCATGCTGTACTCAATAAAGAGCTTGTTATCACTACCACGTCACCTCTTCAGTGCCTAAGAACCCACTATATTATAGTGGCAATGAAGGTGGGATATTATACATCCAAGTACTAACCAGGTCTCACCCTGCTTAGCTTCCAAGATCTAAACATCCTGGCCCTGGATCATCCCAGTGAGGTCAGATGGAGATGTTCGTAATAAACAAAAACTATTAAATGCAATCAGTTAAATCAGCGGATCCAAACCTTTTTGGCACCAGGGACAGGTTTTGTGGAAGACAGTTTTTCCACGGACTGGGTGGTGGTGGTGGTTTGGGATGATACAATTGTAAACTTAATAATAATAATAATAATAATAATAATAATAATAATAATAATAATAATAATAATAATAATAATAATAAAATTTTATTTATACCCCACCCTCCCCGCCAAGGCAGGCGCAGGGCGGCTTACAAGATATGGTACATGCCATGATATAACAATAAAATCAGAATAATAACAATTAAAATACAATTCATAAATTTAAATTAATTTAAATTAAATAATCTAAAACCAGTGTAACTTAATGGTGCTACAATCTCAGTACATATATAAAGATGGCTTGATATTATTGCCAAGGTTCCACCTTAAAAGGCAAGTTGGAAGAGGGCGGTTTTACAAGCCCTACGGAACTGATTAAGATCCCGTAGAGCCCGCACCTCCTCTGGCAGCTGGTTCAACCATTGGGGAGCCATTATCGAAAAGGCCTGCTCCCTTGTTGTTTTTAACTTGGCCTCCTTTGGCCCAGGGATTTTCAAAAGGTTTTGTGAACTAGATCTCAGTGCTCTCTGGGGAACATATGGAGAGAGACGGTCCCTAAGGTAGGCAGGTCCTCGGCCATATAGGGCTTTAAAGGTAATAACCAGCACCTTGTAGCGAACTCGGTACACAATTGGCAGCCAGTGCAGTTCCTGCAGCCTAGGCCATACATGTTCCCACCAAGGTAGTCCCACTAACAGTCTGGCTGCTGCATTCTGCACTAGCTGCAGTTTCCGAGTTCAGTACAGAAGCAGCCCCATGTAGAGGGCATTACAGTAGTCTAACCTCGAGGTGACCATTGTATGGATCACTGTTGCCAGGTCACCGCGCTCCAGGAAGGGGGCCAACTGCCTCGCCCGCCTAAGATGAAAAAAGGTGGATTTAGCAGTGGCTGCTATCTGTGCCTCCATCGTCAGGGAAGGCTCCAGTAGCACTCACAAGCTTCTGACCCTGCGCACTGGTACCAGTGATGCACCGTCAAAAGCTGGTAGGGAGATCCCCTCTCCCAGCCCGCTGCGACCTAAGCAAATGACCTCTGTCTTCGCTGGATTCAATTTCAGCCCACTCAACTAAAGCCAACTGACACGGCTTGCAACGCCCGGTCCAGATTTACAGGGACATCGTCAGTCCAGCCGTCCATCAATAGATAGAGCTGGGTGTCATCAGCGTACTGGTGACAACCCAGCCCATATCTCCGGGCAATCTGGGCAAGGGGGCACATGTAGATGTTAAACAACATTGGGGAGAGAACTGCCCCCTGAGGCACCCCACAATTAAGTAGGTGTCTCTAGGATAGCTCTCCCCCAATCACCACCCTTTGTCCCCGACCCTCGAGGAAGGAGGAAAGCCACTGCAAGGCTAGCCCCTGAATCCCCGCATCGGCAAGGCGGCGGGTCAGCAGCCGATGATAGACCATGTCGAATGTAGCCAACAGGTCTAACAACAGCAATACCGCCACACCGCCTCGATCCAGAAGTCGCCGGAGATCATCTGTGAGGGCGACAAGCACTGTCTCTGTCCCGTAGCCTGGGTGGAAGCCGGACTGGTATGGGTCTATTTTGGTGTGATAGTTAAGTGTGCAGACTCTTATCTGGGGGAACCAGGTTTGATTCCCCACTCCTCCGCTTGCAGCTGCTGGAATGGCCTCAAGTCAGCTATAGCTCTTGCAGAGTTGTCCTTGAAAGTGCAGCTTCTGGGGAGAGCTCTCTCAGCCCCACCCACCATGCAGGGTGTCTGTTGCGAGGGAGAAAGATAAAAGAGATTGTGAGCCACTCTGAGATTCGAAGTGGAGGGCAGAATATAAATCCAATGTTGTTGTCTTATTATTAATACTACTACTACTACAATATAATGAAATACAACTCACGGCCCGGTTGCTAACAGAACACAGACCGGGACCGGTACATGGACCAGGGGATTGAATTAAATGACAGACAACATATCAATTAAAATTCTTCCACTGAAAGACAAGCACTTCCTATCTACGCATTATTGTTGCTGAACATGACCTACCCTTTTTGTTGGAATGCAAAACACAGATAAAGGAATGCACATCTATATTGCAGGACTTGATTATTATTTTTTTAACAAAAAAAAGTCAAAGAAGAAGTACTTAATATTTCTTTTGTGGGAATTCACAGTAAGCAGAGTCTGCCTTTCGAAAATGAGAAACCTGGCTGGGGTCCAGGAACTGCTTTTCTGTAAGTGGAGCACACTTGCCAGGGATTCGAGCATCCTGTTTTCTTGCCGATAAAAGAGGCCACTGTGAGATAAAGGCCAATGTCCCCCTCGCAAATAGATTTCCTCGGCAGGTCCTGGAATATCCAGCGCCGAGGAGCAAGGAAGACGGAGACGGCAGTTCCCTCTTTATCAGGAAACCCAAGGCGTGTTTTCAAGTGAAGGTCCGGCTGCAGAGAGGTCCCTGGGCTGAGTTCATAAGCTTCTCCTTTGAGAAATGTGAGCTCTCTGCCTGGGCTATTTGCATCAGTACATGGAAAGTATGAATAAGCATATCTGATTCTACGAACTAGCAGCTGCATTGTAATGTGTTTATCAGCAAGTGGCAAGGCAGCTTCGGGAGAGGCAGCTTCGGGAGAGCTGTAGCCATCCAGCGCTAAAAGTGACTTTTGAGAAATGCTTGGAATTTATACTGTTGGGGAAGAGAACAGCAGCTGGCCGTTCCCCAAGGGAGAGTCCACGACAAGCATAGAAATCAGTCAATTCCAACCAGGGCTTGAATTCAGCAGGAGCTCACAGGAGCGCAGCTCCTGAACCTCCAGCCAGGGTCTGAATGCAGTGGATAGTTCTGTCCCTGCTGCACAAGGATCCTGGGGCACATGCAAATGAGATATGCTACTACGCTCCTGCACCTTTTTTCCTACAAAACAACCCAGTTCCAACGTCATCCCAGCCTTTGTCAGGGCTTTTTTAAAAAGCAGGAATGCACAGGAACACAGTTCCGGCTGGCTTGTAAAGGGGTGTGGCCTAATATGCAAATGAGTTCCTGCCAGGCCTTTTTGGAAAACCCCCTGTGCAAAACAATGGTGATGTAGGGTGTGTGGCATAATATGCAAATGAGTCCCTGCCAGACTTTTTCTACAAAAAGGCCCCCATGTGGAACAATGGTGATGTCAAGGGGTGTAATGAGTTCTTGCTGGGCTTTTTTCTACAAAAAAGCCCTGTGCAAAACAATGCTGATGTCAGGGTGTGTGGCCTAATATGCATATAAATTCATGCTGGGCTTTTTCTACAAAAAAACTCAGCATGAATGCGCAGCTCGGCCAACCATGCTCCTTGCCCACCCCTCTCCCACTTCAAAGGAAACCAGGAAAAGGCTGCGTCCTTTTTTCTTGTGAAGAAAGGAGGTGGCCTCGTTTTTGGGTCCCTCTGAAGCTGGAGAGGGCCAGGCAAGGGGCAGGGCATGCCAAGCAGCACGCTCTCAAAGAAAGAACATGCGGTCCACACCCGCTCCTTGCCTGGTCCTCTTCCACTTCAGAGGGACCTGGAAAGAAGCTGCATCCTTCTTTCTTCACAAGAATAAGCTTTGAAGCAGGAGAAGGGCGGGTTGAGCATTCACACAGCTGCATGATGTCACTTCTGGTACTGTCATTGGGCTGCACGCGCAAAGGAGGGGGTGGCGGCAGGAGGTTTGACCTGGGGTGCTAGAACCCCTAGTGCCGGGCCTAGAAAGGGGTGGACTCGGGGTCATGGCAGTGGTTAGCCTCTAAACTGCCCCAGCCTGGGAATGCTCTCCAGAACTCTTGGACACTCAATGAAATTGTTGAGAAGTCAGTTCAGGACCAAAAAAGGGACATTCTTTCCTCTTGAGTAATTAAACTATGGAATTCGTTGCCAGTGGAGGTAATGATAGACACAAGTAATAGCCTCAGCTTTGAAATACAGTGAGGCTCTGACCCGGATGGCCCAGGCTAGCCTGATCTCATCAGATCTTGGAAGCTAAGCAGGTTCTGCCCTGCTTTGTACTTGGATGATATGGGAGTCCAGGCAGAGGTAGGCAATGGCAAACCACCTCTGAATATCATTTGTCTCCAAAACCCTACAGAAGCCACCATCAGCACTGTAGCCAGGATTTGAGCTGGAAGGGGGCAGTTTAGCACAGTGGAGCTTACTTTCGAGGAAACCCTCTAAGCATATTGGGCTGTACGATGGAATGGAGAAGCTGCTCGTTTTGTTTTGACTGAGCAGCCAACTTTTGACCTTCCTGGCCAGAGACAATGGCCTGGTCAGTTCACAGCTAGTCAATTACTACCCAGCCCAACAATACTTTAGAAATGCTAATAACCTCCCTGACATTTATCAGTTTTCACACCTCCAGCTATAAGCTGCCAGCTAGCAAGGAAATGAAAACAGTCTTTTACCTACAAAAGGTGTTTTTCCCCCTCTGTCTCTCTTAGCAGAACACATATGGGCACAATCAATCTTCTGGTTGGGCTGAACAAATTGGGGAGGGGGCTGTTGCCTGATGAGACCTCTCTTGTAGCTACAGGCTTGTTTGCCTTATGTCAGCTGTAACTTGAAGGCAAAAAAGAAAGGCAGATTCATGGAAGAGAGGTCCACCAATAGGCACTAGCCATGATGATTGAAGAGAGCTTCCATATACAGAAGCAGTAAACCTCTGAATACCAGTGTTAGGAGGCAGCAGCAAGGGACAAACTTGGCCTGTATGCCCTGTTTGTTTGGCACTCCAAGCAGGGCTGGCTCTAGGGCCCGCAGTGCCCCAGGCAGCCTTGCTGCCCACCGCCCCCCCACTGCCCCATTCCCACTCTCCCTGCCACCCCTTCACAGCCCAGCAGCGAGGAGATGCGGTGGCAAAGGGGAAGACAGCAGCGATCGGGTGGGGAAAGAGGCAGGGAGAAGTGGCAGCAACAAGGGGAAGAAGCAGCGATTGGGGTGGGGAAGGAGGTGGGGAGAAGTGGTGGCAACGAGGGAAGAAGCAGCGATTGGGGAGGGGAGGGAGGGAAAGGAAGCAGGGACAAGAGGTGGCAAGGAAATGGGGGAAGACAGCAACGATTCGAGGAGGGAGGGGAAGGAATTTTTTTAAAACAAAATGTGGGGGCACCCAATTTGGCACCCCTCCAGGGTTGGTGCCCTAGGCAAGCACCTAGTTTGCTTTGTGGGCAACTGGCTGGTTGCTGTATGAAAGAGTACACTGGACTAGCTGGACCACTGGTCTGCTCCTGCAAACTCATGTTCTTAATGTGCCCAGCCGTTCCATTATCTCCATAGGCCAGGTTATCAATATCACTTTCAAAACCCTTCTTCGTCTGGAGTTATTTCAGATTCCAATTGCTGTAGAAGTGTCCTGAAATATCTTAAAATGCTGAATAAAAAAGACAAAAAGCACGTAGAAGTCACCTCAGCTTAGTGTGACCCACTCTTTTTGACTCTAATAAGATTTGACTCTAATAATACACTCTCCCTCTATCTGTGTGATAACTGACTCATGGATGTTCGCGGTATTGTCCTACACATTGCGTCAATAAACAAATGACAAGTATAGTTAGGGTATAATCTTCTGCTACTCTGCACAGAGAATACCAAAGTCAAGTAGTGACAGGTTTAGTGAGGTTCTTTTCAAAGTCACAAGTTAGGATCAAGTATTTCTGACATCCAAGACTGAATAACGCAAAGGATCTGGTTTTATCTGGACCGATTCACTTTGCTCTCAGCAGTAAAACAGGGTTTCATCAACAAATCAGTTAGACTGAATTTAGGAAGGCAAGTTTTATACTGATTTAGCTCAATATTGTCTACATTGGCTAGGCCTGGTGTTAAGCAGAGAAGAGTCTTTCCCAGGGCTTTTTTTCTGTAGCAGGAGCTCCTTTGCATATTAGGCTACACACCCCTGATGTAGCCAGTCCTTCTGGAGCTTACAGCACTAAGAACCCTGCAAGCCAGGGGTGTCGAACTCATTTGTTATGAGGGCTGGATCTGACATAAATGAGACCTTGTAAGGCAGGGCCATATTGGGCCTGACCATATGTGTATCTATTTAAGATTAGATAGCAGAGATATAAACTTTATAAAGGACACGAACGAACACAATTAAAGTTTTTTTTAAAAAAAATTAAAACATGCTTAAAACATTAGCACTCATTGGTCTTAAACATGTTTTCTTTGTATTTCTCCCATGGGATCCAGGGAACTGTGCAAAGGAAGCTCTGGCTCTTTCCTGCCTTACCCAGGGGACCTGTAGGGAGAGGAGCCTCAGCCAATAGAAGGAAGAGAGGCTTGGTTCAGTAGCTGTCCTGTGCGATTGTGATAGCCTGGCAAAGCAAGCTCTTCCTGCCCCCCCTTCTTCCCCAAGTGAGGAGCCTCAGCAAATGGAGAAAATAGAGGATTTGCTCTATTGCTCTATTTGCTCTGTGCGATTGAGCAAACCTTGCAAAACAAATTGTTACGCAGAAGTAAGCAAGAGAAAGGGAGAAGGAAGCAGATGACAGCCAGTTGCTCGAGGGCCTGACAGAAGCCCTCTGGGGACCTGATTCGGCCCCCAGGCCAGATGTTTGACACTCCTGCTGTAAGCTCTTGGAGGACTGGCTACATCAGGGGTGTGTGGCCTAATATGCAAAGAAGTTTCTGCTACAAAAAAAAGCCCTGGTCTTTCCCAACATCTGTGGCTAGGGAGCTTTGAACTGGTGATGCCTGGGGTTCATCTCTTCTGCACACAAAACACATGGTTTGCCATTGACTGACAGCCCCATCTTCAGTTAAGAGAAACAAGTACTGTCAGACGATGGGATCTCAAATTAACCAGACCTTGAATTGTTGCAAAGTTAGGCTTTATTTGATAATCCATAAGCATCGGAACAAAGGAAGATTGAGACTGATACATTGTAGCAGTAGATGGCATGCTATATTGGGGTACATCAAAGGGCCACAGAGCCACAATTCTAAACATTGCTGAGTTGAGGTGCAAAGATTCACATGGTCTCCCTCTCTTATCTTATTGTTACTGTTAGTCTTCCGGGGATGACCAGGCGGCTGTCCCTGGAGGCACTTTATCTTCAAAGGGGGGATTTCTGCCTTTGTTAGTATCAAGGGGAGAAATGTTCAAATTAAGCACTGGCAACAATCTACAACTCTCTGCTTTGATATGCAAGGTCTTTTCTCATGGTTAGTAACAGCGTTTCAAGATGGCAACAGTTCAGCTAAGCATTTTATTCAGGAAAGTTACATCGGCTGACAAGTACTTGGTTGAATAAATGTAATTATTGGGGCACTGAAGTTTTAGCTTTGGAGCATAAACACCAGAAATGTCCAATCCTTTTGATTTCTACAAGGCTTACAAGGCCCATTTTTGTAAGCTCTTGGAGGACTGACTACATCAGGGAGGTGTGGCTTAATATGCAAAGCAGCTCCTGCTAGAATTCCACCCCTGCAAAAACCCATATTTGTTCCTCTTTAGCCATGGAACAGATTGTCTCTGGGGATCATCACTACACAATGCTGGTCAGTTATCATTACCTGCGCTAAGCGTGAGGTAGTAGAAACGAAGCAGAGTATGAGTGGAATGAGCTACCTCAGAATAAAACGGGAAAACAATTATCTCGGATTCTTGGTCACGCAGTTCCACAGCCCTTTCTCTCAATTAGGGAGAGCTTGAGCCTTTTCTCCTTTCCCTTTTAATTCATGCATTCCTGCCTGGTGGCTGTGAAAAAAACTGGTTTGTTCCCTGCCTGCCCACCCACACTGCAGACACATCATGATGCCAATGCAAGGTTCTCTCACTGAACATTATTCTTGCTTCCAATGCTACTGTTTCTTCTAAGCAGGGGAAATATCAGCCTGCCAAGCCTACCCTCGAGGTGACCCAGGACTACCACCTGTCTCTGAGCCTGAAGGGTGTGCAGAACAGATTTATATGCTTGGAAACAGGGAGGGGGGAATAACTCCTACAGGCCAGATGAACCTTCCCAGAGTTTTTACTAGATTACAAATGGCCGGCTGGCTGGTCTAAAGAGAAATCAGTGCAATGAACTCTTTGGATGGCATCCTCTCAGCCTTCCCTCCCTTCTTCGTTTCTGGCAGGGCTGCCACAGTCTGCAATATGCCGCAGTGCCCTGAATTTATTGGGCCAATAAAATTTTGGAACAGCCTTGTTATAGGGAATTGAATTAACATCCATCATCCACACACCTATGGACTGGTGAGGCTCTGAGAGCTCTTTCCTGCAATAATTTCCTTTAGCACTTACCTACTCTTTGCAAAAACGGCGTGTCTTTTAATCTTATTTCCTATCTTGACTGTTATAGGGAGATTGGCGTTTGAGTCATGATGTGGCTTAACAGTTCTCGCCGCTTTGCTCAGCTCGCCCGCCGTGTTTTGTCTTGTTTTTTAAACGGAATCTTTTTTCACTTTTCTGTCAAAGCTTATACACCACACCTTGGTGAACCACAGTGCTGGTTGGTTCTGGAAAGGGAAATAAAGTGAGTTCAGCCAGCTCTGAATCAACCAAAAACACTTTATTGCAAAAAGAAACAGTCAAAAACAGTAAAGGCTCTTCACTCTGGCCATGGTTAACCACGGCCCCCCGCCCCCAGCAGGCAACACTTACTCCTATTGGCTTGCTCCAGAATCCTTCATTTGTATCTCTTTGTTACAAGTTGCTACATGGCCAGTTCTTCCAGGCTTCAGGATCTTGGTTTGCAAGGAGTGCCTGTCTCAAGCTCAGGCAATAATAACCTAGGTTTCCTCAGAACAAAGTTTGGAAACCATCATCAGACACCAAGACTGATTTTCCCCACTAGCTGTTGTTATTTTAGTACTTGAGAGCTGGTATGGTGTAGTGGTTAAAAGTGTCAGCCTAGTATCTGAGAGACGTGTTCAAATCCCCACTTGTGCCATGGAAGTTCACTGGGTGACCTTGGGCCCGTCTCAGCCTAACCCACCTCACAGTGTTGTTGTGAGGATAAAAAGGTGGAGGGGGTGATGTAAGCAACTTTGGGACCCCATTGGGGAGAAAAGGGGGGGTACAAATGAAATAAACAGGAATCATTTGCATATTAGGCCACAACCCCTGATGCCACCATTGTTCCATGCTGATTTGCATATTAGGCCACAACCTCTGATGTCACCATTGTTCCACATGAATTTGCATATTAGGCCACACACCCTGATACCAAATCAACAGGGACCGTGTTCCTGTGCATTCCTGCTTCAAAAAGCCCTGGAAAAAAATAAATAAATACTATGTATCTCTGAATTATAGTCACGCTAGAACTCCTCCCCATGTTAATAGTTTTGTCAATTTTAAGTCTGTGTTCAGGAAATTTTCCTCTCTGACACCTTTTTGGAAGTCTTAGAATCTTATTCCTATTCTGCACAAACCTCAGACAGCCCCCCACCCTCCCCAGACAATTCCCCCCACCCTCCCCTGAATATTTAACCAAAGTCTTTCTGCTTAATTTCTCTCTCTCTCTTTTTTTTTTTTGCTCACTCCTTTTTGCTCCATCATCTGAGACCATAAGTTTCAAAGATTAGCTCTGTACTGTAGCTTCCTGGAAAGATTTTGCCTCCTTAAATTAACCTCTGCAAGCTTCATTACTTTTCTGTCCATTTTCAAGGTACTAACATAATCAGATATCAGAGGGCTCGGTGGTCATCTTCAAGGTATGTAAGCAATATGAGGTAGAGCACAAGGGGAGGGACGGTGGCTCAGTGATAGAGCATCTGCTTGGTAAGCAGAAGGTCCCAGGTTCAATCCCCAGCATCTCCAAAAAAAAAAAAAAGGGCCCAGGCAAATTGGTGTGAAAAATCTCAGCTTGAGACCCTGGAGAGCCGCTGCCAGTCTGAGTAGACAATACTGACTTTGATGGACCGAGGGTCTGATTCAGTTCATATGTTAAAAAAAAAAATAGTAATTTTTTAAAGAGATCTCTCAGAATCTCCAGCAACATTGTTGGTGACCACATCTCCATTATACATGACAGTAAATTATTTTGGTTATCGTTCGGGTTGCAAATCTCCAGGTGGGGAAATCCCTAGAGATTTGAGGGGGGGGGCAGCCTGGGAAGTGGGTTTTGGGGCAGGTATACTATCATAGAGTTCACCCTCACAAGCAGCCATTTTCTCCAGGGGAACCGATCTCTGTTAGGCTGAAGATCAGGCCTAGGGTGTCAGAACTTGTAACTTTGATTGCTTTGCTTTAACCAAACTGACTCCATGTTGTAACTCAGAAGGCTTGACAGCGGTCATTGACCCGGGCCTCTCTGCTACGCCAAATATTTAGGGCAGTAAGGCAGGCGGCAGAGAGTCTCTGCTTAACATCCACAGGTGCCCTTTGAAGCCAAGCCGTTTGGCCTTCGCAACAGGGGGGCATCCTCCTTTGCTGATAACGGAGGCTGGGAAGAAGAGACAACCATTTGAGACCGTGTGAATTATTGTTTTATTATGCTTTGCTGTGGGCATAAAATGTAACCAACTGCCCAGAATCGCCATTACTGTTATTTCGTTACTATAGTACTGTAGTTCTTCAAATAAAGATCCTAACTTGCAACAAGTATTGGACTCTTCTGAAGTTCATCCAAGTTCTGACATTATAACAGTAATCCTTTTGTTTGGGCTTATCGGAACTGGCAACCTGGCCCGATGGCGGCACTGGCCCCAGACAACGGAGAGCCCAATATCCCACCAGACGAGGAACCCCTCGACCCGAAGGTAACTGGCGCGAGGAGGAAGATTTAAGTCCCCGCGCCGTTTTCCGTCGACGCCTTTCCTTCCCGAACCTGGAGCCCGAGGAAGTCTACGGCCGCTATGGAGGCCGCGGAGCAACGCTACCGAATTATCGCCACGGGCGGGGGAGAAGGGGACGAGGACGAGCCCAGAGACGAGGGGCTCGGCACGCACGGCGGAGGGGACCCGATCCGAACACTACGCAACGAATTGTTCGATTGGGTGAAAGAAATCCACGACGAGGTTCATGCCTCCAGAACCCTGATGGCAGAGGAGATGCAGCAGAACCTGGGAGCGATCCGCAACCAAATACGCACGCTCCAGGGGGTCGTGGCCGCAGGGCAAATCCCGGGGGGGGGACCGGCGGGCCCTCCGGCAGGCGCGCCGGCCGGGCCCCCGGCTGGTCCCCCGGCGGGACCCCCCGCGGGGCCGCCAGCCGGCCCTCCAGCAGGACCCCCGGTTGGGCCCCCGGCCGGTCTTCCAGCAGGTCCCCCGGCTGGGCCACCCGCGGGACCGCCAGCCGGCCCTCCGGCGGGACCCCCGGCCCCACCACCTGGGGGGCCGGTGGCTCCAGTAGTTCTGGCTCCTGTCGCCCCGGCCGGAGGAGACGGGGGAGGACACCGGGAGCTGAAAATCACCTTCGACGGGGACGGAGAAGCGGTGGAGTACTTTACGATCCAGTGCAACACGTTTTTCACGCACTGGGGAGCGGGGTACCCCACGGAAGCAAGCCGCGTAGACCACATTGCCTCCAGACTGAGGGGACCGGCTCAGAAATGGTACGTGGGGCTCTATACGGGATGGAAACCCGAGCTAGCCACTGTGGCAGACTTCCTCCAGGCGATGCTCCGACAGTACGGAGACCCCCTGCGAGAAGAGAAAGCCATCGCGGCCCTACAAAGAATAGAGCAAGGCAACCGCACCACCCGAGAGTACGCTACCGAGTTCATGGGCCACTGCGTGGCAGCCAGGGGATGGAATGAAGTAATGAAATACACCGCATTCAAGAACGGCCTGAACGCGAACATCTTAGACCGGTGCTACCACCAGGGAAGACCAGATACCCTGGTAGGATGGATCCAACTGGCCGGGGAGGTAGAGACCGACCTCCAGCACGTCGGGATGCGACGCCAGCAACAAGGCAAGAAGGGAGGAAAGTCGAGCCCCTCCCCGAGCAAGACGGAAGGGAAGCGGGGCCCCGCAACCTCGACCCCCTCGACCGCAGCGCGGAAGTGCTTCAGGTGCGGGGATCCGAATCACCTGGCTGCGAACTGCCCAGGGAAGCCAACACCGACTCCGACGCAGCCCAAACCGACGCCCACCGCGCCGAAGAAGAAAGGCGGGCGAGCGAAGGAGCCCAGTCGGGGCACCGTCGCCACTTCCTTGGCGATTGATGAGGATGTTACCACCATAGAGGAATCCAGCGAGGAGTCCTGGGATCAGGAGTCGGCGGGAAACGACAGCGACCTGCTTTAACCAGTGCCGCGAAGCAGGTCGATAAAACGCCGGCACTACTAACGGTGAGAGTTACCGGGGGGCTATTGTTCATGGCGGTCACCCTTTTGAACCCCAACTTGAAAAGATTTATGCACGCCCGGGCCCTGATTGACTCTGGGTGCACGAGAGACATTATAACCCCCCGCTTAGTGGAAGCGCTGGGGTTAGCCACGTCTCCCCTTCCCCACCCCATCCAATTTGAACAAATGGACGGGTCGCCTATGAGGGGGGAACCGTGCACCCTAGAGACCCAGGCCACCCCTGTGAGAACCGAAGAGCACTGGGGGGTAGAAACCTTTGTCATAGCCCCGTCCTGCTCCTTCGATGTGGTGGTGGGATCGGGATGGCTAGCAAAACACCAACCGGACATTCGATGGGCAGAGCAAATCGTACGGTTCCCGGACTGGCGGTGTGAACACCACCACTGGAGACCCGAGTGGGGTCCGAAAGCACCCCCGCAGAATGAAAGACTCTGCCTCACCCTCGAAGAGATAGGATCGATCCCCAAAGAATACAGGGACTTGAGGAAAGCCTTTAGTGAGCGGGAGGCGGACGAACTCCCCCCGCACCGCCCCACGGACTGTGCCATCGAACTCATTCCCGGGCAGACTCTGCCAAAGGCAAAACTGTATTCCATGGGTTGGGCAGAGAAAGCGGAGCTGAGAAAATTCATTGACAAAAATTTGAAACGGGGCTTCATTCGACCAGCCACGGCCCCCCATGCTGCCCCTGTACTATTCCGCAAGAAAAAGGACGGGGGGCTTAGACTTTGCACAGATTTTCGCGGGATAAACGGGATTTCTATGTCCAATGCTTACCCGATCCCGTTGATAAGGGACCTTTTGAACACAGTGGCCGAGGGCAAGATCTTTACTAAGCTCGATCTCAGAGACGCGTACTTTCGCGTGCGGATTAAGGAAGGAGACGAGTGGAAGACTGCGTTCAACACACCTATGGGACAGTTTGAGTATCTAGTGATGCCATTCGGGCTCCAGGGAGCGCCGGGGGGGTTTTATGAACTTTATAAATGAAGTGTTGAGAGAGTTTCTGTTTAAGGGGGTGGTGGTGTACCTTGATGACATCATTATCTATTCGAAAGATCTTGAATCCCATGTGCCCCTAGTGCGAAAAGTATTGACTACTCTATGTAAGAACAAATTGTATGCTAAACTGTCTAAATGTGAGTTCCACAAGACGGAACTAGACTACTTGGGATTCCGAGTGTCGGGGGAGGGGCTTGCAATGGACCCGGCAAAAATCCAAGCTGTTCTAGATTGGGAACCACCCCGAACCCGACGGCAGTTACAATCTTTTCTCGGGTTCGCCAATTTCTACCGCGGATTCATTAAGGGGTTCGCCCGGGTGATGCTTCCTCTCACGGAGCTCCTAAAAACGAAGGGGAGGGGGGAAGCGGCGAAAAAACCCGGGGCGCGCTTGACATGGAGGCCGGAATGCCAGGAGCTTTCCAGGAGCTTAAGCAACTCTTCACCTCTGAACCAATACTGGCTCATCCCAATGAACTAAAACCCTTTGTGGTGCAATGCGACGCCTCCGACGTCGCCGTAGGAGCCATATTGATGCAGAGGAACGAGGAGGGGGAACTGCGTCCCTGCGCCTATATCTCACACAAATTCTCAAACGAACAAAGAAACTGGTCGGTGTGGGACAAAGAGGCTTTTGCAGTAATGTTTGCCTTGAAAACTTGGAGATCCTGGTTAGAAGGAGCCCGAGTCCCCTTTGAAATTTGGACCGACCACAAAAACTTAGAGGCCCTCACGGGTCGCCGCAAACTGACGGCCAAACAAATCCGGTGGGCGGGATTCTTTGCAAAATTTGACTTCGTGCTGAAACACATCCCAGGCACTAAGAACTTTTTGGCTGATGCGCTATCACGCATGCCTCAGCACGAGAGTCAACGAGAGGAAGTAATCGACTCTCTCATCCCCCCCTCAGCAGTCGCGGGAGGGGTCACTACCCGTTCGGGAAAAAAAAACGGGGCCCCGGAATTACCACAAAAAGGAACGCTTTGCGTCAGAGGCAGACTTAGAAGAAGCAGAGCGCCCCGACGGGCTCGAGCAAGGGAAGGGGGGACTTTGGCTCCACAAAGGGAAAATCTATGTGCCTAAGTCTATGAGGAAGGAGGTATTAGAACAGAGCCATTCCAACCGCCTGGCCGGTCACTTTGGGTATGTAAAAACCCTCCACCTCATCACTCGACAATTTTGGTGGCCAAAACTAAAAAGAGACGTGTCTGAATTCGTGCTAGCATGCCCTACGTGCATCATGTCCAAACGCAGAGGAGGAAAACCCCCCGGCCACCTCGTCCCCCTCCCCACGGCCAGTCGACCCTGGGCCGTTGTGTCGATGGATTTTATAGTGGAACTTCCTCCATCCCAAGGGAAGACAGTGATACTGGTAGTGGTTGACACTTTTTCAAAGCAAGCCCACTTCATCCCCTGCAAGAAATTGCCCACAGCTAAGAAATTGGCCCAGCTTTTCTTTAATCACGTGGTCCGCCTACACTCATTCCCCGAGAAGGTCATTAGTGACCGCGGGCCACAGTTCGTTGCCAACTTCTGGCGGGAGTTTTGCAAGCTAGCCGGCATCGAGCAAGGTCTTAGTTCCGCTTACCACCCGCAAACGGACGGACAGACGGAGAGAGTGAACGGGCTTCTCGAACAGTATTTAAGGTGTTACATTAATTACCAACAAACAAATTGGGTGGAGCTTCTGCCGTTCGCAGAATATGGATACAATAACAGCCTCCATAGTTCTACCAAAACCTCCCCTTTCCAAATAGTCAACGGCTACGAGGGGAAGCCTTTCCCAAACCTCCCCCTTCCTGCAGGACCGAAAGAGCCCACTTCTTGCCTCCAGTGGTGGGAGGGGATAAGGGAAGGGTGGAAAGTGATTCAAGAAAACCTGGAAGAAGCAAAAAGGGAGTATAAGCGGCACTTTGACAAAAAACATGCCCCGCAGTGGGAAATGAAGGAGGGAGAGACAGTGTTCCTATCCACCAAAAACTTGCCCCTTCCTCAAGGGTGCCGCAAACTTGCCCTCAAGTACCTGGGGCCATTCAAAATAAAGAAAGTTATCAATAAAGTGACTGTGGAACTAGAGTTACCCAAATCCCTAAGTAAGATCCACCCTGTTTTTCATTGCAGCCTTCTTCGCAAGGATCCTGGAGCTACGCAGTTTCATCCTCGCCCCCCGGAGCCGCCTCCAACATTAGTGAAGGGTCAGAGTCATCATGAGGTTTTAGATATTCTAGACTCTAAGATCCGAAGGGGGGTGCTGTATTATCTGATCAGGTGGAAGTACTTTCCCCCTAGCTGTGATGAATGGGTAAAAGCTACTGATGTATCTGCACCGCAATTGCTCAGAAAATTTCACCTACTGTACCCACACAAGCCCAAGCCGAAGAGCTTAGGGGGGGCAGTATGTCAGAACTTGTAACTTTGATTGCTTTGCTTTAACCAAACTGACTCCATGTTGTAACTCAGAAGGCTTGACAGCGGTCATTGACCCGGGCCTCTCTGCTACGCCAAATATTTAGGGCAGTAAGGCAGGCGGCAGAGAGTCTCTGCTTAACATCCACAGGTGCCCTTTGAAGCCAAGCCGTTTGGCCTTCGCAACAGGGGGGGCATCCTCCTTTGCTGATAACGGAGGCTGGGAAGAAGAGACAACCATTTGAGACCGTGTGAATTATTGTTTTATTATGCTTTGCTGTGGGCATAAAATGTAACCAACTGCCCAGAATCGCCATTACTGTTATTTCATTACTATAGTACTGTAGTTCTTCAAATAAAGATCCTAACTTGCAACAAGTATTGGACTCTTCTGAAGTTCATCCAAGTTCTGACATAGGGGTGGAATTCTAGCAGCAGCTCCTTTGCATATTAGGCCACACACCTCCAAGAGCTTACAAAAAAGAGCTTTTGGAGGATTGGCTACATCAGGGGGGCATGGCCTAACATGCAATGGAGCTCCTGCTAGAATTCCATCCCTGAAATCAGCTATAATTCCAGGAGAACTTCAGGACTAGGGTTGCCATCCCTCTGGTCCCAGTAGGGAAATCCCTGCCTTTTGCGGCTTTAGCCCCACCCCCAAACCAGGACATCACCTGGAAGTGATCTCATTATGCCAGCAATATCACATGATGATGCTCTAGTTTTGGGGCAAAAGGTCATGGTTTGATGCCAAATTTAACATAGGGTTCTGCCCAAAACCAGAGTGTCACCCCGATGTCACCAGCATGATGACATCACTTCCGGGAGACATCTTTGTGTAGCACAACATTGTGCAACATCACTGCCCACTCCTGAACCACCCCCAAATCCCCCCACCAGAGCAACAGTAAGACCTGGCAACCCTATCCAGGCCATAGCTATAGGTTCTCAGGACTAGTTGTTTTAGTTTATAATCCCAGCAGGGGTGGAATTCTAGCAGAAGTTCCTTTGCATATTAGGCCACACACCCCTGATGTGTTAGGCTCTTTTTTGTAAGCTCTTGGAGAATTGGCTACATCAGGGGTGTGTAGGGTTGCCAAGTCCAATTCAAGAAATATCTGGGGACTTTGGGGGTGGAGCCAGGAGACTTTGGGGGTGGAGCCAGGAGACATTAGGGGCAGAGCCAGGAGCAAGGGTGTGACAAGCATAACTGAACTCCGAAGGGAGTTCTGGCCGAAGGGGGCACGGAGCCCAGCCCGTCCCAGACGCCCCCTCCTCCCCGAGGGAGCCACCGGAGGGGGGGGAGCAAGGCCAAAAGCGGCCAGCCCCGCCAGCCAGCCTGCCGCCCCACAGCGCCCCGCCGCCCCTGCCACTCACCGGGGCATGTTCTCTCTGGCAGCACCACAACACACACTGCCCGCATCCCCCCCACCCCAGCCCCAGGCCGGCTGCTGCTGCCAGTCATTGGCCGGCCGCCTGCCCAGCCCCTGGGGGGGCCAGCCCAGCCCAGCCAGCCAGCATAGCAGCTCTTGCTGTCCCGCCGGGGATGGGACCAACTTCAGAAAGGGGGCGGCCTGGTCAGCTGGTCAGCTGAAGGGGGCTCAGAGCCCAGCCTGGCCCAGACGCCCCCTCCTCCCCGCGGGAGCCACTGAAGGGGGGTGGGAACATAAGAACATAAGAGAAGCCATGTTGGATCAGGCCAATGGCCCATCCAGTCCAACACTCTGTGCCACACAGTGGCCAATATGTGTGTGTGTGTGTATATATATATATATACACACACACACACATACAAACATACATATACACTCATACACACACACACACACACATATATTGTGGCTAATAGCCATGTTAAGCAAGTTTGGCCACCTCTGTTCTATTCTGTCACATTGCAAGCTGCCCCAAGGACGTTTCTGAGGAAGCAGCGCAAGCGATATCCACACAAATGTTTGCAGGTGATGCCGAGCCCTCCCGGACCTCTCACCAGCTCGAAGAGTTTGGCGACACGCCCTGCCGCCTCTTGCCGGGGCTTCCTCCACCTGCCGCTCGCTCCATCCTGCCCAGATCGTGCTGGGAGCTGCTGCTCCTCCTCCTCCTCTTCTTCCTCCTCCTCGGCCTCCGGCAGCGCCTGCCCGCGCAGCTCCCCCCGCAACCGCCTCAAGGCCTGCCGCGACATCCCCAGGCTGTAGCAGGCCGGGCCAGAAACACCAACAGATCGGAAGCTGGAAAGAGGACCCGAAAAAAAACAACAGCCCTTCTAGGAGACAACTCGTTCTCCTTCGCGCATGCGGAAGGTTTTTTTTCTCACACGCTGGGTTCTGCGCATGCCTACTCTGCCCTAATGCTAATATGCGCATGTCGAAGTACCGCGTCCGAGGCAGGCGCTGCAATTCTGTGGGCTGACGCCCGAGGGAGCAAGGCCAAAAGCGGCCAGAGGGCGGTCAGCCCGGGACAAACACCGCAGTCCCGCCGCCCCTGCCACTCACCGGGCCACGCCCCTTGCCGCCGTTTCCCCCTCCCCCCGCTTCCATTTTTTGGGGGAGCAGGGGAAAAGGCTGGAAATCCTGGGGTCCCCCGCCAGGGCGGGAGGGTTGGGAAGCCTAGGGTTGTGTGGCCTAATATGCAAAGAAGCTCCTGCTAAAATTCCACCCCTGAATCCCAGTATGCTTATGAGGGACACAACTGGTCAGGAACCATTTCAAGCAAAAATTCAGTTGAGGCTTACAGGTGAAGAGGCAGCCCAAACTGAAAAGCGTGCCAAGACTGAAGGCTAACAAGCCTACACAAAAAGGAAAAACATGGGCTGTGAAGTAAACATAAAATGGAAGGGCTTGAAAAATAAGAAGTCACAACAGAAAACAGAAACTCTTTAGAAGAAGGTCTTGCAGCAGAATGAAGGTAGAATTCTGAGGTGGTAGAAGAGGCCAGTGTTTCCTCTAAGCCAAATTAGTGTGTTAGCTCACAGTTTTTTAGCCTCTGACTCACACATTTTAGTCTTAGCTCAGAAAAAATGGCCCCAGAGTGAACTCGTTTATGCAGCAGTTTACAACTTTAATGCCAGTAGCTCACACAGCAGACTTTTTGCTCACAAGACTCCACAGCTTAGAGGGAGTTTTGGAAGAGGCCATAGCATTCCAGACTGCAGGAGATAATAAAAACTGAGCATGCCAGATAAAAAGGTGCTTCATCATGCACGTGCTGTGCTGGTTTCCCCAGTTGCTGGGACTTATTCTTGTACTGAAGCAGTCTGAAGTGGCATAGGTACAGCCCACCTGACCACCTCAGTATTCTACCATCTCTTTACTGTTTGAGTGAGCAAGTTAATTGGGGAGGGGTATAGGTTTTATCTCCTTGAATGAGATGTCTCACTTTGTCTTAACTTGATGCTCTTTGACCTCCCCCCCTTTTCACTTTGTCTTCTCCCTCTGTTCACACGGCCTTACATTAGGGTTGTCAAGTCAACCGCGGCCTCTGGTGGGGGACCTATTGTACCATAGTTTTCCCTCCCAAATTTCTAGAACGTCTGGGAAAACCATAGAGTTTTCCCAGAAATGCCTAAAGCAACCAGCATGAAATATCGCCAGTGTGATGATGTCACTTTTGAGTGACATCATCGTGCCAGTGGTGTCAGGGAAGGTTCCCCCCACCAGCTCAAAATAGGCCAGCAGGTTGGGAACCTCCAGGGTGGAAGAACCCCTGCCTGGCCTGGGGGCTTGTCAGTCCTACCTTCCATGGAGACACGTCTCTGCAGGTCTCTCCTGTAGTATAACACAGTATAACACTTCTATGACTGGACAAACTTTACTATATTAACCAAATATCGCAATTAGGGGTGTGCATTCGGTTTGGCCGAACCGCATGGACCACCGAATCACCCTTGATTTGGAAGTATACAGCACTGTATACTTCCAAATCCATTTTCAGCCCATTAAACGGGAGCCGTATATGGCTCCCCGTATACTTCCGTATCAATATTTGGAAGCATACGGAAGTCAATGGAAAAGGCGGGAAAGGAGCTTCTGCAGCCTCAGGGGAGCTGCTTGCTTCCTTTCCCACCATTGGAAGCCTTTTCCCGCCTCTCCCAAAGCCTTCCTGGGATCAGGGAGGGGCGGGAGGGGGAAGAGGAGCCCCAGCAGCCAATCCAAAGCATGCATTTGCAAAATGCATTGCAAATGCATGCTTTGCAGGGCTGTTGTGTAGCTGAATGCCTCAGCCATCAGCAACATTGTTAAAAGTTAAGTTTCTTTCTGTCACATTTTGGGTTTTTTAAAGTTACCTCTGGTATGTGTGTGATTTCTAGTTTGCAAGGAAATCTGGCTTGTCCCAGGATCTAGTTAGGAGAAATTTCACTAGGAGGATATAACAAGGATTGCCTTCATCTCAAGGTAGCCTTTTAAAAACTGTAGCCAGGTAGAGGCAGGATCATCTAGTCTCCTAAATTTTACCAGATCACTACTACCCCAACCCAAAGAAGGACAGGTTAGGGACCAAAGAAAAAAATAAACAAGTTTTGATGGGAGGGTTTTTAAAAAGAAGTCAGGGCACCTGTTGGTCCAGGGTACAGTGCAGTGAGTTAGGTTTGTAAAAAAAACCCCACTCTCAGTTCAGGCTGTGTGAGACTGGTCAAGGGTGACATGAGTGACAGGCAGCAGAAGAGGGGCCCTGGGGGCAAAACCAAGGAGAAGACTAGAGGGGGGGTCCTCCCCCCACCTGTGTGTAGGGCCACTCCACAGCGGCCTTCCAGCACTCCGACCTCTGTTGTTAGGAGGTGGTGAGCTTCATGAACCTGAAGACGGGGTGCCTGTGCCGTGGCATGTGCTGGACGCCCGGAGAGGACCAGGCTCGCCTCTCCAGATCCAACAGCTCCTGGTCACACCCCGGCAGAGGCAGCCACGGACCTCCACCACCACAATGGACAAGGCCCCGGTGTGGAGAGAACATAAGAACATAAGAGAAGCCATGTTAGATCAGGCCAATGGCCCATCCAGTCCAACATTCTGTGTCACACAGCGGCCAAATATATATATATATATATATACACACACATACACACTGTGGCTAATAGCCACTGATGGACCTCTGCTCCATATTTTTATCTAACCCCCTCTTGAAGGTGGCCATGCTTGTGGCCGCCACCACCTCCTGTGGCAGTGAATTCCACATGTTAATCACCCTTTGGGTGAAGAAGTACTTCCTTTTATCCGTTTTAACCTGTCTGCTCAGCAATTTCATTGAATGCCCACGAGTTCTCGTATTGTGAGAAAGGGAGAAAAGTACTTCTTTCTCTACTTTCTCCATCCCATGCATTATCTTGTAAACCTCTATCATGTCACCCCTCAGTCGACGTTTCTCCAAGCTAAAGAGCCCTAAGCGTTTCAACCTTTCTTCATAGGGAAGGTGTTCCAGCCCTTTAATCATTCTAGTTGCCCTTTTCTGAACTTTCTCCAATGCTATAATATCCTTTTTGAGGTGCGGCGACCAGAACTGCACACAGTACTCCAAATGGGACCGCACCATCAATTTATACAGGGGCATTATGATACTGGCTGATTTGTTTTCAATTCCCTTCCTAATAATTCCCAGCATGGCGTTGGCCTTTTTTATTGCAAACGCACACTGCCTTGACATTTTCAGTGAATTATCTACCACGACCCCAAGATCTCTCTCTTGGTCAGTCTCTGCCAGTTCACACCCCATCAACTTGTATTTGTAGCTGGGATTCTTGGCCCCAATGTGCATTACTTTGCACTTGGCCACATTGAACCGCATCTGCCACGTTGACGCCCACTCACCCAGCCTCAACAGATCCCTTTGGAGTTCCTCACAATCCTCTCTGGTTCTCACCACCCTGAACAATTTAGTGTCATCCGCAAATTTGGCCACTTCACTGCTCACTCCAAACTCTAAATCATTTATGAACAAGTTAAAGAGGATGGGACCCAGTACCGAGCCCTGCGGCACCCCACTGCTTACCGTCCTCCACTGCGAAGACTGCCCATTTATACTCACTCTCTGCTTCCTATTACTCAGCCAGTTTTTGATCCACAAGAGGACCTGTCCTTTTACTCCATGACTCTCAAGCTTTCTAAGGAGCCTTTGATGAGGAACTTTATCAAAAGCTTTCTGGGAGTCAAGGTAAACAACATCTATCGGGTCTCCTTTGTCCACAAGTTTGTTTACCCCCTCAAAGAAATGTAACAGGTTAGTGAGGCAAGATCTTCCCTTACAGAACCCATGCTGAGTCTTCCTCAATAACCTGTGCTCATCAATGTGCCTACTCATTCTGTCCTTGATAATGGTTTCTACCAACTTTCCCGGTATTGAAGTCAGACTGACTGGCCTGTAATTTCCTGGATCTCCTCTGGAACCCTTTTTAAAGATGGGGGTGACATTTGCTACCTTCCAGTCCTCAGGAACAGAGGCAGAGGCAGATTTCAATGAAAGATTACAGATTTTTGTTAGAAGATCCACAAGTTCAACTTTGAGTTCTTTCAGAACTCTCGGATGTATGCCATCCGGATCCGGTGACTTATTAGTTTTTAGAGAGAGGCCATCCTAACCAGACACATGCGGGACCAGTGGAGGCGGAGGAGATCGATATCATCATGATCCAGACACTGATCCAGACCCGAGAGAAAGGGATCCAGATGCCCCGGCCCTGAAGGAGGAGGAGGAAGATGAGGTGGCCCACGAGTTCCGTGTGATGGTTTACAAAGAGGTGGAGGATGTCGCCAAGGGACTGTGGGACAAAATGCAGGCAATGACCACTCGAATGGTGGGGGAGTTCACCGACCGCTCCACCACCTGTGGGACCGGCGCCCAGGCCGGCAGCGCCTCCGGCACCTAGAGAGGGAGGCCGAGGGTGTGCGCTGGATGCCATTTTCGACAGGGACCCAGAGGAGGTGGAATATTTCAAGATCCAGGCTAACAGCTACATGCACTATTGGGGGAACATGTTCCCTGACGAATTCAGCCAAGTGGACTACCTGGGATCGAAACTGAAGGGGGCTGCCAAAAAATGGTACGTGAGCCTGTACAAAGCCATGAGTCCGGAACTGGACTATGTTGCTACGTTCCTCCAGGCTTTGATGGCTCAGTACGAAGATCCCCTTCAGAAGACCTGGGCGTTGGCAGCTTTGCTCGACATGCAGCAAGGGTCGAAGTCGATTCAAGAATATGCTGCGGAGTTCCGGGCTAACGCCGCAAAAGTGAGAGGATGGAGCGAGCTGATGAAAATCGAGCATTTCACCAGAGGGTTGAATTCTGGCATCCTGGAATGAGCCCTCACCCAAACCAGACCAGCTACATTGGTGGGCTGGATCCAATTGGTGGGTGAGGTCGAGACCAACATGAAGCAGGTGGCCATGCAACACCAGCACCAAAGTGGTAAGGTGAGCCGAGACCCAAAGACGAGGGCCAAGCTTGAGGTGAAGAAAACACAAGGGGGAGGTGGCGGTGGAAAGGCTGCAGGGCCCCGCAAGTGTTTCCAACTGGCCAGCAATTGCCCCAACCCCCCCCCCCAGGCACCTCCAAGCACATCCAAGCCGGGCACCTCAGTGCCGAAGAAAACACTGAGCCGCCCTAAGGAAGCGGCAAAGGGCAGCGCTGCGGCAGCAGGGGAGCAGGAAGATGAAGCCCTCATCGCTGACGAGCTGAGTGAGCTGGTGTGGCTGGACAAGCCGTTGGGAAACAAGGATGACCTGCTCTAAAGGGTGCCAACAGTAGGTCGCGGAGGAACTGGCACCACTCAGGGTGAGAGTAATGGGGTCGCTGTATTTTGTACCAGTGAAACTATTGAACACTAGACTCAAAAGATTTGTACAGGTGAAAGCCCTGATTGATTCGGGGTGCAATCAGGACTTAATCACCCCTAAACTGGTGGATACCTTGGGGTTGGCCACCACAGCCCTACCCTTCCCCATACAATTTGAACAAATGGACGGGTCAGTTATGTGGGGGGAGCCCTGTGTGCTAGAGACTCAGTTGGTGCCCTTGGGGATCGAAGGGCGCTGAGACCAAGAGACTTTTGTAATCGCCCCCTCGTGTTCCTACGATGTGGTCCTGGGGGTGGGTTGGTTAGCTAAACACAAACCAAGCATCCGGTGGGGGGATCAAACTATAAAGTTTGTTGAGCCACTGTGCAAGGCGCATCTTTGGAGTCTGGACTGGGGCCTGCGACCTCCTCCTACGAAGGAGAAAGTCTGTTTGACTATGGAGGAGGTCCCAGCCATCCCCAAGGCATACCAGGACTTAATGGGGGTGTTTAGTGAGCAGGGAGCGGACGAACTGCCCCCCCACAGGAGCACCGACTGCGCTATCGAACTGATACCAGGGCAGTCGCTGCCTAAAGCTAAACTATACTCCATGGGATGGGCAGAGAAAGTGGAGTTGCAGAAGTTCCTAGACAGGAATCTGAAACGGGGTTCTATCAGACCGGCGACAGCCCCTCACGCCACCCCCGTTTTATTTAGGAAGAAGAAGGACGGCACGCTCCAGCTTTGCACGGACTTCTGAGGGATTAATGGGATTTCGACCTCAAATGCCTATCTCATCCCCCTCACCAAAGACTTATTAAGCATGGTGTCCGAAGGAAAGATTTTTACCAAACTGGACTTGAGGGATGCGTACTTTAGAATACGCATTAAGGAGGGGGGTGAATGGAGGATGGCTTTCAATACCCTTATGGGAAAATTTGAGTATTTGGTGATGCCGTTTGGACTGCAGGGAGCGCTGGGGGTGTTCATGAATTTTATCAATGATGTATTGCGGAAGTTTTTGTTCAAGGGGGTGGTGGTGTACCTGGATGACATCATTATTTATTCTCATGATGAAAAGTCTCATGTAAAATTGGTGAGGGATGTGTTAAGCACCTTATTGAAGCATAAGTTATATGCCAAGCTGTCCAAGTGTGAGTTCCACAAGACCGAATTAGATTACCTAGGGTTTTGGGTGTTGGCACAGGGGCTGGCTATGGACCCGGCAAAGGTACAAGCTGTATTGGAGTGGGCTCCCCCGAGGACATGTAGACAACTACAATCTTTCCTCGGGTTTGCAAATTTCTACAGAAACTTCATTGTGGGGTTCACCCAAATCATGCTTCCCCTCACAGAGTTGTTAAAAACGAGGGGGAAGGGGCCCGAGGCAAAGAGACCCGGGTCCCGCCTAAATTGGACACCGAAATGCCAAGATGTGTTCGACAAACTCAAACAACTATTTACTAGCGAACCAGTCCTGAGCCACCCTAACGAGTTGCGGCCCTTCATTGTGCAATGCGACACCTCCGACATGGCCGTAGGAGCCATTCTCATGCAGAAAGACGAAGATGGGAGGCTGAGACCCTGTGCATATATTTCCAAAAAGTTCTCAGCAGAGCAGAGGAACTGGTCAGTGTGGGACAAAGAGGCGTTTGCTGTAACTTATGCTTAAAAAACCTGGCGGTCATGGTTGGAAGGGGCCAAAATCCCCTTCGAGATCTGGACGGACCATAAGAATCTAGAAGCACTCACGGGCCAGAGAAAACTAAGCAAAAAGCAGATTAGGTGGGCGGGGTTTTTCTCCAAGTTTGACTTTGTGCTGAAGCATATTCCAGGAACCAATAATTTCTTGGCTGACACCCTCTCTGGCTTGCCTCAGCACAACAGCCAAAAGGAGGAAGTCGTAGACTCTCTGGTTCCCCCCTCCCAGGTGGCTGCAGTGGTGACGACACAGTCTAAATCCAAACGTAACCAGGAGGTGTGGGGAAAAGAACGGATGGCTTTAGAGACTGAAAAGGAGGGAGACGACCGACCGGGGGAAATTCAGAAGAAAGAGGATGGGTTGTGGTATCAGGGGGAGAAGCTGTACGTCCCCAAAACCATGAGGGCAGAGGTTTTACAGTTTTGCCATTCAAATAAATTGGCCAGTCATTTTGCGTATGTGAAAACACTCCATCTAATCAGTAGGCAGTTCTGGTGGCCGTAACTAAAAAAAGATGTATCCGAGTTTGTCGCCTCCTGCCCCATCTGCTTAATGGCGAAAAGGAGGGGGGGGAAGCCACCTGGACTGCTAAAACCTCTGGAAACAGCTACCCAGGCTTGGTCAGTAGTCTCAATGGACTTTATTGTCGGACTGCCGCCATCCCAAGGCAAGACCGTGATTTTGGTGGTAGTGGACACTTTCTCCAAACAAGCACACTTCATCCCTTGTGCACAATTGCCAACAGCAAAAAAGCTGGCCTATCTATTTTTCCATCACATTGTTAAACTTCACTCATTTCTGGATAAGGTGATTAGTGACAGGGGGCCACAATTTGTTGCCAAATTCTGGCAGGAGTTTTGCAAACTGTTAGGGATAGAACAAGGATTGAGTTCCACCTACCACCCTCAGACCAACGGGCAGACGGAATGCGTAAACGCCTTGTTGGAACAATACTTACGATGCTATATAAATCATCAGCAATCAAATTGGGTGGACTTGCTCCCTTTCGCTGAGTATGGTTACAACAACAGTGTGCATAGCTCCACCAAAACCTCCCCTTTTCAAATCGTAAATGGATACGAGGAAAAACCCATCCTGTCACTACCAGGGGGGGAACAAATAAAGGAACCTAGCTCATTCGAGCAATGGTGGGGAAAACTGAGTGAGGGGTGGAAGGGGATACAAGAGAACTTGGAGTCTGCAAAGGAGGTGTACAAAAAACCATACAAGTCACATGTGCCTGCTTGGGACTTCAAGGTGGGAGATTCAATGTTTGTGTCAACAAAAAACCTTCCGTTGAATCAACCCTCCAAAAAATTGGCTTTTCGGTTCCTAGGCCCCTTCAAAATCAAACGGGTGATTAACCAAGTGACTGTAGAATTGGAACTACCAAAAATGTTTAGTAAAGTGCACCCTGTCTTTCATTGCAATCTGCTGCAAAGAGACCCTGGTGCTTCTCCTTGGCACCCTCGATCGACAGCTCCGCATCCTATCCAGATTGGGAATCAGAGTCACCATGAAGTACAGGAGATTCTAGATTCCATAATGAAACATGGGACATTATATTATTTGATGAAATGGAAACATTTCCCTCCTAGAGAAAATGAATGGGTAGCTCAAAAAGATGTGTTGGCTCCCGATCTGATTAATAAATTTCACAGAAAGTTTCCTCAGAGACTGTGGGGTTGAATTGGGGGGGGGGGGGCAATATGTCAAGCATGGCTAATTCTGATCAATAACTAATGGTTTTAGAGCCTAACTAAAAGCAGACCTGCAAAGGATCCCAGAGAACCAAATGTTGTTAGTTTATTATCCTTTCCTGGCTTTCCTCTTGCTTTATGACTGTTAATTAGAGGGAACAAAGCAATCAGCATCTTCCCATGAATTCTCCTTTGGGAGGATGAGCCATCTGGGCATTGCAAGGCCGAATGCCTGATAACGCCCTGGGAATGTATGTAGTTTTGATATTCTATGTGTGAACGCTCCCCTGCTTCCCCTCCCATAGGAATCCCTTTGAAGTGTCTCTTAAAAGTTGTGTATCGATGTATCAGTTTCATTCTTCTCAAGCAATCGCTCTAGCCAAAGTATCAGTCTATCAATAAATGTAGTCTTTGTATCAACTTCGACTCGTCATTGAACCCGCATGCTTGACACTCTACACTAAGAACTAATTTAACCTTCCATTAATCACAGCAGCACCATGGAAGGGCTTTTTTTCCCCTGAGAGAACACAGTGGAACAGAGTTCTGGAACCTCTTTGTGGAAACAAAATTCTCAAAAAATGAAGGGCACCTTTATGTTTTTTCTTCACTTCCCTCTTGAGAGTTCTAGCACCACTTTTTCCGGAACAAACACTTCTAGCAACACTTTTTCTGGCCATAGCAATCCCTTATAGTGCATCTGTATTACCAAATGGCATCTCTTGCATCTTATCTCAATCCAGTTTCAGTTTGTTCGTATTAAGGATGCTTTATTGAAAGCCTCTGTGGTGTTGAGATCTCTGCTTGGCTATGACAGTTATTGGTACCCATGGGCCAGTGATTTTCTCTCATTTTGTCCTGCCTCATAGGATGGTCATGAAAGTAAGGGGAGAGAACAAAGCAGGCCTCATTTTGGGCAGGAACTCACAGGAGCGGAGCTCTGGAACCTCTAAAATTGATGGTACTCTTTCTTTCTAACCCTCCCCCCCTCCCCCAAAATACTTGCTTCTGGGGTCCATTGTTTAAACCCCCTGTGAGAATTTTGCGGACCTCTAAGATTTGACAAACTTATTCAGGGTTTGACTTTATTCAGATTTGACAAACTTTATTCAGACCTCAGTTTGGGCAGGAGCTAGGGTGGCCAGACCGTCCCGGGAGCTCAGGAATGTCCCGGTTCTGGCCCCCTATTCCCGCCTCCCGGGCTGGCTATACCGGGACCATTTAGAGGTCCCGGTTTAGCCAGCCCCGGAGGTGGTGGGCTGCGGATGCCGGCGGTGAAGGCGGCGAGGGAGGGAGGGAGCATCCCTGCGCCTGCGCAGGGCCCCTGCGCACGCGCAGGGATGCTCCCTCCCTCCCTCGCCGCCTTTCCCGCCCGCGCGCGGGGCCGGCAGCGGTGGCAGAGGCCTCTCCGCGGCCTCCGCTGGTCGCTGGAAGCCCTCTAGAGACTCTGGAGGGCTTCCAGTGACCAGCGGAGGCCGCGGAGCAGCCGGCGCTGGTCCCGGAAGGCCTTCCAGAGCCTCTGGAAGGCCTTCCGGGACCACCCGCCGACCAGCGAAGGCCTCTGCGCGGCCTCCGCTGGTCCCTGGAGGCCCGTCCCTGTGGCATTGGTCCCATCGTTGTGGGGCCCAGGGGCCCGGCGCAGCGGCACGCTGAAGCAGCCTGTCGGTCACTTCCGGGTTCCTGTCCTGCATCTCGACCTGTGTTATTAGTGACAGGCTGCTTCGGCGTGCCGCTGCACCGGCCCCCTGGGCCCCACAACGATGGGACCGATGCCACAGGGACGGGCTTGAAACACTCTATAACCCCTCAAAAGAACAGCAGTCTAGCTCGCTTCCCCTGAGCCCTGCCGCCATAAGCCTCAAGGGGGCTCATTTTGCAGCATCTCCCGGCGGGAGGGTGGCACCCGCATGGGACACAAATCAAATGAAAGAGGGGGCGCAGGGCTATCAGAAACAGCCGGCGGAGGGAGTCACGAGACCACCCCACTGGGGGATCCACACCCCGAAAGTGATGAAGGTGGCGCAGACAGAGCCAACAGAGCCAACAGGATAAAATAAATAGGCTGCATTATGCAGCACAGTTGAGAAAGTGCCTTATCCCATATACTGATGAAGTAAATACAGGATCTGAGAACAAAATTGCACCAGAAGACACAAACACAAAGCTCCCTTACACTGAATCAGTGCTTGGGTCCACCAAAGTCAGTATTGTCACATAAGAACATAAGAGAAGCCCTGTTGGATCAGGCCAGTGGCCCATCCAGTCCAACACTCTGCGTCACATAAGAACATAAGAGAAGCCCTGTTGCATCAGGCCAGTGGCCCCTCCAGTCCAACACTCTGTGCCACATAAAAATATAAGAGAAGCCCTGTTGCATCAGACCAATGGCCCCTCCAGTCCAACACTCTGTGCCACATAAAAATATAAGAGAAGCCCTGTTGCATCAGACCAATGGCTCATCCAGCCCACCACTCTGGTCACATAAGAACATAAGAGAAGCCCTGTTAGATCAGGCCAGTGGCCCCTCCAGTCCAACACTCTGTGTCACATAAGAACATAAGAGAAGCCCTGTTGCATCAGGCCAGTGGCCCCTCCAGTCCAAGACTCTGTGCCACATAAGAATATAAGAGAAGCCCTGTTGCATCAGGCCAGTGGCCCCTCCAGTCCAACACTCTGTGCCACATAAAAATATAAGAGAAGCCCTGTTGCATCAGACCAATGGCTCATCCAGTCCACCACTCTGGTCACATAAGAACATAAGAGAAGCCCTGTTGGATCAGGCCAGTGGCCCCTCCAGTCCAACACTCTGTGTCACATAAGAACATAAGAGAAGCCCTGTTGGATCAGGCCAGTGGCCCCTCTAGTCCAACACTCTGTGTCACATAAGAACATAAGGAGGGAAGGAAGGGAGGAGGGAGGGAAGGGAAGGGAGGAAGGAAGGAAGGGAAGGAAGGAAGGAAGGAAGGAAGGAAGGAAGGAAGGAAGGAAGGAAGGAAGGAAGGAAGGAAGGAAGGAAGGAAGGAAGGAAGGGGGGAGGGAGGGAAGGAAGGGGGGAGGGAGGGAGGGAAGGAAGGAAGGGGGAAGGGAGGGAGGGAGGGAAGGAAGGAAGAAAGAAAGAAAGGAAGGAAGGGAGGAGGGAGGGAAGGAAGGAAGGGAAGGGAGTGAGGGAGGGAAGGAAGGAAGTAAGGAAGGGAAGGGAGTGAGGGAAGGAAGGAAGGAAGGAAGGAAGGAAGGAAGGAAGGAAGGAAGGAAGGAAGGAAGGGAGGGAGGGAGGGAGGGAGGGAAGAAAGGAAGGCCGTCCCCCGCCCCCCCGCTTTCGGCCCTCTTACCTGCTTCCAGGGCGGCGGAGAGTCCAGCGGCGGCGGCGGAGAGTCCTGCGGCGGCGTCCTCTGCTTCGCTTCCCTTGCCTCCGCCGGGCCCCGCGCGCCGGCGGGGAAGGCGGCAAGGGAGGGAGGGAGCTGCCGGCGCTGGCCTCTGGAGGCCTCCAGGGACCAGCGCCGGCTGCTCCGCGGCCTCTCCGCGGCCTCCGCTGGTCGCTGGGGGCCCTCCAGAGACTCTGGAAGGCCCCCAGCGACCAGCGGAGGCCGCGGAGAGGCCTTCGCTGGTCGGCGCTGGTCCCGGAAGGCCCTCCAGAGGCTCTGGAAGGCCTTCCGGGACCAGCGCCGGCTGCTCCACGGCCTCTCCGCGGCCCCCGCTGGTCCCTGGAGGCCGCGCAGAGGCCTTCGCTGGTCGGCGGGTGGTCCCGGAAGGCCTTCCAGAGGCTCTGGAAGGCCTTCCGGGACCAGCGCCGGCTGCTCCGCGGCCTCCGCTGGTCGCTGGAAGCCCTCCAGAGTCTCTGGAGGGCTTCCAGCGACCAGCGGAGGCCGCGGAGAGGCCTCCGCCTCCGCTGCCGGCCCCGCGCACGGGCGGGAAAGGCGGCGAGGGAGGGAGGGAGCGTCCCTGCGCATGCGCAGGGATGCTCCCTCCCTCACTCGCCGCCTTCCCCGCCGGCGCCCGCGGCCCACCACCTCCGGGGCTGGCTAAACCGGGACCTCTAAATGGTCCCGGTATAGCCAGCCCGGGAGGTGGGAATAGGGGGCCAGAACCGGGACATTCCTGAGCTCCCGGGACGGTCTGGCCACCCTAGCTCCTGCCCAAACTGAGGTCTGAATAAAGTTTGTCAAATCTGAATAAAGTCAAACCCTGAATAAGTTTGTCAAATCTTAGAGGTCCGCACAATTCTCACAGGGGGTTTAAACAATGGACCCCAGAAGCAAGTATTTTGGGGGAGGGGGGAGGGTTAGAAAGAAAGAGTACCATCAATTTTAGAGGTTCCAGAGCTCCGCTCCTGTGAGTTCCTGCCCAAAATGAGGCCTGCTTTGTTCTCTCCCCTTACTTTCATGACCATCCTATGAGGCAGGACAAAATGAGAGAAAATCACTGGCCCATGGGTACCAATAACTGTCATAGCCAAGCAGAGATCTCAACACCACAGAGGCTTTCAATAAAGCATCCTTAATATGAACAAACTGAAACTGGATTGAGATAAGATGCAAGAGATGCCATTTGGTAATACAGATGCACTATAAGGGATTGCTATGGCCAGAAAAAGTGTTGCTAGAAGTGTTTGTTCCGGAAAAAGTGGTGCTAGAACTCTCAAGAGGGAAGTGAAGAAAAAACATAAAGGTGCCCTTCATTTTTTGAGAATTTTGTTTCCACAAAGAGGTTCCAGAACTCTGTTCCACTGTGTTCTCTCAGGGGAAAAAAAGCCCTTCCATGGTGCTGCTGTGATTAATGGAAGGTTAAATTAGTTCTTAGTGTAGAGTGTCAAGCATGCGGGTTCAATGACGAGTCGAAGTTGATACAAAGACTACATTTATTGATAGACTGATACTTTGGCTAGAGCGATTGCTTGAGAAGAATGAAACTGATACATCGATACACAACTTTTAAGAGACACTTCAAAGGGATTCCTATGGGAGGGGAAGCAGGGGAGCGTTCACACATAGAATATCAAAACTACATACATTCCCAGGGCGTTATCAGGCATTCGGCCTTGCAATGCCCAGATGGCTCATCCTCCCAAAGGAGAATTCATGGGAAGATGCTGATTGCTTTGTTCCCTCTAATTAACAGTCATAAAGCAAGAGGAAAGCCAGGAAAGGATAATAAACTAACAACATTTGGTTCTCTGGGATCCTTTGCAGGTCTGCTTTTAGTTAGGCTCTAAAACCATTAGTTATTGATCAGAATTAGCCATGCTTGACATATTGCCCCCCCCCCCCAATTCAACCCCACGGTCTCTGAGGAAACTTTCTGTGAAATTTATTAATCAGATCGGGAGCCAACACATCTTTTTGAGCTACCCATTCATTTTCTCTAGGAGGGAAATGTTTCCATTTCATCAAATAATATAATGTCCCATGTTTCATTATGGAATCTAGAATCTCCTGTACTTCATGGTGACTCTGATTCCCAATCTGGATAGGATGCGGAGCTGTCGATCGAGGGTGCCAAGGAGAAGCACCAGGGTCTCTTTGCAGCAGATTGTAATGAAAGACAGGGTGCACTTTACTAAACATTTTTGGTAGTTCCAATTCTACAGTCACTTGGTTAATCACCCGTTTGATTTTGAAGGGGCCTAGGAACCGAAAAGCCAATTTTTTGGAGGGTTGATTCAACGGAAGGTTTTTTGTTGACACAAACATTGAATCCCCCACCTTGAAGTCCCAAGCAGGCACATGTGACTTGTACGGTTTTTTGTACACCTCCTTTTGTACACCTCCTTTTCAGAACAAAATTGTTTCCGGCGGTGATATTTGGGGGATTTTTGGGGATGTCACAGGAAGTGCTGTGAAGTCACTTCCTGTTTCCGGCAGTGGCATTTGGGGGAAATGATGTCATTTGGGGGAAATGATGTCAGAGGAAGTGATGTCACTTCCCATTTCCGGCAGGTGACGCGGGGAAGTGATGTCACAGGAAGTGATGTCACTTCCTGTTTCCTGTGCTGGCATGACGTCACCGGAAGTGACGTCACTTCCTGTTTCCGGCTGCGCACACGCGCTTCGCGCGCGCACCCCTACCTCCCCCCCCCCAACGTGTCCCTGGCTGGCCTTCAGACATTATGGTCACCCTAGCAGGAGCTCACAGGAAAGGAGCTCTGGAACCTCTAAATTTCATTGTGTTCTTTCTTTCTTACCCTCCCCCCTTCTCCCCCCAAAATACTGGGCTCCATTGTTTAAACCCATGTGAGAATTTTGCTGAACTCTAAGATTTGACAAACTTTCTAATATTTCCCCCCCAAAATGGGAAAATAACCAAAACATCTAAAGCAGAGAGATGGAAATCTTCCTCATGCCACTGTGACCACATAGGAGAAAGTCATTTAAAAAGTATGTGTCAGGTTATGTTTCATTGAAGTTACCTGTGCTTTCTGAATTTGTTATTTACTGCTCACTAATATTAATGCTAATAAATACATCCCCTTGCTACTAACCCAGGTACTTTGCATAGTAAAGGAGGAGGGGTGGGAATAGACGGGGATGGTAGTTGCCAAGGATCTAAAGGCCAGTACAGCCTTTGAAGTGCAAAGTGTTCAACTAACCATTCTGGCGCCTCCTGAGCAGAGTAAGGACACTACCAGGAGGGAAAGATAAGCGGGCGTGTGAAAGTGTTACTTGCAGAGACCAACTGTAGTTTTATTATGGGAAATAGTTTAAAGCCCAAATCCTTTGAAGTGTATTCATAAATGCCTATGGTTCGAGCTATCTGTTATCAGTTCCAATGAATCTGTAGACGGAGTAGCTATCAATAAATGAAACTTAGTTTTTAACAAAGACAAGTCTGATCATTGTGAAACTTCAATGAACCCTTTGCTGACATTATGATGGGCATGGGAGTAAGGTTTTATTATGACAATTCTAATTCAAGAAGCATTTTAAGGAAGATGCTGAGCTGATATAATTTAATATACCTTCCGGTGATGTCAGGGGTGTGTGGCATAAGAAGATGAAGAAGAAGATATTGGATTTATATCCTGCCCTCCACTCTGAAGAGTCTCAGAGCGGCTCACAATCTCCTTTACCTTCCTCCCCCACAACAGACACCTTGTGAGGTGGGTGGGGCTAAGAGAGCTCTTACAGCAGCTGCCCTTTCAAGGACAACCTCTGCCAGAGCTATGGCTGACCCAAGGCCATGCTAGCAGGTGCAAGTGGAGGAGTGGGGAATCAAACCTGGTTCTCCCAGATAAGAGTCCGCACACCTAACCACTACACCAGACTGGCGTATGCAAATGAGTTATGCAAATGAGCTCCAGCACCTCCTTTTCTACAAAATGACCCCTGGAACAAAATGTTTGCACCCCTACACAATCTTTAGAGAAAGAATGAGTTGAAAACATGACAGGGCCAGGAACTTTGGACCAAGCTCCCAAGATTTCCTGGACCGTAGTTCGAAAACCACCAGATTAATAAAATATAAGTGCTGTGGTATGCTTCCCCCCACCCCAAGACTATAGAAGCCAAAGCAAGCAATGACTTTCCCACCTGATGCCATTAACATTCTGGAGCCAAACTTTGGCCACAAAAGTTGTCACGGGGCCTCCTGACAAATGTAGCCTCCACTCTCCCTCACCAAAATAGGTCAAGAGTTTCCTCGCAACAGCCTCTGGCCCAAAAGAAAAATTCTCCTTAGAATCACCCCAGTCCATGCATCCCCTCCCTTTATGCAAAAGCTCATTTGCCATCATCCCTCCTGGTGAATATTAATCATCGCTTGTAGCTGGAGAAGGTCTCTGGGAAGGAAAATTGCTTCTTTGCGCAGCCATCTTCTTTGCCGAGGTTCTACCTTCAGTGGCTTTTCTCTTGGCAGCAGTGAAAAACAGCCGCAGCCTCAAAGTTCAGCTCGGCCAGGCATGGCAGGGCCAGTCAATTAAAGCAGAGGAAGGGGTGGAGGGAGGGAGTCGGGTCGAAGAAGGATGGAGCAGGGGGGGAGGAGGGACTGCAGTGTGACCACAGCCCTGGCTCAGTTTCTCATGGCAACCACTTCAGCGGCTTTTGTCTTAGCACCTTGCTTTGTAATTAAGTGTTAAATAGAAGTCCCCCCCACAAGCTCTTCCTCCCTGATAAAATTTAGACTTTTATTAATCTCCTGGCCTGACAGGTGGTTAGAGAATTTTCAGTCAGGAGATAACACGCACCTGAGAAACACACGGGTGACAGAGATACGGCTTTGAAATCTAAGGTTGTCCAAAGTCAAATGTTACACTTGGTTAAAACACACATACTTGTGCATGTGTGTTCATATGTAGGCCAAAATGAGAATGCCCACATTCGGATGTGAATACTGATAATTCCAGACAAATGTGGTGACTGCCTGAGAGAACAAAAAGCAACATACAGATAAATGCAGAAGGTCCCCTAAATGTGACTGTTAGCATTTGCCTGAAAAGAAAGGACCTTTGTTTCAAGAAAGAAAGAAAGAAAGAAAGAAAGAAAGAAAGAAAGAAAGAAAGAAAGAAAGAAAGAAAGAAAGAAAGAAAGAAAGAAAGAAAGAAAGAAAGAAAGAAAGAAAGAAAGAAAGAAAGAGACATCATTCATCTGGAACTGTCAGCATTTAAGAACATAAGAGAAGCCATGTTGGATCAGGCCAATGGCCCACCCAGACCAACACTCTGCGTTACACAGTGCCCAAAAAAGCCAAGTGCCATCAAGAAGTCCATCAGTGGGGCTAGAAGTCCTTCCACTGTGCCCCCCCAAGCACAAGAATACAGAGCATCACTGCCCCAGACAGAGTTCCAACAATAAGCTGTGGCTAGTAGCCACTGATTTATGTGCAAAGGGCATCATAGCCACTGATTTATGAAGGGCATCGTAGCTGCTGATTTATGTGTTATCATTCATTGGCTGTACCAATAACACAACTCACATTTTAAAGATGGGGTTGTACTGACAAGAATCTGAGCATGGAAGTCATGAGTTTGAGGGGATTAAGATAGTTGTATTTGTCATTATATTTTTATTTTCTTTTTCATCATCATCATCATCATCATCATCATCATCATCATCATCATCATCATCATCATCATCTTGTTTTCAAGTTGCAGCCAAATTTTGGTGACCCCGTGGGGTTCTCAAGGCAAGAGACATTCAGAGGTGGTTTTCCATTGTCTTCCTCTGCAGAACGATTCTGGATCCCCTTGGTGGTCTGGTCTCCCATCCAAGTACTTACCGGGACCAATCCTGCTTAGCTTCTGAGATCTGGCAAGATCTGTTATGTGTGTGTGTGTGTGTGTGTTTGTACCTGGGGAGCTGCTTAGTGTTATATGAAAGGCATCCACTAATTATGCTGTATTGTTGTGACATAGATAGCATAAATAGGGTTTGCCTTTTGTATAACATCTCCACAATGCTTGGAGTAAAAACTGTCGGTATTTTTACATTCAGTTTGATCCAGAGTTTTAGAGTCTTCAAATCGCCTGCCACTGCTCCACTTTAATTATTTTCCTTTTACATTTAAGCATTTCAATTTTGGGGTGGGGTGTCTCTGATCAAAGGGCAGCCAGAATACCAGTGCTTAGTTAAATGTATATGATTGCTTAGAAATCGTGTCAACACTGCAAAAATACAAATTTAAATTACTAGATGAGGCAAGCAATGATATGTAAAAATTTCAAATGCTGTCAGTTCTCATGCAAATTATTGCACCTTGTGATGGCTTTTAGAGGAGTCTTTTAAAACGCATGAAAACTTCTACAATACAAGTTTGAAACGCCTGTAGAGAAAAGACCAGATCAAAACTAGTGTCAAGAAAAATGTTGCAGCAGCAGCTCCGAAACTCATCTCACCAAAACAAATGTAGATGCTTCGGGCAGCAATGATGCAAAACAGTTGTGAGAACATTAGGTAATGTAAAAGGTGAGTTTCCAATGTGGTGATAGAGAGTCGCAAACTGCCAGTGTAAAAACACCCTGTATTGGAGGTGCTTTCAGCACAGTCTTTATGACATATGCAAAAGAGTCAGTAGTTAGGCTTGTAAACTCTGGGTTGGAAAATTTCTGGAGATGAGAGCGTGGCCCCAGGGGAGGGTGGATTTGTGCAGAAGAAACATTTCTGCAGGGTATAACATCATAGACTCCACCCTCCAAAGGAGCCATGCTCCCCAGTAGAACTAATCTCTGTAGTCAGGAGGCTAGTTGTGATTCTGGGAGATCTCCCGGCTCCACCTGGAGTATCAGTAGTACATTGGCAGATGGAGCAGTGGCTAATGCGGTGTAGGGTAGAGCCAGTTTGATGTAGTGGTTAAGTGCGTGGACTCTTATCTGGGAGAACCGAGTTTGATTCCTCATTTGCACCTGCTGGAATGGCCTTGGGTTAGCCATAGCTATTGCAGGAGTTGTCCTTGAAAGGGCAGCTGCTGTGATAGCCCTCCCAGGAGGGAGAAGATATAGGAGACTGTAAGCCACTCTGAGTCTCTGATTCAGAGAAAAGGTGGAGTATAAATCTGCAGTCTTCTTCTTCCTCTAACCTAAGACCACCCATAGGGTCCTAGGGAGGAGGTGAGAGTTGGACAGTGGGCTTCCCCATTGACACCCTTGCCCACTCCAGCACAACAAAAGCCCCCCTGCCCCCGTGTTAACACTTCACTAATTTTGTACACTGATCACAGAGAGTTCTTGCTGGGGTAGCCTGTTTCCAGTTCATTTGTTCCAAATTGAAGTCCCAAACATTAAACGAATACAGATATATCCATACTTCATTGTTGGAGAATATTATAATAAGAATGCAGCCAGTATTGTGAGGAGGGGGGAATCAAAATTACAATGTAACTGAAGTAAATTCAAAGGTAGTTCCCTGTGCAAGCACCATTCGTTTTCGACTCTGGGGTGACGTTGCTTTCACAAAGTTTTCATGGCAGACTTTTTACGGGGTGGTTTGCCATTGCCTTCCCCTGTTATCCACACTTTCCCCCCAGCAAGGCTGGGTACTCATTTTACTGACCTCGGAAGGATGGAAGGCTGAGTCAACCTGGAGCCAGCTACCTAAACCAGCTTCCGCTGGGATCGAACTCAGGTCATGAGCAGAGGGCTCCGACTGCAGTATTGCAGCTTTACCACTCTGCACCACGGGGTTCTTCTGAAGTAAATTTAGCTTTGCATAAAAAGAAAAATAGCCATGAGAGCTCTATTTATTTCTTTATCGAATTCATTTGTACCTTGCCTTTCTCCCCAATGTGGATTTTATCCTCATAATAACCCAGTGAGATAGAACAAGTCCAGTGGCACCTTTAAGACCTACTGAGTTTAATTCTGGGAATAAGCTTTCATGTACATGTGAACTTCTTCAGATCTTCAGATTCTTATACCCAGAGTTAAATTTGGTTGGTCTTAAATGTGTCTTAAACTTTGTTCTATTGCTTCAGACCAATACAACTACCCCACCTGAATCTACCAGTGAGATAGGTTAGGTTGAGATAAAGTGATTGGCCCAAGGCCACCTAGCAGGCTTTTGTGGCACACAAGTGAGGATTCGAACCCCAGTCTCCAAGATATAGTTCGACACTCTTAATCACTATACCACACTGACTCTCTATATATGTAACAATGGACTGATCCATCTTACTAGCTGGCATGCATGATATTTTCAGTGTACCAGCTTCCTATACATTGCACCATAAAGATGGCTACTATAATGGGAGATACATATATACTATGTAAAAAAAAAAAAAAGAAGTAAAGGTAGTCCCCTGTGCAAGCACCAGTCGTTTTCAACTTTTTACAGGTTGGTTTGCCATTGCCTTCCCCAGTCACCTACACTCATGAACTCAGGTCATGAGCAGAGGGCTTCAACTGCAGTACTGCAGCTTTACCATCCTGCGTCACAGGGCTCTTTTATATATTATGTAAGAAGCCTTAAATATCAAGGGCATTAATAAATAATGGCTGAGACCCCTGTAGTTTCTCTGCGGATGGAAGGATTTCTGTACACAAAACACAACTTTCTTGTCTCTGTCTTCTCAAGGCAGCCAGAAATACCTGCTGCTGTAGAAAGAAAAGGTAAAGATAGTCCCCATGCAAGCACCAAGTTGTTACCAACTCATGGGGTGACATCGCATCACGACTTTTTATAGGGTGATTTGCCATTGCCTTTCCCAGTCATCTACACTTCCCCCCCAGCAAGCTGGGTACTCCTTTTACCGACCTCTGAGGGATGGAAGGCTGAATCATCCTTGAGCCAGCAACCTGAACCCAGCTTCCACCGGATCGAACTCGGGTCATGAGCAGAGCTTGGACTGCAGTACTGCAATTTTGCTGAAGGACACAATCCCTAGCATCTTTTGGAATCTATAGGGGTTTAATGGCAAGAAAGTTTTTAAAAATATATTTTATTATATTATTCACACACACAATATTGCTTTCTTCCCATACCATGGCAACTCAAGCTAGTTTCCAAGAAATATTATCAGATAATTAAAACAAGACCTATGGACAACAAGAAACATCAGCTCCATGACTTTCCAACATGGCTGCCCACCTGCAGGGGTGGAATAGCAGGAGCTACTTTGCATATTAGGCCACACCCCTCTGATGTAGCCAATCCTTCAAGAGCTTACAAAAAAGGGGCTTGTAAGCTCTTGGAGGATTGGCTACATCAGGGGTGTGTGGTCTAATATGCAAGGGAGCTCCTGCTAGAATTCCACCCCTGCCCACCTGGATATGTTTTTCCTAAAAGAGAATATCTTCATGTAAATCAGCTGTTCAAGATGCTCACCTGAAAAAGAATGGCCTTACATTTCTTATGAAAACTGGATCACTTAGGGTCACTCTATGCCTCTTCAGATGCATATTCTATAGGGCATAAGAACAGAAGAGAAGCCATGTTGGATCAGGCCAATGGCCCATCCAGTCCAACATTCCACGTCACACAGAGGCTAAAACCCAGATGCCTTCAGGAGGTCCACCAGCGGGGCCAGAACTCCTGAATTCCTCCCACTGTTGCCTCCCAAGCTTCAAGAATACAGAGCATCATGGCCTGTGCATGGGAGTAGGCCAAGTAGGCAGCTGCCTAGGGTGCCACGAGGTGGCACCTCTCCCCACATACAGCATATATGTTTCCTTCCCCAATGGAAAACAGGCTCCATGGAGCGCAGATGCTGCCCGGCCAGTTTTGTATTCCCTGGGTCTGAAATGTGAAAGCAGATGGCACCTGCACTGTGCGCTCCTTGGAGCTGGCAGGGATAAATTAATCAATTGTAAAAGCTGAAGAAGAGCCAATTACAGTTTCTAAAAACTGACTCCTGTTGAAGTTGTCTGCTGCCACTCATCCTTCCTACTCCACTTTAACAGAGCCATGGGGTGGGATCCATAGCTCAGCAGCAGAGCATCTTTCTCGCATGCACAAGGTCTTGCCACTGGCACCTCCAACTAAAAGGATCAAGTTGAAATGGTCATGTGAAGGTCTTGTTCCTGGCATCTCCTGCTAAAAGGACCAAATAGTATTCTCACAAATTTTATTGCTTAATCTCACAGGTTTTTTTTTTTTTTAAAAAAAATTAAGATTTAAAATAATAAAACTGTAAATATGTTAATAGTTTCAGGTTTCTTCATTTCTCCTACAATTCTCTGTTTTTTAAAATTGGGGGGGGGGGACAAGTAGGCGGGTCACCTAAAAACCCTAACACCGAACCTGCAGAGGATCACTGCCCCATATTCAGTTTGCGTGGGGAATTGGGCAAATCTTTGGGGCACCACTGCTGCCCTGCTCAAAGTGCAAACAGCTGATCACTGAAGGGAAGATCAAGAGGGTTAGGACAAGCTCTTTGTCTTGTCTTGCTGATCTTCTCTGTGAAGATTCCTTGGGACCCCTGAATTCCATAATCCCAGGGGTGGAATTCCAGCAGGAGCTCCTTTGCATATTAGGCCACACCCACCTGATGTAGCCAATCCCCCAAGAGCTTACAAAAAAGAGCCTTGTAAGCTTTTGGAGGTTTGGCTACATCAGGGGGTGTGGCCTAATATGCAAAGGAGCTCCTGCTAGAATTCCACCCCTGCATAAAACACTACCTGAAGCCCACTGAGCCATCTACCAGCAAGTGGTTAAAATCAGCACACAGAATGAAAGCTAAAATATCGGAGAAGTGCTCCCTTCCCCCACATAACTATTTCACAATCACAGTTCTACAATGCAGAAGTAACTTTCCTTTCCTGCTATCAACACATGCTTTGACAATCTTGTAATATCAGCAATTCAATTTAACAACTCTTCAGCCAACGCACCATTACTTTGGAAAAATCTTGTTAGTGGGCTAAAGCATATCTCTCTGTGGAATAAACACACAGTAAAAAGTGCCTCTTCCCATATCCTCACATCTGGGACCAAGATCTGCAATGTTCCTGCATTAGTGGACTGAAATGAAATACTGATATGAAGCAGGCAAACAACGAAGGGAAATAAAGCATGTGTAGAATGGGGGAGGCATCAGATCAGAGAAGTCCAGATAAGAGAACATCACACAAAAATGATGGTATGATTTTCTGCAAAGCACAGTGCAATAACCATAAACTTCATTAAGGCTGAAATCCATTGAACTCAGTAGGACCTATGTTAAAAAAAAAATTAATGTTCAGAGATTGCTCAGTTATTCATGAGGGGTTAAGTACAGCAAATTAAGCAGCAGTCAATAGCATTGATACAAAATATGTTTGCATTTGATTACATGGCTTTTTTTTTAAAAAAACCCAGCAGGAACTCATTTGTATATTAGGCCACACACCCTTGACACCAAGTCAGCTGGAACTGCGTTCCTGATACGAAGCCCTGGTTTCATATGACTTCTCTAGAAGGAGGAGGAGGTGTATCAACAATCTCACAAACAGAACAAAGCCCCGGTTGACGGAAGATGGGATGGCATCAATTCGTCCTTCCTAATACAGACCCAAACTGTGGCCCTTCACACTGTTTCTGAAGGTCTCTAAGTCCTAAAGCTGACAACAACAGGTTGGGAAATTCCTGGAGATTTAGGGGTGACCCCTTGGGCGGGCTGGGTTTGTGCGGGGGTGGGGGGAGGACCTCAGCAGGATATAATGCCATAGAGTCCATTGTACAAAATAACCATTCTCTTTGATGACTGTAGATCAGTTGTGATTTCAGGAGATCTCCAGGCCCCACTTGGATGGTGGCAACCCTATCAGAACCCCTAGAGCACAGTTTGTAGGAACTTAGTGGGAAGCCACAGAAGGCAGAGGCCAAGAAGTGCCATTCCATGAACTTTCATGGAAGCACGTAGGATCCAATCCATAGTGCAGGGGTGGCCAAACTTGCTTAACATAAGAGCCACACAGAATAAAGTAAGGTGTTTGAGAGCCCGCAAGACAGGAAGGAAGGAAGGCAGGCAGGCAAATAGATGGGGAGGAGAGAGGTGGAAAGCTACCAACTTTAAAGGCATTCTCCAAGCCTCTGGCTTGGCTCGGAGAAGTGATTTAAAGAGAGAAATGCCTTCTCCATTCCAGCCAACAGAGCCGTGGGGGCTTTGAAAGTCACGCAATAAGTGTGAAAGGGCCACACATGTGGCCCCTGTGCTGTACTAAGTGCCCCGTAAGCTCTTGGAGGATTGGCTACATCAAGGGGGTGTGGCCTAAGATGCAAAGGAGTTCCTGCTACAAAACAAACCCTGAATAAACTTGTACCCAAGAGTATGGCTGTTTTGTTGTGTTTGTTTTTTTTAATGAAGAGCAGGTATTTTGACCTCTTTCCACTCAAAATGCCTTCTTTTCTCCCTCCCTGGGGAAAGACCAATACTAATCAAATCAGTCCCCCTTCCCCCATATTTAGTAAAAGACCCTTGTGAAAGATACTTCTTAGCTAGTTAGGGCCACCAAGCCCCCAGGACAGGCAGGGGTTCTCCCACCCTGAAGGTTCCCTACCCGCTGGCCCACATTGGCCAACACCTCCCCTGATGTTGCTGGCGCGATGACATCACTCAGAAGTGATGTCATCACACTGGTGACATTGTGTGCTGGACGTTCTAGGAGCGTCTGAGAAAACTCTATGGTCCCCCTCTCGAAGCTCTAGCAATTTGGGAGGGAAAACTCTATGGTACCATATGGTTTTCATATGGTACCATAGAGTTTTCCTCCCAAATTGCTAGAGCGTCTGGGAAAACCATAGATTTTTTTCTGGATGCTTCTAGAGCCGCCAACACGCAATGTCGCCAGTGTGATGATGTCACTTCTGAGCAGTCCCCCACCGGGCAACAGAGGGGATTTGGCAACCCTATAGCTAGTCCACACCTGCTCTTTAAATAAAATAGTGCAATCAATATTCCTCTGGTCCACACCTGCTCCTTAAACAAAATAGTACAATCAATATTCCTCTGTTCTCTTGCTTTTGCTTTGTGCTGCTTGCCAGGTCCAAAAGAGAGGTGGTGCTCCACATTTCTGCAGGTAAAGGTGCCAACAGGCTGCCTTTAGATCAGAAGACCACAAGGCATGACATCAGACAACCAGTCTCTCTTGAAAATGTACACTGGAACAAATTTTAGCTTAAATAAAAACAAGATTGTTATTCATATGTGGGTCTGATTCCATATTGCCCAAACTTCTGCCAACATGAGAACTGCACAGATGTTCAGTACTAGGCTACTGTACTTAGGGTTGCTAGCTCTGGGTTGGGAAATACCTGGAGATTTCGGAGGTGGTTAGCCTGGGGAGGGCGGGGTTTAGGGAGGGAAGGGACTTCAGGAGGGTACAATTCCTCATCCTCCAAATTAGTCATTTGCTCCAGGGAAACTGATCTCTATTCCCTGGAGATCAGTTGTAATTCAAGGAGATCTCCAGGCCCTATGTCAAGGCTGGCTGGCAACCCAATGCCCAATCACATTTCCAGACTGCACCCCAGAGAATAGGGCCCTTACCATCAGGGGTGAAAACTAACAAAGCCAGAATTTTACCTAAATTTATGGCACTTCGCACCTACAACAGCAGTCTGCTTTTTACTACCCTCCAGTGTTTTTTCAGCCCTGTTTTGTCCTAATACTAACAAACACAGATCCCTATTTGTGATTCTTTTAATCTGCTAAATCTGCTAAAAACATTCCCATAATTCTACACTGTCCACTTATATTAAGAATTGCTGCTTCCATTCCTATTTGTCTGATGAAGTCTGCTTAAGAGCATACAAAAGCTTACATTCTGAATAAAACTTAGTTGGTCTTAAAAGTGCACTTGTCTACTGCTTTGTCCTGTACAATAAATGAGTCTGTGAATCTGTGAAAACTTATGCCACAGTAAGTGTATGAGTTAGTTAAGGTGCCACAAGACTCAGCTCTGGTTGTTTTTTGCTCCTGCAGACTCAAATGAACACATCTGTGAACCTTCCTTCATATAACTTATTAGTTTTGTTGCAAATGTTGTGTTAACCACTGCTGACTTGAAATACGTCTCTGGTTCGCAGAGCAGAAGATGACCCAGGGGTCCCGAAGCAGGCAAGAAGAAATGGGAAAGACGTGGGAGAGATCCCGCTCCATCCAATTCCTCATTCATCACCCTGCCCTTCATTCTGCGGGGGAAAGAGAATTTATAGGGACAGACCCTTGCCAGTTAATGTGCTCAGGATTTCCGCTCAGAGCCTTCATGAAAAGGAGAGAGAAAAAATATCTTGTTTCCACGAACCACCTGAATCTCTCCCTCTCTCTTTTTCTCTCTGGACAGAGCATCTTGTGTGCAAAGGCCACATTTGGAGCCTCAAGCCTGGCTTTGTTTGCATTGATTCCCTGCTCATCCAGGGCTGCAGTAAAAGTGGTTTTGCATATTAACGAAGTGCACAGTAACCTTCCTTTACCTCCTTCCCTGCCCCGCCTCCTCCCAGTCAGCCTCAGGAATCAACACCACTGGAAGAGACTCGGAGGAAACTGCCAGAGGTTGCTATGGCAACTGGGTCTTTCAGCAGCTGCCTTCCTTGGTTCCAGCCGGGAGGGAAAAAAGGGAAGGGGAAAAGGGGAGGGGGGGAGAGAGAGAGAACCTGGGGAGAACTAGGCAGCCTCTGATCAGAAGTTCAGATAAAGAAGGAGTCACTGTAATTTTCTGGCGCAGATTAAAAATAACCCAGCAGCTGCGGAAAGCTAGAAAGCCATTAACAGCCGGCCTAGGTAAAGCAAAAGGGCAATCATTAAGTGATGGTCCACAGTTGAAAAGTCTTTTGAGTTTCGTTATGGTTGCAGATCATTAAGGGATGAATTCTTACTGCTCTGTGCATCTTCCTCCTAATTTCATTTGTATGGCAGCCCCATGGCGCAGAGTGGCAAAGCTACAGTACTGCAGCCGGAGCCCTCTGCTCACGACTGGAGTTCAATCCCCGGCAAAAGCTGGGTTTTCAGGTAGCTGGCTCGAGGTTGACTCAGCCCTCCATCCTTCCGAGGTTGGTAAAATGAGTACCCAGCTTGCTGGGGTGTGTGTGTGTGTGGAAATGTAGATGACTGAGGAAGGCAATGGCAAACCACCCTGTAAAAAGTCTGCCGTAAAAATGTTGTGAAAGCAACGTCATTCCAGAGTCAGAAACAACTGGTGCTTGCACAGGGACCTTTCCTTTTCCCCCTCAAGATAACATTCCACCACCACCACCCCAAAATCTGCTGTGTGGAGAATTCGGGTATCTCAGTTGGGCTTTGGACAATGGGGAGAAGAAACAAACCCAGGATGCCCAAAATAGGGCTGCCAATCCCCAGGTGGGGGCAGGGAATCCCCCGGTTTAGAGGCCCTCCCCCCGCATCAGGGTCATCAAAAAGTGGGGGGGAGGGAAATGTCTGCTGGGCACTCCATTATTCCTTATGGAGTATGATTCCCACAGTGTATAATGGAGAATTGATCCATGGGTATCTGGGGCTCAGTGGGGGGCTGTTTTTAGAGGTAGAGGCACCAAATTTTCCGCATAGTATCTGATGACTCTCCTCAAAATAATCCCCAAGTTCCAAAAAAGGTTGGACTGGGGGGCCCAATTCTATGAGTCTGCAAAGAAGGTGCCCCTATCTTTCATTATTGCAAATGGAGGGAAGGCATTTAAAAGGAGCATGCTCCCTTTAAATGTGATGGCCAGAACTCCCTTTGGAGTTCAGCTGTGCTTGCCACACGCTTACTCCTGGCTCCACCCCCAAAGTCCCCAGATATTTCTTGACTTGGCAACCCCAATTCAAAAGCTTGAATTTTTGGAGAATCTGCAGCTTGCCTCTCTCCAAAGTCTGTCAGATGAAAGCAGGCATTTTATTTCTAAGGGAAAGAGGAGTCCATCATGGAGTGGGTGGGAAGCAGTCAACTGAAGAAACGGGTTTTCTCAACATGGTCACCATTTTGGAAAATCCCCAAATGAAACATGACATTTGTTGCTCACAAACAGGGGTGGGATTCTAGTGGGAGCTCCTTTGCAGATTGGGCCCCAAACCCGTGATGTAGCCAATCCTCCTGGAGCTTACAAAAAAAGAGCCTTGTAAACTCTTGGAGGATTGGCTACATCAGGGGGTGTGGACTAATATGCAAAGGAGCTCCTGCTAGAATTCCACCCCTACTCACAGGTCCACCATATGGATAGACAATGCAGGGGCTGAGGTGTATTTTCTAGAAGGCATGAGTGTGTGACATAGAACCTCCTCTCACCACCTCATTTCTCTTCACTCTGCTTGCTGCTGCTAGGTTTTTTCTTCCAATCTAAAATCTGAGGTCTCCAACATAGCAGTAGAATGTAATAGAAATCTGAGGTGGCAATGTGGGCTGTCTCATTTCAGACCGCTGGTGTGGAGAGTCATATTTCTGAGGCTTTTCCCATGTAAAAATTCCCTTCCGTTGTTTTTTTTTTTTTTAAATAGCACACCAGGGAGACAGTGCCTAGCTTTTTGGCAGCTGTACTAGTTTTCTATTCCTTACGGATTATCAAAGTAAACTGGATTTGGAAAATGTAATCTCCCCCTCAGTTTGAAATGGTACAGTCCATTCTACCACCTGAGGACTTGGCCACCTCATTCTGCTGCCTGTCTAGACCAGGCTCAATATAGAAAGTGAGCCAAGCTGGGCAGTAAAATGGCCACATTGACAGAAGGAGGGTGAGGGAAAGGCAAGATTCATCTCCCCTCATCTACACTCTCCTCTATTGTTTAAAAAATGGCACACATTTCCTCCACTTTTTATGCAGACAGGGAAAATACATGAGCAAGCTAACGAGGACTGCCTGGCCACAACTAATCGGCTCCTGTGAAGCCCTACTACAGGATAAAAAGGTAAAGTGAGTCTCCTGTGCAAGCACCAGTCGTTTCCGACTCTGGGGTGACGTTGCATCACAACGTTTTCATAGCAAACTTTTTACGGAGTGGTTTGCCATTGCCTTCCCCAGTCATCTACACTTCCCACCCCCCCAGCAAGCTGGGGACTCATTTGACCAACCTTGGAAGGACGGAAGGCTGAGTCAACCTGGAGCCGGCTACCTGAACCCCACTTCCACCAGGATCAAACTCAGGTTGTGAGCAGAGAGTTTGAACTGCAGTACCACAGCTTTGCCATGGGGCTGCTCACTACATGATAGGGAATTATTATTATTATTATTATTAGGGCATTTTCTACAAAAAAAGCCTTAGACTGACCTTTTATCATGAATCAATGTTCCCTCCAGGGCTTTTTTTGGTTGAAAACATCCAGCAGGAACTCATTTCCATATTAAGCCACACCCACTTACACCAAACCAGTTGGAACTGCATTCCAGTGTGTTCCTACTAAAAAAAAAGTGCCCTGGTTCCCTCTAATTTTGTTGGGGGTTTTTTTAGACAAGAGGGTTTACATCACATCCTGCGCAGAATATAACTGATGTGATCTTGAAATGGGCAATGGGCAGTGCAAGACCCTGCGTGGTTCCATATTGCTTCTGAGCGGGGCTTCCTGTGTTCATGAGGGGCTGCTCACGCACACAGCTTCAAGGGAATAAGGTCAATTTTGTGTGGTGAAATTCATGTGCATTCTGGTCCTGTACTACACTGTTGATAATTATGTGGTTTCCAAGATTACAGATCCTGCTACAAAAAAAGCCCTGTTTTGAGGTAACAGGGCAACAGGGCCAGCTTCCCTGGATCCCATGCTTGGGAGGGGCCCCATTTGCCTTTGGCCCTGCCAGAGGGCAGTAAAGAAGATACGGCTGCCAATCTCCAGGTGGAGGAAGGGCCAGTTTGAAGGCCCTTCCCCCACTTCAGGATCATCAGAAAGTGGGGGGGGGGAGGGAAATGACTGCTGGGCACTCCATTATTCCCTGTGGAGACTGATTCCCATAGGGGATAATGGAGAATTGATCTGCAGGTTTCTGGGGTTAAGGGGGGCCTGTTTTTTTGAGACAGAGGCACCAAATCTGCAGCATAGCATCCAGTGCCTATCCTCAAAACACTCTCCAAGTTCCAAAAAGATTGGACCAGGGGATCTAATTCTATGAGCCCCAATAGACGATGCTCCTATCCTCCATTATTTTCAATGGAGGGAAGGCATTTAAAAGGTGTGCGGTCCCTTTCAATGTGATGGCCAGAACTCCCTTTGGAGTTCAATCATGCTTGTCACAACCTTGCTCCTGGCCTCACCCCCAAAGTCTCCTGGCTCCACTCCCAAAGTCTCTTGAATTGGACTTGGCAAGTCTAAAAGAAGAAAAACATCAGGTTTTCACCTCTCACTACTTCTTGTCCTCATCCTGTCCAGAGCTTGGGACACCCACTTGCCTGCCAGCCACTTGTGCCCACCTTATCCAGGACTGAGGCAGTCACTGCTTGTGTCCACTTGGTCCAAGTTTTGGGCAACTGGCTTCCAGTGGCAGCTCCTACTCACTGCATGCAGGGCAGGGGCCATCCCTTGCTACTCCCAGAGAGCAGTGGGTAGTGGAGATAGCAGTGTTTCTGATGCCCCATTCCAGGACTTTTGCCCAAGACCCCAGAATCACTGAAATCACCACTATTTCTTCTGAGACCTTTGGTGTCCATGATGTAGAACCTGCCATTTCTGTGCTTGACAGAATTAAGCAGCCAATTAAGTTTTCAATGGCTGCCAATTAAGTTTTCCTTTGCGTCTTGAAAGACGCAAATGGTTCTTGAGAGTTGTTTATATGAAAAGAACACAATGCCTCAAAATCTCATCATTTTAAGCCCCTTTCAAATTATACCAGACACTGACAGGGTTTCTATGCAACCAGTCTCCTCCAAGACTTCCATGACAAGAAAGGTCTTGAATTCTTTCTAACTGAGAAACACTTTGAAGTGAAAACTAAACATTCAACTCAGCCTCAATCACTTTCCCTTACAGTCCCTAATGAATGCCCAGGTAAGAGGAAGCCTTTGGGAAAACTTCTGTATATCTGCAATTAGTGAAGACTAGTGAATAACCCGCAGCTGTGGTTATTTCAGGGAGTATTTTTGGTTTCTGAGATTTCCTTTGGAACAGTCTACTCCTTTTTGCAGTTTCTTTGCTTAGAGACGGCTGGATAAAATTTCTCTCCATTTTGGATGTTTCTGCAATGACCTATCCTGGGATGTGGAATGGTATAGTTACACAGGGGTGGAATTCTAGCAGGAGCTCCTTTGCATATTAGGCCACACACCTCGATGTAGTCAATCCTCCAAGAGCTTGCTCTTTTTTGTAAGCTCTTGGAGGATTGGCTACATCAGGGAAGTGTGGCCTAATATGGAAAGGAGCTCATGCTAGAATTTCACCCCTGTAGTTACAGCCCAGTCTCATCAGTTCTTGGAAGTTAAGTAGAGTTGGAACTTAGATGGGAGACCACTAGGTAGGCTTCCCAAATCTCCCGCCTGGGCGGGGGACCCCCGATTTGGAGCCTGCTCCCCCCGCTTGCCAAAAATCTGGAAAGCGGGGGGAGGGGGAGGGGGGTTGGAATGGCTGCCCTTCTTACCCAGCTCCGATCCCAGCAGCTTCTCTCCTTGCCCTTCCCTTCCCACCCAGCCAGATCGCAGCAGCCTTTCTTCCATTTTCCCAGGCTGCTTCCGGCCCAAATCAGCTGGCTGGCGGGGGTGGGGGGAGCCCCAGGACCATGTGCCTTTGCACCTCCGGGGCAGCAACTGGTGAGTAGGGAGGCCAATCCCCTCTTCAGAGCTGACTAGCCAGAAACGGGGGGGGGAGGAGGGGAAGCCCCAGGACCATGTGCTTTTGCACCTCCGATGGCAGCAACTAGTGAGTAGGGAGGCCAATCCCCTCTTCAGAGCCGACTAGCCAGAAACGGGGGGGGGGGGGGGGCGGGGAGGAGGGGAAGCCCCAGGACCATGTGCTTTTGCACCTCCGGTGGCAGCAACTGGTGAGTAGGGAGGCCAATCCCCTCTTCAGAGCCGACTAGCCAGAAACGGGGGGGGGGGGGGAGCGGAGAGAGGGAAATGTCTTCATTATTCCCTATGTAGAGATCGATTCTCATAGGGTATAATGGGGAATTGTTCTGGAGGTTTCGGGGGCTCTGGGGGAGCTGTTTTTTGAGGTAGAGGCACCAAATTTTCAATATAGTATCTAGTGCCTCTCCCCAAAGTACTCCCCAAGTTTCAAAATGATTGGACCAGGGGGTCCAATTGTATGAGCCCCAAAAGAAGGTGCCCCTATCCATTATTTCCTATGAAAGGAAGACATTTTAAAAAGGTGTGCTGTCCCTTTAAATGTGATGGCCAGAACTCTCTTGGAGTTCAATTATGCTTGTCACACCCTTGTTCCTGGCTCCACCCCAATGTCTCCTGGCTCCACCCCCAAAGTCTCCTGGCTCCACCCCCAAAGTCCCCCAGATATTTTTTGAATTGGACTTGGCAACCCTACCACTAGGAAAGACTTTGTAGAGGAAGGCAATGGCAAACCACCTCTGCTTCATCACTTGCCTTGAAAATTCTATGGGGTCTGCCATAATTAATCTGTGACTTCACAATACTTCACACACACTTGATGCACACATACACAAAAATTCCTCAGGGCTTTTATTTTTGTAGCAGGGATTCCTTTGCATATTAGGCCACACACCCCTGATGTAGCCAATCCTCCAAGAGCTTATAGTAGGCCCTGTAAGTAATAAAAGCCCTGTAAGCTCTTGGAGGATTGGCTTCATCAGGGGTGTGTGGTCTAATATGCAAAGGAGTTCCTACTACAAAAAAGCCCTGTTTTCCCATTTAGTTCTGTGGTTTGTAGTGGACCTAGATATTATTTTAAATCTCCATCACAATGTTGTTACCAATTTGTTTTGTTTATTTTATTAATGTTTCAAATACTTTTTTTGTTTTCATTATTAACTTATATCATTAATCATGCCTTAAGACATCTTGTGGAATGGTCATGGATGCACTGAAATGATAACAGGTTAAGTTTTATTTGTCTTGTTTTTGCATGTTTGGAATAGAGCTTATATTGCAGGTTATTTTCCTGTAAGTAGTGATTGATTATTTTGTCCCTGAATTCATCCATTAGGAGAAGAAAAGGTATTCAGCCTCTGGGCTGAATGGGCAGAGTTTGGTGCAATAAACAGGTAAGGCCATTCTTCAAACAAATTTATGCGTCTTTTTGTCTTTTTCTGTAATAAGAGATGAGGAACTGTGGCTTACATATGGCTCACGCTCATCGCAGCTTTATTATGGCAGCAGACCCAGAGGGGCCAGTTCAAATGCTAATGAATACTTCTATTCAGAAATTTTTTGGTAGAAAAAGCCCAGCAGGGACTCATTTGCATATTAGGCCACACCCCCTGATGTCACCATTGTTTCACACAAGGCTTTTATTGTAGAAAAAGCCCAGCAGGAACTCATTTGCATATTAGGCCACACCCTTTGACACCAAGCCAGCTGGAACTGGGTTCCTGCTCAAAAAATCTCCCTGGTTCTCATGGTAACTACTTTGGCAGCAAGATTTCAAAGGGTGGGGGTGACAGGATCTTCCTCTGATATTACAAACTTGCCAGTGAGAGGTGTGGGAGGTCAACAGTTATCAGGAGAACCTGTCAAGCATGGAGAAAGGAAGAGACTATGAACTAGGTGCTCAAACTAGTGTAAATGCACTCTCCAATGTCTGAACCTGTCTGTCTGTCTATCAGGGGTCATTTTGTAGAAAAATAGGTGGTGGAGTTCATCCAGGGATTGTTATGCAGCTGCACCTACTATTCAATGGACAAGGTAGGTAGGTGGGGAGGAGGGTGGCCAGACCGTCCCGGGCACCCGGGAATGTCCCGGTTCTGGCCCCCTATTCCCGCCTCCCGGGCTGGCTATACCGGGACCATTAGAGGTCCCGGTTTAGCCAGCCCCGGAGGCGGTGGGCCGCGGGCGCCGGCGGGGAAGGCGGCGAGGGAGGGAGGGAGCATCCCTGCGCGTGTGCAGGGCCCCTGCACACGCGCAGGGACGCTCCCTCCCTCCCTCGCCGCCTTCCCCACCCGCGCGCGGGGCCCAGCGGCAGTGGCGGAGGCCTCTCCGCGGCCTCCGCTGGTCCCTGGAGGCCCTCCAGAGACTCCAGCGAGCAGCGGAGGCCGCGGAGAGGCCGCGGAGAGGCCGGCGCTGGTCCCTGGAGGCCCGCCAGAGACCAGCGCCGACCAGCGGAGGCCTCTCCGCGGCCTCCGCTGGTCCCTAGAGGCCCTCCAGAGACTCTGGAGGGCCTCCAGCGAGCAGCGGAGGCCGCGGAGAGGCCGGCGCTGGTCCCTGGAGGCCCTCCAGAGACCAGCGCCAACCAGCGGAGGCCTCTCCGCGGCCTCCGCTGGTCCCTGGAGGCCCTCCAGAGACTCTGGAGGGCCTCCAGAGAGCAGCGGAGGCCGCGGAGAGGCTGGCGCTGGTCCCTGGAGGCCCTCCAGAGACCAGCGGCGACCAGCGGAGGCCTCTCCGCGGCCTCCGCTGGTCCCTGGAGGCCCTCCAGAGACTCCAGCGAGCAGTGGAGGCCGCGGAGAGGCCGGCGCTGGTCCCTGGAGGCCCTCCAGAGACCAGCGGCGACCAGCGGAGGCCTCTCCGTGGCCTCCGCTGGTCCCTGGAGGGCCTCCAGAGAGCAGCGGAGGCCGCGGAGAGGCCGCGGAGAGGCTGGCGCTGGTCCCTGGAGGCCCTCCAGAGACCAGCGCCGACCAGCGGAGGCCTTTCCGCGGCCTCCGCTGGTCCCTGGAGGCCCTCCAGAGACTCTGGAGGGCCTCCAGTGAGCAGTGGAGGCCGCGGAGAGGCCGGCGCTGGACCCTGGAGGCCCTCCAGAGACCAGCGGAGGCCCTCCCCGGCCTCCGCAGCCACCGCCAGCCCCACCAGCAGCACCAGGCGCCCGGAGGAGAGGCTGCCACCCGCCCTGGATGAAGGTAAGCAGGGAGGGGGCCGAAAGCGGGGGGGGGCGGCTGGCGGGAGGGGGCGGCCTTCCTTCCTTCCTTCCTTCCTTCCTTCCTTCCTTCCTTCCTTCCTTCCTTCCTTCCTTCCTTCCTTCCTTCCTTCCTTCCTTCCTTCCTTCCTTCCTTCCTTCTTTCCTTCCTTCCTTCCTTCCTTCCCTCCCTCCCTCCCTCCCTTCCTTCCTTCCTTCCTTCCCTCCCTCCCTCCCTCCCTCCTTCCTCCCTCCTTCCTTCCCTCTCTCCTCCCTTCCTTCCCTCCCTCCTTCCTCCCTCCTTCCTTCCTTTCTTTCTTCCTTCCTTCCTTCCTTCCTCCCTCCCTCCTTCCTTCCTTCCTTCCTTCCCTCCCTCCCTCCTTCCTTCCTTCCTTCCCTCCCTCCCTCCTTCCTTTCTTCCTTCCTTCCCTCCTCCCTTCCTCCCTCCCTCACTCCTTCCCACCTTCCTTCCTTCCTTCCTCCCTCCTTCCCTCCTTCCTTCCCTCCCTCCCTCCTTCCTTCCTTTCTTCCTTCCCTCCTTCCCTCCCTCCCTTCCTTCCCTCCCTTCCTTCCTTCCCTCCTTCCTTCCCTCCCTCCCTCCTTCCCTCCCTCCTTCGTTCCTTCCTTCCTTTCTTCCTTCCTTCCTTCCCTCCCTCCCTCCCTCCTCCCTTCCTTCCCTCCCTCCTTCCTTCTTCCCTCCTTCCTTCCTTCCTTCCTTCCTTCCTTCCTTCCTTCCTTCCTTCCTTCCTTCCTTCCTTCCTTCCTTCCTTCCCTCCTTCCCTCCCTCCCTCCTCCCTTCCTTCCTTCCTTCCCTCACTCCCTCCTTCCTCCCTCCCTCCCTCCCTCTGGCCACCCCTGGAGTAGACAATACTGACTTTGGTGGACCCAAGCACTGATTCAGTGTAAGGGAGCTTTGTGTTTGTGACTGGACTAGACAATACTGACTTTGGTGGACCCAAGCACTGATTCAGTGTAAGGGAGCTTTGTGTTTGTGACTGGACTAGACAATACTGACTTTCGTGGACCCAAGCACTGATTCAGTGTAAGGGAGCTTTGCGTTTGTGACTGGACTAGATAATACTGACTTTTGTGGACCCAAGCACTGATTCAGTGTAAGGGAGCTTTGTGTTTGTGACTGGACTAGACAATACTGACTTTGGTGGACCCAAGCACTGATTCAGTGTAAGGGAGCTTTGTGTTTGTGACTGGACTAGACAATACTGACTTTGGTGGACCCAAGCACTGATTCAGTGTAAGGGAGCTTTGTGTTTGTGACTGGACTAGACAATACTGACTTTGGTGGACCCAAGCACTGATTCAGTGTAAGGGAGCTTTGTGTTTGTGTCTTCTGGTGCAATTTTGTTCTCAGATCCTGTATTTACTTCATCAGTATATGGGATAAGGCACTTTCTCAACTGTGCTGCATAATGCAGCCTATTTATTTTGTCCTGTTTGCTCTGTTGGCTCTATCTGCGCCACCTTCATCACTTTCGGGGTGTGGATCCCCCAGTGGGGTGGTCTCCCGACTCCCTCCGCCGGCTGTTTCTGATAGCCCTGCGCCCCCTCTTTCATTTGATATGTGTCCCGTGTGGGTGCCACCCTCCCGCCGGGAGATGCCGCAAAATGAGCCCCCTTGAGGCTTATGGCGGCAGGGCTCGGGGGAAGCGAGCTAGACTGCTGTTCTTTTGAGGGGTTATAGAGTGTTTCGAGCCCGTCCCTGCGGCATCGGTCCCATCGTTGTAGGGCCTAGGGGGGCCGGCGCAGCGGCCCGCTGAAGCAGCCTGTCGGTCACTTCCGGGTTCCTGTCCTGCATCTCGACCTGTGTTATTAGTGACAGGCTGCTTCGGCGGGCCGCTGCGTCGGCCCCCTGGGTCCCACAATGATGGGACCAATGCCACAGGGACGGGCTCGAAACACTCTATAACCCCTCAAAAGAACAGCAGTCTAGCTCGCTTCCCCCGAGCCCTGCCGCCATAAGCCTCAAGGGGGCTCATTTTGCGGCATCTCCCGGCGGGAGGGTGGCACCCGCACGGGACACATATCAAATGAAAGAGGGGGCGCAGGGCTATCAGAAACAGCTGGCGGAGGGAGTCGGGAGACCACCCCACTGGGGAATCCACACCCCGAAAGTGATGAAGGTGGCGCAGATAGAGCCAACAGAGCAAACAGTACAAAATAAATAGGCTACATTATGCAGCACAGTTGAGAAAGTGCCTTATCCCATATACTGATGAAGTATATACAGGATTTGAGAACAAAATTGTTTCCGGCGGTGATATTTGGGGGATTTTTGGGGACGTCACAGGAAGTGCTGTGAAGTCACTTCCTGTTTCCGGCAGTGGCATTTGGGGAAAATGATGTCATTTGGGGGAAATGATGTCACCGGAAGTGATGTCACTTCCTGCTTCAGGCAGGTGGCGCGGGGGGAATGATGTCACAGGAAGTGATGTCACTTCCCATTTCTGGCAGGTGGCGCGGGGGAAATGACGCCACAGGAAGTGATGTCGCTTCCTGTTTCCGGCGGTGGCATGACATCACTGGAAGTGACATCACTTCCTGTTTCCGGCGGCGCACGCGCGAGGCGCACACGCACCCCTACCTTCCCCCCCCCCCAAGGTGTCCCTGGCTGGCCTTCAGATATTATGGCCACCCTAGTCAGGAGGGAAACCCTCAGAAAGGTTCAGGAGCTGTGCACTTGTGTGCTCCTGCTGAATCTGAGGCCTGCTATCTACACTAGAGTTCCCCAACATGATGACACCCACAGATATCTTTCTTGGTGCCTACCAAGTGTTTTTAGGAAGTGAGTGGGTCTTCCACCCAGCAGGATATGTGATTGGCTATTGAAGATCTAATCACCTATGGTGATTTTAAAATTTCAGTGGCAGCGGCTACCACAGTATTTGGTTTTCTTTTCTCTTTCACTCCTCTTTCCCTTTGCATTTTTAAAAAATTACCATTCTCCTCGCATGTGCTCGGACTTCCTCTGTGTATGTGGCTCCACCTCCCACAGTAGCCATTTTGTGGTGGTCCTTGACATCTGTGGTAGCCGGTTTGTAGATGCACCCACCAGAGTTCCCTCTAAGCTGAGTTAGTGTGAACTTGTTCACAGTTTTTAAAACCTCTGGCTCACATATTTTTGTCTTAGGTCAGGAAAAATGGCCCCAGAATAAACTAATCTGTGCAGTAGCTCACAACTGCAATGACAGTAGCTTACAAAGTTGAATTTTTTCTCACAAGACTCCACAGCTTAGAGGAAGCATTGGTAACCACCATCCTATGTCATAATTCTAAATGCACTCATAGGCTCAAAGAAGACTGGGAAGCCCAGGTCTGCACATACATACATGCATGGAATAAGTAGTGGGGAATACAAAAGAATAAACAGGTTTCCTACCTGTAACTGATGATCTTCGAGTGGTCATCTGTGCATTCACACTCATGGGATGAAGCACCAGCGCCGATCCCCGATAGGTAACTCCAAAGTCCGGGATTTGTCGCAGCCCGACCCCGGTAGGCATGCGCGACAGCCCCAGTGGGCATGAATATCCCTCCAGTTCCTTCCCGCCACCACCTATCAAGAGTACCATGACTGGCAGCAGAGGGGAAGGAGGGTGGGTAGTGTGAATGCACAGATGACCACTCGAAAATCCTCAGTTACAGGTAGGAAACCTGTTTATCTTCTTCGTGGTCTCTGTGCTTCATGGGAGATTAGCAAGCTAGGCTTACCTGGAGGAGGGAGCTGGCGATTATGCAGAAGTAGCAGCTTGAAGGACCAGGGTACCCAGCTGTGCTCTGTGATGCTTCCAGACATCCAGGGCATAATGTCGCATGAAGACATGAGGAGATGCCCAGGTTGCAGCCAAACAGATGTCCACCAAGGAAGCACCTTCAGAAATGCTGTGGGCGTAGCCATAGCCCTAGTGGAATGCTCACAGAGTGGCCCCGGCAAGGGACGCTTAGCCAACAGGTAGCAGAGTTTAATGGCTTCTGTGATCCACTTAGAAAACCTCTGTGCAGAGATCTTGAAACCCAACCTAGGAGACAAATAGATTGGGATCCTTTTGAAATGTCTTGGTGCGATGCACAAAAAACAGCAATGCCCTCTTAACTTTCAGGGCGTGCAGACATATTTCTTCTGCAGAAGAAGGAGAAGGGTAAAATGTAGGCAGAAACACTTCCAAATTGAGGTGGAAACTAGACACCACCTTAGGGAGGAACGAGATGTCCGGGGCCAAGGATACCTCATCATCCTGAAAAGAGATGTATGGAGCATCACACTGCAGAGCCACTAACTCACCTGCTCTCCTGGCCATAGTGACAGCCACTAAGAAGGCAGTCTTCTAGGCGAGAAGATGCAGCGGGCAGGTAGCCAAGGGTTCAAAGGGCTGCCTCGAGAGCCATTCCAGACCAACGGCAGATCCCAAGCAGGAGGAGGAACCCTAGATGGTGTTTGAAGCCGTAGAAGACCCTTCAAAAAACATTTTGTATGCTGGTGTGTAGATTAGATTAGATTAGATAATTTTATTTATATCCCGCCCTCCCCGCCGGGGCAGGCTCAGGGCGGCTAACAGTAACAGTAACATTCCATTGTATAAAAACAAGGTTACATTCAACATTAAAATTCTAATAGATTTAAAATTAATTACAGTTATAAAAGTGCTAATGCTATTGCTATTTGTTCTTTATTATGATGGCGGTATCATTAGTACTTAATTTTCTACATCATCGTGAAAACCGATGTGCCATCCACAGGGTCGTGATGAGCTGAGATGGCAGACAGATATACTCGAATCGAGGAATGATTAAGCCCAGCGTCAACAAGAGTCAGTAAGAGCTCAAACACAAGATCAAGACCAGCAGAATGTGCACTGATACCCTTGTCCCGCAGAAAAGACAGGAACTTAGACACTTTTCCGCATAGGAGCGGCGAGTTGACAGCTTTCTACTGTTCAACATCACATGTTTCACTGTCAGAGAATTCTAGAAGCTGACCCTCCAAGCCATCAGTTTGAGATGAGGGATGTCGTGGTGAAACAGGTGACTTCCTTGAGCCAAAAGGAGGTCTGGTTCTGACAGAAACTTGTGGTGACACCCCCCTGCCAAGGCTAGGAGGATAGGAAACCAGCTCTGTCTCGGCCACCATGGAGCAACTAGGATGCACTCTGGACGCTCCTGGGCCAATTTGTGAAGTACTCTGGTGAGAAGATGCAAGGGTGAAAACAGGTAGAGGAACTTGTTCGCTCACAGAAGTAGAAGACCGTCCCCTATGGACCTTGGATCTGACCCTCCTCTGGAGCAGAATTGTTCGCATTTTCGATTGTTTGCCATGGCAAATACGTCTATTCTGGGATGACTCCAATCCCGGAACAGAGGTTAGAGGCATCTCCAGTTCATCTCCCATTCGTGATGGGAAACCTCCCCCCTGCTCATGGAGTCCGCCTGAACATTGAGTTCAACGAAGGTCTGGGAGGCTATGCAGGTCTCCCAAAGCTGCATCGCCAACACACACAGCTTTCTGGACAGAGTCCCCCCTTGATGGTTTATATAACTTACAGCTGTCATGTTGTCTGACATCACAGCTACAGTCTGACCATTGATCAGGGGTAGGAACAACCTTAAGGCCAGATGAACTACCATGAGCTCCAAGAAATTGATGTGATGGTGAGCCATTGACGGGGGCCATGGGCCGCCTATGCAAATATCTCCTAAGTGAGCTCCCCATCCCCACAGTGAGGCATCTGTTGTTACTATGACCGAGGGGAGTGAGAGATGAAACGGAGCTCCTCCGCAAAGATTGGACTTCATCTTCCACCAATCCAGAGAGTGTAGCACCAGCGAAGGAATTTGTGGAATCTTGGATGAGGGATCTCTCACCGAATTGCAATTCCTGATGAACCAGAGCTGAAGGATTTGCATCCTCAACCTCGCGAAGTGCAGAACATTGGTAGTAGCCGCCATGAAGCCCAAGAGACGTTGGATCTGCAGAACAGAAGCGCATCTCACCGTCTGAAGGCATTGAACCAGGGAGATGATATCCAATGCTCAGGAATCTGGAAGAAACGCTAGGTGCTGGGTGGTGTCCAGAATCGCTCCTATAAACTGAACTCTTTGCGCTGGGACCAAGTGAGATTTCTTCACGTTCACCAGAAGTCCATGTGCACTCAAAAGGTTGAGAATCATTTGTAGATGCACTCTGAGAGAAGCTTCGGACACAGCAACCACCAACCAATCATCTATATAGAGGAAAAGGATGATACCCTGGAGACGAAGGTAAGCCACCACAACAACTATGGTCTCTGTGATGTCCCTGAGGGCCGTGGAGAGCCCAAAAGGGAGCACCTGGTATTGGAAATGGTGCGTCCCAATGGCAAAATGAAGAAACCTCCTGTGACTGGGGAGGATGCTGATGTGGAAATAGGCATCCTTCAAGTCCAGGGTAGCCATCCAATCTCCCTTGTTGATGAGTGGAAGGATGCTTTGTAGAGTCAGCATTCTGAACTTCTGATAAGCAATTAATTCGTTCAGGCTCCTCAGATCCATGATCGGACGAAGTCCACCATCCCGCTTGGGAACCGTGAAGTATCTGGAGTAAAACCCCTGACCCTTGAGATGATTGGTAACAGGTTCTATTGCTTGCTTGCTGAGAAGATTTTGAACTTCCTCCAATAGAACAGCTGTAGGGTGTGTGATCACCAATTTGGGATGAGAAGGGGGCTGAACAAATTCTATCGCATAACCCTCCTGTATGATGGACAAGACCCACTTGTCGGTGGTGGTCTGCCGTCATACTTGCAGACATCTATGGAGGCGGGTGGGCCCGGGGGGGGGGGGAGAAGGGGGAATGCTGAAGTCAAAGTCCCTGCTTGGGATTCCTGCTAGTCTTAGACTTTCCCATGTGAGAGGAGAAAGAAGAAAACTTGGCTTTTCCTCCTGCAGCGAAGGAACTCTTGGCCTCATGCTGTCCCATGCATGGCTTCCATGAACGTTCAGGGGATTTGGTGTGGTAGGGCTTCTTAGGCCATTGCTTGGACCATGGACGAGGCTTGCCAGGGCGAGAGGAAGATGAAGGTACTCCCAGATTACATGACGTCTTAATGCTCTTGTCCATTTCTTGTAGGACTGCATCCATAGTGGAACTGAATAGACCCTCACCTTCAAAGGGGAAATCTTCAACCCAGGATCTGATGTCTAACTGGAGGGCAGTGGCATGAAGCCAGGAGTGACGATGGAATGTAATGGCCGAGGTAAGTGTTTTAGCTGCAGTGTTTGAAGCCTGCAACTGTTGTTTTACCAGGAGCATCCCCTCCCTCTGGGCCTTTTTGGCCAAGGTACGTTTATCTTCAGGCAGAGCAGCTAACAGCGGTGAGAGTTGTTCCCAGAGGGAATACTGGTATCTTGCCATGCAGGCAGAGTAATCAGAAATTTTAATTCCAAGCATGCTCGCAGAATAAAAGCGCCTGCCAAAAGTATCAATCCTCTTCCCCTCTTTATCTGGAGGTGAGGCGTGAATCTTCTTAGCCTTGGACAAGGATGAAACCACCACAGAATTGGGGCGTGAATGATTAAAGAGAAACTCTGCGCCCTGTTCCTGGATTCTGTACATGTGATCCATGCGTTTGGAAGAGATAGGGGTTGAGGCAGGCTTGGACCAAGGATCTTTAATGGCTTGCAAGAAGACCTTAGTAATGGGAAGGACTACAGCTGTCGAAGTGTCCTTCTGCGTAATGTCAAAGACTGTATCGTCAATGACCAGTTGAGGCTGGACCACTGGCATAGACAAGGAGTTCACCATTCTTTTAATTAGCTCCCCATAGGATTTCAAATCCTTGGAAGGAGAGATTGGAAGATCCTCAGCTATCCTGGATTCTGGTGACGACCATTCCTGCTGATGGCCCGACCTCTCCTCCTCATCGTCATCAGAGGTCAATGGCGAGGAAGAGGCGCTCTCCGCAGATGGTAAGCCTGGGGCGTCAACAGTAATCCTAGTCGAGGAGGTTTGCTCGACGTTGGGACCACTGGAACATGCCTGCTTCCTGACCAACTTCGGGGTCGAAGTCGGCATTGATGAATCTTGGTTACCTGGTGGAGAATGTGCTGAGACTCTGGAGTGGTGCGAGGCCTCAGAGCGTTGATCCCAGTCTGGGTTCTGAGGGTATCAAGGGTATGGTGAATGATAGGGATAGCCCCCAAACGGATAAGCCCATGGGCAGAGAATGCGGTGTAGGAATGTCACACGGCTCAGAGTTGATGTTCTCGCACCAGTCTGTCCAGTCTGTGCTGCTCTTCTGACTGTCAATGGCTGCGTTGCTTTATTTATATACATTATTCTTTACACAATCATTTACTAACAACATGCAGAATGACACGACCGATGTTTACCTAAGCTTGTTACCCCATATGTGGATTCCAGGAAGGAGGTGAAAGGGCATCACATTCCAAGACCCTCAGCATTCTTGCATAGGGCAAAGTACAGGAAGACTTAAGCCTCCCTTCTAAGTCTAGAGATGAACTCAGGGCAAGGTTGGTTTCCTTCATCTCACTCTTTTTTGCTTTTATTTTTTAAAAACTGCCCTCTGAGTCTATAGATGAAGTCAGATCAAGGTTGGTGTGCCAGACCATTGACCCTTCCTTCATCTACTGTTTTTAAGAGGTATTAAAAACATTCTGACCCCTCCCCATCACTCTCTGGAATTGCTTGTATTAAAGGAGCGTATTGTTCCAGTTGCTTTGCTAATACATATGCATGATTGGCTTGCAAGGTATATTCTTCTCTTGACAGTTTACATATTCTTGTACACAAGACACATAATGAAGGCAAGCATTGTACAAAGCAGCACACCGCTACAGATAATGCTATCATTACCAAACCCCACTGACACAAAGTGCCCAACAACCCTGTAGGCAGCCAGGACCATAGTGCTTCCCACCAGGATGGTAGAATGTTCTTATGAATGGAAGCAGCCAACTGCCGTAGGTTATTGAGCTGGTGGTTTACTCTTTGAGAATTGTCAGTGATATTGAAGCAGCGCATATTCTGCAATAATTCCCATCCTTGGTGGTGAAGAAAGAGCAGATAGTCTATAGCTGTATGGTTGCCAAAACAGCATGTCGCAGCTCCACCTGTTCTGCATTCAAAGCGGCCAAGGCGATGGAGGTAGAATTAATAGTCTTTGCTAAGTTGCAAGCAATTTTACTTAATGTTTTGTGATTAATAACAGCTAAGGTTGAGACCTCAATGAGGGAAGCAGCATGGGACACATATTCAGCTTGAGATAATAATGCCATATCAGAAGAATCACAAGTAGAGTCTAAGGGGACAGTTTCTCTGCTAATGCGTGAGGCAGAGGGTTCCATAAGCCAAGATCTTTGAGGTAACACTACAGCAAGGTGACTTAAACAACATACAGAAAGAGATATATTAACAGGAATATAACTAAAAGTTCAATGAAAGCAAGAGGAAAACCAATCAGGTGGTAAGGGAATAGAGCCATAATTACAGGTTACATTAATTGTTGGATTACATTTCCACAAAGGGGCACCTGTTTGAAGGCAACTGTGCAATGGCTTATGGTGGGAATGCCCTAATTGGGTAAAGGTGCCTAAGAGATCTGGGATTCATTTAAACATTTACCAAGAGCTGTATCAGTTCCTGGAGCCTTGCAAACAGGAATTAGACTCCTAATAACGTATGTAAATCAGTGTGTTGTGTCAGACAAAAAGGTGAAACATTGTTAATGTTAGCTAAGTGTTCCCAAATATTAAACTGAAGACGATCTCCAAAACTAATAGCCTTGACAGGAGACAAAATACATAAACACAAACAACAAAGTTTGTTAGCTGTGCAAATACAGCAGCCACCAAGTTATTCAGGAATGGTTCTCGTCCAGCTTCTTCCAACATTTGTTGAGCTGGATTAGACGCTTCACATCCCCCATGTGACATCACGTGTGTGTGGATTTCACCATCTCCCTTTTGAGGCTGAGATTGAAATTGGGAATCGGATTTGGGAGACCCTGATGCCACACCATGAGCAGGATGAACACACTTAGCCGGTACCCACAAAGGACCTGTAAGAGAGAACACAGCAGCTTGCCGGCACCCCCAGTTAACAAGGGGAACTGGACCATGCCAAGTTAATAAGACCAAATTCAATTGTTCCTGAACCTGCATTTGGGTAGGAACCTTCATTTTCACTCCTTTGTTTAATTGTTTTTGAAGAGTGGCTTTCAATGTCTGATTAGCATGTTCCACAATAGCTTGACCTGTGGAATTATATGCAATGCTATGTTGGATTTGAATGTTCCATTGTGTATAAAGATCAATAAATTCAGAAAAACTATATGCTGGGGTGTTATCAGTTTTCAACAGTTGTAGATGACCCATTACCGCAAAGGCAGAAATAAGATGAGCCATGACATGCTTTGTGGCTTCACCACAGTGAGCAATCCAGAGTACATGTCTATGCAAACATGGACACAGTATCAGGGTTTTAGGGAAACTATATGGTTAATATCCATTTGCCAAAATTTGTTAGGGAGCACTTTCCCTACGAGGAAAGGTTAAAACACTTGAGGCTCTTTGACTTGGAGAAACATTGACTGCAGGGTGACATGATAAAGGTTTTCAAGATTATGCATGGGATGGAGAAACCAGAGAAAGAAGTATTTTTCTCCTTTTCTCACAATACAAAAACTTGTGAGCATTCAATGAAATTGCTGAGCAGTCAGGTTAAAACAGATAAAAGGAAGTACTTGTGGAATTCACTGCTACAAGATGGCATAGCCAGCCCCAAGAGGGGACTGGATAAAAATATAGAGCAGAGGTCCATCAGTTACTATTAACCACAGTATATATATATGTGTGTGTGTGTGCGTATGTGTAAGCATAGAAGAAGACATTGGATTTATATTCTGCCCTCCACTCAAGAGCTGCAGAGCGTCTCATAATCTCCTTTATCTCCCTCCCCCACAACAGACACCCTGTGAGGTGTGTGGGGCTGAGAGGATTCTCATAGCAGCTGCACTTTCAGGACAACCTCTCCAGAGTTATGACTGACCCAAAGCCATTCAAGCAGTTACAAGTGGAGGAGTGGGGAATCAAACCTGGCTCTCCCAGATAAGAGTCCACACGCTTAACCACTACACCAAACTGATACATGTATTGGTCACTGTATGATACAGAGTGCTGGACTGGATGGACCATTGTCCTGATCAAAAGGTAATGAGAACTGTTTGACAAATGCTTTGGCGTTCTGGTGAAAATAGCTATGACTCAGAGAGGGATTAGTAAACAGAGAGGTAACACTTTTTAAACCTTATCAGCAAAGGCATTGTCCTGAGCAAGCACACCAGGAAGATTAAAATGGCTTGGAATGTGATCAATGAAAAAAGTTAACTCACATCGAGAAATTAAAAACTGCAAGATTAAAAATACAGCCAACAAATCAGAGTCAATTTGAGATGTTATACATGCACCAGGAAGTTGATGAATCAAATTTAATGCATATAAGGTGTCAATGATTAAGTTGAAAGACATTTGTAAATAGAGTTTTTCTAGCAGCAACTTCAGCCTGTTGCACTGAGCACTGTTGCAAAGTAAAGTGTGTCTTTTACACTTTCCCCCCAACAATCTGGGTACTCATTTGACCAACCTAGGAAGGATTGAAGGCTGCGTAACCTTGAGGCAGTTACCTGAACCTAGCTTCCACCAGGATCAAACTCAGGCTGTAAGCAGAGCTCAAGACTACAATACTGCAGCTTTAACACTCTGCACCACGGGGCTCTTTCTGAATCCAAATTAGCATTTTCCTTGGCCAATTTCATCATCAATTCTCCTGCTGCATCAGGATTATCAACCTGTCCTTTGATTGCTGCCTGAAGACAATTGATAAGGTCTAAATAGAGCTCTTGTGGCTTTTGACAGACAGTTGCAAAACTATGGGCTGCTCGCCCTTCTGTAGGGTTGCAACAGGGAGCACAGATTGCGCTTCAATAGTACTGAACTGTCCAGATCCATATAGTTGTTCAGCAGTATAAGTCCTATTAGAGCCACGCCCTTGAGCATTAGCCAAATCACAATATTCACTGTCCCATACCACATATTGTCCAGGAGTTAACATCATTCCCATCCTATTTTTCCAGTCTTGAGGAATCACAGTGTATCCATTAGAGAGTCCTTCTAAAAGACTTTGCATATCAGTTCCCCTTATGCCCATGTCTCTGATAGCCTTTTGAATTCCACCCAAAACAGAGTGGGGCAACACAGTATAGTTAACAACCTGTTGCCTATTCTCATTCTGTGCATATGCTACTGGGCATACCGATAAAAGGTCAGGCAACTCTTCCCCTGTCAACTGTTCAGGGCAAATAGACAACATTTCTGCCAATTCTGGAACATTTTCCAATTTAGCCTGATCAAGTTCCTTCTCCAAAACTTCACAGACAATGTGTCCTGGAGTATTAGATAGTGGCCCCCCAGGTGGATCTGTTGGTGGAGGAGGAGGAGAAGGAGGAGGAGGAAGAGGAGGGGCAGGGGGCACAAGTTGGACACCAGTGCATTTTAGGGGACAATCTTTGGAGAGCTGGCTTGTGTTAGAAACGGGCATAAATTTCTGTACTGCATACCTGCATTTATGCCAAGCTTGAAGCAGTTCAACAGAAGCTCGAGGCTCTGTATGAAGGGTCTTCCCTATTCATTTACTAACAACGTGCAGAATGAGACGACCGATGTTTACCTAAGCTTGTTACCCCAAATGTGGATTCCAGGAAGGAGGTGGAAGGGCAGCACATTCCAAGACCCTCAGCATTCTTGCATAGGACAAAGTACAGGAAGACTTAAGCCTCCCTTCTAAGGCTAGAGATGAACTCAGGGCAAGGTTGGTTTGCCAAGCCGTTGCCCTTTCCTTCAATACGGACATCTAAAAGGGTCTGAAGTCTCCCCAAACCTCTCAGGCTGGAGCATCAAGGGCATCTTCGGTATCGAGTGAACCCTCGGCTGCGAAACCTCTAAGTCCGATGCCGAACTAGGATCGCCACCCTCCTTCGGGTCTGCCAACCGTTCCGTAGAGTCAACCTCCTGGTCAGAGCAGAAAGGGAGGTGTGCAGAACATCCATCGGACCCGAGGGGCTCTTCGGTCGAATTGGTGAAGCAAGGATTTTTTCCAGAGGCTCCCCCAAAATGATCACCGGGTCCTTCGGTGGCTGAGAAGGGCTCTGCCGATCTTGGTGCCTCTTCTTCTCCTTATGTTTCCTGGGCTCAGCGGAGCGAGAGTTTTGGGTCCCTTTGGTCTTCTTGACCGGGGTCGATAGTTCTGACTGGGATGCCGAGGCATTCGGCTCCCTGGAGTGGTTGGGTCAGTTGGCTCGATAACGAGGCCGGAACCGATATCGATGCCAGGGTGGCCATCAAAGTGCTGGTTGATGCCAATGTCAACATCTGCGGTGCAAGAGCCGATTTTAACAACGCCGCCAAAAGCCTTGCAGCTCGGTTTTTTCTCGTCTGCTTGGAAAATTTCGAGCAGTGATGACAGGATTTCACCTGATGACCTGAATAGTAACTCTTCCCCAAGGCACAGCAGACAAAGAGAATGTCCATTTGGAGCAGGAATTTTGCTACCACACTTAAGGCACTGTTTGAAAACCCCCCAATGCTTTTCCATAGACAGGGATGGTGGAAGAAGAGTAGAGGGAAAACCCTAAAGGGTTGAAACAACTAAACTAACGGTCTCTCTCTTTTTCTTTTGTTAACAACAACAAGAAAAAATGAAGAGAAATCAGGAGAAGAAAAAAAGGTAAATAACTACCGACTGGAGTGACGACGAACGTGTCTATCCAACATGGCGGTAAAGAAGGAACTGGCAGGATATTTGCGCCCACCGGGTGGGCATGTGCACTGGGGCTGTCGTGCATGCCTACCGGGGTGGAGCTGCGAAAAATCCCGGACTTTGGAGTTACTGATTGAGGATCGGCACTGGCACTTCATCCCATGAGTGTGAAGCACAGAGACCATGAAGAAGATCTGTGTCCTTCCTCTTTCAAATACTTATTATTCCTTATGAAAGAAGACATTGTACCAGGGGTGGACTTCTAGCAGGTGCTCCTTTGCTTATTAAGCCACACCTCTGTGATGTAGCCAATCTTCCAAGTGCTTATAGGGCTCTTAGTACAAGGCCTACTGTAAGCTCCAGGAGGATTGGCTGCACCAGGGGTGTGTGGCCTAATATGCAAAAGAGCTCCTGCTAGAATTCCACCCCTATATTCTACTTAATCATTATGGCAAGAGTATAATGTATGCACCGAACCACCATGCATTTTTCAGTCTTGTTTTTACATTTGTTTGAGACAGCAGTTCCAGCATTCAAGATCAACACAGGGACAGAAACTGGAAGCCTCTCTGTGGCCCTCCAGGTATCCCATCTGACTCCAAGAAGACTACGCCATTCATCAATCACAAAAGGATTATCCTCATTCTGGACCTAAGAAAAGCTTTACCGGTCCACCTAGTCCAACAACCTGTTTCACACAGCAGCCAAGCAGTTACCCTCAGGGCCAAAGAACAGGCCACAGAGGAGGAGGAGTCATAGAGTCACAGGAGGAAGGTGGAGTCTGTGACGTATTCCACTGAAGTCTTTCCCTTCTGTCATGATCCTGGGCCTAATGAGGCCTGCAGGACCTAGGGAAGCCTGCTTAGGAGTTACTGGGAAAAGCCTACATCTCCCAGGATCTGTCCCTCTGACTGGGTAGCAAGGGTTTTGAAGGGAAACAGACCCAGAGAGGGGTGGGGCTGGGGAAGAGAATATAAAGGGTGTTCTTTCCCTGGAAGGCTTAGCTGGAGACAGGCTGTTGCCTGGAGAGCTGAAAGCAAAGGAAAGGCCCTTACCATGGGGGGGGGGGGGGTAAGTGTAGTATTAGAGTAGGGACTGTAGAGATAGACGCGTTAGGGCATGTGTTTATTTTCCCTTCACCCTTTTACCGGTTAATGCACCTTGTTCATTTATATTGCACTAAAATAAACCTTGTTGTTGTTCACTCTGCCTGGTCCTCATGCCTATTATTTGGCCTAAGCTACAGGAAGCCTGAAGGGCTTGGGAGGGGACTCTGGGCCTTCTCAAGGGGAACCTTTAACCCAGAGTGGTGGCAGCACTTGGTAAGACCCCCCTGAGTCATGGCACCCTCTCCAAACCCCACCCTTCCCAGGCTACATCTCCAGATATCCACATTTTCCCCAACCCAGTTTAGGGTTGCCAGGTTTGTGTTGGAAAATACCTGGAGATTTTGGGGGTGGATCCGGGAGATGGTGAGGTTTGGGGAGGGGCCTCAGTGCGGTACAATGCCAGAGAGTCCACCTCCAAAGCAGCCATTTTTTTTCCAGGGGAGCTGATCTGCCAGCTGAAGTTCAGTTGCAAAAGCAGGAGATCTCCAGGCTCCACCTGGAGGCTGGCAACCCTAGCCCAGAGTTGGCTACCCTGTGTGCAATGTAACACAGGCATTCCACACAGAATATGGCACATGTATCTGACCAATGTCTCCCAAGCAGAAAAGAGAAGATGATTGTGTGAATTAGACCTGTATCCTACTGCTCTGTTAAGCGAAGTATGAGCCTCCTTCCGGTAGAAGGAACTATCGGACTCCTTAAACTTAAGGGGCTTTCCCTGTAATGGAAGAATATTGAATACCCAATGTGTGCATACAATATGCATTACTTTAAATATACAAGGAGAAGAGGAGAATGCATCTACCAAATTGAGACTGCTGTCAGGTAAGAGTCTGAATTAGGCCATGGATGCTGGGGTTAGCAGAGGAGTCCTCCACAACAGACACCCTGTGAGGTGGGTGGGGCTGAGAGAGCTCTCGCAGAAGCTGCCCTTTCAAGGACAACTCTGCAAGACTTATGGCTGACTCAAGGCCATTCCAGCAGCTGCAAGTGAAGGAGTGGGGAAGCAAACCCGATTCTCCCAGATAAGAGCCCGTGCACATAACCACTACACCAAACTGGGTTCAGAAGATGAGCAAGCCTAGTGAATATCTTCATTTCCTGATGAAATCAAGAGATCCATTTTTCAATTACTGCTCATTGTCTTCTTCCCCTTTAACTCCAACAACTTGGCATTGACTGAAAAATCAGGCTGGTGTTATTTTCACAGATAAATGAACAAAGAAGAGCATCGCCACATAGGTCAATTGCAGCTAGTTAATCTCTGTGTCTTTCCATCACAGGCTCATTGTTGTGACATCCGAGTACCTAAAAATGATGGGTTATCTAAGCCACAAATTACATGAGAGATTTGATTGAAATAAAATTAATTGGCATCACTGTCTGGGAAAACCGGATTGCCGCCCGTCCCAGTCCCAACACATGCGAGTGTCTCGTTCAATGCAGGCTGGATGTGATTTCCATAATAGTGTTGGACTTGGGTCTTGTTCCCCTCACTGTCATTTAGACACTAAAACAGGAGTACAAAAATACTGCTTATTGCTCTTTTATATTTCACAGAAGCTCTCCAATCAGTGACTTGCCCTACCATGGGATATTTATTTTCATTAGTCACAGGGGTTGAATTCTAGCAGGAGCTCCTTTGCATATTAGGCCATACCCCCCTGATGTAGCCAATCCTTCGAGAGCTTACATGGCTCTTTTTTGTAAGAAAGCCTTGTAAGCTCTTGGAGGATTGGCTACATCAGGGTGTGTGGCCTCATATGCAAAGGAGCTCCTGCTAGAATTCCACCTCTGATTAGTCACAATTTTCACTAGTTCATTACAAACCTTGTGATCATGGTAAGTTGTCTTTCAAGAAAGTGCCTTGCTTTCTAGAGATATGGAACAAAACTTGAGCCCAGTGGCACCTTTAAGACCAACAAAGCTTTATTGGTTGGTCTTAAAGGGCTTCGAGAGCCTGTGAGTGCACACAGTACTGCGCCACCCCGCTGACCTAGTCCGCTTTCCTCACTGCTACTTTCGCTGCCTGCCTGCCCGCTGATAGGTGGCAAGGCAAAGGAAGGCTGTGGAGAGGTGAGTTACAAGGGCAAGTGTGGTGAGGGAGGGGCACCAGAGGCAGTGAGGTGTATGGGAAGGAAGGGGCTCCCACTGGCTGCATCTGAGGCTGGGTATTATTTGTTATTATTATTAATTTGACTTGATGAATTGCCTCATCCCAGCCAAAGCTGGGCTCTAGGCAATGTACAACAATAAAATATATACAATAATAATTAAAGTCAAATTAAAAGGTAAAGGTAGTCCCCTGTGCAAGCACCGTTTCCAACTCTGCGGTGACGTTGCTTTCACAATGTTTTCACAGCAGACTTTTTACGGGGTGGTTTGCCATTGCCTTCCCCAGTCATCTACACTTTCCCCCCCCCAGCAAACTGGGTACTCATTTTACCTACCTTGGAAGGATGGAAGGCTGAGTCAACCTGAAGCCTGAATCCAGCTTCCGCTGGGATCAAACTCAGGTCGTGAGCACAGCTTAGGACTGCAGTACTGCAGTACTGCAGCTTTACCACTCTGCACCATGGAGCTCTCTCTAGTAATCCATAAATGTTAACCACTGTGTAAAGAAAATTATTTCATTTCTGTGCCATTTCTTCTTATCTGCAACTCTTATCTGTTAACCTTAACACCTATGGATTTGCATTGCTTACAAGTATTGAAAACACTTCATGTTTATTATCTTGTAATCCAATATTGGTCAGTATTATAATATTATTTTATTGTATGTTGTTTCCTACATTTATTGGCCAGTGATATTCAAGGCAGATTGTAAAATATAAAAACAATTCAGCCAAATAGCTGAAGACATTCAATAAACTGTAGGACTGGGATTACAGAATTACAAAACAATCCAAAAACAATGTGAATGGAAACTTCTTAGGTCTATTATGAACAATTCAGAAAGTGGATTGCAAAGGTAGAACTCTTGTGCAGTGAAAGTGAGAGCAGACATACGGTAAGCACTGCAACAGACTACAATCCTATTCCTTTTATAGCTCCCTCCTGCGCTATTCCATTATCCAGCAATTCCAACCCCTTGTCAAAATGTTCTAATGAATATTTTTGTTTTGCACCTTCCATAGAGTAAAAGAAGCATGGGTGCTCCAGCCCTCTTGAGGTGGACAGTCCCACCACAAAGAATACATTTGTATGGAAGTTGCCAGTCCTACACATCTGCAGGTAGGTATCCTCAGAAGGCCTGGCTCAGATAAGGAAAACTGTCACATGCACAGGGCCAGCACGTCCCAGTAGGCCAGGTGGTGGCCGCCCGGGGGAACCCCTGCCCCGATGCAATGTATAGAAAGCAGGAATTGGTAGCACTTTATAACAGACATCATTGGGTTTGTAATTTGTATTTAGCTAATTGATTTTATTTATTTGATGGACTTATTTTAGACAAGCCCCATGGTGCAGAGTAGTAAAGATGCAGTACTGCCTCTGCTCACGGCCTGAGTTCGATCCCATCGAAAGCTGGATTCAGGTAGCCGGCTCCAGGTTGACTCAGCCTTCCATCCTTCCGAGGTTGGTATAATGAATACCCAGCTTGCTGGGGGGGAAGTGTAGATGACTGGGGAAGGCAATGGCAAACCACCCCATAAAATGTCTGCCGTGACAATGTTGTGAAAGCAATGTCACTGCAGAGTCGGAAACGACTGGGGACTACCTTTACCTTTTAATTTGACTTTAATTATTATTGTATATAACTGGGGAAGGCAATGGCAAACCACCCCATAAAAAGTCTGCTGTGAAAACATTGTGAAAGCAATGTCACCCCAGAGGCAGAAATGACTTGTGCTTGCACAGCAGACCTTTCCTTTTAAGGATAAGAGCCCCATGGCGCAGAGTGGTAAAGCTGCAGTACTGCAGTCCTAAGCTCTGCTCATGATCTGAGTTCGATCCCAGCGGAAGTTGGGTTCAGGTAGCCGGCTCCAGGTTGACTCAGCCTTCCATCCTTCTGAGGTTGGTAAAATGAGTACCCAGCTTGCTGGGGGGGGGGGGGAAGCGTAGATGACTGGGATAGGCAATGGCAAACCACCCTGTAAAAAGTCTGCCGTGAAAATGTTGTGAAAGCAATGTCACCGCAGAGTCGGAAACGACTGGGGACTACCTTTACCTTTTAATTTGACTTTAATTATTATTGTATGTATTTTATTGTTGTACATTGCCTAGAGCCCAGCTTTGTCTGGGATGAAGCAATTCATCAAGTCAAATTATGGGGGTTTGTACGCATGCGTTAACTAAGCCGGCTGTGTGCTCGTCCTCCCCTTCGAACTGGAATTTTAAATAGCTCAAAAGAATGTAAATAGCACTTTGGCAAGTCTATTTGAAGAACGAGCTTACTTACGAAGGTCTGAAGATCATAAGAATTCCTTTCTGGGGTCCCAGAGGGTAAGACAACAACTTTTACTATCAAATTAACGAGGCAACGCCCTGATTAATTACTCAGCGGTCGCGGGTAACTCCGGAAAATAATCATCATGGCTAAGACAATTAAAGAATTATCTGAGCAGATATCAGCTTTCCAGACTTTAATAATGTCGTCCCAGGACCAGATGAGATCTGAAATTAAATCACTGAGGGACGCTTTTACAGAGTTGAGTGCAGAGCTCAAGGACACACGGAACATTGCAATCTCTGCTAATGAGCTGGACTTATCTAATAAACAAAAAATACTCCAGCTGAATTCGCAACTTACAGAGCTCTCTGATTGTAACAGAAGAGCGAATCTGATCCTGGGTGGAATTTCAGAGGAAATAAATAATAAGCTCCTGGAAGGAACCCTTATAGACTGGATGGGTGAGCAAGGAGTCACTCTGCAATCTCAGGATATTGAGAGAGCTCATAGACTGCAAAGGAGACAAGATGGGGGTGCCCCAAGGGAAGTCATAATTAAATTTTCAAGGGAAAAGACTCAGTAGACAGTTTTCAAGACTATGAAAAAAAGGAAAGACCTTTCTTTTAGAGGAAGGAAAGTTTGGGTGAGAGAAGACTTCTGCCAGGAAACCATCAGAAAGAGAAGGCTAATGAGACCCTTTGGGCAAAAATTATATGACAACAAAATTAAATTCTCTTGGGGGTACCCCTCCTCAATAATTATTTTTAAAGACGAAAAAAGGCTGGTGGCCCGCAACCCTAAAGAAGCAAGAGATCTCCTCACTCGCCTGGGCATCGCCACAGACGACCTAAGAGACCCGAGAGAGGAAGAAGAAGAAGAAGAAACAGTGGAGCTCGGTGTGGACCCGGGAGAAGGAAGCTCAAGTAGACAAGAGAAAAGGCCAAGAACGGACTACTAAAGGGAAGTATAAAATATTTTGAGCTAAATTTAGCTATAAGCTAGAAGGGGAGGGCGGGATGCGTACCCCCTGGAAGGTGGAAGACAGGATGATGGTTTCATCCAGGAAGTTGTCTGTGCCACAGGGGAAGGGAATGGGGGGGGGGGTTCAGTAAGAAGTATAGAAAAATACCCTCAGCCATTAGGGCCCAAGTCTATTACATATAAAGAGAATGGATAGATCTTTAAGAGTCCTTTCACTGAATGCGAATGGTCTATCATCAAATCTTAAGAGATTCAGAGTAATTAAAATGGCTAAAGAACAAAGAATAGATTTGTTGTGCCTACAGGAAACTCACAAAAAAATAAATGATAGAAAACCATTGATAAAAGATCTGAGGTGGCAGGTTTTAGCAGAAGCAAGAGGGTCTTCCAAAGCTAGAGGTGTGGCTACATTGATTCGTAAGGATATTAAGGTGGAAAACATGGAAAAATTAGTAGATAAGGAAGGTAGATACCTCTTAGTTAAGTTTAAGCTGGAAGCCATAAAAATCACTATAGTAAATGTTTATGCACCAAATAAAAGACAAAGGAAATTCTTAAACTTGGTTTTTAAGAAGATACAACAGTTTTCAGAGGGCGAACTAATTGTAGTGGGCGATCTAAATATGGACATAACTAAGAACAATAGTATTAACCTAAGAGATTGTGGCTTGAAGGACGCTCATGAGTTCACCAATACGAGACTCAGCCCGACACATATTTCTTGTAGACATAAAACAGCATCCCGTTTAGATTATATAATTTTGGAAAAAAATAATAATATGGTGGTTAAAGAGATTAAGACCCATCCAATTTTGATTTCTGACCATGCCCCTCTAAGTATTGAATTAGAATTAAATCTTCCCTCGAAAAATAGACCTTGGAGGTATAACAACTTGGTAATGACAAAAGAAGAGGATAGGGAATACTTAATGACACAGTTAAAATTATATTTTAAGGGAAATAGAGGAACTGTGTCAACTAATATATTGTGGGACGCTGCTAAAGCGGTAATAAGGGGCCATTTGGTTAGGAAGGAAAAAGACATAAAAAGTGAATGGTATAAAAAAAGGCAAACAAAACTTAAGGAATTGGAGGAGTTACAAAAAGAAATAGTGGGAAAGTGTAATCCTAGTTTACAGATTAGAATTAAAGAGATTCAAAAACAGTTGGAGCCCCTAGATATGGCAACAATGTGGAAAAAGGAAATAATGGTTAAGAACGACTTCCAGAGGAATAGCATTAATACAGCAAAAAGATTAGCTAATTATTTGAAAGTTAAAAAGGCAAAACAATCAATTAGAACTATTAAAATTAATAATAGTACAACTCAAAACTCTAAGGAAATCACTAAGGCATTTGAAGACTTCTATAAAAATTTATATATGAAAAAGAATATAACGGAGGTGTGGGACGCACCTAAGCTAATCATAGAGGAGGAAGCAAAAGCCTCACTGGGTGCTGAGATTACACTCCAAGAGATAAAGGAAGTAATAAAAGCGCTCAAAAAGGGTAAATCACCAGGGCTGGATGGCTTTACTTCTGACTTTTATAAAGAAATGGTAGAAATTATAGCACCTGAATTGCAGGTAGTTTTTAACGAAGTCTTGGAAGGAAAGAAATCCCCGGACTCATGGAAGGAAACAGAAATAATTTTGATATTAAAGCCCCAGAAAGATCTGGAAGAAGTAGGTTCATATAGGCCCATTAGTTTACTAAATCAAGATTATAAAATTTTTGCTAAGGTTTTAGCAAATAGACTTAAGAAGTTATCCCGTCAATCATAAAAGGGGACCAATACGGTTTTATTGAGGGTAGATCTATTGCCCATCCTATTAGAAATATCTTAAATGTATTGCACCATGGCCAAAAGAAAAAAATAGCTCTGTTAAAGTTGGATGTTTATAAAGCCTTTGATACTCTCTCACATGAATTCTTGTGGCAAATATTAAAGAAGATAGGTTTAGAGGAACGGTTCTTACACGCTATACAGGAAATATACAACGGAGGAAAGGCCAAAGTTAGAGTCAACACTGACCACTCACAAGCGTTCCCAATTCAAGGGGGGGTAAGACAAGGCTGTCCACTATCCCCGCTTATATTTATAATAGCTATAGAGCAACTAGCAGAGCGAATTAGGAATGCCGGGAGAATAGAGGGGTATAAGTCAGGTATTGAAGAAATGAAAATTAATTTATTTGCGGATGATATCATAGTAATTATGTCTAACCCAAAAGACGGAGTTAAAGAGATTAAGATAATTTTAGATGATTTTGAAAAGTGTTCAGGGCTCGGAGTGAATATGGCAAAATCAGAAATTCTATACCTTAATGTTAATAGAGAGGAAAAACAGGAAATAAATAGGATTACGAATATAGGAATGGGAGCCAAGAGATTAAAATATTTAGGGATAGTCCTCCCAAAAAAAATATGGACAAAATGATAAAGGAGAACTATGGTAAAATATGGAAGAAAATAGAGAGGGATATGAATAATTGGAATCATAAAATACTAGGGATATCATCTAGAATAAGATCTCTTAAAATGTTCATGATACCAAAGTTAATGTATTTATTCCAAACGTTACCCTTAGGTTTGAGGAAAAATCAAATTGAACAATGGAATAAAGCAATCAAAGTGTGGATTTTTAATAATAAAAACAGTAGGTTTCATAAGAGAATTCTATACAACCTTAAATCAGAATTAGGTTGGGGAATCCCAAATTTAAGTAAATATTATGAGGCCTTCCAACTAAGAGCGTTACTTGATTTGAGTGAGGATAAGGTACAGAAGTGGATTAATTTCGAGAATGCGGTCAACAGTGGCATTGGAAGATTTGGATTTTTTTCCACAGTGTCGACAAAAGATCTAAAATTAGCTATAGGGCCCAGAAGAGCAGCGTTAGAAACCTGGATGAAATGGTACCCACAGTGGCTAGGGAAGGTTTCAAGGTGGAGCCCCCTAGAAGCTATTGTTAAGGAGGTGCATGCTATAAAATGGTGGGAAAGGCTTAAAAACAAAGGCTATTTTAGAGTGGACGATATGTTTAGGGGTGGTAAGCTAAAACCCTTACAGGAAATTATAGAAGATTTAGGTAATCAATACTGGTTAAACATAGCAAGCTTGCATAAGAGAGTTAAGATGATCAGTGAAAAGGGAGAGCTTTGGTTAGACACTCCAATGGAAGAGATATATAAGGTAATGGCCAAACAAAGGAAGGGTCTAGTGGGGTTATTATACAGAAAAATGATTTCAAATAAAGATAAAATAATAGTACATTTACAAAAGATTTGGAGTCATGAAGGTCAGTTAACGGAGGGGTTGGCTGGGAAAATCTTGGATGGTCTAGAAAGGATTAAAGTAACCAAATTTAAAGAACTGGAATATAAATTTTTCACAAAATGGTACAAAACTCCCGCACAAATAGCCAATATATTCCCAGGAGTGAGCTCCAAGTGCTGGCATTGCAAACAACTTAAGGGTTGGTTTGCACATATCTGGTGGGAGTGTGAAGAGGTAAAACCCTTTTGGGGGGAAATTATTCAATTTATTAGAAAAGTCTGCAATGTACCATTAACCATTGGCTTTAATATGATGTTGTTAAGCATAATAGGAAGTCCGGCACTAAGTAGACCCATGCAAAACCTTGTCAAGGCAATGATACTAGCGGGGAAGGCGGTCATAAGAACATAAGAACATAAGAGAAGCCATGTTAGATCAGGCCAATGGCCCATCCAGTCCAACATTCTGTGTCACACAGCGGCCAAAAATATATATATATATATATATATATATATATATATATATATATATATATATATATATATACACACACACACACACACACACACTGTGGCTAATAGCCACTGATGGACCTCTGCTCCATATTTTTATCTAACCCCTTCTTGAAGGTGGCTATGCTTGTGTACGCCACCACCTCCTGTGGCAGTGAATTCCACATGTTAATCACCCTTTGGGTGAAGAAGTACTTCCTTTTATCCGTTTTAACCTGTCTGCTCAGCAATTTCATCAAATGCCCACGAGTTCTTGTATTGTGAGAAAGGGAGAAAAGTACTTCTTTCTCTACTTTCTCCATCCCATGCATTATCTTGTAAACTTCTATCATGTCACCCCTCAGTCGACGTTTCTCCAAGCTAAAGAGCCCTAAGCGTTTCAACCTTTCTTCATAGGGAAGGTGTTCCAGCCCTTTAATCATTTTAGTTGCCCTTTTCTGAACTTTCTCCAATGCTATAATATCCTTTTTGAGGTGCGGCGACCAGAACTGCACACAGTACTCCAAATGAGACCGCACCATCGATTTATACAGAGGCATTATGATACTGGCTGATTTGTTTTCAATTCCCTTCCTAATAATTCCCAGCATGGCGTTGGCCTTTTTTATTGCAAACGCACACTGTCTTGACATTTTCAGTGAATTATCTACCATGACCCCAAGATCTCTCTCTTGGTCTGTCTCTGCCAGTTCACACCCCATCAACTTGTATTTGTAGCTGGGATTCTTGGCCCCAATGTGCATTACTTTGCACTTGGCCACATTGAACCGCATCTGCCACGTTGACGCCCACTCACCCAGCCTCAACAGATCCCTTTGGAGTTCCTCACAATCCTCTCTGGTTCTCACCACCCTGAACAATTTAGTGTCATCCGCAAATTTGGCCACTTCACTGCTCACTCCAAACTCTAAATCATTTATGAACAAGTTAAAGAGGATGGGACCCAGTACCGAGCCCTGCGGCACCCCACTGCTTACCGTCCTCCACTGCGAAGACTGCCCATTTATACTCACTCTCTGCTTCCTATTTCTCAGCCAGTTTTTGATCCACAAGAGGACCTGTCCTTTTACTCCATGACTCTCAAGCTTTCTAAGGAGCCTTTGATGAGGAACTTTATCAAAAGCTTTCTGGAAGTCAAGGTAAACAACATCTATCGGGTCTCCTTTGTCCACATGTTTGTTCACCCCCTCAAAGAAATGTAACAGGTTAGTGAGGCAAGATCTTCCCTTGCAGAACCCATGCTGAGTCTTCCTCAATAACCCGTGTTCATCAATGTGCCTACTCATTCTGTCCTTGATAATGGTTTCTACCAACTTTCCCGGTATTGAAGTCAGACTGACTGGCCTGTAATTTCCCGGATCTCCTGTGGAACCCTTTTTAAAGATGGGGGTGACATTTGCTACCTTCCAGTCCTCAGGAACGGAGGCAGATTTCAATGAAAGATTACAGATTTTTGTTAGAAGATCCACAAGTTCAACTTTGAGTTCTTTCAGAACTCTCGGATGTATGCCATCCGGACCCGGTGACTTATTAGTTTTTAATTTGTCTATTAGTTGTAGGACCTCCTCTTTTGTCACCTCAATCTGACTCAGGTCATCGCCTTGGGGTGGAAAGATAAAAGTAAATGGTCAATGGAAAGCTGGCACAGCTATTTGTTTGATTACATACAGTCTGACATCGTGGCAACAATCAACAAGGATTCCACGTGGGAAGATAAAGTCAAGGAAATCGAGACCAGATGGAACCCTTATTTAGAGTGGATCTCAGGAGAAGCAAGGAAGGACATTCAGTGGAAGATCAGGACTCTGTGCCCTTGGCTGAGGGGAAAAGACTAAAAGAAGATGGGGAGGGTTGGGGGGGGGCGAGGGTTATTTGTAATTTCACCATCCATATGCTGTAATGGCCAATTGTACTAAAGTCAATAAAACATAAAAATATTTATTTTAAAAAAATAATTATTATTGTATGTATTTTATTGTTGTACATTGCCTAGAGCCCAGCTTTGTCTGGGATGAAGCAATTCATCAAGTCAAATTAATAATAATAACTATGCTATGTTACGACGTTAAAGGTATACCTTTACCTTTTTAGAAAATGTTATTTTCTATTCCACATTGTATTTAATTAATCTGAACTGCTGGGGGGGTGTAGTCTGCTTGGGTATATGGAGTTGCCTATATGGATACTATGGATCACAGCATAGGTTTCTAGCAAGCAGTTTCCAAAGAAAACTTAGTAACAATAGCAATACTTAGTAACACTATCTAATCCAATATACTAACAAAAACTTTTGCTTAGTGTTCTTCCAAAATTCATCTAAGCATTGTATTCAGCATCTCTCTCGGCTTGACTTCGCGAATGAAGATTTAAGAAAGGTGCAGTAGTCCACGTCTGTTGCAGGCTTGCTGGTGGCTGACAAGACCAATGCGGGACAGGCAGATCCGGCCACAGTGGCTGCAGGGAAAAGTCTGATTTGGGTTTGGTGCTGTAGCAGTACGATTCTTCCTCAATCTCCTTTTGTCCTCAAGACCAGCTATGCGTGCGTTCTCAAAGGCAGAGACAGCCTGGTGGATGGTGTGCCTCCATGCTTTGCGATCTGAGGCTAGGTCAGACCACTGGTGATGGTTAATGCAACAGGTACCAAGGGATTTCTTCAAGGAGTCCTTGTACCTCTTCTTTGGTGCCCTTCTATTTCGATGGCCGGCGGAAAGTTCGCCATACAGGGCAATCTTGGGAAGGCGGTGGTTTTCCATCCTGGAGATATGCCCTGCCCAGCGCAGCTGAGTCCTCAACAGCAATGCCTCAGTGCATGTAACCTCCGCCCGCTTGAGGACTTCAGTGTTTCTCACAAAGTCACTCCAGTGGATGTTGAAGATGGTGCGAAGGCAGCGCTGATGAAAGCGCTCAAGGAGTCGCAGGTGATGACGGTATAAAACCCACGATTCGGAGCCGTAGATGAGGGTTGTCATCACAACCGCTTTGTAAACATTGATCTTTGTGCCTTTTTTCAGATGCTTGTTGTTCCACACTCTTTTATGCAGTCGGCCAAATGCACGGTTTGCCTTTGCCAGCCTATTGTCAATCTCCTTGTCGATCTTGGCGTCTGAGGAGATGATGCACCCCAGGTAGCTGAACTGCTGGACTGTCTTCAAAACTGATTCACCCACAGTAATACAAGGAGGGTGATAATCTTCCTGGGGTGCAGGCTGGTGGAGAACTTCTGTCTTCTTCAGACTAACTTCTAGGCCGAATAGCTTGGCAGCCTCTGCAAAGCAGGACGTCATATGCTGCAGAGCTGATACCGAGTGGGAGACGAGTGCAGCATCATCAGCAAACAGTAGCTCTCGGATAAGTTTTTCCATTGTCTTGGAGTGGGCCTTTAGTCACCTCAGGTTGAACAGGCTGCCATCGGTGCGATAGCGGATGTAGACACCATCGTCATCATCTAAGTCTACTGCGGTTCTTTGAAGCATCATGCTAAAAAAGATCGTAAAGAGAGTTGGCGCGAGAACACAGCCTTGCTTTACACCTGTGCCTATTGGGAAGGGCTCCGAGAGATCGTTGCAGTGTCTGACTTGGCCTCGCTGGTCTTCATGTAGCTGGATGACCATACTGAGGAACCTTGGGGGACATCCTAAACGTTCCAAGATTTGCCACACGCCATTCCTGCTAATGGTATCAAAAGCTTTGGTAAGGTCGACAAAAGTCACATATAGACCCTTGTTCTGTTCCCTGCATTTCTCTTGGAGCTGCCTGAGAACAAATAGCATGTCGGTGGTGCTCCTGTTAGCTCTGAAGCCACACTGGCTCTCTGGGAGGAGTTCTTCTGCAATGGTGGGCACCAGTCTGTTCAGGAGTATTCTAGCAAGGATTTTGCCTGTGATGGAAAGCAGGTTTATCCCCCGGTAGTTGGAGCAGTCTGACTTTTCCCCTGTGTTCTTATGTAGAGTAATGATGATTGCATCGCGAAAGTCCCATGGTAGTTTGCCTTGTTCCCAGCAGGTGACAAGTACTTTGTGAAGTGAGCTATGTAGTACTGTGCCCCCATGCTTCCAGATCTCTGGTGGAATTCCATCAACTCCTGCTGCCTTGCCACTTTTCAGTTGCTTGATGGCTTTAACAGTCTCTTCTAGGGTGGGGATCACATCCAACTCTGTTTTCACTGGTTGAAGTGGGGTGAGGTGGATTGCTGAATCTTGAACTACGTGATTGGCACTGAAGAGATCCTGAAAATACTCTGACCACCGGTTCAGTATGGATGCCTTGTCTGTGAGGAGCACTTGGCTGTCTGCAGTACGCAAGAGACTCTGAGCCTGATATGATGGACCATATACTGCCTTCAGGGCTTCATAAAACCCTCTTAAATCACCAGTGTCGGCACACAGCTGGGTTCTCTCTGCAAGCTTGGTCCACCACTCATTCTGAACGTCTCGAAGCTTGCGCTGGAGGTTGCTACATACAGCGCGAAAGGTTGCTTTTTTCCTGGGACAGGAGGGCTGAGCAAGATGTGCTTGGTAGGCAGATCTCTTTTTCGCCAGTAATTCTTGGATCTCTTGATTGTTCTCGTCAAACCAGTCCTTGTTCTTCCTTGTGGAGAACCCGAGGATTTCTTCAAAGGTCAACAGGATAGTAGTTTTTAGGTGTTCCCAGAGTGCTTCTGGAGAAGGATCTGTGAGGCAACTGGGGTCCTCAATTCTTGTCTGGTGTTTTGCCTGGAAGGCAGCTTTAACTTCGGCTGACTGAAGGCTGCCAACCTGAAACTTCCTCCGGGGGATACCGCCTCTCCTGAGTGTAGATTTAAAGTGAAGACGGAGATTGCAGCGTACTAGATGATGATCTGTATGACATTCTGCACTGGGCATTACTCGGGTGTGTAAGACATCTTGAAGGTCTCTCTGGCGCACCAGAATGTAGTCAATAAGGTGCCAATGCTTGGACCGTGGGTGCATCCAGGTTGTCTTCAGACTGTTCTTCTGCTGGAAGATAGTGTTGGTAATGGTGAGCTGATGCTCCGTGCAGAATTCTAGCAGGAGGCGCCCATTATCATTGCAGTTGCCAATGCCATGTTTACCAAGTACTCCTTTCCAGGCTTCCGAGTCTTTACCTACTCTGGCATTAAAGTCGCCAAGGATGATCACCTTGTCCTCTGTAGGGGTCTTCCGTACGAAGTTGCGTAGATCAGCATAGAACTTGTTCTTTTCTGCAGAATCTGCTTGAAGGGTTGGAGCATACACACTAAAGAGTGTTGATCCTTGTTTTGAAGTGGGAGGCACATAGACATTATGCGATCTGAGTGACCTGTTGGCAGGTTTTCGAGTTTAGAGGCAATGGAGTTCCTGACCATGAAGCCAACACCAGAAAGGCAGCTCTCAGCCTTTGACCTACCCCACAAGTAGAGGGTATAGCCAGCACCATGTTCTTGAAGACTACCTTCCTCAGGGAAACGGACCTCACTGAGAGGTGCTATGTCGATATTCAACCTGAGAAGTTCGTGGGCAACTAGAGCAGAACGTCATTCAGGGCGACCACTGTCTACTGTGTCAAGCATGGTTCTGATGTTCCAACACGCAAGCTTTAGTCTTTGCACACTTTGTGAGGCAGGTGCATGCCTTTTCTTTGTTGTTATTTTTCGACCGCAAGTAAGGATGCTCGTTGACCACGGCTAGCCAACTGGGGGGGGGGGTGGAGACGAGCTTTGTTTAGGCCACCTTTTCTAGGCCCCTCTCCATACGGAGCAAGCAGTGCTGTCCCTAAATAGGGCTGCTTGGTCGTTCAGGGTGCTGCCGAAAAATGCTTTCATCTCCAGGTCAGCATCAGGCGACCAATACCCTGAAGCGCCTACATGCAGGATCGGGACTGCGGCTTCCAGTGGCATCTTCCACCTGCCGTTTCACCCCTTGCCCATCGCTGCAAGACTTGGTATGTTGTGGGTTGTGGATGTGGATACCCTTCAGGCCTGCGCAGAAGAATTTTTAGGTGAATCGCAGTGTGCGCAGTACTGGCTCCACCCTTTCACCATGGGGTCATCTGCCATGGCCCAGTAAGCTGGGACGCCGGCAGTGAGTCCTCCAGGTGGTAGGTGTTACATTAACGAGCTCTGTCTGCCCAGGCTTGATGTTAGAGTTTTCCTTCTCTTGGCTGGCGAGGTTGGTGAGCCCAGCCTGCCCATCCGGTTATACTGCCGGACATTCAGTCGCACCATAATGTGGCAAACTCTGTGAAAATGGGGGGGGGGGGAGCAGCGAGAAGGTGTTGCCACAGATGCAGTAATGTAGGAGAGGCCATTGCAATGACTATCTGCCAGGCATAGCCAGACAGTGACCACGCGGCGTTCACTACACCGGGAAAGGAGAGGCTATGTATTGCGCATACACTTTCCCTGGGGGGGGGGGCAGGATACCCAAGAGGACATTCGGTTGCACCATGACGTGGCAAACTCTGTCAGAAACAGGGGGGACCAGCGGGAAGGTGTTGCCACAGATGCAGTTATGTAGGAGAGGCCATTGCAGTGACCATCTACCAGGCATAGCCAGACAGTGACCACGCGGCATTCACTACACCGGGAAAGGAGAGGCTATGTATTGAGCATACACTTTCCCTGGGGGGGGCAGGATACCCAAGAGGGAGCCCACCCCCCCTCCCCCCAATAAAGTCCATTGATACCACAATAAAGTCCCCCCCCAATAAAGTCCCTCTACAATAAAGTCCATTGATACCACCGCCCACAGTCTGGAAATGGTGGGTTAAAGTTGGAGTAGCCCTGGAGGCTTTCCCCCTTGCTTCTTGGCCATAATGCAAATGGGGCATGAGCCCACGAATTCGGAGATGTCTTTTTTCATTTGGGGCCACCAGAACTGTCTGTTCACCAAATGTAGGGTCTTCACGTAACCAAAATGCCCGCTAACTTGCTACAGTGGCAGTGCTGTAATATCTCTTGCCGGAGACTTTTGGGGACGTAGAACTTTCCATCATAATACCAAACCCCCCCCCCCCTTATCCTTTCTCTACACCCTCCGGCTTCTCTCCCCCTTCCTTCTCGGTCTCATCTTTCAGCTTACTACCTCCCCAAGGTTCTGCTGACCCAGTTTGCTTCCCAGATCGGGTCGTCACCCCCCCGGCTATCGAGGAGGGGGGAATGAGGGAGTCCACGACCTCCTCTCGCTGGCTTTTGTGTTCGGGAAGGCGTGAGAGGGCGTTGGCTAAGAAGTTCTTCGAACCCGGGATGTGCTTGAGCAGAAAATCAAATTTAGCAAAGAACCCTGCCCAGCAGATCTGCTTAGCCGTTAGTTTCCGTCACCCGGTTAGGGCTTCAAGGTTTTTGTGGTCTGTCCAGATCTCGAAGGGCACTCGGGCCCCTTCTAGCCAAGAGCGCCATGTTTTTAGGGCGTATGTCACCGCAAAGGCTTCTTTGTCCCACACTGACCAATTCCTCTGCTCATTTGAGAATTTGCGGGACATGTACACACAGGGCCTGAGTCTCCCCTCCTCATCCTTCTGCATTAATATGGCTCCAACGGCTACATCGGAGGTGTTGCATTGCACCATGAAGGGTTTTAGAAGAAGAAGAAGAAGATATTGGATTTATATCCTGCCCTCCACTCCAAAGAGTCTCAGAGCGGCTCACAATCTCCTTTACCTTCCTCCCACACAACAGACACCCTGTGAGGTGGGTGGGGCTGGAGAGGGCTCTCACAGCAGCTGCCCTTTCAAGGACAACCTCTGCCAGAGCTATGGTTAACCCAAGGCCATGACAGCAGGTGCAAGTGGAGGAGTGGGGAATCAAACCCGGTTCTCCCAGATAAGAGTCCGCACACTTAACCACTACACCAAACTGGCTCTCCAATTTGCTTTTAGCTCATTAGGGTGTGCCAGCACGAGCTCACTTGTCAACAACCTTTTTAATTTTTCAAATGCCGCTTGGCATTGTGGGGTCCAGGGGAGGCGCGCCCTGGGCCTTTTCACGTCTAACCCCTTCCCTTTTGTTTTCAACAGATCAGTGAGTGGTAGCATTACTTGGGCAAACCCCTTTATGAACCCCCTGTAGAAATTTGCAAACCCGAGGAAAGATTGTAACTGCCATTGGGTCCTGGGGGCTTCCCAGTCTAGCACTGCCTGGTTTTTGGCCTGGTCCATCTCTAAACCCTCCCCCAATACCCGGAATCCTAGGTAGTCTAGTTCCGTTTGATCGAACTCGCATTTTGATAGCTTGGCATACAGCTTGTGCTGATAAAGGGTGGTCAGGACTTTCCGGACCAGTGGCACACGGGATTCTAAGTCCTTGAAATAAATAATGATGTCATCCAGGTACACCCCCCCCCTTTGTACAGGTATTCTCTCAACACCTCGTTTATAAAATTCATGAACACCCCCGGCGCCCCTTGCAGTCCGAAGGGCATCACTAGATATTCAAACTGTCCCATAGGAGTATTGAAAGCGGTTTTCCACTCATCCCCCTCTTTTATCCTGACTTGAAAGTATGCGTCTCGAAGGTCAAGCTTTGTGAACACTTTCCCCTCTGACACGGTGGTCAACAAGTCCTTGATTAGTGGGATAGGGTACGCGTTGGACATTGAAATCGCATTAATCCCACGAAAATCAGTGCAAAGTCTCAGGCTCCCGTCCTTCTTCTTCCTGAAGAGGACCGTGGTGGCATGGGGTGCCGTGGCAGGTCTGATGAAACCCCGCTTTAAGTTTTTGTCTATGAACTTTCTCAGTTCATCTTTCTCCGCCCACACCATTGAGTACAGTTTCACCCGGGGGAGCTCTTGCCCTGGGATCAGTTCAATGGCACAGTCCATGTCCCTGTGGGGCGGGAGCTCGTTGGCTTCCTCCTCACTGAACACCCGCCTCAAGTCCTGGTACTACTTGAGGATCGACCTGATCTCTTCCACGGTCATGCAGATCTTTTCATTCTGCGGTGGTGGGTTGGGCCCCCATTCTTCCCGCCAGTGGGGGTGAGTGCACCGCCAGTCGGTGAAGTCTATTGTCTGGGCCTCCCACTGTATGTCCGGTTGGTGCCGAGCCAGCCAACCTACCCCAACCACCACGTCGAGGGACGAAGAGGGGGCCACTACGAAGATCTCCACTCCCCAGTGGCCCAGGGTCCCGACTGGCACTGCTTGGGTTTCTTCGGTGCACGGCTTTCCCCGCATGGCCGTCCCATCCATTTGTTTGAATTGGATGGGGTGCGGGAGGGGGACCTTTGCTAGTCCTAGAGCCTCGACTAGCCGCGGGGTGATAATATCTCGTGTGCAGCCCGAATCGATTAAAGCTTGGGTGTGCATGAATCTCTTTAACTTGGGGTTCAGTAACGTCACTGGCATAAATAGCAATTCCCCCATTAACCTCACCCTTAGTGGTGCCATCAGTTCCATGACCTGCCGCTCGGCACCCTTCAGTGCAGGTCCCTGTCGTTTCCCGCCAAGTCGGGGTCCCACGACTCCTCACCCGAGTCCTCGACCATTATAATATCCTCGTCAATCGCCACCGATGTGGCGACGTTGCCCCGACTGGGCTCTTTCTGTTTGCCCCCAGGTTTTTTCGGGGCTCCGGTTGAGGGTTTTGATGTCTGCTGGGGGGCCCGTGACTTCTCAGGGCAGTTGGCCGCCAGGTGCTCGGGGTCTCCGCACCAGAAACATCTCCTCCCGGCGGCGGTTGTGGGGCTGGCCGCCGGGGTCGCTGCTTTCTTCGGGGTTTTCGGGGTTCGCCCCCCCTTCTCATTAGCTGTTGTTGGTGATGGAGTACGATGTGCTGTAGGTTGGTCTCTACTTCTCCAGCTAGTTGGATCCACCCCACCAGCATCTCTGGCCATCCCTGGGAGTAGCAGCGGTCGAGGATGCTGGCATTGAGGCCGTTCTGGAAAGCCTCATACTTCATGCATTCACTCCAGCCTCTCACCTTAACACAGTGCGCCTGGAAGTCGGCGGCGTACTCCCGGATCTTTCTTGACCCTTGCTCAATCCCCCTCAGTGCTGTGAGGGCCTTCACTTCCTGGAGTGGGTCTCCGTACTGCCACAGCATCGCTTGTAGGAAGTCCGCTACCATCGCCAGCGCGGGGCCTCGGGTCGCGTATAGGCTCACGAAACACTTCCTGGTGGCACCTTTCAGCTTGGAGGCTAGGTAGTCGACCCAGCTCGCTTCGGTGGGGAAGGTCACCCCCCAGTGTGTCATGAAGCTGTTGCACTGGATGGAGAAGTACTCCACCTCCTCCGGGTCTCCGTCGAAGGTGATCTGTAATTCCTGGCCTCTCGCCCCATCCCACGGAGCTGGTGCAAGCGGTAGCACAGGTCCCACCAGCCATCGTGGTGGCAGCGCTGGCCGTGGCCCCGGGGCTGGCGCGGGGCCTGGGGCGGGTGCTGGGGCTCCTGGCTGTGCCGGAAGTTCGCACGGCGGCCCCGCTGGCGGCCCCTCTGGCCCCACTGGCTTGCCCCCCCGGCGGACTGGCGGGCTGCTCTGGTTCTTCGCCTGGTGGCCCGGCGGGTGGTTCCTTGGCCGGCGCTCCTCGTATCTGCTCCCGGATCACGTCCAGCTACCTTTGTAGCTCCCTGGTGAGTTGCATGTGGCTCGCTTGGACTTCGTTGTGGATCTCTCTCGCCCACAGGAACATCTCGTTCTGTAGGAGAGTCGTCTCCTCGCTCCCTCTCAGGACCTGGTTATCTCCCTCCTCTAAGTTTCCTCCTGGCTTGGCTCCCGCCGCCGCTTCTTCTCCTTCAGCCCCCGCGCCGGTCAGAAGGGTGGTGTAGCACCCGGCCGCTTCGTCCATCAGGGCTGTCGAGGTCCGCGGCTTCCACTGCTTCGGGATATAGAGGAGCGTGGAAAAGTGCACTGGAGATTTCGCTGTCTGCTGGGTCACGGTCACTCCTCGCAGAACGGCTGACTCTTCCATCAGTTCGGTGGGCTCTCCGTTATCTGGTGCCTTAGCGGCCATCCAGCTGAAGTTACCAATTCGGATAAGCTCCAAAATGGATGAAACTCAAAATGTCAGACGTTGGAACTTCAAATGAGAACGAATCATTTTGTTTCAAAATTAATCCATTTATTTGAGAACAAGCGGTCTGGTGTAGAAGCAAATTGAGTTTGATACATTCCAAGGCCAAGCCTGGTGTTTTTGTACAGTACATGAAAGCACAACATTAAAACCATTCTCACAGTGGACGATTCCCATACTCCCTTATCCCTTTCTCAGGGAAGGAACCCTGCTGGTTACCTTGGGGCATGCCATCTTCAAAGGCCCCAGATGTTTCTTGTACCAAGTGAGAAATTCCTCCCTTGCGGTTAGCAATTGTCCTTGTTTGAAATGCAGATCTTTATTCCCAGGGTTAGTAGCAATGCAGAGAATATAACAGCCTACAAAATGGGGTTAGTCATGTCAAGCAAGCATATCTACCTACAGTATGATTAAAGGCAAGTATAGCAGCGCCCACCTCACGGCCTCACTGGATCTCTATATTTTCGTCTCTTCGGGGTATTTTTACTTGTTCTGTTGATGGGACCCCAGCAGCTTTGTTTATTCTTCCCACAAAATATATAGGCTCACGAGAACTTTAACTTAAACCACAGATTTATTGTAACAAAAAGTCTTAACTGGGGATATGGGAGATATTTACACAGGCTTATTCTTTGTTCAGTTGTTTCAAGCTTACAGTCACTTTTACTTTCTTGGATCTCTCACAGTTACACAGTTCACCGTTCCCTTTAACTCACTCTCCACCTCTAGCCAAGGTCTGGCCTCTTGGGATTGATGTGTCTAGTCTCACCCCTCGACTGGAGTCTCTCCTCTCAGCCCTTCTTGGTGTCTCAGACCCACATCCACTCCCTCAGCCTCCTCACTAGATCTTTAGAGTAGTTTCCCGGTGTCTGTGACCATTCTGGTCTTAACTGACTCACACACACACAGCCCTCTTGGCTGGTTTTGTCCAGCTGGCAGTCTCTGGAAGACTTCCCCGTCTCCGTCTCCAGCTTCTTCACAGGATCAACTGCCCTCTTAGCCCTTCTGGCTGGCACTAACTGACCCTCTCAGTCTCTGTCAGGTCCCCACTGACAGACTTCTCTGACGGGCCTCCACTCTGTCAGACTCCAACTGACTGAACTCCTGCCTCAGCAGTTTCCCTCACTAAACTAACTTTTTTTCCCTCCCTGAGAGCTCAGAGCACTTTGCCCCCACCCTCAGGTCACCTGACGCAGCCCTGTGCGTCTTCAGCTTATGCTTAACCCATTGCTTTCCGTCACAGCAAGTTACAACGTCTGACAGTAAGCTTAATAGAATGCTATGGAGAATTTAGGAAAAAGTGAATCCGTTTAATCTCTTTCCACTATCAACACCAATGTAAGTTAAAAGAATGCTATGGAGAATTATGGAAAAACAGTAAGTAGCTGTTTGTTATAGTTATATAGGATTACATAGTTACTAAGTAATGCTATCTCCTCTGGGCTGGTATGAATCCGTTCAATCTCCTTCCACAAAGAATCCCATTGTAAACAGATTAGAATAAAATGGTTGATTTTCGAAAAACACTAAGCAAATGTTTTTTATGGTTACATTGAATTACATAGTTTTAGTATTCGTTGATATCTCCTCAGTGCTGGTATGAATCAGTTTAATCTCTTTCCACTATGAACACCAATGTAAGCTTAATAGAATGCTATGGAGAATTATGGAAAAATGGTAAGTAGATATTTGTTATAGTTATATAAGATTACATAGTTACTAAATATTGCTATCTCCTCAGTGATGGTATGTATCCCTTCAATCTCTTTCCACTATGAACAACAATGTAAGTTTAAGAGAATGCTATGGAGAATTTAGGAAAAACAGTAAGAAGCTCTTTGTTATTGTCATATAGGATTACATAGTTACTAAGTACTGCTATCTCCTCAGTGCTGGTATGAATCCATTCAATCTCTTTCCACAAAGAATCTCATTGAAAACATTAGAATAAAATGGTTTATTTTCGAAAAACACTAAGCGAATGTTTTTTTGTGGTTACATTGAATTACATAGTTTTAGTATTCGTTGATATCTCCTCAGTGCTGGTATGAATCAGTTTAATCTCTTTCCACAATGAACACCAATGTAAGCTTAACAGAATGCTATGGAATATTTAGGAAAAAGTGGAAATAGATCCTTGTTATATTTATATAAGATTAAATAGTTACTAAGTATTGCTATCTCCTCAGTGATGGTATGAATCTGTTCAAACTCATCCCACAAAGAATGCCATTGTAAACTGATTAGAATAAAATGGTTAATGTTTGAAAAACACTAAGCGAATGTTTGCTTTTGTTACATTGAATTACATACTTTGAGTTTTCCTTGATACCTCCCCAGTGCTTTTCTGAATCTGTGCAACCTCTTTCCACAAAGATTGCTATTGTAAATTGATTAGAATAAAAGGGTTAATTTTTTAAAAACACTAAGCGAATGTTTGGTATGGATACATTGAATTATATAGTTTTAGTATTCCTTGATATCTCCTCAGTGCAGGTATGAATCCGTTTAATCTTTTTCCATTATCAACACCAATGTAAGCTTAATAGAATGCTATGGAGAATTATGGAAAAACAGTAAGTAGATGTTTGTTATAGTTATATAAGATTACAAAGTTACTAAATATTGGTATCTCTTCAGTGATGGAATGAATCCCTTCAATCTTTTCCCACTATGAACACCAACGTAAGTTTAATAGAATGCTATGGAGAATTATGGAAAAACAGTAAGTAGGTGTTTGTTATAGTTATATAGGATTACATAGTTACTAAGTACTGCTATTTCCTCACAGTTGGTATGATTCCGTTCAATCTCTTTTGATAAAGAATCCCATTGTAAACATTAGAATAAAATGGTTGATTTTCAAAAAACACTAAGCTAATGTTTTTTATGCTTACATTGAAGTATATAGTTTTAGTATTCGTTGATATCTCCTCAGTGCTGGTATGAATCAGTTTAATCTGTTTCCACCATGAATACCAATGTAAGCTTAACAGAATGCTATGGAGAATTTAGGAAAAAGTGAATCTGTTTAATCTCTTTCCACTATCAACACCAATGTAAGTTTAATAGAATTCTATGGAGAATTATGGAAAAACAGTAATTAGCTGTTTGCTATAGTTATATAGGATTACATAGTTACTAAGTACTGCTATTTCCCCAGGGCTGGTATGAATCCGTTCAATCTCTTTCCACAAAGAATCCCATTGTAAACATTAGAATAAAATGGTTGATTTTCAAAAAACACTAAGCGAATGTTTTTTATGCTTACATTGAAGTATATAGTTTTCGTATTCGTTGACATCTCCTCAGTGCTGGTATGAATCATTTTAATCTCCTTGCACAATGAACACCAATGTAAGCTTAACAGAATGCTATGGAGAATTTAGGAAAAAGTGAATCTGTTTAATCTCTTTCCACTGTCAACACTAATGTAAGTTTAATAGAATGCTATGGAGAATTATGGAAAAACAGTAAGTAGATGTTTGTTATAGTTTTATAGGATTACATAGTTACTAAGTACTGCTACCTCCTCAGGGCTGGTATGAATCCATTCAATCTCTTTCCACAAAGAATCCCATTGTAAACGGATTAGAATAAAATGGTTGATTTTCGAAAAACACTAAGCGAATGTTTTTTATGGTTACATTGAATTACATAGTTTTAGTATTCGTTGATATCTCCTCAGTGTCAGACATGGAACTTCAAATAAGCACGAATCATTTTGTTTCAAAATTAATCCATTTATTCTAGAACTAGTGGTCCGGGATAGAAGCAGATTGAGTTTGATACATTCCAAGGTTACCTCTGGGTTTTTGTAGAAGAAAATAATATAACAATAAAACCATTCTCACACTCTGAGAGACAGTTGTCTGTTCCCATACCCCCTTATCTCATTCCCAGGAAGGCTCCCTGCTGGTCACCTTGAAGCATACCATCTTCAAAGGTTTGGGGAGCCTGTGGATGCCAAGTGAGAAATTCCTCCCATGGGATTTACAACCTTCCCTCTGCGTTTGAAATGCACAGCTTTATTCTCAGGGTTAGTAATAGCAAACAAGATGGCGTTAGTCAGGTCAAGAGACTAAAAGCAGTTTAAAGCAGTTACAATGTCTGACATACTGCCCCCCCTAAGCTCGTGCTCAGGGGTTTGTCTGGGTGCAATAGGTAAAATTTCTTTAAGAGTTGGGGGGCCCATAGGTCGGTTGACTTGACCCACTCATCACAGCTGCTGGGAAAGTATTTCCAGCAGACCAGGTAGTACAGTACCCCCCTTTGGACCCGGGAGTCCAGGATCTCTTGCACCTCATGGTGGCTCTGGCCCTTCACTTGAATTGGAGGTGGCTCTGGAGAGCAGGGGTGCCAACACTTGGGTCCAGGATATTTGCGAAGAAGGCTGCAATGAAAAACAGGGTGGATCTTACTAAACAACTTGGGTAATTCTAGTTCTACTGTCACCTTGTTGATTACCCTTTTGATTTTAAAAGGCCCCAGGAACTTGTATGCCAGCTTCCTGCAAGTTTGAGGCAGGGGAAGATTCTTGGTTGCCAAAAATACACTCTCTCCCTCTTTGAGCTCCCATTGCAGGGAGTGCTTTTGTCAAACTGGGCCTTGTAGTCTCTTTTTGTAGCTTCGAGGTTTTCCTGGATCACCTCCCACCCTTTCCTGACTCCTTCCCACCACTGCCTACATGAGCTAGGTGGCTGTTCCCTCCCCTGAAAGGGTGAGGCTTTGGTCGAGCTGTGCAGGCTGTTGTTATAGCCATACTCAGCGAACGGGAGCAATTCGACCCAGTTGGATTGTTGGTAATTGATGTAGCACCGTAGGTACTGTTCTAGAAGCCCGTTCACTCTCTCCATCTGTCCGTCCATCTGGGGGTGATAGGCTGAGCTCAACCCTTGTTCTATTCCGGCCATTTTACAAAACTCCCGCCAGAAGTTGGCAATGAAATGCAGGCTGCGGTCGCTAATGACCTTCTCAGGGAATGAGTGCAGCCTAACCACGTGGTGAAAGAATAGATAGGCTAGTTTTTTGGCAGTGGGGAGTTGTTTGCATGGTATGAAGTGCGCCTGTTTGGAAAAAGTGTCCACGATCACCAAAATTACAGTTTTCCCTTGTGAGGGGGGTAACTTGACTATAAAGTCCATTGATACGACTGTCCAGGGTCTGGAGGAGGTGGGTAATGGTTGCAGCAGTCCCGGTGGCTCCCCCCCCCTCTTTTTTGCCATGATGCAGGTGGGGCACGATCCTACAAATTCTGAGATGTCTTTTTTCATTTGGGGCCACCAGAACTGTCGGTTCACCAGGTGGAGGGTTTTCACGTACCCAAAATGCCTGGCTATTTTGCTGCAATGGCAGTGCTGCAATATCTCCTGCCGGAGGCTTTTGGGGACGTAAAATTTTCCATCGTGGTACCAGAAACCTCCCTCCCCCTTCTCCACATTCTCTGGCCTCCCTTCTCCCTCCTTCTCTGCCTCCTCTTTGAGTCGGTTGCCCCCCCCCCCACGGCTCCAGCGGGTCCGTTTTCTTCCCCGACCTGGTAGTCACTCCTCCTGCTATTGCTGAGGGGGGAATGAGGGAATCAACGACCTCCTCTTTCTGGCTCTCGTGCTGCGGGAGGTGGGATAGGGCGTCCGCTAGGATGTTTCTCGAGCCAGTTATATGTTTCAGCACAAAGTCGAATTTGGCAAAAAACCCTGCCCAGCAGATTTGCTTAGCCGTTGGTTTCCGCCGCCCGGTCAGGGCTTCTAGGTTCTTATGGTCTGTCCAGATCTCAAACGGGACCCGAGCCCCTTCTAGCCATGACTTCCAGGTTTTTAAGGCGTAGGTCACTGCAAAAGCCTCCTTGTCCCATACCGACCAATTTCTCTGCTCGTTTGAGAATTTGCGGGACACCTATGTGCAGGGTCTGAGTCTCCCCTCTGGGTCTTTTTGCATTAATATTGCTCCGATGGCTACATCGGAAGCGTCGCATTGCACCATGAAGGGCTTTAGCTCATTGGGGTGGGCCAGCACGGGTTCGCTCGTTAACGCCCTTTTCAGCTTTTCGAACGCCACTTGGCACTGCGGAGTCCAGGGAAGGCATGCCCGTGCCTTTTTCACCTCCAGCCCCTTCCCCTTGGTCTTTAGCAGGTCGGTTAGAGGTAACATTATTTGGGCGAACCCCTTAATGAAATTTCTACCCCCCTGTAGAAATTTGCGAACCCGAGGAAGGATTGTAGCTGCCGTCGGGTTCTTGGGGTCTCCCAATCAAGTACTGCCTGAATTTTCGCTGGGTCCATCGCCAAACCCTCCCCTGAGACCCGAAACCCCAGGTAGTCTAGTTCCGTCTGGTGGAATTTGCATTTGGATAGTTTGGCGTACAGTTTGTTCTGGTATAGGGTTGTTAGCACCTTTCGTACCAGTGATACGTGGGACTCTAGGTCCTTTGAATAAATAATGATGTCATCCAGGTACACCACCACCCCCTTGTACAGGTACTCCCGAAGCACTTCATTTATAAAGTTCATAAACACCCCCGGCGCCCCTTATAACCCAAACGGCATTACTCGATACTCAATCTGGCCCATCAGGGTGTTAAACGCCGTTTTCCACTCATCCCCCTCCTTGATTCTAACTTGAAAGTATGCATCCCTGAGATCGAGTTTCATAAATACCATCCCCTCTGACACCGTGCTCAATAGGTCTTTGATTAGGGGAATAGGGTAGGCGTTGGACATTGAAATCGCGTTAATCCCACGAAAGTCTGTGCAAAGTCTCAAGTCCTGAAGAGGACTGGGGCGGCGTGTGGTGCTGTGGAAAAACACTAAGCGAATGGTGTTTTTTTGGTTTCATTAAATTACATAGTTTTAGTATTCGTTGATATTTCCTCAGTGCTGGTATGAATCAGTTTAATCTCTTTCCACAATGAACACCAATGTAAGCTTAACAAAATGCTATGGAGAATTTAGGAAAAAGTGGAAATAGATCCTTGTTGTATTTATATAAGATTAAATAGTTACTAAGTATTGCTATCTCCTCAGTGATGGTATGAATCTGTTCAAACTCAGTCCACAAAGAATGCCATTGTAAACTGATTAGAATAAAATGGTTAATGTTTAAAAAACATTAAGCGAATGTTTACTTTGGTTACATTGAATTACATACTTTGAGTTTTCCTTGATATCTCCTCAGTGCTTGTCTGAATCTGTTCAATCTCTTTCCACAAAGATTGCCATTGTAAATTGATTAGAATAGAAGCGTTAAATTTTGAAAAACACTAAGCGAATGTTTGGTATGGTTACATTGAATTACATAGTTTTAGTATTCCTTGATATCTCCTCGGTGCAGGTATGAATCCGTTTAATCTCTTTCCACTATCAACACCAATGTAAGCTTAATAGAATGCTATGGAGAATTATGTAAAAACAGTAAGTAGATGTTTGTTATAGTTATATAGGATTACATAGGTACTAAGTACTGCTATCTCCTCAGTGCTGTTATCAATCCGTTCAATCTCTTTCCATAAAGAATCCCATTGTATACTGATGAGAATTAAATGGTTGATTTTCAAAAAAAACTAAGCGAATTTTTTTTATGGTTACATTGAATATGTATATATATTTTTATGGTTACATGGAATATGTATAGTTTTAGTGTTCATTGATATCTCCTAAGTGCTGGTATGAATCAGTTTAATCTCTGTCCACAATGAACACCAATGTAAACTTAACAGAATGCTATGGAGATTTTAGGAAAAAGGGTAATCCTTGTTATAGTTATAGAAGATTAAATAGTTACTAAGTATTGCTGTCTCCTCAGTGATGGTATGAATCTGTTTAAACTCATTCCACAAAGAATACCAATGTAAACTTAATAGAATAAAAGGGTTAATTTTTGAAAAACACTAAGCGAATGTTTGGTATGGTTACATTGAATTACATAGTTTTAGTATTCCTTGATATCTCCTCAGTACTGGTATGAATCCGTTTAATCTCTTTCCACTATCAACACCAATGTAAGCTGATGAACATAAGAACATAAGAGAAGCCATGTTAGATCAGGCCAATGGCCCATCCAGTCCAACATTCTGTGTCACACAGCGGCCAAATATATATATATATATATATATATATATATATATATATATATATATATATATATATATATATATACACACACACACACACACACACACTGTGGCTAATAGCCACTGATGGACCTCTGCTCCATATTTTTATCTAACCCCTTCTTGAAGGTGGCTATGCTTGTGGACGCCACCACCTCCTGTGGCAGTGAATTCCACATGTTAATCACCCTTTGGGTGAAGAAGTACTTCCTTTTATCCGTTTTAATCTGTCTGCTCAGCAATTTCATCGAATGCCCACGAGTTTTCGTATTGTGAGAAAGGGAGAAAAGTACTTCTTTCTCTACTTTCTCCATCCCATGCATTATCTTGTAAACTTCTATCATGTCACCCCTCAGTCGACGTTTCTCCAAGCTAAAGAGCCCTAAGCGTTTCAACCTTTCTTCATAGGGAAGGTGTTCCAGCCCTTTAGAATTAGAATTAAATGGTTGATTTTCGAAAAACACTCAGCAATTTTTTTTAATGGTTACATTGAATTACATAGTTTTAGTATTCGCTGATACCTCCTCAGTGCTGGTATTAATCAGTTTAATCTCTTTCCACAATGAACACGAATGTAAACTTAATAGAATTGTATGGAGAAGATTACATAATTACTAAAGATTGCTATCTCCTCAACGATGGTATGTATCCCTTCAATCTCTTTCCACTATAAAAACCAATGTAAGTTTAATAGAATGCTATGGAGAATTGTGGAAAAACAGTAAGTAGATGTTTGTTATAGTTATATAGGATTACATAGTTACTATGTACTGCTATCTCCTCAGTGCTGGTATGAATCCATTCAATATCGTTCCACAAAGAATCCAATTGTAAACTAAATAGAATAAAACAGTTGAATTTTGAAAAACACTAAGCGAATGTTTTTTATGGTTACATTGAATTACAGTAGTTTTAGTATATCTCCTCAGTGCTGGTATGAATCAGTTTAATCTCTTTCCACAATGAACACCAATCTAAACTTAACAGAATGCTTTGTAGAATTTACGAAAAAGTGTAAATAGCTCCTTGTTATAGTTATATAAGATTAAATAGTTACTAAGTATTGCTATCTCCTCAGTGATGGTATGAATCTGCTCAAACTCATTCCACAAAGAATGCTATTGTAAATTGATTAGAATAAATGGGTTAATTTTTGAAAAACACTAAGCGAATGTTTGGTATGGTTACATTGAATTACATAGTTTTAGTATTCCTTGATATCTCCTCAGTACTGGTATGAATCCATTTAATCTCTTTCCGCTATCAACACCAATGTAAGTTAAATAGAATGCTATAGAGAATTGTGGGAAAACAGTAAGTAGCTGTTTGTTATACCTATATAGGATTACATAGTTACTAAGTACTGCTATCTCCTCACTGCTGGTATGAATCCATTCAATCTCTTTCCACAAAGAATCCAATTGTAAACTAAATAGAATAGAACAGTTGAATTTTGAAAAACACTCAGCGAATGTTTTTTATGGTTACATTGAATTACATAGTTCTAGTATTCGTTGATATCTCCTCAGTTCTGGTATGAATCAGTTCAATATCTTTCCACAAAGAACCGAATTGTAAACTGAATAGAATAAAACGGTTGAATTTCGAAAAGCACTAAGCAAATGTTTTTTATGGTTACATTGAATTACATAGTTTTAGTATTCGTTGATATCTCCTCAGTGCTGGTATGAATCAGTTTAATCTCTTTCCACAATGAACACCAATGTAAACTTAACAGAACGCTTTGTAGAATTTAGGAAAAAGTGTAAATAGCTTCTTGTTATAATTATATAAGATTAAATAGTTACTAAGTATTGCTATCTCCTCAGTGATGGTATGAATGTGCTCAAACTCCTTCCACAAAGAATGCCATTGTAAATTGATTAGAATAAGGGTTAATTTTTGAAAAAACACTAAGTGAATGTTTGGTATGGTTACATTGAATTACATAGTTTTAGTATTCCTTGATATCTTCTCAGTACTGGTATGAATCCGTTTAATCTCTTTCCGCTATCAACACCAATGTAAGCTTAATAGAATGCTATAGAGAATGATGGAAAAACAGTAAGTAGACTTGTTATAGTTATATAAGATTACATAATTACTAAATATTGCTATTTCCTAAGTGATGGTATGTATCCCTTCAATCTCTTTCCACTATGAACAGCAATGTAAGTTTAATAGAATGCTATAGAGAATTGTGGGAAAACAGTAAGTAGCTGTTTGTTATACCTATATAGGATTACATAGTTACTAAGTACTGCTATCTCCTCACTGCTGGTATGAATCTGTTCAATCTCTTTTCACAAAGAATCCCATTGTAAACTGATTAGAATAAAATGGTTGATTTTCGGAAAACACTCAGCGAATGTTTTTTATGGTTACATTGAATTACATAGTTTTAGTATTCGTTGATATCTCCTCAGTGCTGGTATGAATCAATTTAATCTCTTTCCACTATGAACACCAATGTAAGCTTAATAGAATGCTATGGAGAATTATGGAAAAACGATAAGTAGATATTTGTTATAGTTATATAAGATTACATAGTTACTAAGAACTGCTATCTCCTCAGTACTGCTATGAATCCGTTCAGTGTCTTTTGACTATGAACACCAATGTAAGATTAATAGAATGCTATGGAGAATTATGGAAAAACAGTAAGTAGATGTTTGTTATGGTTGTATAGGATTACGTAGTTACTAAGTATAGCTATCTCCTCAGTGCCTGTATGAATCCATTCAATCTCTTTCCACAAAGACTACCAGTGTAAGAGGATTGTAACCCAAGATGGATAGCATAGAAAAACTTTTGTTTAGTGTTTTTTCCAAAATTCACCTTAGCATTGTTTTCAACACACCGTGCTATTCATTGTGTAAGGAGATTAAGAAGATGCATACTAGTACTGAGGATATAGCCATACTTACTATGCAATCTTTTATAACTATAACAAACATTTACTTACTGTTTTTCCATAATTCTCCATAGCATTCTATTCAACCTACAATGCTGTAAATAGTGGAAGGAGGTTGAACTGATTAATGTAAGCACTAAGGAGATATATATACATAGTAACACTAATGCAATATAGCTATTACAAACTTTTGCTTAGTGTTCTTTCAAAATTCACCTTAGCATTCTATTCAGTGCACATTGCTGTTCATTGTGAAAGAGATTAAGAAGATTCATACACATGCTTAGGAGAGAGCAATACATAGTAACACTATCTAATCCAATATAACAACAACAAACATTCACTTAGTGTTTTTAGAAAATTAATCTTTTTATCTAATCAATTTACAATGCTATTCTTTTTGGAAAGAGATTCAACGGATTTATACAAGCACTGAGGAGATATGTATACATAGTAACACTAATGCAATATAACTATTACAAACTTTTGCTTAGTGTTCTTCCAAAATTCACCTTATCATTCTAATCAGCGCACATTGCTCTTCATTGTGTAAACAGACTAAGAAGATTCATACACACGCTGAGGAGAGATCAGTAACACTATCTAATCCGATATAACTATAATAAGCATTTACTTAGTGTTGTTCCATAATTCTCCATAGCATTCTATTCAGCTTACATTGGTGTTCATAGTGGAAAGAGATTGAACGGATTTATACAAGTACTGAGGAGAAATCAAGGAATACTAAAACTATGTAATTCAATGTAACCATAACAAACATTCGCTTAGTATTTTTCAAAAATTAACCTTTTTATTCTCATCCGCTTACAATGTTATTCTTTGTGGAAAGAGATTGAATGGATTCATACAAGCACTGAGGAGATACTTAGTATTACTTAGTAACACTGAGCAATACTTAGTAACACTATTTAATACAATATACTATAAAAACTTTTGCTTAGTGTTCTTCCAAAATTCACCTTAGTATTGTATTCATCATACACAACCTCTTGTTGCACACAGCCTCTTCATAACTTGGGAGATGGAGGACAGCCAATGAGATTAACTGTGGAATGGGAAGTTAGCAACGGGAAAGGAACAGGCCAAGACCACAGTTTTCATTGTTCTCTGGAACTCACAGTTCAGAAGTAAAGGTTAACACGGCGGACGTGTGGCTACCTTTTTTTGGGGGGGGGGGAAGGAAGTTTCTTTGTCTTTCCCATCTCTTACTCTAGCAATATTAAATGTAATGTGGCATCATTAGTTTCCTCTCTCCCTTGTTCATCTTCACGGACCTTCCGCTCGGGCGGAGAGGGAAAACAGAGCGTGCAATGTCACCTTATACTTTTGTATTAACAAATGTTACATACGGCAGGGCTGCTGTTGTCAGTCCACAGTGATAACTAGCTCCAGGGACTGTCATGGAATATTGTGAACAGGAAGTTCAAAAAGGGACTTGGAGTCTAAGAAATACATGTACGTAAACACCATCTATCTTGTCAGGCAGGGCTGTCAGAAGGTAGGAAGCTGGGTGCTCTTGACCTCCTCCGTCCTGTCAACACTGCTGCAGATGATGCAACCATAACAGTCTTTTCTTGACAAATTTCTGTCAGTGAAAAAAAATCTGCCTCAGGTAAGAGTGTCACTAGCAGAAGGGACAGAGGTGGGAGTATGCCATCAGTCTCCAGAACAGCTTTTGCATTTGATAATTGTTATTGAATATACTTATATGCCTCCTTACAGTTCAGGGAGGCTTAACAGCAATTATCAATATAAAACAATATGAAGATCATTGCATTCAGTAATTTTTTTCAATATCCAGCAAGGGTTGCCAGGTAGGGCCTGGAGATCCCCTGCTTTTAGAAGAAGAACTGCAGATTTATCCCCTGCAGTGACTCAGAGTGGCTTACAATCTCCTATATCTTCTCCCTCCACAACAGACACCCTGAGAGGACTCTCACAGCAGCTGCTGTTTCAAGGACAACTCCTACAAGACTGGAGAGATCTCTGGTCTGATGTGGTTAGATACTGCCTTGTGAAATCTTAAGCGTCAGTTAAAACTCAAGAAGAATACTGGTGTGTTTAGGGGTTAGAGTACTGGATAGAGTGTCCCAGCCTTCTGGAAACTAAAAGAATCAGTGTACTGGAGTGTTTGAGAAACATGAACAGAAGCCTCTCATATAGATGCTGACCCAAGGCCATTCCAGCAGCTGCAAGTGGAGGAGTGGGGAATCAAACCCGGTTCTCCCAGATAAGAGTCCGCACACTTAAGCACTACACTAAACTGACTCTCTTCCTGCCTCTGTCACCATCAACTGAAAACTGCTGAAGAACTGAGTAACAAATATGATTGGTTTCAAATGCAACAAATAAAAAGTTTGGTGGAGAATGATATTAAAACTGAAGGAATAAGGAAAGAGCAAACAGAAATGGAAAGAGTTCTGCTCGGAGATAATGAGAAATTAATTTCAAAAGTATAGAAATTACTCTTACAATGGTCTACAGAAGATGAAGTAGTGAAATCACAAATGATAAAATGGGCAATTAATGTAATAAATAATGTAAATAAAGAGATAAAGATGGAATCTTGGGAATATTTGTGGAAGAACTCTATGAAACTCGCAACATGTCAAAGTATTAAAGAAAACTGTTTTAAGATGACGTATAGATGGTATATGACTCCAAAAAAATTAGCAAAGATGAATAACAACAGACAGGTGTTGGAAATGTAAAAAGCATGAAGGTTCTTTCTACCATATGTGGTGGACTTGTGAAAGAGCTAAAATGTTTTGGCAAATGATTCAGCAAGAGATTTCCAAGATTTTGGGTTATGAATTCAATAAAGTTGCAGAGACTTTTCTGCTGGGATTACAAATGGAAAAATTTCCAAAAGAAGACAGAACTTTAATATGGTACTTGCTCTCAGCTGCTAGGACATTGTATGCACAGCTGTGGAAGCAAGAAAAAATATCAGAGAAATGGGACTGGATTATAAAAGTTACGTCATGGAGTGAAATGGACAAATTAACAAGAAAATTAAGAGACTATGATTTGGAACTCTTTAAGTTGGAGTGGAAGAAGTTCAGAAGATACGTAGAAAAAGAGTGGAAAATAAAAGGACATTGGACAATCTTTGATAATGATTAAGTTTTTTTAAAATAAGAATATATTTTTTAGGTTTTTTCTAAATAGTTAAGGGTACCTTTAATATTTGTTTCTTTAAAGTAAATAACACTAGCGGAGGTCAAGTAACGGGGGGAGGGGTGGGGGAAAAGTAAGATATGGGTTAGAAATTTTTTTTTCTTTTTCTTTAAGTCTTTATAAGTTGTAGATATAGTTTTGCTACCATATGTTACTAATAAAATTGTTTATCACTAAACTGACTCTCTTTGGCTTCTTTGAAGAGTGAACTCTAGGCATTGTGCCATGCTGAGGCCCAGGGGTGGAATTCTAGCAGGAGCTCCTTTGCATAGTAGACCACACACCCCTGATGTAGCCAATCCCCCAAGAGCTTACAAAAAAGAGCCTTGTGAGCTCTTGGAGGATTGGCTACATCAGGGGTGTATGGCCTAATATGGAAAGAAGCTCCTGCTAGAATTCTATCCCTGCTGAGCCCCTTCCCAAATCCCACCCTCTCTCAGATCCACCCCCAAAGTTTCCAGGTGTTTTCCAACACAGACCTAGCAACCCTTCCACCAGTTGAAGAATAAATGAACACCTTCAATAACAATTAGAAGAATAAACACAGGCCACAGCATGCCACCAGGGCAAGGAGTATTCAGGGAACAAACTTCAAAATTACCTATGCCACCAACTAACTATAGGATAGCCATTTTAAGAGGCTGTGGTTCAGTGTGATATGAACGAGTCCTCTAAGCATCCTTACTCCCAGTCTGCCCGAACGCTCTGCAAATTCAGTCCCAGGATTCCATCTGGAGAAGTATGTGGCAACAGAATCAGTATGACAGAGCCCAGAGCAGTGTCGTGGTGAAGATACAAAGTTGTTCTTCAGGAAGTCTGTGGTTTGCAGTAGCTGTGGTGAAATACCTTAAAATCCAGAAGTAGTGCCAAAGTTCATACCTCTAACATTTGATAATTGGGTGTGCACTCAGAGTTCATAAAATACCTTTTGCTGGCTGCTGGGGGAGGGGAATGAGCCCCGTGGTGCAGAGTGGTATGCTGCAGTACTGCAGTCCAAGCTCTGCTCACAACCTGAATTCGATCCTGGTGGAAGCTGGGTTCAGAAAGCCAGAGTACCCACCTTCCTGAAAATAAAGTGTAGATGACTGGGGAAGGCAATGGCAAACCTCCCCATAAAAAGTATGCCAAGAAAACATCATGATGTGATGTCACCTCATGGGTCGGTAATGACTTGGTGCTTGCACAGGAAACTACCTTTACCTTTGGGGAGGAGAAGGAGGAACAACGATAACTCATCTCCCAAGCACAGAGCCATTCAATGTCATAGAAATGAAGACGACTCTAGCCAGGAGAATGACAACAGGCAGTCCATGTCCCACCTAAAGTCGTAGTCCCGTCTATGTGATGGAGCTTCAGGAGGACACATGTCAGAGTAGACACAAATGAAAACAGGAAAAGACAGAGGTCCTGCTGGGGTGTGGACTAAGGGGGAGATAATAAAATTCCTGAGCACACGGATGAAAAATTTTCTTAGCTCTGAGTTTTGTAGATCTTAATTTCTCTGGCTCTTAGCCATTCCTACACCTGGACTTTCTTTAACTCAAAGAAGTGGCTAAGAGCATACAATAGTGAACTTATCAGAGGATGCCCCTCCCCTGCCCTGTAGATACTCTAACCAAGGTCATGGATGATTTATAATTGCTTGCAATTTCAAGGATTATATTACCTGCCTCTTATTATCATCGGTAGGGATATCTACAGTTAGTGTCAGAGGGTTGCAATGTATTCACCTTTCTTTTTATCCTTGCTCAGTCCACTGCATTTACAGAGGCTGTGTATGCTCTTTATTTCCTTATTAAACTCCTTTACCTTTTCAATGCAGCTAGCCTGTTTTCTGTGGCCCATTGTTGAAGCTCCTGTTCAGTCCCCACATATCAAAAGCAGAAGGGGGATGGGGCAGTACTCACCTACAGTATTCGACCAACATGTCAAACCCTTCAGTAGCAATATGAAGAGAGAGGGAGACAAAGCAGAGCAGAGGCCTTAATGGCAATGTGGCAGAGAGTACCTGAGCTCAAACCCTCAGGCAGAATCTAGCCTAATGGTGTCGTTTTGTAGAAAATAGGTGGTGGAGCTCATCCAGGGATTGTTATGCAGCTGCACTTACTGTTCAATGGACAAGGTAGGTAGGTGGGGAGGAGGAGGGGGAACCTGTGCTCCTGTGTTCAGGACCTGTGCTCCTGTGAGCTTCTGCTGAATTTAAGGCCTGAGCCTAATAATTAAGCATGGTAGTGGTGAGAGAGAGAGACAGAGGCTGCGATCAGATGAGCATTTTGGCCTAATATAGTTGCTTTTCCCTAATGGATTAAATGGGCTCAGTCGCACAGCCACATCTGGCAGCTGTTCCCCAGTTGCACTCACCCCATCATAAGATGAATCAGAGACAGTAGTTGATAGAGCATGGTAGAACATATGTGCATGGTACAGTATATGTATATGGGCACATGGTAGAGCATAAGGTAGAGCATATTGCATGGTAGAGCATATGTGCATGGATGTGTGTGCATCGTATGGGCATGGTATGAACACATGTGCATGGACACACATGTGTACCCAAGAAATGTGCTCAAAAAACATGAATTTGTTATTTCTTGTGTGTTTTTTTAAGGACCAGATCGCATGCTCTGTGATTGATGCACAGCACTAATCTGAACGGTCAACCATGGAAAAAGCGTGTAGTGCGGTTGGATCAGGTTGGGTATCTGATGAAAAATATCCATCACGAAATGCCACCGAGTAATTATGGGCACCCTAACCGCGCCAACCTACCAGTCTGACCCCAGCCAGAGAGAGAGCGCATAAGAACATAAGAGAAGCCATGTTAGATCAGGGCAATGGCCCATTCAGTCCAACACTCCGTGTCACACAGTGGCCAAAAAAAACCCCAGATGCCATCAGGAAGTCCATCAGTGGGGCCAGGACAATAGAAGCCCTCACACTGTTGCCCTCCAAAGCACCAAGAATACAGAGCATCACTTGCCCCAGACAGAGAGTTCCAACAATATGCTGTGGCTAATAGTCCCTGATGGACCTCTGTTCCATATGTTTATCCAGTCACCTTGAAGCTTTTTATGCTTGTAGCCGCTACCACCTCCTGTGGCAGTGAATTCCATGTGTTAATCACCCTTTGGGTGAAGAACGACTTCCTTTTTATCCATTCTAACCCGACCGCTCAGTAATTTCATTGAGTACCCATGAGTTCTCGTATTGTGAGAAAGAGAGAAAAGTACTTCTCTAGGAATAGAGGCGACAACTAACTAGACAGGCAACACAGAATGGCTACATAATTTTCTCACTCCTGTGTGGTCAGGAACAAGTGCTTGTTGTTCTCTTTCCCCACTATGAGACCCATTTCCTCAGGTAAGCCAGTATTTTGCCCTTTCTCTCCAACATAATACAGGACTACTTTATATACTTGTTCTAAGGATTAAGGCATAAAATGCTCTGAATGCTGTGAAGTGCCACATGAATACTAAGTATTATTAATCATTCTAGCTATGCTGTACTTTGCACATAGCTTTGAGAGCCAGTTTGGTATAGTGGTTAAGTGTGCGGACTCTTATCTGGGAGAACCGGGTTTGATTCCCCACTCCTCCACTTGCAGCTGCTGGAATGGCCTTGGGTCAGCCATAGCTCTGGCAGAGGTTATCCTTGAAAGGGCAGCTGCTGTGAGAGTTCTCTCAGCCCCCCCCCCCCCCACACCTCACAGGGTGTCTGTTGTGGGGGAGAAAGGTAAAGGAGATTGTGAGCCCCTCTGAGACTCAGATTCAGAATGGAGGGTGGGATATAAATCCAATATCATCATCATCATCATCATCATATTATTATTATTATTATTATTATTATTATTATTATTATTATTATTATTATTATTATTATTATTATTATTATTATTATTATTATTATTATTCAGGGCATTACTGCTGAAAGACCTCTGAGACCAATGGCAGGAGGGTAAGTCACAATAGATTGCTGAGCATCTTGGACCCACACCTGTCCAAGAATTCGGGAATATAAAGAAACAATAAAGGTAAAGGTAGTCCCCTGTGCAAGCACCAGTCGTTTTTGACTCTGGGGTGATGTTGCTTTCACAACATTTTCATGGCAGACTTCTTGCGGGGTGGTTTGCCATTGCCTTCCCCAGTCATCTACACTTTCCCCCCAGCAAGCTGGGTACTCATTTTACCAACCTCAGAAGGTTGGAAGGGTGAGTCAACCTTGAGCCGGCTACCTGAACCAGCTTCCACTGGGATCGAACTCAGGTCGTGAGCAGAGGGCTCCGACTGCAGTACTGCACCATGGGGTTCTTAAGGAAACAATACATCCTGGTTAATAAGGGTCATCCTTTAATTTTTCATGCACATTTTATCGCAATGTGTTGCTGGCTGCAGCACTGATAGACTACCGGCTTGTAGTCTTAATATAACACAGTCCCTATGATTCACAGATGAGACGCACATTTTGCAACCAGCTCCCGGGATCACCAAGGAAACGCCGGCTTGGAGGGATCTGCCATCACATGTATCTTCTCATCTGTTTGTAGGAACTCTAGGCAGACATTACTAATGCAGCCCAGGAAGCCCTCTGACAAGTCAAGGTAGTGGGTGTTTGAGCAATCAAGTCAGTTGAATTTAAATTTATCTCCTCTGGAAACTGGTTTGCATGAGCCTCCCTGATAGCATTGCAAGGGAAAAGAGGATGCTTGTGGGAAACAGAATACCTGAGCACCAAGGCCTTCAGCAGACTATTTTTAACCTCAAGTTGATCTGAATTTCGCCTGCAAAAATACTATTCATCTAATTTTATGAACTTCGTTAAATCCTCAACCACTTATTTGACTCTCATGCAGGGGTGGAATTCTAGCAGGAGTTCCTTTGCATATTAGGCCACACCTTCCTGATGTAGCCAATCCCTCAAGAGCGTACAAAAAAGAGCCTTATGAGCTCTTGGAGGATTGGCTACATCAGGAGTGTATGGCCTAATATGGAAAGGAGCTCCTGCTAGAATTCTATCCCTGCTGAGCCCCTTCCCAAATCCCACCCTCTCTCAGATCCACCCCCAAAGCTCTTGGAGGATTGGCTACATCAGGGGTGTGTGGCCTAATATGCAAAGGAGCTCCTGCTAGAACTCCACCCCTGCTGCTGATACCTTTCCAGCCATCTAACAAGTGCTTTTAGAAAGTGGGCAAACCAGGTAGGGCTTTTATGCAGTAAGACTTCTGATGGGCCACTGGAGATTTCATTGACCATGTAGATTTTATTTTTAAAGTTACTTTGGAAGCAGCCGCCACTGCAATGCAAGGGTCCTCACTGAGTGGCAAAAGGTAAGCTGCTGCTGGGCTACACCTCCTGAAGCAGTCATTTTGTGGCAGTGCCCACCACCCTGTGTCAGAATTCCGCCCTGCGCCCACAGGTTCAAAAAGGTTGGAGACCCCTGAGTTAGTCAGAAGTATGCTGTGGGAGGGGAAACTTGTAAGAATGGCACCACTCTGCAATTGGGAAAATCAGGGGTGCAATTCTAGCAGGAGCTCCTTTGCATATTAGGCCACACCCCCTGATGTAGCCAATCCTTCAAGAGCTTACAAAAAAGAGCCCTGTCAGGTCTTGGAGGACTGGCTACATCAGGGGTATGTGGCCTACTATGCAAAGGAGCTCCTGCTAGAATTCCACCCCTGGGGAAAATTTTCAGTTGGATCCAAGCTTGTAATTAAAGTTTTGCATTCAGCCTCCAACTGGCATTTAAAAAACATTAAAAATGGCAAGTTTGAATCTATATAAACATTTGTTTTTTAATGCAAAGACTCTCTTAGAAAGGGAAGATGTGCAAAAACTTCCACAAACCTTGAGGGGCAACCACAGCAAGGAAAGAATAAGAGGTTGGCATTCGATAGCTGCCCAAATCACATTTAGCCCTGACCTGGATGGCCCAGGTTAGCCCAGTCTCACCAGATCTTGGAAGCTAAGCAGGGTTGGCTCTGGCTAGTATTTGAATGGGAGACCAACAAGGAATTACGGGGTTGCGATGCAGAGGTAGGCAATGTCAAAACACCTCTCAGCATCTCTTGCCTTGAGAACCCCACTAGGGGTCACTATAAGTGCACTGGGACTTGATAGCAGCAGGAGGAAGGAGAAGGAAGAGGAGGAGGAGAAGACTGCAGATTTATACCCCGCCCTTCTCTCTGAATCAGAGGCTCAGAGCAGTCACAATCTCCTTTACCTTCCCCCCCCCCCAACAGACACCTTGTGAGGTAGGTGGGGCTGAGAGAACTCTTACACCAGCTGCCCTTTCAAGGACAACCTCTGCCAGACCCAAGGCCATTCCAGCAGCTGCTAGTGGAGGAGTGGGGGAATCAAACCCTGTTTTCCCAGATATGAAGCTGTGCACTTAACCACTATACCAAACAGAAGAAGAAGAAGAAGAAATTACACTCCATGAATCTTCTGGTTTTCTCTTGCCATTCTTAGCTACAAATTATAGTCCGCTTCCAGTTTGATAGTGATCCTGTGCAGAAAAGGCAATCGGTAAAAGAACAGGGATTTCTGGGATCCAAGATCACTGCAGATGGTGACTGTAGCCATGAAATGAAAAGACGTTTGCTCCTTGGGAGGACAGCTATGGCGAACCTGGACAGTATAATAAAAAGTAGAGACATCACCCTGTCAGCAAAAGTCCATATAGTCAAAGCGATGGTATTCCCAGTAGTAATGTATGGCTGTGAGAGCTGGACCATAAGGAAGGCTGAGTGCAGAAGAATAGATGCTTTTGAGATGTGGTGCTGGAGAAGACAGCTGAGAATTCCTTGGACTGCAAGAGGATCAAATCAGTCAGTCCTAAGGGAAATCAACCCAGACTGTTCCCTGGAAGGTCAGATGCTGAAGCTGAACTCTGGCCACCAAATGAGAAGTGAGCACTTCCTGGAGAAGATCCTGATGCTAGGAAAGACAGAATGCAAAAGAAGAAGGGGACAGCAAAAGATGAGATGGCTGGACAGTGTTACTGACGTAACAAACACAAATCTGAGCAGACTTCGGAGGATGGTGGAAGACAGGAGGGCCTGACATGACTTTGTCCATGGGGTCGTAAAGAGTCGGACTCGAATGTGCGACTAAACAACAACAAAAAGGACAGGACTTGGTTTTTAGAGAGACCACTAATGAAAGTAGGTAAATTTTTTCATCCTTGGCTTCAGTCTCACTATAAACCTGTCAATGGATTTTGAGTGATTAATCACAACTGCTGGGAAAATGTCTTTGTGGAGCTCCTGGATGATTAAACATTCGCTGTCTGGACAGGAAAGCTTATATAAAGAATTTGTCAGGTCTGCTTTCTTAGATGAGGAAGACACTGGAAGATATTGGCAGTTCTTTCTTAAAACTGCCCTCCCCCCATAATATAGCTTCATAATCCCTTTACTCTAGACTGGTGGGAAATTCCAAGCATCTTCACAAAGTCAGTGTACAAATGACATAGTATTGGAAATGGGTATTTTGTGTAATTGGCTCTTCTGTGTCTATAGAGCCAGTTTGGTGTAGTGGTTAAGTGCGCGGACTCTTATCTGGAAGAACCGGTTTGATTCCCCACTCCTCCACTTGCAGCTGCTGGAATGGCCTTGGGTCAGCCATAGCTCTTGTAGGAGTTGTCCTTGAAAGGGCAGCTGCTGCGAGAGCCCTCTCAGCCCCACCCACCTCACAGGGTGTCTGTTGTGGGGGGAGAAGATATAGAAGATTGTGACCACTCTGAGATTCAGAGAATAGGTTGGGATATAAATCCAATATGTTCTTCTTTTATATATGAACCATTAAGCTACATTCCAATGTGTCTGAGGAAGTGTGCGTGTGTCCCAAAGCTTACAGCTTGAGTAAAACTTTGTTGGTTTTAAAAGTGCCACTAGACTCAAAATTTGTTCTGCTGCATCAGAACAACACAGTTGCTCACCAGAATCTACCTGTTCTACAAATGGGGGGGGGGGGGGATACCACAAACATGCACATGCAAGATGGTGCTAGATTCATAATGATTTCAACAGAGCCCTCCCAAATAAAGCACTCTCAACAAAAATGTCCTCACAACCATACAGAAATTCCATGATCATCCAGCACAGTCCCATATAGACACACAGAAGACCAGTGTGGGGAAAGAGGGAGAACTGGAAAGATAATGTGGCTGAGGAAAAAACCTTGTTTGGTGATAGCCAGTTTGGTGTAGTGGTTAAGTGGGCAGACTCTTATCTGGGAGAACCAGGTTTGATTCCACACTCCTCCAACTGCAGCTGCTGGAATGGCCTTAGGTTAGCCATAGCTCTCACAGAGTTGTCCTTGAAAGGGCAGCTGCTGTGAGAGCTCTCTCAGCCCCACCCAGCTCACAGGGTGTCTGTTGTGGGAGATGAAGATAAAGGAGATTGGGACTCTGAGGCTCTGATTCAGAGGGAAGGGTGGGGTATAAATCTACATTCTTCTTCTTGTAACTCCAAGCACCGGGGGATGGACCGAGAGATTAACCCCTTTCTTCGATTTATTTCTAAGCCTCAGGAAAACAAGTCATATCTCAGTTAGGAAAGTAGGGTATAAACAAACACACTCTTGTCTAGTTTATCTTCCCAAACATTACCATGGCGCTAACACCTCCCTCATCCAGTTTATAATTTAGTCTTTCCTCCATATATTTCTTGATCCTTTTTTTCCCCATCCCTGAAATGATTTTTTAAAAAGTCCAATTTTATATCAAGTATTAGTTTCTCCACAGAATCATGACTGCCTCTCTGTTCTATGTTTGCCTTGGACTCATCTTATTTGCCCTTTGCCATGTTGGATCATACAGATCACCTTCTCCTCAGATCACCTCTTTGGCCACCGTTCCCCACTGACAAAGCTGCTCAGAAATCGAGAGCTCAAAGACTTTGTGGTGGGGTTTGACATCTTTGTTTCTTCCCTTCCTTTGACAAGCCTCTGTCTTCAGCAACAAAGTATGATTTTTGACATCCAGCCCTGAAATGCAGCGGGGTCTCTAGACGCCGAATAATATGGATATTGTTGCACTTGCGGATTTATCACCAATGCACTTAAGAACTTTTCCCAATCACTATAGAATGCAGGCATTAATTTTATGTCAGTCAGCTTTAACAATTCTTTAGTTCTAAGGCAGAAAGTATTATCTGGCTAAAGCTTCAATCACTAGTGTGGCATGTCAAGGTAGATACATCAGAGGTGCTTACATTATATATACACAAGATACTTGGCAGGAAGGAATCCAAGATTCAGAAGAAGACGAAATTGGATTTATGTCCCACCCTCCACTCCGAATCTCAGAGCAGCTTACAATCTCCTTTATCTTCTTCCCTCACAACAGGCACCCTGTGAGGTGGGTGGGGCTGAGAGGGCTCTCACAGTAGCTGCCCCTTCAAAGACAACTCTGGAGAGCTATGGTTGACCCAAGGCCATTTCAGCGGCTGCAAGCAGAGGAGTGGGGACTCAAACCTGGTTCTCCCAAATAAAAGTCTGCACACTTGACCACTACACCAAATTGACAGATTCCAGTACCAGAACAAAAGAGAAAGGAAACCCAGAATATACTTGTTTCAAACACAGGGAAAATGTAATATAACATTTAATAATGAAATGTGAATTTGGAGCATATCCTCAATGTGAGGGTCCTGTTTTATTTATTTATTCAAAATAATTATAAGGAAGTAGAAGGTTCTTTTGCTATGCTAGTCCCAAGAGAAGGAGGAGGAGGACGAGAGTTGGATTAGGGTTGCCAAGTTCCCTGCATCCTCCGACAGGGGACATTCGCACACATGTGAACCAATGATGTCACCAGGAAGTGATTCCATTGTGCTGGTGATGTTGTGCGCAGCTGCTCTAGGAGTGTCTGGGAAACTCTATGGTTTTCCTGGACGCCCAAGCAATTTGGGAGGGAAAACTCTATGGTACAATAGACCATAGAGTTTTCCTGGAAACACCTAGAGTAGCCATTCATGAGTTGAGAACCTCCAGGGCAGAAGAACCCCGGCCCAGAGGCTTGGCAGCCCTAAGTTGGATTTATACCCTGCCTTTCACCCAGAGCCTCAGAGTAACTTACAATCATGTTCCCTTCCTCTCCCCACAACGGACACCCTGTGATGTAGGTAGGGCTGAGTGAACAGCTCTGAGAGAACTGTGACTTTCCCAAGATCACCCAGCTGGCTGCATGTGGAGGAGGAGTGGAAAATCAAACCTGGTTAAGAGCATAAGAGAAGCCATGTTGAATCAGGCCAATGGCCCATCCAGTCCAACACTCTGTGTCACACAGTGGCCAAAAGAACCAGATGCTATCAGGAGGTCTATCTGTGGAGCCAGGACACCAGAAGCCTCCCACTATTGCCCCCCAAGCACCAAGAATACAAAGCATCATTGCCCCAGACAGAGAGTTCCACTGATACCCTGTGGCTAATAGCCACTGATGGACCTCTGCTCCATATGTTTATCCAACCCAATTAGGTTCTCCAGATTAGAGTCTGCTCTCAATAGGGCTTTCAGGATCAAGACCAGCACCTTGAATTGTGCCCAGAAACAAATCAGGAGCCAGTATAGATGAGCCAAGACTGGAGTGATGGGGTCCCTACAACCCACATCCTGGTTGCAGCTTTCTGCACTGATTTCCCACTAGCTTTACACCCCTGTCATGCTCCTCTTCTCTGCGGGGGTTCCGTCAGGGCTGCAACTAGCTTCGACGCTTTCATGTGGCAAACAGAAACTGGTTTTTAGAGGTTTCTGTTTGCCATGCCAAAGCGTCGAAGCTAGTTGCAGCCCCGGGACAGATAGTGTGAAATCCGACGGAACCTCTGCAGAGAAGAGGATTGTGACAGTGGTGTAAGGCTAGTGGGAAATCGGTCTAAGTTTCCAAACACTTTTGAATAGCAGCCCCACACAGAGCACATTGCAGTAATCTAATCTAGAATGTAACCAGGGCACCACAAAAGCCAGATCTTTTCTGCCCAGGAAAGACCACAGCTGGCTAATCTGTCAAAGCTGGTAAAAGTAGGGTTGCCAGGTGTTGAGCTTTCAACTACAGTATTTTCCATTCCTGTCCACTAAAAAATAACCAACCCTGAGAAAATACAATCTGCAACCAACGCAGTCAAGCTCCATGCTCAAGGGGCAACACCCTGTCTCCCTGTTCTCCATCACAGCCAACAAAGCTTGTGTGAGGAAAAGCCCCCTACTTTTCATACATGTGAACATCATGATCACCAGCATGGTTGCCAGGGTGCCTGGAGATTTGACTCTTACACCTCTGCTCTAAGAAGTGGACTTTGCTTACACTTTATAATACCATAAGCCTCAGCTTTGCATTCTACGTCTCTGAAGACATGCTCCAGCTGCTCCTTGTGTGCCCAGTCTTGGCCACTGCCGTGGAAGAAGCAAGGCCACCATGTTTCCAGCCTGCCTTCATGAATCTAAGGCTAACAACAAGCAGAATCCATCTTGCTTTCCTGATTCCATCTCAAGCATCTGCTTCAGCTTTTGCATAAGGCAATCAAGCTTGTCCAAGCACACCCTGCCAGGCTAGAGACTCCATTCCTCCTTAGTGGGAAAGTCACACCCTAGCCTGCAAGCAACCCATTAACTCATGAATGGATTAATAGCTCAACTGTTGATCCTAATTGCTCAGCAATACCAGAACAATTACTCTTGCCCAGCAGAAGATGAGAAAAGAGGAAGGACATCTCCTGTCTTCATCAAGTCTTTTGTCTACACCGGGTGGTACCTAGGCCATGTATTTTATTCCCTATTGTCACCCTCCTAGTTAATCCCATTTAATCTTAAGTACCCAGCCATTCCCATTCTCACTCCAGCCTAAGTACCCTGGGGCCAACCCAGGCAATATTGCAGCTTGGAAATTTCCAGGTCCACTGGACTAAGGTGAAGTTCATTGGCCAAAGCAGGCATCCAATTAGGTGTCAGTAAGGAATGTCCAGCCCTCTTGAACCTCCCATCTCTCCTCCCTTGGACCTCCCAGTCCCAAGGGTCTGAGGAAGCCTATTTAACCTCTGACCCAACTCCACTCATGTGTGCTTCTATTCAGCAACCCACCTTCCGCTGTCTAGATCCATCCCCAATTCTGGCCACAGTTTTGGGTCCATTTCCCCTGTCCTCTCATGTCGCCATTGGAACCTTCCTGGAAGAACTACGATGGTAAATATCGCCCTGTATGTCTACCCTGATATGTGTCCCTATCAATCTATCTATTTTTCCTAGACCTGTATGAATGTGTGAGTGTTTTGTATTTTTACCTTGTATGAAAGAAATATTATTCTAAATAAATTACAATTGGTTTTTACTAAATTAGAGTCTCTTATTGAGCATTGACTCTCTGAACGGTTGAGCCTGGTATACAATTGATAACAAAGATTCCTTTATGGGGACAACTGTCTCTCAATCTAATTCCCCAATCTCATTTTGAGAGCAGTTTCCCTAACAGAAATTGGTGGAGAAAGCGTTGGCATTATCCTGTTTGTGTGAACGCACGCGAGTCGACACGCGTGTCTTCATACAGACAGACGTAAGGTTGCACCGTTCAGAAAGTCTTGCTAGCGAGGCTATTGTGTGAGTGATTGAGTGAATGAGTTCTGTGTGAACGGCTCTAGCGAGCATCTCTATATAATTGTGGGTTGGGCTACTCCCATTTCTATCATTCAGCGTTGGACTTCTCAGCCGCCCCGAGGAGGCCAGACACCTCGCAAGAGGACTGAGCCCGATCGAACGCAAGGGGGAAGTCCCGTGAAGTCCGGCCGCCGTCCCGAGGCCTTCTAAACGCGTCTATCGTGGGAGGGAATGTCAGGACAGGCTAGGATTGTTTAAGACCTGGAAAGAGCGCCCTTCCCTTCTCCCTTTTCTTTAGAGCTTAGTGCACACATGCACACACACTACATACACACTCAGACACTTGCACACACACACCCAAGTCCTTACACGAGTCTAGGCCAAGGCTAGTCTAAGGCACCCGACAGTCAAGAAGGCAGGTGGGTCGTAGGACCGCTGCAATCTGACTGCTGGGCAACTTTTTATTTTGTCTGCCCGAAGACGCGACCGTTGGGTCGGCTCGTGGCTCCCTTTTGCCCGAAGACGCGACCGTTGGGTCGGCTCGTGGCTCCCTTTTGCCCGAAGACGCGACCGTTGGGTCGGCTCGTGGCTCCCTTTTGCCCGAAGACGCGATCGTTGGGTCGGCTCGTGGCTCCCTTTTCTGGCCGAGACGCAATCATAGGATTGGCTCGCTGCCCCCTAAACCCAAGCCGAAGCGCAATCAGAGATTGGCAGTAGGCAAAACAAAAAAAGGGAACATAAGTAAAGTTGCCAGCCCAGGTGTAAAATAGCACATAGGAGCCAGGAAGCATCTGGAAATATGCTGCTAGTTCTTACACTTGGCTGTGCCTTTAAGAGAATTTAGTGGAAGGAGCAAGAAGCTCTCCCTGGGGGTTAAAAATTTGTCCCGGGTCTGAGGAGGTAGGAACTCTTCTCAGCCGAAAAATTTCCCTTTTGCTTAGGGCCAACTGAGGAAAAAGCTCAGGCTCTGAGACTTTTAAAACTTTTGATTTGTTTGGAGGCAGAGGCTAGAGAAAAGCCCCTCCTGAGGAGCTCAACAATGTGTGCAAGGCCATAAGCCCATGCCACAAACATTTGTTAGTGTTGCAGAGAACTAAGGAAGGTCCTGCAACTCTCTCCTTTACTTGTGAGACACACAGAGGTGTCCTGCAAGTTCTTTGCTCCCCAATAAGCAGGAAAAGTGCCAGGGAAGGCTCCTGCATCAGTTAATTTTGGTGGCCTGTGGTTAGGCACCTAACAGTGCAGGAAAACCAGCCCTGCAAGTAAAGTTAGAACTTTGAGAGGAACTAAATTGTAAGCTATGGCCTTATTTGCCAAGAAAGAGCAGGAACTAGAACAAACTCTTAAAAACCATGCATCAGTGCTGGAGCAGGAGTTTCAAAGCCATGTGGCAGAGAAGAAACTCGTGCTCCAGGCTCATGCAGCAGAATTGGAGCAACCCCTTCAAAGCCATGTGGCAGAGAAAGAGCAGATCCTCATGAGTCACGAGGCAAAAGTAAAGCAAATGCTAGAGACTCATGAGAAAGAAAGGACAAGATTGAGTGAAGGACATGAAATATATGTCAGGAAGATTATGAAGGAGAATAATAGTCTGAGATGGGAGATCCAAAATTTAAAGGACAAGGTGGACGACCTTAAGCTGGAGAAACGCACCTTAACCCTAGAACAGCAAGACACGCTGCCTGCTCTAAGAAAGGCCCAAATGCAGGTAGCCACATTGGAAAAAGAGATGGAGCAAACTAAAGCCCAAAATAATAAATTACAGAGTGTCATGGAATACATTTCCGAGAAAACCCGGAAGGAACACGAAGCAGCTAACCATGATTTGTGCCAAAGAAAAATAGCTGCTCTTAAAAAGAAATTAGAAATTAAAAAGACACTGATAGCAACTGTGTCGGCCTCCGCTCTCTATGATTTCACATCAGATGAGGAAAGTGAGGACGAGGCAGTTGGGAAGTTCAGAGCAGAACAGCCAGCCCCAGTCCGTCCTGTGGTCACTAAAAAGACCACAGCCAGAAAACAGAATGGAGCTGAATCTGTAAAGGTGGTGAAGGAAACCAGATCTTGGGAAGCAGAGGACATTAAAATGGCTGCCAGCTTCCTTGGCCCCTATAACATAGACACCTCAGTGTTGTGGATGGCCAGCGCTAGAATCTACAAAGAAGCCTCCTTAATTGAATTAAACCATGTGCTGAGATTATGCGCCTCAGGCCCTGAACTAGACAAAGTAAGAAATGTAATGTATCGCCTGAACCCTTCTAAAGCCACCATCTTAGAATGGATGGCTGAGGTACTATTTGCCACCTGGGATGGAAAGGATATAAAAGATCTCTACCATCAGACCTTACAAGGTCATGATGAGCGTCCAGTGAGCTATCTAATAAGGAAGAAATTCCTAGCAGAAGCAGCTAAGGTAGTATTACCCAAAGACAATGGGGAACCAGATTATGAGAATCAAAATTTCATATCCGATGTGATCAGAGGTCTCAATATACCCACCTTGAGGTGCTATGGCATAACAGCCCTGGTAAACACCACCTGGAAAGATCTAGAGGCTAATCTTGACAGAGTTGGCAATTTTATGGAAAGAGAGAGTAGAATGAAAGCTGACTATGCAAAAAGGGAAATAGTTCATGAAGACTACACAGCTAGATTAAGTGCGCATGAGAAGGAGATAGCAAATTTAACCCACTCTCTCCATGAGGTCAAATGGAGACTGGAGAATGCTTTAAAGCATGCCCAAGTCTCTGAACAAAGAGTTGCTGTTTTAGAAACACAGCTCACTCAGGCACAATATAATCAAGAGCAGGGTGGGCATGGAAAAGAGAGCCAGAACTGGAAGTTCCAAAACACTGGCTTTGGTTCCAGCTCTTCTTGCCATCCCCAGCTTGCCCCAAGGGTTCCCCTCTACAAGCAGGCTTATGCTCCTAGGCGACGCTGTCCTCACTCAGCCCAGTGGGCCCCTCGAGACAAAGTCAGAATGGCAGCTTGGTCCCAGCTTAGAGCCACTGGAACAGACATGAGGCAGTTTGATAAGAAGCCCACACATGTGCTACTTGGTGCACTTTCAGAAGCCATGAAGCCACCAGGGCACATGGCTCCCAATGCCACAGGGTTTGCAGAAAATGGAGATAGCTTCCCCAAGGCTACTGCTGTGGAAGATTTCCCTAATAAGGAAATGGTAGGGAAAATTGCAAATCCTACTCATGAAAAGGATTTAGAAATCCAAAAGCTTGCTGAGAAAAATCAGGAACTTCAGCAAAAGTTAGAAGCTAGTAGGAAAGAAAAGGAAACTGCCAGTCTCCTGCAACATGTCCTGGAGTCTTGCAGGGCCACAGAGAGGAGACTGGAAATTCTGGAAGTGCAGGATAAAAGGAAATATGGCGGGGCAAACCCAGCTGTGCAGCCCCAGACTTCTTTCCCCCATGAAAATGAGAAAACAGTCCCTATTTCAGTTCTCTTACCCCAGAATCATGAAGGAAATGTGGTCTCTGAGCCTATGCAGAGTTCCACAATCATGGCACAAGGTATTCCTTTTAGCAAGGACTTGCTCCAGACACTCCTACATGAACAAGTCTCAGCCCTTCTGGCTAGAAATTTACTGTCTTTATCTCAGCCCATTTGGGGAATTTGAAAGCCAGAATTCTGTGGAACTTCAGAGAATGGTAGTCCCACATGGGCAGGCAAGGTTCCTTTGTCTCTGAACCTTCCCCCACCCAAAGGAAAATCTAACATCTAGACTTGAATGTCTCTTAAAACAGAGAGATCTGGCTTTATTAGGTTTAAAGGTAACAAGGGCGCATCTTCCCTTGACTAAATAAGAAAACATACAAGCAATGACTTGGACTACAATTAGACCAGGCCATTTCTCCAGGTGAGGCCTGGAGATCTCCTGGAATCCCAGCAAGGGTTCCAGCCTGAAGAGTTAGTTTTCTCTGCAGGGTAATGGGAGCTTGATGTAGTATGTATTTAGTTTAACCCTTTAAAAAAAAGGCCAGCATCAAGTACCTGAGAAAGAGAGACTGAACTAGTTTTTGTTAATTCAAAGCATTCAGAGCAAAATGTAAGAAACTGTTTTAACTTTCAAATTGGCTGAATGAAAATCTGTGAAACTCCCAAGTTCATCTTTCTCTCTCTCGCTTATAAAGTCAGAAAATATTTATTGCCTCAGTTCTATGAATTTTAAATGGTATAGCCTCTGAGCTTGTACAGAGTGCCTGCAGATTAGCCCAAATAGAACTGGCTAAAGTATTGCAAATGCTCAGCACTCCTGCCATCAGGAAGAAATGCTAATTGTTCTCCCTCTTGCTCAATGGAAATCTGTAGCAGTAAAGATTTGATAAGTAACTAAGGCAAAGGAATGGAGTTTTAAATGCATTGCCCTGAGAAATTAAATTTTTGTCTATCTCAGGTCTCCTTAAGGCACAAGCAACTCAGTGTCTTTGAGAGAGAGAGCCTCATTGTCTTGTAAGAAGTGTTGCCTCTCCTTCTCAACGGTCACAGCAACACAAGACAGCTAACCTCAAATGGGCAAGTCTGTCATTTAAATTTGAAAGTACAGAAAGGAGAACCTCCAGCAACAACTAATGTAGTATTGATTGGCAAATCTCATGCAGACCCTCTTGAAATAAACTCAGCCAAATTCAGCTTGAGTCAAAGAAACTGGAAAAGAGTTACAATTTTGAGCCCCACCCAGGCAGAAAGCTCATTATTTTCCTCCTCCACCTTTCTTTGTAAAAACTTATCAGGGTCAGATAAGAGAGTACTGGCCAAATCCATTGTGTCTGTTTTAGCCTTTTGTTAAAGCTAAGCCCTCACTTTACCCAAGAGGGAAGGAATTTTGGTTTGTCTGTTAAAACCCTCCCCGCCTTCTTCATCTAGGGGGGGTGGAAATACAGTTGAGGTTTTTTTTTTTTGTGTGTGTGCTATTTTGAATTCTCATCTTCTGATTTTGGGTCTAAAAAGATATAATTTCAAAAGTTTTTCATTACCAAACTTTTTATATGCAGTCTCTCACAGAGACAGCCTCTTCCCAGCCAGAGAAATACCTGGATGGAAGATGTGCATACTGCTTTGTTTTTTGTAAGGTTGCCAGTCTCCAGGTGGGACCTGGAGGTCTCTCCCAAAATCATAGCCTTTTCCCCAGTACATTGAGGCTAAGCCTCTGGAGGAAATAAGTGTCCAAGGAAATGGACTGCATGCCTTGTGATTTCCAAATTTGATTCAAAATTTCAGGAATCTCCAGCCTGGAGCTGGCATCCCAAAGCTCTACTTACAGCCAGTCCTTCTCTGCTAGAGAAAATCCCCTGTCTGTAAACTGCCCTAATACTAAGAGTTCTCCTAGATTAGAAGCTTTCTTTCTGTTATTTTTGCTGTACCTTTTAGGTCTTAAAATATTTTTTCTAGTGACTGGTACCAATCTCTCCTATACTTAGATTTTGTAGCCTTAATTTTAAGGGAAACACTTTTAGGAAATTGCTCCTCAAAGTCTATTGGGCATTCCCAGTGCTTTGTAGTAAAAGGAAAGTGCTTTGCAATCTATGGGCCCTTTGCTGGGCATTAGAGCTAAGAAAATTTTATCTCACAAATTTTGGTTCCTACAAGAAGTATAGGACATCTGTACACTTCCTTGGGGTAAAATTACCCTCTCCCTGTGCTTTTTCTCTCTTAAGCCTCAAGAACTAATACTCTTGTTTTGGCAGAATTCCTGAAAGTTCTTGGTCTCCATTAGAAATCTGGATTCCTCAAATGTGCTTCAACTATTGGTATCTTCATTTGCTCTCTGAATGTCATTTATAGCTATGTTCCATCTATCATCAATCTTCCCTTTTAGCTATTTGGTGAAGCTTGAGTTTTAATTTTAGTTTAATCCAGTCTGCCTGTGGAAAGAAGTATCCGCATGTTCTTAAAAGGCCCCACCTTGTGGGCTCAATATCTTTGTTTGGTCTTAAGTAATATAATGACCAATGGATGGTTCTGCCTCCACCTATAATATATATCTTGTTAGAGCTAAGAAAATTTTCTCTGAGCAAAAACCCTTTTCTATTTTCCCATGTTCTCAAGGAAATGAGCAATAACCTGTTAGATTCTTAATGTAGATTCCTCAGGGTTCATTTCTGATCATGATTTTCTCCTTGCTACTAAATGTCCTTTTGTGTTATTTGTGCATCTATAACCAGTTGGCTGAGCCTATCAAGGCTCCCCAATTCAAGTCTTGTTGTATCATGTTCAAATTTTGGTCTACTTGGTATTTCTGACAGCATGTTGCCTTCCAGCAACACATTCTTTGCACTCTGTGTATGCACAGAGGAAAATCGTTTTCTGGCACAAGCCTTAAACCTGGAGCATTGTGCCATCATCTTAGTTTTGCCTTTTACTCCATAAAAGGTTTCTTCTTCAAGGGATATGCTTTCGTGCTTCAAGTCTTTCTTTTGACTTGCCCTTGCAACAACTAAGCATTTTCTCTTGGTACCACAGATGCCTTGCCCCATCTTTTCTCTTTGTATGAATTGCTTAATTTGTTTGTCAAGGTGAATTAACCATGATTTGATTTCTAGGATGTTGTAACTGTTTTGTTAAGTTTGTTCATCTTTTCTTTCAATATAGATGTGCAGGGAATCTGGACCTGCAAATCAAGCCTAATGCATGCTCAGTAGTTCTAATTGTTGATAGTCCTGTTAAGAATTGTTTTATGTATGTGTAACCATTATGTTGCTTTTCAGAATTCTTGTTTTGTTAAGTTTTTGTTGAAATCTGTGCTCACATGTGAGATCATTTTAGCTGAACTAGCCTAGAGAAAAACTGGATTTAGTGGGACTTGATCACCTCACTAATGTCCAGGTTTTAACTTCTCTGCTCTAGCTCACCTGCCATTTTGGGGTATGATCCCTCTCATATAAAGCTAGCTAGCATTGTTCTATTGAGGCCTCAGTTTTTGTTTTTGAAGTTTTTATATTGTTTTGACAATTTATTATATTCTAAGGCTATAGCAAAGGTTTTCTTTTGTCTCTTCTTTATGGAACTATTTTCGTCATATGGGGGACGCCCCAAACTATGGTCATTTTCCTGGATTGTGCACAATGTTTTATTTTAAGTTTTATGTTGCAACAAAGAATATTTTGGGTTGTGTTTTCTGTATTGTGTATCTTACTTCCCTTCCTTGACAAGGAAAAAGCCTCCTAAAGTCCTGAATGATTAGTGTAATAGGCAAACCTGCCCAATGCAGGCCCCTAACATGACATATGTAAGCTTGTGACGTAAAAGCTCACTGGTCACCACACTCTGGACAGGAGGACACTTCACTAATAGCTTTTTAAGATTCCTTTCTTCATGGTTGAATGTATGCATTTTTGATCTGCTTTCACTGCTCCCTACAATGGTACAGAATCATCTCCATGTTGTCATGTGTGAATGTTTTTGGTTCCTTTTTGGTTCTTTCCTCAAAGCCCACTGTTGCTCTATGGACCATCAGTGATACAGGCAGAAAAGCACCATTGCCAATTACATGCTGGGTTACAGGAAGACTCCCTTTTAGCAACAATAAAGACAGATTTCGCTGGGTGCTAGGGGGGGTGGGAAGACTCTTTAGTTCACCCTCCACTAGGACTTTCACATACCCAATAGGTACATGGAAGAAGATCCTCTTCAAACCCCAGTATAAGAAGCTTATCAAGGGGGGGAGAAGAAGAAAAGAAGACTCAAGATTAAGATATGGATTCACTTGTAACCACGAATTCTAATGTACCTGTGTTTTTCTAATCAATTATTGTCATGATTGTGTGTGCTTTATAGATCAATTCTTGTTATTTATCTGGTTTAAATAGCAGTAATGATTTTATGAACTCAACTTTTATTTCAATGATTGTAACCCTGTGTTTTAATACTGTATGCCCTACAATGTTGCCAATGCCTGTTACCCCTGCATCATAGTATTCAAAGGAAGGAACCTTTGGCCTATTGGAATATTTTTCCAAATTGATTTTTGAGTAGTTTAGATAGTGGCTCCAACCTTTTTAGATAGACGGTACACCCCGGTAGACAATTGAAGCTACGTGGACTCGCCGCCTGTCAACTACAGATATGGACATTGTGTTATTGCAAGACCTCGCCACCAGATGGTGACATAGGTCTTGAGGGGGGGAACTGTGAGGAAAAGCCCCCTACTTTTCATACATGTGAACATCATGATCACCAGCATGGTTGCCAGGGTGCCTGGAGATTTGACTCTTACACCTCTGCTCTAAGAAGTGGACTTTGCTTACACTTTATAATACCATAAGCCTCAGCTTTGCATTCTACGTCTCTGAAGACATGCTCCAGCTGCTCCTTGTGTGCCCAGTCTTGGCCACTGCCGTGGAAGAAGCAAGGCCACCATGTTTCCAGCCTGCCTTCATGAATCTAAGGCTAACAACAAGCAGAATCCATCTTGCTTTCCTGATTCCATCTCAAGCATCTGCTTCAGCTTTTGCATAAGGCAATCAAGCTTGTCCAAGCACACCCTGCCAGGCTAGAGACTCCATTCCTCCTTAGTGGGAAAGTCACACCCTAGCCTGCAAGCAACCCATTAACTCATGAATGGATTAATAGCTCAACTGTTGATCCTAATTGCTCAGCAATACCAGAACAATTACTCTTGCCCAGCAGAAGATGAGAAAAGAGGAAGGACATCTCCTGTCTTCATCAAGTCTTTTGTCTACACCGGGTGGTACCTAGGCCATGTATTTTATTCCCTATTGTCACCCTCCTAGTTAATCCCATTTAATCTTAAGTACCCAGCCATTCCCATTCTCACTCCAGCCTAAGTACCCTGGGGCCAACCCAGGCAATATTGCAGCTTGGAAATTTCCAGGTCCACTGGACTAAGGTGAAGTTCATTGGCCAAAGCAGGCATCCAATTAGGTGTCAGTAAGGAATGTCCAGCCCTCTTGAACCTCCCATCTCTCCTCCCTTGGACCTCCCAGTCCCAAGGGTCTGAGGAAGCCTATTTAACCTCTGACCCAACTCCACTCATGTGTGCTTCTATTCAGCAACCCACCTTCCGCTGTCTAGATCCATCCCCAATTCTGGCCACAGTTTTGGGTCCATTTCCCCTGTCCTCTCATGTCGCCATTGGAACCTTCCTGGAAGAACTACGATGGTAAATATCGCCCTGTATGTCTACCCTGATATGTGTCCCTATCAATCTATCTATTTTTCCTAGACCTGTATGAATGTGTGAGTGTTTTGTATTTTTACCTTGTATGAAAGAAATATTATTCTAAATAAATTACAATTGGTTTTTACTAAATTAGAGTCTCTTATTGAGCATTGACTCTCTGAACGGTTGAGCCTGGTATACAATTGATAACAAAGATTCCTTTTTGGGGCTAACTGTCTCTCAGTCTAATTCCCCAATCTCATTTTGAGAGCAGTTTCCCTAACACTTGGAAAGAACCAAATCCCACTATTCAGCAGTCAGCAGAACACTCTTGGAGAAATCTGATTGGCTTGACTGAAGAAAACTAGAAAGGGAAAGTCTGTGATCACACACACTAAATAATGCACTTTATTTTTATTTATTTATTTATTTATTTATTTATTTATTCATTCATTCATTCATTCATTCTATGATTTGTATCCCACTCTTCCCATAAAAATGGCTCAGGGCGGCTCACAACAGACGATAAAACAGAATTTAAATTGACATTTAACATTTAAAAAGTCAGAAAATTTAAAACCTAAAAACCTTAAAACCTTAACATCAAATGCAATATAATTAACAGGAGTTTAATAAGCTACATTTATTTCCCAGTCAGATGTAGGCTAGCAGGAAGAGGGTTGTCTTGCAGGCCCTGCGGAACTGAGTAAGGTCCCGCAGGGCCCTCACCTCCTCCGGCAGCTGGTTCCACCATGTAGGGGCCATTATGGAAAAGGCCCTGTCTCTGGTTGTCTTAAGACGGACTTCTTTAGGCCCGGGGAGGGTGAGAAGGTTTTGAGTTCCCGACCTCAGTACTCTCTGGGGAACATGTGGGGAGAGACGGTCCTTCAGGTAGGCAGGTCCCAGGCCATATAGGGCTTTAAAGGTAATGACCAGCACCTTGTACCGGACTCGGTATGTTATTGGAAGCCAGTGCAGAGCCCGAAGACCCGGCTGAATGTGCCCCCATCTTGGGAGGCCCAATAACAGCCGGGCCGTGGCATTCTGCACCAGCTGCAATTTCCGAGTTCGGCACAGGGGCAGCCCCATGTAGAGGGCATTGCAGTAGTCCAACCTCGAGGTGACCGTAGCATGGATCACTGTTGCTAGGTCGTCGCGATCCAAGAAGGGAGCCAACTGCCTTGCCCGCCTAAGATGAAAAAACACAGACTTGGCAGTGGTTGCTATCTGAGCCTCCATCTTTAGAGTAGGCTCCAATAGCACCCCCAGGCTCTTGACCTTATCCGCCGCCATCAGCGGCGCACCGTCAAAAGCTGGCAAGGGGATTTCCACCCCCCCGGTCCCCGACGACCCAAGCAAAGGACCTCTGTCTTCGCAGGATTTAATCTCAGTCCACTCAGTCTGAGCCACTCAGCCACGGCCTGTAGTGCCCGATCCAGATTTTCTGGGGCGCAGACCGGCCGGCCGTCCATAAGCAGATAAAGCTGGGTGTCATCAGCATACTGGTGACACCCCAGCCCATACCTTCGGGCAATCTGGGCAAGGGGTCGCATATAGATGTTAAATAACATCGGGGAGAGAACCCCACCCTAGGTCACTTCACAATCAAGTGTGCGCCTCCAGGATAGTTCCCCCCCAATCGCGACCCTTTGTCCCCAACCTTCAAGGAAAGAGGAAAGCCACTGCAAGGCCAGCCTCTGAATCCCCGCGTCGGCGAGACGGCAAGTCAGTAACCGATGGTCGACCGTATCGAATGCCGCCGATAGGTCCAACAACATCAGCACTGCCAAGCCACCCCGGTCCAGATGCTGTTGAAGGTCATCTACCAGGGCAACCAACACCGTCTCCATCCCATGGCCCGGGCGAAAGCTGGACTGAAGTGGGTCAAGGACGGAAGCGTCCTCCAGGAAAGTCTGTAGCTGCCTCGCCACTGCCCTCTCAATAAGTTTGCCCAAAAAGGGCAGGTTTGAGACTGGCCTATAGTGTGCCAATTGGGCCGGGTCTAGAGATGGTTTTTTTAGGAGGGGACGGACCACAGCCTCATTAAGCGGCGCTGGAAAATGCCCTTCCGTCAGGGATCTATTTATGATATCCCGTACAGGATATCTGAGATCCCTCTGGCAAGATTTAATAAGCCAGGAAGGGCATGGGTCCAATTTACAAGTTGTTGGGCGGGCAGATAAGAGAATCCTGTCAACTTCCTCCAGGCTGAGGGGGCTAAAACCATCCAGAATATGATCCGAAGACATGCTCGGGGCCTCGGTTACGCTAACTGTCTCAAAATTAACGGGGAGGTCGAGGCGGAGTGATGTGATCTTATCCACAAAATATTTCGCAAAAGCCTCACAGCCTATCTCCAATTCAATAGAATTTGGTCTGCCTTGTGGCAGCGTTGTAAGATCTCGAACTATATCGAACAATTGTGCCGGGCGCGAAGTTGCGGACGCAATCTTAGCCGCAAAGTAAGTTTTCTTTGCAGATTTGATTGCCATCTCATAGGTCTTCAAACTCTCTCTATAAGATGTTCAGGTCACTTCATCTCGAGTACGCCGCCATTGCCTCTCCAGTCGTCTGAGACCCCGCTTCAATTGCCGCAGTTCCTGGTTAAATCAGGGCGACGGCTTAAGGCGGGGGCGCAGAGGACGCCTAGGTGCGATCACCTCGATGGCCCTGGAGAGTCCATCATTCCAGGACTCTACCAGACCGTCCAGGGAATCGCCAGTGGCCATCAGGAACCATTCCGGGTCCATCAAGCTCCGCGGGCGAGCCAAAATACGCTCTCCGCCTAAACAGGTTTGGGGTGACACATCCATACGAGCCTTGAAGGCAAAGTGATCCGACCATGGCACTGCTTCCATTGCAATATCGTTCACCAATACTCCCGCCGCAAAGACCAGGTCTAACATGTGTCCCGCCTGATGTGTGGGTGTTGTAACAACCTGGGAGAGTCATAGTGTCGCCATGGATGACACCAGATCGCCTGGCTGGAGGCCGCGTTGTCAGCATGAACATTGAGGTCACCCAAGACCAATAGCTTTGGGCACTCCAACGCCCAGCCAGGGATGGTAAGGCGCCGGCCGGTGCGTTAGGCAGTCGGTACACCAGCCAGATCACCAACCCCTCCCCAACGTCCCACATCAGGCCGGCACATTCAATGCCCGGAATCTCCGGGGCCGGGAGAGCCCTAAAGGAGTAAGCCTCTCGTATGAATAGTGCCACTCCTCCCCCCCGCCCGCTAGTCCGGGACTGGTGGAAGACCGAGTAACCTGGGGGGGTCATCTGGGAGAGAGCCACGGTCTCCCCATCTCGCACCCAGGTCTCGGTCACGCATGCCAGGTCCACGTCCTGCTCCAGCAGGAAATCCCGAAGGACAACGGTCTTATTGTTAATGGACCTGGCATTGCATAACACCAGTGTCGGAGGGGAGTAGATTCGCCTTGTCCCACTACCTGTCACCGTCGGGATGGGACGCAGGCTGGAAGGTGGTCGAGCACTCTCATGTCTCGGCCTCCTTCGCTTGTAAGTCTGCCTGCTTCCACCGTCATACCTTCCCCTCCCCAGGAGCACCGAAATCCCCAGACCAGTCATCTTCTGTGGTGGACACCAGCTCGTCGACTGATGATGACAATAACTCGGAAAGTAAAGTGCTGCTGTATACAGAATAACGGAGTGATAAAGTGCAGAGTGCCAAAGTGCAAATTTCTTCTTCTTATGTTATAGAAATTCTGAAAGTTTAAAGTGCGGTAGTGTCCAAAAAGGTGCAAGGCAGCAAAGGAGGTGGAGATTAGTTCTTAGTCTTGATCTTATTCTTGGGTAGTATAGCTGCATAGTTCTTATTGTTGCCAGCATTGACGTTCTTATTGGGGAGGGGGGGAGGATCTGAGGACCCAAGGCAACCTCCACACAGCCCTAGGGATCCAGGGAGGTACTAGCCCTCCCCGTTTCCCACAGCCGTGCAGCCGTCGCCCTAGTAACTCAGCTACAGGATGAACTGTAGTTCACACTCTCTCCCACTGGGCGTCCTCAGCTCACTCTCCACCCTATCTGTGGACTCCAGCTGTTTCCAATTCCGCAGTCTCTCAGGGAAGAGAGGAGAAAGGAAGAGGCAGAGAGGGGGGCTGTCGTCCTACTGGTAGCCCAGCTACCCCGGTACTTCGCCCCCCCTTACCCACAGCTGCCTCCAAACACCGCCGCGGGACTCCCCAAGTCCACAATCTCCCCAATCAAGAACGCCACTCCTCGGCGCTCCTCGCCACTCCTCACACTCTCCGCCTCGCACCCCCACCTAGTGCAGTCTCCGGTGCGGTCGGTCTCCCAAGCAGTTGGTCCCCAAGCGGTCAGTCCCCCAAGCAGTCGGTCTGTGGTCTCCGCCGCCCCAGACTCCCGGCTGTCTCCGCCCGTCTGCGCTCCCAGCCGTCAGCACGACTCGGTCCGCACTTCCAGCCACGCCGTCCCCACCGCCTCAGCGTTGGCGCCGGGGCCGTCTCAGCCCCTGTTGGTAGGGGCTTTCAATCCAAATGTGCTGGAAATGGCTTGGAATGATGACACTGCTCTTCCACTTGGACCAGTCACAGTTCTTGCTGAACTCTCTTAGCCCTACCTACCTCACAAGGTGTCTGTTGTGGGGAGAAGAAAGAAAACTGACTGTAAGCCGCTTTAAGACTCCTTAAGGTAGATAAAAGTCAGCTAGAAAAACCAACTCTTCTTAGAATCATAGAATAATAGAGTTGGAAGGGTCATCTAGTCCCACCCCTTGCACAGTGCAGGAAATTCACAAATACCTTCCCCTAAATTCATAATACCTCTCCCTAAATAATAACAATTCTCCTCCTCCTTCTCGCGCTCATGATGGAAGAAGACGATGAAGAAGATGATGTTGGATTTATATCCCGCCCTCCACTCCGAAGAGTCTCAGAGCGGCTCAAAATCTCTTTTACCTTCCTCCCCCACAACAGACACCTTGTGAGGTGGGTGGGGCTGGAGAGGGCTCTCACAGCAGCTGCCCTTTCAAGGACAACTCCTACCAGAACTATGGCTGACCCAAGGCCATGCTAGCAGGTGCAAGTGTAACCACTACACCAAACTGGCTCTCCAATGCTTAACCACTACTCCAAACTGGAACCACATGTTAAAGTTTTATTGTTCTTTAAGAACAATGAGGATGAGAAATCCATGCCTTCCCTTCAAGACATGCTAGCAAGTGACTAAACAACAGAAAGATCAAGGGCCCAGCCAAAGTGAAGTTGAAGGACAGCTGATTCCAGTGGTAGAGTAAATACATGGTGAAAGAACTTTCCCTTAAATGAGTGGAATTTCAGAACAATTTAGGGCTGGTTTGGAATATTTTTAAATATTTATACTAAAATACCACGTACAGGAGCAAAAAGCAAAACATAAGTCTGATATCATGTGTAATTATAACAAGAAGTACTATGCAGGGTTGCCAACAAACCTGGAGAAAAATGCCCCCTTTAATAGAGACAGGGACCGATTTCCCACTCGTCTTACGCCACTCTCAAGTTCCTCTTCTCAGCGGGGCTTCCCTCCGATTTCATACTATCTGCCCCAGGGCTGCAGCTAACCTCAGCTTTTTCGCAACAAACAGGAACCTCTAAAAACCAGTTTCTGTTTGCAGTGTGAAAAAGCCGATGTTGGCTGCAGCCCCAGGGCAGATAGTGTGAAATTGGAAGGAAGCCCTGCTGAGAAGAGGAGCTTGAGAGTGGCGTAAGGCGAGTGGGAAATTGGTCTTGATGTGTAGAAATGGGGGCAGATGAAGCTTTTTGTGATATGGAAGTAAAATAAGATAACATCCCATGAAGCTTCTTTTAAAGGGACAGAAGATTTTTCTCTCTCTCTCCAGGCAGTTGGGAACCCTTAACACTAATAATGACATGGTCACAGTCAGTTTCATAAAAGGCACCCAGGGAGCAAACTTAATAAATTCAGCACAATTAAAGATAAGTGTAGCAACATCCTCAAACAAATGTGTTACTGAGAGATCCCAGATGAGCATTTTGCATAACATTCACCAACGGAGACCTCATCTTTTCATGAAAGGGATTGTTTGTTTGGTCGTATACAATTTTTTATATTTAGTTAGATTTTTTTTAAAAATGTTATCCAAATGATTTACAGTATGTCTGGGAGCAACAAAGGTTTATTATTATTAGTTTAAATCCCAACTATTAAAACTAATAGTTGAACAGCCACACTCATGCCTGGGAACCATTTGGTGTCAAAGAGAGCAAGGGTCAAGGGAATAAAGAGACGCCTTTCATCGTACTTCAGGAAGAAAAGCATTTTCGCGTGTTAACATTAGCTGGGTTAAGGAGAGTTTCCCTGAGCCAATTTCTTTCTCAAGTGCTATAAATCAATGGAGTCAGAGAAGATGCAGGTGCTACAAGTACTTGACAGAAGGGTGTCCAAGCAACTGCCTACCCATGGGAATTCTTAAGAGAAATCCGGGGCCCTGTAGTTACCTTTTGTCTTCCACCCCTGAGGAATTTTATTATAGCAGCAATTGTACAGATCACAGTACCCATGTGTAGAACAAAGAAGAAGAAGATTAGGAAGAACTTCTTGACAGAGTGGTTCCTCAGTGGAACAGGCTTCCTTGGGAGCTGGTGGGCTCTCCTTCCTCGGAGGTTTTTAAACAGAGGCTAGATGGCCTTCTGACGGCAATGAAGATCCTGTGGATTTAGGGGGAGGCATTTGTGAGCTCCATGCATTGTGCAGGGGGTTGTGCAGGGGCTTGGTCTAGATGACCCTGGAGGTCACTTCCAACTCTAAGATTCTATTATTCTAAGAAGAAGAAGAGTGCACCTCCCCACAATTTCCTGCATTATGGAGGGGGCTGGACTAGATGACCATGGAGGCACCTTCCAACTCTACTGTTCCATGAGCCAGACCAGTGGGTGTTCTAGCGGAACTATGCCTGCAAAGTGGTGGTGGGGGGCATGTTTTCTGCGCCATTCAGCTTTTCTTATTTTATTTTATTTTCTTATTTTAATGAGGTCAGAGTAGACACATCCAAATGTTAACCTTTTCCTACCATTTTGTAATATGCAAAAAGCTGAGTCCTTAGAAAGAGGTAAAAAGTTTGTCTGTTACAAACTTGGCCTATCTGCAGCTATAATCCTTTCTCTTAAACAAATCAATAACTATTGATTTTTTTTAGCATGACAAATATTACAAGTCAAAAGGGACATAAATTAAACAAACATCCTAGAGAGAGAAAAAGAAACAAACGTGTCGGTCCACAGTGTATAAGGGCCACTGCTGTTTTAAAAGTTTAAAATTGTACTTTTACGGCTATAACTTATTCAGGGCTGATGCTGTGAGGATATCAAATGAAAGCCGCAGTTTTAAAATGCCCAGAGCAATATTACTTTGAGAGCCATGGAGTTGTTCTATATTTTCATTTTAAAATACGTCTTTTATTAGAGAAATTCAGGCATTAACCCTTTAGGCATGAATGCTGGCACCTTCGCCTAAGGGACTACACATCTCATTGGGGCAGGGGGAGGGGAATTGAACCACAATACAGCAGAAAGTTTTCTGGCACACCACCAACTTAAGGCGGCATCTTGTCTCTATCAATAAGAATCATCAGCCTCCTCCTGTTCAGGATCTACACAGTTTCCTGAGTCTTTTTGGAAACCAGGGATTTAAATAAAGGCTGTAAAGATATCCAGTGTTCTGTACACAGCCTAGCACAGTGCTATGTATATCAATCAAACCTATTTAATACGGATTTAAAGGTAAAGATAAGAGCCCCGTGGTGCAGAGTGTTAAAGCTGCAGTATTGCAGTCCTAAACTCTGCTCACGACCTGGGTTTTCAAATAGCCAGCTAGAGGTTGACTCAGCCTGCCATTCTTCTGAGGTCGGTAAAATGAGTACCCAGCTTGCTGGGGGGAAAGCGTAGATGACTGGGGAAGGCAATAGCAAACCACCCCATAAAAAGTCTGCCATGAAAATGTGAAAGCAACATCACCCCAGAGTCGGAAACAACTGGTGCTTTTTTCAAAGGTAAAGGTAGTCCTCTGTGCAAGCACCAGTCGTTTCTGACTCTGGGGTGGCATTGCTTTCACAACGTTTTCAAGGCAGACTTTTTACAGGGTGGTTTGCCATTGCCTTCCTCAGTCATCTACGCTTTTGCCCCAGCAAGCTGGGTACTCATTTTACCAACCTCAGAAGGATTGAAGGCTGAGTCAAACCATCTTCTGCCGAGATCAAACTCAGGTCGTGAGCAGACTGCAGTACTGCAGCTTTACCACTCTGCGCCATGGGGCTCACTTTAAATAGGGATTTACAGTGGTGGAATTCTAGCAGGAGCTCCTTTGCATATTAGGTCACACACCCCTGACGTAGCCATTCCTCCAAGAGCTTAGAAGGCTCTTTTTTGTAAGCTCTTTGAGGATTGGCTACCTCAGGGGTATATGGCCTAATATGCAAAGAAGCTTCTGCTAGAATTACATCCCTGGGGATTTAGACCCACCAGCAACCTGGCATTGGCAAAATGCCTGTCATTGCAATGTGTGGAAAGAGACTCTGCATTATTTTTTTTAGTTACTTTAGGCTGTGTGAGTGTGACTGGCCCAAGAGATACACAGTGAGCTTCCGTGGCAGAGTGAGGATTTGAACACAAGTCTCCCAGTTACTCTTAACCACCCCATCATGAGAACGGCAAATGGCAAATATATGAAGTTTTAGTTATAATTTTGGAGTAGCATATTGGCACGGTTCCAATGGTCTTTGTATTTACTTTTACCACAACCTCTTTTTTTCAAAGTGGGGATTCCGGGCTTGCTTTAATCTTGGTTATACCACTGTTGATCTTGGTGGAATATATTGCCCTATAACTGGAGCTCGAGATGAATGTTCATGAGAATGTTATTTTTTTTTTTTAAAAAAAGAAAGAAATGGCTTTTGTTTTTAATAAATGTTAATGGAGTCCATCTACCACTCGTGACTATTTTAAAATCAGTATTGCTACAATCAAAGAGTTTCTCACTGCAGATTTTAGTTTAGTTTAGTTTATTTGATTTATTTCCTGCGGAAGCAGGCTCAGGGCGGCTCACAAACATAATAGAATAATAAAAACAGTTAAATTGAACACTAAAATAAACAGTTTAAAACAGTTTAAATGATTTGGTGCTAATTCCGTATGATTTAGGATGGTAGTTGCCCATTTTAGGAGGACAACAGTTGCCTATGGAACAATCTGACAACTGAAAGAAAACAATTGCAATTTAAAAAAATGTTTCTCTGGAACGATCACTTCCTTTCCCATTAAAACGCACAAAACACAACCTATGCCCCCATTTTGTTTTCACAGAAGTAACAGTTCAGAAAGAATATTAGTTTCCTGGCTGAAATGCAGGAAAGCAAAGATGATGCTTCAGAGAGACCTATTTAATTTTTCATCAAAAGAGCAGATTGCCTATGTATTTTTAATATTTTACATAGGCTATGCAAAAGAATCACACAAGGCGTACAAATGTGCTATTAATACTGTAGTAAAGCATGAAGTGCCAGGAACAGGGTGTGAATATTCTGGCCTTACTGGCAATCTTAAAAAATGGAACTTGGCAACTTGCTTGGGGGAGGCAGGAGTGGAATTCTAGCAGGAGTTTCTATGCATATTAGGCCACACCCCCTGATGCAGCCAGTCCTCCAAGAGCTTTCAAAAAAGAGCCTTGAAAGCTTTTGGAGGATTGGCTACAGTCTGCCTCTTGGTTGATCACTAGTTTGGTGATGTTCCCTGAGATTTTGGGGAGATTTTGGCAAAGCTGCGCCTTGCCAAAGGCTGAGCACATCTCACAGAGGTCTGAGAGGAGCGGAACAGAGCACAGCAGCTCTCATAGCTGAGACAGCTGGAGAAGTTGCTGAGAATCTGAGTTTTGAAAGACTTCATTCTGAGGTTTGTGGGACTGCCTAAAATTCTGAGTTGTGATAGCTGGGGAACTGCTCTTTGTTTGGCTGAGTGGGCTAAAGGTGAAAGAGTTTGAGAGTGATTGCTGATGATTGCTTAGGAGTGCCTCTGCTCCACCCTCTTTGCATTTTAAGCTGTGCCTTGCCAAAGGCAAGAGCTAAAGGGTTCTTGGCCTGTGGCTCTTCGCCTAGGGGCTCTCTAAGGACCAGGAACCCAGATCCCTGATTTCCTTGTTCTCCCAATAAGGTAAGTTGACCCTCTAGAAGGGGAGCCACTTAAACAGCATTTAAAGAGGACTGCATATTTTAATATATATATATATTTATATATCATGAAGATAGAATGCCAGCAGGGGAGTGGGGGCTTTCCAGTGTTTTGCACTGAGTGTCACATGTACGACTATCTGCCCAAAGGACAGAAGTCTTGGGTGTGTGCTCGATGCAAGGAGCTCCTGGTCCTCAGGGAATGAGTTCATACCCTTGAAGCCGAGGTGACTGCCCTGGGGATGCAAAGACGGTCAGTTAAGCACTTGGGGAAGACTCGGGGGTGTATTAGATGAGCCCGCTCTGAACATAGCAGCCCTGTTGCTGCCAGAGAGCATGAGGGTTGAGAGGGAACAGGGCACCATGCTGAGGATAAGGGGAATGCGCCCTCAGAAGGGACCTCTTCTTCGGTTGGTGAGCGGGAATCCTTTCGCGCCAAAGAACCATCCCTGGGCAGGGGGAGAAGGGGGTTTTGGTAGTTGGTGATTTGATCCTTAGGCAAGTAGACAGCTGGGTGGCGAAACTGCGTACTGACCGTATGGTGACTTGCCTGCCTGGTGCGAAGGTAGTGGACATTACGCGTGTAGTAGATAGGCTGATAGACAGTGCTGGGGAGGAGCCTGTGGTCGTGGTGCATGTTGGCACCAATGATGTGGGGAAATGCAGTCGTGAGGTCCTGGAGGAAAAATTTAGGCTGCTAGGCGGGAGACTTAAGGCCAGGACCTCCAAGGTAGCCTTCTCGGAAGTCCTACCTGTTCCACGTGCAGGGCAGGAGACACAGGCACAAATTAGAAGTCTCAATGTGTGGATGAGACAATGGTGTAAAGAGGAAGGGTTTAAGTTTGTTAGGCACTGGAATGCTTTCTGGAACAAGCGGGAGCTGTACAAAAGAGACGGTCTCCACTTTCCCCCAGATGGAACCAGGCTGCTGGCGCTTAAAATGAAAAAGGTGGCAGAGCAGTTTTTAAACTAAATCTTGGGGGAAAGCCGACAGGAGATGAAATGTCTGTAGTTCGGGAGGACTCGTCTCAAAAAGATGAAGGGTTGGCTGCTATTCTTCTACCGGGTAACGGATCAGAGTTGTCCACTGTGATGGTGACAAGCAGTATGGACTGTCTGCCAGAGTCCCGAGGCGGCAGGAGGAAGGTGGTAGGCCTAGCTTGCCTGGGAAATTATAGATAGCAAATGCTAGAAGTGTTCGAAGTAAAATTGGTGAATTGGAATGCTTAGTGTTGGGAGAAAACATAGACATTGTGGGAATTTCAGAAACTTGGTGGAATGAGGAGAATCAGTGGGACACGGTGATTCCTGGATATAAGTTATATCGGAAGGATAGGGAAAGAAGGGTTGGAGGTGGGGTGGCTCTGTATGTCAGAGAGGATATACAATCCAGTAAGACTGAGGTCAGAGAATTAGATTCCCTTTTAGAAATGCTTTGGGTTGAAATAGAGGGCCCAAAAAGAAATTTAACTATGGGAGTTTGTTATCGCCCATCAAATCAAAAGAGAGAGGACGATTATAATATGATGGAAGGCTTAAAGATAGCGGCTAAACATAAAAACTGTGTCGTAATAGGTGATTTTAACTACCCGCAGATTGATTGGGTCAATATGTGTTCTGGTCGAGAGAAAGAGATTGAGTTTCTTGATGCTCTCAACGACTGTGCTAAGGAGCAGATGGTCTCAGAACCTACCAGAGGTGGGGCGATCCTGGATTTGGTCGTAAGTAATGCCCAAGACTTGGTGAGAGATGTAAAAGTGATTGCACCGCTTGGGAGCAGTGACCATAATATTATTGATTTCACCATTTGTATAAATAGGGAGTTGCCAAAAAAGACCGCACAACCACGTTTAACGTTAAAAGGGGTAAATACACTGAGATGAGGAGGCATGTGAGGAGGAAACTGAAAGGAAAGGTAAATACGGTCAAAACCCTTGGGGAAGCTTGGAGACTATTTAAAACTATAATCCTAAAGCTCAGATAAAATACATACCACAAGTTAGGAAAGGCACAAACAGGCATAAGAAAAGGCCTGCATGGTTAACAAACGAAGTAATGGAAGCTGTAAAAGGTAAGAAGGACTCCTTTAAGCGATGGAAAACCAGTCCAAGTGAGATTAATAAAAGGGAACACAGGCTGTGGCAAATGCAAGACTGTGATCAGGCAGGCAAAAAGGACTATGAGGAGCATATTGCAAAAAACATAAAGACCAACAATAAAAATTTCTTCAAATATATTAGAAGTAGGAAACCAGCCAGGGAGGCAGTGGGGCCCTTGGATGATCATGGGGTGAAAGGATTACTGAAGGAGGACAGGGAAATGGCTGAGAAGCTGAATGCATTTTTTGCCTCTGTCTTCATTGTGGAAGATGAGAACTTTTTGCCCGCCCCAGAACCATTAAATTTGGAAGGGGTGTTGAAAGACCTGAGTCAGATTGAGGTGACAAAAGAGGAGGTCCTACAACTGATAGACAAATGAAAAACTAATAAGTCAACGGGTCTGGATGGCATACATCCGAGAGTTCTGAAAGAACTCAAAGTTGAACTTGTGGATCTTTTGACAAAAATCTGTAATCTTTCATTGAAATCTGCCTCCGTTCCTGAGGACTGGAAGGTAGCAAATGTCACCCCCATCTTTAAAAAGGGTTCCACAGGAGATCCGGGAAATTACAGGCCAGTCAGTCTGACTTCAATACCGGGAAAGTTCGTAGAAACCATTATCGAGGACAGAATGAGTAGGCACATTGATGAACACGGGTTATTGAGGAAGACTCAGCATGGGTTCTGTAAGGGAAGATCTTGCCTCACTAACCTGTTACATTTCTTTGAGCGGATGAACAAACATGTGGACAAAGGAGACCCGATAGATGTTGTTTACCTTGACTTCCAGAAAGCTTTTGATAAAGTTCCTCATCAAAGGCTCCTTAGAAAGCTTGAGAGTCATGGAGTAAAAGGACAGGTCCTCTTGTGGATCAAAAACTGGCTGAGTAATAGGAAGCAGAGAGTGAGTATAAATGGGCAGTCTTTGTAGTGGAGGACGGTAAGCAGTGGGGTGCCGCGGGGCCCGGTACTGGGTCCCATGCTCTTTAACTTGTTCATAAATGATTTAGAGTTGGGAGTGAGAAGTGAAGTGGCCAAGTTTGCAGATGACACTAAATTATTCAGGGTAGTGAGAACCAGAGAGGATTGTGAGGAACTCCAAAGGGACCTGTTGAGGCTGGGTGTGTGGGCGTCAACGTGGCAGATGCAGTTCAGTGTGGCCAAGTGCAAAGTAATGCACATTGGGGCTAAGAATCCCAGCTACAAATACAAGTTGATGGGGTGTGAACTGGCAGAGACTGACCAAGAGAAAGAGCTTGGGGTCGTGGTAGATAACTCACTGAAAATGTCAAGACAGTGTGCGTTTGCAATAAAAAAGGCCAATGCCATGATGGGAATTATTAGGAAGGGAATTGAAAACAAATCAGCCAGTATCATAATGCCCCTGTATAAATCAATGGTGCGGTCTCATTTGGAGTACTGTGTGCAGTTCTGGTCGCTGCACCTCAAAAAGGATATTATAGCATTGGAGAAAGTCCAGAGAAGGGCAACTAGAATGATTAAAGGGCTGGAACACTTTCCCTATGAAGAAAGGTTGAAACGCTTGGGACTCTTTAGCTTGGAGAAACGTCGGCTGCGGGGTGACATGATAGAAGTTTACAAGATAATGCATGGGATGGAGAAAGTAGAGAAAGAGGTACTTTTCTCCCTTTCTCACAATACAAGAACTCTTGGGCATTCGATGAAATTGCTGAGCAGACAGGTTAAAACGGATAAAAGGAAGTACTTCTTCACCCAAAGGGTGATTAAATGTGGAATTCACTGCCACAGGAGGTGGTGGTGGGCACAAGCATGGCCACCTTCAAGAGGGGTTTAGGTAAAAATATGGAGTAGAGGTCCATCAGTGGCTATTATCTACAGTGTGTGTGTGTGTGTGTGTATATATATATATACATATAAATTTTTGGCCACTGTTTGATACAGAGTGTTGGACTGGATGGGCCATTGGCCTGATCCAATATGGCTTCTCTTATGTTCACATGTTCTTACATCAGGGGTGTGTGACCTAATATGCAAAGGAGCTCCTGCTAGAATTCCACCCCTGGAGGGGAATGCTGAAAAAGCCTGAAAACAGCTTTTCACCCCTTCTCCTGCCCTCATGTCACTTCCAACTTAGAGCGAGCCTATGAATTAATGGCCTCTGAAACATTCAATCGTTAACAGCCTTGCTCAGGGCTTGCAAGCGAAAACACGTGGTTTGATTGAGTCGATCCATCTCATGTTGGGCCCAGTTTGTTGAGTGATTTTTGGCCTATATATTGTGTTTGTGCAGGGCCTGCTTTGTAGCAGGAGCTCCTTTGCATATTAGGCCACTCCGCTCGATGTAGCCAATCCTCCAAGAGCTTACAGGGCTCTTCTTACAGGGCCTACTGGAAGCTCCAGGAGGATCAGTTACAGAAGAGGGGTGTGGCCTAATATGCAAAGGAGCTCCTGCTACAAAAAAGCCATCATCGTCATCATCATCATCCATCTCATTCTGTGTGTTTCTGTGAGCCCCTGATCAATGCTGCCTTCAGCTGCAGAGTCTTGTGAGCAAAAAATTCTGCTTCGTGAGCGACTGGCATTAAAGTTGTGAGCTTCTGCATATATTAGCTTGCTCTGGGGCCATATTTCCTGAGCTAAGACAAAAATGTGTGAGTGGGAGGCTAAAAAATTGTGAGCTGGTTCACACTAACTCAGCTTAGAGGGAACATTGCCCCTGATGTGTGTGTGCCTCCTGATTAGGTCACAAAACTGATTAGTGCAGGCAGGCTCCCATGCCACACTCCTCCCAAGCCCCCTTTTAGATTTTTTTCATTTGCGGCACAATGACATCACTAGTGACATCATCGTGCAAGGCAACGTGGGGGAGAGAGTAACAGGCGGCACATATGATTCCCCCTGCACTGCCTGGCTGCTTTCAAGCCAAAAGTGAGCGCCACACTCTTTGGAGGCTTCCTTGGAAGCCTCCCAATAGTGTGGTTTTAGTGGCGCCTGGCCGTTTTCGGGTTGAAAGCAGCCAAGCAACATCTTCCTGTGAATTCTCATCATGAAAGCGGCTGGGCATCACTAAAACACCGTGCTATTTGAAGGCTTCTAAGGATAAGATGACAGGTTTTAAAGTTGAGCAATGTCCATTTGATAAAATTCTTTTGGGTCCTCAAGAAAAATTAATCTCTAAACTATATGCATATCTATTGCAGATGAAGACACAAGATGACATTGTAAAAGATTGCATGGTCCAATGGGTGAAAAATTTGGGTCATAGCATTATACTCGAAGAATGGGAGAGATTATGGAAGTCTAATGTTAAATTAACTAGGTTGGTAACTTTCAAAGAAAATTTGCATAAGATGTTTTATAGGTGGTACCTGACTCCACAGAGATTGTCTAAGATTTATACTAATATGTCTAACAAGTGTTGGAAATGTACTAAACAAGTTGGTTCTTTTTACCATATGTGGTGGATATGTGAGGTGGTGAAAGACTATTGCATAATGGTCCATGAACTACTTCAGAAAATTATGCAGGCACAGATTCAATTCAAACCAGAATTGTTTTTATTGAACATTTTCCCTGGGCATTATTCCAAAGAAATTAGACATTTGTTGGCACATTTCAGCACAGCAGCCAGGATGCTTCTGTCACAGAGATGGAAATCTCAGGAAATGGCCACGAGAAAGGACTTGATGGGAAACATTCTGGAAACAGCTGAGCTGGATTTTTTGTTCCAGCTGATGGCTGGGAAATCTAAGGAAGAAGCAAGAAAGCATTGGATGAAATTTTATGCCTGGCTAGATATTCAAGACTCTTAAGATTCTTTGATGTGAACTTATCTATCTCCCCCACCCCATATGTTGTATTACAAGAGTGCCTTTATTGGATTTGTTAAATTTAATAGATATTTTAACTAAAGGATTTATAATATAAAATACTATAATTTTGATATATATTACAGAGCCTTATAACATAGAATATTATAATGTTGATGATACATAGTCTAGAGATAATAATAATTGACAATGTATTTTAAGAAAATACTGCTGACGCAGACTTGTATTTTTTCAAAGTATTTTTTATATAGAAAAAGAATAACGTGTATTTTCATGCATTTCTTGTATTTTCATTTTCTATCCCCCTTTATCCCTTATTCCCTATTTTCTGAAACCAATAAAATTTTTTAAAAGTCAAGATTGCTGCTGCGCCGCCTTCCCCCTGCACTACCTGGCCACTTTCAAGCCAAAAGTGGGTGCCACACTCTTTGGAGGCTTCCTTGGAAGACTCCCAATAGTGTGGTTTTAGTGGCACCTGGTGTCAGCGTAGGGGCATTGAAGTTCCAAGAATGAATAGACTTATTTTGGTTTAAAAATAAGTTTCCATTTATTGATTACAACAATGTTGCACTGCGCAGAGTCATTGATACTAATGACAAAAGGGGTTCAAGCGTAAGCATTTATGGATACACATCAAAGCAAGGAGTTTTAAATTGCTTCCCATAATAAAAGCTGGGTTGTCTCGTTGACAGTGAGCATTTCCCTTATCTGTTATCTCCCCGGCATGGCCTGTCTCTCCTCCCCGCTGTGGCCTTGCCGGCCTGGTCTGAGAACCAGCTAGATGTTTAACACTTCAAAGCTCTTTGGCACCTGGACTGTCTCTCCCAGCTATTTTTCACATTTCGTTACAGTTTCAGGGTTAGTGAGGCAAGGTACTAGGGTGTTAGTTAGCATTAGATAAACATTTCGGGTAATAAAGTCAAGCTTCAATGCACATAGCTGACATACTGCCCCCCCTAAGCTCTTGCTCGGGGTTTGTCAGGGTGCAGTAGGTAAAATTGCTTTAGCAGTTGAGGGGCATTTAGATCAGAGGATTTCACCCACTCATCGCAGCTAGGTGGGAAGTGGCGCCAGTGGATCAAATACTGTAGGACACCTCGCTGCAGCCTAGAATCTAAGATCTCCTTCACCTCGTGATGTTTCTGGCCCCTCACCAGAATAGATTCTGGTTTGGAGCCCCAAGGATGCCATTTTGACCCACCCGGATCGCGACAGATCAGACTGCAATGGAAAACAGGGTGTATTTTACTGAACAGTTTGGGCAGGTCTAGTTTGACTGTCACCTTGTTAATCACCTTCTTTATTCAGAATGGTCCCAAGAAGCGATAAGCTAGTTTTCTGGATGTCTGAGGTAGCGGGAGGTTTTTGGTAGACAAGAATACTGTCTCCCCTACTTTAAAATCCCACCCTGGGCTATGCTTTTTATTGACATTCCGGAGATAATGGCGGGCCTGTCCCTCCTGGAAGAGAAGGGAACAGCTTGCCCTCGTAGCCATTCACTGCTTGGAAGGGGGAGACCTTGATGGAGCTATGCAAGCTGTTGTTGTAACTATATTCTGCAAAGGGCAGTAAGTCTACCCAATTTGACTGTTGGAAGTTTATGTAGCAGCGTAGATACTGCTCCAGAAGCCCATTAACTCTCTCGCTCTGGCCGTCCGTTTGCGGGTGGTAGGCTGAGCTGAGTCCTTGTTCCATGCCTGTTAACTTGCAAAACTCCCGCCAGAAGTTGGCAACGAACTGTGGCCCGCGGTCACTAATGACCTTATCAGGGAACGAGTGAACCCGGACCACATGGAGGAAGAACAACTGGGCCAGTTCTTTTGCAGTAGGGAGTTTGCGGCAAGGAATAAAATGTGCTTGCTTCGAGAAAGTGTCCACCACCACTAATGTTATCGATCGGCCACGAGATGGTGGTAGCTCCACTATGAAGTCCATTGACACTACTGACCATGGTCGCTCCACTGAGGGGAGGGGCTGCAGCAACCCCGGCACTTTGCCCCCCCTCCGCTTTGCCATTAGGCAAGTTGGGCAAGTTTGGATGAATTCAGAAATGTCCCTCTTCATTTGGGGCCACCAGAATTGCTGGTGGACTAGGTGGAGGGTTTTCACGTAGCCAAAGTGCCCCGCCAGTTTGTTGGTGTGGCAATGTTGCGAGACCTCTACCCGTAGAGATTTTGGAACGTAAAGTTTCCCCTCGTGGTACCAGAACCCTCCTTCCCCCTTTTCTATTCCTTCGGGGCGGCTTTCCCCCTCAGCCTCAGCTTCAGTTTTGAGCCCCACGGACCCGTTTCTTGGCCGGCCTTTTTTGACCTGGTTTGCACTACACCCGCTACGGCTTCAGGGGGAATTAATGAGTCTATGACTTGACTTCTTCCCGCTCGCTCTCGTGTTGGGGAAGTCTCGAGAGAGCGTCGGCTAAGAAGTTTTTCGATCGCGGGATGTGCCGGAGCGTAAAGTCGAATTTAGCAAAAAATCCCGCCCACTGGATCTGCTTCCCCGTTAGTTTTCGGCGCCCCGTGAGAGCTTCCAAGTTTTTGTGGTCTGTCCAGATCTCAAAGGGGACCCGGGCGCCTTCCAGCCACGATCGCCAGGTTTTTAATGCGAACGTAACTGCATAGGCCCCCTTGTCCCACACTAACCAGTTTCGTTGCTCGTTCGAGAACTTGCGGGAGATGTAGGCGCACGGTCGCAAGTGCCCTTCCCTATCTTTCTGTATTAATATTGCCCCCACGGCCGTGTCGGAGGCGACGCATTGGACCATGAAGGGTTCGAGCTCGTTTGGATGCACTAGCACCGTTTCGCTTGTGAACAGGCGTTTAAGGGTATCCAACGCCTGTTGGCGTTGTTTGGTCCAAATTAGCTTGGCCCCGGGTTTTTTTGCTTCGGGCCCCTTCCCTTTGGTTTGCAGAAGGTCGGTCAGGGGGAGGGCCACCTTAGCGAACCCCTGAATGAACCCCCTGTAGAAATTTGCAAAGCCGAGGAACGATTGGAGCTGTCTACGTGTCCTCGGGGGTTCCCACTCTAATACGGCTTGTATCTTTGCCGGGTCCATAGCTAATCCCTGACCGGACACTCTGAACCCCAAGTAGTCCAACTCCTTCTGGTGGAACTCACATTTTGACAGTTTGGCATACAGCTTATTTTCATACAGAGTTTCTAAGACTTCCCGGACCAGTTTCACATGCGAGGGGAGGTCCTTTGAATAAATAATGATGTCATCCAGGTACACCACCACCCCCTGGTACAAAAACTTTCTCAGTACATCATTAATAAAGTTCATGAACACTCCCGGGGCCCCCTGAAGTCCAAACGGCATTACTAAGTATTCAAACTGTCCCATTGGGGTGTTGAATGCGGTTTTCCACTCGTCCCCCTCCTTAATCCTTACTCTGAAGTAAGCGTCTCAAAGATCTAGCTTAGTGAAAATAGATCCCTTCGAGACCTCACTCAGTAGGTCCTTAATTAGTGGGAGGGGGTACGCGTTGGACATGGAAATCCCGTTAATCCTGCGAAAATCAGTACAAAGTCTCAGACTCCCATCCTTTTTCTTCCGGAAAAGTACCGGCGCCACATGGGGGGCCGTGGCCGGCCGGATGAAGCCCCGCCGGAGGTTTTTGCCTAGAAATTTATGTAGTTCTTCCTTTTCAGCCCATCCCATGGAGTAGAGTTTGGCTTTGGGTAGCGCCTGGCTCGGGATCAGTTCTATGGCACAGTCCGTGCTCCTGTGCGGCGGTAACTCGTCCGCCTCGATCTCGCCGAAAGCCCCCTTCAGATCCCGGTATTCCCGTGGGATGGACTTTACCTCCTCTATAGTTACACATAATCTCTCATTCGTGGGGGCGGTTTGGGACCCCACGCCTCTCTCCACAGGTGCGAGGTGCACCGTCGGTCGATAAAGTCTATCGTGTGTTCCGCCCAATCTATCTTTGGCTGGTGCCGAGCTAGCCACCCCACTCCTAACACTATATCTAAGGAGCATGATGGGGCAATCACAAATGCTTCCAGGTCCCAATGGTCGATTATGCCCATAGGGACCTCTTGTGTCTGCTCAGTACAGGGTTTCCCCTGCATTCTAGTCCCGTTCATCTGTTCGAACTGTAGGGGCTGTGGCAGGAGCTCTGTCGTGAGCTCCAGCATTTCTACAAATCGGGGGGTTATAATCTCTCTGGTGCACCCTGAGTCGATGAGGGCTCGGGCATGCACGAATCTCTTCAGTTTTACATTTAGTAAAGTCAAGGGGACAAACATTAGTTCTCCGGAAATTCTCACCCGTAGTGGTGCCGCTTTCTCCGGGACCTGCCGCTGGGCACCCTCTAGTGCAGGTCGGCCCCGTTTCCCGCCGGCTCCGGCTCCCATGGGTCTTCCCCCAACTCCTCCAACATTGTAGAATCCTCGTCAAGCACCATCGATAAAGCGGTGCTGCTGTGGCTGGACTCCTTCGGTTTGGTCGGCTTTTTGCCCCCCCCCCCGGTGGGCCCCTTCACGGCTGGGGTGGTGGTTCAGGCGCGCTCCGGGCAGTTGGCGGCCAAGTGGTTCGGGTCCCCGCACTATAGAGGAGGTAAAGTCCACTTGCGGGGCCCGGGGAAGGGTTTGGCGGTTCCCCCCCCGGGTGTCTTCTTAGCCTCCGCCTTTGGGGTTCATCGGCTCTCTCGGCTGGGCTTGCCCTGGTGCCCCTGATGCTGGATGGCCACTTCCTTCATGTTAGTTTCGACCTCTCTGGCTAGTTGGATCCATCCAACTAGGTTGGCTGGCCTTGCCTGCTGGAGGACCCGATCCAGGATCCCGGCGTTCAGCCCTTTCTTGAAGGCCCTAATCTTCATGGCCTCGCTCCAGCCTCGGATTTTTCGGCAGTGGTTGTGAAACTCCAGGGCATACTCCCGGATCGACCTGCTTCCTTGCTAGATCTCATCTATCACGGTGATGGCTTGGGTCTCCTGCAGCAGGTCCTCGAATTGGGATAGGAGGGCCTGCAGGAAACCCGCGACCGTAGCCACTGCTGGCCCATGGATTTCGTGGAGGCTCACGTACCACAGCTGGGCATCCCCCATCATCCTCGACCCCAGGTAGGCCACTCCGCTGTGCTCGTCCGGGAAGGTGTTCCCCCAGTAATGCATGTAGCTGGTGGCTTGAAGGACAAAGTACTCCACTTCGTCGGGGGTGCCGTCGAAAGTGATGTCCAGCTCCCGGGTCTTCGCTTTTGGGGCAGCCGGCCCAGCTGGGGCTGCGCCCCCCCCGGCGCCCCCTGGTTGCACCGGTTGCGTGAGGATTGGCGGTGGCAGCCCACCAGTTGCTCCCGGGGCTCGGGGCAGGGCCCGCTCGATTTGCTTCTGCACCTCTCACAGCATCAGGGAAAAGTTTGCTTTCATTTCTTGTCTCAGGTCGCACCCCAGGATCTCCATCTCTCTCTGCAGATCCTCGGTAGGGTTGCGCCTCGGGGAGAAGGCCCTCGAATCGCACCCATCCTCGCCATCTGAATCGGGTCGGCGGTCGCCCAGCGGCGTATGCTCTCAGGCTCCCCCCTCTCCAGCCGTGCCACTCCACCGGTCCAGGCTCCTGCGGTCCTCTGTCTCCCTGGGGGTGCGGAGGAGGTTGGCATGCCTCGCCGCTGCCTTGTCCATCAGGGTAGTAGAAGTTCAGGGTTTCCAGGAGGCCTTCGGGGTGATGAACAGCGCGTGGCTGCTCACTTTCTTCGCTTTCCGTTCTGTGATATAGCATGGTGGGGTCTCCGGCGTCTGTTTGAGTGTAAAAGGCTCTCAGTCGTCGAGGACTTCTTCAGCCATACGCTAATAAGTAACTCACGTCCGATAAGCCCCTTGTAAGGATTAGTATCAAAATGTCAGCGTACGGGCATTGAAGTTCCAAGAATGAATAGACTTATTTTGGTTTAAAAATAAGTTTCCATTTATTGATTACAACAATGTTGCACTGCGCAGAGTCATTGATACTAATGACAAAAGGGGTTCAAGCGTAAGCATTTATGGATACACATCAAAGCAAGGAGTTTTAAATTGCTTCCCATAATAAAAGCTGGGTTGTCTCGTTGACAGTGAGCATTTCCCTTATCTGTTATCTCCCCGGCATGGCCTGTCTCTCCTCCCCGCTGTGGCCTTGCCGGCCTGGTCTGAGAACCAGCTAGATGTTTAACACTTCAAAGCTCTTTGGCACCTGGACTGTCTCTCCCAGCTATTTTTCACATTTCGTTACAGTTTCAGGGTTAGTGAGGCAAGGTACTAGGGTGTTAGTTAGCATTAGATAAACATTTCGGGTAATAAAGTCAAGCGTCAATGCACATAGCTGAAACCTGGCTGCTTTCGAGTTGAAAGCAGCCAAGCAACACCTTCTCGTGAATTCTCATCATGAAAGTGGCTGGGCACTGCTAAAACACAGTGCTATTTGAAGGCTTCTAAGGAAGCCTCCAAAGAGAGTGGTGCCCAAGCAGCGTTTTCCAGCTGGGGGCAGTAATCGAGAAGGCTCTCTCTCTCATATACTTTAATCTTGCCTCCCTCAAACCGGGGATCACTAATAGATGTTGTGTCCCAGATGTAAGTAAAAGGGATGTGCAAAAAAAAGAAAAGAAATCGGTATTACATGGATTCGGAAGTATACGGGGGGGGGGGGATTCAGAATCCCCGTATACTCCTGAATACCGCATTCAGAATAGCCGCATATACGGTAGATGTGCGGCTATTTCCGAATATACAGCCCTATTATACCCTATGGGCCATTGAAATCAATGGCAAATAGGGTATATTTGAAGCCGCATGGAGGGGAGGGGGTTTGAGGGAGAGCCCCCAAATTTGCAGGGGACCTGCAGGGGACTCTCCCCTCCATCCCCCCCAAGCCCCAAAAAGATTGGGCCAGGGGATCCCATTCCAGGGGCACCCAAAGAGGGTGCCCCTATGCCATCATTATACCCTATGGGCCATTGAAATCAATGGCAACATAGGGCATAATTAGAGGCTACTGGGGGGCAGGGGGTTTGAGGGAGAGGCCCAAAAACTGCAGGGCAGCTTCAGGGGACTCCCCCTCATGCAACCCCCATGGCCCAAAAAGACAGCACCCATCTATGGGCACCCCAAAAGGAACACTGCTCCCAATGGTGAGAAAAAACCAATTAGAGCCACTTCCTCAGTGTAATTGTCGTGGGAAAAGTGGCTCTGGGGAGCAGGAAGTTTTGAGGAGAACCCCCCAAACTGCTGTGCAGCATCAGGGCACTGTCCCACACAAAACCCACAAGGCCAAAAAAAAATTGGACCAGAGGGTCCAATTCCTGGGGCACCCAAAGCCAAACCTAACTTCACACCAGAGAATCTCTATAGGACCCAAATGCACACTACATCCCTCTATCTACTCTATGAACCCTGCAGGCCTGGAACCAATGTAAACCCAGTTGCCAACATCACTGCCACACAAAACACAAACTGCTCAAGGTCTGCTCTGTAGAGACCTGGCTGCAGCAAACCCAGATGCCAGCTCTCCAGCCCTGCCCCAAACAACACGGGGAGAGCTGGCCAACCACAACAAGCCTGCTGGTTCTGGGTCTCTCACCCAGGTGCCAGCTTCCCTGCCACAGAACACACAGTCTACAGATGCCAGCTCTCCAGCCCTGCCCCAAACAACACAACTCTCAAACAAGAGAAATGGTGGACCACCACACCTAGCTCCATATCATTCTGTATCTGACACAAAGCAAGAAGCATTTTGACTTACCTTGAGTGATGGATGGTTGGCTGGTCCAGGCTCTTTTGCGTTACCCAGGGTGCACCATGAGGAGGCGAGCCAGAATAGCACCCCAAATGAGGAAGATCACTGGGAGGGCCTCAGATTATGTGACAGGAAGGCAACCATTCCTTCTCTCTCAGCTCAGCAGTAACACACCAGCATCACTGTCCCATTAGAGGGACCTCAGCATTGGTATGGCTGCTGGCTGCCTGTCATCATCACTGGCACCTCCCTCTTTCTTCCTCCTGCCCCTGAAAAAAAACTGGGTGGGTTATCCTGGCTGGGCCTGTGGGTGCTGTCGGTTACAGTTGGGGGCTGCAATGGCCCTTTCAGTATTATTAGGCATGTGTGGATGGAGGACTGAAGAAATTTGGATCGCTTTGCAGTTTTTAAACCAGCATTCACTTTTGGTTTGGGGAGGGATGAGAGGGGGGGGAATGCACTGCCACTCAATTTGTGAGTGAGTTTTTGGGCTGTCTTTGGACTCTAGTCAATTTTTATTGGAGGAGCGTTTTACAACCACCCTCCAAGTGTGGGCCAAGAGAGGATGCAGGCACAAGTAGGTGCTCACTTCATTCCTCTCAAAGTCCATGTTCGGGGAGCCGAACATTGGCAAGTTGACCTTCAGGAAGACCAACTGCTCAACTGTCCAGGGTTGCAGGCGATTGCGATGTGGGCAGACAATGTTGCCCATATGTGAAAAGACGCACTCGTTCTGCACACTCGTTGGTGGGCAGGAGAGGAATGCCTTGGCCACGGAGGAGAGGGCCGGCCAGACCCCCTCCTTCGTGACCCAGTAGTCCAAAGGAGACACTTCCTGCGGCTCGAGGGGCTCAAAAAGATAGTCCCTCACCATCGCAGCACACGTCTTCGCTCTCGGTGCCCTACCGTTCCTAGAGGGGCCAACGACCCGCCCGATGAATGTCACCTCAGCACTCTTCGTGGCGTGAGTCTGGGGGAAAACACTGCCTAGCTGGGGAGGCTGGGGATGAACAACAGCAGTGGAAGTCTCAAATGAGCTGCTTCCACCCCCCTCCTCCTCAACTACCGGCACTGGGCCTCCCCTGACTCTGGAATGACTCTGGAATGCTCGACCTTCTCAACCCGTCTCTTGGGTGAGACGGTTCTCATCCCGAAAGACCCTCGTCTCAGAGACAAAGGCATCCAGGGCTGCTCTCTGCTCCACCATGCGCTCCAGCATGGCGCAGGTGGAGTTCCAGCGTGTGCTGACATCACCGATCAGGCGGTGCCCTGGCACGCCTGTCAGTGTCTGTTTCTCACGCAGCCGATACGAGTCCATATTGCTGCGTGAGAAGTGACCTGTGATGTGCCGACATTTCTGGAGCAGAAGTCGGTACTCATGGGTTGCGGCTAGATACAGATGATCATGGCTTTTCGTCTGTCCCAATGCGTCCTTAACCACAAGGTGGAGAAGGTGGGCCACGCAAGGAAGGCGTTTTAGGCCCTGACGCTGGACAGCCGCCTTGATGTTTGAACCACCATCAGTCACCACGACGCCCATGGCGACGTCCCCGCTGCCTACCCAGCCCTCTAAATGTCGTGAGAGGATGGCTCTGAGAGTGTCCGCCGTGTGCGGCGCGTCGACTGCTTTGGCGTGCAGCAAGGCCCAGCGATAGCTGGCCCAGCGGCCCTGACCCTGCCTGTCACTACTGCCACCCCCACCCAGCTCTCTGGGTTGCCACCAATGCGCAGTCAGGGAGAGATACCCCTCGAACGCATGTTGGGAGCTCCAGATATCTGAGGTGAAATGAACAGTCCCCCCGGCAGCACGGGACAAATGCTCCTTCACCACAGATCTGGTCGCCCTGAAAACAGCTGGCACAATGGTCCTGCTAAGGGTGGTTCTAGCAGGAATTTTGTACCAGGGCGCCAGGTACTCCAGCAACCCCCGCACCCCAGGATTCTCGACCACTGAAAATGGAAGCCCATGGGCGACCGACCTGGCAAGGTTCCAAGTGATCACCCTCCTGCCGTGCCTGATTCCCCCTCTTGGCACAGAGGTGCCCCTACCAAACATCTTAGGCAGAGATGCCTGGCGTCTCTGTTCTCCCACGGAACGCTCCTGGAGATCAGAGGTAGTCGCGATGGGACGGACCTCCTGGCTGGGTGGTGTTGTTGGCCGCTTGGACAACCCAGCACCAGCCTGCTTCTCCCCCTTAAGAAGCACCCCCGGGTGGTGCTTCCGCAGGTGATTCCGCATCCTCCCTGGAGTCAGGTGGGCAGAGTCCTGCCCACGACTGATCTGGGCTCTGCACTGCGCATAACGTGGATCCTCCATAAGTTGGAAATGCTTCCATACTTCAGAGGTGAACGGATGCCCAAACTGACTGGCAGGTTGGGTGTCTGGAGCCACCTCCTTTGAGGTGCTCAGGGCAGACACATTGTGTCTCAGGGTGGCAGGAGGAGCTGGCCGCCGGGGGGAAGTGGGCGGAGATGGAGGCACCTCGTGTGTCTCCATCTCTTCCCCCTCCACCCCATGCGGCCTCCCCTCCTGGCCATCCCCTGAAGGACTGCTGGTGCCCGAAGGAACCGAAGAAGGGGGCTGGTCCTCCTCAACCAGCTTCTCCTCCAGCTCCTGCACGACACTCTGCACCCTCCTTGGGGTGATCATTTTGGACAGAAAACTGTCCCCAAAGCTCATCTCCAAGGAGGGCTGCTCTTGCTGCCCCTCCTCCGGCTGCTGAGGCCAAGCGACATCAGCTGGAGGAGAGACTGCCCGAGCAGCAGACCCCTGTGCAGTGCCAGCACCTAATGGCACCTCTGCTGGGGGCGCCCCAGCAGCAGCCTCAATGAAGGGCCCAAGGAGGGCCTTCTTCATCACACTTTGGCCAGAGGTCGGAGTGCTGGTAGGCGGCTGTGGAGTGGCCCTACGCACAGGTGGGGGGGGAGACCTGGGTCCTCCCCCTCCCCTCCACCTCTCTAGTCTTCTCCTTGGCCTTGCCCCCAGGGCCCCTCTTCTGCTGCCTGTCACTCATGTCACCCTTGGCCAGTCTCACAGAACCTGAACTGAGAGTGGGGTTTTTTACAAACCTAACTCACCACACTGTACCCTGAACCAAAAGGTGCCCTGACTTCTTTTTAAAAACCCTCCCACCAAAGCTTGTTTATTTGTTTTTTTGGTCCCTAACCTGTCCTTCTTTGGGTTGGGGTAGTAGTCTGGTAAAGTTTAGGAGACTAGGTGATCCTGCCTCTACCTGGCTGCAGTTTTTAAAAGGCTACCTTGAGATGAAGGCAATCCTTGCTATATCCTCCTAGTTAAACTTCTCCTAACTAGATCCTGGGACAAACCGGATTTCCTTGCAGACTAGAAATCAGGTGTCCCCTATAATGTGAGAGAAGCTGTGGTTTACCCTATGGAAATCTAAGGATGCACCGGCTTTCAGTGGCTGAATGCCAGATGCACCGCTGCTGCAACCCTAGTCTCTTTAAAAGGGAGCCTGATGTGGCCTAGTAGTCACGCTGCCTTTTATGAGAAACCTAAAATCTTTTTAAAGCACCCCTATCTGGCCGACTTGAATTGTAAAAGGAGATAAAGCCCTAAACTGGATTAATTTTGTTTTAAATTTCAAAAAACCACAATCCCTAAAAACACCCTTATTAGTGGGGCAGCCTATTTAGTGGCCATAGCCAAACCGAGAGCACACTCAGATTCCAAAAATCACTCTATAACAACAAGAAAGTGACCCAGCCCACACACACCCTCGCCAACCCCGACACCAACCAGAGGTAATTTTAAAAAAACAAAACAAAACCAGCAGAATCACAAAAGGCCAAGCAACTCAAGTGTTTAAAAAGTGGCCTTTCACCAATAAGAAAACTCAGGCCAAATCAGTCAACAACAACACCCCCACCCCTAAAACCAGAACCAGGAAAAGGGGGACAAAAGTGGCCTTTTAAACAATGAAAATTAGGCCATACAGCACCCCCCCCCCCAATAACCTGAAGAGAAAAATAACAGCAGCAGCACAACACAGCAGCAACAAATCAAACACTGAATACTTTTAAAACAGTAAAAAACTCAACTTTTAACAATACAGGAACTTTGCCCACCCCCCCCCCCCAAAAAAAAAACCCCTTCACCCTAACCCCAAAAAATCCAAGCCACCCAAATCAGGAGAAGTAAAAGGACACTGCACTTTTAAAAGTCCTCTCACTAAATTAAGATATGGGCAAATTAGCAACCTCCCACCCCAGGCCCCCACCCCCAGCAGACCCTAACCCCAACCCCAAATAGGCTACCCACCCAGTACTCACCCACCCAAATCTGGACAAGTAAAGGGACTCTAGTCCTTTTACCAACAAAAACTAAAACAAGAGCCCCAAAACTGTCTTACCTTGTCTTCTCTACTCCAGGGAAGTCTGGTAAGGCTGAGTGAGAGAGCAGCAGGCAGCAGCTGAAGCCAAGGGCCAGCCAGCAGCAGCACAATCTCTCACACCAACCCACATACACCAACACAGCAGCAATGGAGGAGTCCAGCCAGGAAGACTCCTTAAAAAGGTTCTCTGGCCCTACAGAGAGCAATTTCAAAAAATAACACTGCTCTCTGATTGGCCAGACAACAGTGCTTACTTGGATACCCAAGTAAGCAAAAGATCAAAATAACAACAATGTAGCTGATGGCTGGGCCATCAGCTACACAACAGCCCTGCAAAGCATGCATTTGCAATGCATTTTGCAAATGCATGCTTTGGATTGGCTGCTGGGGCTCCTCTTCCCCCTCCCCCCCGATCCCAGGGAGGCTATGGGAGAGGCGGGAAGAGGCTACTAAAGGCGGGAAAGTAGGCAAGCAGCTCCCCTGAGGCTGCAGAAGCTACTTCTCGCCTTTTCCATTGACAGCCGTATACTTCCAAATAGCTATTCGGCAGTATACGGCGAGCCGTATTCGGCTTCCGCATAATTGGCCTCAATGGGAATCGGCTACAGCCAATTCCGTATACAGCCGAATCAGTGGTGATTCGGCTGTATATACGGTTCGGCCGAACCGAATGCACATCCCTAGTAAGTACCCTCTGGGGAATGTGTGGGGAGAGATGGTCCCTAAGGTAAACAGGTCCTCAGCCATATAGGACTTTATAGTGAATCCAGTATAATATTGGCAGCCAGTGCAGTTCCTGCAGCTCCAACTGAATGTGCTCCCACTTGAGGAGCCGCAATAGTAGCCTAGCTGCCGCATTCTGCACTAGTTGCAGTTTCCAGGTTCGAGACAAGGGCAGCCCTATGTAGAGGGCATTACAGTAGTCCAGTCTCGAGGTGACAGTTGCATGGATCATAGTTGCTAGGTGTGCTTGTAGAAACCTTTAATTTATTTCCTATAGCACACCTAGGCTGATTCCACATTTGGTGTTTCACTCCGGGGTTGTTCCATGTGGGCTCGATTTCCTGATTCTGCATTAGAGGATTTCCCCCGGATTCAATTCCCAATCTGTTCCATGTTTTCTGATTCCGCATTACCGCTGCTCAGGGAGTTCCCCCTCCCTCATATGTTTCCCTTTTTTTTTTTTACAAGCATGCGTGTTTGCGTTACAACAGAACGTCTTTGTTTGCATTACAACGTAATGCCAGAGGCATAATACTGGCAAAGTCACGTGTTTTCCTTTCGCCCTGCCATTGGCAGGTTAAGCACCATGAAATCTGAGTTGGCGATCCACTGTTTTTATCCACACATGCTGAATGTTAAGCACACAGTTTTCCATTAAAACCTATAACAAATGCCTAACCGTATAACAAAACAGATGCGTGAAAGGGGGGGGAGAAATATGCAAAGGGGTTAAGGGAGAAAGTTTCCCCAACCTATCAAAAATATAAAGATGTAAACATAATCAAATTTCCGCTCCCGTTTGAGGCCATGGGGGGGGGGATCGATAAAGGTGGCAATCATGCATGTTTAAAGTAGTTCGTGCAACATTGCTTTTTATTTAGTTGCCTTGCAACAATCTTATTTGGAAAAAAATATAGCAGTCAGGATTGATTTTTTTCGGCAGGGGGAAGAACGTAATCGCAATGGTATGGCACATTATCAAATTCACGTGGAATATAGTGAAGAAGGGGGCGGGTGCAAGTAAATGATGCATTCGGAAAAAGAAAATAGCGTTACATCGTTATATTGTTTTCGCGTTGTAATGCGAAATGAGTTGTTTTTTTAAAAAAAATTAATCCATTTCAGGAAAATATTGCATAATTTTCAAAGGGAGTAAAATTGTGGAAGTATGACGAAATAACTGGGCGGAATCATGGGCGTGGAGTTATGTGGGTGTGTTCTACTGATGCAAGAAGTTTGACAGCGCACTGGCTCGAGTTCCACACATAAAATTCTGAGCCTCGGACCGCAGCAAAAAAAAGATCTGGTATTTTGCTGATCTCCTTAATCCGGGGCAGCACCGCTTCGGAGGCGAATCAAACTGCCGCCCCATGTCAAAATGTGTGGAAACCAACATCTGTCCCGGGGGAAACACAGCGTCGAAGCTGGAGCAAAGGCTAATGCGGAATCACCCTCAGAGTTCTCGCTCAGCACACAAGTATTCCCTGGCTCACGGCTCGGGAATTACTGGCTAATTGTACTCTGCATGTAAATCCTTCAAGCAAGTGGGACGTTATTTGCTTTCTCCCTCTGGGAGTGAGAAAGATATGTGGGAGAGACATAAGCAAGGGCCAAAGCGGAGAATTTGTTTTTTCACATGGGGTCCAGACCAAAAGCTCCCGCCTACTCCCTGATCAGTCCAAAGTCAACACATCCCTTTCCCTGAAATGCTGATTCGTTTTCAGCCCTTTCCTTAGACATTTATTAGTCTGATTTAGGCAGTTAGATCATTGGCAAATCCACCCCGTTGATCAAGCAGAACTTCAGAAGACCCTGAGGCAAAACAGAACCCCTTTACAGAAGCGTGGCTCCAACATTAATCACTGGTGAACTTTATTTATTACTGTGTTGTTGCTCCAGTAAGCATTGTTGCCATAAATAAAACATGCCCCCTAGATAGACTATGCTGAACTGAATGTCTGATGAGCTCACAACAGAGAACTGAAGTGTCTGTCAAGTCTGCTCCTGACTCTGGTCAAGCCTGCACACAATCCTTGGTTCAGGGGAAAAGCATCCTGGGTAAAGCCAAACTGTATTCCATTGCTGCTAGCTCAACCTCTCCTCACCCCCTCCTTTTCCTTTGTTATGTAGCCTTGCTTTGAAATGGGAATATGTGAACAGTATTATCGTGCCTTCTCAGGCTTGGCATCGGGGGAGGTTGGAGCCAAGAGACACTCAAGGCCAAACCAGGCCTGGGAAAGAAATCGTAACATCAATGTGTGAATGTGCCCTGCATAGTACCCCTCCCTCAAGAATCCCTTTGAAGTGTACCTTATATGATTGCATTCTACTGTATGATCTTTAGTCTTTCAATCTTACTGTAGTCAAGAACCATATCAATAAACTAGATACTTTGTTTCTACAAAGACTCGTTATTGAGTCTACCGACTTGACAGTGTCACCTGAAGACTGCCCACCATTACCACTGCTCTTGTTGTGGGGAAGCAGGTTGTACAGGAAAGAATGTATGATTCTTGTTGTTGCTGTTGTCATAGTTGTCATCATCAACATCTTCAGGGCTTTTTTTGTAGCAGGAACTCCTTTGCATATTAGGCCACACACCCCTGCTGTAGCCAACCATTCTGGAACTTACAGTAGGCCCTGTAACCATGAGCCTTGTAAGCCCTGTAAGCTACATCAGGGAGGTGTGGCCTAATATGCAAACGGATTCTTGCTATAAAAAAAGCCCTGTCCTTTCCCATAAATCTAGATTCCCCAGCAGTCATTCCTTACCAAAGTTGAAGTCCAGGGGTACTTTAAGATGAACAAAGTCTTATTCAAGGTATAAGATTTCATTTGCCAACACAAAGTGTGGATGCACGTGAAAGCTTATACCTTAAATAAAACTTTGTTGGTCTTGGCCCTGGACTGCCCCTGGACTCAAACTTTGTCCTGCTACTTCAAATGAACATGGTTACCTATCTGAACCAGTCTTTCTGTCAGAACTTGTAACTTTCCTATATGCTATATGCAGCCGGGCACCAACCGGCAGCCCCGGTGGCGGGGGATGGAGCGAGGGTCCACGAGCTCCAGATCACATTCGATGGGAATGGAGACGAGGTGGAGTACTTCACCATCCAGTGCAACAACTTCTTCACCCATTGGGGCGTGAGCTACCTGACGGAGGCAAGTCGAGTAGACCACGTCGCCTCCAAGCTAAAGGGGGCCGCGAGGAAGTGGTATGTGGGGCTATACACGGGAAGGAGACCCGAGCTGGCGACAGTGGCGGATTTCCTCCAGGCGATGCTGTGGCAGTACGGCGACCCCCTGAGAGAAGAAAAGGCCATCAAAGCCCTCCAGAGAATCGAGCAGGGAAACCGCACCACCTGAGAGTATGCTACCGAGTTTATGGCGCACTGCGCGGCAGTGAGAGGCTGGAGCGAGCTGATGAAGTACACGGCGTTTAAGAACGGCCTGAACGCCAACATACTCGACCGGTGCTACCACCAAGGCAGACCCGATACCCTGGTCGGCTGGATCCAACTGGCCGGAGAGGTGGAAACGAACCTGCAACACGTCGGAATCCGCCGCCAACAGCAACTGGGGAGGAAAGGGGGAAGGCCGAGTACCCCGGTGACCAAACCCGAGGGGAAGAAGGTGCCCACCACCTCCACCCCAGTGGGGGTGGGGAGGAGATGCTTCAGGTGCAGGGATCCGGGGCACCTGGCCGCCAACTGCCCCGAGAAGCCGCAACCCTCCACCCCGCCACCCAAGCCGTTCGCGACCACCCCGAAGAAAGGGGGGCGAGCTAAAGAGCCCAGTCGGGGCGCTGTCACCACATCCATGGCGATTGACGAGGATATTATAACCATCGCAGAATCGAGTGAGGAGTCGTGGGACCCCGAGTCGGCGGGAAACAACAGCGACCTGCTTTAATAGGTGCCACAAAGCAAGTCCGGGAAGCGCCGGCACCAATGACGGTGAGAGTTACCGGGGAACTGTTATTTATGGCCGTGACTTTATTGAACCCCAACTTAAACCAATTCATGTACGCCCGGGCCCTAATAGACTCAGGGTGCACTAGGGACATTATCACCCCCCGCCTCGTAGAGGCGCTTGGGCTAGCCAAGTCCCCGTTACCCCACCCAATCCAATTTGAACAGATGGATGGGTCAGTGATGAAAGGGGAGCCCTGCACCGAGGAGACCCAAGCGGTTCCAGTAGGGACCGAGGATCACTGGGGGATCGAGATGTTTGTGATAGCCCCCTCTTCCTCCTTCGATGTAGTGGTGGGGGCGGGCTGGTTAGCGAGGCACCAGCCAGATATACAGTGGGAAGCACAGGTTGTGCGCTTCCCAGACTGGCGGTGCGAGCACCACCGCTGGCAGAAAGAATGGGGTCCTAAAGCGCCACCTCAGAACGAACGGCTATGCCTGACCATAGAGGAGGTAAAATCGATTCCCAAAGAATACCGAGACTTGAGAAGGGCTTTTAGCGAGGAGGAGGCAGACGAACTGCCCCCCACCGCCCAACTGACTGCGCCATTGAACTAATACCAGGGCAGGAACTACCAAAAGCCAAGCTTTACTCGATGGGCTGGGCGGAGAAAGCGGAACTGAAAAAGTTCATAGACAAAAATCTGAAGCGGGGGTTCATCCGCCCCGCCACGGCCCCCCATGCAGCCCCCGTCCTATTCCGCAAGAAGAAGGATGGCAGTTTGAGACTTTGCACAGATTTTCGCGGGATAAACGGGATTTCCATGTCAAATGCTTACCCGATCCCACTGATAAAAGACTTACTAAGTACGGTGGCGGAGGGCAAAATATTTACCAAGCTCAACCTCCGCGATGCGTACATTAGGGTCCGGATCAAGGAGGGAGACGAGTGGAAGACGGCGTTCAACACGCCGATGGGACAGTTTGAATACCTGGTGATGCCATTTGGGTTGCAAGGGGCGCCGGGAGTGTTCATGAATTTTATCAATGAAGTGTTAAGGGAATACCTGTATAAGGGGGTGGTGGTGTACCTGGATGACATCATTATTTACTCCAAAGACCTAGAATCGCATGTACCGTTGGTTAGAAAAGTGTTGACCACCCTGTATCAAAACAAACTGTATGCCAAATTAACCAAATGTGAGTTCCACAAAACGGAACTAGATTACCTGGGGTTCAGAGTGTTGGGAGAAGGGCTAGCAATGGACCCCGCAAAAATCCAGGCAGTACTAGATTGGGAGCCGCCCCGAACCCGACGGCAGCTACAATCTTTTCTCGGGTTCGCAAATTTTTACCGCGGGTTCATCAAGGGGTTCGCCCGGGTCATGCTACCCCTCACGGAACTACTCAAAACAAAAGGGAAGGGGGAGGAAGCAAAAAAGCCCGGGGCGCGCCTGGCATGGTCACCAGAGTGCCAACGCACGTTCGATGAATTGAAAAGACTGTTCACAAGCAAACCAGTATTGGCCCACCCGAACGAGCTAAAGCCGTTCGTGGTGCAATGCGACGCCTCTGACGTCGCGGTGGGGGCAATATTGATGCAGAGGGACGACGAGGGGGGGCTGAGACCCTGCGCATACATTTCCCACAAATTCTCAAACGAACAGAGAAACTGGTCAGTGTGGGACAAAGAAGCCTTTGCGGTCACATTCGTTCTAAAAACATGGCGATCATGGCTAGAGGGAGCCCGAGTCCCCTTTGAAATTTGGACAGACCACAAAAACCTCAAGGCGCTAACCGGCCGGCGCAAGCTCACCGCCAAACAAATACGGTGGGCGGGGTTTTTCACTAAATTCGACTTTATGCTCAAGCACGTCCCCGGGACTAAAAATTTCTTGGCCGACGCACTCTCACGCATGCCCCAACATGACAGCCAAAGAGAGGAAGTGATAGACTCACTCATTCCCCCCACCCAAGTAGCAGGCGGAGTCACTACCCGGTCAGGGAAAAAGACAGGGACTCCGGAGCCAAAAGAAAAGGAACGCTTCGCGGCCGAAACAGAGGCGGAGGGAGGGGAGAGGCCAGAGGGCATTCAGAAGGGGGAAGGAGGGCTGTGGTATTACAACGGAAAGATCTATGTGCCGAAAAGCCTGCGGGGCGAGGTCCTAACGCAATGCCACTCCAACCGCCTAGCAGGGCATTTTGGCTACGTAAAAACGCTCAACCTGGTCACCCGACAATTCTGGTGGCTGCACCTGAAAAGGGATGTGTCAGAATTTGTAGGCTCCTGCCCGACATGCATCATGACCAAACGAAGGGGGGGGGGGAAACTACCGGGCCACCTGATTCCACTACCTACCGCGACCCGACCATGGGCGGTGGTATCAATGGACTTCATAGTAGAACTGCCCCCTTCCCAAGGGAAAACAGTGATCCTGGTGGTAGTGGACACCTTCTCAAAACAAGCCCATTTCATCCCGTGTAAGCAATTGCCCACAGCCAAGAAGTTAGCCTATTTGTTTTTCAATCACGTGGTCCGGCTCCACTCCTTCCCTGATAAGGTAATTAGTGACTGCGGGCCACAGTTCGTTGCCAACTTCTGGCGGGAGTTTTGTAAAATCGCAGGGATAGAGCAGGGGCTTAGCTCCGCCTACCACCCGCAAACGGACGGCCAGACGGAGAGGGTCAACGGGCTTCTAGAGCAGTACCTCAGGTGCTACGTCAACTACCAGCAGTCAAACTGGGTGGAACTCTTGGCATTCGCAGAGTACGGGTATAATAACAGTTTGCACAGCTCCACAAAGACCTCGCCTTTCCAAATAGTCAACGGGTATGAGGGCAAGCCCTTCCCTCACCTCCCCCTTCCAGCTGGGGCCCCTGGGCAAACCTCTTGTCAGCAGTGGTGGGAGGGAGTCCGCCAAGGGTGGGAAGTAATACAAGAAAACCTGGAAAAGGCCAAGGAGGAGTACAAACGGCATTTTGACCGAAAGCACTTCCCGCAGTGGGAATTTAAGGAACGGGAAAAGGTGTTCCTGTCAACTAAGAACCTCCCGCTGCCCCAAGCCTGCCGGAAACTAGCCTACAAGTATCTGGGCCCCTTTAAAATAAAGCGGGTGATCAATGAGGTGACCGTGGAGCTGGAGCTGCCCAAGCTACTGAGTAAGATCCACCCTGTTTTTCATTGCAGCCTTCTTCGCAAAGATCCTGGAGCTACATCCTGGCACCCTCGCCCTCCAGAGCCACCTCCTACTCGAGTGAAGGGCCAGAGCCACCATGAGGTGCAGGAGATCCTAGACTCCAGGATCAGGCGGGGGGTACTGTACTACCTGATTCGGTGGAAGTACTTTCCCCCGAGCTGTGACGAGTGGGTCAAGGCCAGTGATGTATCAGCCCCGCAGCTGCTTAAGAAATTCCACCTACTGTACCCACACAAGCCCAAACCGAAGAGCTTAGGGGGGGCAGTATGTCAGAACTTTCCTATATGCTGTTAGCCTAACTGACTCCATATTGTAGCCAGATACTAACTCAATGTGCTCTCAGCCAGACCGCTACACATTTCAAACAAACTGTGATCACTGAAGGGTGGCAGATAGCCTCTGGCCAACATCTGCAGGTGCCCTTTGAAGCCGGCCGGCCAGGACATCTCAGCAAGACTCCATCCTCCCTTGCTGATAACAGACCCTGGGAAACAGACAGTTGTCTCTAGCCATGTGAAAGATCGTTTTATTGTTGCTGCCACAACCACATAAAAATGTAACCAATGCTAACTTCGTTATCAGTGTTATTCTGTGCCTTCAGTACTGTAATTCTCAATAAACGTCTATACTTTTGTAACAAAGTCCTAGGCCTCGTTTGAAGTTCTTCCAGTTCTGACACTTTCCTTTAAAGAAAAGTTCTGAATCCCATCTCACTAGGGTGTGTTCTCACATGCATGTCCATTGTAAAAGGCCCTCCTATGGCACAGAAGTAAAAAGACCTGAGATTTTAATTGTAGCACTTGATCTGCTATAATCAATATAATATCTAATTCTCAACATGGCCCCATCTGTGGATACTTAAATCCAGCAACTGGAGCCATGAACAGACAAATCTTTCTATGAACCTAGGATTGCCTTCATCCGTTGCTGCCTTGGCCATCCCCTCCTCCGCCTTGGCCTTGGGGGTCGGGTGTGTGTGACAGAGGACAGTTTGACAAGAGCCAGTTTGATGTAGTGGGTTAAGTGTATGGACTCTTAACTGGGAGAAATGGGTTTGATTCCCCACTCCTCCACTTGCAGCTGTTGGAATGGCCTTGGGTCAGTCATAGCTTTCACAGAGTTGTCTTTGAAAGGGCAGCTGCTAAGAGTACCCTCTCAGTCCTCCCCCTACCTCACAGGGTGTCTGTTACGTAGGAGGAAGTGATTATGAACCACTCTGAGACTCTGAGGTTTGGAATGGAGGGTGGGATATAAATCCATTTACATCATTAACAACGACCACCAGACAGCACAGCCCCCAATGCTGCAGCATTGGCAGCCCCAGCAGCAAGCACTGCCACAGCACCCACCCCCATCAGCTCCTCCTCTTGCCAGGAGCATGTGTGCCCTGCTGGCTGGGCTCCACAGCCTCTCTTCGATGGCTGGCGACTGGCTAACCACTTACAAGGAGGGGAGCCAGGGAGGGAGCAGAGGCAGCTGGCAGAGGCCAGCGGAGACGGAGTCACATGGGGGCACCTAATTTGGCACCCTTGAGGACTAGTGTGCCCTAGGCAATGGCCTAATATCACCTAATGGGCACGCTGGCCCAGCTGACATCCCTACCAAATCCCGAGGTTACATATTTGTACCACTTTTGGATGATGTATGAGCACCACCCTGTCCTAAGACATAAGGTCTGCTTTCACCATATGAACATATGAAGCTGCCTTATACTGAATCAGACCCCTAGTCCATAAAAGTCAGTATTGTCTTCTCAGACTGGCAGTGGCTCTCCAGGGTCTCAAGCTGAGGTTTTTCATGCCTACTTGCCTGGACCCTTTTTTGGAGATGCCGGGGATTGAACCTGGGACCTTCTGCTTCCCAAGCAGATGCTCTACCACTGAGCCACCAGTCCTCCAGTGAAAGGTGCCAATGGTTACAGATCTTCCCCATGTTTCCCTCAACCTAACAGTCCTTTCCAACCAGTAATGAAGAAGAAGAAGACTGCAGATTTATACCCCGCCCTTCTCTCTGAATCAGAGACTCAGAGACTGGCTGAGAGCCAGTTTGGTGTAGTGGTTAAGTGTGCGGACTCTTATCTGGGAGAACCAGGTTTAATTCCCCACTCCTCCACTTGCAGCTGCTGGAATGGCCTTGGGTCAGCCATAGCTCTTACAGGAGTTCCTTGAAAGGACAGCTGCTGTGGAGCCCTCTCGACCCCACCTACCTCACAGGGTGTCTGTTGTGGGGGGGAGAGTTCTAGGAGAGAGAAGGGCGGGTATAAATCTGCAGTCTTCTTCTTACAATCTTCTATGTCTTCTCTCCCCACAACAGACACCCTTTGAGTTGGGTGGGGCTTAGAGTGCTCTCACAGCAGCTGCTCTTTCAAGGACAACTCCTGCGATAGCTTTGGCTAACCCAAGGCCATTCCAGCAACTGCAAGTGGAAGAGTGGAGAATCAAACCCAGTTCTCCCAGATAAGAGTCCGCACACTCAACCACTACAGCAAACTGGCTCTCCAAATGGGACCTGTGTTTAGGAGCCATGCAGATGGGAAGGCTGCAGCAGGAAAGGGGATGAAATCTCCCTTTCTGCTTCTTCTGCCTCCACCTGGTTCAATTACACAGGATGAACATGCACCATTTAATTCATGCACAATGGGAAAGACACAGCTGTGAGGAAAATTAATCTTGGCTTTTACATTTCAAAGTAGCCATAGAACAATGGAGTCACAGAAAAGGCTCCATGCGGTAAAAAATAAAGGTTGTGCTACCTTAGATTGTTAAGATTCCTTTTGACCAGGGGAGTAGCTTTGGAGAGCTGCCCTCACCTGCTTTTCATACAGCAAAGATTAAACTGGGATCTCCAAAGGGAAAATGGTAACTGAATGTCAAAGGGTAAATTGCATTGGCTTTGACAACTACGAATGGGTGAAATCATCACAGCCCTGACAGCGGGTTTTCAAGCTCCCAACAGCAGCTGCCCCGGGAAGAAGAGATCTTGAACTACCCAGTTGCCTAGCAGAAAATTGTATTTGGTTGTTTCACTCTGTGAAGACTGATTCTTTCTCTCTCCCTTCCCTGCCCAGTATCCTGGTTTTTTGTTTTTAAAAAAGAGGATGTGGGTCAACTGTACTTGTTGAACTTAACAAGTGACACCTTTGGAGATTGGGATCTACTGATGGTTTCAGGGCTGGAATTCTAGCAGGACCTCCTCTGCATATTAGGCCAAACCCCCTGATGTAGCCAATCCTCCAAGAGCTTACAAAAACTAGTCCAGCACTCTTAACCACTACATCACATTGGCTCTCCCATTCTCTGGCTGGGATGAGATTACTAAGGAAGTCATGACACAGAGGCAGGCAATGGCATACCACTTCCGAATGTCTCTTGCTTTGAAAACCCTACAAGTTTTCACCACATCTTGGTTGTTACTTGACAGCAAAATACAAAACAAAACTGAAATTCAATAGCCAATGCAGGATTCCTTTCTCCTAAGCTTACATAGTCAGTTTAAGGAATAATTTGCAGCAGCCTGATTTAAAAACACAGAAACATGGATTCTAGCTTATAAATAATGCTAGGATAATTCATAGTCAGAAAATTTAGGAATGTATATAAAATAACTCAAATATATATTGAATCGAACCATTATATATTAGTTACATTAATACTAATGTAATTAATATATGGCTTCTTGATATTACATTATGAATACACAATTGTCCAATAATACTAACACACTAATACACAGGTTTTTGTTTATATTTGGATTGTGAACAACACTTAGTATTTTGAAGTACTGTAGAAAGGATGATGACTATAATAATTAAATTACTGTGTTAGGAAAGTGATCCAGTGTAAGAATTTAAATTGATGGATCACCTGTCTTTTGACAAATTGAGCGCTTAATGAAAATTAAACAAATTGACATATAAACATATTTTCAATATAACTGCCCTTTTAAGATACTGAAGAAAGTTTAAGGTAGCTTACAATTCAACACACAAAACTAACATTCATTATTAGAAGAGGCTATCATTTATATTTCCTTATTATGGAAACATACCAAAACAACAACAAAAAGCCTAAACATTGATATGGCCACTAATTAAAACAAGGTACCACTAATCAATCAATAAAAACTTTTGGTGATTAATCCAGCAGTTCTCAAACGTTTTGGTATGGAGACCCACAAGTACAAAATTTACTTGGTATAGCGGCCCATCCAGGGCCAACCCCAGATTTTTGGGCACCTGAGGTGAACTTTGACCTTGTCCATCAGTCCAGCATTGCATTTTCTATAGTGACAAACCAGATGTTGCTGAGAAACTGACAAACATCACACAAGGGGCACAACTGCCCCCAAACAAGTGGCATTCCATTTCCCCCTCTGTCCAGTTAATACCATAAAATTACTAGCTGCCGGACAATTTTTCCTCCTCATTGTCACAAAGGGGGGTGGAAAGGGAGAATGGGAGATATTGACAAGGAAGATGTCTGTTATGTCTTGAAGCATACTTCATTTCCCTCCAGGATTCTGATGCCTACATTTCGATTGGCTGTTCTGTTAGAACCAGCCAATCAGGACACAGCATTTATCTCAGGAAATGCAAATGAAGGCTCCTGGAGAGACCAATAGGGTGGATTTCTGCCCACATAAGGGGGCATGTTTAACTCAGCCCAAATAAGAAGTGGTTTTGTGTATTTGTGTTCAGTTCTGCTCTTGTTGAATAAATGTTCTTACTTATCCCAAGCTGGCTGAACTCACTATATAATTGAAGACGAGGAGAAGAAGAATGATACAAAGGGTAGGAGTGGTCATTAGAGAGGACAGGCCCAGAACCCACTTCCAGGTCTCCACAACCCACTTTTGGGCCCAACCCACAGGTTGGGAAGCACTGGATTAATCTACTGATGAATTTAATTAAACTTCTAGCCATAGGCTCCATCCAAGTTAAAGGTAGTCAAGATTAGGTTCCACTGAACTCAATAAGTGAAGTAAGTTGTAACTCAATCAAATGCTCTTGTGTTCAGAGGGAAGTCATCACAACTAAATTTAGCTTGATTGCAGTTCTAAATTGCCTATCCTCTCCATTTTAAAAATTCTTCCTATGGCAGATCTATTTAAGTTGTATCTCTCCAAGCCTGGCACAAACTTGTAAAAGAGTAAGGTTACAAATGAAATGCATCAATACATGGTTGGTGTGTATGCACAGAAGGACGATATCTGGCCTCATGTTGGGCAGGAGCTCACAGGAGCAGAGATTTGGAACCTCTAAATTTTATTGTGCTCTTTCTTTCTTACACCCCCCCCCCCCATTCTGGTTTCTGGGCTCCATCGTTCAAACCTCCTGTGAGAATTTTGCTGAACTCTAAGATTTGACAAACTTTTTAATATTTCCCCCCATAAAAAATGGGAAAATAACCTATAATATAGTGGGTTCAATGCATGGAGGAGACGAGGTTGCAGTGATCATAGCTCCTTATTCATTTACAGCATGGTAACGAGTAAACTATAAGACTGTTTTACTAGGCCAACTATATACAGTTCAGGGTTCCCTTGCCATTGAGTCATTTAAACAAGCAGCAGGCCTGTGATTGGAGCAGTGTGGCAGGGATTTGGATCCTACAACTCATTGTTCCCTAGGGTTGCCAAGTCCAATTCAAGAAATACCTGGGGACTTTGGGGGTAGAGCCAGGAAGTGTGTGACAAGCATGATTGAACTCCAAAGGGAGTTTCAGCCATCACATTTAAAGGGACTTTGTTGTTGTTCAGTCACAAAGTTGAGTCCGACTCTTTGCGACTCCATGGACAAAGTCACACCAGGCCCTCCTGTCTTCCACCATCCTCCGAAATCTGCTCAAATTCGTGTTTGTTACATCAGTAACACTGTCCAGCCATCTCATCTTTCGCTGCCCCCTTCTTCTTTTGCCTTCTGTCTTTCCCAGCATCAGGGTCTTCTCCAGTGAGTGCTCCCTTCTCAATTGGTGGCCAAAGTATTTGAGCTTCAGCTTCAGCATCTGACCTTCCAGGGAACAGTCAGGGTTGATTTCCCTTAGGACTTACTGATTTGATCTTCTTGCAAGCCAAGGGACTCTCAAGAGTCTTCTCTTAAAGGAACTGCACATCTTTAAAATGCCTTCCCTCCATTGGTAATAATTGGGGTGGGTGGGGGGGATGGGCTCCCTCTGGGTGTCCTGCCCCCCAGGGAAAGTACATGCCAATACATCGCCTCTCCTTTCCTGGTGTAGTGAACGCTGCGTGGTCACTGTCTGGCTATGCCTGGCAGATGGTCACTGCAATGGCCTCTCCTACATTACTGCATCCTTGGCAACACCTTCTTGCTGGTCCCCCCCGTTTTCACAGAGTTTGCCACGTCATGGTGTGACCGAATGTCCGGCGGTATAACTGGATGGGCAGGTTAGGCTCACCAACCTCGCCAGCCAAGAGAAGGAAAACTCTAACATCAAGCCCGGGCAGACAGAGCTCATTAATGTAACATCTACCACCTGGAGGACTCGCTGCCGGTGTCCCGGCTTACTGGGCCATGGCAGATGACCCCATGGTGAAAGGGTGGAGCCAGTACTGTGCACACTGCGCTTCACCTAAAAATTCCTCTGCGCAGGCCTGAAGGGTATCCACATCCACAACCCACAACATACCAAGTCCTGCAGCGATGGGCAAGGGGCGAAACGGAAGGTGGAAGATGCCACTGGAAGCCACAGTCCCGATCCTGCATGTAGGCGGTTCAGGGTATTGGTCGCCTGATGCTGACCCAGAGACGAAAGCATTTTTCGGCAGCACCCTGAACGACCAAGCAGCCCTATTTAGGGACAGCACTGCTTGCTCCGTATGGAGAGGGGGCCTAGAAAAGGTGGCCTAAACAAAGCTCATCTCCTCCCCCCCAGTTGGCTAGCCGCGGTCAACGGGCATCCTTATATAATAATAATAATAATAATAATAAATTTTATTTATACCCCGCCCTCCCCTGCCGAAGCAGGCTCAGGGCGGCTAACAATACGGTGACCAATGGTACACCAACAATAAAACAGTTACATTAAAAACATTAAATTAAACATTAAATTAACCTTAAAAACCAGAATTAAAACAATTAACTAAAACATTTTTGACGCTATCCTTGACACTCTTCTAGTTGATGTTGATGGCGGATTTCAGTTATTCATAAGCTAATTTAAAAAGGGTGGTCTTGCAGGCCCTGCGGAACTGATCAAGGTTCCGCAGGGCCCGCACCTCCTCTGGGAGTTGGTTCCAGAGATGTGGGGCTGCGGCCGAAAAGGCCCGAGAGCGAGTATTCTGTAGTTTAATTTGTCTTGGCCCAGGGGTAGTCAGTCTGTTCTTTCCTACTGACCTCAGTGCTCTCTGGGGTTCATACGAGGAGAGACGGTCCTTCAGGTAGGCTGGTCCTCGGCCATATAGGGCTTTAAAGGTGATAACCAGCACTTTGTACTGGACCCGGTATACAATCGGTAACCAGTGCAGTTCGCGTAGCCCCGGCCGCACATGTTCCCATCTTGGGAGACCAAGTAACAGCCTGGCCGCCGCGTTCTGCACTAGCTGTAACTTCCGGGTCCGGCACAGAGGCAGCCCCATGTAGAGGGCGTTACAGTAGTCCAATCGTGAGGTGACCGTCGCATGGATCACCGTTGCTAGGTCCCGACGCTCCAGGAAAGGGGCCAACTGCTTTGCCCGCCTCAGATGGAAGAAAGCTGACTTGGCAGTGGCTGTTATCTGGGCCTCCATTGATAATGAAGGCTCCAGTAAAACACCCAGACTCTTCACCTGCTGCGCCGCCTTTAGCTGCACACCATCGAAGGTCGGGAGAGATATTTCCTCCCCTGGAGCGCCGCGACCCACACAGAGAACCTCTGTCTTTGCCGGATTCAGCTTCAGCCCACTCAGTCTAAGCCACGTTGCGATAGCCTGTAACGCCCGATCCAGGTCTTCCGGGGGGGAGGCGGGCCGGCCGTCCATTAGCAGATAGAGCTGGGTGTCATCTGCATATTGGTGGCAACCCAGCCCAAACCTCCTGGCAATCTGGGCAAGGGGGCGCATATAGATGTTAAATAACATCGGGGAGAGGACTGCTCCCTGAGGCACCCCACAATCTAGTGTGCGCCTCTGGGATCGTTCACCCCCGATCGCCACCCTTTGTCCCCGACCCCTGAGGAAAGAGGAGAGCCATTGTAAAGCAGACCCCTTAACCCCAATGTCGGCGAGGCGGTGAATCAGTAGCCGATGGTCGACCGTATCAAATGCAGCCGACAGATCTAATAACATCAGCACTGCTACACCGCCTCGATCCAGTTGCCGTTGGAGGTCATCTGCCAAGGCGACCAAGACCGTCTCCGTCCCGTGGCCCGGTCGGAAGCCAGACTGGCACGGGTCCTTACTTGCGGTCGAAAAATAACAACAAAGAAAAGGCATGCACCTGCCTCACAAAGTGTGCAAAGACTAAAGCTTGCGTGTTGGAACATCAGAACAATGCTTGACACAGTAGACAGTGGTCGCCCTGAACGACGCTCTGCTCTAGTTGCCCACGAACTTCTCAGGTTGAATATTGACATAGCAGCTCTCAGTGAGGTCCGTTTCCCTGAGGAAGGTAGTCTTCAAGAACACGGTGCTGGCTATACCCTCTACTGGTCGAGGGTAAGTCAAAGGCTGAGAGCCGCCTTTCTGGCATTGGCTTCATGGTCAGGAACTCCATTGCCTCTAAACTCGAAAACCTGCCAACAGGTCACTCAGATCGCATCATGTCTATGCGCCTCGCACTTCAAAACAAGCAGCATGCAACACTCTTCAGTGTGTATGCCGCAACCCTTCAAGCAGATCCTGCAGAAAAGAACAAGTTCTATGCTGATCTACGTAACCTTGTACAAAGTACTTGTCACCTGCTGGGAACAAGGCAAACTACCACAGGACTTTCATGATGCAATCATCATCACTCTACATAAGAACAAAGGGGGAAAGTCAGACTGCTCCAACTACCGGGGGATAACCCTGCTCACCATCGCAGGCAAAATCCTTGCTAGAATACTCCTGAACAGACTGGTGCCCACCATTGCAGAAGAACTCCTCCCAGAGAGCCAGTGTGGCTTCAGAGCTAACAGGAGCACCACAGACATGGTATTTGTTCTCAGGCAGCTCCAAGAGAAATGCAGGGAACAGAACAAAGGTCTATATGTGACTTTTGTCGACCTTACCAAAGCTTTTGATACCGTTAGCAGGAACGGCCTGTGGCAAATCTTGGAACATTTAGGATGTCCTCCAAGGTTCCTCAGTATGGTCATCCAGCTACATGAAGACCAGCGAGGACAAGTCAGACACTGCAACGATCCCTCAGAGCCCTTCCCAATAGGCACAGGTGTAAAGCAAGGCTGTGTTCTCGTGCCAACTCTCTTTACGATCTTCTTTAGCATAATGCTTCAAAGAGCCACAGTAGATTTAGATGAGGACGATGGTGTCTACATCCGCTATCGCACTGATGGCAGCCTGTTCAACCTGAGGTGACTAAAGGCCCACTCCAAGACAATGGAAAAACTTATCCAAGAGCTACTGTTTGCTGATGCTGCTGCGCTTGTCTCCCACTCGATATCAGTTCTGCAGCATATGATGTCCTTCTTTGCAGAGGCTGCCAAGCTATTCGGCCTAGAAGTTAGTCTGAAGAAGACAGAAGTTCTCCACCAGCCTGCACCCCAGGAAGATTATCACCCTCCTTGCATCACTGTGTCATGGGTGCTGGGGACCCTGCAGAGGAAGACGAGTCTGCCAAGGAAACTGTACCCCTGCCACCTGCACCAGTACCCCTGCCTCCTGCTGAAGAAGATCCCAGCCCCCCTGCCTCGCCCTCTCGGGTGGCTCGTGTGCGTGACCGCCTACGTCAGGACCTCAGGGATAGGAGGAGGGCGGCACGCTCACAAGCAAGATGCTCTCTGAGTCCTGAGTTTTGAGAGGATTCTGGCCCTCCTAAGAGCAAGGATGCTTGAGTTGTAACAGGATCCTGGCTGCCTCCCAGAGCCAGCAATTAGCCCAAATGGGCAACAGCCAGCAGAGGGCTATATAGCTGTGGGCTTTGGGAGGAGGCTTTGTGGAAGCAACTAGTCATCTCCCTGACGTTCTAGCATCCACTCCGGCTTGACTTTGGTTCCTGACTCCCTGACTTTGGCTTTTGACTTCTGGACTCCCTGACCTCGGCTTCTGGACCTCGGACCTGCAATACTTGCACAGCGATTTGGATTTGGCACCTCGGACACTCCTGCTTGCTGGCTACAGACCTCGGCCTGCCTCTGGACTTTGCCTGACCCGGCCCCAGCCGTGACACACTGTGGGTGAATCAGTACTGAAGACAGTCCAGCAGTTCAGCTACCTGGGGTGCATCATCTCCTCAGATGCCAAGATCGACAAGGAGATTGACAATAGGCTGGCAAAGGCAAACCGTGCATTTGGCTGACTGCATAAAAGAGTGTGGAGCAACAAGCATCTGAAAAAAAGGCACAAAGATCAATGTTTACAAAGCGGTTGTGATGACAACCCTCATCTATGGCTCCGAATCGTGGGTTTTATACCGTCATCACCTGCGACTCCTTGAGCGCTTTCATCAGCGCTGCCTTCGCACCATCCTCAACATCCACTGGAGTGACTTTGTGACCAACACTCAAGTCCTCAAGCGGGCGGAGGTTACAAGCATCGAGGCATTGTTGTTGAAGACACAGCTGTGCTGGGCAGGGCATATCTCCAGGATGGAAAACCACCGCCTTCCCAAGATTGCCCTGTATGGAGAACTTTCCGCCGGCCATCGAAATAGAGGGGCACCAAAGAAGAGGTACAAGGACTCCTTGAAGAAATCCCTTCGTACCTGTTGCATTAACCATCACCAGTGGTCTGACCTAGCCTCAGATCCCAAAGCATGGAGGCACACCATCCACCAGGCTGTCTCTTCCTTTGAGAACGCACGCATAGCTGGTCTTGAGGACAAAAGGAGATTGAGTAAGAATCGTACTGCTATAGCACCAACCCCAAATCAGACTTTTCCCTGCAGGCACTGTGGCCAGACCTGCCTGTCCCGCATTGATCTTGTCAGCCACCAGCGAGCCTGCAGCAGACGTGGACTACTGCACCTTTCTTAAATCTTCGTTCGCAAAGTCAAGCCGAGGGAGAGAGAGAGAGAAATAATGATGGATAGGGGCACGTTCTTTTGGGGGGTCATATAATTGGACCTCCTAGTCCAATCGTTTTGAAACTTGGCAGGTGTTTTGAGGAGAGGCACTGGATGCTATGCTGAACACCTGGTGCCTCTATCTTAAAAAAAAGCTCCCCCTGAGCCCCAGATACCCGCAGATCGCTCTATTATTCCCTATGGGGACCGTTCTCCATAGGGAACAATGAGTGCCCAGCAGAAATGTCCTCCCCTCCCCCCTTGCTTTCTGATGACCCTGAAGCGTGGGAGGGTCTCCAAACCAGGGGCTCCCCTGCCCCCACTTGGGGATTGGCAACCCTATTGTTCTTTAGACCCCAAGCTCAGGCTAATGAGCCAGGCAGGAACATGGGTAATGCAACATTAGTTCACATACACAACATAACCAAAATATATGAAGCAGACAGATGGAAACTTTCATTATGGCACTGTGGCCGCATAGGAGAAAGCAAATTTAAAACTATGATGGGAGTAAGGTTTTATTATGACAATTACAATTCAAAAAGCATTTTAAATTAGATGCTGAGCTGATATAATTTAGTACACCTCCTGGTTATGTCAGGAGTGTGTGGCATTTGCAAATGAGTTGTGCTAATGACCCCTGGGCAATATCATATCATGCAATTGTGGTCAATGGCATAAATCCACACTTTCCTGGAAACCTGAGGACTTTCCAAAGGAGTCCGTGCAAAGTGCTGAGTCCCATTTTTTAAAGGAAGAAAAAGAGGAACAAGGACATCTTGATTGTGAAGATTAGCCCTGTGATTTATTTCATAATTATTCACAGCACCCAGCATGAATTCTTTGCTTATTTTTAATCAATCATGTTTATTAATGCTATTAATTTTCAAACTGTCCCCTGAAAGGCAATATACACAAGCAGGAGGTACAAATTGTTCCATGCCGAAAGATAACCACATGAAGTAGGTTTAGATGTAAAAATGCCACTGGGCTACAGAGCTGTTTAATTCCTCTGGCCAGCCATTAGCTGCTGATGGTGACTTCCTTGAGTCTGTGTGTGGGAGCAAATAGTTCTTCCATACACTCCATAACATCTTTTAAAATGATCTGCTTTCACAGCACGTTTACATATGCATTTTGGAGCTTCTGGCTCTACTTAGTCCCATGTTGCAAAATAGAAGGAAAAGATAAGGGAAGTGACTACTGTTTCCAGGGTTGTCAATGCCATCTTCCAGGTGGGGAGATAGGGAAGAAGAAAGAGGAGGAGGAGGAGGAAAATAAGAAATTGGATTTAAATCCTGCTCTATACTCTGAATTTCAGAGTCTCAGAGTGGTCACAATCTCCTTTACCTTCCTTCCCCACAACAGACACCCTGTGAGGTAGGTGGGGCTGAGAGAGCTCTCCCCAGAAGCTGCCCGTTCAAGGACAACTCTGCGAAAGCTATGACTGACCCAAGGCAATTCCAGCTTCAAACACACCCAGAATACTCAGACCACGAACAGGTAAAGTGTCAGACATATAACACAAAGTCCTTAGGGATAGTTAGTAGACAAGTCCATTCATGCTTTTCCCTCTATTCACACAAAATGGATCCCATTCGATTCACTGAAGAAGATGTTTCTGCTCCGGGATAATGTCAATTAATTAATTATTCTACTGTTTGTACATAAATAAATATTAGTAAGCTTGTGTTCTGAATATTCTGAATGTATTTGAAGCTCTGAGTTACAGGATGATTTTCATGGGGGCAGTGCCTTCCCTATCTCCCCCTCTCTCCGTGATTCTTATTTTCATTGTGTAATGTACTGAGTGACGAGACGTGTTGAAGGCAACATACTTTATTAGCAAGTACATCACAAGAGAGAGAATGGCAGGCCGGGTCCCAATTATATACATGCCCCAGAACAACCCTCCATCAGGCCAGGTCCAATCCTGGTCAGTTAAACTTCACGCCACAGATCTTGATTGGCGGTGCGTATTAGTGAGCTACATCCAGGGACCAGTGAGGTTCCACTGGTTGCCTCTGTAACGTGTGCTGTGCTGTACATAGATATTTGAATGCAGGACATAACACTCCTCCTCCCCTAGTTCAGGACACAAAGTCTTTCAAGTAGGCCGGTGCCCTGCGTTCCTTGGTCGACCTCCTTGGGGTTGATTGGGGAGTTGGTGCGGCCACTGCGGCTGGCGGAGCGGCGGTTTCCCCTTGTTGAGGTGTCGCCGGACACTGACTGGCCGCCGCTTGTTGCTCGTCCAGAGTCTCTTCTCTGGTGGGGTCGTTTCCGCCGCTGTGGTGCTCTTCCACCCGTGCAGTCGATGCAGCTGGCATGGGCAGGGTATTTTCCGGGGGTGTTGCTGTCAGTTCTTCCCCGCTCCCCTCACCCCCTGTGGCGGTTGGTTTTTCTGGCAAAGTGCAGCGACGCAACTAATCGATATGCCTCCTGAGAACCTGGCCCCCCTCTGTCGAGACCTCGTAGGAGTGGGACCCGGTCACCCACAGCACCCGGGCGGCCAACCACTCCGGGCCGCTTGCAAAGTTTTTAGCATACACCAGATCCCATGGAAAGAACCTAGTGGCTTCCCTGGTTTCGGGGGAACTGCGAAGGTCTGTGGCCCGATCGGGGTGCAACTGGTCTAGCCTCGTGATTAGCTTCCTTCCTATTAGCAACTCTGCAGGGCTCAACCCGGTGACTGGGTTGGGGGTGACTCAGTTATTGAATAGGAAGGCTGCTAGGTGGTGGTCCCAATCCCCTTGTACGATGCGCCCCAGAGCCTCTTTCGTAGTGCGCACCATGTGCTCTGCTTGGCCGTTGGTGGCCGGATGGAAGGGGGAGGACTGGATGTGGTGTATTAGGTATCTGTTTACGAACTCCCAAAATTCCCGGGAGGTGAAAGCAGTCCCATTGTCCGTGACTAGGGTATCGGGGATACCATGCATGCAAAAGACCCTACGTAGGGCTCTGACCATTGCCGCTGCCATGGAGGTTGAAGCTACTGGAATAACTTCCAACCACTTGGTGTATGCGTCCACCAGAATTCAGATGTTCTTCCAACATAACTTGAAGAAAGATACTTCAATGTTAGTTATATGGGACACCTTCAAAGCATTTTTTAGAGGGATTGCTATCTGCTATTTAGCTAAGAGAAAGAAGAAAAAGACAAAAACTTATCAAGACCTATTGCTACAATTGAAAGACCAGGAAGTACAACAAAGGATAAGAAATACTAAAGAAATAAAACTAAAAATTCAAATTATCCAACACAAAATTAATTTGATTCTTACCGAAGAAGCAGAGAAAAATCTGAAATGGGTGAAACAACACTACTTTGAACACGCTAACAAGACCAGCAGATGGCTTGCCTACAAGCTAAGAAAGGAAAGGGCGAAAAATACTATCTCCTCTCTTAAGAATGGAAATAATGAGGAGGTCTCCCAAATCACTCAAATAAAAGAAATAATACATAACTATTATCAAGATCTATACGCCAAACAGGACATTCCAGAACAACACCAGGAAGAATACTTAGAGCAGGTCCAAATCCAACATTTAACGAAAGTACAAAAAGACAGATTAGAGGAACCGATCTCAATGTATGAAATTAGTGAAGCCCTTAAAAAACAGAAAATTAATAAATCTCCAGGCCTGGACGGTTTGCCTATCAAATTCTTTAGAGCTTTTGAAGAAGTATTGTTAATTCCCTACAAGGAAGTAACAGAAGATATCCAAGAAACTGCTAACATTCCAGTATTATGGAGTGAAGCGATCTCTCTGATTCATAAGAAGGCAACTGATCCCCAAGAGGTCAAAAATTACCGACCTAGATCAGTTTTAAATGAAGACTATAAAGTATATGCCATGATTCTATCCAACAGACTTAAAAATGTAATTTCGTCTGTAATCCATACTGATCAAACAGGATTTATCCCCGGTAGAAAGATGTGCCAGAACATAAGATACTTACTTAATATGTTGGAATATTATCGTCAACACCCAGACAAACAATTTGCAGGCATCATATTAGATGCTGAAAAAGCTTTTGACAAAGTTAACAGGTCTTTTATATTTAAATCACTAAAGGCAATTGGATGTGGCAGGAAGTTTATTCAACTCGTGCAAGCTATCTATGTCAAGCAAAAGGCAAGTATAAAAATTAATGGTCATCTTACGGAAGCGATTGATATTCAACAAGGCACAAGACAGGGGTGTCCACTACCACCACTCCTCTTTATTTTGACCTTGGAACCCCTGATTAACAGTATTCGAGATGATGAGGAAATTAAAGGAATTAAAATTAAGGATAACAGCTTCAAGATCCAAGCCTTTGCTGATGATGTTCTGCTTGCGGTAGAAGATCCCTTATATTCCATAGCCCAGCTTAAGAAGAGACTTCAACATTATAGCACAGTATCTGGTTTTAAGGTAAACTTTCTGAAAACGAAATTCATATCACAAAACATGACAAGGGACCAAATAACTCATCTGGAAAAAGAATCTGGATTTCAGCATGAGAAGAAAGTAAAGTACCTGGGCATATATGTAACCAGTGATTTGAGGTCACTACAAAAGGATAATTACGACAAAATATTAAAAGAAACCCGAGGCTGGCATTCATATCTGTGGTACCAGGCCCCCTTGGGAAACAACATATTTCTAAGACATGTAATAAGGAAGCCTATCTTTAAAGTGTGGAGCAAAATTAAAAAATATCTATTATACACATGTACCCTACTGGGTATCCCCAGTTGAAGCCTCCGCACATCCTAATGTTTATAATTGGGATCTTAATTATAATTATGGAACACTATTAGATAATGCCCATAAACTAAAGTTAGAGGAAGAGAATATCAAATTAGATTGGTGGACCAAGATGCAAATCAATTCAAAATTTCATGTTGATAGAGTAATGGGGTTTTATAATAAATTAAATGAATTGGATATGATTTTACAAGATGATGGAAAACTTATCTCTAAGGTCTATAATTGGCTGTTGAAGAAAAAAATGCAAGACGAGGTAGTTAAAGAGTGTTGGATTAAATGGCTTAAAGATTTCGGTTTTAACATAGAATTGAAGGAATGGGAGGAAATTTGGCGGCAAAATATTCAATTAACTAAATCAGCGATCTTTAAAGAAAACCTTTATAAGATGGCATATCGTTGGTACTTGACTCCAGCTAGATTGGCAAAGATCTACACGAATTATTCCAACAAATGTTGGAAATGTGGTAGAATAAAGGGTACCCTTTTACACATATGGTGGCAATGTAAGCACGCAAAAAAAATTGGGCTCAAATCCATGATTGGTGCCAGAAAATTCTTAAATTAAGATTCTCTCACACTCCTGAGCTCTATTTATTGAGTATTGTTAAAGAGAAGGGTTAAAGGGTTCACATCCTCTCTCTTTTGAAGCTCTCTGTGTGATCTTTGGCCAATCATGTGCACTCAAGTCTAGCCCATCTCACCAGGCTGTTTTGAGGAAATGGGGAAGGAAGATCAATAGGTACTATTCTAAGCTAACTGGGGGGAAAAGGTGGGACAAAAAACATATTAGATAGAACAGAATGGCCCATGGGAATACCAAAGTTGGCCATACTTAATTCAGGATCAAAGTGCAGTTCTTGAACTCTGCATTTGCCTAAATTACAACTGCAGGGTGGTGGATAATTATCATCTTGAGACAAGCTTGTCCTACTAATCTACTGGTGACAGGTCCACGTAATACTTCTCCAACAAAAAGGTACCAAATTAGAAATCTAGCACATTTCACCAACAGGAACATCATCATGAAAGAAATGGACAGGCCTCAGATTCAGTGGGAGCTCACAGGAGCATAGCTCCTGAACCTTTCTGAGAGTTCCACCTCCTCCTTCTGAGAGTTCCACCTCATTGTCCATTGAATAGTAGGTGCAGCTGCATAACAATCCCTGGATGAGCCCCACCTCCTATTTTTCTACAAAATGACCCCTGGAAATGGACAATAGTTTTCAAGAAACCTGAAGGTGGTCTGATGGAACAGTGCACACACATTCAGGGGTTATTTTGTAGAAAAATAGGTGATGGAGCTCATCCAGGGATTGTTATGCAACGGCACATACTATTCAATGGACAAGGAGGTGGAACTCTCAGAAAGGTTCAGGAGCTGTGCTCCTGTGAGCTCCCACTGAATCTGAGGCCTGCTTCTATTGCTTCTGGTAGACAGCTGATGTAGGTTTTAAAAGCTTTTTTTAAAAAAAAAAAATCAAACCTGTCTGACCAGAGGCCATAGTGTGATTACAATTATTATAACACAATGCTTTTGACTTCTGGAAAATAAAGTTGGCAACATCTTAAGTCATCTGTCTCTCTTTTCCTTGTTTTCACCTTTTTTGGATAAATATTCAGATTTTCTCCAGTTGCTTGCTACTAGACAAGGACTAGGAAGCTGGGCTTTTCCAAACATGTGTTAATGGTTATCTGGACATTGTGTTTTGCAGGCAATACAACCAGTTACACAGCATAAGGAAACTCTCAGAACGCTACTCATTATTCATTTTTGTGAGGTTCCTCCTAACGTTGTTTAAAGGTCACGTTTTCTCAATTTGCCCTGCTTATTGTCAACATTTATGCATCCGCATCTCTCTCTGGATTAAGCTCAGGTGCAGTCTGCATGCCAAATCGGATGCACTCCATAAACCAAGCAGGTTGTGATTAAAAATTACAGAACTGATCTCCCAAACTAGATTTTAATAGCTATTGTGATAAGAAGAGTGATGTTATTGGATTATCAGCTTTGAATTAATTTTCACTATCTTTTTTTCTCTCTTTTAATTGTTTTGGCCTACACTTCAATACACATTTCCTATTCCAGAAGAGCTAATGAACACTGGGAGAAAAGAAGTATGCAAAAGCTTTTAAAGTAAACATTTGTCTGGACTAATTAAAACAATGCACAGCTCTAAGGAAAGGATTTATTCCATGAAAATGTTTAGGCACAAAAAATGTTTACTAGTATTATTCAAGTCTGATCAATGCAGTAATTAGAGGTGCGACCAATATAGTGCATTTGAAGGATCTAAAGTCCTTCGTAGACAATTATATGAGCAATACCAACACCATCCCTATAAGCAGGGCTTCTTTTGTAGAAAAAGCCCAGCAGGAGCATATTTGCATATTAGGCCACACCGCCTGATGCCAAGACAGCTAGAATTGCATTTCTGTGCATTCCTGCTAAAAAAAAAAGCCTTGCCTATAGAATCATAAAGTTGAAAGGGACCGCCAGGGTCATCTAGTCCAACCCCCTGCACAATGCAGGAAACCCACAAATACCTACCCCAAATTCACAGGATCTTCATTGCTGTCAGATGGCCATCCAGCCTCTGTTGAAAAACCTCCAAGGAAGGAGAGCACACCACCTCCCCAGGAGGAAGCCTGTTCTACTGAGGAATCGCTCTAACGGTCAGGAAGTTCTTCCTACTGTTGAGCCGGAAACTCTTTTAAACTCTATAAAGTTGCCTAGTATTGCATCCCCATAAGGTTGGCTTGTATTCGTATCACAGCATTCCCCATTGCTACATATGGATGCAGAAATTACACAATAATGAACCTGACAGGAAGATAGTTGATTCATCTAAAATATGGTGTTGGAGGAGAGTTTTATGGATGATGTGGACCACCAAAATGACAAACGTGGGTTTGACAGGGGACTACCTTTACCTTTTTACTTTAATTAACACTAGTAAAACATTGCTATCCAATTATATATACACCATACCCTCCTTAACATACAAATAATGTGTTTTAAACAAATAGTAAATAGTACAAAACTATCCCAATTACTGTATCACAATATTAATATTTACTTAACATTTCCACCATATCTGTTCATTACAGAAATCTAGTAAATCTGTTTCCGGCTCGATATAGTCTCTGTAGTATCATTCTCAACATCCAGTCTGAGCAAAGAGTTTTCCAGTTGTTTAGCAGTTTGAAGGTAAGCTACACTGGCCATTTTGTGGCTAGCTTCTCCTCTTGTGGCAGCCATTTTGTGGCAGCCAACACTCTGTGTCAGAATTCCAAAGGTGCCTGCAGGCTTGAAAATTTTGGGGACCCCTGCTGGGATTGAATATCGCTTCAAAAGTAGTTTCTATAGTAAAATGGGTAGGAAAGAGTTAGCTAGAATCTGATTATGGGACAGAGGAAAACTCCAGCACCTAGGCTGCTCTCCTTTCCTGTTCCTGTCTGAAGAAGCTGGTTGAAATACAGCAGATGGTTACATTCAGCAACCCCTGTGAGTGAATTGCCCCAGTGAGATCACAAAAGTATGGACTTGCAAACTGTTTATTTGAGCTGCTTTGTGTGCGTGTGTCCCTTTGAAAAACCATGCTTGGAAATGCTCCTGAAGCCTGATGAAGGGGGAACCCTGAATAATTAATGAATATCCCTATGATAATGATGTACTGGGCAATTGAGATATGCTTCTGCCTTCAGAACTAGGATGTCTGATGCAACTCTTCGTTAGAAGCACAGACAGCCCCAAGTGGGTGTGAGTTCAAGGTTTTATATTAGATAAGAGATAGTGACCTCATTGAGGCCTCTGGATGTGTATTAGATAACAAAGGGGCCTCAGAGAAGCGTCTTGCTGGAGCTGATAAAGCATGGAGACAGGAAGAATGGAAAAGTACTAGAAGGAATTGCAAGGGAGTGGGGAATGCTGAATCAGATAAACCTGTGTGCCTGCGTCTGTGTGAACAAAACGGTCTGTATGTAGAATGATTTTAACTTAGTCATTTTGGGCCCATGGCCAACTAAGTTCTGCTCTTGGTACCAAAAGTAAACCTCGTTTCATACCAGTAATGTGTGTGGACCTCGTTATTTCTCTGCTTCACTGACAAGGGGATTTGTGGGGGTATGACAAATTTCACTTTCATTTAGTGAAAGTGCAGCTGCTAGGGTAGGCAAAAGAAGACAAATGAGGAAATGAAGACTGTATTCAGGGAAACTGCACTGCTGTATTTTTATTTATGTACGGAGTGGGAAAGCCTCCTGGATCCACCCCCAAATATTTCCTAGATTTGATCAACCACAATCCCACACCCTGTTGGCACATGTGGTTATGTAAGTTTACTTAGAAGTTGCAGAGTTCAGTGGGATTTCTTAGGACTGCAGTTTTAAATCATGGTTGGGTAGTGCCTATAGGTTTCAACAGTACTGGGAATGAGCCAAGAGATGTACTGGGCAATTGAGATATCATAGATTATCTTAGATCCAAGTGGGCAGCCAGGTTGGTCTGAAGTAATTGAACAAAGCAGGAGTCGAGTGGCACCTTTAAGACCAACCAAGTTTTATTCAGAATGTAAGTTTTCATGTGCTCTCTAAGCACACTTCATCAGACGAGGGGATCAGGTATTGTGGGCTGAAATACAAGCAGCTTGTTGATTAAGAGTGCAGACTGATCACATGGTAAACTAGTGTGGCTTGGCCATTTGGTCTGGATAGCCATAAAAGGTAATAAAGTCCTCTATCAATTGGTGTTTCTGTAAATGCCAACTGGGCTAAGCACTGATTAAAACAACTCCAGTGAGCCCAAAGCAATTATCAGAACCAACTTTCTCTTCAGTTTTAAAAATGAAAATTCGACTGTGGACTAAAAATAATTCTGGCAAGAAAGAAACCATTTTAAGTCTCCGTTTTTTTAAAACCCTCAAAGTATTTTGCTTGGAGTTTTTCCACCTGTAATTCTTTATTTTTCATCTAGGCCCTGTATATGCCAAAACCAATTGCTGTCAGGTTCTCTCTCAGGCTTTTAATGATTTCCTTATATTAGTCAGTAAAGTTGATGAACACAGATGCTCATTTCTTTGCCAATTTCTCAGTGCTAGAAGAGTGTTCTGAACTTGGTATTAGAAGTAGGGTTGCCAAGTCCAATTCAAGAAATATCTGGGAACTTTGGAGGTGGAGCCAGGAGACTTTGGGGGTGGAGCCACGAGCAAGGGTGTGACAAGCATAATTGAACTCCAAATGGAGTTCTGCACATCACATTAAAGGGACTGCACACCTTTTTAAATGCCTTCATATAGGAAATAATAAAGGATAGGGGCACCTTCTTTTGGGGCTCATAGAACTGGACCCCTTGGTCTAATCTTTTTGAAACTTGGAGGGTATTTTGGGGAGTGGCACTTGCTGCTATACTGAAAATGTGCTTCTATCTCAAAAAACAGCCCCCAGAGCCCCAGATACCCGCGAATCAATTCTCCATGATTTCCTATGGGAATAAGTCTCCATAGGGAATAATAAGTGTTCCCAGTGGACACTTCCCTCCCCCCCACCCTGCTTTCTGATGACCCTGAAGCAGGGGGAGGGCCTCCAAAGCAGGGGATCCCCTGCCTCGACCTGGGGATTAGGAACTTTTGTTTTGTGCTTTTGTTACTTTTATTAAAAAGGAGTTAATAGAGTGTTACGACACTTTGAATACCTTACAGATGAAAAAACAGGAAATAGATTTAATTATTCATAAATAAAAAAAGAAACCAGTCAGCGAGGTGCCAGCATAACAGCCACAGCAGAAGGCTTCTAACTGCTGCTGGATGTCAAAAATTATCATGTCCAGATTAAGAACATTTACAGTATGTATGCACGGGCTTGGATCTTAAGAATACAAGAACATTAGAGACTCAGAGCGGCTTACAATCTCCTATATCTTCTCCCCCCACAACAGACACCCTGTGAGGTGGGTGGGGCTGAGAGGGCTCTCACAGCAGCTGCCCCTTCAAGGACAACCTCTGCCAGTGCTATGGCTGACACAAGGCATTCCAGCAGGTGCAAGTGGAGGAGTGAGGAATCAAACCCGGGTATCCCAGATAAGAGTCCATGCACTTAACCACTACACCAAACTGGTTCTTCCCCTGGTGTGGCTTTTCCCTGATGTTGCTTTCTGGCTCTGGGATTCAGTGGCTTAATGCCTCTGAATGTTGAAGTTCCCCTCAGTCACCAGGGCTAGTAGCCATTGATAGCCGTATCTTGATTTGTGAACACCCAGCTATGCATGTACTTTATTTGATAGTGTAAGGTAGAAGTAACAACTTCTGAAAAGAATGAAACCTCCAATTTGCATTTTAACAGGGCTTTCCCCCCTCTGGGCACAGAACAGTCTGGGAAGGAGGAACTGAGACAAGGGCTTTCCAGATGTACCTCAGCTCACCTTCATACAAATGTAAATAGTTTTAACCAGAGAAATAATGAGTGGGACAAGCTCTCCACCTTCTCCCCACCCCCCCTTCAAGAAGGGATCAGAGGTTTGGAGGGATAAAATACTAGACAGCCTACAGGAAGGAGATTCCTGGAGGGCAGGGCAGAAATGAGACTTGCAGGCCAGAGCATGTCCCACCACAAGTGCAATAATAAAATGGCTGCCACAGGAGGTGAAACCAACCACACAATGGCTGCCATAGGAGGTAAAGCCAACATCAAAATGTCAGGGAATGAGGTTGTGTTCAAATCTAATAGTAACTCTTTGTCATTTCAGTCAGAAACTCCATTTAAAAGGATACCTTCTTTAGCCAGAAGCCAATTAGAAGCCTTGCTGGGTGAAATCCCACCTAGCTCCACCCATGCTCTGAAAGTATTTGGTGGGTACCAGGGAAGATGTTTGCAGGTGGCATAGTGCCCCCAGGAACCACATTGCGGAACTCTCCAACACCACAAAAGAAATATATTCTGGTTTAGGACTTGGGGACCAAAGCTACAGATTGTATGCACGCATGAAACACACACACAGTGTTGCTTACTTTAAAACAACAGATATACAATTTGACATGGAATTAGTATTGCCATGTCCAATTCAAGAACTATCTGGGGACTTTGGGGAGTGGAGCCAGCAGACTTTGGGGGTGGAGTCAGGAGAAACTGGGGGTAAGGCCAGGAGCAAGGTTAGCATAATGAACTCCAAAGGGAGTTCTGGCCATCACATTTCAAGGGACCACACACCATTTAAATGCCTTCCCTCCATTGGAAATAATGACGGATAGGGGAACCTGTGGGGGCTCATAGAACTGGAGTCCCTAGTCCAATCCTTTTGAATATTGGAGGGTATTTTGGTGAGAGGCACTGCATGCTATGCTGAAAATTTGTTGCCTCTACCTCAAAAAACAGCCCCCCCCCAGAGCCCCAGATACCTGCAAATCAATTCTCCATTATCCCCTATGGGAATTGGTTTCCATAGGGAATCATGGAGTGCTCAGCAGACATTCCGCCCCACTCCACTTTCTGATGACAATAAAATGGGGGGAGGGTCTCCAAACTGGGGGATCCCCTGCCCCCACCTGGGGATTGGCGACCCTACATAGAATATTTAAGCTCAGCTTAAATCAAGGCAAGTTCATTCACAATCAATTCCCTTTCGGGCTGCTTCGGCTAGCCCCCTTTTTCAGCTGCTCGCTTTCTCCCTAGCTGAGTGAACATGTAAGGGAGTTGGACAGCCTTGCCGGCCCTGTCTGGGACATGAAGGAATGCAGAGGAGGATAATCACAGCCTCATCCGCACAATTCTCCAACGGAGCTGCCCAATAATGCCGTTCTAATTGAATAACTTATCTGCAGCGATTTCCCACGGGAGAGCCTCCAGGTTCCACTTTGCACGGAGGCAGATGGTATAGCATGCACAATGAAACCTGTAATTTTCTCTCACCACTGGGCATGTTAGCAGAGATTTGTTTTCTCCCTCCGCCCTTTAATATTTTAACTATTTCTCTCAAATTATTATGTGCCAAGGAAGCAGGGATGAGGAAACTCGTGATAAATTACAGTCTGCTCAGCCCGCTACCCACTGCGCCTCCGTTAAGCAATAATTGCACATGCCAGACGCTGCCAGGTGTATGTGGAAATGGAATGATGGCAATTAAAAGCAAGTGTCGCCATTGGAAACAAACCTCTACAAATTGCCCCAGCCACCATGGCGATCCCAGTTTTATTCGTATTATAGAAGAAGAATGGGCCATCAAGTTTCAACTGACTCATGGCAAGCCCATCCATGGGGTGTTCCAGAGGAGGCACAAACAGAGGTGATTTGCTGTTGCTTTTAGGGTTGCCAAGTCCACCCCAGCCTCTGGTGAGGAATTTGTTTTGCGAGTAATGTCACTGCATCGGTGATGACGTGCATTGGCCACTCTAGGCATTTCTGGGAAAACTCTGTTTTTCCCGGACACTCTAGCATTTTGGGAGGGAAAAACTCTATGGTACCTATTATACCATAGAGTTTTCCCTCCTAAATTGCTAGAGTGTCTGGGAAAACCACAGAGTTTTCCTAGAAATGTCTAGAGCAGCCGGCATGTGACATTGCCAGCATGATAACGTCACTCATGGGTGATGTCATCGCACCGGTGATGTCAGGGGAGGTTCCCCCAGCTGGCCCAGTGTGGGCCGGTGGGTTGGGAACCTCCTGGACAGGAAAACCCCCACCCGGACCAGGGGTTTGGCAGCCCTAGTTGTTTTCCTTGACATAGCCACTCCAGAGTTTCTTGGTGGACTCCCATCTAAGTACTGACTGACTGATGAGCCCAGGCTAGGATGAGCCCATTCATAAGCCAGTGCTAAGACAATCTCGGGGGGATATTTAGGCAAATCTCCAGCACAGGGGTGTCAAACGTATTTGTTATGAGGGCCGGATCGGACATAAATGAGACCTTGTTGGGCTGGGCCATGTGTGTCATAAAAATGTAATGTCAGGTAGCAAAGATATAAACTTTGTAAAGGACACAAACACAATTAAAGATGTTGTATCTCTTCAGTGCGATCAAGGGAACTGGGCAAAGGAAGCTCTGGCTCTTTCCCTCCCTCCCCAGGGGATGAAGAGGGGCAGAGCTTCAGCCAATAGAACAAAGAGAGGCTTGGCTCAGTAGCTCTGCTGTGCAATTGAGAGAGCCTGGCAAAGCAAGCTCTTCCTCCTCCCCAAGGGAGGAGCCTCAGCCAATGGAGAAAACAGAGGCTTTGCTCTGTCACTCCAGTGCGATTGAGCAAGCCTGGCAAAATGAAGCATGAGAGAGGGAGAAGAAAGCAGATTTGCTCATGGGCCTGATAGGACCCCCTCTGGGTGCCTGATATGACCCCTGGGCTGCACATCTGACACCCCTGCTTTAGCATATAAAGATTTTGTGATAGAGTGGTTATCTTAGATGCAATCTATCCCACTCACAAAAGCTCAGGGAGTCTGGTCTCAAATTCTATACTTATCTACTTCATTTATGCCTCGCCTTAGTTTACAGCGGGGACCCAAATCAGCTTCCACTGTTCTCTTCACCTCTATTTTATCCTCACAATGAGAATCCTGTGAAATAAATTAGGCAGAGTGTATGTTACCAGCTGGGGTGGAATTCTAGCAGGAGCTACTTTGCATATTAGGCCACACACCTCTGATGTAGCCAATCCTCCAACAGCTTACAAAAAAGAGCCTTCTAAACTCTTGGCGGATTGGCTACATTAGGGGTGTGTGGCCTAATATGCAAAGGCGCTCCTGCTAGAATTCCACCCCTGGTGACAGGTAGGGTTTTCAGACCCCCCACCCCCACCCTGGTGGAGGCAGGGGCATCCTGCCACCAGGCTCCACCTCCACCACCACCAGCAGCAGAAGGAACTTACCTCAAAAAAGAGGGAGTCCCAAACTGATGTGCGGTGACGCATTCCATGAACTCTACTGGGTGATTTCAGTCAGTCACTCTCTTTCATCCTGATCAAAGGGTTATGGTGAGGAAGGAAGAACTATTTGTGCTCCCCTAGGCTACATGGAGCAAGAGCCCCGTGGCGCAATACTGCAGTCGGAGCCCTCTGCTCACAACCTGAGTTCGATCCCAGCAGAAGCTGGTTCAGGTAGCTGCCTCCAGGTTGACAGCCTTCCATCCTTCCGAGGTCGGTAAAATGAATCCCCAGCTTGCTGGGGGGAAAGTGTAGATGACTGGGGAAGGCAATGGCAAACCACCCCATAAAAAGTCTGCTGTGGAAACATTGTGAAAACAACGTCACCCCAGAGTCGAAAACAACTGGTGCTTGCAGCTTTTTTTTAGGCTGCATGGAGGAAAGGTGGGATAAAGATATCCTAAACAAACATAAGATGTGGCCAGGGATAATTTTGTAGAAAAAGAGGTGCCGGAGCTCATTAGCACAACTCATTTGCATAACTCATTTGTACATGCCACACACCCCTGACACCACTGGATGGTGTACTTAATTATATCAGCTCAGCATCTTCCTTTAAATGTTTCTTGAATTATAACTGTCATAATAAAACCTTATTCTCATTATACTTTTTCAATTACTTTCTCCTCTGTGGCCACAGCAGCATGAGGAAGATTTCCATCTGTCTGCTTTATATGCTTTGGTTATTTTCCAATTTTTGGTGGGGGAAAATATTAGAAAGTGTCACATCTTTGAGTTCAGCAAAATTCTCACAGGGGTTTTGAACAATGGAGCCTAGAAGAAAGTATTGGGGGGGGGGGGAAGAAAGAGCACAATAAAATTTACAGGTTCCACAGCGCCACTCCTGTGAGCTCCTCCCCAAAATGAGGCCTGAATGTGGCATATCTCTCTCGGCTTGACTTCGCGAACAAAGATTTAAGAAGGGTGCAGTAGGCCACATCTGCTGCCGGCTCGCTGGTGGCTGACAAGACCAATGCGGGACAGGCAGGTCCGGCAACAGTGGCTGCAGGGAAAAGTCTGATTTGGGATTGGTGTTGTAGCAGTACGATTCTTCCTCAATCTCCTTTTGTCCTCAAGACCAGCTATGCGTGCGTTCTCAAAGGAAGAGACAGCCTGGTGGATGGTGTGCCTCCATGCTTTGGAATCTGAGGCTAGGCCATAAAAATTTTGAAAGAAATACCCTGGAGTGTGCGGCAGCGAAGATTTAAATTCAAGAAATTGTCTAACTGGTTAATTCAACATGAAATACAATTTAGATGGCTCATCCCCCAAGGGCTGTTCTTCACATATCAAACTAAGCGGTACAATATTACTACTGAGGCGAAGATGGAAGAATTTTGGGAGGATTGTGTCAAGCGGGATGGTTCCGAATCAGGAGAAGAGCAAGATGGAGCCAAGAAGTCCACGGATGAGGACTCTCCCAAGAAGAAACAAGAGAAGGTGAAAACTAGACTCCAGACTAAGAAAGACTTGGCCAAGATACCTGGTAGTAATGATTCAGCAAAATGAACTCTAAATTAGGAACTAAAATACTCTCTCTGAACGTTAACGGCATGAATGAACCTGGAAAGAGGAAGAGAATCTTCCAACAACTGAAAAAATCGGGTGCACAAATTATTTGTCTACAAGAGACCCATATCAGAAGGGATAATGTCAAATATTTGGAAAACAAGAAATTAGGTACTCTATATTCATCATGTGATCCGCAAAAAAAAAAGAAGGGGGTTGCCATATTTGTTTCTCATCAGATTAAGTCAAGTTGCTTATATTCGGATGAACAAGGGAGAATTATAATAGTTGAGGTGGAAGTAAACGGCCTCAAAACAGTTCTTGGAAACATTTATGCTCCCAATGAAAACCAGGAGAAATTTTATCAGGCCTTATATCTTAAACTCAGGGAATTTGACTCAGATAGATTTTGTATTGTTGGTGATTTCAATGCGATTTTTGATATTAACATGGATAAAAAATACAATGACTTGCGGAAAAAAAAGAAAAATCGTAACTTATTATCTCCGTCCTTTTTGAAAATGGCAGAAGAATTGAATTTGGTGGACGCTTGGAGAACTAAAAACCCGACCACAAGGGATTTCACTTTTTATTCTCATGTACATAAATCGTGGTCAAGAATAGATATGGCCTGGATATCCATGAGTATGATACTGTCGGTAAATCAGGCGGATATTCTCCCTCAGTCTTATGCAGATCATAATCCAATTGTACTGATATTACAAGAACAGTCAAGAAGCTTCTGATGGTCCCTGAATTTACAAATCTTAAAAGAGGCTCAATTTTTGGATCAGGCCAAGAAAGAGATTCGGGAGTTCTTTAAACTTAATTTGAAAAAAGATACGAAGATTCCAATTATTTGGGATGCATTCAAAGCTTTTTTTAGAGGAATCGTGATTAGATACTCATCAAAGAGGAAAAGGGACCAGAAGAAGACCTACAACGAATTGATAACAAAATTGAAACATCTTGAGGGACAACAGAAAGCTGCAAATACTAGGGAGCGGCAGGCCAAAATTACTTTTATCCAGCATCAGATAAACAAACTCTTGGTGGAAGAAATTGAGAAAAAATTGAAATGGATAAGACAAAACCACTTTGAAAACGCAAACAAGGTGAGCAGATGGTTGGCCTATAGACTGCGAAAGGAGAAGGAGAAGAAGATAATAAAAATGTTGAAGAATGAGGCTAAAGAGGAAGTCTTCCAGAATTCTCAAATGAAAGAAATCATTCAAGATTTTTATCAAAACCTCTATAAAAAACAGAAGATTGAATTATCTAAACAAGAAGAGTATATAAAAGAAGTTAAGATGAAGCAATTAACAAAAGAACAGCAAGCAAATTTGGAGAATCCCATCTCAATACAGGAGATAGTTGATGTAATTAGAACCCAAAAAAGTAACAAGACACCAGGCCCAGATGGACTCCCGATAGAATTCTTTAGAGCTTTCGAAGATTTACTACTGCTGCCTTTTAAAGAAGTAGTGGAGAATGCCTACAATACAGCTGAAATTCCTGATTCCTGGAAAGAAGCTTTAATCACACTTATCCATAAAGAAGGAACTGACTCTTCTGAAATTAAAAATTATAGACCAATCTCGCTCCTGAATAGTGACTACAAGATATACGCAGCTATATTAGCCAACAGATTGAAGAAAGTAGTTGCCAGCTTAATTCATGAAGATCAAACTGGGTTTGTCCCAGGCAGATTAATGAATCAGAATGTAAGACTGCTATTGAATGCACTTGAATACTACAAAGAACATTCTGATAAAGAATTTGCGGCTATTTTTGTAGATGCAGAAAAGGCGTTTGACAACGTGAACTGGCACTTTATTAAAGCGATATTGACGGCAATTGGCTGTGGTGAAAGATATTCCAGGATGGTTGAAGCGATTTACTCCAAACAGACAGCAAAAGTGAGTTTTAATGGAGTACTGTCCGACCCGATAGAAATTGAACAAGGCACTAGACAGGGGTGTCCACTATCTCCTTTACTTTTTATTCTGACGTTGGAACCGTTAATTAAGAAGATCAGGGAAGATACCCAAATTCAAGGCACTAAAATTAACAATATAGAGTTCAAGATTATGGCGTTTGCAGATGATCTTGTAATTACCTTGGAACAACCCTCTTCATCGATCGTCCCTTTAAAACACCGATTAAGTGAGTTTGGAGGAGTATCCGGATTTAGGTTAAATTCTGCCAAGACCAAAATTTTAACGAAAAACATGGTGAAGACTCAAATTGAAGCACTAGAGTACCTCTCAGGGTTTAAACACGAAAAGAAGATTAAGTACTTGGGAATACATCTTACGAGTGATCTAAAGTCTTTATACAGAGATAATTATGAGAAAATTCTGAAGGAAATTCGTAATGATTTATTGAACTGGAAAGATCTTCAAATCTCACTTTTAGGTAGAATTGCTACAATAAAAATGAACACTCTTCCGAGGGTCTTATTCCTGTTTCAAACAATCCCAATTACTTTACCTAAATCATTTTTTCAACAACTCAACTCTATGATCAAGATGTTCATTTGGCAAGGTAAAAAGCCTAGAATTAAATTGAAAGTTCTACAAGATAGTAAACTAAGAGGCGGTCTAGCTTTACCAGATTGGAACTTGTACTACAAGGCTTCTTGTATCGCATGGTTGAGAGCCTGGTGTAAGCTGGATAATAGAAAACTACTGACTATTGAAGGGGCAGGTCTTGGTGAAGGCTGGCATAGTTACATGTGGTACCGTGCACCGGTCAAAACTGGTCGTTTCTTTAGACATGAAATAAGAAGATCTTTATATAAAGTTTGGGATGAAATCAAAGATCGATATACTTATACTCCCAAGTGGCTTTCTCCGATAGAAGCTCTGAGCCATCCAAATTTGTATAACTGGGATAATCTACAAGACTATACTTATCTGTTGAACGACCAGAATGAATTGATTGAGGAGGAGCTTCCTAAGCTAAGTTGGTGGCTTCAATGTCAAATTAAATCAAGATTTCGAAAGGACAAGGAAAAAGGCTTTACAAATGCACCGATGGAATTAGATCTTATCTTAGATTCTAAACAGAAGATAATTTCTAAAGTCTATGACTGGCTACTACAAAATAAGATGCAAGATGAGGTGGTCAAAGAAGCATGGATACGTTGGTTGAAGGACTTTGGTTATAGTATAGATTTGGAAGAATGGGAAAAATTATGGAAACAGAATCTAAAGTTGATTAAGCCAGCAGAATTGAAAGAAAACTTGTACAAAATGGTATATAGATGGTATCTCACTCCAGATAGATTGGCAAGAATTTACCCCACGTATTCCGATAAGTGTTGGAAATGTCATGAAGCTAAAGGCTCTTTGTTTCATATATGGTGGCAATGTAAAGAGGCCAAAAAATATTGGTCACAAGTTAATATTTGGACTCAAAAAATCTTGGAAATACAAATTAACCATGTACCGGAACTTTACTTGTTAAACATTAGTAGACAAAATTTACCTCAGCCTAAATTGAAGTTGTTGTTGTATATAGTTACTACTGTCAGAATAGCATATGCTAAATATTGGAAAAGCGATAAAATCCCTATTAGGGATGAATTCATTAACAAGTTACTGGGCACTGCAGAATGTGATTTAATGTCCGCAAGATTAAGAAATGGCAATGTACAAAAATCTCAAGAGGTCTGGGATCCTGTTTATAAATGGGTTAAAAGTAGAGGCTTTACATGGGAGTAATGATGCTATTATGTTGTTTCTGATATTTAAACCTCTCCATCTCCCAGTGGTATGGCTGGGTTTAGGTGTTATGTTACATGTTTGTAGATGTTTAGTTTAGTTTAGTTGTGATTTGTTAGGAATGTATGATTTTTCGTCTGGTTTGTTTTGTATGTCATCTTTGCTCTTTTCTATGTATGTTTATTTTTCTTAATAAAAACAAAAAATTTTCACAAAAAAAAAAAAAAAGGAATCTGAGGCTAGGTCAGACCACTGGTGATGGTTAATGAAACAGGTACCAAGGGATTTCTTCAAGGAGTCCTTGTACCTCTTCTTTGGTGCTCCTCTATTTCGATGGCCAGTGGAAAGTTCGCCATACAGGGCAATCTTGGGAAGGCGGTGGTTTTCCATCCTGGAGATATGCCCTGCCCAGCGCAGCTGCGTCTTCAACAACAATGCCTCAATGCATGTAACCTCTGACCACTTGGGGACTTCAGTGTTGGTCACAAAGTCATTCCAGTGGATGTTGAGGATGGTGCGAAGGCAGCGCTGATGAAAGCGCTCAAGGAGTCGCAGGTGATGACGGTATAAAACCCACGATTCGGAGCCGTAGATGAGGGTTGTCATCACAACCGCTTTGTAAACATTGATCTTTGTGCCTTTTTTCAGATGCTTGTTGTTCCACACTCTTTTATGCAGTCAGCCAAATGCATGGTTTGCCTTTGCCAGCCTATTGTCAATCTCCTTGTCGATCTTGGCGTCTGAGGAAATGATGCACCCCAGGTAGCTGAACTGCTGGACTATCTTTAAAACTGATTCACCCACAGTGATGCAAGGAGGGTGATAATCATCCTGAGGTGCAGGCTGGTGGAGAACTTTTGTCTTCTTCAGACTAACTTCTAGGCCGAATAACTTGGCAGCCTCTGCAAAGCAGGACGTCATATGCTGCAGAGCTGATACCGAGTGGGAGACAAGTGCAGCATCATCAGCAAACAGTAGCTCTCGGATAAGTTTTTCCATTGTCTTGGAGTGGGCCTTTAGTCACCTCAGGTTGAACAGGCTGCCATCGGTGCGATAGCGGATGTAGACACCATCGTCCTCATCTAGATCTACTGCAGCTCTTTGAAGCATCATGCTAAAGAAGATCGTAAAGAGAGTTGGCACGAGAACACAGCCTTGCTTTACACCTGTGCCTATTGGGAAGGGCTCCGAGAGGTCGTTGCGGTGTCTGACTTGGCCTCGCTGGTCTTCATGTAGCTGGATGACCATACTGAGGAACCTTGGGGGACATCCTAAACGTTCCAAGATTTGCCACAGGCCGTTCCTGCTAACGGTATCAAAAGCTTTGGTAAGGTCGACAAAAGTCACATATAGACCCTTGTTCTGTTCCCTGCATTTCTCTTGGAGCTGCCTGAGAACAAATACCATGTCGGTGGTTCTCCTGTTAGCCCTGAAGCCACACTGGCTCTCTGGGAGGAGTTCTTCTGCAATGGTGGGCACCAGTCTGTTCAGGAGTATTCTAGCAAGGATTTTGCCTGCGATGGAGAGCACGGTTATCCCCCGGTAGTTGGAGCAGTCTGACTTTTTTCCTTTGTTCTTATGTAGAATAATGATGATTGCATCGCGAAAGTCCTGTGGTAGTTTGCCTTGTTCCCAGCAGGTGACAAGTACTTTGTGAAGTGTGCTATGTAGTACTATGCCCCCATGCTTCCAGATCTCTGGTGGGATTCCATCAACTCCTGCTGCCTTGCCACTTTTCAGTTGCTTGATGGCTTTGTCTCTTCTAGGGTGGGGATCTCATCCAACTCTGTTTTCACTGGTTGAAGTGGGGTGAGGTGGATTGCTGAATCTTGAACTACGTGATTGGCACTGAAGAGAACCTGAAAATACTCCGACCACTGGTTCAATATGGATGCCTTGTCTGTGAGGAGCACTTGGCCGTCTGCACTATGCAGGAGACTCTGAGCCTGATATGATGGACCATATACTGCCTTCAGGGCTTCGTAGAACCCTCTTAAATCACCAGTGTCTCCACATAGCTGGGTTCTCTCTGCAAGCTTGGTCCACCACTCGTTCTGAATGTCTCGAAGCTTGCGCTGGAGGTTGCTACATACAGCGCGAAAGGTTGCTTTTTTTCCCGGGACAGAAGGGCTGAGCAAGATGTGCTTGGTAGGCAGATCTCTTTTTCGCCAGTAATTCTTGGATCTCTTGATTGTTCTCATCAAACCAGTCCTTATTCTTCCTTGTGGAGAACCCGAGGACTTCTTCAGAGGTCAACAGGATGGTAGTTTTTAGGTGTTCCCAGAGTGCTTCTGGAGAAGGATCTGTGAGGCGACTGGGGTCCTCAATTCTTGTTTGGAGTTTTGCCTAGAAGGCAGCTTTAACTTCGGCTGACTGAAGGCTGCCAACCTGAAACTTCCTCCGGGGGATACCACCTCTCCTGGGTGTAGATTTAAAGTGAAGACGGAGATTGCAGCGTACAAGATGATGATCCGTATGACATTCTGCACTGGGCATTACTCGAGTGTGTAAGACATCTCGAAGGTCTCTCTCGCGCACCAGAATGTAGTCTATAAGGTGCCAATGCTTGGACCGTGGGTGCATCCAGGTTGTCTTCAGACTGTTCTTCTGCTGGAAGATAGTGTTGGTAATGGTGAGCTGATGCTCCGTGCAGAATTCTAGCAGGAGGCGCCCGTTATCATTGCAGTTGCCAATGCCGTGTTTGCCAAGTACTCCTTTCCAGGCTTCCGAGTCTTTACCTACTCTGGCATTGAAGTCGCCAAGGATGATCACCTTGTCCTCTGTAGGGGTCTTCCGTACGAGGTTACATAGATCAGCATAGAACTTGTTCTTTTCTGCAGGATCTGCTTGAAGGGTTGCAGCATACACACTGAAGTGTGTTGCATGCTGCTTGTTTTGAAGTGCGAGGCGCATAGACATGATGCGATCTGAGTGACCTGTTGGCAGGTTTTCGAGTTTAGAGGCAATGGAGTTCCTGACCATAAAGCCAATGCCAGAAAGGCGGCTCTCAGCCTTTGACTTACCCGACCAGTAGAGGGTATAGCTAGCACCGTGTTCCTGAAGACTACCTTCCTCAGGGAAACGGACCTCACTGAGAGCTGCTATGTCAATATTCAACCTGAGAAGTTCGTGGGCAACTAGAGCAGAGTGTTGTTCAGGGCGACCACTGTCTACTGTGTCAAGCATGGTTCTGATGTTCCAACACGCAAGCTTTAGTCTTTGCACACTTTGTGAGGCAGGTGCATGCCTTTTCTTTGTTGTTATTTTTCGACCGCAAGTAAGGATGCCCGTTGACCGCGGCTAGCCAACTGGTGGGGGGGAGATGAGCTTTGTTTAGGCCACCTTTTCTAGGCCCCTCTCCATACGGAGCAAGCAGTGCTGTCCCTAAATAAGGCTGCTTAGTCGTTCAGGGTGCTGCTGAAAAATGCTTTCGTCTCTGGGTCAGCATCAAGCAACCAATACCCTGAACAGCCTACATGTAGGATCGGGACTGCGGCTTCCAGTGGCGTCTTCCTCCTTCCGTTTCGCCCCTTGTCCATCACTGCAGGACTTGGTATGTTGTGGGTTGTGGATGTGGATACCCTTCAGGCCTGCGCAGAGGAATTTTTAGGTGAAGCGCAGTGTGCACAGTACTGGCTCCACCCTTTCACCATGGGGTCATCTGCCATGGCCCAGTAAGCCGGGATGCCGGCAGCGAGTCCTCCAGGTGGTAGATGTTACATTAACGAGCTCTGTCTGCCCAGGCTTGATGTTAGAGTTTTCCTTCTCTTGGCTGGCAAGGTTGGTGAGCCCAACCTACCCATCCGGTTATACCGCCGGACATTCGGTCACACCATGACGTGGCAAACTCTGTGAAAACGGGGGGGGGGGGTGACCAGCGAGAAGGTGTTGCCATGGATGCAGTGATGTAGGAGAGGTCATTGCAGTGACCATCTGCCAGGCATAGCCAAACAGTGACCACGCAGCGTTCACTACACCGGGAAAGGATAGGCGATGTATTGGCATGCACTTTCCCTGGGGGGGCAGGACACCCGGAGGGAGCCCACCCCCCCACCCCCCTAGAAGCAACCAAAATCTCACCAAATAGTAATGGCAAGCATTCATGTTTCCCAGAACTCGTCATTAATTGGTTGCTAAGCACACTCAATTGTTTCGGGGCATGTTGGAACAAACTCAAAGTCTGCTGTTTGTACTTTGTTAAAATGGAGGCCCGGAGTTGTTGCAGTTCTTTAGGTCATATAGTTTTTGGTGCAAAAAAAGAGATGTCAAGATGTCCCACAGGGTTTTAGGAAGATAAAGGAGGGGGGAAAAAAATCTCTGAAAATATAAAATCTACCTTACTCCTCAGAGCCTATTCCCATCCAATGCAAAACACACATATGCCTTGGAAAGGTTGAGCACAGCAGAAAAATGTGGGAAAGGGTGACATGCCTTCCAGCCACCAAAGAATCCAACCCAATTTGACTTCTAATGACGTGCTACCCAGTTCGTCTTTAAAATTAATCCCCACCTTTGCGAATATGAGGACTCCCATGTTCTTCTGCTGCTCTTAGCCTTCCAGCAACCCATGTGTTCTTAAAAAGTGCTGGGAAGGGTTTCGATAAACTGCTGGATTATGTATTTTTTTCAAAGGGAGAGATTCCATTTCTTGCTTCTTCATCTCTGTTGCCTCTTGAAATCTGTTATGTCACCATTACCATGTGAACTAATTGAGCACACAGCAGCAACTTCCGCTCTCAGTTTTCAGAAAACTGCAGACGATGGGCTCTTCCAACATACCCTGATACATGGCTCCCAATGATGCCCACCTCACCTCAACTAGGGCCAGGGCTTTTTCAGTCCTGGCCCCAATGTGGTGGAATCAGCTCCCTATTGAGATCCAGGCCCTAACTGGCTTATTAGCCTTCCGTAGGGCCTGTAAAATGGAGCTGTTCCACCAGGCTTTTAGCTGAGGCTGCAGGCATCTATTCTTGATCTGGTTGGCCTCCCTGGCCAGCACTGTCATCTGTGCTAGGAATTGGAATAAAAACTGCCATCCCTATGAGATATCATAATGTGAGACAGCCAGGCTGGGCAATATGTGATGACATGGTAATCTGAGTGCTGTTGAGTTGTCTGTTTATAGAATGTTTTTTTATTGTATTTTATTGTTTTATCATATGTTGTACTCCGCCCTGAGCCCTACGGGGAATGGGCGGAATAGAAATATACTAAAATAATTAAATAAATAAATAAATTTGTTTCCCTTTCCTCCTCCCTCACCCTTTTAAAGATAGAACACCTAGATCAGGGGTGTCAAACATGTGACTCGGGGGCCAAATCAGATCCCCAGAGGGCTCTTATCAGCCCCCCCAAGCAACTGGCTGTCATCTGCTTCCTTCTCTCTCTCTCTTGCTTCCTTCTGCATCACAGCTTGCTTTGCAAGGCTTGCTCAATCGCACAGAGCAAAACCTCTATTTTCCCCATCGGCTGAGGATCTTCCCTTGGGGAGGAAGGGGGGTGATGTCAAGTCTGCTTCAACTCTGGTCAAGTCTGTATTGCATCTTTGGTTCAGGGGGGAGCATTCTGGGTAAAAGCCACACTGTATACCAATGCTGCTAGCTCGACCTCTCCTTTCTCCCCTCCCTTCCTTTGTTATGTAGTTTTGCTTTGAAATGGGGATATATGAAAGAGATTATAGTGCCTTCTCAGGCTGGGCACTGTGGGAGGATACGCCCAAGGCCACAACAGGCCTGAGAACGAATTTGTAACATCAATGTGTGAATGTGCCCTGCATAGTACCCCCTCCCTAAAGAATCCCTTTGAAGTATACCTTATATGATTACACTTTACTGTATGATCCTCAGTCTTTCAATCTCCTTGTAGTCGAGAACAATGATATCAATAAACTAGAAACTTTGTATCAACAAGGCCTCGTTATTGAATCAGCCGACTTGACAGGTGGGAGGCAGAGTTTGCTTTGCCAGGCTCTCTCAGTCACACAGCAGAGCTACGGAGCCAAGCCTCTCTTCCTTCTTTTAGTCCACATTGTCCTTTCTTCACTCCAAGCCATCAGAGCAAAGCAAGAATGACACGGTGCCTGTCCAGCTCCCTCTGAAGCAGGAGAGAGCTGGGCAAGGGGTTGACTGAGCTGTGCCAGTTTGGTGTAGTGGTTAAGTGCATGGACTCTTATCTGGGAGAACTGGGTTTGATTCCTCACTCCTCCACTTGCACCTGCTGGAATGGCCTTGGGTCAGCCATAGCTCTGGCAGAGGTTGTCCTTTTTTATATTTTTCAGAGTCAGTCTTGTCTACTCAGACTGGCAGCGACTCTCCAGGGTCTCAAGCTGAGGTTTTTCATGCCTACTTGCCTGGGCTCTTTTTAGTTGGAGATGTCGGGGATTGAAGCTGGGACCTTCCCACTTGCCAAGCAGATGCTCTACCACTGAGCCACCATCCCTTCCCACCAGACACTGAAAATGCTAGTCTCTTCCACTCAAGTGTCCACCATTGGGGACATACCAGAGGAAGTGGTCATATGAACATATAACGCTCCCTTATACGGAATCAGACCCTTGGTCCATCAAAGTCAGTCTTGTCTACTCAGACTGGCAGCAGCTCTCTAGGGTCTCAGGCTGAGGTTTTTCACGCTGACTTGCCTGGACCCTTTTTAGTGGGAGACACTGGGGATTGAACCTGGGACCTTCTGCTTACCAAGCAGATTCTGTACCACTGATACACCACAGCTACTCCCCAAACATATGAACTTATGAAGCTGCCTTATAATGAATCGGACCCTGGGTCCACCAAAGTCAGTCTTGTCTACTCAGACTGGCAGCGGTTCTCCAGGGTCTCAAGCTGAGGTTTTTCACACCTACTTGCCTGGACCCTTTTGAGTTGGAGATGCCAGGGACTGAACCTGGGATCTTCCGCTTACCAAGTAGGTCTATGGTTGAGGCAAGCGGACATCCTCACCCTACTACACCATCCATCTGACCTCCCACCAATGACTGCCACTTCATTTAGGGCCAATACTGTTGACATCTTGGGGCAACTTAGGCTGCCCACAATAATTACGCCTCAAGTGCTTATACCATCCATGTCGTCTTAAATGATTGACTTAATGTATTGGTTTTATTGTTTTAACTATTTCGATGTTTTATTGTTGGTTTTAATGTTTTAGCTTGATGGAATCCGCCCTGAGCCATTCACCAAAAAGGGCCAGCTATAAATGTACAAAATAAATAAATAATAAAAGAAAAAAGCAGATGCTCTAGCACTGAGCCACCATTCTGCCCCTGAAGAGTCTTCCAGAGGTTTACACTCCATATTCTAAATCCATACAACCTACCCTTCAGTTTTAATTTGGCTGAATAATTCTTTGTCCTGTGCAAAACATTTCAGTTGGGTGAAGGAGACTTCAGCGCTCCTTTCGGATGTATTAGTACCCTCATCCAATTACAATGCTCAAGATTCTCTGGAGGAAACCAAGATGCCTTAAATGGCACAAAGTTAACATAAATTTCTGCTCAGACACCCCATCCAGATCAAGAATTGTGGGGGCAGCTCAGCCAAATTGAAGCAAATCCCAAGCAAAGTACGTGCTTTACTTTTCCTCCAGAAACATTTGGAACTTAACATGGACAATATGGCATCCTAGTGGAATCCTTCTGAAAACAAGCCCTGTTCCCTTTGCAGCAAAGCACGAAAAACATGTTTTGTATTTGACTCATATTTTGTATTTGCATCATATTTAAAAATCTCTCCAGACTAATAAAAAATGTACTCCATGCCCATCTACAAAGGACGGAACAGCTCTCCTGAGTTTGACTTACAAATGACAGGCCGCAACTGTGTTTCCTTGCCCTTTTTTTTGTTCTCAAACCTGTAACGCAGTTGGTGGCAGCCGTTGTAGCCGAAAGGCGATGCGGCAGAGGATGCCAAGGCATGTGGAGACAGCATGTGAGCAACCCAACAATACGACAGATGACAGGCCCACAGGCAAATCCAGGATTGCCAGCAGATCAGCCCGGAGAGATGGCCAAAGAGCCAAATGCAGCGACTGAAAGGACGATAGCCTCAGCTGAGCATTTCGGGCTCTGTGTGTCCTTAGTGTTGTCAAGTATACGGATTCAATGATGAGTCAAAATTGATACTAAGACTACATTGGATGGACCAAACAGCTTCAGGTATAGTTAACTTTCAGAAAAAGAAGAGCGGAAGAGTTAAGACCAGATCGCAAACGCAAAAAGAGCAAAGACTTGATAGTAATCTGACAATTCAATGATGACCAAATTGGGACTACAGATTATCTCCGTCAATGTAAATGGTCTTAATGAACTAAAGAAAAAAAATATCTTTCTACAACTTTATAAGACAAAGTCTCAAATAGTATGCTTGCAAGAAACTCATATAAAAAAGAGGAAGAATGGGATAAAATCTGGAAATACAATATTAGACTGACCAAATCGGTAACGTTTAAAGAAAATTTATACAAAATGATGTATAGATGGCACCTCACTCCAGCAAGACTAGCCAAAATGAACCCAAATTATAATAATAAGTGTTGGAAATGTAACAAGGTTGAAGGGTCATTTTACCATATATGGTGGAAATGTGAAATTGCCAAGAAATTTTGGGCACAAATAAATATGTGGATGCAAAAGGTGTTAAAGAAAAAGATTAGACACTTGCCTGAACTATACTTATTGAGTATATGTAGAGAAAATCTAGGGCGAGGGGAAAAAAAATTATTGATATATATGATTACAACTGCTAGAATACTCTACGCGAAGCATTGGAAATCCCCCCAGATTCCGAGTAAACAAGAATTCTTATTTAAATTATTAGAATCTGCTGAAATGGATATTATGACAATGAGGTTGAGAGATGGAAATTGGCAGGATTGTATGAAAAACTGGGAACCTGTATATATATGGGCAAAAAGCATGGGATTTGAGATGAGATACTAGGATTGTTATTATAAAATACCCTCAAGGCTCCTTTTATATGTGGTGGTGGTGGGGGGTGAAGGGATGGTGATGGGTGGACATGGTGGATTTGGTGTTTACATATGTATGTTGTTTTCCTTTATTGTTTGTTTTCATTTATGAGATTTCTTTGGCTTTGTTTGTTTGTATTTTCTTTTTTTGTCGTTCTATTTTATTCAATAAAATCCTTTAATTTAAAAAAAAAAATAAAAAAAAAATAAAAAAAATAAAAAAGAGGATTTAAAATTTCTACAAAATAAGAAATTAGGTCAACTTTACCACTCTTGCGCCTCCGAGAAAAAAAGGCGTTCATGCGTTCCATCTGTCTGAGGGTGGTAGGCCGAGCTCAAACCCTGCTCCATTCCCGTTAATCTGCGAAACTCCCGCCAGAAGTTGGCAATGAACTGCGGGCCGCAGTCGCAAATTACTTTATCCGGGAATGAGTGGAGTTTGACTACGTGATTGAAAAATAAGTAGGCCAATTTTTTTGCTGTGGGGAGTTGAGTGCAGGGAATGAAGTGAGCTTGCTTAGAAAATGTATCTACCACCACCAATATCACGGTCTTGCCATGCGAGGGCGGTAGCTCCACAATGAAGTCCATGGAGACCACTGACCATGGCTGGGCAGCCGTTTCTATCGGTTTGAGCAGCCCGGGAGGTTCCCCCCCCCCTTCTGTCAAGTCAGCTGTATTTTGGTCAAACTGCATTATCCTAACTTTGGTTCAGAAGTAAAGGGTTCTGGGTAAACCACACTGAACACCGAATGCTGCTAGCTAACTTTCCTCACCCCCTCACCGTCCCTTTGTTGTGTAGCCTGCTTTGAAATGGTGATATGGGAACAAGATAGTGGAGCCTTCTCAGGCAGGGTGTCTGTGGGAGTGTGAAAGCGCCAAGGCCTCAGCTTGGGAACGAAGTAGTAACATCCTGATGTGAATATACACTGCATAGAATGCCCCTCCCTCAGGAATCCTTTTGATCTATACCTTAAATGCTTGGTTAATGTCTATGTACCCCAGTCCTTCAATCTCTATCATGGTCTGTAGTTCTGTCTTCAATAAACTAGTAACTTTGTTTCAACCAAAGACTCGTTATTGAATCCAGCCGACTTGACACCTTCATTTTGCCATTATACAGATGGGGCATGAGGAGACAAATTCTGACACGTCCTTTTTCAGGGAAGGCCACCAGAACTGTCGGCTGATCAGGTGGAGTGTTTTCACATACCCAAAATGCCCTGCCAATTTATTGGAATGGCAAAACTGTAACACTTCCGCCATCATGCTCTTGGGGACGTACAGATTTTCTCCTTTATACCATAAACTACCCTCCCTTTTCTGGACTCCTTCCGGCCTGTCTTCCCCTTCCTTTTCTGTCTCTAATGCCATTTTCTCCGTCCCCCATCCTTCCAGTTTGCGCTTTGTTTAAGACCGGGTGTTTACCACTGCGGCCACCTGGGAGGGGGGAATAAGGGAGTCCACTACGTCCTTTTTCTGGCTGTTGTGCTGGGGCAGGCGAGATAAAGTGTCCGCTAAGAAGTTTTTAGTTCCGGGGATGTGCTTCTGCACAAAGTCAAATTTGGAGAAAAACCCCGCCCATCTGATCTGTTTTTCACTTAATTTCCTTCTACCCATGAGGGCCTCGAGGTTTTTGTGGTCAGTCCAGATTTTGAACGGCACTTTCACCCCCTCTAGCCAGGACCGCTAAGTTTTCAAAGCAAAGTCACTGAAAAAACTTCTTTATCCCACACCGACCAATTTCTCTGTTCTGCAGAGAATTTCTTGGAAATATAGGCGCATGGTCTCAACCTCCCCTCTTTGTCCTCCTGCATGAGAATGGCTCCTATGGCCACATCGGAGGCGTCGCATTGCACAATGAAGGGCCGGAGCTCGTTAGGGTGGCTCAGGACCTGCTCACTAGTGAACAGCCGCTTCAATTTGTTAAATGCCAACTGGCACTTAGGTGTCCAATTGAGACGGGCCCCCGGCCATTTAGCCTCGGGGCCCTTCCCCTTCATTTTTAACAACTCTGTAAGGGGGAGCATAATTTGGGCAAACCCCGGTATGAAGGTTCTGTAAAAATTTGCGAACCCGAGGAAGGATTGGAGCTGTCTATGTGTCCTCAGGGGAGCCCAATCTAACACGGCTTGCACTTTTGCCGGGTCCATCGCCAACCCCTTTGCAGACACCCAAAATCCCCAGTAGTCTAGTTCCATTTTGTGGAACTCACATTTTGATAGTTTAGCATAGTTTGTGTTTTAACAGGGTGCTCAATACCTCTCGCACCAAATTTACATGGGATTTCTCGTCTTGCGAATAAATAATGATGTCATCCAGGTACACCACCACCCCCTTGAATAAGAACTTTCTCAACACATCATTTATAAAGTTCATTAACACCCCCGGGGCTCCCTGTAGTCTAAATGGCATCACCAAGTACTCAAACTGTCCCAGTGGAGTGTTAAAAGCCGTTTTCCACTCATCCCCCTCTTTTATGAGCACCCTGAAGTACGCGTCCCTCAAGTCCAGTTTCGTAAATATTTTCCCCTTGGACACAGTGCTTAATAGGTCTTTGATGAGGGGGATGGGGTAGGCGTTAGAGGTCAAAATCGCGTTTATCCTGCGAAAGTCCGTGCAAAGCCTAAGCGAGCCATCCTTCTTTTTCCTGAATAGGACCGGGGCGGCATGGGGAGGTGTTGCCGGCCTAATGAATCTCCGCTTCAAGTTCTGATCTAAGAATCTGTGCAGCTCCGTTTTTTCCACCCATCCCATTGAATATGATTTCGCCTTTGGCAATGCTTGGCCGGGTATTAGTTCTATGGCGCAGTCTGTATTCCTGTGGGGTGGCAGCTCATTAGCGCCCTGCTCACTGAACACCCCCATGAGGACCCGGTATGCCTGCGGGATTGCAGGGACCTCCTCTACTGTCAGGCACACCTTCTCCTTCGACGATGGGGGTCGTGGTCCCCAATCTAAGTTCCATAGATGGGTCTTGCACAGTGGGTCCACAAACTTTATGGTTTGGTCCCCACACCGAATGCTGGGCTTGTGCTGGGCCAGCCACCCCACTCCCAGTACCACTGGGTAGGAGCAGGAGGGAGCGATTACAAATGACTCCTGGTCCCAATGTTCCTTGATCCCTACCAGTAGTAATTGGGTCTCTAGGGGACAGGGTTCCCCCCGCATTACCGACCCGTCCATCTGCTTGAACTGTAGTGGACAGGGGAGAGCCGTGGTGGTCAGGCCCAGGGCCTCTACTATTTTGGGGGTAATTAGCTCCTGATTACACCCCGAGTCAACCAGAGCCCTCACTTGCATGAACCTTTTAAGCTTAGGGTTCAACAGTTTCACTGGTACAAAGTATAGTGACCCAGTCACGCTCACTGGTGCCGGTTCCACTGTGAACTGCTGGTTGGCACCCTTCAGAGCAGGTCATTCCCGTTTCCCGACGGCTTGTCCATCCACATCAACTCGCTCAGGTCGTCCGCCAGGAATGTGTCTTCATCCGACTCCCCGATGGTTGCCACGCTGCCTTTCACCGCATCCTTAGGGCGGCCCGGGGTCTTCTTCGGGATGAGGGTGCTTTGTTTTGGGGCACTTGGCAGGGGGGGGGCAGAGAGGGTTCGGGCAGCTGCTTGCCAGATGACCTGGATCTCCACACCGAAAACACTTACATGGGCCCCCGGTCTTTCCCCCACTACTACCCCCTGTTGGTTTCTTCGTTTCTGCTTTGGGGGTCGTTTTCGGGGCTTGTCCCCCTTTTCTGCTTTGTTGCGTGCGCTGCATGGCCACGTGCTTCATATTGGTCTCTACCTCACCTGCTAACTGGATCCAACCCACCAACGTAGTGGGTTGGGCCTGGATGAGGGCACGATCCAATATGCCCGCGTTCAGGCCCTGGGTGAAGGGTTCAATCTTCATGAGTTCACTCCACCCTCTCACCTTCGCTGTGTTGGCCCGGAACTCTGCTGCATACTCTTGAATCGATTTCGGCCCCAGCTGCATGTCTCTCAGGGCTGCCAACGCCTGGGTCTCCTGGAGGGGGTCTTCGTACTGAGCCAGCAGAGCCTGAAGGAACGTTGCAACATAGTCCAGTTCCGAGCTCATGGCCTCGTACAGACTCATGTACCACCTTTTGGCGGCCCCCTTTAGCTTGGACCCTAAATAGTCCACTCGACTGAACTCGTCCGGGAATGTGTTCCCCCAGTAGTGCATATAGCTGTTCACCTGGATCATAAAGTACTCCACCTCCTCGAGGTCCCCATCAAATGTGGCATCCAGCTCTCGTCCCCGACCCCCATTCCTGGGTGCCTGGGGTGGGGCGGCAGGCCTGGGCGCTGGTGGGGCCGGCGGCAGTGCTGCCGGGGCGGCTGGAGCCGGCGGCAGGCGGACCGGGAGGGGTTGTGGGACTCTGCAGGGTCCTGGTAGTCCCAATTACCGAGAGATCTCTCTGGTGATCTCCCCGGCCATTTGATTAGTCATGGCCTGCATCTCGTCTTTCAGGCCATTGACTACACCTTCCACTTCCTTGCGGACCATAGCTCGGAATTCTTTAGCCATCTCGTCCTCCTTTGGGGCTGGCGCCTCTGGGTCCTTCTCCTCTGAGTCAGGGCATTCATCAGGTACCAGGATGACCACGATGGTATCGATCCCCTCTGGTTCCATTGGCCCCCTCTGCGTTGGCTATCCTTACCCGCTGCATGTGCCGCATTAGGATGGCTTCCCTTCTGGCCGGTGCCTCATCCATCGTGCTGGTGGAAGTCCAGGGCTGCCACTGCCGGGGAGTAACCAGGAGTTGGATCTGGGGCTGCTGCTCTCCTGGCATCCAGGACGTGCCACGGCACGGATGGCCCTTCTTCAAAATCGGAAAGTTAACCGCCTCCTGGAATCTTTTCAGCCATGGGGTTACAAAGTGGCCAGAGCAGTTGATCTTCAAAAGGATTCCTCTCAAAATGTCAAGTAGACGAATTCAATGATGAGTCAAAATTGATGCTAAGACTACATTTATTGATAAACCGTTACTTTGGCTCAAGCCGATTGCTTGAGAGGAATGAGCCCAATACATTGATACAAGAGTTTTAAGGTACGCTTCAAAGAGATTCCTACAGGAGGGGGGAGCAAAGGAACATTCACACATAACTACAAAGATACTTTCCCAGGGCAGTTATCAAGCTGGTTGTCCTTGCATTCGTATGCGAATCTTCCTCCCTCAGGAGGCCCTGTGGGAAGGCACAGATTACTTTGTTCTCAACAGTTACCAGTCATAAAAGGAAAGGGGGGTAACTATAGGGCAATAAACTAGCAGCATTTGGTTCATCATGATTTTACCCAGGCCTGGTTTTGACAGGCCAGAACCCCACAGTCGTTGGTCAGAATCAGTTGAGCTTAGTAAGTGTTGACCCTGATTGGTGGAGAGAGGCTAGGAAGGAATGGGGAAAGGCTGGATGCAGTCGAAATAGCCTACCTCCATGCGCTCCACTAGGGCAGGGGTGGCCAAACTTTCTTAATGTAAGAGCCACATAGAATAAAAGTCAGATGTTTGAGAGCTGCACTTCATGAAGGAAGGGAGGAGGGGAAAAGGAAGGGAGGGAGGGAGAGAGGGAGGGAGGGAGGGAAGAAGAAAGGAAGAGAGGGAGGGAGAGAGGGAGGGAGGGAGGGAGGGAAAAAGGGACGGAGGAAAGGATGGAGGAAGGGAGGGAGGGAAAAGAAAGGGAGGGAGGAATGGGGGAGAAGAAGAAGATTGCAGATTTATACCCCGCCCTTCTCTCTGAATCAGAGACTCAGAGTGGCTTACAATCACCTATATCTTCTCTCCCCACAACAGACACTCTGTGAGGTGGGTGGGGCTGAGCGGGCTCTCAGAGTTCCTGTGAGTTGCAAAGGAAGAAAGGAGAAAAAAAGCAATTTTAACTTTAAATGCTTCTCCAAGCTGCCGGCTGGTTTGGCTTGGAGAAGTCATTTAAAGAGATAAATGCCTTCTCCAAGCCAGCTGATGGGGTGGTGGGGGCTTTGAGAACCACACAATATGTCTGTGGCTCCCAAGCTGTAGTTTGGCCACTCTCACATTTGGGTTTCAGTCATTTGTTTCTATACCAATGTGTGTTGGCATCTACACAGGTGCAAAGCTATCTCTCAGGTACCTCCATGCAGGTAATAAGAACTCGAGCTGACTCAGATGGCCCAGGCTGGTCTGAGCTCATCAGATCTCAGAAGCTACGCAAGGCTAGCCTTGGTTTGTATTTTGATGGGAGACCCCCAAGGAAGTCCAGGGTTGCTACATAAAGGCAGCCAATGTTTAAGTTTTTAAGTTTAAGTTTATTTTAATTTATATCCCGCCCTTCCCACCAAAGTGGCTCAGGGTGGCTCACAGCATATAAAATCTAACATAGAATTTTAAATTTAAAATACATCAATTACAACAGTTAAAACAGTAAAATAATAAAACATTTAAACAGCGATCTATCAAAATACTACACTGAACCTTCTATAGACTTTCTAATGCCAGTTAATTATAGGCTAGCCAGAAGAGGGATGTCTTACAGGCCCTGCAGAACTGGCCAAGGTCCCGCAGGGCCCTCACCTCTTCCGGCAGCTGGTTCCACCAGCAAGGAGCCGTTACAGAAAAGGCCTGTCCCTGGTGGATTTCAGACGGGCCTCCTTTGGCCCGGGGATAGCAAGCAGATTTTGAAAGCAGATTTGGCAATGGCAATGATACCTCTATTAATCACTTGTCCTAAAAGATCAGGATAGATTAGGCCGTCCAGGTAAGGGCTGCTCCTTCCCTAGTGAAACACAAACATGGGATCCAGTCCCCTCTACCTTTGTATGGTTTCCCTTCTCTGAAATAGGTTATACAAAAATCCAGAGGTCATTTTGTAGAAAAATAGGTGGTGGAGTTCATCCAGGGACTGTTATGCAGCTGCACCTACTATTCAATGGACAAGGTGGGAAGGAGGAGGTGAAACTCTCAGAAAGGTTCAGGAGCTGTGCTCCTGGGAGCTCCCGCTGAATCCAAGGCCTGCATAAATCAAATTGAGTTTTACTTATTTGACTTCCATTTTGTTCCCACTTCAAAGAATGTTACTTTTCCCGAAGATATCTCAGTTGTAAACACCATAGAGAGCTTCTTACAACATATTATGAGGTAGCTGGTGCCTACCCCATTTGAAAACTAATTAATCCTTTGAAATTTCAACATATGGATAATTCTTTCAATTCAGGAACAGTATGATTAGCTACAAACGATGTAGCCTCATGTCACTTTCAGGGAAAAGTTGAATGTAGTTTCACACCTGTCTAGGAATTGACCAAATTTCTGTGGTTTTGCCAAAGAGTTCTCAATGATTCCTAGAGGTCTTATGTCATTTCCAGGTTTTCCCCAGAAATGATGCCATGCTGGCACCAACAACCAGCAGCACCGTAGCTCTCAAGGGGCTGGAGGGGGAGGTGCCTCCTTGCATTTTTTACAGGCCCCCTCACACAGCCTTTTCAATAATTTTCCTTTTGGTGTGTGTTTTCAATGCAGAGTAATGACAGGTGTTGTTTTAACTCTGGTGATTCTCAATTCCAGTGGCAAATCATGTCTCCCTGAAATTAACATTTGTTCACACTTTCAAAGCCATAAAAGTAACCATTTGCCAGATCAATTGCTTCAGGCCTCTGTCAGTGGGGGAGTAAGATACAGGAGATTGTGAGTCGCTCTGAGATTTTTTATTTATATCTTTTCTGTAACACATCTCTTTCTCTGGATTCTATTATCATCCTTTGTATTTGTCATTCATAAACTATATCAAAGTATTGACATATTGGTTTGGTGTATGTTAAAGATTATTTCAAAATTAAAAAAAAATACTTTGTTGGTCTTAAAGGTGCCAGAGCATAGTGATGTTCTGTTTCTGTGTGATTGTCCTGGGGGCACTTGGTTTTTGAGCAACTGGCACAAGAACTGCTCTTTGAAGAAGGACCCAGCACACATTCCCTAGAAGGAGAGAATCCCTTGAATGTGGGGGCATATGATATATAAGGGATGGACAACATAAGAGCCACATGCAATAAATGTTGTATGTTTGAAAGCCACAAGACATGAATGTCAGATATTTGAGAGCTGCAAGGAGCGAAGGAGAGAAGGCAAATAGATTGGGAGAAGGAGGAGTGGAAAGAAAGCAACTTTAAATGCATTATCCAAGCTGCCAGCTTTGTTGACTTGGGGAAGTGTTTTAAAGAGAGAAATGCCCTCTCTAAGTTGGCCAATGGGGCAATGTGGGCTTTGAGAGCCACACAATATGTGTGAAAGAGCCATATGTTGCTCCCGAGCCACACTTTGGCCAACCCTGTGATATATGGTGGTCCAGACCTTACTTTGGAGTTGACTACTACTGTGATAAATTATAACAAATCTGAAATAGTATTGTGCAATAAACCATTTTTATTTGTAACAATAATAATAACAACCCTGAAACATTTTATGCAATAAACTGCTTGTATTTATTTTTTATTTATTGGCTATTTATAAGTATAAGCATGGCGTGACAGCTCCACACAGCCATATAACAGCAGGCCCCACTTGGGCCCCTTGAGCAAAACGTTGCTGGCTGCAGGGCTGACAGCCAGCCTCACGTTCTCTCCCTGGTCTACATCTTGTTATCAGGTTGGCCTAGCAACCCTATGTCAGCTCAGGGGCTATCTTTGATTAAAGAAGATTTCCAGTGTGATCAGAAAGCTGTCTTTATTGAGAAATAGATCAGTAACAATACACGACGGTGTCAAAACTGGCTCCCCTGTGAGGTGACCAGACTTATATACCTTTATCTATGTCCATTAAGCGGCCCTTCAAAATTTCAATGCAAAAAGCCCATGTAAAATGACACAAAGTGGTTCCACCAACTTTTCTCACACAGCAGACAGTGGGCAGTGCAGCTGTCTCTGCTAACAGATAAATTGACCTTGAAAGACTGGCTGTATATCTCTTTGCAGGGCATGAACGGATACTTATGACCAGCAGTTATAAGTTAATTTAAAAGCCACACAGAATAAACATCAGATATCTGAGAGCTGCAAAACATGAACATTACATGTCTGAGAGCCACAAGACATGACCATCAGATGTTTGAGAGCTGCAAGACAGGGAGGGAGGAAAGCAAATAGGGAGGGAGAGGTGGAAAGAAAGCAACTTTAACTTTAAATGCATTCTCCAAGCTACCAGCTAGCTTGGCTTGGAGAAGTGGTTTAAAGAGACAAATGCCTTCTTTAAGCTGGCCAACGGGGCAGTGGGGGCTTCAAGAGGCACACAGTATGCGTGGAAGAGCCACATGTGGCTCACGAGTCACAGTTTGGCTACCCCTGCTTATGACTGTTGCAAAGTGAAAGGCATAGCACAGGCAAAGCAGGCATTTGAGTGAGTCTCACCACAATGAGAAAAAACTGGCAAAAAGCTACAGCAGGCAACTGGTGCATATGTGAGAAAAAAGACTTTGAGCTTTGGAACTGACATTTTATGAATCAAACACCGCTCCTCTCCACAACGTCTGAACTGCAACTTCTCTTGTAAAATGTAAAGATACTGAGCCATTTCCTACAAGTCCCAAAATTGCTGACCTCAAAAGAACATGGGCTGTACGATCCCCTATAGAGTTACACCCTCCTAGATCCATTGTCTCCAGTCGATTTAGGAGGGTGTAACTCAATTTAGGACGGCAAATGTCAACAGAGAGGCTCGGCAATCTTTGTCTATAGAATTACATCCCTTAGATGACAAATTAACGATGTTATCAGGAACTTGGCTCACAGGACTGGAGACGGATCAAGCCTCTTCTAGTGAGAAACGGCAACAATCGAAACGACAAGTAATGATATGCCATCTTGGATAAGATAATTGCGCCTATTGTGAGATGCTAATCAGGTCAGGATTTATTCATGTAATGTATTTCCAAAGTGGCACCTATTCACTCAGTCTGGCATCGAGGTTTAAAGATGGAAGAAAGATTTCAATACTTGAATAGTTTTTGTCTTGGTTTTCATTTACTTCGATAGCACAGGATAAACTGGTGCAGATTTACAAAGTGTAGGCAAGTCAGAAGAGAGCCAGTTTGGTGTAGTGTGCAGACTCTTATCTGGGATAACTGGGTTTGATTCCCCACTCCTCCACTTGCAGCTGCTGGAATAGCCTTGTAGGAATTGTTCTTGAAAGGGCAGCTTCTCAGCCCCCCCCCCCCCACCTCTCAGGGTATTTGTTGTGGAGAAAGAAAATAAAGGAGATTGTAAGCTGCTCTGAGACTCTGATTCAGAGATGGGTATAAATCTGTGGTCGTCGTCTTAAACAAAATTTAAAATGTCTTTTTTGAAGAAAGATTTTTTTAATCCCCATTTTTTTTGTTCATTTATTTACTAGCCTGAGAGGTTTTGTAACATGTACCTTAAGTAGACTTGGATCCTAAATGATATTTCTGTGTGTGATTTTTCACCAATTCCACCCTCCCATAGCTAACTTCCAATCTCCCCGATTCTTGTTTTGGGGTCCCCTGGCCCACAGGAGCAGCATTTCAGGCACATTTATGGGTGCAGAAGGAGGAAAGAGGTGAGATAGTCTCAGTGGATATGATCAGTGGGATGCAAGTCAGTGGGGGGGGTTTGTAGAAAAAAAACCTAGCAAGAGCTCATTTGCATATCAGAAGAAGAAGACACTAGATTTATATTCCGCCCTCCACCCTGAATCTCAGAATCTCAGAGCAACTCCTGCAAGAGCTGTGGCTGACCCAAGGCCATTCCAGCAGTAAGTGGGGAGAGGTTGTCCTTGAAAGGGCAGAGGTTGTCCTTGAAAGGGCAGCTGCTGTGAGAGCTGCTGTAGAGGGTGGGGGGACAAGTTACTGATCATGGACAGCAGGGCTTCTTATGTAGCAGGAACTCCTTTGCATATTAGGCCGCACGCCCCCAATGTAGCCAATCCTCCAAGAGCTTACAGTAGACCCTGTGATAACAGCCCTGTAAGCTCTTGGAGTATTGGCTATATCGGGGGTATGGCCTAATATGCAAAGGAGTTCCTGCTACAATCTCCTTTACCTTCCTCCCCCACAGCAGATACCATGTGAGGTGGGTGGGGCTGAGAGGGCTCTCACAGCAGCTGCCCTTTCAAGGACAACCTCTCCCCACTTACTGCTGGAATGGCCTTGGGTCAGCCACAGCCCTTGCAGGAGTTGTCCTTGAAAGGGCAGCTTCTGGGAGAGCTCTCTCAGCCCCATCCACCTCACAGGGTGTCTGTTGTGGGGAGAGAAGATATAGGAGATTGTAAGCCGCTCTGATTCAGAGAGAAGGGTGGGTATAAATCTGCAGTCTTCTTCTTCTTCAGAGCTATGGCTGACCCAAGGCCGTTTCAGCAGCTGTAAGTGGAGGAGTGGGGAATCAGACCTGACTCTCCCAGGTAAGAGTCCATGCACTTAACCACTACACCAAATGGGCTCTGTTAGGCCACACCACCTGGCCTTGAAGCATGTGGCTGCCTCATGGCAGGTCAGGCTAGCCAGAGCAGAGCTCCTGTCCTGTGGGCTCCGGCAGAAAAAAAAGTCCTGATGCAAGCTATATTATTTTGAGAACACTGGGCAAGATTCATTCCCTACTGAACACCGGGGTGGAATTCTAGCAGGAGCTCCTTTGCATATTTGGTCACACCCTTGTGATGTAGCCAATCCTCCAAGAGCTTACAAAAAAGAGCCTTGTAAACTTTTGGAGGACTGGCTACATTGAGGGGGTATGGCCTAATATGCAAAGCAGCTCCTGCTAGAATTCCACCCCTGCTGAACATTCTCAAAACTGTGACCTGAGAGAAGGAGCGGTTCCTGCCTCTGTCTCTTGCTATCTTCCATGATAGCCCCGAACAGCCAACGTAGCAATGGTGGAGAGTGTTTTGCTCAATTTTAACACCGCACATGGAGCATTTTGGGCATGTGTTGCTTTAGAGTTATGCAAATACCTCTCCCTTAGGGCTGTTTCCACTTAGGGAAATAGTGCAGGGAAGAAGATAGGAGACCCCCCACCCCCATGCTGCAGTTTCAAGTTGAAGCAGACTCCCGCTGATTTGAAAAATTACGTCCCCCAGACTGAGTTTGTCGGAAAATGTATCATGCAGTTTAGCTGTTCCAGCACCTTTAGTTGAACTGCTCTGCCATACAATGGCAACTGAATTCTTGAATGAATATTCATCATGTTGGGGTCATTTATATTCCTCATACCTTGAATATGCAGTGTTTCATTTCCATCCACTTGTCTTAACAGGGGTATCATTAACACCCAAATGCCCTTTTAATGAAACACTCAAATTGGGGCAAACCAGAACCACAAGGACAATGGGGCATGGACTGGCAAAAACAAGAGGAAGAGATTTTGCATTTTTGATACATTTTTATGGTCAGTTATGCAGAGTGGTAAGGCTGCAGTACTGCAGTCTGAGCTCTCTGCTCATGACCTGAGTTCGATCCCGGTGGAAGCTGGTTTCAGGTAGCTAGCTCAAGGTTGACTCAGCCTTCCATCCTTCTGAGGTTGGTAAAATGAGTACCCAGCTTGCAGTGCAGATGACTGGTGAAGGCAATAGCAAACCACCCCATTAAAAAAAGTCTGCCGTGAAAACGTCATGATGCAATGTCACCCCAGAGTTGGAAACAACTGGTGTTTGCACAGGGGACTACCTTTACCTTTATTAATCCAAATAGGAAGTGGAATTCAGCACGTTATTTATTTACTTGTTTGTTTATTTGGGTCCCCAAATGGTTAAGCTGAGAGAATGTGACTGGTCCAAGGTCACCAGTCAGCTTCCACGGTAGGGGGGCAATTCAAATCTGGGTCTCCCAGGTCCTACTTGACATCACATCACATGGATTCTATTGCACCTGCAGCATTCAAGAGAACTTAAAATCTGCTGGCATTTGGTTCTTCTTTCCACATTTTTAAATTAGAAGAAGAAGAGGAGGAGGAGTTGGTTTTATACCCCGTGCTTCACTGCTCAAAAGAGTCTCAGAGAGGCTTACAATCACCTTCCTGTCCTCTCCCCACAACAGACACTCTATGAAGTAGGTGGGACCGACAGACTCCTGAGAGAACTGTGACCGACCCAAGGTCACCCAGCTGGCTGCAAGTAGAGAAGGACGGGAAGAATCACATCTGGTTATCTAGATTAGAGTCTGCCATTCCACCATACCAAGCACAATGATCTTTGCAAGTAAAACCAATGAAATTTCCAGCCCTAGAATAAATGGAAGCAACTGCCATCTGAAAAATAATGCTATCACAGATCACTTTGCAAAAGCTTCGTATGGAAAAGAACTTTTCATGAACACTCTGATATTCACATACAGATTTTTCTCTCATTCATTTTGATTTTTGTACGGGACCAGATGCATCGTCCGGGAAAACGTCCAGGTCTGTCATCTTTAAGTTAGTATCATCAGTCAGTATCATCAGTCGTACCCGGCAATCTCTTTTGATTTTGAGCAACATTATCAGGGACACGGGGGCTTTTAAAACACTGTCTGCACTTAAAGTCAAACGTGCTGTACTTTGGCCTTCCTCCAAAAGCTTTTGCATAAATCCATGGAAAGTGTTAAGTGTTATTATTATCAAATATAAATTGCCATCATGTATCAGCTGCGATACACTAAATACCCTTGCCTATTCGCTGTCAAGTGCGGTCAAGCACTGAAATTGAACTATGTTGGATGTCGAGTAAAGGTAGGAAATACCTAAAGTGTATTTGGCAACTATTTGGAGAACATTCAGTGTTGAATTCACAAAAGAGAGCCGAGGAACGAACCCGTTTCTAGCTCTAGGTGATGGACAACAAAAGTTACAGCTCATAATCCCATTGTGAAAACTGGGGAGAGGTGCCATTGAATATTTTTTTTACGGACTCAGAAAGAGTCTTTGTTCCCTGGCAACCCCCGGCTAGGAACAAAGAGTGGAGATCTGGGAAAGGCCTGGAATGGAATTGTTTGAATTTTGTTTGATAAAGAATACCTCATGTAGCAGTGGCAGCCATTCAGATAACTTGGAGGTAAATACTGTGGGGCGACTGAAAGGTGAAAGCAGGCCTTGCCAGTAGGCAAACTAGGCAATTGCCTAGGGTGCTGGCCTTCTGGGGATACAAATTGGATGCCCCCACGTGACTCGGTGACTTTATCAGTGCAGGGTGTGTGTGGCAGAAGTTAGCCTTGCCTAGGGTGCCAGACAGTCTAGGGCTAGCCCTGGGTGAGATGTCCAACCATCTCCTCACAGGCAGGGCTTTTTTTGTAGCAGAAACTCCTTTGCATATAGGCCACACCTCCCTGATGTAGTCAATCCTCCAAGAGCTTACATGGCTCTTCGTACAGGGCCTACTGTAACTTCTGTAACCTCCCGGAGCTTACAGCAAAAAGGTCAAGCTCCTGTCATTTCCGGCTCTAGGGTGATGTCACATCACGATGTTTTCACAGCAGACTTTTGCTGCAGACTTTTTAACAGGCTGGTTTGCCATTGCCTTCCTCAGTCATCTACTCTTCCTCCTCCCCAGCAAGCTGGGGACTCATTTTACTGATCCCAGAAAGATGGAAGGCTGAGTCAACCTTGAGTCAGCTACCTGAACCCAGCTTCCACAGGATCTAACTCAGATCATGAGCAGAGAGCTCGGACTGCAGTACTGCAGCTTTACCACTCTGCACCACAGGGCTACATTGACTACATCAGGGGGTGTGACCCAATATGCAAAGGAGCTCCTGCTGCAAAAAAGCCCTGGTCTTTCCCTTGTCTGTTCCCTTGTCTGTTTCACAAGCCCTCCCATGTCTCATGCCTTCAGACAGTGGGACCCCAGTGGGACTGAGCAGAGCATGCAGCATGGAGGTAGGGGTGGTGGAGGGCTAGCATGGGAGTGGATGCTGCCAGAAACCCTGGGCCCTGGCAGATGTCCAAACTCACCATTGGCTGTTGCCAACCCTGCAGGGTATAATGCCTTAGAGCAGGGGTCCCCAACCCCAGTCCCGGTCCATGGCCTGTTAGCAACTGGGCCTTGAGCTGTATAATTATTTCATTATATATTACAGTGTAGTAATAATAATAATACGACATTGGATTTATATCCCGCCCTCCACTCCAAATCTCAGTCTCAGAGCCTCTCACAATCTCTTTTATCTTCCTTCCCCACAACAGACACCCTGTGAGGTGGGTGGGGCTGAGAGGACTCTCACAGCAGCTGCCCTTTCAGAGCTACGCCTGAGCTATGGCTGACTCAAGGTCATTCCAGTGGAAAAGCGAGGAATCAAACCCAGTTCTCCCAGAGTCCACACACTTAACCATAACAAAAAACTAATAGAAATAAAGTGCACAATTGTATCTTCCCAAAACCATCCCTCTCTCCCCGGTCCATGGAAAAACTGTCTTCCCAAAAATCAATCCCTGGTGCTAAAAAGGTTGGGGACCATTGCCTTAGAGTCCACCTTCCAAAGCAGCCATTTTTTCCTCAGAGAAAAAACTGATCTCTGCCACAGGAATCAACATAGGGTTGCCTGATCCCCACTCCAAGCAGGGGCTCCTCCAATTTTGAGGGCTCCAATCTGTAAGGGAAGTCCCACCCAGGGGGTGGAATTCTAGCAGGAGCTCCTTTGCATATTAGGCCACACTCCCTTGATGTAGCCAATCCTCCGAGAACTTGCAAAAGAGCTTACAAAAAAGAGCCTTGTGAGCTCTTGGGAGGATTGGCTACTTCAAGGAGGTATGGCCTGATATGCAAAGGTGCTTCTGCTAGAATCCCACCCCTGCCCACCCCCAAAATTCCCCACCTCTCCACTCCTGGGAGGCTCCCTCCCACCTCCCCGCCAGTCAGGTAAGTAGACCTGACAACCAGTGTTCCCTCTAAGCTGAGTTAGTGTGAGCTAGCTCACAGTATTTTAGCCTCCGGCTCACACATTTTTGTCTTAGCTCAGGAAAAACAGCCCCAGCGCAAGCTAATTGATGCAGGAGCTCACAACTTTAGTGCCAGTAGTTCATGAAGTAGAATTTTTGCTCACAAGACTCTACAGTTTAGAGGGCGTATTGCTGGTAACCAGGGGTGAAATTCTAGCAAGAGCTCCTTTGCATATTAGGCCACAAATCCCTGATGTAGCCAATCTCTGGTGTTGGAATTCTTGCAGGAGCTCCTTTGCATATTAGGCCACTCACTCCTGATGTAGCCAATCCCCGGAGTTGGAATTCTAGCAGGAGCTCCTTTGCATATTTAGGCCACACACCCGATGTAGCCAATCCCCAGGGGTGGAATTCTAGCAGGAGCTCCTTTGCATATTAGGCCACACCCCTGATGTAACCAATCCCCGGGGTCGGAATTCTAGCAGGAGCTCCTTTGCATATTAGGCCACACACCCCTGATGTAGCCAATCCCCGGGGTTGGAATTCTAGCAGGAGCTCTTTTGCATATTAGGCCACACCCCTGATGTAACCAATCCCCGGGGTCGGAATTCTAACAGGAGCTCCTTTGCATATTAGGCCACACACCCCTGATGTAGCCCATCCCCCAAGAACTTACAGAAAAGAGCCTTGTAAGCTCTTGGAGGATTGGCTGCATCAGGGGTGCATGGCCAAATATGCAAAGGAGCTCCTTCTAGAATTTTACCCCTGCTGGTAACCCTATAAAAGAAGGGGATCAGATAGATCCATGGAGGATAGATCTATCAGTGGCTACTAGCCACGGCGACTGAGGGGAACCTTCACAAAGCCTCTGAATCCCAGAGCCAGGAGGAAGGCCTTGGCTTCTATTGCCCTGTAGTTGGTCATCCAGAGGAACGGGTTGGCCACTGTGTGAGACAGGATGCTGGACTAGGTGGACCACTGGTCTGATCCAAGAGGGCTCTTATGTTCTTATCTGAGAACAGTTGTAATTCCAGGAGATCTCCAGACACCACCTGCAACTCAAGTTACTATTTACGTTGGCATGCAGGGAAGAAGAAGAAGATATTGGATTTATACCTCACCCTTCACTCTGAAGCTCAGAGTTTCAGAGTGGCTTACAATCTCTTTTACCTTCCTCCCCCACAACAGACACTTAGTGAGCAGTGTTAGCTCTAAGCTGAGTAAGTGTGAGCTAGCTCTCAGATTTTTAGGCTTCAGCTCACATATTTTTGTCTTAGCTCAGGCAGGATGACCCCAGAGTACACTAATTTATGGAATAGCTCACAACTTTAATGCCAGTAGCTCACAAAGTAGAATTTTTGCTCACAAGATTCTGTAGCTTTGTCTTTGAGGTAGATGGGGCTGAGAGAGTTCTCTCAGAAGCTGCCCTTTCAAGGAGATCTCAATGAGAGTTATGCCCGACCCAAGGCCATTCCAGCAGCTGCAAGTGGAGGAGTGCGGAATCAAACCCAGTTCTCCCAGATAAGAGTCTGCGCACTTAACCACTACACCAGGCTAGCTGTCTGGTAACCAAAGTCTTGACCATGAGGAACTCAGATGGTTCTCCAAGAAAGCTTTCTCTGCCTGGGAGCAACAGAAAATGGAAAGGGATGTGCAGTGATGCAGAGATAGATTCTGTTTGACATGGCGAGGTGGGGGGCATGGCTGCCCCGCAGAGGTTTTTGCTCCCGTCACTGTGAGCATTCAGCAGGTGACACTGTACGGGCGAGGGAGCTCAGCTGAGCAGTCCAAGGAGCTCAAAAGAGCTGTGCATAGAGGTAAGAAAAGATCCCTGCAGGAAAGATTGGAAATCACATTAGTGAAAAGGCTGGGGGGAGGGACGTTAAGCAAGGCCAGGAGGAGTGCACAGAAGTCAGAGTGTGACCAGATCAGTTCTATGCCTGGAAAAATAAAAAGCCTACTTTAGGCCATCAGCCTCAGCAGCTCTTTCAGCATGGAAGCTAGCCAGTGCAACAATACCACCACCACCCCACCCTACTGTTCCCCAGTTCCTCCCTTTTCAACAGAGAAAAAGCAAAATGCTTTCTGCCGAATAGGATGCTGAACATGACAGACGTGGAGAATCAGAGGGCTGGAAGGAATCCAGCTATTATGACTTATGTAGTACTTTGAAAATGCACTCTTACCCAAAAGAAGAAGTCCACTCCTGAATTAAGAATAGGAAGTGGTTCTTGATTTCCCCCATCTTTAGAGAGCCAGTTTTGTGTCGTGGTTAAGTGTGTGGAGAACCGGGTTTGATTCCCCACTCCTCCACTTGCAGCTGCTGGAATAGCCTTGGGTTAGCCTTGAAAGGGCAGCTGCTGTGAGAGCTCTTTCAGTCCCACCCACCTCACAGGGTGTCTGTTGTGGGGGGAGAAGATATAGGAGATTGTAAGCTGCTCTGATTCAGAGAGAAGTACAAGGTATAAATATGCAGTCTTCAGTTTTCTTCTACTATCTAAGTACTAACCAGGCCTGACCCTTCACAGCTTCCAGGAACTAAAGAGATTGCACTAGCCTGGGCCATCCAGGTAGCAGCTAATATACTATAGGATGAAATATTTATTTTACTTACTTATAGCCTGCCTTTCTCACTAGGGTCTCTAGCCACTGGCAGGAGACGGAGGGTACGGTTGCCAGATCCAAGTTAGAAGAAGATGATATTGGATTTATATCCCACCCTTCACTCTGAATTTCAGAGTCTCTGAGTGGCTCACAATCTCCTTTATCTTCCTCCCCCACAACAGATACCCTGTGAGGTAGGTGGGGCTGAGAAAGCTCCTCCCAGAAGCTGCCCTTTCAAGGAGAGCTCCATGAGAATTATAGCTGACCCAAGGCCATTCCAGCAGCTGCAAGAGGAGGAGTGGGGAATCAAACCCAGTTAAGAACATAAGAGAAGCCATGTTGGATCAGGTCAATGGCCCATCCAGTCCAACACCCTGTGTCACACAGTGGCCAAAACCCTGTGCCATCAAGAGGTCCACCAGTGGGGCTAGAAGCCCTTCCACTGTGCCCCTCCAAGCACAAGAATACAGAGCATCACTGTCCCAGGCAGAGAGTTCCAACAATACACTGTGGCTAATAGCCACTGATGGACCTCTGCTCCATATGTTGATCCATTCCCCTCTTGAAGCTGGCTATGCTTGTAGCCATCACCACCTCCTATGGCAGTGAATTCCACATGTTAAGCACCCTTTGGGTGAAGAAGTACTTCCTTTTATCCGTTCTAACCCGACTGCTCAGCAATTTCATTGAATGCCCACGAGTTCTTGTATTGTGAGAAAGGGAGAAAAGGACTTCTTTCTCTACTTTCTCTATCCCATGCATAATCTTGTAAAGCTCTATCATGTCACCCCGCAGTAGACGTTTCTCCAAGCTAAAGAGCCCCAAGCGTTTTAACCTTTCTTCATAGGGAAAGCGACCCAACCCTTTAATAATTCCAGTTGCCCGTTTCTGGACTTTTTCCAATGCTATAATATCTTTTTTGAGGTGCGGTGACTAGAATTGTACACAGTACTCCAAATGAGGCCGCACCATCGATTTATACAGGGGTTCTTCCAGATAAGAGTCCGCACACTTCACCACTACACCAAACTAGAAGAAGAAGAAGAAGAAGATATTGGATTTATATCCCGCCCTCCACTCCGAAGAGTCTCAGAGCGGCTCACAATCTCCTTTACCTTCCTCCCCCACAACAGACACCCTGTGAGGTGGGTGGGGCTGGAGAGGGCTCTCACAGCAGCTGCCCTTTCAAGGACAACCTCTGCCAGAGCTATGGCTGACCCAAGGCCATTCCAGCAGGTGCAAGTGGAGGAGTGGGGAATCAAACCCGGTTCTCCCAGATAAGAGTCCGCACACTTAACCGCTACACCAAACTGGCTCTTTAAAGGTTTAAACATTTTCTTTTTGACATATGTGTGAAATGTCTTTCTTGCTTCCCCTCCTCCGCCACCTCTTCACAGTTATGGCACAAAGGAAAAGAAGAGGGCAAACCCCACTGCGAGGCCATTACAGCCCCAGTGAACGCTTTGCAGGAGGTCAGATAAGATAGCCTCCTGTGAACTGCACTTTTCATTCCTCTCCCCCCCTCCACCTGCCCCCCAATGCTCCATCAGCCCCTTTATTCCAACTCGACATTCTGCCAGCCCTCTTTTGATGCTGAGCAGATGTCCTCTGTTTGCAAGCTGGCAACTTGTCACCCTTGGGAAGGGCACTGACCTAATTTCCTCTGGTGGGGATGCAAAGCACTTGAGGCTGTCCCTCCCCTCCTCCTTGCACACAGCAGGGGGTTTCTTAGGCCCTGGATCAGGGAAAGAGCAGACAAAGGAGGCCGCTCGGGACAATAGGCGACCGGGTGGGGGAAGGAAGGGGAACACCTATGCTTGGACAAGGTCCACTGAATGAGCGTGGCGCCTGTTGCTACACCCGGCATGCTCAGATGGAAGATGCTCATATTTCCAGCTGGGCATTTGTGGCACTAGACTGGGAGAAAAGAAGATGTTAGGGGGGGAGCTGGGGGGGGGGCTGGCAAGGAAACTTTATGCCCCAAGCTGCCCTGATGCTCTGACCATACAGCTGATGATCGCTGAATATGAAGAATAATAATTAGTAAAGTGTTAACATGGGGCAGGGTATTTTTGTTGTGCTGGAGAGGGCAAGGGTGTCAACAGGGAAGCCCACCATCCAACTCTCATCTCCTCCCTGGGACCCCATGGGTGGTCTTAAGTTAAAAGAGGAAGAAGACTGCAGATTTATACCCTGCCCTTCTCTCTGAATCAGACTCAGAGCAGCTTACAATCTCCTATATCTTCTCCCCCCACAACAGACACCCTGTGAGGTGGGTGGGGCTGAGAGGGCTCTCACAGCAGCTGCCCTTTCAAGGACAACTCCCGCGAGAGCTATGGTTGACCCAAGGCCATTTCAGCAGCTGCAAGTGGAGGAGTGGGGAATCAAACCCAGTTCTCCCAGATAAAAGTCCGCACACTTAACCACTACACCAGACTGGCGGTTTCAACTACTTTATGCTATACTTAATGTAGATGTTCAGGATCGTTAATGTTTATGTATCTTTTTAGTTGGTTTTTTTTTTTTGTAATATAGTTGTATTTAGAGGTCGTTTTGTAGGAAAAAAGGTGCAATAGTTCAGTAGCATATGTTATTTGCATATGCCCTGGGATCTGTGTGAAGAGCCCCGTAGCATAGAATGTTAAAGCTGCGGTACTGCAGTCCTAAGCTCTGCTCACAACCTGAGTTCAATCCCCGGTGGATGCTGGGTTTTCAGGTAGCTGGCTCGAGGTTGACTCATCCTTCTGAGGTCAGTAAAATGAGTCCCCAGCTTGCTGGGGGGAAAGTGTAGATGACTGGGGAAGGCAATGGCAAACCATCCTGTAAAAAGTCTGCCACGAAAATGTGAAAGCAACATCACCCCAGAGTCGGAGATGACTGGTGCTTGCACAGGGGACCTTTCCTTTCCTGGGATCTGTGTGTAGCAGGGAGAGAAGTACCCGCTGCAGGCAGACCCTGGCTGGAGGTTCAGAAGCCATGCTCCTGTGAGCTCCTGCTGAATTTAAGCCCTGATTGTATTGCCTCTTACTCGTTATTATCTGGATTGCTATGAACTGGTCCATGACTGTTAAATAAATAATTACAATTTTTTTGAAAAAGGTTGCAACTACTTGAAATTGCAAAAAAACAAAACAAAACTCCTTCTCTGGAGAGCTAGTTGCTCCATTAATACAATTTCTCTATCTAGTCCATTTTAATTCCCCAGTTTGGTGTAGTGGTTAAGTGCGCGGACCCTTATCTGAGAGAACCAGGTTGGCCAGTCATAGACCATCATGGTTGTTTTAAGGATGAAATGGAGGAGAGGAAAATAATGTAAACTGCTGGAGAGCCCCATTCGGGTGTAAATGAAGCAAAGGAATCAATGTGTATTTATAGAAGACTGTTCTTGTTCAACACATGTCATTTTTCCTGGGCAATATTCCAATATATTCTCCCTTCTGCTTGAGTGGTGCTCTGATGGGCTGGATTTCGTCAGATCGACCAAGCTAAGCATGATTGAATCCTGGTGAGTACTTCGATGGGAGACCACCAAGGAAGTCAGGGTCATGACACAGAGGCAGGCAATAGCGAACCATCTCTGTGCCTCCTGCCCTGGAAAGCCTATGGAGTTGCCATACGTTAGCTGTGACAGGCAGGACTTTCTGTCAGAACTTGGATGAACTTCAGAAGAGGCCAATACTTGTTGCAAGTTAGGAATCTTTATTAGAAGAACTACAGTACTATAGTAACGAAATAACAGTAATGGCGATTCTGGGCAGTTGGTTACATTTTATGCCCACAGCAAAGCATAATAAAACAATAATTCACACGGGTCCCAAGCAGTTGTCTCTCCTTCCCAGCCTTCGTTATCAGCAAAGGAGGATGCCCCCCTATTGTGAAGGCCAAACGGCTCAGCTTCAAAGGGCACCTGTGGATGTTAAGCGGAGACTCTCTGCCGCCTGTCTTACTGCCCTAAATATTTGGCATAGCAGAGAGGCCCGGGTCAATGACCGCTGTCAGCATTTTAAGTTACAACATGGAGGCAGTTTGGCTAAGCAAAGAAATCACAGTTACAAGTTCTGACACTTTCCACCAATCACCATCACTTCTTCTCTGGCTCTCCATAAGATTATGATAAGAACATAAGAGAAGCCATGTTGGATCAGGCCAATGACCTATCCAGTCAAACACTCTGTGTCACACAGAGCCCAAAGAACCAGGTGTCATCAGGAGGTCCATCAGTGGGGCTAGGACTCTAGAAGCCCTCCCACTGTGCCCCCCCCCCAAGCACCAAGAATACTCCAGATAGAGAGTTCCAACAATATGCTGTTGCTAAAAGCCACTGATGTACCTCTGCTTCATATGCTTATCCAATCCCCTCTTGAAGCTGTCTATGCTTGCAGCTGCCGCCACCTCCTGTGGCAGTGAATTCCATGTGTTAATCACCCTTTGGGTGAAGAAGTACTTCCTTTTATCCGTTCTAACCCAACTGCTCAGCAATTTCATTGAATGTCCACGAGTTCTCGTATTGTGAGAAAGGGAGAAAAGTACTTCTTTCTTACCTTCTCTATCCCATGCATAAATCTTGTAAGCCTCTATCATGTCACCCCTCAGTCGACTTTTCTCCCAGAAGCTGCCCTTTCAAGGACAACTGCTATGAGAGCTATGGCTGATCCAAGGCCATTCTCGGGTCAAACCTGGTTCTCCCAGATAAGAGTCCAAGCACTTAACCACTACACCAAACTGAGCCCATGATGGAATTTTGTAGCCACAATCCTATGAACAGTCTTAGCATTTTTCCCTCTAGAATTAATCCTTGGAGAGTAATCATCGACCGAAAGCTGGGCAAATGGTGTCATAATTTGGCAGTGCAATATTTGGGGCTGCCGGCTTAAATGTACAGATGGCAAATACTTCAGTGGGATCACCTGGCAAGTTTTTATCTGGGTTCTTTCCTTTATTTCCTCCTCCTTTCTATGTGTTGTGAAAATCATTTCTTTCTTTAAAAAAAAGTCCTTTTATAAGGTGGTGGAAATTGTTCGGAATGAATAGAAACCCTTTTACAATGCCCCGGCTTGCAGGAAATTGTCAATGAATGCATTCCTTTTTTTTTTACAATGCTTTATTATATCGCAACAATTTATTGTAAGCACGGGAACCTTTCCTCCCCCCCGCCCCTCAATGAAGTTAGGATCTGCAGAGATAAACAAGACAATTTAACTAGAGTCTGGGAGAAAATGTTATTTGTGGGGGTTTGAATGAAGTGGTAGCAAACAATATTCTAGTCAAGAGATCTGATTGTTCGAGTTCTTCAAAGGGGCACTTTTAGCAATGTGTTACATCAAATCAATGAATGAGGAAACCCTCACTATGGGAAAGAGAAACTGGGAAGCTATGCCACATTGGTTCCATACCTAGAGTGCAGCAACTTAGCCACAGTAATCCATGTGACAGTCACCTCGTGAATAGACTACTGTAACTGCTGTCCCTGATGCAAACCTGGAAGCTACAACCGGTGCAGAACGCTGCAGCCAGATTGTTATTGGAGCTACCTTTATGGGAGCACATTCAGCCTGTGCTGGAGATGTTGCACTGGTTGCCCGTGGCGTTCCGAGCTCGTTTCAAGGCACTGGTTATGACCTTTAAAGCCCTACATGGCCTGGGACCTGCTTACCTCCGGGACCACCTTTCCCCACATGAGCCTCAGACAGCACTACAATCAAGCTTCTTAGTGATCCCTGGGGCAAAGGATGCTCAGGTGTCCACCACCAGGGCAAGAGCCTTTTTGGTGGCAGCCCTGGAATGCTCTCCCGGAAAACATCAGCGCCCTGCGGGACTTGCCACCATTCTGAAGGGCCTGCAAGACAGAACTGTTTAAACAGGATTTACCAACTGATGGAGGCATCCCGTATTTCACCATCCCACAGCATGAATATCTTAACCCGACCCAAACAGAAACGCAAGGCACTCAGTAACATCCAATAACATCACAGTAAGCAGCACTAATCAAGAAGTAATAATAACGCTATCTAGGGATTAAAATTGTATATGCTGAGATGTTTTAACAATTTATTGTGATTTTATTGTATGGTAATTTTATGTTGTTTTAACTGATGTTAGCCACCCTGAGCCCATCAGGGGAGGGCAGGATACAAATATAATAAAATAAAAATAAATAAATAAAAAATATCCCTTTACTGCTGATATCTGACATGGTACTTGGGGTGCTATGGTGTCTGTCAATGTGCTTCCTTGCACTCATCTGCTTATCATAGTGCCTTGAGGACAACATCCAGAGGACCATGGAATGAAGAAGAACAACAACAGCAAGCCACTCAACCAGCAAAGCAATAAGCTTCCCATGCAAGCCCATCACAAATGGACATCCTTGGTTTGGCTTGATAACACTGTTGGTGGAAAACTTCTTCCTGTGGCCACAAAGGGTGAAAACTCTCTGCTTACTTTGGAAAGTAACAATAACAGCATCTCAGAGACAGGGGTGGAATTCTAGCAGGAGCTTCTTTGCATATTAGGCCACACCTCCCTGAAGTAGCCAATCCTCCAAAAGCTTACAAAAAAGAGTCTTGGAGGATTGGCTACATCAGGGGTATGTGGCCTAATATGCAAAGAAGCACCTGCTAGAATTCCACCCCTGCTCATGGAAATTTGTTGGGAAGAGGTGTTGGAATTTTAATAAACACAGTTCTTATTGTTGGAGTGAGAGACTCAGCAATCAGGGTTCCCTCTAAATTGAGCTAGCGTGAGCTAGCTCACAGATTTTTAGCTTCAGACTCACACCATTTTTGTCTCAGCTCAGGAAGGATGGCCTCAGAGCAAACTAATTTATGCAGTAGCCAAATCACTTGCTCACAACTTTAACACCAGTAGCTCACAAAGTAGAATTTTTGCTCACAAGGCTTCACAGTTTAGAGGGAGCATTGCTCAGCATGCCTGCATTTATTTGTGAGGCACTACATCAATCTAAACATTAGGGGTGCCAAGTCCCTCTGCCGCTGTGGCAGGGGACTTGTTCTTTACGCGTGCAATGACATCCCCTGGAAGTGACATCTTCACATCAGGGACGTTGAGCTAGGGACACTCTAGGACTCGCAATAAAACTCTATGGTACGATAGAGTTTTACTGTGATTCATAGAGCATCACACTGGAAATGCTCTAGGATTCATGGTAAAACTCGATGGTACCATAGAGTTTTTAGCATGAGTCCTAGAGTGCCCCTGCATGACGTCCCCGGTGCAATGACGTCCCTTCTGGGTGACATCATTTCATCAGGGATGGCATGCACTGATGGGGCTCTTTGGGGGTTGGGATCCCCCCGGCAGTCTGCTCTCTGCTGGTGGGTTGGGGCCTTCCCAGGCAGGGGAACTCCCACCCCTGGCAGGAGCTTGGTAGTCCTACTAAATATGTATAAGTGTTATCTTTTTGAATGGGATGCTTGTCTTTGTCTTAATCTAGGAGCTGCCCTCTGACCCCCTTATTTCTCTCTTTGTTCTCTCACTCCCTTCACATGGCCTTCCATGGAGACACTCCGGTGGCAATAGGGGAAGTAGCAACCAGTGTTCCCTCTAAGCTGAGTTAGTGTGAGCCAGCTCACAGGTTTTTAGCCTCTGTTTTTGTCTTAGCTCAGGAACAATGGCTCCAGAGCAAACTAATTTACAGAGCAGCCAAATTTCTTGCTCCCAACTTTAATGTCAGTAGCTCATGAAGTAGAATTTTTGCTCACCAGACTCCACAGTTTCGAGGGAGTATTGCTGGCCACCCTAGGCAAGGGCTCTAGTTTGGTCTTCGGGGTTGTAAAGTTAATTAACACAGAGAAAAACCTCTTTTTGTTGGTATTGCTCCCCACCCCCCCGCATTATTTTGTGACTCCCTGCAGTCTGAGTCTCACAGAACAGAACCAAATAAGTCTCTGAATGGCACGGTGCCAGGGATATAATGAACAAAACAGGAAATTGAAAACGTGCCAAGGTGTGTTTTTGTTTGTTTTTGAATCAATTCTCCTGGTTTCTCTTCCAGAATCTGCTTTAACACCGTCGGGTGGAGGTGCACAAAGGGCTTAGGTGCAGCATCTCTAGAAATGCGACAATGTGAAAACAAGATCCTTGACTTCCATCCAGAGCCACAAGGAAAGCTGGAGTCAAGATCTGGCCATCCAATGGTATAAAAGGGCCATTCGAGCCACTGTGGCATATCCTCTGCTAGTCCAACTTGGAGCCATTTCATATTAATGCAAGTGCAAAGTTGCAATCCATTATTGATACTGTCTTGCCCAGACAAAGGGGAAAAAAGATCTGAACATTCGTCATTCTTTCTCTTCAGTGAACAATCCTAGGGAGTTGTATGATTTATTCTCCTGGAAAAAAAGAGGCAGCCTGGAAAATAAACAGTTGTCCCAGCAAGCTGTTGTGGATGATGGTGGAGAACAGGGGTGGAATTCTAGCAGGAGCTCCTTTGCATATTAGGCCACACACCCACAGAATCATAGAATCATAGAGTTGGTAGCTCCAAGGTCATCTAGTCCAACCTCCTGCACAATGCAGGAAACTCACAAACACCTCCCCCTAAATTCACAGGATCTTCATTGCTGTCAGATGGCCATCCAGCTTCTGTTTAAACCCAACATTTAGACAATTCACCAAGAGCTTACAAAAAAGAAAAAGAAGAAGAAGAATTGCAGATTTATACCCCGCCCTTCTCCCTGAATCAGAGACTCAGAGCAGCTTACACTCTCCTATATCTTCTCCCCCACACCAGACATCCTGTGAGGTGGGTGGGGCTGAGAGGGTTCTCACAGCAGCTGCCCTTTCAAGGACAACTGCCATAGGTATGGCAAACCCAAGGCCATTCCAGCAGTTGTAAGTGGAAGAGTAGGGAATCAAACCTGGTTCTCCACACACTTAGCCACTACACCAAACTGGCCTTGTAAGCTCTTTTTTGTAGCAGCATCTCCTTTGCATATTAGGCCACACACCCCTGATGTAGCCAATCCTCCTGGAGCTTACAGAAGGCCCTGTACTAAGAGCCTTGTAAGCTTTTGGAGGATTGGCTACATCGGAGGTGTGTGGCCTAAAATGCAAAGGAGCTCCTGCTACAAAAAAAGCCTTGCTGGCTGATTTGTTTCCAATTCCCTTCCTAATAATTTCCAGCATAGCGCTGGCCCTTTTTATTGCAGTCACACACTATCTCAACATTTTCAGTCAGTTATCTACCAGGACCCCAAGATCTCTCTCTTGGTCAGTCTCCGCCAGTTTCCACCCCATCAACTTGTATTTATAGTTTGGATTTTTGGCCCCAATGTGCATTACCTTGCACTGGGCCATTCTGCACCTCATTTGCACACTCACCCAGCCTCGATTAATCCCTTTGGAGTGCCTCACAGTCCTCTCTGGATCACCCTGCCTGAGGTGAGGCAAGGCTCCCTCTCTCCTGGCTTTCTGCAAACTTTGCAAAACTGAATTATTCATGGGGGCTTTTCTAAGCAGGCAACAGAGTCACACCATACTAAATGATTCACAAAGTTACTGGATAAGTTGTTAGGAATGGTGGTCTATAATAATGTGTATTGCTTGCTGAAACTACAAGAAGATGATATTGGATTTATAGCCCATCCTATACTCTGAATCACAGAGTCTCAGAGCAGTCACAATCTCCTTTATCTCCCCCTCACAACAGACATCCTGTGAGGTAGATGGGGCTGAGAGAGCTCTCACAGCAGCTGCCCTTTCAAGAACAATTCCTACAAGAGCTATGGCTGACCCAAGGCCATTCCAGCAGCTGCAAGTGGAGTAGTGGGGAATCAAACCTGCTTCTCCCAGATAAGAGTCTGTGCGCACTTAACCACTACTACACCAAACTACCATCTTACAATCAATACTCCCTCTAAGCTGTGGAGTCTTGTGAGCAAAAATTCTGCTTTGTGAGCTACTGGCATTAAAGCTGTGAACTACTGCATAAACTAGTTTTCTCTGGAGCCATTTTTCCTGAGCTAAGACAAAAAATGTGTGAGCAGGAAGTTAAAAAATTGTGTGCTAGCTCACAGTAACTCAGTCTAGAGGGAACACTGCTTACGATGTAATTTTTGCTTTCATTTAATGTGTCATTTTAATACTTAGACTTTGTTTCAGTTTTGTTTTCAGTCTTCTGGTTGGTTGTCATTTTTGTTATTAATTGGATTTTTGACTGTCCTTCTCAGAAACCAGGCTCAGGACATAAGAACACCAAAAGAACAATTAAAACTGAAATAGCGGACAATAAAGCATTCGATTCTAGAAAAACCAGATGGCATCCAAATTCAGAATCCTGTTGCTGTCTCACGACGGCTGTGTGAAGAAAATGAAAGTGGGAGTATCAAGGTGGAATCATTGCTGCTCTCAACCAAATGCCTGGCAGAACATCTGCAATTCTCTTTGCTACATCTACTAACATCTACAACCAGGGCTTTCTGTTTGTTTGTTTTTGTAGCAAGAATTCCTTTGCATATTAGGCCACACTCCTCTTATGTAGCCAGGGGTGGAATTCTAGCAGGAGCTCTTTTGCATATTAGGCCACACACCCCTGATGTAGGCAATCCTCCAGGATTGCCTACATCAGGGGTGTGTGGCCTAATATGCAAAAGAGCTCCTGCTAGAATTCCACCCCTGGATGTAGTTAATTCTTTAAGAGCTTACAGCAGGGGTGTCAATGTCAATCATGTGGCCTGAGGGCCGAATCAGGCCCTTGGAGGGCTCTTATCAGGCCCACAAGCAACTCACTTTTCTTTTTCCTTCTCCCTCTCTTGCTTCCTTCTACATCACAGGCTTGCTCAATCACACAGGAGCTACAGAGCAAATCTCCTTCCTTGGGGGGAAGGAGATCTTGCTTTGCCAGGTTCTCTCAAGTGCACAGCAAAGCTACTGAGCCAAGCCTCTCTCCCTTCTGTTGGCTGAGGCTCAACAAGCTAGTAAAGTGGATTAGGCTGAGTTTGTGTTTTCGTCTGTTTCCTTTATAAAGTTTATATCTCCTCTACCTGGCATTACATTTTATAACACACATGGCCCGGCCTCACAAAAGTGAAGATCCGGTCCTCATAACAAATGAGTTTGACACCCTTGGGTTAGACTATTCTAACTGATGTAAGACTTTGTCTGGACTAATAGACAAACAGAACTAAACTACAAGAAGAACTTCCGTGGGCTAACAGAACTTCAGTGTGGAAATGAATGTTTATTAATTATTGCCTAGAGTCGGTTACAATTATTGTTATATATGTAACACGCATACACCCCCCTTCTGATATCACAACCCATCAATTGATATGACTTTATTTTTCCCCTTATAGTTAATGTCCTAGAAATGGAAGAGATGGCCTGTGATCTAGAAAAGAATACATTTTCTTCTGCTGAATAACAGCTTCCTTGTACCACCTACCATGTGCCCTTCATATCCAGAGGCTGAAGAAGGCACGCTCGACAGACAGGTTTGTGTGGGGACTGAGGGGTCTAGTCACCCTTTGGAAATTCTATTTCTAGACACTGAACAATGTGCAACAAGGAACAACAAGTCCAGATGGAAGTTACATTTGCTCTCCTCCGCCCTCGGAGCCTTGGGCTATCTCTAATAAAAACCAAACATCTCTGCAGAAACAATAAATTAAGAAATGTGGGTTGACTTGACAAAAAGGGGGGGGGGGGCATAGTTTAAAAAGAAAAACTGCAAGGAAATGACATATATTTGCAAATTTTGAAGGCCAAGATCAATTTTTTAAAAAGGACCCATTGGAATTTTTATACAAAGTGCTAGATGCTGGGCTCTTAGGTTCATTCGCACTGCTGAAATCCAGTGGCTGACAGAACAGAGCCTTGTGGGCGAGGTCAGCTGCGCCCAAGACTGAGATGTCTCGAGGTGCCGTTGTCTATGGTTGGAGACCAATTAGCTCCCAGACAGGCCCAAAAGCAAGAGCGTGCTCTGCATGTGCGCGCACCCTACAGTCCCATCTTAGCTGAACCAGCGTGCCTTGAGGCCAGAGGGGGAGAGAGGAGAAACAGAAGAAACAGAATAAAAATGTCTACCCAACTGCCAAAAAGGAAAACAGCTCATTCTGGGAAGTCTACATTCATATGAACATATGAAGCTGCCTTCTACAGAATCTGACCCTCAGTTAGGCTTGCCAGTCCCCAGGCCTCAGTGGGGGTTCTTCCGCTTTCCCAGGCTCCTTCCCGCCCCCAGTCAGCTGGCTGGCGTGGGGAAGCCCCGCCCCCAGAAGACCATGTGCCTTTTCACCTCCGGAGGCTTCAGTCTCCGATTGAAAGGCTTCCTCTTGGGATGGTGTGTCTGAGTTACATTGAAGAAGTTGGCAGTAACTCATGAGTAGAGAGGCCAATCCCTCGCTTCAGAGTTCCCAGAAACGGGGCGGGGGGGAGGGAAATGTCTGCTGAGCACTTAATTATTCCCTATGTAGAGATTGATTCTCATAGGGTATAATGGGGAATTGATCTGGAGGTTTTGAGGGCTCTGAGGGAGCTTGTATTTGAGGTAGAGACACCAAATTTTCAGTATAGTACTTAGTGCCTCTCCCCAAAATCCCTCCAAAGTTTCAAAAAGATTGGACCAGGGGGTCCAATTCTATGAGCCCCAAAAGAAGGTGCCCCTATCCTTCATTATTTCCTATGGAAGGAAGACATTTAAAAAGGTGTGCTGTCCCTTTAAATGGCCAGAACTCCCTTGGAGTTCAATTATGCTTGTCACATCCTTGTTCCTGGCTCTGTCCCAATGTCTCCTGGCTCCACTTCCAAAGTCTCCTGGCTCCACCCCCAAAGTCCCCAGATATTTCTTGAACTGGACTTGGCAACCCTTCCCTCGGTCCACCAAAGTCAGTCTTGTCTACTCAAACTGGCAGTGGCTCTCCAGGGTCTCAAGCTGAGGTACTTCACATCTATTTGCCTGGACCCTTTTTAGTTGGAGATGCCAGGGATTGAACCTGGGACCTTCTACTTACCAAGCTGATGCTCTACCACTGAGCCACCGTCCCTCCCATTGCCCAGCATGCACAAACAGAGTTCACTTGCCTCCACGATTAGGGTTTCCAGTCCCCAGGTGGGGGAAGTAGATCCCCCCTGCTTCAGGATAATCAGAAAGTGTGGGGGGGAAGAGGGATATAAATTGTCAGCTTCTGTTCCATTGAAGCTAACTCTGCTGTTTGAAATGTTTATTTACTGCTAACTAACCCTATGAATCTTTGCCTACTAACACTAGTGCCATTGTAGAATGTGAAGGGGGGAAGGAGGAGGTGATTGAGGTGCCAAAGGCCAGTAAGGTCTTTGAAGTGCAAAAATGCTCGGCCGCTTCTCAGGCGCCTGCTGGAGCCGAGCAAGGACACCACCGGGAGGAAGATACAGTTTGCATATGTGGGAGATAAGAGGCGTGTGAACTGGGCACTTCCAAAATACAGACTGCAACTTTATTATGAGAAGTGATTTAAAACCCCAATGCTTTGATGTATGTCCATAAATGCCAATACCTTCCTTTACTCGTTATCAGTTTCAAAGAACCTGTGTAGAGAGTAGCATTGATTGTTGCAATCAATAAATGAAGCTTAGTTTTTGAACAAAGACAAGTCTGATCATTTTGAAACTTCAATGAACCCTTTGCTGACATTAATCTAATAAATCAAATAAATCATATCAAATGTCTGCTACACACTCCATTATTCCCTATGGAGACCAATTCTCATGGGGTGTAATGGAGAATTGATCTGCAGGTATATGGGGATCTGGGGGCTGTTTTTTGAGGTGGAGGCTTCAGCGGGGAGGGCAGGGTATAAATCTAATAAATCAAATAAATCAGATGTCTGCTGCATGCTCCATTATTCCCTATGGAGACCAATTCCCATAGGGTATAATGGAGAATTGATCTACAAGTATCTGGGGTTTGGGGGGGCTGTTTTTTTTTTTTTTTAGGTAGAAACACCAAATTTGTAGCATAGCATCCAGTGCCTCTCCCTAAAATACCCTCCAAGTTTCCAAAGGATTGGACCAGGGGGTCTAATTCTATGAGCCCCAAAAGAAGGTGACCTATCCTTCATCCTTTGCAGGATGACTGGGGCTCTCTGGACTGGATTTGTGTTTAAGCAGCCATTGACAGGAGTGCCTAACTGATTACACGAACATCTGTTTTAAAATGAGAAATGCCAATGGCCAATGACATGTGAAGTTGCTCTATTGCAGTGGTGGCCAAGCAGTGGCTCGGAAGCCACATGTGGCTCCTTCACAGATATCGTGTGTGTCAGCGCAGGGTTCATCGAAATTCCAGAATAATAGAACTCTTTCTTTATGAAATAAGTTTCTTTATTAGAAATACAATGTCTCTGCAGTTGAAGAGCTTTGAGAGTGATAACATACATTGAATAGCTTGGGGCATATATGGGAGTACATCAAAGGGGGCTTTAAATCATTCTCAAAACAAAGTTACTTTTCTCTCACTGAGGTACGAGCTTCACACGTCTGTTATCTATCTTCCTGAACCATTCGTACTCCTCCCTTTGGCCAGTGGCCTTGGGGGGCCTGGGAAACGGCATCATTGTCTCTCTCTGTTCTGCCAGCCGTTTATTGCTCTTGGCGCCCAGGGCTCCCCTCCCTTCCTCCTTCGCCCCCCCCCCCAACATGTCTAACATTCTACAGAGGGGCAGTGGGGTTAGTCTTTAAACAAATAAACAATATAGGCAGCATGGTTAGTATCAATAGTAGGCAATTGAACACAAGCTGACAGTGTGGCTCTCAAAGCGCCCCCTTCCTCAGTCAACTTGGAGAAGACATTTCTCTCTTTAAATCACTTGTCCAAACCAAGCCAGTTGGTGGCTTGAAGAATATATTTAAAGTTAAAGTTACTTCCTTTCCACCTCTGCCACCCCTCCCAACTATTTACTTTCCTTCCTTCCTTCCTTCCTTCCTTCCTTCCTTCCTTCCTTCCTTCCTTCCTTCCTTCCTTCCTTCCTTCCTTCCTTCCTTCCTTCCTTCCTTCCTTCCTTCCTTCCTTCCTTCCTTCCCTGTGGAGGCCCCTAGGCAGTCAAAAATCTCAGAGCCCCCCTCACAAATTATCTCAGAGTCTGCAGGCCCCTTCTCAAAAACTTCTTTGACAAAGCTGCAGGGGAGAGTCAGAAAGAGGCAAACTTGGTGACACCCACCAAAGCCTTCTCGATAGCAGCCCCCTACTGCTGGAACCAACTGCCGGAGGAAGTATTATTTGTTTATTTATTTATTTACTTTGATTTATATCCCGCCCTACCCCACCAAAGCGGTCTCAGGGCAGCTCACAATGTAAAAATTCTAACAATAAAATTAAGAATTAAAATACATTAATAATTTACACAATAAAATAAATGCAATTCATCAGTGTGCTACCCCACAGTCTTCCTTAAAATATTCAGATGCCGGTCAGTTGTATTTCATTTGATTTATATCCTGCCCTATCCCACCGAAGTGAGGGCCTTGTGAGACCTTGCCCAGTTCTGCAAGGCCTGTAAGACCACTTTCTTCCGGTTGGCCTTTAACTGACACTGAGCCTTGTGCTGTGGGGAAAATTTAAGAAATACTCCTGCCACTGAAATTATATCACATCAAGGATGCTAGCACCACATTGTTTTGATAACATTGTTGTGGATTTTAATTGTCTGTTGTGGTTTTATGTTGTGAGCCGCCCTGAGCCTGCTTCAGTGGGGAGGGCGGGATGTAAATCAAATAAAGTAAAGTAAAGTAAAGTAAAAGCAGCCGCACCAGGCAAATTGGGCAAAGAGCAGCTCAGTTGCTGGCTGTGCATGCAGTCTGGGAGGGCTGCAAGCAGGGGGGAAACCAGGAAGGGGGGAGCTGGCCCAGGGCCCCTAAAGGATTGGGGGCCCATAGGCCAGTGCCTACTTGGCCTAGTTGTTAATCCGGCCCTGCTTCCTTCCAATGCTCATGTCTTATGGCTCTCAAACATCTGAGGTTTATTCTGTGTGGCTCTTACATTAAGCAGGTTTGGCCACTCCTGCTCTATCGAGTCATCTAAGCTACCTGGGTCCTGCCTGACTCAGATAGTCCAAAGGTCAAACCACCTCTGCTCATCTCTTGCCTTGAACACCCCCGCAGCTAGAGCTGTTGTGAATCATTTGTGTCTCCATGGCACATTATGCGCTAGCGTGATCTCATCAGATCCAAGCAGGCTCAGCCCTGGTTAGTACTTGGGAGACGGGAGACCACCAAGGAAGTCCAGGGCTGTGATGCAGAGGCAAATAATGACAAGCCACCTCTGAACATGTCTTGTCCTAAAAACCCTGCAGGGTTGCCGGAAGCAGTCACACTTTGCACGTACACAAGCCAGTTGGATTGGGCCCTCTAAGCCACCTGGGTGGGAGACAATCTGGCAGTCATGTGTAAGCAGCCATAAGCAGGGCTGTTTTTGCAAAAAAAGCCCAGTAGGAACTCATTTGCATATTAGGCCACACCCCCTGTTGCCACCATTATTTCACACAGGGTTTTTTTGTAGAAAAAGCCCAGCAGGCATTCATTTCCATATTAGGCCACACCCCCTGATGCCAAGCCAGCCGGAACTGTGTTCCTGTGTGTTCCTACTCAAAAAAAGCCCTGGTTATAAGTATAATGCAAATCCCCTCCTCTTAAGGTGAAAAGACCAGGGCTTTTTTTCTTTTTTTCTTTTTGTAGCAGGAACTCCTTTGTGCTTTAGGCCACACACCCCTGATGATGAAGAAGAAAAATTGTAGATTTATACCCTGCCCTTCTCTCTGAATCAGAGACTCAGAGCGGCTTACAATCTCCCGTATCTTCTTCCCCCACAACAGACACCTTGTGAGGTGGGTGGGGCTGAGAGAGCTTTCACAGAAGCTGCCCTTTCAAGGACAACTCTGGCGAGAGCTATGGCTGACCCAAGGCGATTCCAGCAGCTGCAAGAGGAAGAGTGGGGAATCAAACCCAGTTCTCCCAAATAAGAGTCTGCATACTTAACCATAACACCAAACTGGCTCTCCCAATCCTCCGAGCTTACAGTAGGCCCTGTACTAAGAGCCCTGTAAGCTCTTGGAGGATTGGCTACATCAGGCTGACGTGACCTGATATGCAAAGGAATTCCTGCTACAAAAAACTCCTGAAAAAGACCATTCTCTCTCTCTCTCTGTTGTGAATGGGGTGACCTTGATCGTTGTGAATGGTTTAGTCACTATGTCTTTGTGTAGGTAGAAAAACAAGCAGTACACAGAAATTACAGTACAAAATACAAACTGTGTATACATATTTAAAAGTGAATTCATCAAAAGAGAAAGTTACTAGTACACACTCACAAAAGGACAATAGCTCAAAGGCAATAAATCTTATTGGTGCAAAATCCACAAGCGGTTAAATGGCTTACAAGTCCATGTTATCACTCCGTTAAATGTCCATATGCACATATTCTTGAGGATGCAATCCTTCGCTGAAAAGCCCACCAAAGAGGCTCAACTTCCAGTACAATAAACAATGCTGGAATCAACCTTCTTCTCTACGTGTTTGCCAGCTAATTATCACATTTCTGAGTGTGTACTAGTAATTTTCTCTTTTGGTAAATTCACTTTTAAATGTTTATACACAGTTTGTATTTTGTACTATGTGTCAGCAAAGGATTCATTAAAGTATCCAAAATGATCAGACTTGGCTTTGTTCAAAACTAAGTTTCATTTATTGATTACAACAATGTTGCTCTCTGCACAGATTCATTGAAACTGATAACGAGTAACTGGAATCATTGGTATTTATGAACATATTTCAAAGACCAGGGCTTTAAACTACTTCTCATAATAAATCTACATTCGTCCCTGCACTTGTTACTTTCACATGCTGGTTATCTTTTCTCCAGGCACAGTTACATCCTCCCTCCTGTTGGTGTCCTTGCTCTCGCCCGGGAGGCGCCAGAGCGGCCAGCCTGGTATTTTGCACTTCAAAGGCCGGGCTGCTCTTTGGAGTTTTGGCAATCTCCTCCCCACCCCTCCTGACTGTCCGTGCAGGGCACAATCATTAGTAGCTAACATTCTATTGAGCATAAGGATTGGTAAGCATGGATTAATAAGCACAGATGACTTCAATAAAGCATTGCCTGACATACTTCCCCCCCTAAGCTCTTGCTCGGGGTTTGTCTGGGTGCAGTAGGTAAAATTGCTTGAGTAGTTGGGGGGGCATTGAGATCAGAGGCTTTCACCCATTTGTCACAGCTGGGTGGGAAATAGCGCCAGTGGACTAGGTAGTACAACCCCCCCCCCCCTTTGCAGTTTAGAGTCGAGGATCTCCTTCACTTCGTGATGTTTCTGACCCTTCACCAGAATAGGTTCCGGTTCGGGGCCCCGAGGATGCCACCTCGAACCACCCGGATCCTGACGAATAAGACTGCAATGGAAAACAGGGTGCATTTTACTAAACAGTTTGGGCAAGTCCAGTTCCACAGTCACTTTATTGATCACTCTCTTTATTTTGAACGGTCCCAGGTATCGGTAGGCTAGCTTGCAGGAAGTTTGGGGCAATGGTAGGTTCTTGGTAGATAGAAACACTGTCTCTCCTTCTTTGAAATTCCACCCCGGACTATATTTTTTATCAAATTGAGCTTTATAGTCTCTTTTTGCCTCTTCCAGGTTCTCCTGTATAACTGTCCAGGATTTCTTTAGTCTTCCCCACCATTGCTGGCAGTCTGTAGAGAGGGGTTTGTCCTCTCCTCCCGGGAGGGAGGGGAAAGGCTTTCCCTTATAACCATGCACTGCTTGGAAAGGGGAGACTTCGGTGGAGCTATGGAGGCTGTTATTGTATCCGTATTCAGCAAAGGGCAGGAGCTCTACCCAATTAGACTGTTGAAAGTTTATATAGCATCGCAGGTACTGCTCCAGAAGCCCGTTAACCCGCTCGCTCTGCCCGTCCGTCTGCGGATGATAGGCGGAGCTCAGTCCCTGCTCCATCCCGGTTAATTTGCAAAATTCCCACCAGAAGTTGGCAATGAACTGTGACCCGCGGTCGCTAATGACCTTATTGGGGAATGAGTGGACCCAGACCACGTGCAGGAAAAACAAATAAGCCAGTTCTTTGGCAGTGGGGAGTTTTCGGCATGGAATAAAATGGGCTTGTTTAGAAAAAGTATCCACCACCACCAGTATCACCGTTCTGCCCCTAGAGGGTGGTAGCTCCATTATGAAGTCCATTGATACCACCGACCAGGGCCGTTCAGTGGTAGGGAGGGGCTGCAGTAATCCCGGCACCTTTCCCCCCCTCCGCTTAGCCATAAGACAAGTGGGGCACGTCTGCATGAATTCTGAAATGTCTTTTTTCATTTGCAGCCACCAAAATTGCCGGTGCATCAGGTGCAGGGTCTTTACATATCCGAAGTGCCCGGCTAGCTTGTTGGTGTGACAATGCTGCAGAACCTCCACCCTCAACGACTTGGGGACATATAGTTTCCTGTCATGGTACCAAAACCCTCCGTCCCCTTTTTTCAACCCATCTGGCCGCTCCTTCCCTTCTGCTTCTGCCTCGAGTATCAATTTGTTGCTCCCCCAGGGCTCCTTCGCCCGGGCAGCCGTTTTTGATCTGGTCTGGACGGCCCTGGCGACTGCCTCGGGTGGGATTAATGAGTCTATGACCTCCTCTCGCTCATTCTCATGTTGGGGCAGCCTGGAGAGTGCATCCGCCAAAAAGTTTTTAGAGCCCGGGATGTGGTGTAACGTAAAGTTGAATTTAGCAAAGAATCCCGCCCACCGAATCTGTTTCCAGGTCAGCTTGCTGCGCCCCGTGAGCACGTCGAGATTTTTATGATCGGTCCAAATCTCGAACGGGACCCTCACCCCCTCCAGACACAACCTCCATGTTTTTAGAGTGAACGTTACGGCATAGGCCTCTTTGTCCCACACTGACCAGTTCCTTTGCTCATTTGAGAATTTACGGGAAATGTAGGCGCAGGGTCGTAGTTGGCCCCCCTCATCTTTTTGCATTAATATTGCCCCCACGGCCATGTCGGAGGCATCACACTGGACCACGAAGGGCTTGAGCTCATTGGGGTGCACCAGCACCAGTTCGCTAGTGAATAGGCGCTTTAGCGTGTCAAATGCCTCCTGGCACAGCTTAGTCCAATTTAACTTGGCCCCGGGTTTTTTCGCCTCGGGCCCCTTCCCTTTGGTTTGGAGGAGGTCCGTCAGTGGCAGGGCCACCTTGGCGAACCCCTGAATGAACTACCTGTAGAAATTTGCGAACCCGAGGAACGATTGGAGCTGTCTACGTGTCCTCGGGGGTTCCCAGTCTAGGACTGCCTGTATTTGGCGGGGTCCATGGCTAGCCCTTTGCCTGACACCCGGAAACCTAGGTAGTCCAGTTCCTCTTTATGGAACTCACATTTGGACAACTTGGCGTAGAGCTTGTTCTGGTACAATGTTGTCAGGACCTCTCTCACCAACTTCATGTGGGAAGGGAGGTCTTTCGAATAAATAATGATGTCATCAAGGTACACCACCACCCCTTGGTATAGGTACTTCTTCAGTACATCATTGATGAAGTTCATGAAAACCCCCGGGGCTCCTTGGAGCCCAAACGGCATCACTAGGTACTCGAACTGTTCCATCGGGGTGTTGAATGCCGTTTTCCACTCATCCCCCTCCATGATCCTAACCCAGAAATAAGTGTCGCGCAGGTCGAGCTTGGTGAATATCGACCCTTCTGACACTGCGCTCAGCAAGTCTTTGATTAGGAGGATGGAGTAGGCGTTTGACATGGAAATCCCATTGATCCCGCAAAAATCGGTAAAAGTCTCAGGCTCCCGTCCTTCTTTTTACGGAACAGGACGGGGGCGGTGTGTGGGGCCGTGGCTGGGCGAATGAAGCCCCGGCGGAGGTTTTTGTCCAGGAACTTCCGCAGTTCCGCTTTCTCGGCCCACCCCATGGAGTATAGCTTCGCTTTGGGTAGGGACTGGCCTGGAATGAGTTCTATGGCACAGTCCGTGTTGCGGTGCGACGGTAGCTCATCAGCCTCCACCTCGCTGAACGCCCCTTTTAGGTCTTGATACACTTCAGGAATTGTTTTTATTTCCTCTATGGTAACACATAACTTTTCATTCTTAGGGTGAGGTCGGGGACCCCACAGGTCGCGCCACAGGTTGGAGGTGCACCGTCTGTCAAGGAAATAGATCGTGTGCTCCCCCCACTGTATGTCCGGTTGGTGCCGGGCCAGCCAGCCCACCCCCAGTACTATGTCAAAGGAGCAAGATGGGGTGACACAAACACTTCCAAGTCCCAGTGCTCTTCTACCCCCATGGGGACCTCTTGGGTCTGCTCCACACAGGGTTCCCCCTTTATTCAAGTCCTGTCCATTTGCTCAAATTCGAGTGACCGGGGAAGTAATTCCTTGGCTAGTTCTAGCATCTCCACTAGTCTGGGGGTTATAATCTCCCGGGTGCACCCTGAGTCTATGAGGGCTCTTGCGTGCACGAATCTCTTTAACTTTACGCTTAATAAAGTCAATGGGACAAACATCAGTTCCCCCGAAATTCTCACCCGTAGTGGTGCCGCTTTCTCCGGGACCTGCCGCTGGGCACCCTCTAGTGCAGGTCGGCCCCGTTTCCCGCCGGCTCAGCTTCCCACGGGTCTTCCCCCAGCTCCTCCAGCATTATAGAATCCTCGTCAAGCACCATCGATAGGGCGGTGCTGCTTTGACCCGATTCCTTCGGCATGATCGGCTTCTTTGACCCCCCAGGGGCGCTTTTGGGGTAGGGGTGGCAGCCTGGGTTCTCTCTGGGCAGTTGGCCGCCAGGTGGTTCGGGTCCCCGCACTGGTAACACTTGCGGGAGGGGGGGTAGGTTTTGGTTGTCCCCCCCCCCCGTAGCCTTCTTCACCTCTGTCTTTGGAGCGGCTCGGGGCCCGTGGCTCGTCTTCCCCTGGTGCTCTTGCCGTTGGAGGGCCACTGCTTTCATGTTGGTGTCGACCTCTCCCGCCAACTGGATCCACCTGACCAGGGTGTCCGGCCACACTTGCCCCAAGGCCCGATTCAGGAGCCTGGCATTCAGCCCTCGGCGGAATGCCATGATCTTCATCGGTTCGCTCCAACCTCGTATCTTGGGGCAGTTGTTTCAGAACTCGAGGGTGTATTGTCGGATCGACTTGTTCCCCTGCCGGTTGTCTTGGATCGCGGTGACTGCCCGGGTCTCCTGCAGCGGGTCTTCAAATTGGGATAGCAGCGCCTGTAGGAACCCCGCCACGGTGGCCACCTCGAGGCCTCTGGTCTCATACAGGCTCACGTACCACAGCTGGGCTTCTCCCATCATCTTTGATCCTAGGTAGGCCACTTGGCTGTGCTCGTCTGGGAAGGAGTTGCCCCAGTAGTGCATGTAGGTGTTGGCTTGGAATATGAAGTACTCCACTTTGTCCGGGCTCCGATCGAAGGTGATGTCGAGCTCCTGGGTCTTCACTCTGGGCCCCAGGGCGGCCGGTCCGGCCGGGACCGCCGCGCCGATCAGGGCGACGGGTCTTGCAGGTTGCACGGGCTGTGCCGGTGCTGTCGGTTGAGCTCAAGTCAGGGCTCGGTCGATCTGCTTCTGGACCTCCCGCACCGCGAGCATTAGGTTCGCCTTCATTTCTCTCCACAGGTCGCGGTTCATGGTCTCCATTTCCTGTCTCAGGTCTTCCATTGGGTCTCGTTTCGGGGACAAGGATTTTGAGTCACGCTCGTCATTCAACTCCGACCCCAATGGTAGGTCGTCCGGCTCCACTGGGCATTCCCGCTCATCGTCCGGCTCCGCAGGGCACTCCCTCTTGTCATCCTTGTCTAGGGTTTGACTCCCCTAGTCTTGCTCGTCGGCCGGGGGCCTGGGGTCTTCCTGGGTCCGCAGGATGTTCGCGTGCCTCAGCGCCGCCTCATCCATCAGCGTGGTTGAGGTGCAGGGGTGCCAAGCCTTCGGGGTGATGAATAGCACCTGGCTGCTCACCTTCTTAGCTCTCCGGGGCTCGACGATGTGCCATGCTGGGGTGCCCGGTAGCTCAGTAGGTTCGGAGGGCTCTGGGTCGCTGGGTGCTTTTGCAGCCATCCGCTACAAAGTAACTCGCGCCGATAAGCCCCGTAGGGATCAGTTTCAAAATGTCAGCAAAGGATTCATTGAAGTATCCAAAATGATCAGACTTGGCTTTGTTCAAAACTAAGTTTCATTTATTGATTACAACAATGTTGCTCTCTGCACAGATTCATTGAAACTGATAACGAGTAACTGGAATCATTGGTATTTATGAACATACTTCAAAGACCAGGGCTTTAAACTACTTCTCATAATAAATCTACATTCGTCCCTGCACTTGTTACTTTCACATGCTGGTTATCTTTTCTCCAGGCACAGCTACATCCTCCCTCCTGTTGGTGTCCTTGCTCTCGCCTGGGAGGCGCCAGAGCGGCCAGCCTGGTATTTTGCATTTCAAAGGCTGGGCTGCTCTTTGGAGTTTTGGCAACCTCCTCCCCACCCCTCCTGACTGTCCATGCAGGGCACAATCATTAGTAACTAACATTCTATTGAGCATAAGGGTTAGTAAGCATGGATTAAACATTATTAATAAGCACAGATGACTTCAATGAAGCATTGCCTGACACTATGTCTTTGTGTAGCATACCAGCATCCCTCGTTGGGTAGTTAAAGGATTTAACAACAACAAAATAACCATGTTCTCTCTCCAGCCTTTGGATGAAAGACCTCTGAAATTTTGGGAAGCAGCAGGTGGAGGAACAGAAACTGTCTGGAGCCAGTTTGCAATTAGAAAAGAGAGAAAACCAAACAGAGAAGACACCATCATGTGCCAACTGAAGCATCCTTTGGCACACAACTTCTCTCTTTGCAAGCACAATACAGAATCAGCAGTTGTGCTGCCTGCTTATCAGCAGGGGCGGTTCTAGGGTAAATAGTCCCTAGGCAGGCAGGCCCCACCCCGGCACGGCGCTTGCCTGCCTGCCCCCCGGCACTCCACTTGCCTGCCCGCCACCGGTGCACCCTGCTCGCCATGGCGAGCAGGGGGGAGGGAGTAAACGGAGCGCCGCCGCTGCTGCAGCAGCGGCAGGCAGGTGAGCGGAGTGCCAGGGGGCAGCGGGGGTGGGGGGCTAATGGCAGCCTGGAGGGGGCTAGTAGCAGCAGGGAGGAGGGAGGGAGGTCAACTAAGCACTTGCCTGGGGCACCGGAGGGGGAGAGAGCCCAATCTGCCACCCCTGGCCTCTCAGCGCCCTAGGCAACCACTTAGTTTGCCTAGTGAGTGAGCTGGCCCTGCTTATCAGAGCATATCAGCCCCCAGTGTCTTGTGATGGTTTGTTTGTAAACAATCAGTAGAGAGTCCCCCGTGCTATCTCACTTGAACAAAATACAAGATGGCAGCCCTGCTCCTCATGATTCATATCACTCAGGGATGCAGAGCAAGGATGTAATGACATTAATCAGCTTGCAGGATAGTATTGCACCAATTTCGCACTAGACCTTTAATCCTGGTTTAGCTCTGTCCCCAAACTGACATTCTATGCTAGAATCAGAGAAACCAATTCTATGACACTATGATTCTAAGATTTTAGTGTAGAATGTCCGCTTGAAGACAGGGCTAAACCAAGATTAAAGGTCTAGTGCGAAATTGGTCTGAATTGCACCTTGCATCTAACATTTAAACATTTTTGTGCATCTTTGATCTTGTTTTAATTTTCTTTTTAAATGTCCATTGCCTTGGGGACCCTAAACTGGGCAGAGAGGTGGTTTCGCAACATGTTTTAAGTAAAGGAAAGAATATAGCAATTATCTACCTGGATTCACAATTGGTATGTATAGTAGTGACCTGACCTGGACGAGCCAGGCTAGTCCAATCTCATCAAATCCTGAAAGCTAAGCAGGATCAGCCATGCTTAATATTTGGATGCAGAACTTTTTCGTAGCAGGAACTCCTTTACATATTAGGCAGCACCCCCTTGATGTAGCCTATCTTCCTAGAGCTTACAGTAGGCCCTGTAAGAAGAGCCCTGTAAGCTCTTGGAGAATTGGCTATACCAGGGGTGTGTGGCCTAATATGTGAAGGAGTTCCTGCTACAAAAAAAGCCCTGTTTGGATGGGAGACCACCAATGAACTCCAGAATCACTGCACAGAGGAAGGTAATGGCAAGCCACCTCTGTTAATCTCTTGCCTTGAAAACTCCAAGGGATCACCATAAGCCATCTGCAACTTTATGATACTTTACACACACACTGTCCTTAGATAGTGACATTGGCTCTGTTAATGCTCATACAACCCATCCACAGTGTACATTTGATTTGTTCTTTATAAATATGTTGAATAGTTCCCATGTTACATTACATTCAACGCATGCGCAGCTGAATGTGTGATTGAAACACTTATTATTTAGGTACTGGTCCCCAATTTCATTGCAAACTAACACTTGGAGGTATTTTCTTACAAACAGATGTGTGCAGGTCGTATGGGTGTTCGCTCTAACATGTGAGACGGGCTGGTATTTTGGTTTTTTTTTTAAATCTGAGTGCACATAACAAAAATGTGTAGAATTGTCAAAGGAGACAGAGAGGGATGTACATGTTCAGTTCCATTTCATTTCAATACAAGATCAGCTTGAGAAGTATTAATAAAAACTGTCCCAAGAAAAAAGACTTCTGTGTGCCCTTATAACCCAACATTTCATAATTCTCACACACATTTCACACCAGAGGGGGGCAGTTATACGGAGACTCAGCCATCTGCCCTAAAGGAGGAAGCCATTATGCACATAGGAATGTTGAGTTCACTTGCTAGTTACAGATGGGCAGTGTAAGCCACCCCAGGGATGGCAGGCAAGTGGATCTAAAAAAGTGTCCAAACTTGCACATCTGCCTGCTGTCCCTGTCCTGTACTCACCCCATCAGGGTCCAGTTAGGAGCCACCTCAGAAAGGCACCATGTCCAAAGTTGGACCTAAAGTCTGAGGTGGCTCTGGGGTGCCTCTCCAGCTGTCTGGACAGCCAGGAAGCACCTGGGGAGTGTGAGTGACAGAGTGCTCTGGACTCTCCTCCAGGGTGCCTGCAGCCTGTCCCAGGGCAGGCTGTATGCTATCTGCACACTCCCGGGCACTCCTTTTCCGGCCGTCTCACTTCCGGGTTGGCTTGATGCTACCCTAAGCTGGCGGTCTGTAAGTAACCACTGACTGGGCCGCCACTTGAATAGAGCATAAGGAAGGCCTCTGATCTGAAGAAGCAGAGTTCTAGGATGTCTGAATATCTGAGAGGATTTATCACTGCTATGCAAGAAGAACCTAAGAAAACAGTTATTTTAAGTACTGTTATGCAGTAATTCCTCCCCCCCCCCTCCCGGCAAGAGATGTTCCTTTTGGACATCTCAGAGTTGCACTTGAAGTCACTGTGGATTGTTTTACATTTTTCCCCTGGGTGCATACACAGGCATTCAAATAAGTGAGTTCAACTCAAACCTGAACTCTCCCTAGAACAATGGTGTTGAACTCCAGTGGTGTTATGAGGGCCAGATCTGACATGAGACTTTGTTGAGCCGGGTCATGTTGGGTGGGCTGAGCCATGTTAGACTGAACAATATGTATACCTATTTGAGATTAGGTAGCAGAGAGCCCTGTGGCGCAAAGTGGTAAAGCTGCAGTACTGCAGTCGGAGCCCTCTGCTCATGACCTGAGTTCGATCCCAGTGAAAGCTGGTTCAGGTAGCCGGCTCCAGGTTGACTCAGCCTTCCATCCTTCTGAGGTCGGTAAAATGACTATCCAGCTTGCTGTGGGGGGAGTGTAGATGACTAGGAAAGGCAATGGCAAACCACCCGTAAAAAGTCTGTCGTGAAAACATTGTGAAAGCAACGTCACCCCAGAGTCAGAAACGACTGGTGCTTGCACAGGGGACTGCCTTTACCTTTTAGCAGAGATAAATTTTATAAAGAACACAGACAAACACAAATATATTTATTTTAAAAATTAACACATGCTTAAAATGTTAGCACTCATTGGTCTTAAATGAGCTTTCTTTGTATTTCTCTCATGGGATCCAGGGAACTGGGCAAAGGAAGCTCTGGCTCTTTCCTTCTCTCCCCGGTGGACTGAGGGGGAGGGACCTCAACCAAGAGAAGGAAGAGAGGCTTGGCAGCTCTCCTATGTGACTGAGAAAACCTGGCAAAGCAAGCTCTCCCTCCCCACACTTCTCCCCAAGGGAGGAGCCTCAGCCAATGGAGAAAACAGAGGAAACCTATTCAAAGTTTGTATTTTCTTCAGGAAATCTGTGGTGTCGTGCACATAACTAGGTTCTTGTTCACATGAAAGCTTATACCTTGAATCTTTTATTGGTCTTAAAGGTGCCACTGGACTCAAACTTCGTTCAGACAAAGATTACATACAGGATGCAACCCTGTTATTATACTGTGTACTCAGGAACTGTGTGAATGAAATATGATGGGGATAGAAACTTGTCATAAGAAAGCATTAGACTAAGGATGGGTATATATACATACACACACACATACACACACACACACACACACACACACACACTGTGGCTAATAGCCACTGATGGACCTCTGCTCCATGTTTTTATCTAACTCCCTCTTGAAGCTGTCTATGCTTGTAGCCACCACCACCTCCTGTGGCAGTGAATTCCACATGTTAATCACCCTTTGGGTGAAGAAGTACTTCCTTTTATCTGTTTTAACCCGACTGCTCAGCAATTTCATTGAATGTCCACGAGTTCTTGTATTGTGAGAAAGGGAGAAAAGGACTTCTTTCTCTACTTTCTCCATCCCATGCAAAATCTTGTAAACCTCTATCATGTCACCCCACAGTCGACGTTTCTCCAAGCTAAAGAGCCCCAAGCGTTTTAACCTTTCTTCATAGGGAAAGTGTTCCAACCCTTTAATCATTCTAGTTGCCCTTTTCTGGACTTTTTCCACGGCACCTTTTTGAGGTGCAGTGACCAGAATTGCACACAGTATTCCAAATGAGTCCGCAGCATCGATTTATACAGGGGCATTATGATACTGGCTGATTTGTTTTCAATTCCCTTCCTAATAATTCCCAGCAATGCGTTGGCCTTTTTTATCGCAATCGCACACTGTCTTGACATTTTCAGTGAGTTATCTACCACGACCCCGAGATCTCTCTCTTGGTCAGTCTCTGCCAGTTCACACCCCATCAACTTGTATTTGTAGCTGGGATTCTTAGCCCCAATGTGCATTACTTTGCACTTGGCCACATTGAACCTCATCTGCCATGTTGACGCCCACTCACCCAGCCTCAATAGATCCCTTTGGAGTGCCTCACAATCCTCTCTGGTTCTCACCACCCTGAACAATTTAGTGTCATCTGCAGTATTGTCAGTATTGTCTACTCAGACGGGCAGTGGATTTCCAGGGTCTCAGGCAGAGGTTTTTCACATTACCTACCACCTTAACCTTTCAACTGAAGTTCAGAGGGATTGAATGGGGGCCTTCTCTGTGCCAAGTAGGTGTTTTGCTGCTGATCAACAACCCCTCCCTGATGAGAGAAGACAAGAAAGAGGCCTAGTTCTCACTGAGATGACAAGCCACCTGTGTCTGACCTATATCTCTACCAATTGTAAAGGTGGGGCTCTCAGGATGGAATGGACCTCCACACGCAAAATTTCTTCCACATGGGGAAAAAAATCCATAATTTCAGAGAGAAGGGTTGTAGATGAGCCCTGTCTCTGGCAAGCCAGGTTTCTTTAAGTGGAAATTTCACACAGAGCAACATACTATCACAATCAGCTTGAAGTGGCAAGCTCAAGTACAAGCAGGGATGGAATTCTAGCAGGAGCTCCTTTGCATACTAGGTCACACACCCCTGATGTAGCCAATCCCCCAAGAGTTTACAAAAAAGAGCCTTGTAAGCTCTTGGAGGATTGGCTACATCAGGAGTCTGTGGCCTAATATGCAAAGGAGCTCCTGCTAGAATTCCACCTCTGAGCACAAGTTTTTTATAAACTCAGGCAGAAAGCCAATATTATATATACTGGGAAGAAGAAGGGGAGAGGATGCAGGCACTAGTATATTGAAAACCAGTCTTGCTGGTGGATACGGGAGTGACTGCTGTTCATTCAAGAGCAGATTAGAATTATTTCATACTCTTTTCATGAGGGAAGAGCAGTAGGGATGGGCACGAACTGGGAAAATGGAAGTCTGTCCCAGTTTGTGGTTCGTGATGTCCCACAATCCATGAACCAGGATGAACCTCCCCTGGTTCGCCAACTGGTTGGGTTCATGAGGTTCATCTTCCCTCTCTCCTTTCCACTGGGGACAGCTCCCCAAGGCCAGCAGAATGGAAGGGGGGGGAGTGGAATCCTGAAAAGGGAACATTCCCTTTAAACAGCTTTTGCAAACAGGTGCCACATGCGAGTGAAGTACAAGCAGTGAGTTCTCAACCTTCCCCTGAGTTAGACACTAGAGCCAACACCCGTGTAAAGGCTCAAAGACATTGCTGGAGGGTGCGATGTTTGAAACTCACACAACTTCCTGTGTAGCTACAAATACATTTGTAAGGATAAATGTTTGTTTGGGGATCATTAACTAACAGCTAGCGAGACAGAATGTTTGTTCGCTTTACTTATAATCGCTCACTCAAATGTAGCTGGAGTATTCTGTTTGCCGGTGTGTGTCTGTGCTTGTGCAGATAAGTCTTTAGACCTTTTCTGACAATCCTCTATTATGAGCTAACCCAACATAATTAATTGTAATCACAGGAGTCTGAATGTGAATATAGTTTTCCGACTTTGGTGCTTGATTGCTTACCTATATTAAGTAATCAATCAGGGCTTTATTCATGAGCAAGCGGCCTGTAGTTGTTAAGGTTAAGGAAATAAGTGTTTTGATGTGCATAGCAATGGGGAGGAGGAGATAAACACCTGGGTTCCAAGAAGCTGCTGATAATTTTGGAACAAAAAGTCTAATACATGCACACACACACACACACACACACACACACATACACACAGAGTTGTATAAGACCTGTTATTTAGTAAAAGTGGAGCTGCTGATTATTGGACTACTGTATGGAGCTATGGACAATGGTATCCCTAGTTCAGTTCATTCACTGCCACCGTAACTACCTTGTGCTGTGGGGTCATCGTACTTTTGTAAGTCTCCTGGCCCCAGAAAAATACAGCAGATGATACAGACTGAGGGCAAGGAAATACATTTCAGACATGAACCCAGGGCTTTTTTATATATAGAAAAGCCCCACAGGAACTCATTTGCATATTAGGCCATACCCCTGATGTTACCATTGTTTCACACAGGGCTTTTTTGAAGAAAAAGCTCAGCAGGAATTCATTTGTATGTTAGGACACACCCACTGACTATTGTTTCACACAGGGTTTTTTTGTAGAAAAAGCCCAGCAGGAACTCATTTGCATGTTAGGACACACAACCTTGATGCCAAGCCAGCCAAAACTGCATTCTTGATTTAAAAAACCCTGCTGCTTTCAATGGGGAAAAGTTAAGTATACACTTAAGTCTAGGCTTGCTAAGTCCCTCTGCTGCTGCTTTCTGATGCGTACAAAGTGTGCATAGCATGATGATGTCACTCGGGGATGTCACGCCAGGGATGCTCTAGGACTCACAATAAAACTCAGTGGTACCATAGAGTTTTATCGCAAGTCCCAGAGCGTCCCCAGTGCACTGTCCTCGGTGTGATGATGTCACTTCCAAGTGACATCATCACACTGGGGATGGCGTGCTGCAATGGGGTTCTTCAGGAGCAGGGATCCCTCAGCTGCCTGCTCACTGCTGGCCGGTTGGGGCACTCCAGATTGGGGGATCCCTCACCTCTGGCGGGAACTTGGCAGCAGTGGCGTAGCTAGGGCTTTGGGGGCCCGGGGCCCAAGATTTATGTGGGCCCCCCATGTGTGTGCACGCCTCCAGAAACAGAATATGATGTCACTTCCGGTGATGTCACTTCCGCAAGATGGCCACCACTTGCGAGGGAGCCCTGCTGGAAACAGGAAGTGATGTAACTTCCCCAAAATGGCCACCACTTGTGGGGGGGGAACAGGAAGTGGTGTCACTTTGGGGGCGGCTCCCCCCCCCCGATGGCACTGCTGGTGCGATCTAGGTCATGTGATTGATAACCTGATTACCCCACCACACCATGTGACAGGGAGAAATGCCACAAGCAGCCTGCTGGCCCAGCTGTTCCCCTTGTGCCCTGAACTTGTGGGACTTCTATATTAAGCAAGCTTACAAGAAAAACAAGGAAAACAAAAACAGGCATACTGATGGAAGATGGGTCAGGAACCTCTGAGATGAGAAATGCGAAGGTTATAGAGAATCATTGTTGAATTCTGTATGGGCGCCGACTCCCATGAGTTAGGGTCTTTAACTGAGATTGCCCATTTGTATACTGCTATTTAACTTTTTAAGGGAAGAAACACCCATAGTCTGGAGCATTGTTTATGTACGCTTACAGTCTGTACTGTTCCATACTCGGTCTTTGACAACAGGCCGTTTATGATATTATATACTATAATATAATAATACAGTATATGTTTGCAGTTTATTGGGTAGCACAGAGATGTCTGTAATGAGTACTTGGTTGATGGCCTATTGGTCAGTGTAATTTCTTGCATTGTTCCTTGAACGCTGAACCCCCACAGTTGTTGTTCCCTTACTGGAGTGTCCCAGAGGGCCCAAGGGAGGCAGGTGGGGCATAAGAACATAAGAGAAGCCCTGTTGGATCAGGCCAATGGCCCATCCAGTCCAACACTCTGCGTCGCATAAGAACATAAGAGAAGCCATGTTGGATCAGGCTGGTGACCCCTCCAGTCCAACACTCTGTGTCACATAAGAACATAACAGAAGCCATGTTGGATCAGGCCAATGGGCCATCCAGTCCAAAACTCTGTGTCACATATAAGAACATAAGAGAAGCCATGTTGGATCAGGCCAATGGGCCATCCAGTCCTAAACTCTGTGTCACATAAGAACATAAGAGAAGCCTTGTTGGATCAGGCCCATCCAGTCCAACACTTTGTGTCACATAAGAGAAGCCATGTTGGATCAGGCCAATGGCCCATCCAGTCCAACACTCTGTGTCACTTAAGAACATAAGAGAAGCCCTGTTGGATCAGGCCAGTGGCCCATCCAGTCCAACACTCTGTCACCCAGTGGCCATAAAACCAGGTGCCATCAGGAGGTCCATCAATGGGGCTAGAAGCACTCCCACTGCGCCCCCCCACCAAGCACCAAGTTAGTCTTTAAGCTGCTGCTGCTGGACTCTGACTCATTTCTCCTGCTAGTAAAGGTAAAGGTAGTCCCCTGTGCAAGCACCAGTCGTTTCTGACTCTGGGGTGATGTTGCTTTCACAAGGCTTTCACGGCAGACTTTTTACAGGGTGGTTTGCCATTGCCTTCCCCAGACATCTACGCTTTCCCACCAGCAAGCTGGGGACTCCTTTGACCTACCTCGGAAGGATGGAAGGCTGAGTCAACCTGGAGCCAGCTACCTGAACCAGCTTCCGCTGGGATCGAACTCAGGTCGTGAGCAGAGGGCTCTGACTGCAGTACTGCAGCTTTACCACTCTGTGCCACGGGGCTCTTATTTCTCCTGCTACAGACAGACTAACTGGGCAACCCATCTATGCACCAAAATTCCCTCAGCCTCCAATTTGCCACTGGAGTCGATTTCAGCAGGATGAGCTCTGAAAGGCCTTCTCTGGGAATGCTCCCACGAGGGCTCTCTGGACATCGAAGAATAACACAGAAGGTGGACCGAAAAGAGTCATGCTGGAAGTCAGACCTTCTTCCAGAGTTGTCAAAGCTTAACTATTCCCCCACCTCACCCCCAGTCTTCTCAGGGCCCTTCTGAAGACCTCCTCTCTCTGCTGGGGTTGCCACCTCCAGTTAGGGTAAATCCTGAAACTTTGGGGGGTGGAGCTTTGGGAAGGATGGGGTTTGGGGAACGGGTCGGCACTAGTAGGCAGTGTTCCTTCTAAGCTGAGTTAGAATCATAGAGTTGGAAGGGACCTCTGGCGGTCATAGAATCATAGAGTTGGAAGGGATCTCCAGGGTCATCTAGTCCAACCCCCTGCACAATGCAGGAAACTCACAAACACCTCCCCCTAAATTCACAGGATCCTCATTGCTGTCAGATGGCCATCTAGCCTCAGCTTAAAAACCTAGAATCCTAGAGTTGGAAGGGACCTCTAGGGTCATCTAGTCCAACCCCCTGCACAATGCAGGAAACTCACAACACCTCCCCCTAAATTCATAGGATCTCCATTGCTGTCAGGTGGCCATCTAGTTTCTGTTTAAAAACCTAGAATCATAGAGTTGGAAGGGACCTCTAGGGTCATCTAGTCCAACCCCCTGCACAATGCAGGAAACTCACAACACCTCCCCCTAAATTCACAGGATCTCCATTGCTGTCAGATGGCCATCTAGCCCCTGTTTAAAAACCTCCAAGGAAGGAGAGCCCACCACCTCCCAAGAAGGAAACCTGTTCCTCTGAGGAGCCGCTCTAACGGTCAGGAATCCTAGAGTTGGAAGGGAGCTCCAGGGTCATCTAGTCCAACCCCCTGCACAATGCAGGAAACTCACAAACACCTCCCCCGAAATTCACAGGATCTCCATTGCTGTCAGAGGGCCATCCAGCCTCTGTTGAAAAACCTCCAAGGAAGGAGTTAGCATGAGCGAGCTCACGGATTTTTCGCCTCCAGCTCACACATTTTTGTCTTAGCTCAGGAAAAATGTCCCCAGAGCACAATCACTTATGCAGGGGCTCACAAAGTTGAATTTTTGCTCACAAGACTCTGAAGCTTAGAGGGAACATTGCTAGTAGGGATATCGATGCACCTTGAGTCCCCCCCAGCCAACCTCTAAAGCCGCCCTTTCCTTTCTGCTGAACTCTGCTGTCTGTAACTGTTGTCGGAGGCCTCTCTGGAGGTTGGCAACTCTGTCCCAATCGGGGCACGCATCCCGCAGCAGCCCACCCCCCATCCTTCCCCTGGACGCCCCCTACCTTTCCCAGCCCCCCGGGGCACCCCCAGGGGTGCCCAAAAGCTGCAAGGAAGCACCAGCAAAGGGGCGAAGGGAACCCAAATCCCACCCCCAAGAAATCTAGGCTGGGCTTCCCTGGGTCTTCCCAGCCCAGGAGGTGGAATGCAAACTCTCCTCTCTCCTCCACTCGTGGGAACCCCCCCCCCCTTCCCGGGTCTGCAGCTCAGGCCCTGCAAAAAGCGCACCCCCAGCGGTGCCCAAAGGGTGCAAGGAAGCGCCAGCAAAAGTGGGAGGGGCAAACCCAAATCCCCCCCCCAAAAAAGAAAACTAGGCTGGCCTTCTCTGGGCCCTCCCAGCCAAGGAGGTGGAATGCAAACTCTCCTCCATCCTGGGGACCTCCGTCTCCAGCCCAGATCCTGCAAGAAGCGCACCCCCAGCGGTGCCCAAATGCTGCAAAGAAGCTGCAGCAAAAGGGGAAGGGGAGGGGCAAACCCAAATCCCCCACCCAAAGGAAACTAGGCTGGGCTTCCCTGGGCCCTCCAAGCAAAGAAGGAGGAATGCAAACTCCCCCCCCCTCCTCCCTCCATGGAGAGTCCCCCCCCCCTTACTCAGAGCTCCGAGAAATCCCGCAGAGTGAGCAAAACCTTACAGAACTGAGCAGAGCCACACAGAGCTGGTAGGCGGTGGCCCAGAATGCAACAGGGTACAGATTTCAGAACCAACGACAGGGAAGCGAAATTCTCTGGGCAGCGGTTTAGAATGCAAAACGGTACAATGACAGAATAGTCAGATTAACGAATTGAGCAAACCTTGGATCTGAGTCGCGGGAGCACGCGAAAGCAACAAAACAGCAGCATGCACTAAAATGAACCAATTGAGCAAACCTCGGATCTGAGCAGCATGAGGCTTTGCTCCCTGTGCTGGATTCCTCGTCTGGTGAAGTGTGCTTAAGAGCGCAAGACAGCTGAGGTTCACAATAAAAATGGGTTGGTCTTCAAGGTGCAGCTTGGCTCCTGCTTTGTTCAACTGCTTCAGACCAACGGGGCTGCCTGGTTGCATCAGAGCTCCGTGGGGCCAGCAATGGTGCGCTCCAAGGAACAGAGCCCCGGCCCGCGTGGCTGGGGCTGATGGGAGTGGTAGGCGAGGGAGGAGAAAAAGCGACGTGCCTTTCCCGCGCTTTCAGCCCGATTGCGTGAGAGAGAGGGGGGAAAAAAAGGGAGGGGGGAAGGGAAGGGAACGAGGAGCCCCGACGTGCGCACGCGCGCCCCTCCCTGCCACACCCCCTTCCTCCGCCGTGCGCGCGCGCTCCCCCTCGCTGTCGGGCGCTTCCATTCTTTTTCTCCCCCCCCCCCTCGCAGCAACACGGCCATTGTTTGGGGGCCCCCTTGCCAATGCGGGGACCCCAAGACCTGGGGCGGCTCGCCCTCCCCGCCCCCCCCCTCCCCACGCGTCTGCTTGGCAGTCCTACTTAACTCTCTCAAGGTGATTAAATGGACATGCAGCCAAACCCTCACCAGTATATGTTTACTTAGAAAGAAATTCCACTGAATTAAAAGAGAAGAAGAAGATATTGGATTTATATCCTGCCCTCCACTCCGAAGAGTCTCAGAGCGGCTCACAATCTCCTTTACCTTCCTCCCCCACAACAGACACCCTGTGAGGTGGGTGGGGCTGGAGAGGGCTCTCACAGCAGCTGCCCTTTCAAGGACAACCTCTGCCAGAGCTATGGCTGACCCAGCAGGTGCAAGTGGAGGAGTGGGGAATCAAACCCGGTTCTCCCAGATAAGAGCCCGCACACTTCACCGCTACACCAAACTGGCTACACTTCACCACTACACCAAGAGGCAGCAAAAATAGATAAGTCAATTACAGCTGCTCTTCCAAGGTGTAGGGAAATGGTGTTAACAGTGTTTACTCTATACTCCCGTGTATTTCATTGTAAGGACTGAAGAATGTTTCATTTCAAATTCTGTGATTAATACTTGTATTAATTTAATGTATTAATTTGTATTTATTTTAAGCTTTCTTTTTGCTATTGTTCCTTTTGCAGGTGTTATTCAAAGATTGCTTTTTGTATTTACTTAGGTTTTCATTCGTTTGGCTTTTTTATTGTATATGAAAAATGAAAAAGCCGGTGAAAAGCTTATGAGCCCCACTGTTCACTTAGGGGAATAGAAATGAAGTGGCAGGAAAGGTTTTCTTTAAAAAGAATTGCATGCATGGACGTTCCATATTGGCAGCAAAGTTGGAATTCTCACGCTTTGTAATTTGGACTTTCTTCATGCTTGGAAAACAGTTGATCACTGATCCCTGGAGACAAAAACAGGTAGAAAAACAGGTGGTGAAAAACAGGTGGTGGAGCTCATTATCATAACTCATTAACATATGCCACCACCCCCCATCAGCCAAAAGCAACCCAATGCAAGAAAAGAGAGCCCCAAGCGAACGAAGCCTTCTTGGGCTGGCTATCCAGCCAGCCCAAGCAGGCCTTGCTCGCCTGGGCTCTCCTTTGCCGCCTCCCCTCCTCAGTCAAAAGGCCAGCAAGCCACCTGCTGTCCAAAATCACATAAGAAGTGGAGAAAGGATGTCGTGGGCTTCTCCAGGGGTTAATGAGGGCTGCTGGGAGTGTGGCAAAGCCCCTGGTGGCTGGCTGGCTGTCCGCTCTCCTAATCCAGGGATTGTTATGCAGCTGCCCCTACTATTCAATGGACAAGGTAGGTAGGTGGGGAGGAAGAGGGTTCAAAACTCAGAAAGGTTCAGGAGCTGCACTTCTATGAGCTTCTGTGGAATCTGAGGCCTGACTGGAGACCAAAACGCAGAGGCAAATCTTGCTGCAACCACCAGGGTCATGTGACCTAATCATCTTTGCTATCTGTTTTGTAGACATTTGGCATTAAACTGCATAATGAGGGATTTCGAGGGCCCCAGGAGGAAGGGAAAAACACATACAAAGAAAAGATAATCAATAAAGATCTAGAGTAGGCAGAGAAAGATTTTATTAGCTCATTCTGCTGGGAAATCAGAAACCTACTCGAGCTATTCCTAGTAGATTAAGAGTACAAGACATGCCGCTTGCAGAGACTGATATTTTATGGAAATCTTTTTGCTCCAGATTCCTGTGACTTTTGTCACACATTCAACTGAAAGCATTACAAGAACAATGCTTTCTGGGTTTCTGCGCTTGTTTCCCTTGCCAAAGTCAGCAGTTGCTGTATAAATACTTTTTTAACTGCAGAGGTCAGGCCAATGGCCAACAGGAAGAAGAAGGGTAGGTGTAAATCACCTCTGACATCTGGCGACAATAAAATATGCTAGGTATTCTGGAAAGTCATCCTGGTATCTGAGGAAGTGTGCCTGTTTAAGAAAACTCATACCTTGAATAAACTTTTGTTGGTCTTGAAGGAGGAGGAGGAGGAGCAGGAAAAGAAGAAGGAGCAGGAGAAGAGGATGAGCAGGAGAAGAAGAAGAAGCAGGAGAAGAAGGAGCAGAAGAGGAAGAAGGAGCAGAAGAGGAGAAAAAGGAGAAGGAGAAGAAGAGGATGAGGAGAAGAAGAAGGGAAAGGAGAAGAAGAGGAGGAGATTGGTTTTATACCCTTCCCTTCAATACCTGAAGGAGTCTCAGAGCAGCTTACAATGTTCTTCCATTCCCCTCCCCACAACAGATAACCTGTGAGGTAGGCTGGGCCGAGAAGCTCTCCCAGAACTTCTCTTGAGCAGAACAGCCTTGAGAGAACTTGTGGCTGACCCAAAATCACATCAGCAGGTGTATGTGGAGGAGTGAAAAATCAAACCGGGTTCTCCCAGATAAGAGTCAGCACACTTAACCACTACGCCAAAGGTGCCACTGGACTCAAAATTCATTCTACTGCTTCAAACCAACATGGCTGCCCACCTAGATCTACCGTCCCAATGGTGAGAGAGGTGGTTCCAGTCTCTAGGATACGGCATCTGGGACAACGAGTTTTCTGATTTGCTGAGAGACACCATCTCATTGGGGGTTCACAAAGTATATGCAGGGTACCTGTTCAGGTCCCTATACCGGAAGGACTGAGTGGTGGTTCCAGGGCCATCACTGAGCAGCTGCAAATTGGCGAGGAACAGCATTATTTGCAGAAAAAGCAAAGGGACAGAGTGCTTAAGCTTTCCCCTGCCTTTCCCTGGCAATCCCTTTAAAGGTAAAGGCAATCCCCAGCACCCACTGCTGGCACTAGGGGTTCTGCTGCCTGAGAACACCATGCTGCCATCCCCACTCCAACTGTGTCATCATGGCAGTGCGCCCCCTGCCTTATTCTCTCCACCACTACCCCCCCTGCCCTTTGGAGGCAGCTGGGGAGGACATGGCAGAGTCAGGGTCAGTGTGAGCGGGACAGGGAGGGGGTGACTGCCTGCCCCCGCAGTGAGGTGGTGCCCTAGGCCCCTGCCTACCTTGCCAACTCCCACGTGCCAGCTTTGCAAGCACCAGTCATTTCCACATCACGATGTTTTCACAGCAAACTTTTTACGGGGTGGTTTGCCATTGCCTTCTCCATTCATCTACACTTTCCTCCCAGCAAGCTGGGTACTCATTTTACCAACCTTGGAAGGATGGAAAGCTGTCAACCATCAACCAGCTACCTGAACCCAGCTTCCACCGGGATTGAACTCAGGTCATGCACACAAGTACATCAGCACTCCAGTTGGTCATGAGTACTGCAGCTTTACCACTCTGCAGCACGGGGCAATCCCTTTGGCCAGCTGCAATTTGGGGACTTGGCTTAGGGGAAGGAGATTCTGAAGAAAAGTAGTGGATAAGGGAAGTATTACGCACTGGGAATGAAGGTCTGTGCAAAGTCTCTTTGTCCAAAGAACACTGGTATTTTAGAGGGAGCAGTAGGGATGGCAAAGTTAGACAGGTTAGTTAGGGATGTAACCAGCTGTTAAACGCAGTGAGAAGCTTAGTCTGCAAACAAAGTAAGACTGGGACCCCAATCAGTGAATGATTGTGTCTATTATGGGAGAAGCTATGTGCATTAAGTTTCGCAAAGACTTATGACTAAGGAAGGCATTGCCGTTGTCTCCTTATCAAGTTATTGATTGGACATATTCTTCTCCTTTGATTCATCTCGACATTGAAGACTGCACCTTGTTTATGAGTCTAAGGACTATATAAGAAAATATTGTATACTGGGACTTTTTTGCACTGGGTCTTTAAGAACTGTGTTTTTGCGTTTAGAATAGAATATTGTGTGTGCTACTCAGATTTTTGAAATTTTTTCCACCTGGGGATTGGCAACCCTATCCCCTCCTTATTCCAGCCCCCATCTACTATGCCTTTTGACCAAGCCATTCCCATGATCCTCTTGGTAGTCAAAGGGAACCAACCCTCTTTTCTTGTTTTTCCTATCAGGGAAAATCTGGTTGGCTCTAACTCACAGTCTAAATAAGACACATAAGTGTTCAGGGCTTAGCTGGAGATAAGAATGGAAAGTTACTGGCTGGGATACACTGGCAGGAAGGGATAGAAACAAGGAAGAGCAGAAACAGGAAATCAGGAGGGGAAATAGAAAGAAAACATAAAATCAGGGTGTTTTTTTTCTGGAGCAGGAACACAGTTCTGGCTTGGTGTCAGGGGTGTGGCCTAATATGCAAATGAGCTACTGCTGGCCTTTTTCTACAGAAAAGCCCCATGTGAAACAGTGGTGTTGTCAGTGGGTGTGGCCTGATATACAAAAGAGTTCCTGCTGGGCTTTTCCTACCAAAAAAAAAAGCCCTGCGTAAAATGCTTCTGAAAAGAGGAGAAATAACTAAATGAAGAGCCCCGTGGCACAGAGTGGTAAAGCTGCAGTACTGCAGTCCAAGCTCTGCTCACGACCTGAGTTCGATCCCAGCAGAAGCTGGGTTCAGGTAGCCGGCTCAAGGCTGACTCAGCCTTCCATCCTTCCGAGGTCGGTAAAATGAGTACCCAGCTTGCTGGGGGGAAAGTGTAGATGACTGGGGAAGGCAATGGCAAACCACCCCAAAAAAGTCTGCCGTGAAAACAACGTCACTCCAGAGTCGGAAACAACTGGTGCTTGCACAGTGGACTACCTTTACCTCTTTGACTAAATTATTACTAGCTAGAAGAGAATTCCAAGAATACAACAGCAGTAAATGGATGAACTTTTTAAAGAGGCATATGAAATTAGTGGATTTAAAGCCCTAGATTAGAATGTGCAATGGAGAGATGAGAAGGCCACAGAAAAAAAAGCAATAAAAGAACAGAATACATGGTTATAATCATTCATGTAATATATGGTTATAATCACTCAAGGAAGAAGATATGGCTTAAGAGCTGGTTAGGGCTGACAGATTCTTACTTTGGGTGGGAGACCTCTTGCCCCCTGCCAGCCTTTCACAAGATAGCTCAGCATGGCAGCAGGAGAGAATTGAGGGGGGGAGGGGGGCAATCACCAGTGTCCTGATATGCTGATGTCACTTCTGGCAATGCCAGAATTGATGCCATTGCATCACCAATTATGTCATTACATTGTTGTCAAGGCCCCCACTCAAGGCCAATCTCCCACTAGTTGCCAACCTCGTTCTTGGTACCTTTAGGGGTGATTCATAGATTGACAAATTGTGAGCAGTGATTTCAGTGATTCCCAAATTGTATCCCAGGGCATAACAGTTGTCAAGAGTTATCCTCTCTGTATCCCTCTTGTCATAGTTTGCTGTAACAGTATTATTTGGCTTAAATGCATTCCTAGTTAGCTCATCTTGCTTCTGCATGCTTATCTAAGGAACTTATTATTGAAGCAGTTTCTACAGACCAAGGTCAGCCGCTAACGACGTACAGATAACCACCTGGACTCCAAGACTTGGGGGGAGCGGGTACTGCCCAAAGCCGCTTTTGCTTTGCCATGCTTTTCACTTGAATTATAACAGTTGGGACGAGGGGATAAATAGAGAAGCACTGGGCTAAGACTTAGCAAGAACATAAGAACATAAGAGAAGCCATGTTGGATCAGGCCAATGGTCCATCCAGTCCAACACTCTGTGTCACACAGTGGCAAAAAAACTTATATATACACACACACTGTGGCTAATAGCCACTGATGGACCTCTGCTCCATATTTTTATCTAAACCCCTCTTGAAGGTGGCTATGCTTGTGGCCGCCACCACCTCCTGTGGCAGTGAATTCCACATGTTAATCACCCTTCGGGTGAAGAAGTACGTCATTTTATCCGTTTTAACCTGGCTGCTCAGCAATTTCATCAAATGCCCATGAGTTCTTGTATTGTGAGAAAGGGAGAAAAGTACTTCTTTCTCTACTTTCTCCATCCCATGCATTATCTTGTAAACCAAGGATCTGGTGTACTGTCTTACAATACCTGGAATATTTACCTGAGTTGTTCCTTGAGTTGGGGTCCTCAAAACAGTGAGCTCACAAAGTGTTATAGTCCTCTAACTTGTCCAGTGGGGGATTTGGGGATGAGGGTGGGAATGTCACGCAATTTCCCCAATGCCATGACATCACCCAGAAGTGATATCATCACGTTGGGGATATCATGCAGGGACACTCTGGTCTTTGGGCAAATCTCTGTGGTTTTATTCACTCTTTGAAACCATAACATTTGCCCAAATACCAGAGCATCCCTAGGGCAATGACATCACCATGAAGTGACATCATCACATTAGGGACGTCACACTGCGATATCCCTGTTTTGGGGGTGGAATTTTCCCTTCCAGCCAGCTATGACCTGGGGGCTGGCAACCCTAAAAAGTATGCGTGGTGGGAAAAAAATAAGCCTCCATGTTGGAAAGATTCACAGTTCTCTGTCAGCTGGAATCCTATTCCATGTAAAGTCACTCAACTCAATTCCATACTGAGGTTCTTTAGAGCAAGGGTGGCCAAACTGTGGCTTTTTGTGGCTCTCAAAGCCCCCACTGTTCTGTCAGCCAGCTTGGAGGAGGCATTTGTCTCTTTAAATCACTTCTCCAAGCCAAACCAGCTTGAAGGCTTAGAGAATACATTTAAAGTTAAAGTTGCTTTCTTTAAACCTCTCCCTCCCCCTCCCCCATCTATTCCCTTCCCTCACGGCTCTCAAACATCTGACATTCATGTCTTATGGCTCTCAAACATCTGATGTTTATTCTATATGGCTCTTAGTTTATGCAAGTTTGGCCACCCCTGCTAGAGAGCAATGTCACTTTAAGCAGCCCTCAGGTTCCTACTAGGGATGTGCATTCGGTTCGGCCGAACCGTATTTACAGTCGAATCACCACTGATTCGGCTGTATACGGAATAGGCTGCAGCCGATCCCCATAGGCGGCCGTTATACGGCAGCCGAATACGGCTTGCTGTATATTTACAAATGGCTATTCGGAAGTATACAGCTGTCAATTCAAAAGGCGGGAAAGTAGCTTGTGCAGCCTCAAAGGAGCTGCTTGCCTACTTTCCCACCTTTAGTTGCTTTTTCCTGCCTCTCCCATAGCCTCCCTGGGAACAGGGAGGGGGGGAGGGGGAAGAGGAGCCCCAGCAGCCAATCCAAAGCATGCATTTGCAAAATGCATTGCAAATGCATGCTTTGCAGGGCTTTTTAAGGAGTCTTCCTTCCTGGCTGGACTCCTCCATTGCTGCTGTGTGTGAGAGATTGTGCTGCTGCTGGCTGGCCCTTGGCTTCAGCTGCTGCCTGCTGCTCTCTCACTCAGCCTTACCAGACTTCCCTGGACTAGAGAAGACAAGGTAAGACAATCTTGGGGTTCTTGTTTTTATTTATTGTTGGTGAAAGGACTTTTTAAGACTTAGAGTCCCTTTACTTATCCAGATTTGGGTGGTGGTGGTGGTGGGGTAGCTTATTTGGGGTTAGGGGGTTAGGGGTTTCTGCTTGGGGAGGGGGCCAGGGGTGGGGGGTTTTGCCAATTTGCCCATATCTTAGTTTAGTGAGATGACTTTTAAAAGTGCAGTGTCCTTTTACTTCTCCTGATTTGGGTGGCTTGGATTTCTTGGGGTTAGGGTGAAGGGGTTTTTTGGGGGGGAGGGGTTGGCAAAGTTCCTGTATTGTTAAAAGTTATTTTTTTTACTGTTTTAAAAGTATTCAGTGTTTGATTTGTTGCTGCTGTGTTGTGCTGCTGCTGTTACTCTTCTCTTCGGGTTCTTGGGGGGGGGGTGCTGTTTGGCCTAATTTCCATTGTTTAAAAGGCCTCTTTTGTCCCCCTTTTCCTGGTTCTGGTTTTTTTTTGGGGGGGGGGTGTTGTTGACTGATTTGGCCTGAGCTTTCTTATTGGTGAAAAGGCCATTTTTTAACACTTGAGTTGTTTGGCCTTTTCTCCTGTTGTCCCTTTTCTTGGTTTGGGGGTGGGGGTGTTGTTGACTTATTTGGCCTGAGCTTTCTTGTTGGTGAAAAGGCCACTTTTTTAACACTTGGCCTTTTGTGATTCTGCTGGTTTTGTTTTGGTTTTTTTAAATTACCTCTGGTTGGTGTGGGGGTTGGTGAGGGTGTGTGTGGGCTGGGTCACTTTCTTGTTTTTATAGAGTAGATTGTGTGTTCTGTGGCAGGGAAGCTGGCACCTGGGTGAGAGACCCAGAACCAGCAGGCTTGTTGTGGTTGGCCAGCTCTCCCCGTGTTGTTTGGGGCAGAGCTGGAGAGCTAGCATCTGTAGATTGTGTGTTCTGTGGCAGGGAAGCTGGCACCTGGGTGAGAGACCCAGAACCAGCAGGCTTGTTGTGGTTGGCCAGCTCTCCCCATGTTGCTTGGGGCAGGGCTGGAGAGCTGGCATCTGGGTTTGCTGCAGCCAGGTCTGCAGAGCAGACCTTGAGCAGATTGTGTTTTGTGTGGCAGTGACGTTGGCAACTATATTGCTTCCAGGCCTGCAGAGTTCATAGAGTAGATAGAGGGATGTAGTGCATTTGGGTCTTATAGAGATTCTCTGGTGTGAAGTTAGGTTTGGCTTTGGGTGCCCCAGGAATTGGACCCCCTGGTCCAATTTTTTTGGCCTTGTGGGTTTTGTGTGGGACAGTTCCCTGAAGCTGCACAGCAGTTTGGGGGGCTCTCCTCAAAACCCCCTGCTCCCCAGAGCCACTTTTCCCACGACAATTACAGTGAGGAAGTGGCTTATTGGGCTTTCCCCATCATTGTTGGCAATGGGCCTTTTGGGGAGCCCAAAGACAGGGACCCCCTGGCCCAGTCTTTTTGGGACTTGGGGGGGTTGGAGGGGAGAGTCCCCTGCAAATTTGGGGGCTCTCCCTCAAACCCCCTGCCCCCCAGTAGCCTCTAATTATGCCCTATGTTGCCATTGATTTCAATGGCCCATAGGGTATAATGATGGAATAGGGGCACCCTCTTTGGGTGCCCCTGGAATGGGATCCCGGGCCCAATCTTTTTGGGACTTGGGGGGGTTGGAGGGGAGAGTCCCCTGCAGGTCCCCTGAAAATTTGGGGGCTCTCCCTCAAACCCCCTCCCCTCCATGCGGCTGCAAATATACCCTATTTGCCATTGATTTCAATGGCCCATAGGGTATAATAGGGCCGTATATTTGGTAATAGCCACGCATCTACCGTATATGCGGCTATTCCGAATGCGGTATTCAGGAGTATACGGGGATTCCAAATTTTTTTCCCCCGTATACTTCCGATTCCGTGTAAAACCGAATTTTTTTTTTGCACATCCCTACGCCTGAGTTTCAAAAAGGAAATGTATCTGCTTTTCCCACCTACGCACATATGTGGAACGTGAGAAGGGAAAGCAAGATCACTGATGGTTGTAATAATGCAGTCCGTGCACACTCACTGGGACAGTAACGTTGACCTCTGGTGGGACGTGCACAGATCAAACCACAAAGTGGACACCCTAAACCAGGGGTGTCAAACATGCAGTCTGAGGGCCAAATCAGGCCCCCGGAGGGCTCCTATCAGGACCCTGAGGAACTGGCTGTCATCTGCTTCCTTCTCCCTCTCTCTTGTTTCTTTCTATGTCACAGCTTGTCTTCCCAGGCTTGCTTAATTGGCCACAGCTACAGAACAAAACCTCTATTTTCTCCATTGGCTGAGGGTCCTCCATTGGGGTGGAAGGGGAGAGGAATAGCTTGCTTTGCCAGGCTCTCTCAATTGCAAACCAGAGCTACTGAGCCAAGCCTCTCTTCCTTCTATTGGCTGAGGCTCCTTCCCTTCCGAGGGGACTGGGAAGGGAAGGAAAGAGTCAGAGCTTCTTTTGCCCAGTTCCCTGAATCCCATGGGAGAAATACAAAGAAAGAAAGTGCTAACATTTTAAGTATGTTTTAAGTTTTTAAAAATATATTTGTGATTGTGTTCTTTATAAAATGTATATCTCTGCTATAATCTTATATAGGTACACACATGGCCCTGCCCGACATGGCTCAGCCCAACAAAGTCTCCTTTATGTCAGTTCCAGCCCTCATAACAAATGAGTTTGACATCCCTTCTCTAAACCCTTAGTCCCATCTTCAATCATACTGACTTGGGATCCAGAAATCGACAGAAATATTCACGGAATTCAGTTTTCTCTGATGTGAGAGCATCAGCTTAGCAGATGGGCGATGCAAGTGACAGATTTTGTTGTGGTTATCTATAGTAGGTGTTTGCTCTAGTGTGCATCTATCTATAGCAAGTGTAAGCTATACAGTCAGAATGCATCTAAGGAACACTGTTGAGATCTGCAGAAGGATCCAGAAGTTCTTTTTTTTCATCCCCCATCTTTCTCAGAGCACCTGCTCTCTCAAGCCACAACTTCCAGAGAGAGTTTAACAGTAAGGAACCTCCAAGGAGGCAGGTCGTGGTGTTACTTTTGGACCTAACAGCAGCATTTGATGTGGTCAGGGGTCGTTTTGTAGAAAAATAGGTGGTGGAGCTCATTAGCATAACTCATAAGCATATGTTGCCCCCCCTCCATCAGCCAAAAGCAACCTAACGCAAGAAAAGAGAGACCCTGGTGAGTGAGGCCTCCTTGGGCTAGCTAGAGATCCAGCCAGCTCAAGCAGGTCTCACTCACCTGGGGCTCTCTTTGGCCACGCCCTCCCCCCAGTCAAAAGGCCAGCAACCCATCTACAACCCAAAATCAAATAAGAAGTGTCAAGTCGGCAGATTCAATAATGAGTCCTTGTTGTAACAAAGTAGCTAGTTTATTGTTATCATGGTTCTCAACTATAGTAAGATTGAAAGACTAAAGATCATACAGTAGAATGCAATCATATAAGGTATACTTCAAAGGGATTCTTGAGGGAGGGGTACTATGCAGGGCACATTCACACATTGATGTTACAATTTCTTTCTCAGGCCTGCTGTGGCCTTGAGTTTCAGAACTTGTAACTTTCCTATGTGCTGAGCAACTGATGTTAGCCTAACTGACTCCATATTAGAAATGTCTACTAACCCTGTAACTTTGTATTTCAAACAAATACTAACCATTGAAGGGTGACAGATAGCCCTGGGAAACATCTGCAGGTGGCCTTTGAAGCTGAGATGCCAGAGAAGAGCAGCGGGGTTCCTTCCCCCACGTTTGGAGATAAGGGGCCTGGGAACAGACGCCTGTCTCTCTGGGTGTGAGAAATGGTTTTATTGTTTCTGTTACCACCACATAAGAATGTGCCGATAGCTGTGAAGGCTATCAGAGTCAACCTGCTCCTTTCCTGGATACTAAGTTCTCAATAAACGTCTTAACTTTTGAAACAAAGTAATGCGTCGTTCTTGAAGTTCCCAGTTCTGACACTTTGACTCTGATCCCTTTGGAGCTTATCTGAACTGGCAACTTAGCTGGATGGCAGCAAAGGCTCCAGATAACGGAGAGCCCAACACCCCACCTAAAGAGCAGCTGGTCGACCCCGGAGTGACGGTGGTGAGGCGAAAGGTGAAGAACCCTACGCACTTTTCAACGCTTCTCTACACCCCGAAGAGTTGGAAACCGCGCAAGTCGACCGCGCTCATGGACAAGGCCGCGGACCGCTATGCAGCACTGATAACAGGCACCGGAGCCGAGGCAGGGGCAACCCCAGCGTCGCAGGACCGCGAGGAGGAAGGGGCCCCGATCCCCACCGGGGAGGACGATGCTTGCATGTTACGAGACCAGATGTTCCTGTGGGCAAGGGAGATCCACGACGAGGTCCACGTGAGCCACGTGCAGCTCGCTGGGGAGCTGCAGCGGCAGTTGGACGCCATCCACGAGCAGATCCAGGCGCTACGTGGAGCCGGGGCACCGGGCGGAGGGCCGCCGGCAGGAGTGCTGGATCAACCAGCGGCACCGCCCGGAGGAGGAGAAGGCCCAGCCGGGCCGCCAGTGGGGGGCCTCGATGGTCAACCTGGGGCACCACCAGGAGGACAGCCGGTGGGCCCACCGAGGGGGTGCCGCCGGGGCCGCCGCCGGGACAGCCACCGGGGCCGCTGCCGGGGCAACCAGTGGGGCCGCCGCCGGGGCTGCCGGTGGGACCAATACCCCTGTCCGCACCCCCGCCCGGGGGGCCCATGGGACCCGCAGCACCGCCCGCTCCAGGCCCGTGGGAGGGGGCGAGAAGCCGAGAGTTGCAGATCACCTTCGACGGGGATCCGGAGGAAGTGGAGTACTTCACCATCCAGTGCAACATTCTTCATGACCCACTGGGGCACGAGCTTCCCCTCAGAAGTAAGCCGAGTGGACTACCTCGCCTCTAAGCTTAAAGGGGCCGCCCGAAAATGGTTTGTGGGCCTGTATGCGGGGAGAAGACCCGAGCTAACAACCGTAGCGGGATTCCTCCAGGCGATGCTGTGGCAGTAATGCGACCCCCTTCAAGAGGTGAAAGCAATTGCCGCTCTCAGCGGTATCGACCAAGGAGCCCGCACCATACGAGAATACGCCACCGAGTTCATGGCGCATTGCTCGCGGGTGCGGGGCTGGAGCGAGCAAATGAAATACACCGCGTTCCAAAATGGGCTGAACGCCAACATCCTCAACCGGTGCTACCACCAAGGGCGGCCGGACACCTTGGTGGGCTGGATACAACTAGCCGGTGAGGTGGAGACCAACTTGCAGCACGTGGGGATCCGCCACCAGCAGCAACTGGTGAAGAAAGGGGGCAAACTAACCCCAACCCCCGCAAAAGCCGAAGGGAAGAAAGCCCTGACAACCGCCACTCCACCGGGCCCGCCGGGGGAGAGACGGTGCTTCAGGTGCAGGGATTCAGGGCACCTGGCGGCGAACTGCCCGGAGAAGCCGCGGATGGGCACCCCTCCCCCAAAACCCATCGCCACGGCCCCAAAGAAAGCCGGAGGGAGAGCAAAGGAGCCCAGCCGAGGCGCCGTCGCCACATCAATGACGATTGACGAGGATACTATAACTATTGAGGAGTCGAGCGAGGAGTCCTGGGACCCCGAGCTGACGGGAAACGACAGCGACCTGCTCTGATGGGTGCCGCGAGGCAGGTCAAAGAGGTGACGGCACCAATGACGGTGAGAATAACTGGGGAACTTTTGTTTATGGCCGTGACTCTGTTGAACCCCAAACTAAAGTGATTCATGCATGCCCACGCTCTTATAGACTCGGGGTGCACTAGAGAGATCATCACCCCCCGCCTGGTAGAGGCACTAGGGTTGGCCAAATCCCCGCAGTTTGAGCAGATGGACGGGTCGGTGATGAAGGGGGAGCCCTGCACGGAGGAGACGCAGGCGGTGTCAGTGGGGACCTTTTGAAACAAAGTAATGCGTCATTCTTGAAGTTCCCAGTTCTGACATTGAGCGTCTCTTGGCTCCAACCTCCCCCGATGCCCAGCCTGAGAAGGCCCGATAAACTCTTTCACATATTCCCATTTCAAAGCAAAGCTACATAACAAAAAAAAAGGAGGGGGGTGGCTCAAGCTAGCAGCATTGGAATACAGCATACCCAGGATGCTTTTCTCCTGAACCAAAGATTGAGTGCAGACCTGACCAAAGTTAAGAGCAGACTTGACATACTGTCCCCCCTAGGCCCCCTCCACAGCCAGAGGCAGTGGGGGAAGCTGGTTGGTCTTAGAGTCCCAGACTTCATGGATTGCGTGGCTCTGTTTCCCCCTTGGCGTTGGGAGGGGCCCTGGTGGTTGAGGATGCCAGATCGAAGAACCGGGGTCTCGACGGAGCACGCTGCAATGAAATACAGGGTGGATTTTACCAAGAGCAGGTGGCAGGTCCAGCTCTACAGTCACTGGATTAATGACCCTTTTGATCTTGAATGGCCCCAGGAATTTATAAGCCAGTTTCCTCAAAGGTTGGGAGAGAGGTAGGTTTTTGGTTGACAGAAACACAGAGTCCCCAACTTTGAAATCCCAAGCGGGGACATGGGATTTATCATAGTATTTTTTGTAAGTCTCTTTAGCAGCCTCCAGGTTTTCCTGGATGGTTGGCCAGCTCCGTCTCAGTCCCTGCCACCATTGTTCAAATGCAGAGGGTGTCCCCAAGGTTTCCCCCCCAGGCAGTAGGGGGATAGGCTTCCCCTCGTATCCAAACACCATGGAGAAAGGGGAGGCTTTTGTGGAGCTATGCACACTATTGTTGTAACCGCACTCAGCGAAGGGGAGGAGATCAGCCCAGTCCGACTGGCGCTGGTTGATGAAACATCTTAAGTACTGCTCTAGAACCCCGTTCACCCTCTCCGTCTGGCCGTCCGTCTGGGGGTGATAGGCTGAGCTTAGGCCTTGCTCTATCCCCACCAGCTTACAAAACTCCCGCCAGAAGGTGGCAACGAACTGCGGCCCGCGGTCGCTAATGACCTTATCAGGGAATGAGTGAAGTTTTACCACGTGATCAAAGAACAGAGTCGCTAATTTCTTAGCCATGGGTAGCTGTGCACACGGGATGAAGTGGGCTTGTTTTGAGAAGGTGTCGACCACCACGAGGATCACCGTTTTCCCTCAGGAGGGGGGTAGTTCTACTATAAAGTCCATAGACACTACCGACCATGGCCGTTTGGCCGTTTCTAGCGGTTGCAGGAGCCCTGGCGGCTCCCCCCCCCTCCGCTTGGCCTTGATGCGAACAGGGCAGCCAGCCACGTATTCCGACACATCCTTCTTGAGGGATGGCCACCAAAACTGCCGGTTGACTAGGTGCAGAGTTTTCACATAACCGAAGTGCCTGGCTAGTTTGGAAGAGTGGCAGAGCTGCAGGACCTCCCTTCTTAGCCCCTCAGGGATGTATAGTTTTTCCCCCTTGTACCAGAGTCCGTCTTTTCCTTTTAGCACCCCCTCTGGCCGCGCTCCTCCCTCCCTCTCTGTTTCCACGGCAATTTGGTCGCGACTAATCCCTTCCAGCTCCCGCCTCTTTTGTGATCGGGTGGTGACCATGGCCACCACTTGGGAGGGCGGAATTAAGGAGTCTACCACCTCTTCCTTCTGACTCTCATGTTGCGGGAGCTGGGAGAGAGCATCGGCCAGAAAATTCCTGGTTCCCGGGATGTGCCGCAGGGTGAAATCGAATTTGGAGAAGAAGCCCTCCCACCAAATTTGTTTTTCACTCAGTTTTCTTTTCCCCGTTAGGGCTTCGAGGTTCTTGTGGTCCGTCCAGATCTTGAACGGCACCTTAGCCCCCTCGAGCCAAGACCTCCAGGTTTTTATAGCAAACATGACTGCAAAGCCTTCTTTGTCCCACACTGACCAGTTTCTTTGTTCCCCCGAGAACTTCTGGGAGATATAAGCACAGGGTCGTAATTTCCCCTCCTCGTTCCTTTGCATGAGAATGGCTCCTACGGCCACGTCGGAGGTGTCACATTGTACCACGAAGGCCCGCTGCTCGTCAGGGTGACTTAGGGCGGTTCACTAGTGAACAAGTGGTTTAGATGGTCAAAAGCCTCCTGGCACTTCGGGGTCCAATGCAGTCGGGCTCCCGGCCGCTTGGCTTCCGGCCCCTTCCCTTTGGTCTTTAGGAACTCGGTTAGGGGCAGGGCAATCTGGGCGAACCCCTCAATGAAGGCCCTGTAGAAATTTGCGAAGCTGAGGAATGATTGGAGCTGTCTAGGTGTCCTCGGGGGGGCCCATTCTAACACTGCTTGCACTTTGGCTGGGTCCTTCACCAACCCCTGCCCCGATACCCAGAACCCTAGATAGTCTAACTCTGTTCGGTGAAATTCACATTTAGACAGTTTGGCATACAACTGGTGCTCCAGCAGGGTGCTGAGCACCTCCCTGACCAGTTTTACATGCGACTGCTCGTCCTGGGAGTAAATAATGATGGCATCCAGGTACACCACCACCCCCTTGTACAAAAATTTTCACCCTGAAACCGTGTTCAGTAGGTCCCGGATGAGGGGGATGGGGTAGGCGTTGGACATGGAAATCACGTTTATTCCGCGAAAATCTGTGCAAAGTCTAAGTGAGCCGTCCTTCTTCTTTCAGAACAGTACTGGGGTGGCGTGGGGGGCCGTCGCCGGTCTAATGAACCCCCGCTCCAGATATTGATCTAAAAAATTGCGCAGTTCCTTTTTCTCTGCCCACCCCATCTGGTACAGTTTGGCCTTCGGCAAACTCTCCCCCGGGATCAGTTCTATGGCGCAGTCTGTGCTTCGAAGGGGGGGGCAGTTGATTGGCCTCACGCTCACTAAACACCCCCATCAGGTCGCGGTAGACGCTCAGGATGGGGTGCGCCTCCTCCACCAACACACAAGCCCTTTCTTCGGCCATGGGAGCGCATGGCCTCCATGCTGGGTCCCACAGGTGGCCTTTGCACAGGGGGTTTAGGAACCGGATGGTTTGGGCCCTCCACCGGATGCTAAGCTTGTGCTTCTCCAACCAGTCTACCCCAAGCACTATGGGATAGGAGCACGAGGGGGCAATAACAAAGACCTCTTGGTCCCAATGTTCCTCGATTCCCAAGGGGCAGGGCTGGGTTGCTAAAGTGCACGGTTCCCCGCACATCACGAATCCGTCCATCTGCTCAAACAGCATCGGGTGCGGTAGCTGCCTCCACTACCTTGGGGGAAATTAGCTCTCGGTTACACCCCGAGTCCACTAGGGCCCAGATTTGCAAAAACCTTTTCAGCTTGGGGTTCAGCAACTTCACCGTAACAAAATATAAGCATCCTGTTACTCTCACCGTCACTGGTGCCTCTTCCCTCTCGACCTGCTGATTGGCACCGTTCAGAGCAGACCGGTCTCGCTTCCCACCAGTTCGTCCGGCCAGTCTAGGTCGGCTAGCTCCGCTGACAGCAGCACCTCCTCGTCCAGTGGCTCCTCAGCCATCACCACGCTGCTCTTCGCCACATCCTTAGGGTGGCTGGGCGCCTTCTTGGGTCCCAGGGTGCCGGGCTTGGGGCCCGCCTGGGGGGCTCGGGCGACTGGGGGTTGTGGGCAGTTGGAGGCGAGGTGGTTCAGGTCCCCGCACCTCAAGCACCTTGGGTTCTTGGATTTCTGGCTTTCTGCTTTTACTGGGGTCGCTTTGGACTGGCCCTTGCCTGACTGGTGTTGGCGCTGCATCGCCACCCTCTTCAGGTTGGTCTCTACTTCCCCCGCCAGCTGGATAAATCCCACCAGGGTGTCCTGGCGGGCTTGAGTGAGGGCCCGGTCCAGGATGCTAGCGTTGAGCCCCCGGGTGAAATGCTCAGTCTTCATCAGCTCGCTCCAGCCCCAGACCTTGGCCGCATTCACTCTGAACTCGGCCGCGTACTCGCGAATGGATCGGGCCCCTTGTTGCATGTCACGGAGGGCCGCCAGCGAGCAGGTCTCCTGAAGGGGGTCTTCATACTGGGTCAGCAGGGACTGCAGAAAGGTATGCACATAGTCCAGATCCGGGCTCCTGGCCTCGCACAGGCTCACGTACCACCTCTTGGCTGCCCCCCACAGCTTCGACCCCAGGTAGTCCACTCTGCTGAACTCATCAGGGAAGGAGTTCCCCCAATAGTACATGTAGCTGTTCGCCTGGATAGTGAAGTAGTTCACCACCTCGGGGTCCCCGTCGAAGGTGGCATCCAGTTCTCGCCCCCTTCCCCCATCGTGAGGGGTCGGTGGAATCGTGGGAGCCGCACCTCTTGCGGGGGCTGCCACCTGCGCCGGTTGGCTCGGGTGGCCTCGGGTCAATAGTTGGACCAGTGGTGGTCTTCAGGACCCGGTCACCCCCAGCGCTCTCCCCAGTTGGCCCGTTAGGGTCTGCATCTCGTCCTTCAGGCCCCGCATTGCTCCGTCGACCTCGCGGCGCACCATCGACCGGAACATCTGGAAGTCCTCATCGTGCATGTCTTCTGGCCTCGGCTCGCCTACACTGCCCTCGATGCACTCCACAACCTTGCTCTCGTTCTCCGGCACCTGGATGACGATGATGCTGTCCACCTCCCCTGGCTCGATGGTGCCTGGGTCGGTGGCCTCTGGTTCGGCCATTCGGACCCTCCGCATGTGTCGGGTCACGATGGCTTCCCGGGGGATCGGTGCCTCATCCATGGTGGTGGTTGAGGTTCTCGGTTGATACTGCCAGGGGGTGATCACCAACTGGAACTGGGGAGGGGACGCCGCGGTTCTCCTGGAGTCAAGGATGTGCCACGGCGTCTCGGTCTCCCTGTCTTCACTGGGAAACTCCCTGTTGTTTGGAATCTTTTTGGCCATCAGATTTTAAAGTTGCCAGAATGGTTGAGTCTCGAAGTCGGCAGATTCAATAACGAGTCCTTGTTGTAACAAAGTAGCTAGTTTATTGTTATCATGGTTCTCGACTACAGTAAGATTGAAAGACTAAAGATCATACAGTAGAATGCAATCATATAAGGTATACTTCAAAGGGATTCTTGAGGGAGGGGTACTATGCAAGGCACATTCACACATTGATGTTACAATTTCTTTCTCAGGCCTGCTTTGGCTCCAAGCTCCCCCGATGCCCAGCCTGAGAAGGCCCGACAAACTCTTTCACATATTCCCATTTCAAAGCAAAGCTACATAACAAAGGAAAGGAGGGGGGTGAGTGTCAGCTTGTGTTTAATTGCATTCTATTGATACTAACCACATTGCCTATAATGATTGTTTGCTTAGAACTAACCCCAATGCTCCCCATTAGAATGTTAGGTATGCCTGAGGGGGAAGCAAAGGTGGGAGGGAATTGGGCGCCAGAGGCAATAAACGGCGGGAGGGCCAGGGAGAGACACCGCCGCCGTTTCCCAGGCGCCGCAAGGACATCGGCCGAACGGGGGAGTGGAAATGGCTCAGTGAGAAAGATAGCAGGCGTGTGAATTCAACACCTCTGGAAGTAGAAAGCAACTTTGTTTTGAGAATGATTTAAAGCCCCCTGCTTTGATGTACCCCCATAAGGGCTAGCACTTATTCTATGTATGTTATCACTCTCAAAGACCTTCTGCAGTAGTAACATTCTGTATACAATAAATGAAACTTATTTTCAAAAAGAGAAGAGTCCTATCATTGTTGAAGGCTGAATGAACCCTACGCTGATATTTTGAGAGTGATCCCTTAAAAGGGGCTTATCGGCGTGAGTTACTTCTAGCGAATGGCTACAGAGGCACCCGACGACCGAGAGCCCTGCATTCCAGATCTACCGGGGTCTTCGGCGTGGTATGTGACCGAGAAACGCAAGCCGAGGAAAGTGAGCAGCCAGGTGCTCTTCATCACCCCGAAGACGTGGAAACATCGCACGTCCAGCACCCTGATGGACGAGGCAGTGCAGTGACATGCCAACATCCTGTGCAACCCCGGGGACCCGGAGGAGCCAACCGACTCACCCAACGCGACCGGTGAACGGAGCAGGGAGGAGGGGTCCAGATGGAGCACGGAGCCGAAGAAGTCGAATAGCCAGGGGGGACGATGGTGACTCGCAGGCCTCCTCCCCGAAGCCCCCCACGATGGAGGAGCTTCGGAGGGAGATGGAGATCTTGGGGTGCGAGCTCCGCCAGGAGATGAACATCACCATGAAGCTAACCCTGAACGAGGTGCAGCAGCAGGTGATCGAGCGATCGCCGGCGTCATGGGGAAGGCGGCCGGGGCGGCGGCACCAGTCCCGACCCAACCAGCCGCGCCGCCGGTGCCGGCGGGGCCCGCCGCCCCCCAAGTGCCGGGAGTGAAAGTAAAAACCAGGGAGCTGCACGTCACCTTTGACGGGAGCGCGGATAAGGTAGAATACTTCATAATCCAGGCCAATAGCTACATGCATTACTAGGGAGTGTCGTTCCACGACGAGCATAGCAGGGTGGCCTACCTGGGGTCGAAGCTGGAAGGAGAGGCGCAGATGTGGTATGTGACCCTGTTCGAAGCCCGGGGGCCGGAGGTGGCCACGGTGGCGGGATTCTTGCAAGCCCTCCTGTCGCAGTTCAAAGACCCGCTGAGGGAGACCCACTGTCAGAACTTGAAGAACTTCAAACGAGACCCATTACTTTGTTGCAAAAGTATAGGACTTTTATTGAGAACTGTGTTCAGAGAAGGCACAAGTTGATACTGATAACGGGTTCAGCGATTGATACATTCTTTATGCAGTTGTTACAGAAACAATAAAACCATTTCTCACACTCTGGGAGACAGTTGTCCGTTCCCACGGTCCCTTATCTCCAAAGGGAGGAAGGAGTCCTGCTGTGATATTCTAGCAGGCCAGCTTCAAAGGACACCTGCAGATGTTTTCCAGAGGCTGTCACCCTTCAGTGGTTACAGTTTGTTTGAAATGCAAAGCATTTAGTTAGTGGATCTAGTTACAAGTATACGGGGTTAGTATGCAGTTACAATATGGAGTCAGCTAGGCTAACATTACAAAGCTTGGCAGGCATAATAGTTACAAGTTCTGACACCCACGCCATAGCCGCCATCGAAGAGCTCTGCCAGGGGAACAAATCCATCAGAGAGTACTCCCTGGAGTTCCGTAACCACAGCCGCAAGATCAAAGGATGGAGCAAAGTCATGAGGATTCGGGCGTACAAGAAGGGGCTGAACCCTGGCATACTGGATCGGGCCCTGGGGCAGGTTTGCCCCGACACGCTGGTCGGGTGGATCCAGCTCGCCGGGGAAATCGAAACTAACATGAAGGAAGTTGCGATCCAACGCCAGGGGCTCCAAAGCCGACCCAGCTGAGAGACACGGCCGGCGCCCAAACCAGAAGCACGGAAGCCAACGGGGGGAGCAACCCCGAAGGTGTTTTTGGGGACGCGCAAGTGCTACCAGTGCAGGGACCCAAATCACCTGGCTGCCAACTGCCCGGAGAAGACCCGAGCCAGCACTCCGGCCACCAAGAGCCTTCCAAGCAGCCTCAAGAAACCAGGCAAGCCGAAGGAGTCGGGCCACAGCAGCACCGCCCTGTTGATGGTGCTTGACGAGGATTCTATAATGCTGGAAGAGCTGGGGGATGACCCTTGGGAAACCGAGCCGGCGGGAAACGAGGCCGACCTGCACTAGAGGGTGCCCAGTGGCAGGTCCCGGAGAAAGCGGCACCACTACGGGTGAGAGTTTTGGGGGAACTGATGTTCATCCCACTGACTTTATTAAACGTGAAACTTAAACGTTTTGTACATGCCCGAGCACTTATAGACTCAGGATGCACACAGGAAATCATAACCCCGCGGCTGGTGGACATGTTAGAGATAGCCAGAGAACGCCTACCCCGGCCCCTCGAGTTCGAGCAGATGGACGGGACACGCATGAGGGGGAAACCCTGCATTGACCAGACGCAAGAGATACTCATGGGGGTGGAAGACCACTGGGACTAGAAGTATTCGTGATCGCCCCCTCCTGCTCTTTTGACATTGTACTGGGGGTCGGGTGGCTAGCTAGGCACCAGCCGGACATTCAGTGGGGGGAGCACACGATTGACTTCCTGGATCGAAGGCGCACCTCCCATCTATGGTGGGAGACCTGGGGCCCCCGACCCCCGCCCAAGAACGAAAAAATATGCGTGACAATAGAGGAAGTGAGAACTATCCCGAAAGAGTATAGAGACTTGAGGGGGGCGTTAAGTGAGATAGAAGCGGATGAGCTGCCGCCCCACCGGGCCACGGACTGCGCCATAGAGCTCATCCCGATCAGCCACTACCCAAAGCCAAATTGTACTCAATGGGGTGGGCCGAAAAAGAGGAGCTGAGAAAGTTCCTCGACAAGAACCTCCGCCGGGGCTTCATTCTTCCGGCGACTGCGCCACATGCAGCCCCGGTCCTGTTCCACAAGAAGAAAGACGGAAGTCTTAGACTTTGCACAGATTTTTGCGGAATTAATGGGATTTCAATGTCCAACGCCTACCCCATCCTCCTAATCAAAGACCTGCTGAGCGCGGTCTCGGAGGGGTCGATATTCACCAAACTAGATTTGCGGGACACTTACTTCAGGGTCAGGATTAAGGAGGGGGATGAGTGGAAGACGACGTTCAACACGCCCATGGGACAGTTTGAGTACTTAGTAATGCCGTTCGGCCTACAGGGTGCCCCCGGGGTTTTCATGAATTTTATCAATGAGGTTCTGCGGAAGTTCCTGTACAAAGGGGTGGTGGTGTACCTGGATGACATCATTATTTATTCAAAGGACATGCCATCCCATGTGAAGTTGGTCCGGGAGGTCCTAACCACTTTATATAAAAACAAACTGTATGCCAAACTGTCCAAATGTGAGTTCCACAAGGAGGAACTGAACTACCTGGGCTTCCGGGTCTCGGGGAGGGGGTTAGCCATGGACCCCGCGAAAATACAAGCAGTCCTAGACTGGGAACCCCCGAGGACACGTAGACAGCTCCAATCATTCATCGGGTTCGTGAACTTTTACAGAACATTCATCCAGGGGTTCGCCAAGGTGGCCCTACCCCTCACCGACTTATTGCAGACCAAGGGGAAGGGGCCCGAGGCAAAAAAAACCAGGGGCGAAATTGAACTGGACTAGCCACTGCCAAGAGGCGTTTGACACCCTGAAGCGCCTCTTCACAAGCGAGCCGGTGCTAGTGCACCCGAATGAGCTCAAGCCTTTCGTGGTCCAATGCGATGCCTCCGACACGGCCGTAGGAGCAATATTAATGCAGAAAGTTGAGGGGGGCTGCTTGAGACCATGCGCGTATATCTCCAGGAAGTTCTCGAGCGAGCAGAGAAATTGGTCGGTGTGGGACAAAGAAGCCTACGCAGTCACTTTCTCTTTAAAAACCTGGCGGTCATGGCTGGAAAGGGCCAGGGTCCCCTTTGAGATATGGACTGATCATAAAAACCTGGAGGCCCTCACCGGGCACAGAAAATTGACCGGAAAGCAGATCCGGTGGGCAGGGTTCTTTGCAAAATTTGACTTCACCCTCCGTCATATCCCGGGGTCTAAAAACTTCTTGGCCGACGCGCTCTCCAGGCTCCCGCAACACGAGAGCGATCGGGAGGAGGTCATAGACTCCCTCATCACCCCAGAAGCGGTGGCTGGAGCGGTGCAAACACGCTCGCAGGCGGCGGCTCAGACAAAAAGCCCATGGGGGGAAGCAAACTCATCTCGGAAGCCGAGGCGGAAGGGAAAGACCGGCCCGAGGGGGTAGAAAAGGGGGAAGGAGGTTTCTGGTTCCATGAGGGAAAACTCTACGTCCCCAAGTCCCTCCGGGTGGAAGTGCTCCAACACTGCCACACCAGCAAGCTAGCAGGGCACTTCGGTTACGTAAAGACCCTCCACATGGTAAATAGACAGTTCTGGTAGCCACAAATGAAAAAGGACATTTCAGGGTTCGTGCAAACGTGCCCTACTTGCCTCATGGCGAAAAGGAGGGGGGGGAAGGTACCAGGTCTCCTCCAACCCCTTCCCTCAGCAGAACGGCCCTGGTCAGTGGTATCGATGGACTTTATCGTGGAACTACCCCCCTCTCAGGGCCGAACCGTAATCCTGGTGGTAGTAGATACATTCTCTAAACAAGCCCACTTCATCCCCTGCAAAAAACTTCCAACAACCAGGGAACTGGCCCGCCTGTTCTTTGTGCACGTGGCCCGGATTCACTCATTCCCCGATAAGGTCATTAGTGACCGCGGGCCACAGTTCATTGCCAACTTCTGGCGGGAGTTCTGCCGATTAATTGGAATGGAGCAGGGACTGAGCTCCGCTTATCACCCACAAATGGACGGTCAAAGCAAGCGGGTGAACGGGCTCCTTGAGCAATATTTGAGGTGCTATGTGAATTTTCAGCAATCCAACTGGGTGGAGCTATTGCCCTTTGCGGAATACAGTTACAACAATAGCTTGCACAGGTCCATTAAGGTCTCCCCTTTCCAAGCAGTACACGGCTACGAAGGGAAGCCCTTCCCAACCCTTCCCGGGGGCGGAACCCCCACACTTTCGCCTGAGTGCCAGCAATGGTGGAAGAGCCTGGAGGGCTCCTGGAAAATCATCCAGGAGAACTTAGAGGAAGCCAAAAGAGACTATAAAGCACAATTTGATAAAAAGCACAGCCCGGGGTGGGACTTCAAAGTCGGAGAGACTGTATTCCTGTCAACCAAAAATCTCCCACTCCCTCAAACCTCCCGAAAGTTAGCCTATCGGTTCCTGGGCCCGTTCAAGATCAAACGGGTAATCAATAAAGTGACTGTAGAGCTGGACTTGCCCAAACTGTTTAGTAAAATACACCCTGTTTTCCATTGCAGTCTTATCTGATGAGATCTGGGTGGGTCGAGGTGGCATCCTTGGAGCCCCGAACCGGAGCCTATTCTGGTGCGGGGTCAGAAACATCACGAAGTGAAGGAGATCCTCGACTCTAGAGTGCATCGGGGGGGGTTGCAATATCTCATACTCTGGCGCTACTTTCCGCCCAGCTGCGACGAGTGGGTGAAAGCCTCAGATCTCAATGCTCCTCAACTGCTTAAGCAATTTTACCTACTGCACCCAGAAAAACCCCGAGCAAGAGCTTAGGGGGGGCAGTATGTCAGCTTGTGTTCAATTGCATTCTATTGATACTAACCACATTGCCTATAATGATTGTTTGCTTAGAACTAACCCCAATGCTCCCCATTAGAATGTTAGGTATGCCTGAGGGGGAAGCAAAGGTGGGAGGGAATTGGGCGCCAGAGGCAATAAACGGCGGGAGGGCCGGGGAGAGACACCGCCGCCGTTTCCCAGGCGCCGCAAGGACATCGGCCGAAGGGGGGAGTGGAAATGGCTCAGTGAGAAAGATAGCAGGCGTGTGAATTCAAAACCTCTGGAAGTAGAAAGCAACTTTGTTTTGAGAATGATTTAAAGCCCCCTGCCTTTGATGTACCCCCATAAAAGCTAGCGCTTATTCTATGTATGTTATCACTCTCAAAGACCTTCTGCAGTAGTAACATTCTGTATTCAATAAATGAAACCTATTTTCAAAAAGAGAAGAGTCCTATCATTGTTGAAGGCTGAATGAACCCTACGCTGACAGTGAGGAGAGTTCAAGCTAGCAGCATTGGAATACAGCATGGCTTTACCCAGGATGCTTTTCTACTGAACCAAAGACTGAGTGCAGGCCTGACCAAAGTTAAGAGCAGACTTGACAAGAAGTGGGAAAATGGTGGTGCGGGCATCTCCAGGAGTTAATGAGGACTGCTGGGGGTGTAGCAAAGCCCCTGGTGGCTGGTTGGCTGGCTGTCTGCTCTCCTAATCCAGGGATTGTTATGCAGCTGCACCTACAATTCAATGGACAAGGTAGGTGGGGAGGAGGAGGGGGAATCCTCAGAAAGGTTCAAAAGCTGTGCTCCTGTGAGCTCCTGCTCAATTCAAGGCCTGGACAAGGTCAATCACAGTCTTCTGATCCACCACCTTGCCAGTGTGGGGATTCAGGGGACTGCCTTGAAGTGGTTTCCCTCTTTACTCCAAGGTCGGGGACAGAAAGTGGCATGGGGGGGAGGGTCTCCCCAAAACTCTCATTGAGTTGCAGGGTCCCCCAGGCAGCAATCCTCTCCCCAATGCTATTTAACATTCATATGTGCCCTCTCGCACAGCTGATCCGAGAGACTGGACTCAGGTGTTATCAGGGGTGGAATTCTAGCAGGAGCTCCTTTGCATATCAGGACATGCCCCCCTGTTGTAGCCAATCCTCCTGGAGCTTACAGTAGGCCCTGTACAAAGAGCCCTGTAAGCTCTTGGAGGATTGGCTACATCAGGGGTGTGTGGCCTGATATGCAAAGAAACTCCTGCTAGAATTCCACCACTGGGTGTCATCAATATGCAGGTAACACCCAGTGTCAGCGTAGTGATCATTGAGATTCCAGGATAAAAGAACTCTTTCTTTAGAAATAAGTTTCTTTATTGGATACACAATGTTTCTACTGGAGAAGACCATTGAAAGTGATAACATACATTGGATGGGGCCCGCATATATTGAGATACATCAAAGGCTGGTCACTTTAAATCATCATTAAAACAAAAGCTGCTTTCTCTTCAGAGGTGTTTGATTCACACGCCTGCTATCTGTCTTTCCTGAGTCTACCCACACTCCCCCTCCCGTCTGGCGGCCTTGCCTGGCCTGAGAAACGGCGCGGTGCCTCCCCAGCCGTTTATGGCCCTTGGCGCCCAAGGCCTCCCTCCTCTCTGATGCTTCTCCCTAACATACTTTGCATTCTATTACAGGGGAAAAGGGTTAGTAAATAAACAGCATAGGCAATATGGTTAGTATCGATGGGAAGCGATTGATCACAAGCTGACATACTGCCCCCCTTAAGCTCTTGCTCGGGGCTTGTCTGGGTGCAGTAGGTAAAATTGTTTAAGCAGTTTAGGGGCGTTGAGATCTGGGGCCTTGACCCACTCGTCGCAGCTGGGCGGAAAATAGCGCCAGCGCACTAAGTATTGGAGGACCCCCCGGTGCACTCTAGAATCGAGAATCTCTTTCACTTCGTGGTGCTTCTGGCCCCGGACCATCGTGGGTTCCGGCTCGGGGCCCCGAGGGTGCCACTTCGACCCACCCGGATCTCGACGGATAAGACTGCAATGGAAAACAGGGTGTATTTTACTGAACAGCTTGGGCAAATCCAATTCAACAGTCCCTTTATTGATCACCCGTTTAATCTTGAAGGGACCAAGGAACCGGTAGGCTAGCTTCCGAGATGTCTGGGGAAGCGGGAGGTTCTTAGTTGATAAAAACACAGTCTCTCCAACCTTGAAATCCCACCCCGGGCTGTGCTTTTTGTCGAACTGGGCTTTATAGTCTCTTTTAGCCTCTTCCAAGTTCTCCTGAATGACTTTCCAGGAGCTCTCTAGGTGCTTCCACCATTGCTGACACTCTTGCGAGATAGGGGGGGTGTCGCCGCCCGGTAGAGTTGGGAACGGCTTCCCCTCGTACCCATGTACAGCCTGGAAGGGGGAGACTTTTATTGAGCCATGCAGGCTGTTGTTATAACTGTATTCTGCAAAGGGTAACAGCTCCACCCAGTTAGTCTGTTGAAAGTTCACATAGCATCGGAGGTACTGTTCCAGGAGCCCGTTCACCCTCTCACTCTGACCGTCCGTTTGCGGGTGATAGGCGGAGCTCAGTCCCTGTTCCATCCCTAACAGTTTACAGAACTCCCGCCAGAAGTTGGCAACGAACTGTGGCCCGCGGTCACTAATGACCTTATCGGGGAATGAGTGGATCCGGGCCACGTGCACAAAGAATAAGTGGGCTAGTTCCTTGGCGGTCGGGAGTTTTTTGCAGGGGATGAAATGGGCTTGTTTGGAAAATGTGTCCACCACCACTAGAATTACCGTTCGCCCTTTGGAGGGGGGTAGCTCCACAATAAAGTCCATTGAGATCACCGACCAGGGCCGTGCTGCCGAGGGAAGCGGCTGGAGTAGCCCGGGCACCTCCCCCCCCTTCTTTTGGCCATCAAGCATGTCGGACATGTTTGCACAAATTCAGAAATGTCCTTTTTCATTTGTGGCCACCAGAATTGTCTGTGCACCATATGTAGGGTTTTCACATAGCCATAGTGGCCGGCCAGTTTGTTGGTGTGGCAGTGTTGTAGCACTTCCACCCGGAGCGATTTGGGGACGTAAAGTTTTCCGTCATGGAACCAGAACCCCCCTTCTCCTTTCTCCACTCCCTCCGGGCGATCCTTCCCTTCTGCCTCCACCTCCGAGATCAACTTGTTCCCCCCCCACGGGGACTTTGGGGGCTTCGCTGTTTGCGAACGGGTTTGGACGGCCCCCGCCACCACCTCGGGAGGGAGGGATGAGTGAGTCTATGACTTCCTCGCTCTCGTGCTGCGGGAGCCGGGAGAGCGCGTCGGCTAGAAAATTCTTTGACCCGGGAATGTGGCGGAGGGTGAAGTCAAATTTGGCAAAGAACCCAGCCCACCGTATTTGCTTGCCAGTCAGTTTCCGGCGCCCGGTGAGCGCCTCTAGGTTTTTATGGTCAGTCCAAATTTCGAAGGGGACCCTGGCCCCTTCTAACCATGATCGCCAGGTTTTTAAGGCGAAGGTGACGGCGTAGGCTTCCTTGTCCCACACCGACCAGTTCTGTTGTTCGCCCGAGAATTTTTTGGAAATGTAGGCGCAGGGTCTTAGGCAACCCCCCTCGTCTTTCTGCATCAGTATGGCTCCTACGGCCATGTCGGAGGCGTCGCATTGAACCATGAAGGGCTTGAGCTCGTTCGGGTGCACTAGCACGGGCTCACTCATGAAGAGCCGCTTCAGGGTTTTGAACGCCTCCTGGCACTGGCTAGTCCAGTGTAGCTTCGCCCCGGGTTTTTTCGCTTCAGGCCCCCTCCCCTTGGTCTGCAACAGGTTGGTGAGGGGTAGGGCCACTTTGGCGAACCCCTGGATGAACGTTCTGTAGAAATTTGCGAACCCGAGAAATGATTGGAGCTGTCTACGTGTCTTCGGGGGTTCCCACTCCAGGACTGCCTGGATCTTGGCTGGGTCCATGGCCAAGCCCTTCCCGGACATGTGGAAGCCCAGGTAGTCTAATTCCTCTTTGTGGAACTCGCATTTGGACAATTTAGCGTATAGTTTGTTCTCATAGAGGGTGGTCAGTACCTCCCAGACTAATTTGACGTGGGATGCCCTGTCCTTCGAATAAATAATGATGTCATCCAGGTACACCACCACCCCCTTGTACAGGTACTTCCGTAGGACCTCATTGATAAAGTTCATGAAGACCCCAGGGGCCCCTTGCAGTCTGAACGGCATCACCAAATATTCGAACTGTCCCATTGGCATGTTGAACGCTGTCTTCCACTCATCCCCTCCTTGATCCTGACTCTAAAGTAGGCGTCTCGCAAGTCTAACTTGGTAAATATTGACCCCTCCGAGACGCTGCTTAGCAAGTCTTTGATGAGGGGGATGGGGTAGGCGTTGGACATCGAAATCCCATTAATCCCATGAAAATCTGTGCAAAGCCTAAGACTCCCGTCCTTTTTCTTGCGGAATAAGACGGGGGCTGCGTGGGGGGCTGTCGCGGGGCGGATGAACCCCCGCCGGAGGTTCTTGTCGAGGAACTTTCGCAATTCCTCTTTTTCTGCCCAGCCCATCGAATACAGTTTGGCTTTTGGAAGCGGCTGCCCTGGGATGAGCTCTATAGCGCAGTCAGTGGCCCGATGGGGCGGCAGCTCATCCGCTTCGATCTCGCTAAAGACCCCTTTCAAGTCTCGGTATTCCCTCGGGATCGTTCTCACTTCCTCTATAGTCACACATATCTTTTCGTTCTTGGGGGGAGGCTGAGGCCCCCATGACTCTCGCCATAAGTGGGAGGTGCACCTTCGATCCAAAAAGTCAATAGTGTGCTCCCCCCACTGAATGTCTGGCTGGTGCCTCGCCAGCCACCCCACCCCCAGTACGATGTCGAATGAGCAGGATGGCGCAATTACAAACACCTCGAGATCCCAATGGTCCTCTACCCCCATGAGTATTTCCTGCATTCTATCGACGCAGGGCTCCCCTTTCATTCGGGTTCCGTCCATCTGCTTGAATTCGAGGGGCCGGGGTAGGCGCTCGCGCCCAATTCCTAACATGTCCACGAACCACGGGGTTATTAGTTCCCACGTGCACCCTGAGTCTATGAGCGCCCGAGCATGTACAAAGCACTTTAATTCCACATTTAATAAAGTCAGTGGGATGAACATCAGTTCCCCCGAGATTCTCATCCGTAATGGTGCCGCTTTCAAACACCTCTGAAGAGAAAGCAGCTTTTGTTTTAATGATGATTTAAAGTGACCTGCCTTTGATGTATGTTATCACTTTCAAAATGTCAGCGTAGTGATCATTGAGATTCCAGGACAAAAGAACTCTTTCTTTAGAAATAAGTTTCTTTATTGGATACACAATGTTTCTACTGGAGAAGACCATTGAAAGTGATAACATACATTGGATGGGGCCAGCATATATTGAGATACATCAAAGGCTGGTCACTTTAAATCATCATTAAAACAAAAGCTGCTTTCTCTTCAGAGGTGTTTGATTCACACGCCTGCTATCTGTCTTTCCTGAGTCTACCCACACTCCCCCTCCCGTCTGGCGGCCTTGCCTGGCCTGAGAAACGGCGTGGTGCCTCCCCAGCCGTTTATGGCCCTTGGCGCCCAAGGCCTCCCTCCTCTCTGCTGCTTCTCCCTAACATACTTTGCATTCTATTACAGGGCAAAAGGGTTAGTAAATAAACAGCATAGGCAATATGGTTAGTATCGATGGGAAGCGATTGATCACAAGCTGACACCCAGCTGTATCTTTTAATGGACGGCTGGCTGGACACAGCCCCAGATAATTTGGACTCAGCACTGGAGGCCATGACTCCTTTGCTGAGGCAAAGTCAGCTGCAATTGAATCCACTGAAGACAGAGGTCCTGTATCTAGGTTATGGGGATGTGTGGGGGGATAGGGTTGCCAAGTCCAATTCAAGAAATATCTGGGGAATTTGGGGGTGGAGCCAGGAGACATTGGTGGTGGAGTTATGAGCAGGGTTGGAACAAGTACAATTGAACTCCAAAGGGAGTTCTGGCCATCACATTGAAAGGGACTGCACTCCTTTTCAATGCCTTCCCTCCATTAGAAATATTGAAGGATAGGGGCATCTTCTTTGGGGGCTCATAGAATTGGCCCCCCTGATCCAATCCTTTTGAAACATGGAGAGTGTTTTGAGGAAAGGCATCAGATGCTATGCTGCAGATATGGTGCCTCTACCACAAAAAACATCCCCCCCCCCCGAGCCCCAGATACCCGCAGATCAATTCCCCATTATTCCCTATGGGAATTGTTCTCTGTAGGGAATAATAGAGTGCCCCTAGACATTTCCCTCCCCTCCTCATTTTCTAAAGCATTCTAAAGTGGGGGGAAGGCCTCCAAGCTGGGGAATCCCCTGCCCCCTTCCTCTCTCTCTCACACACACTTACTGGGTCTGGTTCCTCCACAATTTTACTTGCTCTGAAAACGAAAGCAAAAGAAATGGAGGGTCCGTGCTCTGACGAAATTGCTGACCCTTCCCCATGAAGCACTTCCTGTTTCCTGCTCAACTTTAAAGGCATACATAAGTACATAATGGCTGTGGGGGCGGGCTACCTCCCGCCAGCCACCTGGCTGGGGGTGGGAGGAAGCCTATAAAACCAGGGGATCCCCCGGTGGGACCTGGGGATTGGGAAGCCTTTTGAAGTGTACCTTAAAACTTATGTATCAATGTATTGGTTTCATTCTTCTGTTCGCCTGGATCGTGAAGTACTCCACCTCTTCTGGGTCCCCATCAAAGGCAGGCCTGGCACCCAGACCCACGGCTCCCCTGGCACCGAGGGACGGGGGCCGGGAGCTGGATGCCACCTTTGATGGGGACCCAAGAGGTGGAGTACTTCACGATCCAGGCGAACAGCTACATGCACTACTGGGGGAACATGTTCCCTAATGAGTTCAGTCGGGTGGACTACCTGGGATCGAAACTGAAGGGGGCCGCCAAAAGGTGGTACATCAGACTGTACGAAGCCATGAACCCGGAACTGGATTATGTGGCTATGTTCCTCCAGGCTCTGTTGGCCCAGTACGAAGACCCCCTCCAGGAGACTTGGGCATTGGCAGCGCTGAGGGACATGCAACAGGGATCGAAGTCGATTTGGGAGTACACCACAGAATTTCGGGCCAATGCTGCGAAGGCGGTGGAGTGGAGAGGGTGGAGTGAATTGATGAAATAGAGCACTTCACCAGAGGCCTGAACGTGGGCATATTGGATCGGGCCCTCACCCAAGCCGGACCCACTATGCTGGTGGGCTGGATCCAGCTAGCGGGTGAGGTGGAAACCAATATGAAGCACATGGCTATGCAGCACCAGCAGCAGACCGGAAAAGGGAGCCAGGACCCAAAGGCGACGCCCAAAGCAGAGGTGAAGAAACTGGCGGGAGGAGGCAGCAGGAAAGGGGCGGGGCCCCACAAGTGTTTTTGGTGTGGAGATCCAGGGCACCTGGCTAGTAGCTGCCCCAACCCCCCATGGGCACTGCCAAGCGCACCCAAACCAAGCACCTCTGCACCGAAGAAGACACTGGGCCGCCCTAAGGATGCGGTGAAGAGCAGCGTGGCAGCCATTGGGGAGCCGGAGGAAGACGCCTTCCTAGCGGATGAGCTGAGCAAGCTGGTGTGGATGGACGAGCCATCGGGAAACGGGGACGACCTGCTCTGAAGGGTGCCAACCAGCAGGTCACGGAGGAACCGGCACCGCTTAGGGTGAGAGTAACGGGGTCCTTATATTTTGTGCCAGTGAAACTGTTGAACCCTAAATTTAAAAGATTTATGCAAGTGAGGGCCCTAGTTGACTTAGGGTGCAATCGGGAGTTGATCACCCTGAAACTGGTGGATGCCCTGGGACTGACCACCACGGCCCTCCCCTGTCCGATACAATTTGAACAGATGGACGGGTCAGTGATGCGGGGAGAACCCTGCGTACTAGAAACCCAGTTCCTACCGATGGGGATCGAAGGGCATCGGGACCAAGAGTAATTCGTGATCACCCCCTCCTGCTCCTATCCGGTGGTCCTGGGAGTAGGGTGGCTGGCCAGACACGATCCTAGCATACAGTGGGGGGACCAAACCATAAAGTTTGTGGACCCACTATGCGAGACCCACATATGGAACCTAGACTGGGGGCCTCAACCCCCGCCGTCAAAGGAAAACGTCTGTTTGACGATGGAGGAGGTCCCCGCGGTCCTGAGAGCATATCGGGACCTGATGGGGATGTTTAGTGAGCAGAGCGCAGATGAACTGCCCCCTCACAGGGACACTGACTGTGCGATAGAATTAATACCCGGGCAGTCCCTGCCAAAAGCGAAGCTGTACTCTATGGGGTGGGCTGAGAAAATGGAACTGCGCAAATTCCTAGACCAGAACTTGAAACAGGGTTTCATTAGGCCAGCGACAGCCCCCCATGCCGCTCCAGTGTTATTTAGGAAAAAGAAGGATGGCTCGCTTAGGCTTTGCACAGACTTTTGCGGGATCAACGCGATTTCAACCTCTAATGCCTATCAGACATTGAACGTTGAAATAAAGCTTAGATCATTTTGTTTCAAAATTAATCCATTTATTCAAGAACTAGTGGTCTGGGTTACAAGCAGATTGAATTTGATGCTTTCCAAGGTTACTCTTGGATTTTTGTAGAGGCAGATAGCATAACAAAGAATTCATTCTCACACCCTGAGAGACAGTTGTCTGTTCCTACATTCTGTTATCTCTTTCCCAGGAAGGCTCCCCACTGATCACCTTGAGGCTGGTTAACTTCAAAGGTCTGGGGAGTCTTTGGATGCCAAGTGAGAAATTCCTTCCCTGGGATTTACAACCTTCCCTCCCCATTTGAAATGCACAGTACAGACTCATGGTTAGTAATAGTAAACAAGATGGCGTTAGTCAGGTCAATAGGCTATAAGTGATCTAAAGCAGGTACAATGTCTGACATACTGCCCCCCCTAAGCTCTTGCTCGGGGGTTTTCTGGGTGCAGTAGGTAAAATTTCTTAAGAAGTTGGGGGGCCGGTAGGTCGGATGACTTGACCCATTCGTCGCAGCTGTTGGGGAAGTGTTTCCAGTGGACCAAGTAATACAGCACCCCCCTCTGGATCCTAGAATCCAGGATTTCTTGCACCTCATGGTGGCTCTGGCCCTTCACTTGAATAGGAGGTGGCTCTGGAGGGCGGGGGTGCCAACACGTGGGCCCAGGATCTTTGCGAAGAAGGCTTCAATGAAAAACAGGGTGGATCTTACTGAATAATTTAGGTAGCTCCAGCTCTACTGTCACCTTGTTGATCACTCGTTTGCTCTTAAAAGGACCTAAGAATTTGTATGCTAGTTTTCTGCAGGTCTGAGGCAGAGGCAGGTTTTTGGTTGACAGAAATACACTCTCTCCTTCTTTGAGTTCCCATTGTGGAGAGTGCTTTTTGACAAACTGGGCCTTGTAGTCTTTCTTTGCAGCTTCTAGGTTTTCCTGAATCACTTCCCACCCCTTCCTAATTCCTTCCCACCACTGTCTGCAAGAGCTAGGCGGCACTGTCCCCTCCCTTGTTGGTAGGGTTGGGAAAGGCTGCCCTTCATAGCCATTCACGATTTGGAAAGGGGAGGCTTTGGTTGAGCTATGTAGGCTGTTGTTATAGCCATACTCAGCGAAGGGCAGCAGCTCCACCCAATTTGATTGTTGGAAATTAATGTAGCAGTGCAAGTACTGCTCTAAAAGCCCGTTCACCCTCTCCATCTGTCTGTCCGTCTGGGGGTGATAGGCTGAGCTCAGCCCCTGCTCTATCCCGGCCAATTTACAAAACTCCCACCAGAAGTTGGCAACGAACTGCGGGCCGCGGTCACTAATGACCTTCTCCGGGAATGCGTGTAGTCTAACAAGTGATCTAAAGCAGGTACAATGACTGACAAGGCCTACCCCATCCCCCTCATCAAAGACTTATTAAGCACGGTGTCTGAAGGGAAGATTTTCACCAAACTGGACTTGAGGGATGCATACTTCAGAGTGCGCATTAAAGAGGGGGATGAATGGAAGACGGCTTTTAACACCCCAATGGGACAATTTGAGTACTTTTGGACTACAGGGTGCACCAGGGGTGTTCATGAACTTTATTAATGATGTGTTGAGGGAATTCTTGTTCAAGGGGGTGGTGGTGTACCTGGATGACATCATTATTTACTCGTAGGATGAAAAATCCCATGTAAAATTGGTGCAGGAGGTACTAAGCACCCTGCTGAGACACAAGTTGTATGCAAAATTGTCAAAATGCGAGTTTCATAAGACTGAACTAGACTACCTGGGATTTCGGGTGTCCTCGAAGGCGTTGGCAATGAACCCAGCCAAAGTGCAGGCAGTATTTGGATTGGGCCCCCCCGAGGACACGTAGACAGCTCCAATAATTCCTCAGGTTCGCAAATTTCTATAGAAACTTCATAGCGGGGTTCGCCCAAATAATGCTCCCCCTTACAGAGTTGTTAAAAACTAAGGGAAAGGGGCTGGAAGCCAAGTGACTGGGGGCCCGCCTAATCTGGACGCCAAAATGCCAGGAAGCATTTGGCAAATTGAAACGGTTGTTTACGAGTGAGCCGGTCCTGAGCCACCCCAATGAGCTGCGGCCCTTCATTGTGCAATGCGACGCCTCCGATGTGGCTGTAGGAGCCATTCTCATGCAGAAAGACAAGGAGGGGAGGTTCTCTGCAGAACAAAGAAACTGGTCAGTGTGGGACATAGAGGCCTTTGCTGTCACTTTTGCTTTAAAAACCTGGTGGTCATGGTTAGAGGGGGCCAAAGTCCTGTTCGAGATTTGGACAGACCACAAAAACCTCGAAGCCCTTACCGGCAAGAGGAAACTGAGTGAGAATCAGATCAGATGGGTGGGGTTCTTCTCCAAGTTCGACTTTGTGCTGAAGCACATCCCCGGCACAAAAAATTTCTTGGCTGATGCACTATCTTGCCTGCCTCAGCACAATAGTCAACGGGAGGAAATAATAGACTCCCTAGTCCCCCCCTCACAGGTGGCCGCAGGCGTAACACAGACAAAGTAATTAGCAACTGTGACCCGCAGTTCGTTGCCAACTTCTGGCGGGAGTTTTGTAAACTAGTGGGGATGGAGCAAGGCTTGAGTTCTGCCTATCACCCCTAGACTGACGGACAGACGGAACGCGTGAACGCCCTGTTAGAACAATACCTGAGGTGCTACATAAATCACCAGCAATCGAACTGGGTGGACCTCCTCCCTTTTGCTGAGTATGGCTATCATAATAGTGTGCACAGCTCCACAAAAGCCTCCCCTTTTCAAACTGTAAGTCAGTATGAGGGTAAATCAATCCCCCTTCTACCAGGGGGAGATCCAGCCAAAGAACCCAGCTCCTTTGAGCAATGGTGGGGCACGCTGAGTAAGAGCTGGAAAGAAATCCAAGAGAATTTGGAAGCTGCCAAAGAGATGTACAAGAAACAGTATGATAAGTCCCACATACCAGCCTGGGACTTCAAGGTGGGGGATTTGGTATTTGTTTCAACAAAAAATCTGCCTTTGAATCAACCCTCAAAGAAATTGGCATACCGATATCTGGGGCCCTTTAAAATCAAGCGGGTGATAAACAAGGTCACTGTAGAACTGGAACTGCCAAAAATATTTAGTAAAGTACACCCTGTCTTTCATTGGAGTCTTCTTCGAAGGGACCCCGGTACTTCCCCTTGGCACCCTCGACAGACAGCTCCTCAACCTATCCAGATTGGGAATCAGAGTCATCATGAGGTCCAGGAGATCCTGGACTCAAAAGTCAAGCACGGGACATTGTACTACTTAATCAAATGGAAACACTTTCCTTCTAGTGAAAAAGAATGGGTGGCAGAAAAAGATGTATTAGCTCATGATTTAATTAATAAGTTTCACAGAAAGTTCCCTCAGAGACCGAGGGGGTCAGCTTGAGGGTGGCAGTATGTCAAGCTCGACTGATTCTGACCAAAGGCTGATGGGTTCCTGGCCTGTCACAAGCAGGCCTGGGTAAAATCATGATGAACCAAATGCTGCTAGTTTATTACCCTTTATTGGCCCCTCTCTGCTTTATGACTGGTAATTAATGAGAGCAAAGTAATCAGCACCTTCCCAGAGAGCCTTGTGAGGGAGGAAGAACCATCTGGTGGATACAAGGCCAAAATGTCTGATAAACACCCTGGGAATGTATCTTTGTGGCTATGTGTGAATGCTCCCCTGCTTCCCCTCCCCGTAGGAATCCTTTTGAAGGGTACCTTAAAACTTATGTATCAATGTATTGGTTTCATTCTTCTCAAGCTAAGGCTTGAGCCAGAGTAATGGTCTATCAATAAACATAGTATTTGTAGCAACTTTGACTCGTCATTGAATCCGTCTACTTGACAAGTGTGTGTGTGTGGGGGGGAAATCTGACTCCTGGCCTTGGACGGGTCTGGAGCTTAGATGTGACACTGGATGCTGCTTTATCAGTGAAAGCCCAGGTCACAAAGGCTTCCAAATCTGCTTTCCCCCATCTGTGACAGGTCCAGCAGCTCGCTCCCTAGCTTTCTTCCTGCTACTCGGCCACAGTGATCCACATAACAGTCATTTCCAGAAGAGACTATTGTAATTTCCTCTAAATTAGAGTAATTTGCTCTAGAGACTATTGTAATTTGCTCGGAAGTCTAGTGCAGAACACAGCAACACGCCTGCTGGCAATGGTGTCTTTCCAGGCTCATATCCAGTCAGTTCTCTGTGGCTTGCACTGGCTGCTGGTGGAGTTCCAAGTCGGGTTCAAAGTTTTGGTTTTTCCCTTTAAGGCCCTGAATGGTCAGGGACCAACATACCTACTGGACTGCCTCTCCGCACATGTTCCTTGGAGGCCCATAAGATCAGTTGATCAGTGTCGACTGGTAGTCCACAGTCCAAAGATGGCAGTCTAGGGTCAGGGCCTTTTTGGCTGTGGCACCTACCTGGTGGAATGAGCTCCCTATAGAAATTAGGGCCTTCCTGGATCTACTGCAGTTCCGCAGGGCCTGTAAGATGGAGCTCTTTCGACAGGTTTTTCACTGAGATCTAGACATCTGGCTTTACCTGCCCTTCCTGCCCCACCTGCTGTATATTGACTTGACCTGTCATTATTGCTTATTGTCTGGAACATCTGTGCTATTGATCACTATCAGCAGTTTTGAGAAGAGCTACGGAACATAGCCATCTTGGGTCAACTAATTCAGTGCAGGATTAAACCTTGTGGAGGCCCCTAGACAGTCAAAATCTTGGGGGCCCCTTGCAAATTAACTCAGAGTCGGAGTGTCCACCCCACCACCTGTGGCCCCCGCTGCAGCCTGCAGGCACTTTCCCAAAAGCCCCTTTGAGAAGGCTGTGGGGGAGAAACAAACTTGCCAATGAGGGCAGCAACAGCTGCACCTGGCAAGCTGGGCAAAGAGCGGCTCAGTTGCTGGCTGCATGTGCAGGCTGGGAGGGCTGCAAGCAGGGGGGAAACCGGGGGCAGGGAGCCAGCCCAGGGCCCCTAAATGTGTGGGGGCTCATAGGCCAGTGCCTACTTGGCCTAATTGTTAATCTGGCCCAAAACTAATTGCTCAATTGTATTTTTATTTGTTGGTTTTAAGAATTTTAATTGAATGAACGTGTCGATTTTTATGTTGTTACCTGCACTGATGGGCAGGATATAAATCCCATAAATAAAATAAAAATAAATAAATTATGGAGTCCCTCCCCCCCATTACCTCTCTCCACCCTGACTGTTTTTGTCAAGTTTTTGGAAACTGTAGAGCAAGGGTGTCAAACAGGCGGCCAGGGGCCAAATCAGGCCCCTGAGCAACTATCTCTCATCTGCTTCCTTCTCCCTCTCTCTTGCTTCCTTCTGCATAACAGCTTGCTTTGCATGGGAGCTACAGAGCAAAACCTCTATTTTCTCCATTGGCTGAGGCTCCTCCCCCTCCTGGTCCCCTGGGGAGGGAGGGAGGGAGCCAGAGCTGCCTTTGCCCAGTTCCCTGGGTCCCATGGGATAAATACAAAGAAAGCACCTTTCAGACCAACAAGTGCTAATGTTTTTAAAGTATGTTTTGTTTTAAGGGTTTGTTTTTTTTTAAAAAAAAATATGTTTGTCTGTGTCCTTTAAAAATGTTATCTCTCTGTTACCCAATCTTAAATGGGTACACAAATGGCCTGGTCCAACATGGCCTGGCCCAACAAGGTCTCATGTCAGATTTGGCCCTCATAACAAATGAGTTTGACACCCTTGCTGTAGAGGGTCACTTTACTCTCCTGTATCTTTTTTCTGCTCATGCCCCCTTTCTACATTGTGGAGGCAATCGTCTGCTGTGGAGGGGTCATTTAATAAAAAAAGAGGTGTCAGAGCTCCTTAGCACAATCATTTGCATAACGCCCCAGACATCACCAGAAGGTATACGAAATAATATCAGCCAGGGGTTACTTTGTAGAAAAATAGGTGGTGGAGCTCATCCAGGGATTGTTATGCAGCTGCACCTACTATTCAATGGACAAGGAGGTGAAACTCTCAGAAAAGTTCAGGAGTTCTGCTCCTGTGAGCTCCCACTGAATCCGAGGCCTGGCAGCAGCTCAGCACCTACCTTAAAAAGCTTCTTGAATTAGAATTGTCCTAAGAAAACCTTATTCCCCTCATGCTTTTAGAATTGCTTTCTCCTTTGTGGCCACAGTGGTATGATGAAGATTTCCATCTCTCTGCTTTATATGTTTGGGTTATCTAGGGTTGCCAAGTCCAATTCATGAAATATCTGGGGACTTTGGGGGTGGAGCCAGGAGACTTTGGGGTGGAGCCAGGAGCAAGGGTGTGACAAGCATAATTGAACTCCAAGGGAGTTCTGGCCATCACATTTAAAGGGACAGCACACCTTTTTAAATGCATTCCTTCCATAGGAAATAATGAAGGATAGGGGCACCATCTTTTGGGGCTCATAGAATTGGACCCCCTGATCCAAACGTTTTGAAACTTAGGGAGTATATTGGGAGAGCCACTGGATGCTATACTGAAAAATCTGGTGCCTCTACCTCAAAAACAAGGCCCCCAGAGCCCCAAATACAAGCAGATCAATTCTCCATTATTTTCTATGGGAATAAGCCTCCTTAGGGAATCATGAGTTCCCAGCAGATATTTCCTTCCCCTCCCCCCACTTTCTGATTATCCTGAAGCGAGGGGAGGGCCTCCAAACCGGGGGATCCCCTGCCCCCACCTGGGGATTGGCAACCCTAGGGTTATCTTTCCTTTGTGTGTGTGTGGGGGGGGGGGGGGGAAATATTAGAAAGTCTATCAAATCTTAAGAGTTCAGCATCATTCTCACAGGGGGTTTGAACAATGGGGCCCCGAAGCAACTTTTTTTGGGGGGAGGGGGAAGTAAGAAAGAAAGCACAGAATAAAATTTAGAGCTTCTGGAGCTCTGCTCCTGTGCGCTCCTGCCCAAACTGAGGCTTGGGTGCTGGGCACTTCCACTCATGCAAGACCAATATCTTTTAAGGAGCCACAGAGTGCCAACCAGAGCAGAGCCTGGTACAGGAACCCTGCCAGAGTTTCGTGTGAAATGGTTCATATGTTCCTTGGGCAGACACATTCAGGATCTTATTTGGTTAAAAGCAACTTTGAAATCTCCTAAAGGGAGCCTAATTTTATTTTCCCCGTCAGTCTTTAGCCTCATCCAGCGCCTCATAGCGGAGCTGGTTTCAGAGGGCAGCCATGCGGTAGAACAGCTTGATTCATGTTGCACCTTAGATGCGGGAATGCCAGCTTCAGGTTGGGAAATAACTGGAGATTCAAGGTTGGAACCTGAGGAGGGCTGGGTTTGGGAAGGGAAAGGGACTTTAAAGGGGTATCATGCCACTATGTCCACATTCCAGAGCAGCCATTTTCTCTGCCCCTTGGAGATCAGTTGTAATCAGGGCTTTTTTTGTAGCAGGAACTCCTTTGCATATTAGGCCATGCCAGGCCTCAGATTCAGTGGGAGCTCACAGGAGCACAGCTCCTGAACCTTTCTGAGAGTTCCACCTCCTCCTTCTGAGAGTTACACCTCCTTGTCCATTGAATAGTATGTGCAACTGCATAACAATCCCTGGATGAGCTCCACCACCTATTTTTCTACAAAATGACTCCTGGGCCATGCCCACCTGATGTAGCCAATTCTCCTGGAGCTTACAGTATATACAAGTTACATTTTTCCAATCCTTATTATATTAAGGAGGTTCAAAAACTTCTCTTGCAAAAAGAATCCTTTTTCATACATAAATTTAGAATTATGGTTCCTTATAGTCTTAATGCAGCCATGGATCTTTCCCCTTTTCTTTAAATCATTAGTTCACTTTAAGCCTTTGCAGCTGGAACTGCTTAACTAGATCAAGTGGCTTTTGCTGCAATGAGATCCAACAGTGCCATTTCTAAGTAATTGACCAGCAACTTGGCGTTTAGTTCTTGGAGCACTGGGTAGGCTTATAAGCCTGATATTACCTTATAAGAATTAATTTTGTAATATAGTTTTTTATGGATTTCATGACTTGAAGAAGGGCATCATTCTTAAAAGCATACTGTTTTTATTTAGTTCCAAGCTTGAATTACCACTTTGCGGCTACAGCCGCTTAAGAGAACTGTTACCTTGGATATTGACATGCATTTTGAATGTATTGAGTTGTGTATGAGTTGAGCATACTTTGATGCCATCTTTTATGTTATTTTCTATATGTTTCTCTTATATTTATGATTATCTTTGATTTTATACAGAGTAATTTATTGTATACAATTAATTTTTCATAATTATTGATGCATATTTTTTTATATCCAGTTCCAGAAAATGTAATTTTTGTCAGAAGAAGAGTTGCCATCAAAACATGACTTTACTGGAATCGTGTCACAGCACTACAAATTCTGGATTTATGAACTTTGGTACCTTGGTTTAATATGGACCTTTTGGTCTGTCTTAGTGGACCATTTAATTTTGATTATGAGCTGATGTATAAAAATTGATTTTGTACATCTTTTTCAGTCATCTAATGTATGTTCATAAAAAGTATTAGCAATTGCTTGACTCTATGATATAAATGGTTATTTAGAAGCATATTCAACCAGCTTTATTGTTAATGATATTTGTGTTTCTCAAGCACAGTTATCTCCTAGTCTGCAATCTTCCGTGTTTTTTCCTCTCTTTGTTTTGTCTATACCTCCTGGACGTTAGCAAGAGAATTATAACTGGACAAATTACAAATGAACTTCTCCAGAAAACTGTGCTTCAGAAAATTATGCCGTTAAATGCTGTCCATGTTGAGAGTGAATTGAATTGTAGTCTACCTTTTTGGAAAAAAACAGGAATGGGAAACAGGTATACATGTCAATGTATCTGTTAGAGACTATACAACATATCCATTATATGCAGGCCCTGAATTCAGCAGAAGCTCACAGGAACATAGCTGCTGAACCTTTCTGAGGGTTCCCCCTCTTCCTCCCCAACTACCTTGTCCATTGAATTGTAGGTGCAGCTGCATAACAATCCCTGGATTAGGAGAGCGGGCAGCCTGCCAGCCATCAGGGGCTTTGCCACACCCCCAGCAGCCCTCATTAACCCCTGGAGAAGCCCACACCACCCTTTCTCCACTTCTTATGTGATTTTTGGGTGGTGGGTGGCTTGCTGGTCTTTTGACGGTGGAGCGGGGGCAGCCAAGGAGAGCCGCAGGTGAGTGAGGCCTGCTTGGGCTGGCTGGATCTCTAGCCAGACCAAGCAGGTCTCACTTGCCTGGGACTCTCCTTGATTGCATCAGGTTGCTTTTGACTAGTGGGGGGCAGGATATGCTAATAAGCTCCCCCACCTATTTTTCTACAAAACCACCCCTCATGATATGTGCTTTAGTTCTAAAATGGAATGAGGAGCTGCACACAAGACTTCATTGAGCACTTTATTAAATTTCATAGGACAAGCACAAGCACTTTATAGCAGCATCTTGAACCTTCATTGCAATTTGAGAAATCATCAGCATCAGTCTGAGATATTTCCAAAGACTACATGGACTGTGGTCTGGATGGTGAATATTCTTTTGAATGTTTTCAAGTCACCGATGAATTACGTCTTTATTGTGGTAATGGACTTTAAGACAGGCATATTTGACATTGGACTATTTCATTTTCATTTCATTTCATTTTATTTAGTTTGTATCCCGCCCTTCCCACCAAAGTGGCTCACAACACAAAAGTTCTAACATAGGATTAAGTTTTAAAATACATCAATTTACAACATTTAAACAATAAACTTAATATTTAGACTTAAAAAAAAAAAATTCTTAGCTTATTAATTAGGATGGGGGTGGGAGGGATTATTTATTAATAAGTTTAGGAACTAATGAATGCATATGAATTCAAACTAATTGGTTGTAAGGTAGATTGGGAGGGTTAACTAAATTAATTAATTTAAGACATGAGTAGTGGGTTTACTAGCCGGGAACCGGAGGGGCTATGGTGAGGAGGGTAAATTGAACGGCAGGTGCAAACAAATCGGGGAGTGATACCGGTGAGTTTACCTTGGGTTCATCTTGGGTTGGTGCAGATGCTCGGCCAGGAGATTCCAGTGCTCCTGGGGAGGGGAAGATATGACGGTGGGAATAGACAGAAATATAAGGGAAGGAGACAGAGACAAAATGGCGCTCGGCCACCTTCCAGTCTACTTCCCATCCCAATGGTAACAGGTAGTGGGACCAAGAGGAAATGCTCGCCTCTGTCATTGGTGTTATGTAATGCCAGGTCCATAAATAATAAGACCGCAACCCTTAGGGAGTTCCTGCTACGGCAGAACATGGACCTGGCTTGCGTGACCGAGACCTGGGTGAGGGACGGGGAGACAGTAGCTCTCTCCCAGATGTCCCCCCCAGGATACTCGGTCTTTCACCAATCACGGATGAGCGGGCGGGGGGGAGGGGTAGCATTACTCATACGGGAGGATTACTCCTTTCGGGCTCTCCCGGACCCAAAGATTGACGGGATTGAATGCACCGGTCTGGCATGGGATGTCGGAGAGGGGTTGGCAGTTTGGCTGGTGTACCGTCCGCCCAACGCACCAGCTAACGCCTTACCATCACTATTGGAGGCAGTGGCGGGCTGGGCGTTGGAGTACCCGAGGCTTATGGTCCTGGGTGACTTCAACGTCCATGCTGACGACACGGCCTCCATTCAGGCGATGGACCTAGTGTCGTCCATGGCGACACTGGGACTCTCTCAATTTGTCACGACTCCCACGCATCAGGCCGGGCACACATTAGACCTGATCTTTGCAGCCGGGATTTTGGTGAACGATATCGCCGTAGAAGCGGTACCATGGTCGGATCACCTAGCCCTTAAGGCCCGTGTGGGGATGCCGCCCCAACCCTGTATGGGCGGAGAGCCTATTTTGGCTCGCCCTCGGGGCCTGATGGACCCGGAACGGTTCCAAACGGCCCTGAGGGATCCCTGGCCCACTGGCAATTCCCTCGATGACCTGGTGGAAATATGGCAGGGCCAGCTATCCAGGGCTATCGACGAAATTGCACCCCGGCGCCCTCTGCGCCCTCGTATGAAGCTGGCTCCATGGTACACCTTGGAGTTGCGCCAGCTGAAACAAGGGCTCAGACGACTAGAGAGGCAATGGAGGCATACTCGGGACGAAGCAACGAGAACATCCTATAGAACGTTTATGAAGTCTTATGAGATGGCAGTCAAGGCTGCAAAGAAAGATTACTTTGCAACCAAGATTGCATCTGCAAATTCGCGCCCAGCACAATTATTTAGAATAATTGGGGATCTTACAACGCTGCCACAAGGCAAACCAAATGTTAGAGAATTAGAAATAGGCTGCGAGGCATTTGCGAAATATTTTGCAGATAAAATCTCGCTGCTCCGCCAAGACCTGCCTACCACATTAGATACAGTGAGTGAAATTGAGGCTCCGTGCCTGTCTTCGGGTTTAGTGCTGGACCACTTCGACCCACTCAGCCTGGAGGAAGTCGACAGAATCCTCTCTGCTGCTCGCCCGACAACATGTGATCTGGACCCTTGCCCCTCTTGGCTGATTAAATCCTGCCAAGGGGAGCTTAGATGTCCTTTACGGGACATCATAAATAGATCCCTTTTAGAGGGGCATTTTCCAACACCTCTGAAAGAGGCTTTGGTCCGCCCTCTCCTGAAAAAAGTTACAGCAGACCCGGCTGAATTGGCGAATTACCGACCGGTGTCCAATTTACCGTTTTTAGGTAAAATTATTGAGAGGGCCGTGGCGCAGCAGCTACAGGGGTTTCTGGATGATGCTTCTGTCCTAGACCCATGTCAGTCTGGTTTCCGGCCGGGCCATGGGACGGAGACGGTGCTGGTCGCCTTAGTGGATGACCTCCAACGGCAACTGGATCGGGGCGGCGTTGCGGTACTGATGTTGTTAGACCTGTCGGCTGCATTTGATACAGTCGACCATCGGTTACTGACGCGCCGCCTCGCCGACATTGGGGTTGAGGGGTCGGCCTTGCAGTGGCTTTCCTCCTTTCTCCTAGGTCGGGGACAGAGGGTGGCTATCGGGAGCGAGCGGTCCCGGAGGCGCACACTGGATTGTGGGGTGCCTCAGGGAGCAGTTCTCTCCCCGATGTTGTTTAACATCTATATGCGCCCCCTTGCCCAGATTGCCCGGCGGTTTGGGCTGGGTTGCCATCAATATGCAGATGACACCCAGCTCTATCTACTAATGGATGGCTGGCCCGACTCCGCCCCAGGGAACCTCGACCGGGCATTACAGGCTGTTGCGACATGGCTCAGGCTGAGTGGGCTGAAGTTGAATCCAGCGAAGACAGAGGTCCTATGCGTGGGTCGCGGCGCTCTGGGAAGGGAAATAGCTCTCCCGACCTTTGATGGTGCGCCATTGAAAGCAGCGCACCAGGTAAAGAGTCTGGGTGTTTTACTGGAGCCTTCACTATCGATGGAGGCCCAGATAGCAGCCACTGCCAAGTCAGCATTCTTCCATCTGAAGCGGGCAAGGCAGCTGGCCCCTTTCCTTGAGCGCCGGGACCTCGCAACAGTGATCCACGCAACGGTCACCTCAAGACTAGACTACTGTAATGCCCTCTACTTGGGGCTACCTCTGTGCCGGACCCGGAGATTGCAGCTAGTGCAGAACGCGGCGGCCAGGCTGTTGTTGGGACTCCCAAAACGGGAACATATACAGCCGGGGCTACGTGAACTGCACTGGCTGCCGATTATATACCGGGTCCAGTACAAAGTGTTGGTCGTTACCTTTAAAGCCTTATATGGCCGAGGACCTGTCTACCTGAGGGACCGTCTTTCCCCATACGAACCCCAGAGAGCACTGAGGTCAACCGGGAAAAACCTAATGACTGCCCCTGGGCCGAAGGAAATTAAATATCAGAGTACCAGAGCACGGGCCTTTTCGATCGCGGCCCCTACCCTGTGGAACCGACTCCCAGAGGAGGTGCGGGCCCTGCGGAACCTTGAACAGTTCCGCAGGGCCTGCAAGACCACCCTTTTTAAATTAGCATACTCGGACTGCTAGGAAAAACGGTAACCAAGGGTCCGCCAATGCGGTCTAAAGATCTATACCGCATCACAACTGTATTACTGGATTGGTTTTAAGTTAATATTTTAATGTTTTATTGCTCTATATTGTAATTTTAAGGTTTTACTTGTTATTGTATGATTGTAGAATGTTGTTAGCCGCCCTGAGCCTGCCGTAGTGGGGGAGGGCGGGATATAAATGAAATAAATAAATAATAAACCTGTAAAAACAGTAAAACAGTAAAACCATCTACCAAAGTACTATACTACAGCCTTCTATTCGAAATTTTCAAGTACCAATCAGTTGTATGCCAACCAGAAGAGGGCTGTCTTACAGGCCTTGCAGAACTGCCCAAGGTCCCGCAAGGCCCTCACCTCTTCTGGTAGCTGGTTCCACCAGCAAGGGGCTGTGATTGAAAAGGCCCTGTCTCTAGTCGGCTTAAGTCGGGCCTCCTTTGGCCTGGGGATTGCAAGCAGGTTTTGAGAACGATCTCAACACTCTCTGGGGAACATATGGGGAGAGGTAGGCAGGTCCTAGGCCATATAGGGCTTTAAAGGTAATAACCAGCACCTTGTAACAAACCTGGTATATTATTGGCAGCCAGTGCAGTCCCCGGAGCCCCAGCTGGATGTGCTCCCATCTAGGAAGCCCTAATAGCAGCCGGGCAGTGGCATTCTGCACTAGCTGCAACTTCCTGGTTTGGCATAGGGGCAGCCCCATGTAGAGGGCATTACAGTAGTCCAACCTCGAGGTGACCGTTGCGTGGATCACCATTGCCAGATCGTCATGCTCCAGGAAAAGGGCCAGCTGCCTCGCCCGCCTAAGATGAAAGAATGCAGACTTGGCAGTGGCTGCTACTTGAGCCTCCATTGTCAAGGAAGGCTCCAATAGTACCCCTAAGCTCCTGACCTTGTGCGCCGTTGTCAGTGGCACACCGTCAAAGGCTGGTAAGGGGAATTCCCTTCCCGGGCCACAACGACCCAGGCAAAGGACCTCTGTCTTGGCTGGGTTTAGCTTCAATCCACTCAGTCTGAGCCATTTAGCCACGGCTTGCAACACCAGGTCCAGGTTTTCTGGGACACAGGCAGGCTGGTCATCCATAAGTAGATAGAGCTGGGTGTCATCAGCATACTGATGGCAACCCAACCCATACCTTCAGGCAATCTGGGCAAGGGGGCGCATATAGATGTTGAACAACATCGGGGAGAGCACCGCCCCCTGAGGCACCCCGCAATCAAGCGTGTGTCTCTGGGATAGTTCACCCCCAATCGCCACCCTTTGTCCCCAACCTTCAAGGAAAGAGGAAAGCCATTGTAAGGCCAGCCCCTGAATCCCCGCTTTGGCGAGACAGCAAGTCAGCAACCGATGGTTGACTGTATCGAACGCTGCCGATAAGTCTAACAACATCAGTACTGCCAAGCCGCCTCGATCCAGACACCGCTGAAAATCATCCACCAGGGCAATCAGCACTGTCTCCGTCCCATGACCCGGACGAAAGCCGGACTGATGGGGATCAAGAACGGAAGCATCCTCCAGGAAACTCTGTAGCTGCAATGCCACTGCCTATAAATAGATATTGACAGGGCTTTTTTTGTAGCAGGAACTCCATTGCATATTAGGCCACACACCCCTGATGGCAGCCAATCCTCCAAGAGCTTACAGTAGGCCCTGTACTAAGAGCCCTGTCAGCTCTTGGGGTACAACAGGGGGTATGGCCTAAACATCAGGGAATTCCTGCAAAAAGAACCCCTGGATATTGAATTAATTCTTTATTGTGTTGATTCAGAATTTGTCCATGGTTATAATTCTCTTGCTGTTCTCTAGTTCCATGGATCTCTCGGGGTTGCACCACCAGCAGGTTGGATATCATACTTAGATACTGTCAAGTTTTTCAGAATATAAACTTTCAAGAAGCAAAGTACCCTTTGTCAGATACAAAGGGAGCTTTGACTCTCAAAAGATTATTATCCTGAAAATCTTGTGTTCTTATGTGCTACTCGAGTTGAATCCAGCCATAGTGGAGCTCAGGCTTATATAGTTAATACCAGGGTGGAACTCTAGCAGGAGCTCCTTTGCATATTAGGCCACACACCCCTGATGTAGCCAATCCTCGTGGAGCGTACAAGGTTCTTTTTTGTAAGCTCTTGGAGGATTGGCTACATCAGGGGTGTGTGGCCTAATATGCAAAGGAGCTCCTGCTAGAATTCCACCCCGGTTAATGCTCCTTCCACAAATCTTCATTTTCTCCCCCCCTCCAAAAAAAAAATAAGAACACACACCCAACATGTCTTTTGTTCTTGCTCATAAATTAATATTACAGTTCTTTCCCCTCCCTATCTCTTTTGTACCACTGCATATTCTCAGAAAGTCTGCGACAGTGCTGCTTGGAACAGATGTGTGAATGAAACAGATGTCAAGGTAGTATCTGTGACAAATAGTGGATTAAACAGTATTTGATTTGTAATGAATAGAAAGGCTGAGGTAACTCTTCCGCTTTGTGGTAATGTAAAATCTAGTAAATATTATATTCTATATATTACAGAACTGTGGATGAGGCCCCAAACCTTTCCCTTTTCATTTATCTAGTAACTCCTCATTTTCAATCTATACGTGTGTCCCATTGGAGGTCAAACAAACATTTACTGAATAAAGATTTTGTTCTGGAAGGCCTGCGATTACAATTTAAATTGTATCTATTACAAAGGGGGGGGGGAGTTTATAGCAATAAAACCTATTATAAAGGAGCTAGCAATAATAGTAAATACCGTAATGCTGTGATATTTCTTACATAAATCGATGGAGCAATTATTGAGAATTACACATTCTACAATAAATATTTATGTGCAATATACATATGTATAGCAATGAAATAGCCCAGGGGTGACCACACTTGCTTAATGTAAGAGCCACATAGAATAAAGGTCAGATATTTGAGAGCCACAAGACATGAATGTTGAAAGGAAGGAAGCAAGGAAGGGAGGGAGGGAAGGGAGGGAGGGAAGGAAGGAAGGGAGGGATGATGGAAGGGAAGGAGGGGGAGGGAGGGAGGGAGGATGGAAGGGAGGGAGGGGGAGGGAGGCGGGCAGGCAGGAGGGAAATAGATGCTGGAGAGAGAGGCAGAAAGAAAACCACTTTAAATGCATTCTTCAAGCCATCAGCTAGCTTACCTTGGATAAGTGATTTAGAAAGAGAAATGCCTTCTCCAAGCAGACTTGTGGGGCAGTGGGGGGGTGTTATGTACTGAACTGGCTACCTGAAGTGACTGCTCTGAATTTACTGCTCTGCAGTAATTTCGTGGGCATCCAGGAAACTGGACTCTGAGTGATTTGAACGCTGTATAACAACCAATGAGCGGTCTTGGCGTGAAGGTTGACTGCTGTGTTTTGGTATGGACTGGGGAGGCATTATTGGGAATGTATATAAGCGGGGTCTCGGCCCCACCATGTTGCCTTTTAGTATGTAGTTGTTAATAAAGCAAGTTCTGTGCATCAAACCCAGTATATTGTAGGGGCTTTCGAGAGCCACACAATATGTGTGAAAGAGCTACATGTGGATCCCAAGCTGCAGTTTGGCCACCCCTGAAATAGCCCATCTCCCTTTTTGTCAAAAGAATCAAATGCTTATTATTATTCTAATAAAGTTTCATGATATAACACGTAGTCACATGAACTCATGAAGCTGCCTTATCCTAAATCGGACCATTGGTGCCCTGACCTGGATAACCCAGGCTAGCCCAAACTTGTCAGATTTCAGAAACTAAGCAGGGTTGCCCTTGGCTAGTATCTGGAAGGGCAACCTCCAAGGAATCCTAGATTCACAGATTTAGAAGGGGCCATACAGGCCATCTAGTCCAACCCCTGCTCAATGCAGGATCAGCCTAGAGTAGAGGTGTTCAACATGCAGTGTGGGGGCCGAATCAGTCTCCTATCAGGCCCATGAGCAACTCACTGTTGTCTGTTTTCTTCTCCTTCTCTTGCTTCCTTCTGCATCACAGTTTGCTTTGCCAGGCTTGCTCAACTGCACAGGAGCTACCGAACAAAACTCCTCCCTTGGGGAGGAAGCGGGGGAAGGAGAGCTAGCTTTGCCAGGCTCTCTCAATCACACAGCAGAGCTACTGAGCCAAGGCTCTCTTCCTTTTGTTGGCTGAGACTCAACAAACCAGTGAGGTGGATTAGGCTGACCTGCCAGTACATTTTATGAAACAGATGGCCTGGCACAACATAGCAAATGAGTTTGACACCCCCGGCCTAGAGCATCAATGGCAAATGTTTATTCAACTGCTGATTACACCACTGGACAACTCTTACCATAAAAAAGTTTTGCCCTAATATCCAACTAGCAGCCTCCAACGGGGGACTCTATTGTACCATAGAGTTTTCCCTCCCCAAATGCTAGCGTGTCCGGGAAAACCATAGAGTTTTGCCGGAAATGCCTAGAGCAGCCAGCACACGACATTGCTGGTACAATGACACCCAGTGTGGGCTGGCAGGAGAACCCCTGCCCGGGCCGGGGGCTTGGCAGCTTTATATCCAGCTGGTACCTTCCTGCCCTTAATTTAAACCCATTCTTGCAAGTCCTCTCCTCTGCTGCCAACAGGAACAGCATCCTGCCCTCCTCTAGGTGACAGCCCTTCAAATATTATGAGAGCAACCCTGTCCTCCCTCAACCTCCTCTTCTCCAGACTGAACATTCCCAAGTCCCTCAACCTTTCCTCATAGGGCTTGGTCTAGTGGCAAACCAGCTCTGAAACAATCTCTTGCCTAAAAAAAAATGTCCTAGCTCGCCACCTAGTGGTGCATGATGCTAAAAGAGCTAGAATGTCTGGCTGCCAGACAATCTTAGGATCTCTTGGCTGTTCTACACACTTATTGCCATATAATAATTATTGTTAGACCATGGGTCCACAAATGTCAGTATTGTCTACTCAGTGAATCTCCAAGGTCTCAAGTTGGGGTCCTTCATATTGCCCACAATCTCTGCGGTGGAGAAGAGTTGGCAAGCTTGCCTATTTCCCCCTCCTTCCCAGCTTCACACATGGTGGAAATAGTTGCCTACTGATTGGTCAGCACTCAAAGGCTGACTTAGGTCCCAATGCTAAGCAAGCTTACTTGAGAATAAGCTTACATTAAGTTCCTCCTCAGCTTCTGGGAGCCTCACAATATGTGTGAAAGAGCTGCATGTGGCTTTCAAACTACCCCTGATCATATAAAAACCATAAGCTAAATCAGGGGCATCAAACATGCAGTTCGGGGGCTGAATCAGGCCCCCGGAGGGCTCCTATCAGGTTCCTGAGCGACTGGTTGTCATCTGCTTCCATCTCTCTATATCTTGCTTCTGTCAAGCATCTTGTTTCTTTATTCACATGACTGTATTGTTAATTGTTATTCTAATGTGTTGCACATCAAAGCCATGTAACCCCTTCCTTAGTTCTCACTAGTAGCAAATGCAGGAATGTCCTCTTTGAAGATAAAACCTCCAGGGATACTTTCCCAGGCTCAGACCTGGACCCAGGATGTTGCTAAACCTCAAGGGTAGATAAAGTAGCCAGAGTGTTAGTTTCACACGCCTGTGTTAGAATTCCTAAAATATCTTTGATGTGCCTTTTTAAAGTTAGTATTCTGAAGTTACACTGTATCACTTCCAATCTGGTGCCTACTCGAGCACAATGGATTATCAATAAACTAAGACTTTGTTTCAAAATCAATGTTTGGTTATTTTGAGATCTGATGCTTGACAGCTTCCTTCAACATAACAGCTTGTTTTGCAAGGCTTGCTCAATTGCACAGGAGCTACAGAGCAAAACCTCTATTTTCTCCATTGACTGAGGCTCCTCCCTTGGGGAGGAAGGGGGGAGGAATAGATTGCTTTGCCAGGCTCCCTCAATTCCACAGCAGAACAACTGAGCCAAGCCTCTCTTTCTTCTATTGGCTGAAGAAAGAGTCCCCCAGTCCCCTGGAGAAGGAAGGAAAGAGCCAGAGCTTCCTTTCCCCAGTTCCCTGGATTCCATCGGAGAAAAACAAAGAAAGAATCTTTAAGACTGATGAGTGCTAACATTTTAAGCATGTTTTAATTTTTTAAAAAATATATATTTGTGTTTGTATTCTTTATAAAATTTATATATCTGCTACCTAATCTTAAAATAGGTACATATATGGCCCGGCCCAATGAGGTCTCATTTACAACAGATCTGGCCGTCATAACAAATGAGTTTGAGACTCCTGAGCTAAATCATCTATATTATACAATTATCAATCAAATCATATTTTTATATAAAAAGCTAAAGGTAGTTACCTGTGCAAGCACCAGTCGTTTTCGACTATGGGTGACGTTGCTTTCACAACTTTTCACGGCAGACTTTTTATGGGGTGGTTTGCTATTGCCTTCTCCAGTCATCTGCACTTTCCCCCCAGCAAGCTGGGGACTCATTTTACCAACCTCGGAAGGATGGAAGGCTGAGTCAACCTTGAGCCAGCTACCTGAACTAGCTTCCACTGGGATCAAACTCAGGTCATGAGCAGAGGACTCCAACTGCAGTAATGCAGCTTTATCACTCTGCGCCATGGGGCTCTTGTCTTTATCTATATATAGAACTTCCTAAATACTCTTGATTTTTTTCACCTCTATTTAAACATCTTGTATGTTTTCCAACTATCTCCACATCTAATAATTTATTATTATAAACATATGTCGCCTGACTTTTTCTTGTTATCATTTGACTTCATCTTCAACAAATGTAGACAGGGGAGGTTTCGGGGCTAAACAAAGAACCACAACACTAGTTGCGTTATTCCAGCAATGGCTTGGTATTGTTCAAAGGGGGCTGGCACTTGTTTCCATGACAAAACCATGTTTTCTGAACCATGAGGCATTTCAGAAGTGACCTGTGATACATTACAGATGTCTACTCTTTTAAGAAAAATTATCTCCTGCACGTCACACCTCACCAGGACACAGCAGAAGTGGTTGCGGGGCAGTTTACATTAAATGGAAAGCAAAAGCTTCACAATCATGAGAGCCCTCCAGGATCTTGAAAACATGAAACAGGAAAACCTTGTAGAATTCCAAGGCATCTTTGAAAACTTACGCTTACAAGTCTTGATGTCACCCAGTATATTTATCGGTCATATCTGGTGACCTAGCTTTGTGTAAAATACAAGAATTATCTCTTTACATTTATGTTGCAGTATTTTGAGCCTGAAGCCGGGTTGATCATCCCTTGTGGTCCAGACATGAGATAAACAGTGCTGAAATGTGTCACAGGTAGGCAGTTCAATTATTCCATGGAAGTCGGATTTCTTCTAATGGGTCTCGACTAAATCAACCCCTTTACAGGAATGCACTAAAATGCAGGACAGGGGCTTCCCTGGACCCAAATGAAAGTTGGCGGTTCCACCCGATTCCCTGCTTAAGCGTATTAGTTACACACGTGTATCAGTAATCTGCCTTTTAACCAAGCGACTAATCAAGTCCATCGAAGTAAATATGCATCGTCCCAAAAGCTCAGCATGATACTACAGTGCAGCTATTTCCATGTTCTGGAAAGCAGATGTTCCTATTTCGACTTCTGGGGAAATGTTGGAGATGCCTTTAAAAATACAGTGACAGAGTTCACAGATGTGCACGAAGGGGTCTTCATAGTTTTGACACTCTCCCCAGGGCCTTTAGGAGTTCAGTCTCTAAAGGGGGAAGGAGAAAAATGCCTATTCCTGAATCTAGCTATGTAAATATGCACACATCAACATGAAAGTTAGAGGAGTGCTTCCTTTCACGGTTGCCACCAGTGGGAAATGGGAAATGGGATGAAAACAAAACATCCAGTATCATAATGCCCCTTATAAATTGATGGTGTGACCTCATTTGGAGTACTGTGTATAATTCTGGTCACCGCACTTCAAAAAAGATACTATAGCACTGGGAAAAGTGCAGTAAAGGACAACTAGAATGATTAAAGGGCTGGAACATTTTCCCAATGAAGAAATGTTATGCTTGGGGCTCTTTAGATTGGAGAAGCGTTGACTGAGGGGTGACATGATAGAGGTTTACAAGATTATAGATGGGATAGAGAAGGTAGAGAAAGAAGTAAACCGTTTTCCCACACAGCTTACCTCGGAGTGACGTCCCTCTTCACCATGCAGTGTCTGCTTGGATTTCCCACCATCTGCGCTGCAGCTTTTGCGTCACTAACGTAAACTGGGTTTTAGCAATTTACATTTGCGACGCAGAAGCCCCAGCACTTCCTGCTTCTGCGGAGCAGATGGTGGGAAATCCGAGCAGATGCTGCGCAGTGAAGAGGAATGTCACTCCAAAGTAAGCTGTGTGAGAAAACGGTTGTACTTTTCTCCCTTTCTCACAATACAAGAACTCGTGAACATTCAATGAAATTGCTGAGCAGTCAGGTTAGAACTGATAAAAGGAAGTACTTCTTCACCCAAAGGTGATTAACACATGGAATTCACTGCCACAGGAGGTGGCGGTGGCTACAAGCATGGACAGCTTCAAGAGGGGATTGGATAAGCATATGGAGCAGAGGTCCATCAGTGGCTATTAGCCACAGCGTATTGTTGGAATTCTCTGTCTGGGGCAGTGATGCTCTGTATTCTTGGTGCTTGGGGGAGGGCACAGTGGGAGGGCTTCTAGTGTCCTGGCCCCACTGGTGGACCTCCTGATGGCACCTGGGGTTTTTGGCCACTGTGTGACAGTGTTGGACTGGATGGCCGTTGGCCTAATCCAACATGGGTTCTCTTATGTTCTTATGAATGTAGCTTTTTCAGATATGGGTTGGGAACCCTCTGGAGATTTGGGGATGGAACCTGGGGAAGACAGGGGTAGAATGCCATAGAACACCCCTCAGTGGGGTAGAATGCCATAGAACAAACCTTCCAAAGCATCCATTTTCTCCAGGGAAACTGATTTCTGTAGCCTGGAGATGAACTGTAATTCCAGCAAATACCCAGATCCCATCTGGAGGCTGCCATCCCTATATCCTTACCATTCTCCCATCTATCCAGGTAGTGCAAGCATCAGGCATTCAGATAAGCTGGTGGTGCACTGGTAAATTATCTGTTACATTCTGTCTTGACAACAAAACCATGTGGGATGTGTCCATTTTTAGCAGCAGACCCCAACGGCCATGCCTTTTGATAGAGAACTAGAGGAAGAGCCTTCTCCATCACTGCTCCCCACTGGTAGAGCCTTGCGGGACCTTGCCCAGTTCCACAAGGCTTGCAAGACAATATTATTTCAGTTAGCTTTTAATTGAATGACAACCACCACCCTGATATTAGATCCAATTGGATGTCCAAGGACACTGAATGCCATTCTAAATCATACAGAATTAGCACCAAATTGTTTAAATTGTTTTAAATTGTTTATTTTAATGTTTAATTTAACTGTTTTTATCGTTATTCTATTGTTTGTGAGCTGTCCTGAGCCTGCTTTGGCAGGAAGGGTGGGATATAAATCAAATAAACTAAACTAAATTATATGTATACTGCCAATCAGAGACAACTTTGAGATTCAAAATATGGGAACGAGCCTACCTCACAGGGTATCTGTTGTGGGGAGGGGAAGGGAAAGGAGATTGTAAGCTGCTCTGAGACTCCTTCAGGTAGTGAACAGCAGGGTATATACTTCTTCCTCCTCCTCCTCCTCTCCTTTTGCTCTAGCACAAGGGTGGCCAAACTGTGGCTTGGGAGTCACATGTGGCTCTTTCACACACATTGTGTGGCTCTTGAAGCCTCCACCACCCCAACGGCTGACTTGGAGAAGACAGTTCTCTCTTTAAATCACTTCTTCAAGTCAAGCCAGCCAGTGGCTTGGAGAATACATTTTAAAAAAGTTGCTTTCTTTCCACCTCTCCTTCTCTTCTCCTTCCTCAATCTCTTTGCCTCCCTCTCTCCTTCCTTCCTTCCATCTTGTGGCTCTCAAACATCTGATGCTCATGTCTTGCGGCTCTCAAGCATCTGACATTTATTCTATGCGGCTCTTACATTAAGCAAGTTTGGCCACCACTGCTCTAGCAAAAGACAGAGGTCGCCATCTCACTTGAATCAGCAAACTATGGTAAGGGGAAAGGAAAGGGATGAGAGAGGGATTCATTCACACCCTGACAAACTATGATTTCATGTTATGTCTGGACCACGTCACTGTCTGAGGAAAATGGTCCATTCTCATTCCTCAGTTATATAAACACTGAAACCACCACAGCCTAAAGAAGTTGGCTTTCAATTGACACAGATCAGAATCGGCTTGCATCTGTTCCGTCAGGAGCGTGTGTCAGCTATGTGCATTGAAGCTTGTCTTTATTACCTGAAATGTTTATCTAATGCTAACTAACACCCTAGTACCTTGCCTCACTAACCCTGAAACTGTAACGAAATGTGAAAGATAGCTGGGAGAGACAGTCCAGGTGCCAAAGAGCTTTGAAGTGTAAAACATCTAGCTGGTTTTCAGGCCGGGCCGGCAAGGCCACAGCGGGGAGGAGAGACAGGCCAGGCCGGGGAGATAACAGATAAGGGAAATGCTCACTGTCAACGAGACAACCCAGCTTTTATTATGGGAAGCAATTTAAAACTCCTTGTTTTGATGTGTATCCATAAATGCTTACGCTTGAACCCTTTCCGTCATTAGTATCAATGACTGCGCTGCGCAACATTGTTGTAATCAATAAATGGAAACTTATTTTTAAACCGAAATAAGTCTATTCATTCTTGGAACTTCAATGCCCCTACGCTGACATTTTGATACTAATCCTACAAGGGGCTTATCGGACGTGAGTTACTTATTAGCGAATGGCTGAAGAGGTCCTCGACAACCGAGAGCCTTTTACATTCAAACAGACGCTGGAGACCCCGCCATGCTACATCACAGAGCGGAAGGTGAAGAAAGTGCTGATCCACCGCCTCGCCGACATAGGGGTTGAGGGGCTGGCCTTACAATGGCTTTCCTCCTTCCTCATGGGTCGGGGACAGAGGGTGGCGATTGGGGGTGAGTGATCCCAGAGGCGCACACTAGACTGTGGGGTGCCCCAGGGAGCAGTTCTCTCCCCGATGTTATTCAACATCTATATGCGCCCCCTTGCCCAGATTGCCTGGAGATTTGGGCTGGGTTGCCATCAATACGCAGATGACACCCAGCTCTATCTACTAATGGATGGCCGGCCCGCCTCCGCCCCGGGGAACCTGGACCGGGCTTTGCAGGCTGTTGCAACGTGGCTTAGACTGAGTGGGCTGAAGTTAAATCCAGCGAAGACAGAGGTTCTCCATGTGGGTCGTGGCACTCTGGGGAAGGAAATATCTCTCCTGGCCTTTGACGGGGCGCTGCTGAAGACGGCGCAGCGGGTAAAGAGCCTGGGCGTCTTACTGGAGCCTTCATTATCAATGGAGGCCCAGATAACAGCCACTGCCAAATCAGCATTCTTTCACCTGAGGCAGGCGAGGCAGTTGGCCCCTTTCCTAGAGCGTCAGGACCTAGCAATGGTGATCCACGCGACGGTCACCTCAAGACTGGACTACTGTAACGCTCTCTACATGGGGCTGCCTCTGTACCGGACCCGGGAGCTGCAGCTAGTGCAGAACGCGGCGGCCAGGCTGTTACTTGGTCTCCCACGATGGGAGCATATACGGCCGGGGCTGTGCGGACTGCACTGGCTGCCAATCGTATACCAGATCCAGTACAAAGTGCTGGTCATAACCTTTAAAGCCCTATATGGCCAAGGACTGACCTACCTGAGGGACCGTCTCTCCCCATATGAGCCCCAGAGAGCACTGAGGTCAGTGGGGAAAAGCAGACTGAATATCCCTGGGCCAAAAGAAGTCAAACTTCAAAGCACCCGCACTTGGGCCTTTTCCGTTGCAGCCCCACAACTCTGGAACAAACTCCCAGAGGAGGTGCGGGCCCTGCGGAACTTAGACCAGTTCCGCAGGGCCTGCAAGACCGCCCTCTTCAAACAGGCGTTCACCAATAACTGAATTAATGTTTACCGCCAGATTAATAACGGTTACCGCCAGTGTTGATTTAGGAATGTTTTAATTATTGATTGATTTTAATGTGAATTTTAATGTGAATTTAATGTTTTTAATACTGTATTGTTTACTTGAAATGCTGTTAGCCGCCCTGAGCTTGCTTCGGCGGGGGGGGGGGCAGGATATAAATAAAATTTTACATTACATTACATTACAAAGTGAGCAGCCACGAAGGCCTCCTGGAAACCCCGAACTTCTACTACCCTGATGAACGAGGCAGCGGCGAGGCATGCCAACCTCCTCCGCACCCCCAGGGAGACAGAGGACCGTGGGAGCCCGGATCGGCGGAGTGGCATGGCTGGAGAGGGGGGAGCCTGAGAGCACATGCTGCTGGGTGACCGCCGACCCGATTCGGAGGGCGAGGATGGGTGCGATTCGAGGGCCTCCTCCCCGAGGCGCAACCCTACCGAGGATCTGCGGAGAGAGATGGAGATCCTGGGGTGCGACCTGAGACAAGAAATGGAGGCAAACTTTTCCCTGATGCTGCGAGAGGTGCAGAAGCAAATCGAGCAGGCCCTGCCCCGAGCCCCAGGAGCAACTGGAGGGCTGTCGCCGCCGATCCTCGCGCAGCCGGTGCAACCGGGGGGCGCCGGGGGGGGGCGCGGCCTCGGCTGGGCCGGCTGCCCCAAAAGTGAAGACCTGGGAGCTGGACATCACTTTCGACAGCACCCCTGACAAAGTGGAGTACTTCGTCCTCCAAGCCACCAGCTACATGCATTACTGGGGGAACACCTTGCCGGATGAGCACAGCCGAGTGGCCTACCTGGGGTCGAGAATGATGGGGGACGCTCAGCTGTGGTACGTGAGCCTCCAAGAAATCCGTGGGCCAGCAGTGGCCACGGTCGCGGGTTTCCTGCAGGCCCTCCTATCCCAATTCGAGGACCTGCTGCGGGAGACCTGAGCCATTGCCACGATAGACGAGATTTGGCAAGGAAGCAGGTCGATCCGGGAGTATGCCCTGGAGTTTCACAACCACTGCCGAAAAATCCGAGGCTGGAGCGCGGCCATGAAAATTAGGGCCTTCAAGAAGGGGCTGAATGCCGGGATCCTGGATCGGGTCCTCCAGCAGGCGAGGCCAGCCGACCTAGTTGGATGGATCCAACTAGCCGGAGAGGTCGAAACTAACATGAAGGAAGTGGCCATCCAATGCCAGGGGCATCAGGGCAAGCCCAGCCGAGAGAGCCGATCAACCCCAAAGGCAGAGGCTAAGAAGACACCCGGGGGGGGGGAACCGCCAAACCCTTCCCCGGGCCCCGCAAGTGCTACCAGTGTGGGGACCCGAACCACTTGGCCGCCAACTGCCCGGAACGTACCCGAGCTACCACCCCAGCCGTGAAGGGGCCCACGGGCGGGGCAAAGAAGCCGACCAAACCGAAGGAGTCAAGCTGCAGCACCACCGCTCTGTTGATGGTGCTTGACGAGGATTCTATAATGTTGGAGGAGTTGGGGGAAGACCCATGAGAGCCGGAGCCGGCGGGAAACGGGGCCGACCTGCACTAGAGGGTGCCCAGAGGCAGGTCCCGGAGAAAGTGGCACCACTACGGGTGAGAATTTCAGGAGAACTAATGTTTGTCCCCTTGACTTTGCTAAATGTAAAACTGAAGAGGTTCGTGCACGCCCGAACCCTCATCGACTCAGGGTGTACCAGGGAGATTATAACCCCCCGATTTGTAGAAATGCTGGAGCTCATGACGGAGCTCCTGCCACGGCCCCTAAAGATTGAACAGATGGACGGGACTAGAATGAGGGGAAAACCCTGTACCGAGCAGACCCAAGAGGTCCCCATGGGCATAATAGACCATTGGGACCTGGAAGCATTCGTGATTGCCCAATTGTGCTCCTTCGATATAGTGTTAGGAGTGGGGTGGCTGGCTCGGCACCAGCCAAAAATAGATTGGGCGGAACACACGATAGACTTTATCGACTGACGGTGCACCTCGCACCTATGGAGAGAGGCGTGGGGTCCCAAACCGCCCCCCAAGAACGAGAGATTATGTGTAGCTATTGAGGAGGTTAAGTCTATCCCATGGGAATACTGGGACCTGAAAGGGGCTTTCAGAGAGATCGAGGCGGACGAGTTACCGCCGCACAGGAGCACGGACTGTGCCATAGAGCTGATCCTGGGCCAGACACTGCCCAAAGCCAAACTCTACTCCATGGGATGGGCCGAAAAGGAAGAACTGCGTAAATTCCTAAACAAAAACCTCCGGCGGGGTTTCATCCGGCCGGCCACGGCCCCCCATGCGGCGCCGGTACTCTTCTGGAAGAAAAAGGATGGGAGTCTGAGACTTTGTACTGATTTTCGCTGGATTAACGGGATTTCCATGTCCAACGCCTACCCCCACCCACTAATCAAGGACCTACTGAGTGAGGTCTCGAAGGGATCCATTTTCACTAAGCTAGACCTTCGAGACGCTTACTTCAGAGTAAGGATTAAGGAGGGGGACGAGTGGAAAACCGTGTTCAACACCCCGATGGGACAGTAATGCCGTTTGGACTTCAGGGGGCCGCAGGAGTGTTCATGAACTTTATTAATAATGTACTGAAAAAGTTTCTGTACCGGGGGGGGGGTGTACCTGGATGACATCATTATTTATTCAAAGGACCTCCCCTCTAGGGTGGCCAAACCATCCTGGTCACCCGGGAAAGTCCCGTTTCTGGCCGCAAATTCCCGCCTCCCGGGCTGGCTATACCGGGACCATTAGAGATCCCGGTTTAGCCAGCCAGAGGAGCCGGCGGGCTGCGTGCGCGGGCGGGGAAGGCGGCGAGTGAGGGAGGGAGCTTCCCTGCGCGTGCGCACGGCGATTGGCGGCGGTGTGGCGGGCTCTGCGCATGCGCGGGGCCAGGAGCGTGGGCGGCGTAGGGCCCTCCCTCACTCGCCGCCTTCCCCGCCCGCGCGCGCGGCCCGCCAGCTCCTCTTGCTGGCGTAGGGCCCCGGCGGCGGTGGCGGAGGGGGAGGCGGCGGAGAGGCCAGCGCTGGAGGCCCGTGGAGGGAGGAGGCGGCAGCGGTGGCTGGAGCGGGAGGCGGGCCGGCGGCGCCTGCGGCGGCGGCAGCGGCGTGGCGGGAGGCCCCGGGTCGGTGAGCTCGGCCGCCTCCTCCTCAGCCGCCACCAGCCCCGCCAGCAGCACCAGCTGCCACTGCGCCTCCTGGCCAGCCCACCCGCCCGCCCGGAGGGGAGGCCGCGCTCTGGGAGAAGGTAAGCTGGCAGGCAGGGAGGGGGCCAAAAGCGGGGGGGCGGCTGGCGGGAGGGGGCGGCCTTCCTTCCTTCCTTCCTTCCTTCCTTCCTTCCTTCCTTCCTTCCTTCCTTCCTTCCTTCCTCCCCCCTCCCTCCCTCCTTCCTTCCTTCCTCCTTCCTTCCTTCCTCCCTCCTTCCCTCCTTCCTTCCTTCCCTCCTTCCCTCCCTCCTTCCTTCCTCCCTTTCTTCCTTCCTCCCTCCCTCCTTCCCTCCTTCCTTCCTTCCCTCCCTCCTTCCTTCCCTCCCTCCCTCCTTCCTTCCTTCCCTCCTTCCCTCCTCCCTCCTTCCCTCCCTCCCTCCTTTCCTCTCTCCCTCCTTTCCTCCCTCCCTCCCTCCTTCCTTCCTTCTTTCCTTCCTTCCTTCCTTCCCTCCCTCCTTCCCTCCCTCCCTCCCTCCCTCCCTCCCTCCCTCCTTCCTTCCTTCCTTCCTTCCTTCCTTCCTTCCTTCCTTCCTTTCTTCCTTCCTTCCTTCCTTCCTTCCTTCCATGGCTCTCAAATATCCGATGTTCATGTCTTGCGGCTCTCAAACATCTGACCTTTATTCTGTGTTGCTCTTTTGTTAAGCAACTCTGGCCACCCCTGGAGTAGAAAATACTGACTTTGGTGGACCCAAGCACTGGTTCAGTGTAAGGGAGCTTTGTGTTTGTGTCTTCTGGTGCAATTTTGTTCTCAAATCCTGTATTTACTTCATCAGTATATGGGATAAGGCACTTTATCAACTGTGCTGCATAATGCAGCCTATTTATTTTGTCCTGTTTGCTCTGCGCCACCTTCATCACTTTTGGGGTGTGGATCCCCCAGTAGGGTGGGCTCCCGACTCCCTCAGCTGGCTGTTTCTGATAGCCCTGCGCCCCCTCTGTCAGCTTGTGTTCAAATTGATATTAACCAGAATGCCTAAATTGTTGTATTGCTTACTAACCCTGTGACCTGTAACTATAATTTAGCTGTGAGAGCAGGAGAAGTGGGGGGGAAGAGGAGCTTGGCGCCAAGAGCTGTAAAGATGTTTGAAGTGCAAACTATGTGGCCATCTCTCAGCCGATGTAAGGCCGCCTGTGGGGGAGAGAGAACGGACGCGGCTAGCTATGCAAGATATCAGGGTGTGAACCTCGCACCTCTTAGAAGTAGAATGCAACAGTATTGTAAGAATGATTTAAACCCCCTAGCTTTGATCCTGGGCCATAAAGGCCAAGCTAGTTTGTGTGTACCTTATCACTTTCAAAGAACTCTCGTAGCAGTAACATGTATGTATCCAATAAATGAAACTTATTTTCAAATGGAAAGAGTCTGTCCATTGTTGGAGCGTCCATGAACCCTACGCTGACATTTTGAAAGTGATCCCTATTTAACGGGACTTATCGGTGAGGGTTACTTCTGGCGGATGGCCGAAGCACCGGACGACCGAGAGCCCTGCATACCCGGCCTGCCTGGGTCACCGGCGTGGTACATCACCGAAAAGAGGAGACCTCAGAGAGTGAGCAGCCAAACTCTCTTCCTCACCTCGAAGGCGGGCCCCGGGCCTCCACCAAGCTGATGGGCGAGACGGCGCAAAGGCATGCGAATATCCTCCGCAACCCCGGAGGACCGGGGGACCCGGAAGGCGGCGGCAACCCGGGCGAGCCGGAGAAAGGCAAGAGGGGAGTACCCAATGACACCGGAGCCGGCGGAGGCGGCGGCGGCGACAATGGGGAAGACTCCCAGGGTGAGGGCGATTCGCCAGCGTCCTCCCCGAAAACCGACCCCCTGGAAGAAATCAGGCGGGGGATGGAGATTCTAGGGTGTGATCTTCGCCAAGAGATGCACAGCAACATGAATCTAACCCTGAACAAAGTGGCGAAGCAAGTGGATCGGGTCCTGGCGACAATGGAGAGGAAACTGGCCGCACCCCCTGCGGGGATGCTGCCGAGAAGCCCGACCCCGCCGCTCCCCATCCATCCAGCACCGGCCCCAGGGCCGACGGGGCCACCACCCGGGCCCCCAGGGCCTCCACCCCCGGGATCAAAAGTCAAAACCCGGGAGCTACAAGCTACCTTTGACGGGAGCACAGATAAGGTGGAATACTTCGTGATCGAAGCCAACAGCTACATGCGCTACTGGGGAACGTCCTTCCCCGACGAGCATAGCCGAGTGGCGTACCTCGGTTCCCGGCTGGAGGGCGAGGCGCAGATGTGGTACGTAACCCTGTTCGAGACCCGGGGCCCAGAGGTAACTACGGTGGCCGGATTCCTACAGGCGCTGTTATCCCAGTTCGAAGACCCCCTGCGGGAGACCCTGGCCATCGCCGTGATCGAAGGGCTCCGCCAGGGGAGCAAATCCATCCGAGAATACTCCCTGGAGTTCAGGAACCACAGCCGCAAAATCAAAGGCTGGAGCGAGACGATGAAAATCAGGGCGTATCGAAAGGGGCTGAACCCCGGGATCCTCGACCGGGCCCTGCAGCAGGTCCGGCCGGACACCCTGGTCGAGTGGATCCAACTGGCAGGAGAGATCGAAACCAACATGAAAGAGGTGGCGATCCAGCGCCAAGAACTACAGGGGAAGCCCAGCCGAGAGACCAAGAGTGCAGCCAAGCCGGAGGCGAAGAAGACGGGGGGAGCAACCCCAAAGCCCCCCTCTGGGGCGCGGAAGTGCTACCAATGCGGGGACCCCAACCACCTGGCCTCTACCTGCCCGGAGAGGGCCCGGGCCCCCGCGCCCACTGCGAAGGGTCCCCCGCCCAAAACCCAGCGAGCAGGGAAACCGAAAGAGTCGGGTCGAAGCAGCACCGCGCTGTCGGCGGTGCTAGACGAGCATAATACAACACTGGAGGAGCTCGGGGAGGAGGCTTGGGACCTGGAGGCGGCGGGAAACAAGACCGACCTGCGCTAGACGGTGCCTCGCGGCAGGTCCAAAAGAAGCCGGCACCACTGAGGGTGAGAGTAGCAGGGGAACTAATGTATATCCCATTGACTTTGTTGAACGTTGGGGAAAAAAGGTTTATCCACGCCCGGGGCTTAATAGACTCGGGGTGCACGTGGGAACTAATCACCCCACGGCTGGTGGACCTAATGGGGATAGGGCAGGAGAAACTGCCCCGGCCCCTTGAGTTCGAACAGATGGATGGAACTAGGCTGAGGGGAGAACCTTGCACGGAGCAGTCCCGGGAGATACTAATGGGGGTGGAGGACCACTGGGACATGGAAGTATTTGTAATAGCCCCCTCCTGCTCCTTCGACATAGTGTTAGGGGTGCGCTGGCTGACTCGACACCAACCCGATATCCAGTGGGGCGAGCACACCATAGACTTTACAGATCGGAGGTGCGTCACTCACCTCTGGGAGGAGATCTGGGGCCCCCGACCTCCCCCCAAGAATGAGAAACTTTGTGTGACAATAGAGGAGGTGAAAACCGTCCCTAGGGAGTACCGAGACCTGAAGGGGGTGTTCAGCAAACGGGAGGCGGACGAGTTGCCCCCCCATCGGGCCACGGACTGTGCAATAGAGCTCCTGCCCGACCAGCCACTGCCAAAAGCCAAACTGTACTCGATGGGGTGGGCGGAAAAGGCTGAATTGAGAAAATTTCTGGACAAAAACCTCCAACGGGGGTTTATCCGACCCGCGACGGCCCCCCACGCCGCCCCGGTACTGTTTCGAAAGAAAAAGGATGGAAGTCTTAGACTTTGCACAGATTTTCGCAGGATAAATGTAAAACTGAAGAGGTTCGTGCACGCCCGAACCCTCATCGACTCAGGGTGTACCAGGGAGATTATAACCCCCCGATTTGTAGAAATGCTGGAGCTCATGACGGAGCTCCTGCCACGGCCCCTAAAGATTGAACAGATGGACGGGACTAGAATGAGGGGAAAACCCTGTACCGAGCAGACCCAAGAGGTCCCCATGGGCATAATAGACCATTGGGACCTGGAAGCATTCGTGATTGCCCAATTGTGCTCCTTCGATATAGTGTTAGGAGTGGGGTGGCTGGCTCGGCACCAGCCAAAAATAGATTGGGCGGAACACACGATAGACTTTATCGACTGACGGTGCACCTCGCACCTATGGAGAGAGGCGTGGGGTCCCAAACCGCCCCCCAAGAACGAGAGATTATGTGTAGCTATTGAGGAGGTTAAGTCTATCCCATGGGAATACTGGGACCTGAAAGGGGCTTTCAGAGAGATCGAGGTGGACGAGTTACCGCCGCACAGGAGCACGGACTGTGCCATAGAGCTGATCCTGGGCCAGACACTGCCCAAAGCCAAACTCTACTCCATGGGATGGGCCGAAAAGGAAGAACTGCGTAAATTCCTAAACAAAAACCTCCGGCGGGGTTTCATCCGGCCGGCCACGGCCCCCCATGCGGCGCCGGTACTCTTCTGGAAGAAAAAGGATGGGAGTCTGAGACTTTGTACTGATTTTCGCTGGATTAACGGGATTTCCATGTCCAACGCCTACCCCCACCCACTAATCAAGGACCTACTGAGTGAGGTCTCGAAGGGATCCATTTTCACTAAGCTAGACCTTCGAGACGCTTACTTCAGAGTAAGGATTAAGGAGGGGGACGAGTGGAAAACCGTGTTCAACACCCCGATGGGACAGTAATGCCGTTTGGACTTCAGGGGGCCGCAGGAGTGTTCATGAACTTTATTAATAATGTACTGAAAAAGTTTCTGTACCGGGGGGGGGTGTACCTGGATGACATCATTATTTATTCAAAGGACCTCCCCTCTAGGGTGGCCAAACCATCCTGGTCACCCGGGAAAGTCCCGTTTCTGGCCGCAAATTCCCGCCTCCCGGGCTGGCTATACCGGGACCATTAGAGATCCCGGTTTAGCCAGCCAGAGGAGCCGGCGGGCTGCGTGCGCGGGCGGGGAAGGCGGCGAGTGAGGGAGGGAGCTTCCCTGCGCGTGCGCACGGCGATTGGCGGCGGTGTGGCGGGCTCTGCGCATGCGCGGGGCCAGGAGCGTGGGCGGCGTAGGGCCCTCCCTCACTCGCCGCCTTCCCCGCCCGCGCGCGCGGCCCGCCAGCTCCTCTTGCTGGCGTAGGGCCCCGGCGGCGGTGGCGGAGGGGGAGGCGGCGGAGAGGCCGGCGCTGGAGGCCCGTGGAGGGAGGAGGCGGCAGCGGTGGCTGGAGCGGGAGGCGGGCCGGCGGCGCCTGCGGCGGCGGCAGCGGCGTGGCGGGAGGCCCCGGGTCGGTGAGCTCGGCCGCCTCCTCCTCAGCCGCCACCAGCCCCGCCAGCAGCACCAGCTGCCACTGCGCCTCCTGGCCAGCCCACCCGCCCGCCCGGAGGGGAGGCCGCGCTCTGGGAGAAGGTAAGCTGGCAGGCAGGGAGGGGGCCAAAAGCGGGGGGGCGGCTGGCGGGAGGGGGCGGCCTTCCTTCCTTCCTTCCTTCCTTCCTTCCTTCCTCCCCCCTCCCTCCCTCCTTCCTTCCTTCCTTCCTCCTTCCTTCCTTCCTCCCTCCTTCCCTCCTTCCTTCCTTCCCTCCTTCCCTCCCTCCTTCCTTCCTCCCTTTCTTCCTTCCTCCCTCCCTCCTTCCCTCCTTCCTTCCTTCCCTCCCTCCTTCCTTCCCTCCCTCCCTCCTTCCTTCCTTCCCTCCTTCCCTCCCTCCCTCCTTTCCTCTCTCCCTCCTTTCCTCCCTCCCTCCCTCCCTCCCTCCCTCCCTCCCTCCTTCCTTCCTTCCTTCCTTCCTTCCTTCCTTCCTTCCTTCCTTCCTTCCTTCCTTTCTTCCTTCCTTCCTTCCTTCCTTCCTTCCTTCCTTCCTTCCTTCCTTCCTTCCTTCCTTCCTTCCTTCCTTCCTTCCTTCCATGGCTCTCAAATATCCGATGTTCATGTCTTGCGGCTCTCAAACATCTGACCTTTATTCTGTGTTGCTCTTTTGTTAAGCAACTCTGGCCACCCCTGGAGTAGAAAATACTGACTTTGGTGGACCCAAGCACTGGTTCAGTGTAAGGGAGCTTTGTGTTTGTGTCTTCTGGTGCAATTTTGTTCTCAAATCCTGTATTTACTTCATCAGTATATGGGATAAGGCACTTTATCAACTGTGCTGCATAATGCAGCCTATTTATTTTGTCCTGTTTGCTCTGCGCCACCTTCATCACTTTTGGGGTGTGGATCCCCCAGTAGGGTGGGCTCCCGACTCCCTCAGCTGGCTGTTTCTGATAGCCCTGCGCCCCCTCTGTCAGCTTGTGTTCAAATTGATATTAACCAGAATGCCTAAATTGTTGTATTGCTTACTAACCCTGTGACCTGTAACTATAATTTAGCTGTGAGAGCAGGAGAAGTGGGGGGGAAGAGGAGCTTGGCGCCAAGAGCTGTAAAGATGTTTGAAGTGCAAACTATGTGGCCATCTCTCAGCCGATGTAAGGCCGCCTGTGGGGGAGAGAGAACGGACGCGGCTAGCTATGCAAGATATCAGGGTGTGAACCTCGCACCTCTTAGAAGTAGAATGCAACAGTATTGTAAGAATGATTTAAACCCCCTAGCTTTGATCCTGGGCCATAAAGGCCAAGCTAGTTTGTGTGTACCTTATCACTTTCAAAGAACTCTCGTAGCAGTAACATGTATGTATCCAATAAATGAAACTTATTTTCAAATGGAAAGAGTCTGTCCATTGTTGGAGCGTCCATGAACCCTACGCTGACATTTTGAAAGTGATCCCTATTTAACGGGACTTATCGGTGAGGGTTACTTCTGGCGGATGGCCGAAGCACCGGACGACCGAGAGCCCTGCATACCCGGCCTGCCTGGGTCACCGGCGTGGTACATCACCGAAAAGAGGAGACCTCAGAGAGTGAGCAGCCAAACTCTCTTCCTCACCTCGAAGGCGGGCCCCGGGCCTCCACCAAGCTGATGGGCGAGACGGCGCAAAGGCATGCGAATATCCTCCGCAACCCCGGAGGACCGGGGGACCCGGAAGGCGGCGGCAACCCGGGCGAGCCGGAGAAAGGCAAGAGGGGAGTACCCAATGACACCGGAGCCGGCGGAGGCGGCGGCGGCGACAATGGGGAAGACTCCCAGGGTGAGGGCGATTCGCCAGCGTCCTCCCCGAAAACCGACCCCCTGGAAGAAATCAGGCGGGGGATGGAGATTCTAGGGTGTGATCTTCGCCAAGAGATGCACAGCAACATGAATCTAACCCTGAACAAAGTGGCGAAGCAAGTGGATCGGGTCCTGGCGACAATGGAGAGGAAACTGGCCGCACCCCCTGCGGGGATGCTGCCGAGAAGCCCGACCCCGCCGCTCCCCATCCATCCAGCACCGGCCCCAGGGCCGACGGGGCCACCACCCGGGCCCCCAGGGCCTCCACCCCCGGGATCAAAAGTCAAAACCCGGGAGCTACAAGCTACCTTTGACGGGAGCACAGATAAGGTGGAATACTTCGTGATCGAAGCCAACAGCTACATGCGCTACTGGGGAACGTCCTTCCCCGACGAGCATAGCCGAGTGGCGTACCTCGGTTCCCGGCTGGAGGGCGAGGCGCAGATGTGGTACGTAACCCTGTTCGAGACCCGGGGCCCAGAGGTAACTACGGTGGCCGGATTCCTACAGGCGCTGTTATCCCAGTTCGAAGACCCCCTGCGGGAGACCCTGGCCATCGCCGTGATCGAAGGGCTCCGCCAGGGGAGCAAATCCATCCGAGAATACTCCCTGGAGTTCAGGAACCACAGCCGCAAAATCAAAGGCTGGAGCGAGACGATGAAAATCAGGGCGTATCGAAAGGGGCTGAACCCCGGGATCCTCGACCGGGCCCTGCAGCAGGTCCGGCCGGACACCCTGGTCGAGTGGATCCAACTGGCAGGAGAGATCGAAACCAACATGAAAGAGGTGGCGATCCAGCGCCAAGAACTACAGGGGAAGCCCAGCCGAGAGACCAAGAGTGCAGCCAAGCCGGAGGCGAAGAAGACGGGGGGAGCAACCCCAAAGCCCCCCTCTGGGGCGCGGAAGTGCTACCAATGCGGGGACCCCAACCACCTGGCCTCTACCTGCCCGGAGAGGGCCCGGGCCCCCGCGCCCACTGCGAAGGGTCCCCCGCCCAAAACCCAGCGAGCAGGGAAACCGAAAGAGTCGGGTCGAAGCAGCACCGCGCTGTCGGCGGTGCTAGACGAGCATAATACAACACTGGAGGAGCTCGGGGAGGAGGCTTGGGACCTGGAGGCGGCGGGAAACAAGACCGACCTGCGCTAGACGGTGCCCCGCGGCAGGTCCAAAAGAAGCCGGCACCACTGAGGGTGAGAGTAGCAGGGGAACTAATGTATATCCCATTGACTTTGTTGAACGTTGGGGAAAAAAGGTTTATCCACGCCCGGGGCTTAATAGACTCGGGGTGCACGTGGGAACTAATCACCCCACGGCTGGTGGACCTAATGGGGATAGGGCAGGAGAAACTGCCCCGGCCCCTTGAGTTCGAACAGATGGATGGAACTAGGCTGAGGGGAGAACCTTGCACGGAGCAGTCCCGGGAGATACTAATGGGGGTGGAGGACCACTGGGACATGGAAGTATTTGTAATAGCCCCCTCCTGCTCCTTCGACATAGTGTTAGGGGTGCGCTGGCTGACTCGACACCAACCCGATATCCAGTGGGGCGAGCACACCATAGACTTTACAGATCGGAGGTGCGTCACTCACCTCTGGGAGGAGATCTGGGGCCCCCGACCTCCCCCCAAGAATGAGAAACTTTGTGTGACAATAGAGGAGGTGAAAACCGTCCCTAGGGAGTACCGAGACCTGAAGGGGGTGTTCAGCAAACGGGAGGCGGACGAGTTGCCCCCCCATCGGGCCACGGACTGTGCAATAGAGCTCCTGCCCGACCAGCCACTGCCAAAAGCCAAACTGTACTCGATGGGGTGGGCGGAAAAGGCTGAATTGAGAAAATTTCTGGACAAAAACCTCCAACGGGGGTTTATCCGACCCGCGACGGCCCCCCACGCCGCCCCGGTACTGTTTCGAAAGAAAAAGGATGGAAGTCTTAGACTTTGCACAGATTTTCGCAGGATAAATGGGATTTCCATGTCAAACGCCTACCCCATCCCCCTAATCAAAGACTTGCTAAGCGCAGTATCGGAGGGGTCCATTTTTACCAAACTGGACCTGCGCGATGCCTATTTCCTAGTCAGGATAAGAGAAGGGGACGAGTGGAAAACAGCATTCAACACTCCTTTGGGGCAGTTTGAGTATCTAGTGATGCCGTTTGGCCTTCAAGGGGCCCCGGGAGTGTTCATGAACTTTATCAATGAGGTCCTTCGGAAATTTTTGTATAAGGGGGTGGTGGTTTACCTGGATGACATCATTATTTATTCGAAGGACCTACCCTCCCACGTGAAACTGGTCCGAGAGGTGCTGAGCACCCTACTTCAAAACAAACTGTATGCCAAACTCTCAAAATGTGAGTTTCACAAAGAGGAACTTGACTACCTAGGGTTCTGAGTCTCGGGGAAGGGGTTGGCCATGGATCCGGCTAAGGTCCAGGCAGTGTTAGAGTGGGAACCCCCGAGGACACGTAGACAGCTCCAATCTTTCATCGGATTCTCCAATTTTTATAGATCCTTCATACAGGGATTTGCTAAGGTGGCCCTTCCCCTCACCGACCTGCTGCAGACGAAAGGGAAGGGTCCAGAGGCAAAAAAGCCAAACGCTAAACTTAATTGGACCAGCCAGTGTCAAGAGGCGTTTGACAAACTAAAGCGCCTCTTCACAAGCGAAGGGTCCAGAGGCAAAAAAGCCAAACGCTAAACTTAATTGGACCAGCCAGTGTCAAGAGGCGTTTGACAAACTAAAGCGCCTCTTCACAAGCGAACCCGTGTTAGTGCACCCTAACAAACTCAAACCCTTTGTGGTGCAATGTGACGCTTCCGACACGGCCGTCGGAGCCATACTCATGCAGAGAGACGAGGAGGGGCACCTAAGACCATGCGCCTACATCTCACGGAAATTCTCCGGCGAACAGAGAAATTGGTCGGTCTGGGACAAGGAAGCCTACGTCGTCACGTTTGCACTAAAAACATGGCGCTCCTGGTTAGAGGGAGCCCGAGTCCCATTCGAGATCTGGACAGACCACAAGAACCTAGAAGCCCTAACCGGGCGGCGGAAACTGACAGGGAAGCAAATCCAATGGGCTGGGTTCTTCGCCAAATTTGATTTCACCCTCCGCCATATCCCCGGAGCCAAAAACTTTTTGGCTGATGCTCTGTCCCGGCAACCCCAACACGAAAGTGAGAAGGAGGAGGTTATAGACTCACTGATCTCCCCGCAGGCAGTGGCGGGGGCAGTGCAGACTCGATGGAAGTCAAAAACCCCAGCTGCGGGTCCGTGGGGGGGGAAGCAGGCTGATTACCGAGACTGAAGCGGAGGGGGAAGGGCGACCAGAGGGACTGACCAAGGGAGAAGGGGGGTTCTGGTACCACGAGGGGAAACTCTATGTCCCCGAATCCCTCCGGGCGGAAGCACTACATCACTGCCACACCAACAGACTGGCTGGACACTTTGGCTACGTAAAAACTTTGCACATGGCCCACAGACAGTTCTGGTGGCCACAAATGAAGAGAGACATTTCCCATTTTGTGCAAACATGCCCAACTTGCCTCATGGCAAAGCGAAGGGGGGGGGAAGGTTCCGGGATTACTGCAACCCCTCCCCACCGCGACACGGCCGTGGTCGGTCATCTCCATGGACTTTATAGTGGAACTACCCCCGTCAAGGGGGAGAACCATAATTTGGGTGGTGGTTGACACATTCTCCAAACAGGCTCACTTCATCCCCTGCCGAAAGCTCCCCACCGCAAAAGAGCTAGCCCATCTATTTTTCGTTCACGTGGCCCGCCTACACTCGATCCCTGACAAAGTCATTAGTGACCGCGGGCCACAGTTCGTTGCCAACTTCTGGCAGGAGTTTTGTAAACTAATGGGCATGGAGCAGGGCTTGAGCTCAGCGTATCACCCCCAGACAGACGGCCAGAGCGAGAGGGTTAATGGGCTCTTGGAATAATATTTAAGGTGCTATGTAAATTTCCAACAAAGCAACTGGGTGGATTTGCTTCCTTTTGTGGAGTACAGTTACAACAACAGTCTCCATGCCTCCATCAAGGTTTCCCCTTTTCAAGCGGTCAACGAGTACGAGGGGAAGCCCCTACCTACCCTACCAGGGGGCAGTGAACCCTCACTCTCCCCCGAGTGCCATCAATGGTGGAAAACATTAGAAAACTCTTGGAAGAGTATACAGGAGAACCTAGAAGCGGCAAAGAGAGACTACAAAACCCAATTCGATAAAAAACACAGCCCGGGGTGGGACTTTAAGGTAGGGGAGACGGTCTTCCTGTCCACAAAAAACTTACCGCTCCCCCAAACCTCCCGGAAATTGGCCTATAAGTTCCTGGGGGCATTTCGGATAAAACGAGTGATTAACAAGGTGACCGTGGAACTAGATTTGCCCAAGCTGTTTAGTAAGGTGCACCCTGTTTTTCATTGTAGTCTGATTCGTCGAGACCCGGGGGGTCGAAATGGCATCCTCGGCGCCCCGAACCGACCCCTGTCAAGGTGCGGGGCCAACAACACCACGAAGTGAAGGAGATTCTCGATGCCAGACTGCACCGGGGTGCGCTGCAGTATTTAGTGAGGTGGCGTTACTTTCCCCCTAGTTGTGATTAATGGGTGAAAGCCACGGATCTGAACGCCCCGCTGCTCCTTAAGCAATTTTACCTACTGCACCCAGACAAACCCCGAGCGCGAGCTTAGGGGGGCAGTATGTCAGCTTGTGTTCAAATTGATTTTAACCAGAATGCCTAAATTGTTGTATTGCTTACTAACCCTGTGACCTGTAACTATAATTTAGCTGTGAGAGCAGGAGAAGTGGGGGGGGGGGGGGAGAGGAGCTTGGCGCCAAGAGCTGTAAAGGTGTTTGAAGTGCAAACTATGTGGCCAGCTCTCAGCCGATGCAAGGCCGCCTGTGGGGGAGAGAGGACGGACGCGGCTAGCTATGCAAGATATCAGGGTGTGAACCTCGCACCTCTTAGAAGTAGAATGCAACGGTATTGTAAGAATGATTTAAACCCCCTAGCTTTGATCCTGGGCCATAAAGGCCAAGCTAGTTTGTGTGTACCTTATCACTTTCAAAGAACTCTCGTAGCAGTAACATGTATGTATCCAATAAATGAAACTTATTTTCAAATGAAAAGAGTCTGTCCATTGTTGGAGCGTCCATGAACCCTAAGCTGACACCCTCTTTCATTTGATATGTGTCCCGTGCGGGTGCCACCCTCCCGCCGGGAGATGCCGCAAAATGAGCCCCCTTGAGGCTTATGGCGGCAGGGCTCGGGGGAAGCGAGCTAGACTGCTGTTTTTTTGAGGGGTTATAGAGTGTTTCGAGCTCGTCCCTGTGGCATCGGTCCCATCGTTGTGGGACCCAGGGGGCCGGCGCAGCGGCCCGCTGAAGCAGCCTGTCGGTCACTTCCGGGTTCCTGTCCTGCATCTCGACCTGTGTTATTAGTGACAGGCTGCTTCGGCGGGCCGCTGCGCCAGCCCCCTGGGTCCCACAACGATGGGACCGATGCCACAGGGACGGGCTCGAAACACTCTATAACCCCTCAAAAGAACAGCAGTCTAGCTCGCTTCCCCCGAGCCCTGCCGGGGGATGTCACAGGAAGTGATGTCACTTCCTGTTTCTGGCGGTGGCATGACGTCACATTTCTTCCCCCCTCAAGGTGTCCCTGGCTGGCCTGCAGATATTATGGCCACCCTACTCCCCTCGAATGTGAAGTTGGTCTGGGAAGTCTTAGAAACTCTGTATAAAAATAAGCTGTATGCCAAATTGTCAAAATGCGAGTTTCACTACTTGGGGTTCAGGGTGTCCGGTCAGGGATTAGCTATGGACTCGGCAAAGATACAAGCCGTACTAGAATGGGAACCCCCGAGGACACGTAGACAGCTCCAATCGTTCCTCGGCTTCGCAAATTTCTACAGGGGGTTCATTCAGGGGTTCGCTAAGGTGGCCCTCCCTCTGACCGACCTTCTGCAAACTAAAGGGAAGGGGCCTGAAGCAAAAAAACCCGGGGCCAAGCTAATTTGGCCCAAACAATGCCAACAGGCGTTCGACACCCTTAAATGCCTGTTCACGAGCAAGCCGGTGCTAGAGCATCCGAACGAGCTCGAACCCTTCATGGTCCAGTGTGACGCCTCCGACACGGCCGTAGGGACAATATTAATGCAGAAAGATAGTGAAGGGCACTTGCGACCGTGCGCCTACATCTCCCGCAAGTTCTCGTACGAGCAGCGAAATTGGTCAGTGTGGGACAAAGAGGCCTACGCAGTCACATTCGGAATAAAAACCTGGCGATCATGGCTAGAAGGCGGCCGAGTCCCTTTTGAGATCTGGACGGACAACAAAAACTTGGAAGCTCTCACGGGGTGCCGAAAACTAACGGGGAAGCAGATCCGGTGGGCGGGATTTTTTGCTAAATTCAACTTTACGCTCTGGCACATCCCGGGGTCGAAAAACTTCTTAGCGGACGCTCTCTCGAGGCTTCCCCAACACGAGAGTGAGCGGGAAGAAGTCATAGACTCGTTAATTCCCCCCGAAGCCGTAGTGGGCGCAGTGCAAACCAGGTCGCAAAAGGCCAGCCCAGGAACAGGCCCTTGGGGGGAGGGGGCGGATAAGCTCAAAACCGAAGCTGAGGCTGAAGGAAAAAATCGCCCTGAGGGAATAGAGAAGGGGGAAGGAGGGTTCTGGTACCACGAGGGAAAACTTTACGTCCCAAAATCTCTACGGGCAGAGGTCCTGCAACACTGCCACACCAACAAACTGGCGGGGCACTTTGGCTATGTAAAAACCCTCCACCTAGTCCACCGGCAATTCTGGTGGCATCAAATGAAGAGGGACATAACGGAGTTTATCCAAACTTGCCCAACTTGCCTAATGGCGAAGTGGAGGGGGGGCAAAGTGCCGAGGTTGCTGCAACCCCTCCCTTCAGCGGAGCAACCGTGGTCGGTAGTATCAATGGACTTTATAGTGGCGCTACCACCATCTCATGGCCGAACAGTAATATTAGTGGTGGTGGACACTTTCTCGAAGCAAGCGCATTTTATTCCTTGCCGCAAACTCCCTACTGCAAAAGATCTGGCTCAGTTGTTCTTCCTCCACGTGGTCCGGGTTCACTCGTTCCCTGATAAGGTCATTAGTGACCACGGGCCACAGTTCGTTCCCAACTTCTGGCGGGAGTTTTGCAAGGACTCAGCTCAGCCTACCACCCGCAAACGGCCAGCGCGAGAGAGTTAATGCGCTTCTGGAGCAGTATCTGCGCTGTTACATAAACTTCCAACAGTCTAATTGGGTAGACTTACTGCCCTTCACAGAATATAGTTACAACAACAGCTTGCATAGCTCCATCAAGGTCTCCCCCTTCCAAGCAGTAAATGGCTACAAGGGCAAACCGTTCCCTTCTCTCCCAGGAGGGACGGACCCACCATTATCTCCTGAGTGTCAACAGTGGTGGGGAAATCTTGAGAAGTCCTGGAAAATGATACAGGACAACTTGGAGGAGGCAAAAAGGGACTACAAGGCTCAGTTCAATAAAAAGCATAGCCCAGGGTGGGATTTCAAAGTAGGGGAGACAGTATTCTTGTCCACCAAGAACCTCCCGCTACCTCAGACCTCCAGGAAACTAGCTTATCGCTTCTTGGGACCATTCCGAATAAAGAAGGTGATTAACAAGGTGACGGTCGAGCTAGACCTGCCCAAACTGTTCAGTAAAATATACCCTGTTTTCCATTGCAGTCTGATCCGTCGCGATCCGGGTGGGTCAAAATGGCATCTTCGGAGCCCCGAACCGGAACCTGTTCTGGTGAGGGGCCAGAAACATCACGAGGTAAAGGAGATCTTAGATTCTAGGCTGCAGCGAGGTGTCTTAAAGTACTTAATCCGCTGGCCCACTTCCCGCCTAGCTGCGATGAGTGGGTAAAATCCTCCGACCTAAACGCCCCTCAACTGCTAAAGCAATTTTACCTACTGCACCCAGACAAACCCTGGGCAAGAGCTTAGGGGGGGCAGTATATCAGCTATGTGCATTGAAGCTTGTCTTTATTACCTGAAATGTTTATCTAATGCTACCTAACACCCTAGTACCTTGCCTCACTAACCCTGAAACTGTAACGAAATGTGAAAGATAGCTGGGAGAGACAGTCCAGGTGCCAAAAAGCTTTGAAGTGTAAAACATCTAGCTGGTTCTCAGGCCGGGCCGGCAAGGCCACAGCGGGGAGGAGAGACAGGCCAGGCCAGGGAGATAACAGATAAGGGAAATGCTCACTGTCAACGAGACAACCCAGCTTTTATTATGGGAAGCAATTTAAAACTCCTTGCTTTGATGTGTATCCATAAATGCTTACGCTTGAACCCTTTCTGTCATTAGTATCAATGACTCTGCGCAGTGCAACATTGTTGTAATCAATAAATGGAGACTTATTTTTAAACTGAAATAAGTCTATTCATTCTTGGAACTTCAATGCCCCTACGCTGACAGCGTGAGTCCAGGAGTACCTTAAAGGCCAATAAAATTCGTGGCAGGAGATGAGCCTTCATGAGTCACCGCTCCCTTCTGATGTGATTCACGAAAGCTTGTACTCTGCCACAAATTTTGTTACTGAAGGAAACAAGCCTCTAATATTATTAAGGGGGAAATAGGCACACATTTTCTATTGCTGCAGGCAGACTAACGCACGGCTAGCCACCTCCAACTGTTCAATCGACTAAAACTTCCTACAAATGAAACCAGCGGCCCCACCAATGGCTCATTGCTGAGAACCACGATTTGCAAGGTAGAAGCGTTAAACACTGAAGCAAAAAATAGCTTCCTACAAGCCACAAAAAAACCTGGACCGATTTCCCACTAGCTTTATGCCAGTCTCACGCTCCTCTTCTCCATGGGGGTTCCATCGGATTTCATACTATCTTCCCTGGGGCTACCACTAGCTTTGCCTTTTTTGCGTGGCAAACAGAAGGATTTTTACAGACTCCTGTTTGCTGCATTAAAGAGACGGAGCGAGTTACAGCCTTAGGGCAGCTTGTGCAAAATCCGATGGAAGCCCTGTGAGGAGAGGAGAGTGAGAGCGAGGTAAGGCTAGTGGGAAATTGGTTCAGAGAAGGCTGCTCTTTGCAGGATTGGGCCTTGCAATCCATTCCTGCTGGAAAAGGGCAGCTCTTAGGGATGAATGATGATTTTTGTAGCAGGAACTACTTTGTATATTAGGCCACACAGCCCTGATGAAGCCAATCCTCCTGGAGCTTACAAAAGGCCCTGTGCTAAGAGCTCTGAAAGCTCTTGGTGGATTGACCACATCAAGGGTGTGTGGCATAATATGCAAAGGAGTTCCTGCTACAAAACAAGCCCTAGACTCTGAAGAGTTAAGTTCAGGGTGGAATTCTAGCAGGCGCTCCTTTGCATATTAGGTCACACACCCCTGATGAAGCCAATCCTCCAAGAGTTTACAAAAAAGAGCCTTGTAAGCTCTTGGAGGATTGGCTACATCTAGGGCTGCCAACCCCTCGGTCCAGGTGGGGAATCTGGGCTGGCGGGGGGAACCTCTTTCTGCGTCGCTGGTGTGATGACATCACCCGGAAGTGACATCATCAAAATGGTGGTGCTCGTGTGGGGCCACTCTAGGCATTTCCCAGATGCTCTAGACATTTGGGAGGTAAAATTCTATGGTAACATAGGTACCAAAGAGTTTTAACCTCTCAAATGGCTAGAGTGTCTGGGAAAACCATAAAGTTTTCCTGGAAATGTCTAGAGTGGCCCTGCACGGGGTGCCACCATTTTGATGACATCACTTCTGGGTGACATCATTTTGTCATGCGGCGCATGCACAAGGGTCCCCCGCTGGGGGATGAAGAGGACTTGGCAACCCTAGCTACATCGGGGTGGGGGCCTAATATGCAAAAGAGCTCCTGCTAGAATTCCACCCCCGATTACAGCTCATCTCCAGACTACAGAGGTCCCCTGGAGAAAATGAATGCTTTGGAGAGCGGACTGTAGTGTTACCACTCCCCCAGGTGGGAGCAGGGATCCCCCACTTTCACCAGCTCCAGCAGGAAGAAATTCCCCCCACCTCAAACAGCAACGTTGTGCGTGACACACTTACATCACCCAGATGTGGCATGGGTCCATCGGTGATGTTGGGGTTTTGGGACAAAACTCTATGGTTGAGGATGATTTTACTGTAGAGTTTTGCCCGAAACCCAAAGTGTCACTCATGATATCACCATTGTGCTTACATCACGTCCGGGTGACATATGACATTCTGCAACCACCCAGAACACATCCGCCCCCATCGACGCAGTGATTGGAACTGGCAACCCTAGTGGGGCATTGTGTCCCACTGAGGTCCCCACCTCCCCAGCCTTCACTCTCAAATCTCCATGAGTTTCCCGAACTGGAGCTGGCATCCCTACTGCCCTGACCCCGGCCAGTGTCAGGGAAGACCTGACAACCCTGAAGATAGCTGTCTCTCCCTCCCAGACACGTCAAAGACAGTCCAAGGTGCTCAGCTTCAGTTCACAGAACTAGAGGCTAAATCCCTTCCCTTTTGTTCTGCCGTTGCTGTTTCCCGTCAGCCAGTGCTGTGCAAGCAGGGCTTTTTCTGCAGTAGGAACGCACAAGAACTCAGTTCTGGCTGGTCTGGCACCAGGGGGTGTGGCCTAATATGCAAATGAATTCCTGCTGGTTTCTTTCTACCAGAAAAGCCCTGTGTGTGAAACAATGAACAATGAACCCCATATGAACCCCAGAGAGCACTGAGGTCAGCCGGGAAAAACTTGCTGACTATCCCTGGACCGAGAGAGGTGAAGTTGCAAAGCACCCGTAACCGGGCCTTCTCCTCTATAGCCCCGAGCCTATGGAACCAACTTCCAGAGGAAATGCGGGCCCTGCGGGACCTAGAACAGTTCCGCAGGGCCTGCAAGACCTTCCTCTTCAGACTGGCTTTCGCTGATGAAAATGGAAATTGCGAAGGAAACCGCCATCAGAAAAAGTAAACATAGCATTAGCACTTTTAAAAATTAATCAATTTAATTTTAAAACTTAACCAGATTTTAATTAAATGCTTATAATGTTTAATGTAATTTTATTCATTTGTATAATTTAACCCTGAACTATGTTGTTAGCCGCCCTGAGCCTGCTCCGGCGGGGAGGGCGGGATACAAATAAAATTTGTTGTTGTTGTTGTTATGTCAGGGGTGTGGCCTAATATGCAAATGAGTTTCTCCTGGGCTTTTTCTACCAAAAAAGAGAGCTCTATTGGCAAGTATCTCCACGATCACATTTACTTACATGCATTTACACACCCAGCAAGTAAGTCTTATTGTTTGTTTGTTTATCTGCTGGGTTTATATCCCACCCTTTTCCAAGTGGGCTCAGGGTGGATTACAGCATAATAAAACCAGTTAAAATACAGCAATAAATTAATAAAATGCAATTAAAGAGAGCCAGTTTGGCATAGCAGTTAAACGCAAGGACCATTATCTGGGAGAGCCGAGTTTGATTCCCCACTCCTCCATTTACAGCTGCTGGAATGGCCTTGGGTCAGCCATAGCACTCGCAGGAGTTGTCTTTGAAAGAGTGGCTGCTGTTAGAGTCCTCTCAGCCCCACCCACCTCACAGGGTGTCTGTTGTGGGGGAGGAAGATAAAGGAGATTGTGAGCCATTGTCAAGCATTGACATTTCCCAATAATCAGTCTTTTGTTGTTGAATCAAAAGTTGCTTTATGTAAGAAACTCAGAAGCTTTACCAAGGACTCATGCCTCGAAGTAATGACATACACAGAGTTACACAGTTGCTTTATAGGATAACTTCAAAGGGTTGAAGTTGCAGCTTGAGTCACGGGTTCAAAGGTTACTACATACTAAGGAATTTAGGCTATTAAAAACATCTCCCTTTCTCACACTTCTTTCAGCTCAGATAAGACTGTCTGTGTGAACCTGGGGGAGAGGAGGCATGAAAGTGGTAACAGCCAGGCTGTAGCATAAACATCCATGGGCCAGATGGATTTATTACTTGCCCAAAGGTTGTAAAGGAAAGGGGAGCAACAAATAATGGGTGACCTGTTCCTTCTCGAAGGAACCAATATGTTACAGACATATGCATGCTTGACATACTGCCCCCCCAAGCCCCTCTCTGGGGTTTTGTAGGATGTTTAGCATAGAATTGTTTAATCAGCTCTGGTACTCTTACATTTGAGATAATTACCCATTCGTCGTGGGCTACAGAAAAATGTTTTCTAATCAGAAAATATAATACACCCTGTTTCAGCCTAGCATCTAAAATCTCTTTTACTTCATGGTGATTCTGATCTCCCACCAGAATAGGCTCTGGAGCTTGGGATCAGGGATGCCAAGACGTGGCTCCAGGATCCCTCCGATGTAAACTGCAATGAAAGATGGGATGTATCTTCCTAAACAGTTTAGGTAATTCGAGTTCTACAGTCACTTTATTGATTACACGTTTAATACGAAACGGTCCCAAGAACATGTATGCCAGTTTTTTAGAAGGTTGTGGTAGAAGCAAGTTCTTGGTTGACAGGAACAAGTGGGCGAATGATGCTTATTGTAATGTTTTTTGTAAGTCTCTTTGGCTAATTCCAAATTTTCTTGGCTATTAGTCCATGCCTTTCCCAGCTTTCCCCACCATTGTTCAAAAGTTGAGGGTACTTCTGGCACCACTCCCCCTGGTAGTTGTGGAAAGGGTTTTCCTTCATACCCATTCACTACCAAAAAGGGGGATGATTTGGTGGAGCTATGTATGCTGTTATTGTATCCATACTTGGCAAATGGGAGTAGGTCTACCCAATTTGACTGCTAATAGTTTACAAAACACCTCAAATATTGCTCCAATAGGGCATTTACCCTTTCCATCTGTCTGTCAGTCTGGGGGTGATACACAGAACTTAGCCCCTGCTCAATTTCAGTCAATTTGCAAAACTCCCGCCAGAAGTTGGCAACGAACTGTACGCCTCTGTCACTAATTAACTTGTCCAGGAACGAGTGTAGTTTCACCAGGTGTTAAAAGAATGATTCAAGGGTTGGAACACTTTCCACCTCAGAAATCAACCTCCCCCCCCCCATTTTTCCTTTAATTTTTCTCTTTTAGCTTGTGAGCGTGTGGTTACTGCCCCCCCCCAGTTGACTGGGGGGGGTGAGCAAATCAATCACCTCCTCCTTTTGACTATTTTGCTGAGGGAGTCGAGACAGTGCATCAGCCAGAAAGATCTTAGATCCCGGAATGTGCTTTAACTTAAAATTGAACTTGGCAAAGAATCCCGCCCACAAAATCTGTTTTTCAGTCAGTTTTCTATGCCCAGTGAAGGCTTCTAGGTTCTTGTGGTCAGTCCATATTTCGAAGGGAACCCTCACCCCTTCCAACCAAGACCTCCAAGTCTTTAGGGTGAAAGTGACTGCAAACGCCTCTTTGTCCCACACCGTCCAATTCCTCTGTTCTTGGGAGAATTTTTTTGAGATGTTGGTGCATGGTTTTAGCCCCCCTCCGTCTGGTTGCATAAGAACTGCCCCCACAGCAACGTCGCTAGAGTCACATTGAACCACAAAGGGTTTCAATTCATTGGGGTGAATTAATTTGGGTTCGCTAGTAAACAATCTCTTTAGTTTGTTGAATGCGTTTTGACAGTCGGTTGTCCAATTTAACTTGGCTCCTGGCCGCTGGGCCTTGGGACCTTTCCCTTTCATCTTGAGAAGGTCCGTTAAAGGGAGCATAGTGTGGCTAACCCTGTATAAAATTACGATAAAAATTTGCGAACCTGATGAAAGATTGGAGTTGTCTATGTGTCCTCGGGGGTTCCCAATCTAGAATGGCTTGCATCTTTGCGGGGTCCATTGCCAACCCCCTCCCAGATACTCGGTAACCTAGATAGTCCAGTTCCGTTTGGTGGAACTCACACTTGGATAATTTCGCATGCAACTGATTTTCGTAGAGGGTCGTTAACACTACCCTCACTAACTTCACATGGGAGGAGAGGTCATTTGAATAAATAATTATATCATCCAGGTACACCACTACCCCTCGGTACAAGTACTTTCATAATACCTCGTTGATAAAGTTCATGAAAACTCCCGGGGCCCTCTGTAGCCCGAATGGCATGACTAAGTATTTGAATTGTCCCATCGGCATGTTAAACGACATTTTCCATTCATTCCCCTCCTTTATGTGCACCCAGAAATAAGCATCTCTCAGATCCAGTTTGGTGAAAATCTTTCCCTCCGACACGGTGCTCAATAGATCCTTTATTAAGGGAATAGGGTATGCATTTGAGGTTGAAATCTCATTGACCTCCCTAAAATCCATACAAAGTCTAAGCCTCCGTTGTCCAATTTAACTTGGCTCCTAAGGAATTTAGGCTACACTTCTTTCAGCTTAGATAAGACTGTCTGTGTGAACCTGGGGGAGAGGTGGCATGAACGTGGTAACAGCCAGGCTGTAGCTGTCAGACACTGAACTTCGAAATAAGCACAAATCATTTTGTTTCAAAATTAATCCATTTATTCGAGAACTAGTGGTCTGGGATAGAAGCAGATTGAGTTTGATACATTCCAAGGTTACCCCTGGGTTTTTGTAGAAGATAATAACATAACAATAAAACCATTCTCACACTCTGAGAGACAGTTGTCTGTTCCCATACTCCCTTATCTCATTCCCAGGAAGGCTCACTGCTGGTTACCTTGAAGCATACCATCTTCAAAGGTTTGGGGCACCTGGGGATGCCAAGTGAGAAATTCCTCCCATGGGATTTACAATCTTCTCTCTGTGTTTGAAATGCACACTTTAGGCACACTTTTTGTCTGGGTGCAGTAGGTAAAATTTCTTCAAGAGTTGGGGGGCCATAGGTCGGTTGATTTGACCCACTCATCACAGCTACTGGGAAAGTATTTACAGCGGACCAGGTAGTACAGCACCCCCCTTTGGACCCTGGAGTCCAAAATCTCTTGCACCTCATGGTGGCTCTGGCCCTTCACTTGAATAGGAGGTGGCTCTGGAGGGCAGGAGTGCCAACACGTGGGTCCAGGATCTTTGCGAAGAAGGCTACAATGAAAAACAGGGTGGATCTTACTAAACAACTCGGGCAATTCTAGTTCTACTGTCACATTGTTGATTACACTTTTGATTTTAAAAGGCCCCAGGAACTTGTATGCTAGTTTCCTACACGTTTGAGGCAGGGGAAGATTCTTGGTTGACAGGAACACGCTCTCTCCCTCTTTGAACTCCCATTGAGGGGAGTGTTTTTGTCAAACTGGGCCTTGCAGTCTCTTTTTACAGCCTCGAGGTTTTCCTGGATCACCTCCCACCCTTTCCTGACTCCTTCCCACCACTGCCTACAAGAGCTAGGTAGCGCTGTTCCCTCCCATGCAGACAGTGTTGGGAAAGGCCTTCCTTTGTAGCCGTTTACGATCTGAAATGGTCGAGCTGTGCAGGCTGTTGTTATAGCCATACTCAGCAAACGGGAGCAATTCGACCCAATTGGATTGTTGGTAATTGATGTAGCACCATAGATACTGTTCCAGAAGCCCATTCACCCTCTCCGTCTGTCCGTCTGTCTGGGGGTGATAGGCTGAGCTCAACCCTTGTTCTATTCCGGCCTTTTTACAAAACTCCCACCAGAAGTTGGCAACGAACTGCGGGCCGCGGTCGCTAATGACCTTCTCTGGGAATGAGTGGAGCCTAACCAAGTGGTGAAAGAATAGATAGGCTAGCTTTTGGCTGTGGGGAGCTGTTTGCATGGTATGAAGTGCTCCTGTTTAGAAAACGTGTCCACAACCACCAAAATTACCGTTTTCCCTTGCGAGGGGGGTAATTCTACTATAAAGTCCATTGATACGACCGCCCAGGGTCTGGAGGCAGTGGGTAATGGTTGCAGTAGCCCCAGCGTCTTCCCTCCCCTCTTTTTTGCCATGATGCAGGTGGGGCATGATCCTACAAATTTTGATATGTCTTTTTTCATTTGGGGCCGCCAGAATTGTCGGTTCACCAGGTGGAGGGTTTTCACGTACCCAAGATGCCTGGCTATTTTGTTGCAATGACAGTGCTGCAATATCTCCTGCCGGAGGCTTTTGGGGACGTAAAATTTTCCATCGTAGTACCAGAAACCTCCCTCCCCTTTTTCCGCACTCTCTGGCCTCCCTTCTCCCTCCTTTTCTGCCTCCTCTTTGAGTCGATTGCCCCCCACAGCTCCGGCAGGTCCATTTTCTTCCCCGACCTGGTAGTCACTCCACCCGCTACTGCTGAGGGGGGAACGAGGGAATCAACGACCTCCTCTTTCTGGCTCTCGTGCTGCGGGAGGCGGGATAGAGCGTCCGCTAAAAAGTTTCTCAAGCCAGGTATGTGCTTCAGCACAAAATCGAATTTGGCAAAGAACCCTGCCCAGCGGATTTGTTTGGCTGTTAGTTTCTGCCGTCCGGTCAGGGCTTCCAGATTCTTATGGTCTGTCCAGATCTCAAACGGGCCCCGGGCCCCTTCTAGCCATGACCTCCACGTTTTTAAGGCATAGGTCACTGCAAAAGCCTCCTTGTCCCACACTGACCAATTTTGTTGCTCGTTCGAGAATTTGTGGGACACGTAGACGCAGGGTCTGAGTCTCCCCTCCGGGTCTTTTTGCATTAATATTGCTCCGATGGATACATCGGAAGCGTCACATTGCACCACGAAGGGCTTTAGCTCGTTGGAGTGGGCCATCACGGGTTCGCTCGTGAACGTCCTTTTTAGTTTCTCGAACGCCACTTGGCATTGTGGAGTCCAGGGAAGGCATGCCCCGGCCTCTTTTGCCTCCAGCCCCTTCCCCTTGGTCTTTAGCAGGTCGGTTAGGGGTAGCATTATTTGGGTGAACCCCTTAATGAACCCCCTGTAGAAATTTGCGAACCCGAGGAAAGATTGTAGCTGCCGTCGGGTTCTTGGGGCCTCCCAGTCTAGTACCGCCTGAATTTTCACTGGGTCCATTGCCAAACCCTCCCCCGAGACCCGGAACCCCAGGTAGTCTAGTTCCGTCTGGTGGAATTCACATTTGGATAGTTTGGCATACAGTTTGTTCTGGTATAGGTTGGTTAGCACCTTGCGTACCAGCAGCACATGGGACTCTAGGTCCTTTGAATAAATAATGATGTCATCCATGTACACCACCACCCCCTTGTACAGGTACTCCCGTAACACTTCATTTATAAAGTTTATAAACACCCCCTTGCAACCCAAATGGCATTACTCAGTCCTCAAATTGGCCCATCGGGGTGTTAAACGCCGTTTTCCACTCATCCCCTTCCTTGATTTTAACTCGAAAGTATGCATCTCTGAGATCGAGTTTCGTAAATACCCTCCCCTCTGACACCGTGCTCAATAGGTCTTTGATCAGGAGAATAGGGTAGGCATTAGACATTGAAATCGCATTAATCCCACGAAAGTCTGTGCAAAGTCTCAAACTCCCGTCCTTCTTCTTCCTGAAGAGGACTGGGGCAGCGTGTGGTGCCGTGGCGAGTCTTATGAAGCCCCCTTTCAAGTTTTTGTCTATGAACTTTCTTAGCTCTTCCTTCTCCGCCCACCCCATGGAGTACAGTTTGGCACGAGGAATCTCCTGCCCCGGGATTAGTTCAATGGCACAGTCAGTGTCCCGGTGGGGCGGCAGTTTGTCAGCTTCCTCTTCGCTGAACACACGCCTAAGGTCTTGGTACTACTTGGGGATGGACCTGATTTCCTCTACGGTCACACACAATTTCTCGTTCTGCGGTGGAGGGTTGGGGCCCCACTCCTTCCGCCAATGGTGGTGGTTGCACCGCCAGTCAGTGAAGTCTATTGTCTGAGCCTCCCACTGGCTGTCCGGTTGGTGCCTGGCTAGCCATCTGACCCCCACCAATACATCGAAGGAGGATGAGGGGGCTATCACAAATACCTCCACCCACCAGTGGCCCAGGGTCCCGACCGGCACTTCCTGCGTCTCTTCCGTGCACGGTTCCCCCCTCATCACTGTCCCGTCCATCTGTTCGAAGTGAATGGGGTGGGGGAGCGGGACCTTAGTGAACCCTAGGGCTTCCACCAGGTGGGGGGTGATAATTTCCTGGGTGCAGCCCGAGTCAATTAAAGCTCGGGTGTGCATGAACCTCTTCAATTTGGGGTTCAGCAATGTCACGTGCATGAATAGCAGTTCCCCTGTTATTCTCACCCTCAATGGTGCTGTCAGCTCCACGACCTGCCGCTCGGCACCCTTCAGTGCAGGTCGCTGTCGTTTCCTGGTGACTCCGGGTCCCACGATTCCTCTCCCGAGTCCTCGACGGTTATAATATCCTCGTCAATCACCAGGGACGTGGCGACATTGCCCCGACTGGGCTCTTTCCCCTTGCCTCCGCTTTGCTTCGGGCCTCCGGGGGTGACTTTCTGCATTTGCGGGGGCGCCCGCGGTTTCTCCGGGCAGTTAGCAGCCAGGTGCCCTGGTTCTCCGCAACGGAAGCATCGCCTCCCAGGGGTTGGCTCCGGGCTGGTTCCCGAGGTTGTGGGTTTCTTCCCTTCTGGTTTCGCAGCGGTTTTCGGTGTTCGCACCCCTTTCCCCACTTGTTGTTGGCAGCGCAGCACAACGTGCTGCAAGTTGGTCTCGACTTCTCCCGCCAGCTGGATCCACCCCACCAACGTCTCCGGACGCCCCTGTTGGTAGCAGCGGTCAAGGATGCTTGCATTGAGGCCGTTTTGGAAGGCCTCATACTTCATGCGCTCGCTCCACCCTCGGACTTTTGCGCAATGGCTCTGGAAGTCTGCTGCGTACTCGCAGATCGTTCTTGACCCTTGCTCTATTCCTCGTAGTGCCATGAGCGCCTTCACCTCTTGGAGCAGGTCCCCATACTGCCGTAACATGGCCTGGAGAAAGTCTGCCACCGTTGCGAGTGCCGGCCCTCGGTTCGGAGAGATGCTTATGAACCACTTTCTTGCGGCGCCCTTCAGTTTGGACGCTAGGTAGTCGACCCGGCTCGCTTCGGTCGGGAACGTCACTCCCCAGTGGGTCATGAAACTGTTACACTGGATCATGAAGTACTCCACCTCCTCTGGGTCCCCGTTAAATGTGATCTGCAGCTCCCTGCCCCTCATGCCATCCCACGGGGCTGGGGCGAACGGCGCTGCCGGCCCGGCTGGCCATCCCGGTGGTAGGGTGGGTTGGGGTCCCGGTGCGTGCGGCGGTCCTGGTACTGGGGCCCCTGGCTGCCCTGGCTGGTCGGGTTGAGGCCCCATGGGCGGCCCCGCCGGCACGCCCCCCCGGCGGCCCTGCCGGTTCTTCCCCTGCCGGCGGCCTTGCCGGATTGCCTCCCGCCGGCAGTCCCGCCGCGTCGCCTCTGGCCAGTGGGTCAACTGGTGGCCCTTCGCCTGGCGCTCCCTGTATCTGTTCCCGGATCGTGTCCAGCTGTCTTTGCAGTTCTCGGGTGATCTGTACATGGCTGGCTTGGACCTCATTGTGGATCTCCCTCGCCCAGATGAACATCTCGTTACGCAGTAGCTCGGTCCACTTCATGGCCTGGCTGCTGTCTTCATCTCGACCCCCTCTCTCGACCCCCATCACTGCGTCCTCCTCCTCCTCCTTGGCACCTGCTCCAGTCAGCAGTGTCAGAACTTGTAACTTTCCTATGTGCTGTTAGCCTATGTGACTCCATATTGTAACCAGGCACTAACCCATGCAACCTTGCTTCAGCAACTAACCAGCATTCTTGTGCATTTCAAACAAACTGTGATCACTGAAGGGTGACAGATAGCCTCTGGTCAACATCTGCAGGTGCCCCTTTGAAGCCGGGACGGTCGGGCTTTCTCAGCAGGACTCCATCCTCCCTTACTGATTACAGACCCTGAGAAACAGACAGTTGTCTCTAGCCGTGTGAAAGATCGTTTTATTGTTGTCACCATAACCGCATAAAATGTAACCAATGCTAACTTTCGGTATCAGTGTTATCCTGTGCCTTCAGCTCTGTAGTTCTCAATAAACGCCTATACTTTTGTAACAAAGTCTTGGGCCTCGTTTGGAGTTCTTCCAGTTCTGACAAGCAGTTTGGTGAAGTGCCCGGCCGCCTCATCCATCAGGGCCATCGAGGTTCGTGGCTTCCACTGCTTTGGGGTGTAGAGGAGCGTGGAAAAATGCACGGGTGATTTCGCTCTCCTCCGAGTTACTGTTACTCCCCGTGGTACGGTCGGTTCTTCTACTGGTTCAGTGGGCTCTCCGTTATCTGGTGCTTTGGCGGCCATCCAGCCAAAGTTACCAGTCTCAGATAAGCTCCAAGAAGATCAAACTCAAAATGTCAGACATTGAACTTCGAAATAAGCACGAATCATTTTGTTTCAAAATTAATCCATTTATTCGAGAACTAGTGGTCTGGGATAGAAGCAGATTGAGTTTGATACATTCCAAGGTTACCCCTGGGTTTTTGTAGAAGATAATAACATAACAATAAAACCATTCTCACACTCTGAGAGACAGTTGTCTGTTCCCATACTCCCTTATCTCATTCCCAGGAAGGCTCACTGCTGGTTACCTTGAAGCATATCATCTTCAAAGGTTTGGGGCGCCTGGGGATGCCAAGTGAGAAATTCCTCCCATAGGATTTACAATCTTCTCTCTGTGTTTGAAATGCACGCTTTATGCTCAGGGTTAGTAGTAGCAACCAAGATGGCGTTAGTCAGGTCAAGAAACTAAAACCAGTTTAAAGCAGTTACAATGTCTGACAGTAGCATAAACATCCTTGGGCCAGATGGATTTATTACTTGCCCAAAGGTTGTAAAAGAAGGGGGAGCAGCAAACGATGGGTGACCTGTTCCTTGTTGAAGGAACCATTATGTTACAGAAATATGAATGTTTGACAGCCACTCTGAGACTCCGAGATGGAGTGGAGGGTGGGATATAAATCCAATATCATCTTCTTCTTCTTAAGCAACGCAACTCAGTATAAAGATGTTGTAGACAGTGAAACTGAAGGACATCCACCTTGGCGACAAGAATGCAAGAAGCCTCTAGTATTATTAAGGGCGGGAATATAATCAGCTGTTTGTGTGTGTGTGTTTATTGAATTGTTTCATAACTGAAAATGTATTTTTTTTGTTCACCATTTTTGGGGACCATGATTGGGTGGAAAGGTGGCATCAAAATATTTATAAATCAAATCCAGGTCTTTTTTTGTAGCAGGAACTTATTTGCATATTAGGCCACACACCCCTGATGTAGTCACTCCTCCTGGAGCTTACAGTAGGACCTGTACTAAAAGCCCTGTAAGCTCCTGCAGGATTGGCTACATAAGAGGGGTGTGGCCTAATATGCAAAGGAGTTCCTGCTACAAAACAAGCCCTGTCAGATCAATAAAACATCGGGAACATTCCTCTTGCATTTTCCAAGTGAGTCCAAACTCCTGAGCTTACTTTTTCTTTGATTGATCTAGCTGATATGCATTAAACATCACATAGCCAATTTGGTGTAGTGGTTAAGCGTGTGGACTCTCATCTGGGAGAACAGGGTTTGATTCCCCACTCCTCCACTTGCAGGTGCTGGAATGGCCTTGGGTTAGCCATAGCTCTGGCAGAGGTTGCCCTTGAAAGGGCAGCTGCTGTGTGAGCCCTCTCAGCCCCACCCACCTCACAGGGTGTCTGTTGTGGGGGAAGACTCTGAGATTCAGGGTGGAGGGCGGGATGCAAATCCAATGTCTTCTTAAATCCAATAGGATATATATTTAACACTGCCCAGTTTTCTACAACCCCAAGATTTTAATCAGCACTTGACTCGCTCCTTCACCATAGATGTACATAACACAGAGATGCATATGCACAATAGGCATTAGCAGATCTCATTTTGCGATGCTGGGAGTGGGGCGGTTTTATGAGCAGCGGCTGCTCCCACATCTGTCATGCCCTGCTCCAATTTATCATGCTGCACACAGCTGCGAAAGCGAAGAAAAAGGAGCCTGAGAGAGTACATGCAGGGTTGCTGGGATGTGATTTGCCGCCGTTGCCTAGCCACGCTACATCTGGGGATTGCCTCCATTTGCCTCCAGCTCCCGTCAGACGGACACTGTTGCAGACAGGCAGATATGACTCCTATCGAGGCAGAACAGCAACTGACAGGAATGAATATCACTGCAAAATTCTTCCAAGGGCAAACGGTACTTGAGACTTACAGAAAACTGTGCAGTCCCCTCCTTTCCCTTCCCTCCAGAGACTGTATGTCAAAAAATGCAACATTAGAGGAGGAAACCCAAATCATTATTTGCCACAGATACTAAATTGGCAACCACACACACAAATGGGTTTGCTGTGTCACACAGGTATTAAACTGCAAGAATATGAAGCTATGTAGGAATTGCTTTCCTCTGGCCAGTTTTCGTCCACGATGCCCTGTAGCTGATGGCAACTTTGGTCCATGGTGTCCTCTAGCCAATGAGCATTTTCCTCATCTACTCAGGCTAGGTCACGGGGTCAGCTCTTTGGAATAGCTTTCGAGAGAACATTTGGAGGGCAACTTCACTGTCTATTTTTAGGAAGGCACACAAGGGCAGGCAGTTCTCTTCCACTGTGGTGCTTTTGGCTGTGTGGATTGCATGAAGGCGACAAATGTAAAATATTTTCTGCAGCTGTGTGTGTATGGATAATTTGGGCTTTGATGGTTTTATTGTGGTTCTGGGTGTGTGCTGTTGTTTTTTTTTGCCACATTCACCTTGAATCCACAAAAGGCAAAACATGTTGTCAAATGACAAACAGATAAGGAATAAGAGAGCCAGTTTGGTGTAGTGGTTAAGTGTGTGGACTCTTATCTGGGAGAACCAGGTTTGATTCCCCACACCTCCACTTGCAGCTGCTGGAATGGCCTTGGGACAGTCATAGCTATGCAGGAGTTGTCCTTGAAAGGGCAGCTGCTATAAGAGCTCTCTCAGCCTCACCCACCTCACAAGGTGTCTGTTGTGGGGGAAGGAGATAAAGGAGATTGTAAGCCACTCTGAGACTCTGATTCAGAGAGAAGGGCGGAGTATATATCTGCAGTCTTCTTCTTCAATATAGTAGTTAACTTGGAAAACTGGGGTCATTTGGTTTCTTTAACAAAACATTATTGGAAAATGATCACTTTCAGCTAAACAGAATCCCATTTATTTGTTTTACATGGGTATGATACTAGCTGTTTCCACATATGCCCTGAAACGTCTATAAACAGAAGAACTCCTGTTTCTAGAAAAAGATATTTCCTCTATCATTGCCAGTTGAGTAACAAAAGCTCATTCCTTAGAACATTATATTTATATGTGACCTGCAAAAAAGTTAGCTGTGAAATTATGTCTGCAAAGATAAAAACCCTGGCAAAACAGGACCAGATACTCCCATCGATGTGGCTTTTAATTAGCAGGTTTATTCCCATCGATGTGGCTTTTAATTAGCAGCCTTGTAATGCTCTGTTCTGTTTCATGGAGTCTTTTTATGCTGTTTGTGTCTAATAGCTTGTGGTTTTTTAGCAGCTTGTATACCGTGGTTTTTAACTTACTGTATATCCCTTTGAGCAGGACTCCAAAGAGTAGGGTTGCCAGACCCCCTGGTGGAAATGGGGGTTCCCCTTTGCCAGGCCCCACTACTCCAACCACCAGGACTTTTTTTTTTGAGCAGGAATGCACAGGAACACAGTCCTGGCTGGCTTGGCATCAGGGGGTGTGGCCTGATATGCAAATGAGTTCCAGTTGTGTAAAACAATGGTGACATCAGGGGGTGTAGTCTAATATGCAATTCAGTTCCTGCTGGGCTTTTTCTACAAAAAAAGCCCTGCCCACCACTGATCAGCAGGTCGGTAGGGGAAACCTATCCTGAAAAAGATGGAGGCCCAGATAACACACAGTGAAATGTCTATGGACATGGCCCTTTTCACACTTACCAGTGGAAACTGGAAGGGAATCCGTATTGTGCTGCCCTGGAGTGATCTGGGACAGGGATGGGAGCTTTCAGACACATGTGTTTTTTTCCGGTAGGGTTCCATGATTAAAGTGAGCCATTTCACACTATTCCGCTTTTATCATGCTTCTACAAGCGCCAGCCGTTTTCGCACCCTATTTTGCCTCTGGTGTGCGATCTCCAGCTTTTTTTTAAATGTCAGTCTAAGATTGCTAAAATGCTATAGTGCTACAGTGATGTTTCAAAACAGCACCACCATTGGGATGCCTGGGCTTTATTGAGACACCTGAGATTGCTGCTGCTGACACTTGATAACAACTGCCCCATTGGATACACAGTTCAAGTGGGAGATCAGAGCACCAGGAATTGGTCTGCCACCTGTTACTAACACTTCCATGCCCACACCTCTTGACCCACTCATCCTCCTTACAATTCCTGACTAATCACTCACCAACTTATTAAACTAGACAAACCGCTCACCAACTACAACCCACAGAAATCTGTGACTCCCCCCCTGCCGACATTTATACCTGCTGCAGTTTGGCACAAGTCACTTTCCAGCCAATAGCCTGTGGGTATGGATGGGTTAGCAACAGGTGACAGACCAATGCCTGGTGCCTGAATCTCTCGCTTGAACTGTGTATCCAATGGGGTACTTGCTACCAAGTGGCAGTGGCAGTGATCGTGGCAGCCTGATGTTCCCACTCCCCCAAAAGCCAGAGATCGCATGTCGGCCAGCAAAAAAGGGCGTGAAAATGGCCGGCGCTCCCGGAATTGCTGTGGGGGATTTCACACAGCATCCCATAGAGATTTCAACCTGGAACAAGGGGTTGAAAATTGGAGGAAACTGCTCTTTGAAAAAATGACTCAGGCATGCCTCACTGCTGGAACAGCAGCGGGACTGTGTGAAAAGGTAATAATATTCCGGTAGCAGCCAGTTACTGAATTGGCTCTATCTGAAATGACAGCAGAAACCTGTTACTGTTCAGTAACTGACCAGCTGCCATTCCGGAATACTTAGGCTGTGTGAAAAAGGCCTATGTCACTGCCTACATGACCAAGAAGTGACATCATCGTGTCAGGGACACTGGGACAATAGTCTGGTATTTGGCAAAAACTCTATGGTAGAAGTCAATTTTACCATAGAATTTTTGCCCAAATACCACAGCATGGCTCCAATGAGATAGCGTCATTTCCGGGTCATATGGGCAGCAATGTAGACCCATTGCTGCGCATTGGTTGGGTCTTCCCTCTTCTCCTGGTAAGTCCTAGGGCTGTCAAACTCCCATTGAGGGTGGGGGATCCCCCAATTTGGGGTCCCACGGAGCGGACCACTGGGGGGGTCCCCCACCCTGAAATATCTCCATCATTGCACAACATCCCCAGCATGAGGACATTACCTGGAAGTGACATCATCACACTGGGCACATTGTGCCGGGGACACTCTAGCCTTCAGATAAAAACTCTACGGTGCCATAGAGTTTTTACCCTAATCCTAGAGTGTCCCCAGTGCAATGTGCCCAGCATGATGATGTCACTTCTGGGTAACAACATCCTACCGTGCACACTCTGTGTGTATTAGAATTATCCCACCACCGAAGCCAAGGTATGACTTGGCAACCCTAGTAAGTCCCTCCAACCTTCACAGGTTGCCAAGAGGAATTTGGCAACACTAACAAAGGGGACAGCATAGAAATATCTAGGGCTTTTTTGGTAGAAAACGCCCAGCAGAAACTCCTTTGCATATTAGGCCACACCCCTGATGCCAAGCCAGCCGGAACTGCGTTCTGGCTAAAAAAAAACCCTGGTCAAATATTCTACATACATAAATATGCACTTCTATTCAATATGATGTCAGCGTAGGGTTCATGGACGCTCCAACAATGGACAGACTCTTTCCATTTGAAAATAAGTTTCATTTATTGGATACATACATGTTACTGCTATGAGAGTTCTTTGAAAGTGATAAGGTACACACAAACTAGCTTGGCCTTTATGGCCCAGGATCAAAGCTAGGGGGTTTAAATCATTCTCACAATACCGTTGCATTCTACTTCTAAGAGGTGCGAGGTTCACACACTGATATCTTGCATAGCTAGCTGCGTCCGTTCTCTCTCCCCCCCAGGCGGCCTCGCAGCGGCTGAGAGCTGGCCACATAGTTTGCACTTCAAACACCTTTACAGCTCTTGGCGCCAAGCTCCTCTTCCCCCCCCACTCCTCCTGCTCTCACAGCTAAATTATAGTTACAGGTCACAGGGTTAGTAAGCAATACAACAATTTAGGCATTCTGGTTAATATCAATTTGAACACAAGCTGACATATGATAGATTTCATTTTTAAAATACTGATTCATGACCCACAAAAGTTGATACAAATTCAATGGAAGTTTCTACTTGTAAAACTTTACAGATTTGTTACTTAGAAATAAATTCTGAAGAATTTTGTTTTCTCCACATGGAAAATAAAAAAATAATAATTTTCCAGTGCCGTCCTATTAAAGTTGATGAATGCAGACTTCTTAAACTTCTGGACACTACAGGGCCTATGGGCCTCTTGGAAGATTTGCTACATCAGGGGTGTGGCCTAATATGCAAAGGAGTTCCTGCTACAAAAAAAAAGCCCTGAGTAAGTCAACCTGTCCCAACGTTGTGCCCTTTACCAACCTTTCTCATCTACTCCCACTCCTGCATTCACATCTAATGAGATCCCACCTCTTGGCCCCAAACCTAGATACATCACAAACATTCCAGTCCCCTCTTGCCACTTTGGCTTGTGTGAATCCACAGAGTTCTATCCTCCTCTTGAAAAGGCCATTGCACAACTGGAAAAGGTACAGAGGAGGGCAATCGAGATGACTACGGGATCAGAAACTAAACCTCTAAACTATCAGGCAAGTTGGGTCAGTGGAACAGAATTTGGTCCTCATATGGTAACAAATCTAAAATTTTTAATATTAAATTCCAATTTGTAAAAATTCTTATGAGGTGGTATTGGTCCGCAGTTAGGTTACATAAATCTGTCCCTTCTATTGCACCTAGTTGCACTGAAAATTGTGGTGAGGTTGCTTAATTTATACATGGATGGTGGAAGTGGAAGCATATTTCAAAATTTTGGAAACAAATCCAATTTCAGATCAAACTTATTACAGGCTACTTTTTTCTCCCTCTAAAACTTGATGTATATCTTTTACACAATTGGAAAGACACTTAACAAAGGTACTGTTGAATTAATTAATATTTTGATTGCAGCAGCTAGAATGACGATAGCTGCAAACTGGGTGAACCTTTATTAGATCAATGGTTTCATAGGCTGTGGGGATTGTTTGTTCTGAATAAAATTGCATGCAATTCTTTTGATTTTTCGATTGAGCAATATGACTATCGTGTGGTAGCTGTCTGGTTTCCTCTGGTAAAGTATTTAACTGAATATGACATTGTACATAACAATTCATTCTACAAAAAACAAAAAAGAACATGAAAGGCTGAAGAGTCTGGGACTTTTCAGCTTTGAAAATAGGTGGTTAGTTGGGGACATGATAGAGGTTTATAAAATTCTGCATGGGGTGGAGAGAACTGTTTCTTCCTCTCCCCCCAAAAAACTAAAACTTGAGGGCATCCAATTAAGTCAATGGGCAGTAGCCTCAGAATGGATAAAAGGAAACAGTACGTTACACAGAGAGTGATTAAAATTTGTGATTAAAATGTGGAATTCACTACCAGAAGATATAGTGACGACCACAGGAATAAACAGCTTTAAAAAGGGGATTAGACAGATTCATGAAGGATACGCCTTATCAGTAGCTACTAGCCATGGTGACTCAGTGAGCTTCCACATTCAGAGACACTAAAACTTCGAATCCCAAAGCCAGGAGAAGGCCTCAGTCGCTATGACTTGTTGTTGCCCTCTAGAGGAACTGGTTAGCCATTGAATGAGACAGGATGCTGGACTTGGGCTGCCAAGTTCCTGCTGGGGTCAGGCGATCCCCCGGTTTGGCGGGCCTCAACCCGCCAGCAGGGAGGAGGCTATCGAGATCCGCATCCCCCCAAAAGTCCTGTTGCCGCATGGCATGTGCAACACCTGGAAGTGACATATTGCACCGGATACGTCACATATGGATGCTCTAGGAATTTGCTGAAAACTCTGTGGTTTCATGTGGGGATGCTCTAGCAATTTGGGGGGAAACTATGGTACCATACAGTTTCTCCCCAAATTGCTAGAGTTTCCCACCAATTCCTAAAGCATCCCTGCACAATGTGCCCAGTGCAATACATCACCTCTGGGTGACATCATCATGTTGTGAGCACGTGCAAAAAAAATAAAATCCCCCATCGGCAGCCACAGGGGAATAGGCAACCCTAGCTGGACTAGATGGATTATTGGTCTGATCCAGCAGGATTCTTCTTATGTTCTTAGAAGAAATTTCATTCTAGAAACAATGGGAAGGGGTTTTAGGGAAGAGAAGATACCATCAACGGGGGCACAGCAAGCTGGTACTTGTTCCCTATCATCTTCCTACCCCAAATATTTTCTTTCTAAATCCCACCAACCCATTGAAATGAGCTAAAATGTCCCAATCTTGAGTCCCATCATATGAAAAAAAGTTGTAAAAATTACAACTTTAAGACCCAGCTAGTGCTCTTAAGTTGCCACACTTTGGTAGACCCCTGAGGGCTATGTCTTTGGCAAATGGGAAGGCAGAGAAGGGTGAAATAAAGCGAGTCCAGACAGCTCTGAATAAACCCAGAACATTTTATTGCCAAATGAAACAGTCATAGAGGAACACAGGAACACAGGCAAAACTGCAACTATATAAAATCTGGCCATGACTAGCCATGCCCCCAGCAGGCAACAGTTACTCCTACTGGCTCTCTCCAGGAGCCTTAAGAACATAAGAACATAAGAGAAGCCATGTGAGATCAGGCCAATGGCCCATCCAATAGCCTTCATTTGCATCTCTTTGTTACAAGTTGATACATGCCTAGTGTCCTGATTGGCCAGTTTGTCCAGGCTTCAGGATCCTGGTTTGCAAGGATTGCCTGTCTTAAGCTTAGGCAACAGAAACACAGTGAGATACAATACATAACAAAGGGGCAGCCCCAGAGTGATCTGCTTGGCTCACTGATAGTTTGTATGATAGCATTTCTATGATCCCATTCATTCTACATGTGTGAAGCTTTTTTCATTCACAACCTGAATGCTCATGAACCTAAAAAATCAGCACTGCTGTTTGAATGATCAGGTCACATCTATGTTCCAGTGAGGAGAAGGTTGTGAAATTAGAATGTAAAATGTGCATAATCCAAGGGTCTAACATATGTGGGGGGTTTTTAAAGAAAGAAAAAACTTCAATTACTTGAAACACTGTATTGAGACAGAACACTTTATCTGAAAATTTGACAGAGCAGCCACTTCATTTAAAAAAAGTTTTCACAAATTACCTCAACCCCTACACTGGACATGCTACTGTACTGTAAAAGATGGAGAGAAATGTGTGCGTGACACAAAGGAAGTCCAATAGATCCATGCAGCCAAAAGCAAGACCCACATGGAAAAAGTCTGGTATGATGCCATACCTCAAGGGCATTGGCAGGGGGAGGTTTTAAATCCGATATGTGTGGAAAATACAGCCTTTAGCATTCCTCTCCTTTGAGAGCATTAAAAAAAACCCATTTTATATCATCATGAATCAGAACATCTGGTACGCCTCAAATATGAACGAGACTTTTGGGGACTTTCTCCTACGATAGACCTTTTTGGGTTACACCAAAGATTCTGTTTATGCTCAGTTTTTTTTTTATTTGAAGGAAATGGGGAATAATTTAAAATATTTCAAATTAATATTATGAGGAAATGAACCTTGTGAGAATCAAATGAAAGGCAGCTGGAATCCAGAGTCACTGCCATAAATGACAGGCTGGGAGGGTTTGGCTTTGTGTAATGAAGGCCTTCATGTAGGGCTACCAAGCCCCCGGTCCAGGTGGGCGTTCCCCTGCCCAGGAGGTTCCCAACCTCCCCCAACGTTGCTGACGTGATGACATCACCTGGAAGTGATGTCATTGCACTGCCGATGTTGTGGGCAGCCGCTCTAGGCATTTCTGGGAAAACTCTATTGTTTTCCCGGACGCTCTAGTCATTTGGGAGGGGAAAATCTATGGTACAATAGGTACCATAGAGTTTTTCTATCCCAAATGGCTAGAGCATCCAGGAAAACCATAGAGTTTTCCTGGAAATGTCTAGAGCAGCCACACGTGATGTCGCCGGTGCGATGACATCACCCAGAAGTGACATCATCATGTAATGCATGCGCAAAAGTCCCTTTCCAGAGAACACAGTGGACTTGGCAACCCTACGTTCATGACCAACTTTGATTAGATCCTGGTTGACCCACCTTAGCACCCCATTACTTTGGAAACGCAACATGGCTATGCGGCACATGGAAGTTATTAACTTTCAGCTGATTCAGTTCAAGAGCTGGCATGGAAATAACCTTCGGAGTTACAGATCCAAAGTACTTGTTTGTTTCGGAATCCAAAGGAGCTTCTAAGAAAGGCAGGTAATGACCCAAAATGAGTCTTTAACAGTTGTTACATTTGGAATTATGTCCAGGGATCATTTTGTAGAAAGAGAGGTGCCAGAGTTCATTAGCACAACTCATTTGCATAATTCATTTGCATATGCCACACACACCCTGACATCCCCGGAAGGTGTACTGAATTATATTCGCTCAGCATGTACATTAAAATGCTTCTTGAGTTATAATTGTCATCCTGTTAGGAAACCAGTTTGGTGTAGTGGTTAAGTGTGCAGACTCTTATCTGGGAGAACTGGGTTTGATCCCCACTCCTCCACTTGCAGCAGCTGGAATGGCTTTGGGTCAGCCATAGCTCTCATAGGAGTTGTTCCTGAAAGGGCAGTTGCTGTGAGAGCCCTCTCAGCCCCACCCACCTCAAGGGGTGTCTGTTGTGAGAGGAGAAAATATAGGAGATTGTAAGCCACTCTGAGTCTCTGATTCAGGGAGAAGGGTAGGGTATAAATCTGTAGTCGTCGTCTTCTTCATAAAACCTTACTCCCATCATACATTTTCAGTTACTTTATCCTATGTGGCCACAGTGGCATGATGAAGATTTCCATCTGTCTGCTTTATGTGTTTTGGTTATTTCCCCATGTTTTGTGGGGGGAAATATTAGAAAGTTTGTCAAATCTTAAGAGTTCAGCAAAATTCTCACAGGGGTTTTTTGAACAATGGAGCCCAGAGGAAGTATGGGGGGGGGGGGGAGTTTAAGAAAGAAAGAGCACAATAAAATTTAAAAGTTCCAGAGCTCCACTCCTGTGAGCTCCTGCCCAAAATGAGGCCTGCTGATCCAACTGCACATAATGGGATGTGCATTACCTACAATTTCTCCAGAATGCTGGGTTTCACATTTGTTGTTGTTCAGTCATGCAGTCGAGTCCAACTCTTTGCAACCTCATGGACAAAGTCATGCTAGGCCCTCCTGTCTTCCATTATTCTCCAAAGTCTGTTCAAATTCGTGTTTGTTACTTCAGTAACACTGTCCAGCCATCTCATCTTTTGCCGTCCCCTTCTCCTTTTGCCTTCTGTCTTTCCCAGCATCTTCTCCAATGAGTGCTCCCTTCTGATTTGGTGGCCAAAGTATTTAAGCTTCAACTTCAGCATCTGACCTTCCAGGGAACAGTTAGGGTTGATTTCCCTGTGTCAAGCGTATGTATTTCAAGTAACTAAACAATGTTGAATACAAAGTCTTAGTTTATTGATAATCCATTGTTGCTCAAGGTGCAGCACCTTGAAAGTGATACAGAGTTGCTCATAGCATGGTGTTTTAAGGATTACATCAAAGAGTATAGGGAAGATAGCTCAAAGACATAACAAGTATGCGTGAACTGTTACAGCTATGTAAACTATTATCTTGCAGTTGAAACTTCCCTCGGTCCCATACATTCTTGCTACAGTTGATAAGGAATGAATGCAAACTGTTAGGGGGAGGCATCTCCTTTCTTTCTATCATCAAAGTTACAGCATTCCTACATTTGCTACTCAGAGGTGGGAAAGGAAAAAAGGAGGTGAGCAAGCGAAGGGGTTTTTAGCTTTGATATGCAGCTATGGGAAAGGAACGGACGACTAGAGGAGAAAAAGTCAGAATTCAATAATGTATAGAAATAACATGCTTGACATACTGCCCCCCTATGATCTTCTCCGGGGCTTGTCTTGATTCAGTTGCTAGAATTTCTTTATTAATCTGGTAGCTCTTACATTTGAAGCCTCCACCCATTCATCGTGACTAGATGGAAAGTATTTCCATCTAATTAAAAAATGTAGCACCTTTTCAACTTTGCATCCAGGATTTCTTGCACCTCATGGTGACTCTGACCCTCGACTTGGATAAGTTGTGGAGCTGGTGGTCGAGGGTGCCAAGCTGTAGCTCCAGGATCTTGGCATAATAGGCTGCAATGAAAGACAGGGTGAATTTTACTAAACATCTTTGGAAGTTCTCATTCCACCGTCACTTTATTTATGACTCTTTTTATTTTGAATGGACCCAGGAATTTGTAAGCCAATTTCTTAGACGGCTGAGGCATCAGTAAGTTCTTGGTTTATAGGAAAACCATCTCTCCTGCTTTGAAATCCCATACTGGAGTGCGTGTTTTATCATAATGTTTTTTGTAGGTATCTTTGGCTGCCTCCAAATTTTCTTGTATTACCTTCCATTCTTTTCCTAAAGTCCCCCACCAATGTTCAAATGATGAAGGCAATTCCCTGGGTTTTCCCCCTGATAATAATGGGAAAGGTTTCCCCTTGTAACCATTCACTACTCGGAAAGGGGATGTCTTGGTGGAACTGTGGACACTGTTATTATATCCGTACTCGGCAAAAGGTAGCAGTTCCACCCAGTTAGATTGTTGTTGATTCACATAACACCATAAATATTGTTCTAGGAGCGCATTTATCCTTTCTGTCTGTCTGAGGGTGGTATGCTGAGCTCAGATCTTGCTCTATACCTGTTAATTTGCAGAACTCTCGCCAGAAGTTGGCAACGAATTGTGGGCCCCTGTCACTAATGATCTTATCAGGGAAAGAGTGTAGAACAAGTAGGCTAGTTTCTTCACATTGGGCAGTTGTGTGCAGGGAATAAAGTGAGCTTGCTTTGAAAAAGTGTTCACTATTACCAGTATTACCATTTTCCCTTGAGACATGGGAAGTTCTACAATAAAATCCATGGAAACTACCGACCACAGCCCACCAGCTGTCTCTAAGGGTTGTAAACATCCAGGGGGTTTCCCTCCCCTCTTCTTCGCCATGATGCACACAGGGCAAGTGGACACATATTCTGAAATGTCTTTTTTCATATGAGGCCACCAGAACTGTCAATTGACCAAGTGTAATGTCTTTACATAGCCGAAGTGCCCTGAGATATTGCTATTATGGCAGAGTTGTAATACTCCTTTTCGGAGGCTTTCTGGTACGTAGTTTCCCTTCACGATACCAGAATCCCCCTTCTCCCTTGGTGACTTTGGTTTAGAATCTCCCTCTTTCTCCACTTCTTTGATCAGTCTCTCTCCTCCCCAAATTTCTCTAATGTTACCCTTCTTTGTTTTGGATCTAGTACTAACCACCCCAACTAAGTGATCGGGTGGCATGATAGAGTCAATAACTTCCTCTTTTTGACTATTGTGTTGGGGAAGTTGAGATAACACATGAGCCAAGAAATGTTTTCATCCCGGGATGTGCTTTAGGGTAAAATCGAATTTGGCAAAAAACTCTGCCCACTGGATTTGTTTTTCAGATAATTTCCTACATCCCGTGAGGGCCTCTAAGTTTTTGTGATCTGTCCAAATTTCAAATGGGACTCTGGCTCCCTCTAGCCAAGACCTCCAGGTTTTTAATGCAAAAGTCACAGCAAATGCTTCTTTGTCCCACACGGACCAATTCCGCTGTTCTTGGGAAAATTTCTTAGAAATGTATGCACAGGGTTGTAATCTCCCCTCATCATCAGCCTGCATTAATATTGCTCCTACTGCAACATCGGAGGCGTCACATTGGACCACGAAAGGTCGCAGTTCATCAAGGTGACTAAGGATAGGTTCACTAGTCAACAGTCTTTTCAATTTATTGAATGCCTCCTGGCACTTGGCTGTCCATACCAGTTTGCTGCCTGGTCTTTTTGCTTCTGGACCCTTTCCTTTTGTTTTAAGTAGGTCCGTCAGTGGAAGCATGGTGTGCGCAAAGCCCTGAATAAAATTACAGCAAAAATTTGCAAATCCAAGGAAAGATTGGAGCTGTCTACGTGTCCTCGGGTTTCCCAATCTAATACAACTTGTATCTTGGCGGGGTCCATGGCTAGCCCCTTCCCAGATACTCAGTATCCCAAAAAGTCCAACTCAGTTTTGTGGAATTCACACTTAGATAGTTTAGCGTATAGCTTGTGTTCATACAGACTGCGAAGTACTCCCCTCACCAATTTCACATGAGAGTTTAAGTCTTTGGAGTAAATAATTATATCATCCAGGTACACCACGACCCCTTTATTCCCTCAACACTTCATTGATAAAATTCATAAAAACTCCAGGCACCCCTTGTAATCCAAATGGCATGACTAAGTACTCGAATTGACCCATGGGGGTATTGAAGGCGGTTTTCCACTCGTCCCCTTCTTTTATTCGCACTTTAAAGTAAGCATCCCGTAAGTCCAATTTTGTAAAGATCTTTCCTTCTGATACTGTGCTTAACAGATCTTTAATCAATGGGATGGGGTAAGCATTCAACATAGAAATCCTATTGATCCCTCTAAAGTCTGTGTCTAAGTCGCCCATCCTTCTATTTTCTAAACAGTACCGGGGTGGCATGTGGGGCTGTTGCCGGTCTGATAAATCCTCTCTTTAGATTTTTGTCTAAGAATTCCCTCAGTTCTGCTTTCTCTGCCCACCCCATAGAGTATAGCTTGGCTTTGGGTAGTTCTAGCTCTGGGATGTGTTCTGTGGTACAGTCTGTATTCCGATGGGGGGGAAGTTCGTTCGCCTCTTCTTCGCTAAACACCCTCCTTAAATCCTTGTACTCTTTGGGGATGGAGTGTACTTCTTCTACCGTTAAGCATAATCTTAGGGGGAGGCTCCATACCCCACGCTTCGTCCCATTGACGACGCTTGCGTTTACTGTCAGTAAAATCTATGATTTGGTCTCCCCATTTGATGTCTGGTTCATGTTTGGCCAACCAACCCACTCCCAAAACCACATCGAAAGAGGCTGAAGGAGCAATCACAAAAAGTTCAGGGTCCCAATGATTCTCTATGCCTACTGGCACGGCTTGAGTTTGCTCCACGCAGGGTTCCCCTTTCATTACTGTTGCATCCATTTGTTCAAATTGTATGGGTTGGGGCAAGGGGACTTTGGGGAGACCCAGAGCCTCTACTAGTTTGGGGTAATTATCTCAGGGCCCGTACATGTACGAATCTCTTTAGTTTCAAATTTAATAAAGTCAATGGGACAAAAAATAAAGATCCAGTTATCCTCACCCTCAATTGTGCCGTTAATTCCATGACCTGCTGCTCGGCACTTCTCAGTGCAGGTCACTCCCGTTTCCCACCGGCTTGTCCTCCCAGGACATCTCACTCAGCTTATCGATGATGATGGTTTCTTCGTCCATGGAAGTAGTGGCTATGGTGCTCCCCTTAGCCAATTCTTTGGGGCGGGTTGAGGTCTTCTTGGGTGCTGATGTGCTGGGTTTTGGAGCAAGGGGGGGCCTTGAGGTCGTTCCAGGCAGTTGGCCGCTAGGTGATTTTGATCCCCACATCCGAAGCATCTGCAAGGGGTCTGCGGCTTGGTGGCTCCCCCAGCTGGGGTGGCCTTCTTTCCTTTGGGTTTTGCCCCTGACCGAGACTCACATCCCCCCTTTTCCCCATGCTGCTGTTGTCGTTGTAGGGCCACTCATTTCATGTTAGTCTCCACTTTGCCTGCCAGCTGCACCCACCCCACCAGCATGGTGGGACGAACTTGCTGTAGGGTTCTGTCTAACACGCTTGCGTTTAAGCCCCTCTGGAACTGTTATATTTTATTTAGCTCATTCCAACCCCGGACTTTGGCTGTGTTGGCCCTAAATTCTGCTGCGTACTCACGTACCGATTTTGACCCCTGCTGCATGTCTCGGAGGGCGGCCAGCGCTCGAGTTTCTTGTAACGGGTCTTCGTATTGTGTGAGCAGAGCTTGTAGGAACGCGGCTACTGTATCTAATTCAGGGCTCCTGGTCTTGTACAGGCTCATGTACCATCTTTTGGCGGCCCCTTTCAGCTTTGACCGCAGGTAGTTCACCCGGCTAAATTAGTCAGGAAAGGTGTTCCCCCAATAGTGCATGTAACTATTGGCTTGGATAGAAAATATTCCCACTTCGATGGGATCCCCATCGAACATAGCATCTAGTTCCCTCCCTCTACCATAATCTCGAGGAACGGGTGCTGGCTGGGGCTGGTGGTGGCGGGACTGCCGGTGGTCTCCCAATGGGGGGTACCTGAATTCCTCTCAGGTCCGCGGGTCTCAGCATGCGTTCGAGTTGCCTTCTGATCTCTTGTGCCATGAAGGTGGCGTTAGCTTGGATCTCATTCCTCAGGCCCCTGGCTATGTCAGCCATCTCATTTCTCACTGTCTGGAGTATTCCCCGTTTGACTGGCCCGATTTCCTCTTCCTCCTCTTCGTCTGGACCAGGTTGTTTGGGATCTCTTCCTCTGGTTGAGGTTCTTCCCGCTCCTCACCCCCAGTGAAATGCTCGATCTTCATCAGCTCACTCCTTCCCCTCACCTTAGCTGCGTTAGAGCGGAACTCGGCAGCATATTCGCGGATCGATTTGGAGCATTGCTGGATGTCCCTCAGGGCGGCCAGTGCACGGGTTTCCTGCAGGGGATCCTCATACTGGGTCAGTAGCGCCTGGAGAAAGGTAGCGACGTCATCCAGCTCAGGGCTCATCAAGGCATACAAGCTCACGTACCAGCGCTTAGCTGCTCCTTTCAGTTTCGACCTGAGGTAGTCAACCCTGCTAAACTCATCTAGGAAAGTGTTCCCCCAATAGTGCAGGTAGCTATTGGCTTGGATGATGAAGTATTTTACTTCTTTTGGGTCCCCATCAAAGGTGGCATCTAACTCTCTTCCTCATCCCCCTTCTTGGGGAAGGGGCCCCCTCACTGGTTGCGCCCTGGATGGGATCACTGAGGGCCTAGCTGCAGGCAGTTGCGGGAGTCCCCTTGGGTCTATCAGTCTCAGGATACGATCGACTTGCTTACTGAATTCTTTGGCCATGAGGGTGGCTGCCGCTTGCATCTTATCCTGTAACCCCTTGGTGACTTCTTCGACCTCCCTCCTCACCATCAGGCGAAACTCTTGGGCCCCTTCATCTTCTTCTTCCCCAGGACCCGACGGCTCTTGGGATCCTTCCCCCTCCGCCTCCAACAGGGGGGCCTCTGCTTCTTCCTGTGCGGTAGCAGCAGCACCGCACTCCTCCCCAGGTTCTTCCACCTCATCAGCTCCCATAGTCATTCTCACCCGACACATGTGTCTGGTCAGAATAGCATCTCTGAGCCTCATCCATCATGGTGGTAGACGTGCACGGTTGCCACTGACGGGGAGTTACCGAGAGTTGTTGGATATGGAGGAGTGAGCCTCTCCCCGCGACTCTCCGGGCATCCAGCACGTGCCATGGTGGTGTTGGTGCTCTCACCCTTTCTTCAGGTTCTAGAAGTTCACTGCTCTCTGGAATCTTTTCAGCCATCCAGTTACAAAGTTGCCAGGGCCATTAAATTTCTTCTAGGATCACTCTCAAAATGTCAAGCATGCGATTTTCAAAAGAACGAGTCAAGTAGATTCAAAACTGCATTTATTGCTAAATTGAGATGCTCTCTTGGTTCAGGACTTTGAGAGTAATGCTAAAACCACATTGATACAATTCTTTTAAGACATACTTCAAAAGATCCTCAAAGGAGAGGGTAAGGAATGCCAGCCAACACATAAACTATCATAAATGTCTATGTTCCCACAATGTTATCAGTGTCTTCTCCTTGCTTTCCCAGATGGCCTACACTCCCATGCAGGAATGTATGGGAAGGTGTTCATTCTTTTCCTCTTGCTGCTAGTTTCGTTTCTCACAATTCTACTACCCAAAGCAATAAAGCAAGAAGGGGGGGGGGGAGAGAATAACAGAGCCAAACAATACCGACTCTCCATGATGTTTCACAGACCAGCTTTATGGAGGGCCCTAAAACCATAGATTACCATTGAGCTTTTACCATGCTTGACACTCTGCTGCTAGTCCCTCCCGATGCAGCTTTCACTTCTTGCTCAAATTTAAAGGCATACACACACTTTTCTTTTTAAAAAAAGGTGTTCTCAGGCTTCTAGACCTGCAGAGATCTAAAAGCACATGGTGGCTTCACCCACTGGCCAGCTGGCTGGGGTCAGGATGGAGCCTGGGAAACTGGGGGTTGTCTTGCTGGGACCAGGGGATTGGGAAGCCTAGCTCAAAACTATGCATCCTCATAACACAACTTGTGGTCTCCTCATGCTGAGACAGCCAATGTAGTATAGTGGTTAAAGAGGTGGATTTTAATCTGGAGAAGTGTGTTTTATTCCCCACTCCTCCACAGCTACTTGGGTGACCTTGGGCCAATCATAGTTCTTTCAGAAATCTCTCAGCCCCATCCACCTAGTATTGCCTTATATTTTCACAGGAGGAATGCTTTGTAGGTAGTATTCACAATATTTAATACATGCAGACTACCTTTCAAAAAGTCACTGGAGGAACAATGGAATGTTTGATTCAATGCTGAAGAGTACAAAGATTTTTCTATTATTAAAAGGAAGAACAGGAATTTTGTTATGCACAGTGCTTACTCTGCAAGAATATAAAAAGGCACTGGCATGCTTGTAATAATAAAGAAGAGTAAAGGTTCGAAATATGAATCCTGAGACCATCTACTTCTGCAATTTGTTTCCAAAAAGAAAGCGCCAATGTAAATCTTGCGGGTTCTGTCACCTGCCGGTGACGCACTTTCCTTTTTATGAATTTACAGACACTGCTGTAACACTCAAAATAATGCTGGGCTCAGATACAAACAGATACGAAGCAGCTATATTCAATGGGGACAAACCTTGGCAGGTTTAGAGTCGAGGGGACTTGAGCTGGCATTTTGGCTTCCTATGAATTATATTTTCTACACACACAGACCTTGTCAGTTCACATTCATTTTTCAAGTGGGGTTTTTGAAAAATCCAAACCATCTTCCCTTTCCAAGTTGATAATGATCAGTGCTACGATGTACTGAGCTCTGTGTGGTTCATAAAACATTGATTTCGGAATTAACTTGGTATGGCATTTAGCACTGCAAATCAAACACAGCTATTAAAACAGGGGGATGGATGTTCAAAATATGTTCAAAGACTGTTCCATCTACTAAGACCCACTTAACAATTTCTGTTCCTCTTAGGGTAGCCAGGTCCAATTCAAGAAATATCTGGGGACTTTGGGCATGGGGCCAGGAGACTTTGGGGGTGGAGCCAGGATCAAGGGTGTGACAAGCATGATTGAACTCCAAAAGGAGTTCTGGTCATCACATTTAAAGGGACTGCACACCTTTTAAATGTCTTCCCTCCATTGGAAATAATGGACAGGGGTGTCTTCTTTCGGGGCTCATAGAATTGGACCCCCTGTTTCAATCTTTTTGAAACTTGGAGGGTATTTCAAGAAGAGGCACCAGATGCTATGCCAAACATTTGGTGCCTCTATCTCAAAAACCAGTCCCCCCCAGAGCACTAGAGACTAGCGGATTAATTCTCCATTATACCCTATGGGAATCCGTCTCCAAAGGGAATAATGGAGTGCCCAGCAGACATTTCCCCCCCCCCGCTTTCTGATGACCCTGAAGCGGGGGGAGGGCCTCCATACCGGGGGATCCCCTGCCCCCACCTGGGGATTAAGATAAACAAGGAAACTTGTGGTGTGGAGTTTAGGCAAAGCAAGAAAAACACCGTGCACCAAATGTTGCAATATAAGTGCAAAGCACTCTTTCACTCAACCACTTTATCACTGTAATTCTTAAATGTCCTTCAAAGCAAATAAACAGTCCTTGGTAGAAACTCAAACTTTAAATGCTGCCAGGTATGAAAATCCACTGTCTTCTTGTCTTCCTGTTGAGAGATGCAGAAAGCCCGGCTGTTTCTTTTTGAAGAACGAGTCAGCAGGTGTAGTAGCAGCGACACGAGTCCTAGGTTCAAGTTTGTGTTTCCTTTACATTTCCTCTGGCCGCTATTTTTACACTCCGGAACCCATGCTTAGGCAACAGCAACAGCTCACAGCCATATCTTATCAGTATGCACAAACAGTTCTTTTAAGAATCACAATAGGTACCATAGAGTTTTTCCCTCCCAAATCACTAGAGCATCTGGGAAAACCATAGAGTCTTCCTGGAAATGCCTAGAGTGGCTGCCAAGCAACATCGCCAGCATGATGACATCACTTCTGGGTGACGCCATTGTGTAGGTGAATAAAGTCTCCCACTGGAGGCCGTGAGGGACTTGGAAACCCTATAAAAGTACAAGCGCTGAGTCGTTACTGACCCATGGGGTGACATCACAACATTTTCTTGGCAGACTTTTTATGGGGTGGCTTGCGGTGATCTACATTTTAACCCCAGCAAGCTGGGCACTCATTTTACCTACTTCAGAAAGATGGATATGTGAGTCAACCATGAGTTGGTTACCTGAACCCATCTTCCACCGGGATCAAACTCAGGTCCTGAGCAGAGCTTGGACTGCAATACTGCAGCTTCCCACTCTGCACCACAGGCTCTTTCTCAATAGAAAACCAGCCCTTTAATTTCACCTGCACCTCAGATTGTGTTCTTGTAAAACCGATCGGCTGTTTTTGAGAATCGTTGGCGATAACCCAAGTGGTTTTGCTTGTAGAATTCATTTAGTAAACTGTGTCATCAATACAAATTAGATTGTGCGCTACACTCATACAAAGCAACAATAAAGCATAACCATCAAGAGAAATCAGATAATGCTTGTCAATGCAAAGGGCAAGTTCAATACTTCTGCTCACAGGTTATTTTTTAAATGAAGTAGTAATCGTGTAGCTTCTGAAAAATCCACTGGGGCAGCCAGATTCTAAGAATGCTAGAGACATTACATTGTTTGTTCAAAAACCCTAATGGGCACGCACACACAATATGGTTGACACGTACCCAAATGTCTTCACTTCATCTCTACTCACATTTTGCACATTCTGAAAGCAGCAAGTGCTGTTTATCCACACCACATTGGCTTCAAAGGAAGGTGAAAGCCAGATTGGTGCAGCGCAGGGGAGGTCAAAGTGCGGCTCAGAAGCCACATATGGCTCTTTCACACATATTGTGTGGCTCTTGAAGCCCCAGCGACATATTGGCAACCTGGAGAGGGCATTTCTCTCTTTAAATCACTTCACCAAGTTAAATGCATTTAAAGTTAAAGTTGCTTTCCTTCCTTCCTTCCTTCCTTCCTTCCTTCCTTCCTTCCTTCCTTCCTTCCTTCCTTCCTTCCTTCCTTCCTTCCTTCCTTCCTTCCTTCCTTAATACTGTAAAGTGAGTTTAGTCAGCTGTTAACTAAGCAGCCACAGTTTATTCAAGAAGGAACAGCCACGAACAGCATAGGCCACTCCACTCAATATATGCACTGTGGCTGAGTTAAACACGCCCCCTTTCGTTGGTGGCAATCCCTCCTATTGGTCTCTCCAGAATCCTTCATTTGCATTGCCTGGAAGAAATGCCTCACGTCCTGATTGGCTGGTTCTAAGAGAACGGCCAATCGGAATGTAGGCACCAGGATTCTGGAGAGTAATGGAAGCATGCTTCAAGCTCAAGTCTAGTGAGAATTATGATACATAACAAACATTACCAGTAAAAAAATAATAAAGTCACTGCTTTACCTCTGTGCTGTAACTACATTTAAGTGTCTCCCTGGTTCCTCCAGAAAAGATCCTATTAAAATATTGACACAGTCGACAAACATTTGCCTTCATACCCCTATGCTGTTTGCTCAGTGAAAACATTTAACTAAATGCATATAAATAAGTAACTTTAGACATCAGGCACTTGTCTGTCTTGTGCACGAGCACTTGTCCAGACCTCAGCAGTGCTGCAATCAGTGGGACTACTCAAGTATAAAAGGTTTGAAGTTTGAAGCCAAGTATTCTAACAGTCATCATATTAATTTTCATGTGTGTACATTTCAAATAAACCCAGGGATATTTTTTGTTGCATGGAAACCTGGTGCGGTTTTATTAAATTTTATTTCCACATTTCTTTCTAAAATATATTTTTTAGATCTATAAAAATGGAGGAGCGCCACATGTGTTACGTTCTGCTCATTGAGCTGATGGAACTAATTGAATGCTGCATTTAACTCCAGTTAAAAAGAAGGAAAAGGAGGAGGAAGAGATGATGATGGCGATGATGATACTGGATTTATATCCTGTCCTTCACTCTGAATCTCAGACTGGCTTACAATCTCCTTTACTTTCCTCCCCCACAACAGATACCCTGTGAGGTAGGTGAGGCTGAGAGAGCTCACAAAGAAGCTGCCCTTTCAAGGACAGCTCTGTGAGAGCTGACTCAAGGCCATTCCAGCAGTTGCAAGTGGAGGAGTGGGGGATCAAACTTGGATCTCCCAGATAAGAGTCCACACACTTAACCACTACACAAAAAAAAAAAAAAAATCAGCCAGTTAGTAGAAAATGTGATTCTTGCACAGGCTCCAAAGGGCAGAGACTCAGCTGGGTCATGTGAGCTGGAACTTCTTGGAAAGGGGCATTCTATTTCCAGCAGTGTAGGAAATGTGCACATCATTGACACAAGTGCTGTGTGATTTCCTATGTACATCGGTGGTAGAAAGTGTTGTCAAGTTGACTTACGGTGAGCCTTTGGGCTTTTCAAGTCAAGAGATGTTCAGAGGTGATTTGCTATTGCCTGCCTTGGTGTAGCAACCATGGGCTTCTTTGGTATGGTTGCCAACCTCCAGCTGGGACCTGGAGCTCTCCCACTACACAACTGATCTCCAGACCATAGAGATCAATTCCCTGGTGAAAATGGCTCCTTTGGAGGATAGAGTCTATGGCATTGTACTTGGCTGAGATCCTTCCCCTCCCCAGGCTCCACTCCCAAAATCTCCAGATACTTTCCAACAAACAACTGGCAAGCCTATTCCTTGGTGGTCTCCAACCCTGGTTAGCTTCTGATATCTAACAAGATGAGGATCATCTGGGCCCTGCCATAGCTTAGAAAGAGTTACATCAAAGAAGAAGAAGACGACATTGGATTTATATTCCACCTTCAACTCAGAGTGGCTCACAATCTCCTATATCTTCTCCCCCCACAACAGACACCCTGTGAGGTATGTGGGGTTGAGATGGCTCTCACAGCAGCTGCCCTTTCAAGAACAACTCCTACAAGAGCTATGGTTGACCGAAGGTCATTCCAGCAGGTGCAAGTGGAGAAGTGGGGAATCAAACCCGGTTCTCCCAGATAATTTGCTATTGCCTGCCTTGGTGTAGCAACCATGGGGTTCTTTGGTATGGTTGCCAACCTCCAGCTGGGACCTGGAGCTCTCCCACTACACAACTGATCTCCAGACCATAGAGATCAATTCCCTGCAGACTTAACCACTACACCAAACTGGCTCTCAGAAGAAGACTGCACAGATTTATACCCTGCCCTTCTCTCTGCATCAGAGACTCAGAGCGTCTTACAATCTCCTATATCTTCTCCCCCCCACAACAGACACCTTGTGAGGTGGGTGGGGCTGAGAGGGCTCTCATAGCAACTGCCCTTTCAAGGACAACTCCCACGAGAGCTATGGTTGACTCAAGGCCATTCCAGCAGGTGCAAGTGGAGGGGTGGGGAATCAAACCCAGTTCTCCTGGATAAGAGTCCACACAACCACTACACCAAACTGGCTCTCAGTCTGATGCACCCAGTCTGATGCTTCCTTTCCCCTACTTCAGAGGATCCCTCATTGTCATCACAATGCAGAGCAGCACAGATCAATCTGGGAAGCCATCTTCCCTCTCTTTTGCTATGTTTTGCTATGAAGGAGCTGGGGATGTTTAGCCTGGAGAGGAGGTGGCTGAGAGGTGATATGATCACCATCTTCAAGTACTTGAAGGGCTGATGGTGTGGAATTGTTTTCTGTGGCCCCAGAAGGTAGGACCAGAACCAATGGATTGAAATTAAATCAAAAGAGTTTCCGGCTCAACATTAGGAAGAACTTCCTGACTGTTAGAGCGATTCCTCAGTGGAACAGGCTTTCTCAGGAGGTGGTGGGCTCTCCTTCCTTGGAGGTTTTAAAACAGAGGATAGATGGCCATCTGACAGCGATGAAGATCCTGCGAATTTAGGGGGAGGTGTTTGTGAGTTTCCTGCATTGTACAGGGGGTTGGACTAGATGACTCTGGAGGACCCTTCCAACTCTATGATTCTATGTCTGCATACTGCTGGCACCCAGGGCTGCCATGCTCCCTGGTGGGGCAGGGGTTCTCCCACTTTGGGGGTCCCCAACCCGCCAGCCTGCAGTGGGCCGGTGGGGATCCCCTCCCAACATTGCTGGCACACCTGTTGGAATGGCCTTGGGTCAGCCATAGCTCTCGTAGGAGTTGTCTTTGAAAGGGCAGCTTCTGGGAGAGCTCTCTCAGCCCCACCTATTTATTTTAGTATATTTCTATTCCGCCCATTCCCTGTAGGGCTCAGGGCAGAATACAACATATGATAAAACAATAAAGTACAATAAAACATTTTATAAACAGACAACTCAACAGCACTCAGATTACCATGACATCACATATTGCCCAGCCTAGCCGTCTCACATCATGATATCTCATAGGGATGGCAGTTTTTATTCCATTTCCTAGCACAGATGATAGTGCTGGCAGGGAAGGCCAACCAGATCAAGAAGAGACGCCCGCAGCCTCAGCTTAGAGCCTGGCGGAACAGCTCTGTTTTACAGGCCCTACGGAAGGATAATAAGCCAGGTAGGGCCCGGATCTCAATAGGGAGCTGATTCCACCAAGTTGGGGCCAGGACTGAAAAGGCCCTGGCCCTAGTTGAGGCGAGGCAGGCGTCTCTTGGTCCAGGGACAGCCAACAGATGTTGGGAGGCCAAACGTAACAACCTCCCAGGCATATATGGAAAGAGAAGGTCCCTACAACACAGGGTATCTGTTGTGGGGGAAGGAGATAAAGGAGAATGTAAGTAGGGGTGTGCATTTGGTTTGGCCAACCGAATAAACCTCTGAATACCCCCTGATTCGGAAATGTACTGCGCCATATACTTCCGAATCCAATTGGAAACCATTATATGGGAGCTGTATATGGCTCCCCGTATACTTCCGAATCAATATTCGGAAGTATACGGAAGTCCATAGAAAAGGTGGGAAAGAAGCTTCTGCCGCCTCAGGGGAGCTGCTTGCCTCCTTTCCCACCTTTGGAAGCCTTTTCCCGCCTCTCCCATAGCCTCCCTGGGATCAGGGAGGGAGTGGAGGAGGAGCCCCAGTAACCAATCCAAAGCATGCATTTGCAAAATGCATTGCAAATGCATGCTTTGCAGGGCTGTTGTGAAGCTGATGGCTGGGCTGTTCTTTTGTTTACTTGGGTATCCAAGGAAACACTGTTCTCTGGTCAATCACAGAGCAGTGGTATTTTTGAAGCTGCTCTGTGTAGGGCCAGGGAACCTTTTTAAGGAGTCTGCCTGGCTGGACTCCATTCCATTGCTGCTGTGTTGGTGTTGGTGTGTGAGAGAGATTGTGCTGTGCTGGCCATTGGCCTCAGCTGCTGCTGCTCTCTCTCAGCCTTGCCTGACCTGCCTGGAGAAGAGAAGTCATCTAAGGTAAGACAGTCTTGGGGTTCTTGTTTTTATTTTACTTAGTAAAAGGACTTTTTAAGACTCAGAGTCCCTTTACTTATCCAGATTTGGGTGGGTGGGTACTGGGTAGCTTATTTGAGGTTAGGGGGTTCTGCTGGGGGTGGGGGCCAAGGGTGGGGGGGTTGCCAATTTGCCTATATCTTACTTTAGTGAGAGGACTTTTAAAAGTGCAGTGTCCTTTTACTTTTCTTGATTTGGGTGGCTTGGATTTCTTGGGGTTAGGGTGAAGGTTTTTTGGAGGGGAGGGGTTGGTAAAGTTCCTGTATTGTTAAAAGTAAAGGTTTTTTTACTGTTTTAAAAGGATTCTGTGTTTGATTTGTTGCTGCTGTGTTGTGCTGCTATTGTTCCTTTATCTCCTCTGGTTCTGGTTCTTGGGGGGGGGGGCTGTTTGGCCTAATTTTCATTGTTAAAAAGGCCACTTTTTAACAGTTGAGTTTGTTGGCCTTTTCTCAGTGATTTGGATCTGTTGTTGTTGGTTTTGCTTCGTGTCCTGTTGTCCCTTTTCCTGGTTCTTGTTTTTGTTTGTTTTTTTGGCGGGGGGATGTTGTTGACTGATTTGGCCTGAGGTTTTTTATTGTTAAAAAGGTCACTTTTTTAACAGTTGAGTTTCTTGGCCTTTTCTCAGTTATTTGTTTGGGTCTATTCTGTTGTTGTTGGTTTTGCATCCTGTTCTGTTGTCCCTTTTCCTGGTTCTGGTTTTGGGGTGGGTGAGTTAAAAGTTAAGTTTCTTTCTGTCACGTTTTGGTTTTTTTAAATTACCTCTGGTTGATGTGGGGGTTGGTGTGTGGGCTGTGTGGTGTGGGTCACTTTCATGTTTTTAAAGAGTTATCTTTGGAGTCTGAGGGTGCTTTCAGTTTGGCTAAGGCCACTAAATAGGCTGCCCCACTAATAAAGTTGGTTTTAGGTATTGTGTTTTTTGAAATAAAAAAAAATCCAGTTTAGGGCTTTATTTTCTTTCAAAATTCAACTAGACCAGATAGGGGCAATTTAAAAAGATTTTAGGTTTCTCATAAAAGGCAGCATGACTACTAGGCCACATCAGGCTACCTTTTAAAGAGACTAGGGTTGCAGTGCATCTTGCTTTCAGTCACTGAAAGCTGGTGCATCGTTAGATTTCCATAGGGTAAACTGTCAAGTCTGTCTGTAACTCTGGCTCAGTCAGAGAGCATTCTGGGTAGAACCAAAGTATATTCAATTGCTGCTAGCTCGTACCTTCCCTACCCCTCCCTTCCTGTAGTGAGTGTCCTTGCTTTGAAATGGAAAGATGTGAAAGTCTTATCTGTGCCTTCTCAGGCCTGGCTCTCAGAAGGGCGTCAGGAGCCCACTACAATCAAGGCCATCAAGCCTGAGAACGAATTGGTAACATCAATGTGTGAATGTGCCCTGCATAATCCTCCCCCCTTAGGAATCCCTTTGAAGTGACCCATATATGCAATGTATCTACAGGTTATTCTTTAGTCTTTCAATGCTGGCTTAGCCTCAAGTATCAGTATCAATAAAGTAGTTTCTTTGTATCAACAACGACTCGTTATTGAATCTGCTGACTTGACATAAACCACAGCTTCTCTCTAGTTATAGGGGACACCTGATTTCTAGTTTGCAAGGAAATCTGGTTTGTCCCAGGATCTAGTTAGGAGAAGTTTAATTAGGAGGATATAACAAGGATTGCGGCGGCCTGGGGAGGCGGGGGCTGGCATGGCGGCAGGGCTGCCGCTCGCTTCGCCTCAGGTGGCTGAGCGAGCAGAGAAGAGTCCCTCCTGCTGCCGCCACCTGTGTCTCTCTCTCTTGCCCGCCGCCACCGAGGAAGTCTTCCCCAGATGACACCGACGCCATGCCCACGCTGAGTGAAAATATCCTTTTTGGAATGGGCAATCCCCTCCTTGACATCTGTGCAGTAGTGGACAAGGACTTCCTGGACAAATATGGACTGAAGCCAAATGACCAGATCTTGGCAGAAGAGAAACATAAAGAGCTATTTGAAGAACTTGTGAAAAAATTCAAAGTAGAATATCATGCTGGTGGATCTACTCAGAATTCCGTCAAAGTGGCTCAGTGGATGATCCGGCATCCTTATAAAGTGAGAACGTTCTTTGGGTGCATCGGAACAGACAAATTTGGTGAGATCCTAAAGAAGAAAGCTGAAGAAGCCCACATGGATGCCCATTATTATGAACAGAGTAAAGAACCAACTGGAACGTGTGCTGCCTGCATCACAAGGGACAAGAGATCTCTTGTTGCTAACCTGGCTGCTGCTAATTGGAGAAGGAGAAGCACCTTGACCTGGAAAAGAACTGGAAGCTGGTGGAAAAGGCTAAAGTTTATTACATTGCAGGCTTCTTTTTGACCGTGTCACCTAAATCCATTCTAAAAGTGGCCACTCAGGCCTCAACGAATAACAAGATCTTCAGTTTGAATCTTTCTGCGCCATTCATTAGCCAGTTCTACAAGGAGCCGATGATGAAAGTGATGCCTTATGTAGACATCCTTTTTGGGAATGAGACGGAGGCTGCCATGTTTGCTCGAGAGCAAGGCTTTGAGACTGAAGACATCAGAGAGATTGCCCGGAAGGCACAAGCCCTGCCAAAAGTGAACCAGAAAAGGCAGCGAATTGTCGTCTTTACCCAAGGGAAGGATGATACTATCATGGCCACAGATTCTGAAGTGCGATCCTTCCCCGTGTTAATCAGTGACCAGAGCGAGATTGTGGACACCAACGGAGCAGGAGATGCATTTGTGGGAGGTTTCCTCTCACAGCTCGTGTACGACCAGCCGCTGACGGAGTGCATCCGTGCCAGACACTACGCCGCTAGCGTGATCATCAAGCGTTCCGGCTGCACCTTCCCAGAGAAGCCGGACTTCCACTGATATTGGGCCACTCCAAGGGATCAAGAAGGGGTCTCTGCCTCCGTCTCCCCACTCTCCTCCTCCCAGGTTACCTGGCATTGAGGCTTCTGTACTTCTCTTCCAGTTTATCTCTGTCCTGACAGCCCTTTTCTTCTCCTGAACACAGCAGTGACCTGCATGTGTTAAATTAGAGGTCACGCTCCCAGTGAGACTCCGTTCAGTCCTGCTTTGTCCCAGCACAGATCCCAGGAGTAGTGCAGTATGAAACAACCCCAGTTCTGGTCTAGCAATGCTTCCATAGTATATTCACTTGCTTGTGTAATCCAGGTGAGAAATCATTAAGTTCATTTGGTATAAAACTGTTGACATTTCTGAGGAGAATTTGTATCTGTTTTTCTCCTCCCATTATTCTACATTCAGTCACACACACACGTGCACAAACACAGGGCCCACTCCTTCTTCCATTGTAGCGAATAGGAATTTGCCCCTCTGAGGCCTGGTGGCCGGAAGCCATCTCATTGGCTTTATGAAACGCTGTCTCAGGCCTCTCTGTGCACCTCTGCCAGGATAGGGCCCAGTGGTCCTGCAGGGCAGAAACAGGGTATTTGGGGGCTACGCCCAGAATAGGAAACTTTCTCTTGTCTTGGAGGATGCGAGGGTTGCATCTCAAAGGACAGACACTTGTGAAAATGAAGTACAGAAATAACCATGCAGGCAACATGCCAAAATGGAATCTTTGACTTCAATGCACAGTTTTAAGACAACCGAGTACATCATATAAGAAAATCTTCTGAATTTTATTTGTAACGCAGTATTCAAGGGAGAGGCATTCTGAAAATGCTGTTCATCTACTTTACTATGTAATTTGATACTGATAAATAAATAACAAGGATTGCCTTCATCTCAAGGTAGCCTTTTAAAAACTGTAGCCAGGTAGAGGCAGGATCACCTAGTCTCCTAAACTTTACCAGACTACTACTACCCCAACCCAAAGAAGGACAGGTTAGGGACCAAAAAGACAAACAAGTTTTGGTGGGAGGGTTTTTAAAAAGAAGTCAGGGCACCTGTTGGTTCAGGGTACAGTGTAGTAAGTTAGGCTTGTAAAAAACTCCACTCTCAGTTCAGGTTGTGTGAGACTGGCCAAGGGTGACATGAGTGACAGGCAGCAGAAGAGGGGCCCTGGGGGCAAGGCCAAGGAGAAGACTAGAGGGGTGGAGGGAAGGGGGAGAACCCAGTTTCCCCCCCACACACACACCTGTGCGTGGGGCCACTCCACACCCGCCTTCCAGCACTCCGACCTCTGGCCGGAGTGTGATGAAGCAGTCCTACCTTGGGCCCTTCATTGAGGCTTTTGCTGGGGTGCCCTCAGCAAAGGTGCCATTAGGTGCTGGCACTGATCAGGGGTCTGCTGCTCGGGCAGTTTCTCCTCCAGCTGATGTCGCTTGCCTCAGCAGCCGGAGGAGGGGCAGCAAGAGCAGCCCTCCTTGGAGATGAGCTTTGGGGACAGTTTTCTGACCAAAACAAAGGAGGGTGCAGAGTGTCATGCAGGAGCTGGAGGAGAAGCTGGTTGAGGAGGACCAGCCCCCTTCTTCGGTTCCTTCGGGCACCAGCAGTCCTTCAGGGGATGGCCAGGAGGGGAGGCCGCATGGGGTGGAGGGGGAAGAAATAGAGACACACGAAGTGCCTCCATCTTCGCCCACTTCCCCCCGGCGGCTAGCCCCTCCTGCCACCCCGAGACATGGTGTGTCTGCCCCGAGCACCTCACAGGAGGTGGCTCTGGACACCCAAGCTGATGGTCAGCTTGGGCATCCATACACCTCCGAAGTCTGGAAGCATTTCTGACTTATGGAGGATCCACGCTATGCGCAGTGCCAGCTGTGCAGGGCCTGGATCAGTCGTGGGCGGGACCCTGCCCACCTGACTCCAGGGGGGATGCGGAACCACCTGCGGAAGCACCACCAGGCGGTGCTTCTTAAGGGGGAGAAGCAGGCTGGTGCTGGGGTGCCCAAGCAGCCAACACCACCCAGCCAGGAGGTCCGTCCCATCATGACTACCTCCTCAGCTCTACAGGAGAGTTCCATGATAGGGCAGGAACGCCAGCCATCTCTGCCTGAGATGTTTGGTGGGGGCGGCACCTGTGTGCCAAGAGGGGGAATCAGGTATGGCAGGAGGGTGATCGACTGGAACCTTGTGAGGTTGGTTGCCCATGGGCTTCCATTTTCAGTGGTCGAGCATCCTGGGGTGCTAGGGTTGCTCAAGTACCTGGCGCACCATTAGCAGGACCATTGTGCCATCTGTTTTCAGGGCGACCAGATCTGTGGTGAAGGAGCATTTGTCCCCTGCTGTCGGGGGGACTGTTCATTTCACCTCAGATATCTAGAGCTCCCAACATGCATTCGAGGGATATCTCTCCCTGACTGCGCTTTGGTGGCAACCCAGTGAGCTTCAGGGTGGGGGTGGCAGTAGCGGCAGGCAGGGTCAGGGCTGCCAGGCCAGCTATCACTGGGCCTCGCTGCACACCAAAGCAGTTGATGCACTGCACACGGCGGACACTCTTGGAGCCATCCTCTCATGCCAGTTAGAGGGCTGGGTAGGCAGCAGGGATGTTGCCACGGGCTTTGTGGTGACTCACAGTGAATCCAACATCAAGGCGGCTGTCCAGTGTCAGGGCCTAAAACGCCTTCCTTGCGTGGTCCACCTTCTCCACCTCCTGGTTAAGAATGCATTGGGCCAGACGAAAAGCCAGGATCGTCGGTATCTAGCCGCGACCCATGAGTACCGACTTCTGCTCCAGAAGTGTCGGCACATCACGGGTCACTTTTCACGCAGCAATACGGACTCGTATCTGCTGTGTGAGAAACAGACACTGACAGGCGTGCCAGGGCACCGCCTGATCGGTGACATCAGCACACGCTGGAACTCCACCTGTGCCATGCTGGAGCTCATGGTGGAGCAGAGAGCAGCCCTGGATGCCTTTGTCTCTGAGACAAGGGTCTTTTGGGATGAGAACCGTCTTGCCCAAGAGGATCGGGTGGTCATTTCTCAGACTGTGGAGGTTCTTGGGCCCTTCAAGACCCACACAGAAATGCTCTTGTCTGACATGGCGAGCATCGCACTAGTTGTCCCCATGGTCCACATGGCCCATGAAGACCTGGCTTCATTTCTCAAGGCCGTGCAGATGTTCTTCCAGTGGTGTGCACCATGGTTGTTAGGCTGCAGGAAGGGCTTGAGGCCTGCTTTCAGACTCTCACCCAGGATAAGGTCTACATGATGGTGACCATGTTAGACCCGCACCTTAAGGGCACGATCGCTGAGCGGGCCAACGAGCTTGATCGCTGGCGAGATGAGCTTTCCCAGAAGGTCGAGCACTGCAGAGTCAGGTCGGCCCCAGTGCCAGTAGCTGAGGAGGAGGGGGGTGGAAGCAGCTCATCTGCCACTTCCACTGCTGTTCATCCCCAACCTCCCTGGCTAGGCAGTGTTTTCCATCAGACTCATGCCAAGAAGAGTGCCGAGATGACATTCATTGGGCGGCTTGTTGGCCCCTCTGGGAGCGGTAGGCCCCTGAGAGCAGAGATGGGTGCTGTGATGGTGAGGGACTATCTTTTGGAGCCCAATGAGTCACATGAAACATCTCCTTTGGACTACTGGGTCGCTAAGGAGGGGGTCTGGCCGGCCCTCTCCTCCATGGCCACCGACGATGGACGTAGGACCCTCTCCTCTCATGCCCACCGACGAGCATGCAGAGCGAGCATGTCTTTTCGCATATGGGCAACATTGGTTGCCCACATCGCAATTGCCTGCAACCCTGGACAGTTGAGCAGTTGGTCTTCCTGAAGGTCAACTTACCTCTGTTTGGCTCCCTGAACGTAGACTTTGAGAGTGAATGAAGTGAGCCCCTACTTGTGCCTGCATCCTCTCTTGGCCCACTCTTGGAAGGTGGTTGTAAAACACTCTCCCAATAAACATAGACTAGAGTCCAAAGACAGCCCAAAAACTCACTCACAAATTGATTGGCAGTGCACCCCCCCACCCCTCATCCATCCCCAAACCAAAAGTGAATGCTGGTTTAAAATCTGCAAAGCAATCCAAATTTCCCCAGTCCCCATCCACACATGCCTAATAATACTGTAAGGGCCATTGCAGCCCCCAACTATAACCAATAGCACCCAAGGCCCAGCCAGGATAACCATTTTTTTTTTTCAGGGGCAGGAGGAAGAAAGAGGGAGGTGCCAGTTGTCAAGTCTGCTGTATTTTGGTCAAAATGCATCATCCTAACATTGGTTCAGAAGTAAAGGGTTCTGGGTAAACCACACTGAACACCGAATGCTGCTAGCTAACTTTCCTCATCCCCCCACTGTCCCTTTGTTGTGTAGCCTGTTTTGAAATGGTGATATGGGAACAAGATAGTGGAGCCTTCTCAGGCAGAGTGTCTGTGGGAGTGTGAAAGCGCCAAGGCCTCAGCTTGGGAACGAAGTAGTAACATCTTGATGTGAATATACACTGCATAGAATGCCTCTCCCTCAGGAATCCTTTTGATCTATACCTTAAATGCTTGGTTAATGTCTATGTACCCCAGTCCTTCAATCTCTATCATGGTCTACAGTTCTGTCTCCAATAAACTAGTAACTTTGTTTCAACCAAAGACTCGTTATTGAATTCAGCCGACTTGACATTTTGAAGGACTCCCTATCTTGGAGTTCAACCTTTCCGGCAACTTGAAAGGCTATGACCGACCAGATTCCGGACAACGGAGAACTCCCAGCCAGAGCGGAGGGGGCCGAGACACCCTGGCACATCCACAGTGCCAGAAGGACCGTGGCCTCCCCCCCCCAGTTCCAGCTAGTGGTCACCACCCGGCAATACCAACTGAGGACGTCCACCATGCTGATGGACCAGGCCCCGATCCGCCGGGAGGCGATCATGACCCGCCACACCAAGTGGGTTCAACTGGCCGAGGCCGCGGCCACCAACCCAGGCGAGCCGGGCGAAGGAGCCGAAGCGCCCGTGACCCAACCCCCGTGCGGCGGAGGCAAAGGTGTGGAGTGCGGGGCGGAGGACGTAGGACCGAAGCCCAAGGAACCACACGATGAGGACTACGAGATGTTCCGGTCGATGGTCCGCCATGAGGTTGATGGAGCAATAAGGGATCTCAAGGAAGAGATGCAGACCCTGACCGCGCAACTGGGGAGAGCACTGGGAGTGACCGGGACGCGCCCGCCGCCACCAGGGCCGATGGGGCCCCGAGGCCGCCCAACCCAAGCGGCGGCAGCCGCCCCTGCGGGAGGTGCGGCTCCCCAAGCGCCGGCAGCACCCCCCGCCACTCCGGTGGCGGCACGGGACCTGAGAGGGGGCCGAGAGCTGGATGCCACCTTCGACGGGGACCCGGAGGAGGTGAATTACTTCGCAATCCAGGCGAACAGCTTCATGTACTACTGGGGATATTTGTTCCCAGACGAGGTCAGCCGAGTGGACTACCTGGGATCAAAGCTGAGGGGCGCAGCCAAAAGATGGTACGTGAGCCTATGCGAATCCAACAGCCCGGTCCTGCACTTTGTGAACACGTTCGTGCAAGCCCTGCTGACCCAATACGAGGACCCCCTGCAGGAAGCCCGAGCGCTATCAGCATTACGGAACATGAAGCAGGGTGCCCGATCCATCCGGGAGTACGCGGCGGACTTCCAAGCCAACGCCGCCAGAGCCCGGAACTGGAACGAAGTGATGAAGATTGAGCACTTCACTAATGGGCTGAACCCCAGCATCCTGGATCGGGCACTCACCCAAGCCAGTCCAGATACGCTGGTGGGATGGATCCAACTGGCGGGCGAGGTGGAGACCAACCTAAAATGAGTGGCGATGCTGCGCCTAGCGTTGGCTGGGAAAGGGGCGCCAAAACCTACCCCCGGGAAGACCGAGCCCACCAAAGCCAAAAAGCCGGCAGCGGCCGCCCTGGTGGGGCCCCGCCGTTGCTTCCGGTGCGGCGACCCAAACCACCTCGCCACCAACTGCCCGCAGCCCCCAGCAGGGAGTAACCCACCGCAGGGGCCGCCGAGACAGAGCACCCCGGTTCCCAAGAAGCCCCCCAGCCGCCCTAAGGATGCGGCGAAGAGAAGCGCGCTGATGGTGCAGGAGGAGCTGCAGGAGGAGGAGGTTCGGCTCTCCGCGGAGTTGGCTGATCTCGCGTGGGAAGAGGAGCCGGCGGGAAACAGACCCGACCTGCTCTGAACAGTGCCAGCCAGCAGGTCGACCGGGAAAAGGCACCACTGACGGTGAGAACTACGGGAAGACTGTATTTTGTAATGGTGAAGCTGCTGAACCCAAAATTGAGGAGGTTCCTGCAGATACAGGCCCTCATAGACTCGGGGTGCAACAGAGAACTAATTTCTCCCAAGGTGGTGGAGGCCCTTGGGTTGGAGCGCTTGCAGCTGCCCCACCCTATGCTGTTTGAGCAGATGGACAAGTCGGTAATAGGGGGGGGGCTGTACACAAGAAACGGAACCATGCCCCCTGGGGATCGAGGGCCATTGGGACCAAGAGATTTTTGTAATTGCCCCAGCGTGCGCTTACCCGGTGGTTTGGGGGGTGGGGTGGCTAGAAAAACATGAGCCCCTCATCCGCTGGAAAGCCCAGACCATTAGATTTCCAGACCCAGACTGCAGCAACCATCTGTGGAACTCGGCGCGGGGGCCGCGGGCTCCCGCCGCCAGAGAAAGGGCTTGCGTCCTGGTGGAGGAGGTGCACCACGTCCTGAGCGCCTACCGCGACCTGATGGAAGTGTTTAGCGAGCGGGAGGCCAATCAGCTACCCCCCCACCGGAACACTGACTGTGCCATAGAGCTGACCCCTGGGGAGAGTCTGCCCCGGGCCAAACACTACCAGATGGGTTGGGCCGAGAAAAAGGAACTGCGCAAATTCCTAGACTTGAACTTGGAGAGGGGCTTCATTAGACCCGCTACGGCCCCCCACGCGGCCCCCGTACTGTTCAGAAAGAAAAAGGACGGATCGCTTAGGCTTTGCACTGATTTTCGCGGGATAAACGCGATCTCGACGTCCAACGCTTACCCCATCCCCCTCATCAAAGACTTGTTGAACACTGTGTCGGGGGGGGGGGGAGATTTTTACAAAACTCGATTTGAGAGACGCGTACTTCCGAGTGCGCATCAAAGAGGGGGATGAGTGGAAAACGGCATTTAACACTCCAATGAGGCAGTTTGAGTATTTGGTCATGCCGTTTGGGCTGCAGGGGGCGCCAGGGGTGTTCATGAATTTCATAAGTGATGTGTTGAGAAAATTTCTGTATAAGGGGGTGGTCGTGTACCTGGATGACATCATTATTTATTCCCAGGACGTGCAATCTCACGTGAAATTGGTAAGGGAGGTACTGAGCACCCTGCTAGAACACCAGTTGTACGCAAAATTGTCAAAATGCGAGTTCCATCGCACCGAATTAGACTACCTTGGGTTCAGAGTGTCCAGCGAGGGGCTAGCCATGGATCCCGCCAAGGTGCAGGCAGTATTAGAGTGCCCCCCCCGAGGACACGCAGACAGCTCCAATCATTTCTCGGGTTTGCAAATTTTTACAGGGGGTTCATAGGGGGATTCGTCCAGATTGCCCTGCCTCTGACTGAGCTCTTAAAGACGAAGGGGAGAGGTGAGGACGTGAAGCGCCCCGGGGCCAGGTTAAACTAAATGCCCCACTACCAGTCTGCGTTCGACCGGCTCAAGCAACTTTTCACAAGTGAGCCGGTCCTGAGCCACCCTGATGAGCAAAAAGACTTCGTGGTGCAATGCGATGCCTCCGACATCGCCGTAGGAGCCTTTCTCATGCAGAGAGACGGGGAGGGGAAACTGCGACCCTGTGCCTATATTTCGCGGAAGTTCTCAGACGAACAAAGAAACTGGTCAGTGTGGGACAAGGAGGCGTTCGCAGTCATGTTTGCGTTGAAAACCTGGAGGTCTTGGTTAGAGGGAGCTAAGGTGCCATTTGAGGTCTGGACCGATCACAAAAACCTCGAGGCACTCACAGGGAAAAGGAAGCTAAGCGAGAAGCAAATCAGGTGGGCGGGATTCTTTTCCAAATTTGATTTCACCCTAAAACACATCCCGGGGACCCGGAACTTCCTGGCTGATGCTCTGTCCAGACTCCCACAGCACGAGAGCCAGAGGGAGGAGGTGGTAGACTCGTTAATATCCCCCACGCAAGTGGCGGCTATGGTCACCACCCACTCGCAGAAGAAAAGGGAGCTGGATGAGATCAGTCGGGATCGCATCGCCTTAGAGACCGAAAGGGATGGAGGAGGGCGGCCTGAGGGGGTGCAAAAGGGGAAAGATGGGTTGTGGTATAAAGGCGAGAAAATTTACATCCCGATGCCCCTAAGGAGGGAAATCCTGCAACTCTGTCATTCGTCCAAATTGGTGGGGCATTTTGGCTATGTAAAAACCTTGCACTTAGTAAACCGGCAGTTCTGGTGGCCGTCCCTTAGAAGGGGCGTGTCAGAATTTGTAACAAGCTGCCCGGTGTGCATAATGGCGAAGAAGAGGGGGGGGAAACCTCCCGGGCTATTACAGCCACTGGAGACGGCCAATCACCCTTGGGAGATCGTATCCATGGATTTCATAGTAGAACTCCCCTCTTCAAGGGGGAAAACAGTGATCTTAGTGGTGGTGGACACTTTCTCAAAGCAAGCCCATTTCATCCCTTGCACACAACTACCCACCGCAAGGAAACTGGCCGCTTTGTTCTTTGATCACGTGGCAAAACACCACTCAATCCCCGACAAAGTCATTAGCGACCGTGCGCCTCAGTTCGTTGCCACCTTCTGGCGGGAGTTCTGTAAATTACTAGGGATGGAGCAGGGGTTGAGCTCAGCTTACCACCCCCAGACTGACGGACAGACGGAGAGGATAAATGGGGTGCTGGAGCAATATTTACGATGCTTCGTGAGCCAATGCCAGTCCGACTGGGTAGACCTGCTCCCATTTGCAGAGTACGCTTACAACAACAGCACTCATAGCTCTACCAAAGCCTCCCCCTTCTCAACGGTCTTTGGGTATGAGGGCAAACCGATCCCTATGTTACCTGGAGGGGGGGACCCAGGGACATCCTCAGCCTTTGAGCAATGGTGGCAGGGACCCAGCCAGTGCTGGCCGGCCATCCAAGAGAACTTAAAAGCAGCCAAGGAGGCTTACAAGAAGCAGTACGACAAGTCCCATGTGCCAGTTTGGGAGTTAAAGGTTGGGGACTCAGTGTTTCTGTCAACGAAAAATCTACCCCTCTCCCAGCCTTCAAAGAAGCTGGCTTTTAAGTTCCTGGGTCCATTTAAGATCAAATGAGTAATTAACCCAGTGACGGTAGAGTTGGATTTGCCTCCTGCACTTGGTAAAATCCACCCTGTGTTTCATTGCAGCCTGCTCCGCCAAAGTCTGGAACCGTCCAGTTGGCACCCGCAAGCACCAGCAGCCATCCCCCTCCAAGGGGGATGCTGGAGCCTACCGGCCCGAGAAGCCCTGGACTGTAAACGGGGACAGCTCCTTCCTCGGGCCCGTGCCATGGAGGGGGCTTGGGGGGGGGCAGTATGTCAAGTCTGCTGTATTTTGGTCAAACTGCATCATCCTAACATTGGTTCAGAAGTAAAGGGTTCTGGGTAAACCACACTGAACACTGAATGCTGCTAGCTAACTTTGCTCATCCCCCCACTGTCCCTTTGTTGTGTAGCCTGCTTTGAAATGATGATATGGGAACAAGATAGTGGAGCCTTCTCAGGCAGAGTGTCTGTGGGAGTGTGAAAGCGCCAAGGCCTCAGCTTGGGAACGAAGTAGTAACATCCTGATGTGAATATACACTGCATAGAATGCCCCTCCCTCAGGAATCCTTTTGATCTATACCTTAAATGCTTGGTTAATGTCTATGTACCCCAGTCCTTCAATCTCTATCATGGTCTACAGTTCTGTCTCCAATAAACTAGTAACTTTGTTTCAACCAAAGACTCGTTATTGAATTCAGCTGACTTGACACCAGTGATGATGACAGGCAGCCAGCAGCCATACCAATGCTGAGGTTCCTCTAATGGGACAGTGATAGCTGGTGTGTTGCTGCTGAGATGAGAAAGATGGAATGGTTCCCTTCCTCTCACACAATCTGAGGCCTTCCCAGTGATCTTCCTCATTTGGGGTGCAACTCTGGCTTGGGGTGCAACTTGTGGTGCACCCTGGGTAATGCCAACCATCCATCACTCAAGGTAAGTCTAAATGCTTCTTGCTTTGTGTCAGATACAGAATGAGGTGGAGCTAGATGTGGTCCACCGCTTTTCTTGTTTGAGACTTGTGTTGTTTGGGGCAGGGCTGGAGAGCTGGCATCTGTAGATTGTGTGTTCTGTGGCAGGGAAGCTGGCATCTGTGTGAGAGACCCAGAACCTGTCAAGTCTGCTCCTAACTCTGGTCAAGCCTGCACCCAATCACTGGTTCAGGGGAAAAGCATCCTGGGTAAAGCCATACTATATTCCAATGCTGCTAGCTTGAACTCTCCTCACCCCCCCTCCTTTCCTTTGTTATGTAGCATTGCTTTGAAATGGGAATATGTGAACAGTTTTATCGTGCCTTCTCAGGCTTGGCACCGAGGGAGGTTGGAGCCAAGAAATGCTCAAGGCCAAACCAGGCCTGAGAAAGAAATTGTATGTGGACAAAGGAGACCCGATAGATGTTGTTTACCTTGACTTCCAGAAAACTTTTGATAAAGTTCCTCATCAAAGGCTCCTTAGAAAGCTTGAGAGTCATGGAGTAAAAGGACAGGTCCTCTTGTGGATCAAAAACTGGCGGAGTAATAGGAAGCAGAGAGTGAGTATAAATGGGCAGTCTTCGCAGTGGAGGACGGTAAGCAGTGGGGTGCCGCAGGTCTCGGTACTGGGTCCCATGCTCTTTAACTTGTTCATAAAAGATTTAGAGTTGGGAGTGAGCAGTGAAGTGGCCAAGTTTGCGGATGACACTAAATTGTTCAGGGTGGTGAGAACCAGAGAGGATTGTGAGGAACTCCAAAGGGATCTGTTGAGGCTGGGTGAGTGGGTGTCGACGTGGCAGATGCGGTTCAATGTGGCCAAGTGCAAAGTAATGCACATTGGGGCCAAGAATCCCAGCTACAAATACAAGTTGATGGGGTGTGAACTGGCAGAGACTGACCAAGAGAGAGATCTTGGGGTCGTGGTAGATAACTCACTGAACATGTCAAGACAGTGTGCGTTTGCAATAAAAAAGGCCAACGCCATGCTGGGAATTATTAGGAAGGGAACTGAAAACAAATCAGCCAGTATCATAATGCCCCTGTATAAATCGATGGTGCGGTCTCATTTGGAATACTGTGTGCAGTTCTGGTTGCCGCACCTCAAAAAGGATATTATAGCATTGGAGAAAGTCCAGAGAAGGGCAGCTAGAATGATTAAAGGGCTGGAGCACTTTTCCTATGAAGAAAGGTTGAAACGCTTGGGACTCTTTAGCTTGGAGAAATGTCGACTGCGGGGTGACATGATAGAGGTTTACAAGATAATGCATGGTATGGAGAAAGTAGAGAAAGAAGTACTTTTCTCCCTTTCTCACAATACAAGAACTCGTGGGCATTCGATGAAATTGCTGAGCAGGCAGGTTAAAACGGATAAAAGGAAGTACTTCTTCACCCAAAGGGTGATTAACATGTGGAATTCACTGCCACAGGAGGTGGTGGCGGCCACAAGCATAGCCACCTTCAAGAGGGGTTTAGATAAAAATATGGAGCAGAGGTCCCTCAGTGGCTATTAGCCACAGTGTGTGTGTATATATAAAAATTTTTGCCACTGTGTGACACAGAGTGTTGGACTGGATGGGCCGTTGGCCTGATCCAACATGGCTTCTCTTATGTTCTTATGTAACATCAATGTGTGAATGTGCCCTGCATAGTACCCCTCCCTCAAGAATCCCTTTGAAGTGTACCTTATATGATTGCATTCTACTGTATGATCTTTAGTCTTTCAATCTTACTGTAGTCGAGAGCCATGATATCAATAAACTAGATACTTTGTTTCAATGAAGACTCGTTATTTAATCTGCCGACTTGACAGAACCAGCATGTTTGTTGTGCTTGGCCAGCTCTCCCCCACGTTGTTTGGGGCAGGGCTGGGGAGCTGCCATCTGTAGATGGCACGTTCTGTGGCAGGGAAGCTGGCATCTGGGTGAGAGACCCAGAACTAGCATGCTTGGCCAGCTCTCCCCACGTTGTTTGGGGCAGGGCTGGAGAGCTGGCATCTGGGTTTGCTGCAGCCAGAGCAGAACTTGAGCAGATTGTGTTTTATGTGGTAGTGACGTTGGCAACTGGGTTTATATTGGTTCCAGGCCAGCAGGGTTCAAAGAGTAAATAGATGGATGTAGTGCATTTGGGTCCTATAAAGATTCTCTGGTGTGAAGTTAGGTTTGGCTTTGGGTGCCCCAGGAATTGGACCCCCTGGTCCAATTTTTTTTTCTGGTTAAAACAATTTTATTTGGTAACATATGGTAACAAATTATATTTCTTGCATCATTAATAACTTCTTTTATCTATAAGAACATAAGAGAAGCCATGTTGAATCAGGCCAATGGCCCATCCAGTCCAACACTCTGTGTCACAGAAGGACATAAGAGAAGCCATGTTGAATCAGGCCAATGGCCCATCCAGTCCAACACTCTGTGGCCGAGGTCAGACGCAGATAAACTTACAAAATGGGCATGGATGAAAGCCAGATGCAAGTCAGATTTTATGTGGTTGTCCAAACATCAGCATCTGGCAATGGTCGTTGACTCTATCGTGTCCCGAACTGCCACGATTGAGACGCGGACTTTTTTGATAGTACATTAAATCCGGAATAGGAATGCTTCCGACGACTCCCACATGTACTTTCTAAGTTTGAATTCTCCATTGTAGCCGACTCGACACAAGCGCACATCCGCTTCCCTGCGAGAGCCCACTCCAAATGATATCATTGCGCCAGCAATTGTTGACTCAGCCTTCCAACCTTCCGAGGTTGGTAAAATATGTACCCAGCTTGCTGGGGGGAAAAGTATAGATGACTGGGGGAGGCAATGGAAAACCACCCCGTAAAAGGTCTGCCATGAAAACTTTGTGAAAGCAACGTCACCCCAGAGTCGAAAACGACTGGTGCTTGCATGGGGGACCTTTCCTAAATGTGGGGGGGAGGCAGATCGCCCACCTTTGCTGTCTCCCTGCCATGGGAGGAAGATCACCCACCTTTGCTGTCACCCCGCCAGGCGGAGAGACAGCAATGAGAGCGCCTGGGCTTCCCCTTCCTTTCTGGGTGTTTAAATGGGGGGGGGGCAGATCGCCCACCTTTTCTGGCACCTTATTTTTTTAAAAAAAAAAACCCAAGCAGAATATCCTACGTACTGTGCTTGCACGAGTATGGAAACAAGGTCCAGTTGAGACCTCTGATCAACCAGCGACGGGACCAACGCTGCTTAGAACTGAAGAATGGAGGGATGTCTGATCAGGAAATTTGTTGTAAAAAAGCTGCAGGGTATAATAGCGACGGGTTAGGGATGGATTTAATGGTGAGTGTGACTGCGGCCTGTATCACACAGTGGCCAAAAAATTTTATATATATATATATATATATATATATATACACACACACACATATATACACACACTGTGGCTAATAGCCACTGAGGGACCTCTGCTCCATATTTTTATCTAACCCCCTCTTGAAGCTGGCTATGCTTGTAGCCGCCACCACCTCCTGTGGCAGTGAATTCCACATGTTAATCACCCTTTGGGTGAAGAAGTACCTCCTTTTATTTGTTCTTAACCGACTGCTCAGCAATTTCATTGAATGCCCATGAGTTTTTGTATTGTGAGAAAGGGAGAAAAGTACTTCTTTCTCTACCTTCTCCATCCCGTGCATAATCTTGTAAACATCTATCATGTCTCCCCGCAGTCGAAGTTTCTCCAAGCTAAAGAGTCCCAAGCGTTTTAACCTTTCTTCATAGGGAAAGTGTTCCAAGCCTGTAATCATTCTAGTTGCCCTTTTCTGCACTTTTTCCAATGCTATAATATCCTTTTTGAGGTGCGGTGACCAGAATTGCTCATTCCAAATGAGACCGCACCATCGATTTATACAGGGGCATTATGATACTGGCTGATTTGTTTTCAATTCCCTTCCTAATAATTCCCAGCATGGCGTTGGCCTTTTTTATTGCAGACGCACACTGTCTTGACATTTTCAGTGAGTTATCTACCACGACCCCAAGATCTCTCTCTTGGTCAGTCTCTGCCAGTTCACACCCCATCAACTTGTATTTGTAGCTGGGATTCTTGGCCCCAATGTGCATTACTTTGCACTTGGCCGCATTGAACCTCATCTGCCACGTACAAACATCTATAATTTCCTAGGCAAGCTAGGCCCGCAACCTTCCTCCTGCCGCCTCGAGACTCTGGCAGGCAGTCCATTCTGTTTGTCACCATCTCAGTGGACAACTCTGTTCCATTACCTGGTAGAAAAGTATCAGCTAACCCTTCATCTCTTTGAGAAGAGTCTTCCCGAACCAGAGACATTTCATCTCCTGTCGGCTTTCCCCCTAGATTTAGTTTAAAAACTGCTCTGACACCTTTTTGATTTTAAGCGCCAGCAGCCTGGTTCCATCAGGGGACGCGGAGACCGTTTTTTTTGTACAGCTCCCGCTTGTTCCAGAAAGCATCCCAGTGCCTAACAAACTTAAAGCCTTCCTCCTTGCACCATCGTCTCATACACACATTGAGACTTCTAATTTGTGCCTGTCTCTCCAGCCCTGCACGTGGAAGAGGTAACACTTCTGAGAAGGCTACCTTGGAGGTCCTGGCCTTAAGTCTCCCGTCTAGCAGCCTAAATTTTTCCTCTAGGACCTCACGACTGCATTTCCCCACATTGTTGGTGCCAACATGCACCACAACCACCGGCTCCTCCCCAGCACTGTCTATCAGCCTATCTATTACATGCGTAATTTCCGCTACCTTCGCACCAGGCAGGCAAGTCACCATACGGTCAGTATGCGGTTTTGCCACCCAGCTGTCTACTTGCCTAAGGATTGAATCACCAACTACCAAGACCCTCCCTCTCTCCCCGCCCAGGGATGGTTCCTTGGTGCGAAAGGATTCCTGTTCACCAACCAAAGAAGAGGTCCCTTCTGAGGGCGCATTCCCCTTATCCTCAGCCCGGTGCCCTGTTCCCTCTTGACCCTCACGCTCCCTGGCAGCAACAGGGCTGCCACTTTCAGATCAGGGCTCAACTAACACGTCCCCAAGAGTCTTCCGTGAGTGCCTAACTAACTGTCTTTGCTTCTCCAGGTCAGTCACCTCAGCCTCAAGGGTACGAACTCGTTCCCTGAGGACCAGGAGCTCCTTGCATCGAGCACACACCCAAGACTTCTGTCCTGTGGGCAGATAGTCATACATGTGACACTCAATGCAAAACACTGGAAAGCCCTCTGCTGGCATTCTACCTTCATGATAGCTTTTTTAAAATATGCAGTCTCTTTTTAAACCCTGTTTATGTGGCTCCCCTCCTGGAGAGTCTACTTACCTTATTGGGAACACAAGGAAATAGGGATCTGGTTCCTGGTTCTTACACAGCCCCTAGGCTAAGAGCCACAGGCCAAGAGCCCTTTAGCTCTCGCGCCTCTGGCAAGGCACAGCTTAAAAATGCAAAAAGGGTGGGCAACACAGCCACTCTAATCAATCAGCCACAATCACCTTCAGCACTTCACATGAATATCTATCCCATATATTACTTTCTACCCACCCCTCCCCCCATTACTTGACCCCCGCCGGTGTTATTTACTTAAAGTACTAATGTTTAAAGGTACCCTTAACTAATAAAAACAAAAATTAATATTCTTCTTTTTTCTAAGACTTAATCATTATCAAAAATTGTCCAATGTCCTTTTATTTTCCACTCTTTTTCTACATATCTTCTGAACTTTTTCCACTCCATCTTAAAAACTTCTAAATCATAGTCTCCTAAAATTCTTATTAATTTGTCCATTTCACTCCATGTCATAACTTTTATAATCCAATCCCATTTCTCTGGTATTTTTTCTTGCTTCCACAACTGCGCATATAATGTCCTAGCAGCTGAAAGCAAGTACCAAATTATAGTTCTATCTCCTTTTGGAAATTTTTTCCATTTGTAATCCCAACAGAAAAGTCTCTGCAACTTTCTTAAATTCATATCCCAAGATCCTAGAAATTTCTTGTTGAATCATCTGCCAATACTTTTTTGCTCTTTCACAAGTCCACCACATATGGTAGGAAGAACCTTCATGTTTTTTACATTTCCAACATCTGTCTGGCATCTTATTATTCATCTTTGCCAATTTCTTAGGAGTCATATACCATCTATACATCATTTTGATGTATAGTCCTCTTTAATACTATGACACGTTGAAAGCTTCATAGAGTTCTTTCACAAATATTCACAAGTTTCCATCTTTATTTGTTGCATTTGAAACCAACCATATTTATTATTCAGCTCTTCAGCAGTTTTCAATTCTATTTTGCTCATAGGGAATAAGTTATGACATGGAGTGAAATGGACAAATTAACAAGAATTTTAAGAGACTATGATTTAGAAGTTTTTAAGATGGAGTGGAAAAAGTTCAGAAGATATGTAGAAGAAGAGTGGAAAATAAAAGGACATTGGACAATTTTTGATAATGATTAAGTCTTAGAAAAAAGAATAATATTAATTTTTTGTTTTTATTAGTTAAGGGTACCTTTAAACATTAGTACTTTAAGTAAATAACACTGGCAGGGGTCAAGTAACGGGTAGAAAGTAATATATAACACTGGCAGGGGTCAAGTAACGGGTAGAAAGTAATATATGGGATAGATAAAAGAAGTTATTAATGATGCAAGAAATATAATTTGTTACCATATGTTACCAAATAAAATTGTTTTATCCATCAAAGAAAGCGGTGGCAAGGGAAATATCTGCTGAGAACGTTATTCCCTATGGAGACCGATTCCCATAGGGAATAATGGAGAATCGATCCACTGATATCTGGGGCTCTGGGAGGGGGATGGTTTTTGAGGTAGAGGCACCAGATTTGCAGCACAGCATCCAATGCCTCTCCTCAAAAGACCCTCCAAGTTTCAAATGGATAGGACCCAGGGGTCCAATTTTATGAGCCCCAAAAAGGGTGCCCCTATCCTTCATTATTTGCAATGGAGGGAAGGCGTTTGGTATGCGGTCCCTTTCAATGGGATGGCCAGAACTCTTTTTGGAGTTCACTTATGCTTGTCACATACTTTCTCCGGGCTCCACCATGATGTCTCCTGACTCCACCCCCATGTCTTCTGGCTCCACCCCCAAAGTCTCCTGGCCCAACCCCAATGTCCCCAGATATTTCTTGAATTGGACTTGGCAACCCTATTTGTAAGTTGGACTGTGTGACATGGTAAAGCCCTTCTCCTCCCTAATCCCCCTCCCCAGACTCTGCCCCCCAAATTTCCAGGAATTTCCCAAACCAGAGCTGGCAACCCAGGAGTAACAAGGTAGAATATGTCTAGAAGGGGACTGCAAGCTCAAGAAGTTTGAGAATTTGTCACAACAATACTTCAACATCCTTGGAAGCAGGGGTGGAATTCTAGCAGGAGCTCCTTTGCATATTAGGCCACGCCCTCATGATGTAACCAATCCTCCAAGAACTTACAAGGCTCTTTTTTGTAAGCTCTTGGAGGATTGGCTACATCAGGGGTGTTTGGCCTAATATGCAAAGGAGCTCCTGCTTGAATTCTACCCCTGCTTGGAAGGATGAATCTCGTTAAACTTGCCACAAGACATCACTGAACGTCAAAACATTTTGTCACTTTGGAGTAGTTCCTTCTGAAGAGAATGTGGCTACTCAGAAGTATTTCCTTAGCGATGCCATTTCAGCGGGCAGTGTCGTTAATAAGAAATGTTTTCATTTCATGAACTGTTTAACCGGGTCCCATCCTAATGTATGTAAATCTGTGTTTGTAGCCTTTCTGATCTTTGCTGGCATTCCATGGCAAATGAATCCATTCTGTTTGTTTAGCTCATTTAATTAGGCTTTGTGGAAATGGAAGCGGTACTGTAACAAACTAACTGAGCAAACCCCTGGAGTTTAAATTCATCAGTCATCCAATCAAATAATGTGCCCTTCTTGCATGTGATTCATTATCAACCAACTGCAGGTTACATAATTAACATGTATAATGCAGATTAAACAAATCCAGACATTTGCTTCACTGTTTGATGGGGTACTTTGCGATGTGTCAGCGCATGGCAATTAGTTTTGTGACATTTTCATTTGTTTCATTGTCAGCCTTGTCACCTCAGTGGGTTATAAAAATTAAATGAAGTTGCCATCTGAATTCTGGAAAGGGAAAAAAAAAAGATTTGGAAAGAAGGGGTTTCTGCCATTCAAATAGGACTGACTTCACTGAATTCTAATTGTCCTTGTGTGCTTAACTCTAGGTTAGGAACATTTTGGATTATATGCAGTCAAATACAGAATACCAGCCTCATATAAGTCCTTTAGTCCAGGGATCCCCAAGCCCCGGGCCGTGGACTGGTACCGGTCCGTGGCCTGTTTGCAATTGAGCCATGGAGCCTCACGGACCCGCCCCCATGCAGCCTTGCTCCCCTGTCCCGCCCCGTGCCTCCCCCCATTTTCACCATTTTAAGGGCAGTGAAACGCCTCCCAGGCCGACCCCCCCCCCCCACCGATCAGCTGATTGATGGGGAAAACAGTGGCAGCGGTGGCAAGTGACCCACTGAAAAAGCGGCACTATTCTTACCTCTTCACCCATGGGTTTGATTCCTCACTTCTCCACTTGCACCTGCTGAAATGGCCTTGGGTCAGCCACAGGTCTGGCAGAGGTTGTCCTTGAAAGGGCAGCTGCTGTGAGAGCCCTCTCAGCCCCACCCACCTCACAGGGTGTCTGTTGTGGGGGAGGAAGGTAAAGGAGATTGTGAGTCACTCTGAGACTCTGAGATTCGGAGTGGAGGGCGGGATATAAATCCAGTATCTTCTTCCTTCCTGGGCATGGGAAGAAAGGGGGGAGGGAGGCAAAGACAGTGCTGGTCTTTCAGCGGGTCATTGGAACTGCTGCTGCTGCTGTTTTCCCCACCGATCAGCTGATCAACAGGAGGGAAGATCGGCTTCATCGCTCCTTTCCAGGCATTAAAATGATGAAAATGGGGTGAGGCGCCATGGGGGGTGGGGGGAGGCCAAATTTGGTGCCTCCACCCAGCCAGTCCTGGGGCCAAAAACATTGGAGGCCACTGCTTTAGTCCACAGCAACCATGGGGTAGAAACCCCCTCCTCTCTCCCCCAAAATTAAAGTGGAATGCTTATACTTAACAGCTACATGTTTTCAGTTTTGTTCTAATTCAACAGCTCCTTTCTTGCCTTCGCAGCCAACTGGCATTGTACATTTCTTAGATGTATTGCCTACTTTCTGTACTTCCCAAGCCCTGATCTGGATGGTGTCAGATCTTAGAAGCAGTGCTGGCCTTGCTTAGTACTTGGATGGGAGATGACCAAGGAAGTTCAGGGCTGCTCTGCAGAGGAAGGCAATGGCAAAGCGACCTCTGCCCATCTGCTTGCTTTGAAAACCATACAGGGTTGCAAAAACTGACTGCAGCTTGACAGCACTTCACAAACAAAATAGAAGAAGAAGACTGCTGCAGATTTGAAGGTAAGGCTCCTGGGGCCAGATGGATTTACATCTAAATTTTACAAAACCCTTTAAGATGAGATAACACCCAAACTGATAAAATTGTTAAACACGATAAGAAAAAAAGGAAAAATTCCAAATACTTGGAGGGAAGCTGTAATTTCTTTGATTTCTAAAGAAGACAAAGATACCACGAATGTAAAGAACTATAGACCAATTTCACTGCTGGATAATGATTATAAGATCTATACAAGAATTCTGGCAGAACGATTGAAGCAATATTTGATTAATTTTATAAAAAAAAGACCAAGCCAGATTTCTTCCTAAAAGACAAATAAGAGATAATGTAAGAGCTGTCATTAATGTTGTGGAATATTATGAGAAGCATCCAGGAAAGGAAGCGGCCTTATTTTTTGTAGACGCAGAAAAAGCATTTGATAATTTGAATTGGGACTTTATGTTTGCAGTAATGGAAAAAATAAATTTAGGGGAACATTTTATAAATATGACGAAAGCAATATACACGGAACAACAAGCAAAATTGTGTATAAATGCAGATCTTACAAAAGAATTGAAGGTAAGCAAAGGTACAAGACAAGGATGTCCGTTATCACCATTGTTGTTTATAATGACTCTTGAAATTTTATTACAACAAATACAAAATGATAAAGAAATAGAAGGATTAAAAATTAGAGGATTCTCTTATAAATATAAAGCCTTCGCAGATGATATTGTGTTCATAATAGAGAATCCGATCCAAGTGTCACCATTGCTGTTAGCTAGGATAAAAGAATATGGAGAGTTAGCAGGACTATATATAAATAAAGAGAAATCGAAATTTTTATGTAAAAATATGCAACCAAACAGAATTAAAGAATTGCAAAATGTGATGGGCTGTGAAGTCACTACTAAAGTTAAATATCTTGGATTGGAAATAACCATGAAGAATATTGATTTGTTCAAAAATAATTATGAAAAATTATGGTGTAAGATGGACAAAGATCTGATGAAATGGAATAGACTTAACTTGTCCTTGCTGGGCAGGATAGCTGCAATTAAGATGAATATCTTGCCAAGAATAATGTACTTGTTCCAAACCATCCCGATTGTGAAAGATAGCAAACAATTCAACAAATGGCAAAGGAAGATCTCTGATTTTGTATGAACCGGAAAGAAAACAAGGATTAAGATGAAGATTTTAATAGATGCCAAAGAGAGAGGTGGTTTTCAGCTCCCGGATTTAAGATTGTATCATGATGCAGTTTGTTTGACATGGATCAAAGATTGGATAATGCTGTTAAATAAAAAACCTTTATGGTTAGAAGCTCATGGGAATAAATTCGGCTGGCACGCGTATTTGTGTTATGGGAAAAGTAAGATGGATGGTTTTTTTCTCTCACCATTATATCAGCAATAGTTTATTAAACACTTGGATAAAATATAAGAAATATGGAGACGAGAGAAAACCGCTTTGGATAGTGCCAGCAGAAGTAATAAAAATAACAGCTGAATCTGATGAAGAAAGACCTACCTCTTCAAAATAGCCTTCAACTAATGACAAGCTAAGAAAGTGCCGCCGGAAATGCTTTTAGCTACTGAATTCTACTGAAGATTTAATGTTTATAGCACCATAATGTTAATTTTAATATAATTTGTAAATTGTTTTAATGATGATTTTATAAGTATAACTGTTGATGTATATTGTATTTTTATGTTGTAAGCTGCCCTGAGCCTGCCCCGGCGGGGAGGGCTGGATATAAATAAAAAGTATTATTATTATTATTATTATTATTATTATTATTATTATTATTATTATTATTATTATTATTATATAATCAACTGCTCAAGATTCAAGGAGACAAAATTGAATTAAAATCTGCAGAAGAGTTAAATAATAAATATGACTGGTTTCAAATGCAACAAATTAAAAGCTTGATGGAAAATGATATTAAATCGGATGGAATCAGACGTGAGCAAACAGAACTGGAAAGGGTCCTGCTTGGAGACAATGAAAAATTAATATCGAAAGTATATAAATTATTATTGAAATGGTCTACAGAAGAAGAAGTAGTAAAGTCTCAAATGGTCAAATGGGCAATCAATGTGAATAGAGAAATACAAATGGATTCGTGGGAGCACCCTTGGAAGAACTCGATGAAGATCTCAACCTGTCAGAGTATTAAAGAGAACTGTTTTAAGATGATGTATAGATGGTATATGACTTCGAAAAAGCTGGCTAGGATGAGTAAGAAGATGTCGGATAGATGTTGGAAATGTAGAAAACATGAAGGTTCTTTCTTTCACATGTGGTGGACTTGTGAAAAAGTGAAAGAATTTTGGAAGATGATACAACAAGAAATCTCCAAAATTTTGGGTTATGATTTTAAGAAAACTGCAGAGACTTTTTTGCTTGGATTACAATTAGAAAAAATTCCAAAGGAAGATAGGACTTTAATTTGGTACTTGCTCTCAGCTGCTAGGACATTGTATGCGCAGCTGTGGAAACAGGGAAAAATACCAGAGAAATGGGACTGGATTGTGAAAGTTTTATCGTGGAGTGAGATGGACACATTAACTAAAACTTTAAGAGACTATGATTTAGATATATTCAAAAAGGAGTGGAAGAAATTTAAAGGATATATGGAGAAAGAATGGAATATAAAAAGTCATTGGACAATTTATTAGTATTAATGAGAGAAGGAAAATATTGAACTTTGATTGGTTAGCGGTACCTTTGTAATTGAATTTAAATTTATAACTTCGGGAAAGTCAAATATTGGAGGGAGGGGGGGTTGAGATATCATATGGGTTAGCATAGAAAATAGACAATTAATTATTGTAAACATATGTTATTAATAAATTGTTAAAACAAAAAGACTGCCGCAGATTTATACCCCGCCCTTCTCTCTGAATCAGAGTCTCAGAGCGGCTTACAATTAGGGGTGTACAAAAAAAAATTGGAAAAAATCGGATTTGGAAATATACGGGGCCAAAATATTTGGAATACCGTATATTTCCGAATACTGGTACTCGGAATAGCCATATATAAAGAAGATATATGGCTATTTCTGAATATACGACCCAATTATACCCTATGGGCCATTGAAATCAATGGTAAATAAGGTATATTGGAAGTCACCTGTAGGGGTGGGGGTTTGAGGGAGAGACCCCAAATTTGCAGGGGACCTGCAGGGGACTCTCCCCTACAACCCTCACAAGTCCCAAAAAGATTGGGCCAGGGGGTCCCATTTCAGGGGCACCCAAAGAGAGTGCCCCTATCCCACCATTATACCCTATGGGCCATTAAAATCAATGGCAACATAGAGCATAATTAGAGGCTACTGGGGGGCAGGGGGTTTGAGGGAGAGCCCCCAAAACTGCAGGGAACCCACAGGGGACTCTCCCCTACAAAACCCCCAAGTCCCAAAAAGTTTGGGCCAGGGGTCCCTGTCTTTGGGCTCCCCAAGAGGCCCATTTCCACCAATGCTGGGGAAAGCCCAATTAGCCACTTCCTCCACTATAATTGCTGTGGGGAAAGTGGCTCTGGCCAGAGGGGGGTTTGAGGGAGAGGCCCCAAAACTGCAGGGCAGACTCCCCTGCATGCAACCCCCCTGGCCCAAAAAGACTGCACCCATCTGTGGGCACCTCTCAAGCATGCATATTTCTGAATGCCATTAGGGCTCCTCAGACAAAGAGCAGGATACCAAGATCTTTTACAACCTGAGGGCAATATTAAATCCATCTGGCTCAAGGATGTTTAGGTTAGCCTAGCTGGTAACGGTGTGATGTGCCCCTCCCCCAGATACACAGACAGGTCTTATCTACTTGCAGAGAAAGTGTGAGAAAGGGAGATGTTTCTATTAACTTACATTCCTTAGTACTAGAAGAGATACTTTGAAGTAACCTTTGAACCCGTGACTCAAATTGCATCTGTATGTTATCCTTTGAAGCTATCCTATAAAGTAACTATGTGAGTCTGTATATGTCATTACTTCCAAGGAATCTGTCCTTGGCAATAAAGCAACTTTTGATTCAATAACAAAAGACTGATTATTGGGAAATATAGATGCTTGACATTTTGGAAGTAATCCTACTGAGGGACGTAACTGAACTGGCAACTTTCTGACCATATGGCGGAGAGAGCTCCAGACAAAAGAGATGTTCCAAACACTTTAAAGCAGCTGTTAGACGAAGAGCGAAGAGAAAGTGCCAACCCACAAACTCCTCCGTGGCAAATCCTCGACACCTTTTCAAAGCAAGCGCATTTCATTTCGTGTAAAAAATTGCCCACAGGAAAGAAACTGGCGTACCTATTTTTCCAACACATTGTTAGAATCCACTCCTTCCCCAATAAGGTCACTAGTGACCGTGGCCCTCAGTTCATTGCCAACTTCTGGCAGGAGTTCTGCAAACTAAGAGGCATGGAACAGGGGTTGAGCTCTGCCTACCACCCCCAGACGGACGGGCAGAGGGAAAGGATCTCGGCTGCATATCCAGCAGTTGTTCATCACTCCCAAAGTGTGGGTCCCATGAAAGTCCACTACCCCAATGGACAGAGCACCAGCTCGGAGAGAAGCAATCCTGGAACTACCTTCTGCACATTCAAGACTGGGAGAAGATAGTGATCAGGGCACTTCAGAGGTGAGCAGGGGAGATGGCTGGGACGATAGAGGCCAGCCATGCCCTGAACTGGACCCAGACGAAGAGGAAGAGCAAAACCCCGACACCCAGGATTTCCTCCAAACAATGAGGTTTGAGATGGCAGAGATAGCCAAGGAGCTACGAGACGAGATGCAAACCAATGTTACCTTCATGGTCCAAGAGGTGTGAAGGCAGTTGGAAATAGCACTGCAACCACCAGATCCAAGAGGAGGACTGCTTCCTCCCCCGCCGCCCCCAGTCATGCAACAACCTCTACCACCACCACCGTTGCAGCTACCACGGGACTACGGAAGACTGCTTCCTCCCTCGCCGCTCCCAGTCGCGCAACAACCTCTACCACTACCACCGTTGCAGCTACCACGGGACTATGGAAGAGGCTGAGACTTGGATGCCACCTTTGATGGGGACCCAGAAGAGTGGAGTATTTCTCAATACAAGCGAACAGCTTCATGTATTACTGGGTGAACACCTTCCCCGACGAGTTCAGCAGAGTAGACTATTTGGGGTTGAAGCTAAAGGGGGCAGCCAAACTGTGGCACGTGAGCCTGTACGAGACCAGGAGCCCTGAGCTGGACAAAATTGCAGCATTCCTGAGAGCCATACTGACCCAGTATGAGGACCCTCTGCAAGAAACAAGATCCCTCACCACATTGAGAGACCTACAACAGGGGTCCAAAACACTAAGGGGATATGCAGCCGAATTCAGAGCCAATGCGGCAAAAGTATGAGGGTGGAGTGAGCAAATGAAGATAGAGCAATTCCAGCGAGGCCTCAACGCGAGTGTACTGGATCGAGTCCTTCAACAAGCCAGCCCTATCATGTTGGTAGGGTGCTGCAATTAGCAGGTGAAGTCGAAGCTAACATGAAGCGAGTGGCTCTTCAGTGCCAACAGCAGCAAGGGAGTAAGGGAGGATGTGAGTCTTGGTCGGGGACAAAACCTGAAGGGAAGAAAGCAAGCCAAACCAGCAACCCCCCCGACACTGCTTTTGATGTGGCAACCAAAACCACCTGCCGGCTGATTGCTTGGAACGACTTTGAGGGGGCCCCCCCCTCATTCTGAAGGCGAAGAAGACGGATGGGTGAGTGAAAGAGTCCGTGAAAGGGAGCTTGGCGTCAATGGCTCCACGAGGAAATTATTGTAGTGGATGAGATGGGAGAAGACGACTGGGAGAACAAACCGGCGGGAAACGGAGACAACCTGCACTGAGAGGTGCCGAGCAGAAGGTCACGGAACTAATGGCACCATTGTGGGTGAGAATAATGGGAGCTTTGTTTTTCATCCCACTGACTTTGTTAAACCCCAGTCTGAAACGTTTTATACATGCTCGAGCCTTACTCGATTCAGGGTGCACTAGAGACATAATCACACCCAAGTTAGTGGAAGCATTGGGTCTCCCTAAGAGTCCCCTACCGCACCCCATACAGTTCGAGCAAATGGATGGAACAGTAATGAGAGGGGAGCCCTGTACCAAACAAACCCAAGCTATATCTATGGGAATAGGAGACCATAGGAACACTGAATTATTTGTAATAGCCCCATCATAATCCTTTGACATTGTTTTAGGGGTCAGTTGGTTAGCAAAACATGAACCCGACATAAGATGGGGAGACCAAATAATAGATTTTAGAGACAGGAGATGTGAGCACCACCACTGGAACTGACTGTGCGATTGAACTAATCCCTGGGCAGGACCTCCCAAGAGCCAAGTTATACTCTATGGGATGGGCTGAAAAGGCAGAACTATGCAAATTTCTGGACAAAAATTTGAAGTGTGGGTTCATAAGGCCAGCCACGGCCCCCCATGCCGTCCCAGTACTTTTCAGAAAGAAGAAAGATGGGGGGGGGCTTACACTTTGCACAGATTTTAGGGGGATTAATGCGATTTTGACCTCTAATGTGTACCCCATGCCCCTAATAAAAGACTTACTCAGTTCTGTATCAGAAGGAAAGATTTTCACAAAATTGGACTTACGAGACCCTTGCTTCCGGGTACGCATAAAAGAGGGAGATGAATGGAAGACGGCGTTTAACACGCCGATGGGACAGTTTGAATATTTAGTCATGCCTTTCGGATTACAAGGGGCCCCGGGAGTTTTCATGAACTTTATAAATGAAGTACTACGAAAGTACTTGTATAAAGGAGTAGTGATGTACCTGGATGATACCATTATCTATTCGGAAAATCTACCATCTCACGTGAGATTGGTTAGAGAAGTCCTAAAGACCCTCTATGACAACCAACTGTATTCCAAACTGTCCAAATGTGAATTCCATAAAATGGAATTGGATTACCTAGGCTACAGAGTATCCAGAAAAGGATTAGCCATGAACCCAGCAAAAATACAGGCAGTAGTAGAGTGGGAACCCCCAAGGACACCCCAAAGACAGCTCCAATCCTTCATTGGATTCGTGAATTTTTATCATAATGTTATACAGGGGTTTTATACAGGGGAAGCACACCATGCTTCCATTGACAGAACTCCTGAAAACAAAAGGGAAAGGTCAAAAAGCCAAAATACCCGGGGCAAAATTAGAATGGACCGCCCAATGCCAAGAAGCATTCAATAAACTTAAAAGATTGTTTACTAGTGAACCCATCCTGATCCACCCCAATGAACTGAAACCCTTTGTGGTTCAATGTGACACCAGCGACGTCGCGGTGGTGGCAATTCTGATGCAACCAAATGAGGAGGGGGCCCTTAAACCCTGTGCTTACATTTCTAAGAAATTCTCACATGAACAGAGGAACTGGTCAGTATGGGACAAACGGGCTTTTGCATTGACTTTTGCGCTAAAAACGTGGAGATCTTGGTTGGAAGGGGTGAGAGTACCATTTAAAATATGGACAGACCATAAAAACCTGAAAGCCTTAACTGGGCACAAAAAGTTAACTGAGAAACAAATCTGGTGGGTGGGGTTTTTCATCAAATTCAATTTTACATTGAAACATATCCTGGGGTTGAAGAACTGATGCCTTGTCGAGACTCCCTCAACACAACAGCCAAAGGGAGGAGGTGATCAACTCTATCTTACCCCTAAGTCAGCTGGGGGGAGAAAAGTGCGAGAAATTAGCAGAAAGATGGGGGGGGGGGCGGAGAAGGAGAGGCTAGACCTGAAGGAGTGGTAAAGGGTGAAGGAGGATTCTGGTATAAAGGCGGTAAGCTGTACATGCCCAAAAGTCTCAGAAAAGAAGTGCTCCAATTTTGTCACGACAGCAAAATCTCAGTCATGGCCGGTGCTGTGACTACCCAGTCGGCGAAGAAAAAGGGAGCACCAGAGCCATGGGAGGGGGGGGGGTAATAGACTAATAGAAGAAGCAGAACGAGAAGGGGAGGGAAAGCCAGAAGGACTAACTAAAGGGTTGGGGGGGGGGGTTGGTATCACGATGGGAAACTATATGTTCTAAAAGCACTGAGGCAGGAGATATTACAACGCTGTCACTGTAATAAACTGTCTGGCCATTTCGGTTACGTAAAGATGTTACATCTGGTCAATAGACAATTCTGGTGGCCTCAGATGAAGAAAGACATTTCAGAATTTGTAACTACTTTCCCAGTGTGTATAATGGCAAAAAAGCGAAGTGGAAAACCCCCCGGTCTCCTTCAACCCACTCAGACTGCAAAGCGGCCATGGTCCGTAGTATCTATGGACTTTGTAATGGAACTGCTGGCTTCTCAGAGAAGGACTGTAATACTGGTAGTGGTGGACACCTTTTCAAAACAAGCGCATTTCATTCCGTGTAAAAAATTGCCCACAGGAAAGAAACTGGCGTACCTATTTTTCCAACACATTGTTAGAGTCCACTCCTTCCCCAATAAGGTCATTAGTGACCGTGGCCTGCAGTTCGTTGCCAACTTCTGGCAGGAGTTCTGCAAACTAAGAGGCATGGAACAGGGGTTGAGCTCTGGCTACAACCCCCAGACGGACGGGCAGACGGAACGCGTAAACGCTCTTCTAGAACAGTATTTACGGTGCTATGTGAACTATCAACAGACCAATTGGGTAGAGCTACTGCTGTTTGCAGAATATGGATAAAATAATAGCCTCCATAGCTCAACCAAAGCATCCCCGTTTAAAATTGTGAACAGTTATGAGGAAAAACCCTTCCTCCAGCTGCCCGAGGACAATGGAACCAAACCCCCCTTCTCATGTCAGCAGTGGTGGGAGGCGTTGGGGAAGGCGTGGACTGTAATTCAAGAAAACCTGGATGCAGCCAAACAGGACTATAAAGCACATTATGACAAAAAGCACACCCCAGAATGGGACTTTAAAGTAGGAGAGACTGTGTTCCTATCTACAAAGAACCTGCCCTTGCCACAAACCTCCAGGAAACTTGCTTACAAATACCTGGGGCCGTTTAAAATAAAGAGGGTGATAAACAAAGTGACGGTTACCAAAACTGTTTATTAAAATTCATCCTGTTTTCCATTGCAGCCTTCTTCGGTGAGATCTGGGGGCTATGAGTTGGCACCCCCGCTTGCTGGGGCCCAAACCTATTCAAGTGAAGGGTCAGAGTCTCAGCTGTTATTTTTATCACTTCTGCTGGCACTATCCATAATGGTTTTCTCTCATCTCCATATTTCTTATATTTCATCCATGTATTTAGCAAGCTGTTTCTTATATAATGGTGAGAGAAAAAGCTGTCTATCTTTTTTTCCCATAATACATATAAGCGTGCCAGCCTAATTTATTTCCATGACCTTCCAATGCTAAGAGTTTTTTGTTTAACAACATTATCCATTCTTTTATCCATACTAAGCAAACTGCTTCATGATATAATTTTAAGTCTGGTAATTGAAATCTGCCTCTCTCTTTTGCATCTGTTAAAATTTTCATTTTAATTCTTGGTTTCTTCCCCGCCCACACAAACTCTGAAATTTTTCTTTCCCATCTATTAGATTGTTTACTGTCTTTCACAATCGGAATAGTTTGAAACAAATACATTATTCTTGGTAGAATATTCATTTTATTTGCAGTTATTCTACCCAACAGTGACAAATTAAGTTTATTCCACTTTAACATATCTTCATCCATTTTACGCCATAGCTTCTCATAATTATTTTTGAACAAATCAATATTCTTCATTTTTATCTCCACACCCAAATATTTTACCTTGGAGGTAACTTCACAGCCCGTTAGTCTCTGCAATTCTTGCTGCTTATTTATTTGCATATTTTTACATAGAAGTTTTGATTTTTCTTTATTAATACAAAGTCCCACCAACTCCCCATATTCTTGTATTTTGGCTAACAACAAAGGTGTGACTTGCATGGGGTTTTCATTTATAAACATTATATCATCTGCAAATGCTCTGTATTTGTAAGTAAATCCTTTTACTATTAATCCTTCTATTTCTTTATCTTCTTGAATTTGCATCAGTAATATTTCAAGAGTCATTATAAACAACAGTGGGGAAAGTGGGCAACCTTGTCTTGTACCTTTACTAATTATCATGTCTTCTGTAAGATCAGCATTTATACATAGCGTTGCACGTTGTTCAGTATATATTGCTTTTATCATTCTTATAAAGCTTTCTCCCAGCTCCATTTTCTCCATTACTGCAAACATAAAATCCCAGTTTAAATTGTCAAATGCTTTCTCTGCGTCCGCAAAGAATAATGCTACTTCCTTTTCTGGATGTCTTTCATAATATTCTACAATATTTACAACAGTTCTGATATTGTATCTTATTTGCCTTTTGGGAAGAAACCCCGCTTGATTATAAAAATATTTGATAAATTATAAAATTTATCAAATATTGTTTAAACCATTCTGCCAAGATTCTTGTATATATTTTATAGTCATTATTTAATAATGAAATTGGTCTATAATTTTTTTTATGTTGGTAACATCTCTATCTTTTTTTTGGAATCAACGAAATAACAGCTTCCTATTCATCATTCATCAATTTCTGAAGTTTCAGGATTAACTCCTCTTTGAGGGTTTTAAAAAATTTAGCTGTATATCCATCTGGCCCAGGTGCTTTTCTATTTTTCATTGCATTAATTACTGCTTCAATTTCTATCTTTTCAATTGGATCATTCAAAACTTTTTGCATATTTTCTGCTAAAGGTGCTATTTTTGTCTTTTGTAAGTACTCAGCCATCTTTTTTCCCCTTATTTTAACACCTTTAAATAACTTGGCATAATACTTAAAGAATTCTCTTTTTATTCCTTCTTGATCTACCACCTCTCTTCCATCCACCACAATTTTATTAATAATTTTACTTTCTCTCTTTTTCTTCAGCGGGATTAATAGTCTTCAACAATTCCTTCCTTCAGAAAATAAAGTTCATGACATGGCCCATGAAAAGTTCTGAAATTCTTTCAAGTAGGAAGGACCAGGAAATCCTTACAGCCTTCATAAGAAGTCCCCTCTAGATTAAAAGATGTTTCAATACTGGTCTTCAGTTATCAGGCTGTCAGAAAGGAGGCTGGCTTCGGTCTAATTAGATTTATCATACACATCAGGACATTTGTGATTTTCCCTTGTCTTCAATTTTCAGCCATCAGCAGAAATTGACTTTACAGGAAGATGGGCAGATGTCTTCCATTTCTTGTCTTCAAGGAACTTAAGGATGCCTTCCACTTCTTGTCATCAAGAAACTCTGCACATGCTCAGAGCAACCTGCTTAGGTATCGTGTGTTTAATGTATCTAGTTAACCAGTATTGCTTTTCAGTAAAGCTCTCTGTTCCGCTGTTGCTGTATGCCTCCCCGTACTGTGATTGTGAATTTTTAGAATCTAGCCCCCCTTTTTATAATAAACCATTTTTATAAGGGCACTTTTTGGACTTTGCTTCATGCAATTTATTTATCCGGGATATTTACTCTCTCCCCCATATGATAGACCAGGGGTGAACAAACTTGCTTAACCTAAGAGCCACATAAAATAAAAGTCAGATGTTTGAGAGTCGCAAGGCATGAATCAGATGTTTGAGGGAGGGAGGAGGGGAAGAAGGAGAGGAGAGGGAGGGGTAGAAGGAAAGCAACTTTAACTTTAAATGTGTTCTCCAAGCCGCTGGGTGACTTGGCTTGGGAAAATGATTTAAAGAAGCAAATGCCTTCTCCAAGATGGTGGGGGCTTTGAGAGCCATACAATATGTGTGAAAGAGCCACATGAGGCTCCTAAGCCACAGTTTGGCCTCCTCTGTGCTAGACTTAGGTTTTTCAGCCCCCAGGTCCCAGTGGAGGTTGCCTGCTTTGGGGGGCTTTGGTCCCCTGCCAGAGAGCTTAGTCAGCCTGGGAAACTCCACCCCCAAACAGTGATGTTGTTACATGATGTCCTTGGTGTGATGACATCACTTCCAGGTGATGACATCACACCAGGGACATCTCATAATGACACTGGTTTGGGGGCAAACTGTGGTTTTGAAGCAAAAAAACTCCTAGAGTTTTGACCAAAAGTCAGTGTTCCCTCTTACATCGCAGGTGCCATGATGTCAATTCCGGATGATGCCATTGCATTGGGGACATTACGCATGATGTCCTGTCCACCTTCAGAATGCCCCCCAAATCCCAACACTAGTCAGGCAAGGGGACCTGGCAACCCTAGCTAGACTGCATAAGTGCTATCAGTTCAGTTACAAGGTATTTCCTAGGTTATTGCTCTTGTATCACGCTGGAAGAGTACCTTCTCAGCTGGTCAGGCTAGACATTCTCAGGAGATCCTGAAGTCTCTACTACTAGTTACTAGTGGGTTTTCCAGGGAATCATTGGTCTAAGCAAGTTCCCCAGCAAGGAGTTTTCCTAGCAAGGAAAGCAGGGGTGGAATTCTTGCAGGAGCTCCTTTGCATATTAGGCCACACACCCCTGATGTGGCCAATCCTCCAAAAGCTGACAAGACTCTTTTTTGTAAGCTCTTGGGGGATTGGCTACATCAGGGGTGTGTGGCCTAATATGCAAAGGAGCTCTGGCTAGAATTCCATCACTGGATCCGTGATGTGGGAGATAGAACTTGGGCACATGTGAAAAGGAGGCGGTGGTGGGGAAATCTTTGCACAGAGCAGATCTGTTACTTTCTGCCTCAGTCCCCAAAACACAGGCAAGTAGGGTAAGGGTAAATTATTACTCCTCACTGCTTCCTCTTCCTTAATCTTTCTTTCCTCTAATCCAGGGTCATAGCCAGCATTTCAAAAGTTGGGGGGCTTTTTAAAAAGTCGGGCACCCTTTCCCATCCACTGCGGGGGTTGCCTCTTTTTCAGAAGCTTTGTGGGGTAGGGACAAAAGCTGGAGGCTCTGAAAGTTGCCAAGTCAAGGCAGCCCACCATAAAACTGATGATGCTTCACTGGCTCGGCCATGGCAGCAGCAGCAGCAGATGATGACGATGACGATATTGGATTTATATTCCGCCCTCCACTCTGAATCTCAGAGTCACAGAGTGGCTCACAATCTCCTTTATCTTCCACCCCCACAACAGACACCCTGTGAGTTGGGTGGGGCTGAGAGGACTCTCACAGCAGCTGCCCTTTCAAGGACAACCTCTGCCAGAGCCATGGCTAACCCAAGGCCATTCCAGCAGCTGCAAGTGGAGGAGTGGGGAATCAAACCTGGTTCTCCCAGATAAGAGTCTGCACATTTAACCACTACACCAAACTGAAGAAGAAGAAGAAGGGAGGCGGATGAGGAGGAAGAGGAAACAGAAGCCGCAGAGGAAGAAGAGGAAGAAGAAACAGAAGAAGAAGAGGTGGAGAAGGAGGAAGAGGAGGACGAGGAAGAAGAGGAGGACGAGGAGCAGGCTGTACCCCAGAAGCCCCCATGAAAGTCAGGGGGCTACACCTGGAAGTTGGGGGGCAGTGCCCCCATAGGCCCCCCCTCTGTAGCTACAGCCCTGCTCTGACCCCCATTTGCAGTTCCTCATCCTGCGTGATTTAATCTCTCCTGGAGTGAAGAGCCTAGCCCAAGAAGTTTACAAGTGAACATAAACAGTAGATGCACTTAAAAACCATCTATAATTGATCTTGGCCTCAGCCTAAATTACATCCCCCCTAGAGAGAGGACATAAATGGAAATATTTATTAATTCACACAACACTGACAGGAAATATTGTAGCACCAACAGTCATGGAACGATATTCCATTTATCTGCACCATTAACTACACACTTGTTCTACCAAGATACAATGATTGTGATACTGTTCATTCGACACCATTGTGATCTTGTTAATATGACTGTATTATCATAACCCAACATAAAAGCTTTTGGAGCAGATTTTACATTCACAAATCGGCCTTAAAAAAAATTAAACCAATTTCTTTCGAACTAGAGTACAGGAACAAGAGTTTGTCTAATCGCTGAATGGAGTAGTGTTTACTGTTCTGCTACACAACATTTAAGCAACAAATCAGAAGTTAAGGTAACATGGAAGTTTTCCACCAGCTTTTCCTACTAAGAAACAGACTTGAAAAATTAGAAAATCTGCATTGCATTGCACCAAGAATCCATCTAATGCAATAAGCTGATTTTTTTTTTGAATGGGTATTAACCACACCATAGATTGCAATAATGGAAAGCAAATTTATTAAGATGATTCATTCATAATTTATCCAGCTCATTCTCATTTCCGAGAGCGTGCAGAAATTCTTTGTGTGGAGCTTCCCATTATGTGTGATTTTTTTGTAATGTTTTGAACGTACTCCCCCGCCCTTCCCCCCCCCCTTCACCAAATGTGACCAACAGGACTACAATTTCAGAACAAGACTGGCACATGCTGTGACAAGATTTTAACCCATGTTGTCTTTCCATTGATAGGAAAGGCACATTAGGCCACACCCCACTTATGTAGCCAATCCTCCAAGAGCTTACAGTAAGACCTGTACTAAGAGCCCTGTAAGCTCTTGGAGGATTGGCTACATCAGGAGGGTATGGCATAATATATAAAAGAATTCCTGCTACAAAAAAAGCCTTGACCAGTTACCAATCCCCAGGTGAGGGCAGGGAATCCCTTGGATTGGAGGCCCTCTCCCCACTTCATAGTCATCAGAAAGCGGGTGGGGGGGATTGTCTGCTGAGCACTCCTAGGGAGGCCAGTTCCCACACAGTATAATGGAGAATTGATCCAAAGTTGAGACTCGGGGGAGGGGGTGTTTTTAGAGGTAGAGGCACCAAATTTTCAGCATAGCATCTGGTGTCTCTCGTTAAAAAAAGGGGAAAGACCCTCGTTTCAAAAAGATTGGACCAGGGGTCCAATTCTATGAGCCCCAAAAGAAGGTGCTGCTATCCTTCATTATTTCCAATGGAAGGAAGGCAATTAAAAGGTCATTTTAGAAAATAAACATGATAATATTGGATTTATATCCCACCTTTCACTCTGAATCTCATAGTGGCTCACAATCTCCTTTATCTTCCTCCCCTAAAACAAACACTCTGTAAAGTAGGTGGGGCTGAGAGAGCTCTCACAGCAGCTTCCCTTTCAAGGACAGCTCTGTGAAAGCTCTGGATGACCCAAGGCCATTCCAGCAGGTGCAAGTGGAGGAGTGGGGAATCAAACCTGGTTTTCCCAGATAAGAGTCTGCACACTTAACCACTACACCAAACTGTCTCTTTAAATGTGATCGCCAGAACTCCCTTTGGAGTAGGGGTGTGCATTCAGTTCGGCCAAACCGAATAGACCACCAAATACCCCCTGATTCTAAAGTATACGGCATTGTATACTTCCGAATCCAATTAGAAGGCATTACACGGGAGCCGTATACAACTGAATCAATATTCTGAATCAATATTCAGAAGTATATGGAACTCAATGTAAAAGGCGGGAAAGGAGCTTCTGCAGCCTCAGGGAAGCTGCTTGCCTCCTTTCCCACCTTTGGAAGCCTTTTCCCACCTCTCCCATAGCCTCCCTGGGATCAGGGAGGGAGGGGGAGTGGAGCCCCAGCAGCCAATCCAAAGCATGCATTTGCAAAATGCATTGCAAATGCATGCTTTGCAGGGCTGTTGTGTAGCTGATGGCTGGGGGATTAGCCCAGCCATCAGCAACATTGTTGTTCTTTTGTTTACTTGGTGTCAAGCATCGATATTTCTCAATAGCAAGCAGCTTTTGTTCTTGAATGAAAAGTTGCTTTATTGTTAAAACTCCAGAGCTTGACCAAGGACGGACTCCTTGGAAGTAATGACATACATAGCATTGCATAGTAACTTATAAGCATGCTTCAAAGGGAATGGTTACAGATAACTTCAAAAGGATAACATAAAGATGCAAAGTGAGTTGAGGGTTCAAAGGCTACTCACTAGTATCTCTTTATGACTAAGGAATGTCAGCTAATAAAAACATCTCCCTTTCTCATACATTCTCTGGGAATCGATAAGACCCAGCTGTGTGAATCTGGGGGAGAGGCACTCTATGTCAGACGATGGAGGTTCAAAGTAAACGGACTTCCATTTGTTGCAAATGTTAAGGCGTTTATTTGATATCTCAAGGTTCTGGACAAAGGAGCATTAGAACTGATACCAGTTGGAGGGAAGGGCAAAGCTTTAAGCCGTTTACATCAAAGGGTTTCTAAACAATACTACATTCTCACACTTCTAGAATACATGTAACACCTTCCCTTCCCCTTATCTCTTGTGGTTCCTCTTCTCATGGAGGAGCCCTGCTGGCTCTCTTTGAGGCATGCTATCTCAAAGGACTGTTGCTTTTGTTAGTACTATGAAGAGGAATTCACAGCAGGGATTAGTAACATCTCTATTGCTACTTTGATATGCAAGGCCTCTGTTTCATGGTTAGTAGTAAATGCTCAAAATGGAGTTAGTCATGTCAAGCTACACATTGCATTTCAGTCATATTCATCATAACACAATTTTAAGATTCTCCAGTGTCTGACACTCTACACCATTAGCACAAGGGTACTCTAAACATCCTGGGTCCAGATGGATTTATTATACACCCTTTGGTTAGAAGGAGAAAGCTGGTGTGGGGGGGGAGAGCATGAAGAGTGTTCTGCTTTGTATCTGGCTTGTTTGCTGAACACCATTAGAATAGCATATAGAAATGGCATGCTTGACATACTGCCCCCCCTAAGATCCTCGTCGGGGGTTGGAAGGATGCACATTATAAAATTTCTTTATTAAATCTGGTGCTCTGACATTTGAACTTTCCACCCACTTACTTGGGCTATCGAGAAACACTTCCATCTGATCAGAAAATACAAAACACCCCGTTTTAGCTTTGCATCTAAAATTTCTTTCACTTCATGATGACTCTGATCCCCAATCGGAACAGGTTCTGGAACTTGGGGTCGAGGGTGCCAAGACGTAGCTCCAGGTTCTCGCTGGAGTAGACTGCAATGAAAGATAGGGTGTATTTTACTAAACAAACCGGGTAATTCAAGTTCCACAGTCACTTTATTAATTACCCTTTTTATACAAAACGGTCCCAAGAATTTATATGCGAGTTTCTTAGATTGTTGTGGTAATGGTAGGTTTTTTGTAGACAAGAATACAGTCTCTCCTACTTTAAAATCCCAAACAGGAACATGGCTTTTATCATAATGTTTCTTGTACATTTCTTTGACCACTTCCAGATTGTCTTTAACAACTTTCCAAACTTTTCCCAATTTTCCCCACCATTGTTTAAAAGATGAAGGTACCTTGGGTATTACTCCCCCCGGTAGCAGTGGGAAAGGTTTCCCTTCATAACCATTCACTACCACGAATGGAGACGTCTTTGTAGAGCTATGCACATTGTTATTATATCCATATTCTGCAAACGGCAGGAGTTTTACCCAATTTGATTGTTGATAGTTCACAAAGCATCTTAAGTATTGTTCTAATAAGGCATTTATCCTCTCCATCTGACTGTCTGTTTGAGGATGGTAGGCTGAGTTCAATCCCTGTTCCATTCCAGTTAGCTTACAAAACTCCCGCCAGTACTTGGCAACAAACTGAGAGCCTCAGTCATTAATTACCTTGTTCGGGAATGAGTGTAGTTTAACCACATGTTGGAAGAATAATTGTGCTAATTTTTTAGCGGTAGGAATTTGAGTGCAAGGGATGAAATGAGCTTGTTTTGAAAAAGTATCTACTATCACTAAAATTACGGTTTTCCCTTGTGACATTGGTAACTCCACAATAAAATCCATCGAGACAACCGACCATGGTCTGGTAGCTGTCTCCAAAGGTTGTAATAATCCGGGAGGCTTTCTTCCCCTTCTTTTCTTTTTTTTTTTTTGCAAATAAACAATTTTTATTGGTAACATATGGTAGCAAAACTATATCTACAACTTCTAAAAACTTAAAGAAAAAGAAAAAAAATCTACCCCATATCTTACTTTTCCCCCACCCCTCCCCCTGTTACTTGACCCCCCGCCAGTGTTATTTCCTTAAAGGAAACAAATATTAAAGGTACCCTTAACTGTTAAAAAAAACCAAAAATTATATTCTTATTTTAAAAAACTTAATCATTATCAAAGATTGTCCAATGTCCTTTTATTTTCCATTCTTTTTCTATGTATCTTCCGAACTTCTTCCACTCCAACTTAAAAAGTTCCAAATCATAGTCTCTTAATTTTCTTGTTAATTTGTCCATTTCACTCCATGACATAACTTTTGTAATCCAATCCCATTTCTCTGGTATTTTTTCTTGCTTCCACAGCTGCGCATACAATGTCCTAGCAGCTGAGAGCAAGTACCATATTAAAGTTCTGTCTTCTTTTGGAAATTTTTCCATTTGTAATCCCAGCAGAAAAGTCTCTGCCACTTTATTAAATTCATATCCCAAAATCTTAGAAATCTCTTGCTGAATCATTTGCCAAAACATTTTAGCCCTTTCACAAGTCCACCACAAATGGTAGAAAGAACCTTTGTGCTTTTTACATTTCCAACACCTATCTGGCATCTTGTTGTTCATCTTTGCTAATTTTTTTGGAGTCATATACCATCTATACATCATTTTAAAACAGTTTTCTTTAATACTTTGACATGTTGCGAGTTTCATAGAATTCTTCCACAAATATTCCCAAGATTCCATCTTTATTTCTTTATTTACATTAATTGCCCATTTTATCATTTGAGATTTCACTACTTCGTCTTCTGTAGACCATTGTAAGAGTAATTTGTATACTTTTGAAATTAATTTCTCATTATCTCCAAGCAGAACTCTTTCCATTTCTCTTTCCTTATTCCTTCAGTTTTGATATCATTCTCCACCAAACTTTTTATTTGTTGCATTTGAAACCAATCATATTTGTAACTCAGTTCTTCTGCAGTTTTCAATTCTATTTTTCCACTTTGTATTTTTAGTAGCTGATTGTATGATAACTGTTTTTCTTTGGCTGTTTTAGCCGTTGTCTTTATCACTTCAGCTGGCACTATCCACAAAGGTCTCCTCTCATCACCATATTTCTTATACTTTATCTATGTATTTAGTAGATTACTTCTTATATAATGGTGAGAGAAAAGGCCATCCATCTTCTTTTTTCCATAATATAAGTATGCATGCCAGCCAATTTTTTTTCCATGGCCTTCCAACACTAAAAGTTTTTTATTTAACAACGTTATCCATTCTTTCATCCATACTAAACAAACTGCTTCATGATACAATTTCAAATCTGGTAATTGGAATCCACCTATTTCTTTTGCATCTGTCAAGATTTTCATTTTAATCCTTGGTTTCTTCCCAGCCCACACAAATTCTGAAATTTTCCTTCGCCATTTATCGAACTGTTTAGCATCTTTCACAATGGGAATAGTTTGAAACAGATACATTATCCTTGGTAGAATATTCATTTTTATTGCAGCTATTCTGCCCAACAATGACAAATTGAGCTTGTTCCATTTTAGCACATCTTCCTCTATTCTACGCCATAACTTCTCGTAATTATTCTTAAACAAATCAAGACTTTTCATTGTTATCTCTACCCCTAGGTACTTTACTTTAGAAGTAACTTCATAGCCCATTAGTCTTTGTAATTCTTGTTGTCTATTTATCTGCATATTCTTGCACAAAATTTTAGATTTTTCTTTATTTATATAAAGTCCCGCCAACTCCCCAAACTCTTGTATTTTCATTAACAACAAAGGTGTAACTTGTATGGGGTTTTCATTTATAAACATTATGTCATCAGCAAATGCTCTGTACTTGTAGGTATATCCTTTTATTTGTAATCCTTCTAGATCTTTTTCTTCTTGAATCTGCATCAATAAAATTTCAAGAGTCATTATGAACAACAATAGTGAAAGCGGGCAGCCTTGTCTAGTACCTTTGCTGATATTCATTTCGTCTGTAAGATCTGCATTAACACACAACCTTGCCCTTTGTTCAGAATATATTGCTTTTATCATTCTTATAAAGCTTTCTCCAAGCTTCATCTTATCCATTACTGCAAACATGAAGTCCCAGTTTAAGTTGTCAAATGCTTTCTCTGCATCCGCAAAGAATAATGCTACTTCTTTTTCTGGATGTCTTTCGTAATATTCTACAATATTTACAACAGTCCTAATATTGTCTCTTATTTGTCTTTTGGGAAGAAAACCAGCTTGATCTTCTTTTATAAAATTTATCAAATATTGTTTAAGTCGTTCTGCCAGAATTCTTGTAAATATTTTGTAGTCGTTATTCAAAAGCGAAATTGGTCTGTAGTTTTTCACATTTGTGGCATCTCTATCTTCTTTAGGTATCAAAGAAATAACAGCTTCTTTCCATGTATTTGGTACATTCCCTTTTGTTCTTATTATATTAATCAACTTCTGCAATTTTGGTATTAATTCATCCTTAAAAGTTTTAAAATATTTAGCTGTATACCCATCTGGCCCGGGAGCTTTCTCATTTTTCATCGCATTGATTGCTGCTTGAATTTCTATTTTTTCAATTGGGTCGTTCAAGACTTTTCTCATATTTTCAGTTAGGGACTCAATTTTTAATTTTTGTAGATATTTATCTACTTTCTCTCTCTTTTCTTCAGCACCTTTAAACAGCTTTGCATAGTTCTTAAAAATTCTTTTTATTCCCTCTTGAGTAACTACTTCTCTTCCATCTATCACAATTCTACTAAATATTTTGTTTTCTCTCTTTTTCTTCAATTGCCATGCCAAATACTTTCCCGTCTTATTTGCCTCTTCGAACGATTTCTGCTGAAGCCTTTTCAGATTCCATTCCACTTCTTTGTTTAACAAATGTCTCAATTGAGTTTGTAATATTGAAATTTCCCTTAGAATTTTCTTTTTCCCTGGTCTTTTTCTCAGCTCCCCTTCTTTTTTCTTTTTTCATTTTGAATGTCCAATAATTATTTTTCTTTTTTTCTTTATTGTTCAAAGTGATCAACACCCCTCTCATTACTGCTTTATAAGCATCCCAGACCATCTGAAAGTCAATATCTTCTTTATCATTCACTTGGAAAAATCCTTAGTTTCTTTTTCTAGAAATGTCACTGTTTCTTTGCTCTGTAGCAAATCTTCATTCAGTCTCCATCTCCTCAATCTTTTAGACAATTAGGTAATCCACATTATTGGGTTATGATCAGCCCCAATTTTAGGTAAAATCTCTATCTTCCTTGTTATGAGACCTAAGTCTCTAGTTCCCCACAGCATGTCAATTCTGGAAAAAGACTTATGTCTTGCAGAAAAAAAAAGTATAGTCCCGCACTTCAGGATTAAACTTCCTCCGTATATCTTCTAAATTTTTTTGACTAATTCGAAGAAAGACTTTGGCAATTTCCCTTCTTTTCCATCATTTTTTCCCCTCCAGATCTATCCTGTGAGTTCTCGACTGTTCCATTAAAATCTCCCATTAAGAGTAATGTCTTTTTAAAAAGCATCCTTTGCACCATTAGGCGCATATAGTCCCAATAACAACGTTTTTTCCCCGCTTAATATTATCTCAACTGCTACAAATCTTCCATCTTTATCTTTAAATACTAACTTTGGCTCCAATTCTTGTTTAATATAGAAAACTACTCCCCTTTTCTTCTGTTCAGCTAATGAAAAAAATTCCGTCTCCAATTGTTTGTTCCATAAAAATTTATAATCCTTTTGTTTAATGTGTACTTCTTGCAAACAAATTATATTACAATTTTGTTTTTTGATCCAATGAAATGTTGCCCTTCTTTTTTGTGGTGAATTTAGTCCATTAACGTTCCAAGACAATAATTTGTAATTCATCATGGTGCAAATTCTTTATTTTCTTCAAAAAAATCTACTCAACTCCTGAGCATTTGTAATTGTAACTCTCTTCCCCTGAAGTTCAAAGCTCAAACCTTCGGGTATTATCCATCTGAACCTCGTGCCATTGTCTTTCAGTTTTTCTGTCAACTTTTTGTATGTTCTCCTGTTGTTTATTACTTTTCTTGGCAGCTCCTTCATGTTTCTCACTTTACTTCCTCCCACTATCAGTGACTTTTCAAAGTTTTTGTTCATGATCCTTCCCACCATTTCCTTTGTCATATATCTTATAACAACATCTCTTGGTAAATTGTTTTTCTTGGCAAAAAGTGAATTAACTCTGTACATGTAATCATACATGTTTTTGGTCTCATCAGGCTCTTCTTCTAAAAATTCTGCAATTATTTTTATTATATATCCTTTCAAATCACCATTCTCTGCTTCAGGTACTCCTCTCAGACGTATCTGAGTTTCCATTAATTTGCAGTGGTGGATTGTCACTTTTTCTTGAATTTTCAACAAGGTGGTGTCATGTACATTTACTTTCTCTTCCACCCTCTGCACTTTCTTAGCTATTTCCTCAGGGTTTTTTTTTTTGAGATCATCCAGTTCTTTTTTAATATCTGTGATAATTTCTTCCTTTGATTCATCTATCATTCTCCTAACTCCTTTCATTATTCTGGCTTCCATGGCATCCAATTGGTCCTGCATTTTCTCTAATGAAAGAGCCCTTTGTCAGGTCTGCTTAGTTTCAGACATTTAGGCAAAAAACAAAGGGATAGAAGAAACAAAAAATAAATAAAAATACCAAAAATTTTGGTCTCACAAATTACAAGTTTAACTGCCAAATTCAAAAGATCTGAGTTTACTCTTTTAGTTAAACTTTATTCTATCTTCCTCTGAGCTTCCTAGGCCAAGATATAATTTTTAAAGAGTTTTTACACCTTTAAAAAATGATGACATTTTCGACCTCACCAATTTGCAATCTGACAGTCAGGTTCAACGGAGTAGGACTTGCCCTTAGAGTAGGACTTGCCCTTTCCAGCAAGCCCGATATCGCTGGTTTCTGAGCCCCCAAAGTCAAGATATTTATCAAAGAAGTCTCTAAAATTTCCAAAATGGCGGCCGCGATTTTTTACTCCTTCTTCAAAAAAAATTTTTTCCTTTTAAAATCACCCTAGGAGCCCACAAATAATGTAGCCAATAGTTCTTATCTTCTTACCCTTTTTCCAGTTGATTCTGACAATTTTTAATGTCCCAGATTCTTTTAAAAACGATGTTTTGGATTTAGCCTCCCAGCAATGGCTGCCGATGTTTCTCTATGATATAGAGTAGGCTTTTTTCTTTACTGCTTCCTGCCTCTATCACCATCAACTCTCATGAAGATCTCCCGATACTTGACGTACTTCCTGTCTTGTTCAGAAGTGCTGCAGGTCTGTTCCAATGTAACGCAGTTGCTTTTACTTCAAAACCACAGATAGACTAAACAATGAATTCCTTTTCACTTTTTAGCAGTTTTTAGCACTGTCCTTTATATTTAAACAATCCAGACTTCACCCTTTCCTTCTTCTTCTTACAAGCTTTCTATTTTTCTTTTTCCCACCTTTTAATTTTGTCCCTTTAAGCTATAAATAGCTCCGGAATGAAAAGAAAACTTCTGTACCTTTTCTTCCAATTATCTGAGTTTCCACTGATCATTCAAAGCTTTAATTGTTTAGAAATGTCCAAGAAGGTTAAGATCCTGACGAGCTTATGTCAAATCAATGACTCTGAGAACTTTTGCAGATGATAACTATGCAACTTCGAGACCCCTCAAAGCCTCAAAGAAGACCCTCTCCAGGGCTCCTTTTCAGCCAAGGTAAATCTCTTATCAAAGTTTCCGTGCAAGTCTTGGACCTTTCTCTCACTGAGAAAGGTAGGCAGTAGGCATTAATTTGCCTTCTACTACCCCGAACAAAAGTTTCAGCCGGCTCCCGTTATGAGAGGCAGCTCAGCTCGGCATTTTCCTTTCCCCGGAAGTCGCTTTCCTCCCCTTCTTTTCGCCATTATGCATATCGGACAAGAGGCAACATAATGGGAGATGTCCCTCTTCACGAACGGTCACCAAAATTGCCAGTTCACTAAATGCAATATTTTAACATATCCGAAGTGCCCCGAAAGTTTGTTGTTGTTACAAAACTGTAGCACTTCTTTGCGAAGGCTTTCTGGAACTTGTACCGTCCTTGTACCAGAAGCCCCCTTCACCTTTCTTTACTCCCTCTGGTTTGACTTCTCCCTCTTTTTCAACTTCATTGATTAATCTTTCTCCCCCCCCCCCCACTTTTCTTCCAGTTTTTCAAGCTTGGCCTTAGAGCAGGTGATTACTGCTCCTCCTAATTGGCTTGGTGGAATGATGGAGTTGATCACTTCCTCCCTCTGACTGTTATGTTGAGGGAGTCTAGATAGCGTGTCAGCCAAAAAGTTTTTAGAGCCGGGAATGTGTTTTAGGGTAAAGTCAAATTTAGCAAAGAAGCCTGCCCACCGGATTTGTTTCTCTATTAACTTCCTTTGTCTCATGAGGGTTTCCAGATTTTTGTGATCTGTCCAAATTTCAAATGGGACCCTCGCCCCCTCTAACCATGATTTCCATATTTTTAAAGTGAAGGTTACTGCAAAAGCCTCTTTGTCCCATACCAACCAATTTCTCTGTTCATGAGTGAATTTCTTGGATAGGTATGCACAAGGTTTTAATGCCCCCTCCTCATTAGATTGCATCAGAATTTCCCCCACAGCGACGTCGCTGGAGTCACATTATACCATGAAAGGTTTTAACTCATTGGGATGAATTAAAATAGGTTCACAAGTGAACAGTCTTTTCAATTTATTGAACGCCTCTTGGCATCTGGCCATCCATTCTAACTTAGCTCCCAGCCATTTTCCCTCTGGTCCCTTCCCTTTCATTTTCAGGAGTTCCATTAAGGGGGAAATGGTGTGTGCGAACCCCTGTATAAAATCACGATAAAAGTTCACAAATTCAACGAAAGATTGGAGCTGTCTACATGTTCTTGGGGATTCCCAATCTATCATGGCTTGGATTTTTAGTAGTCCAATTCTGTTTTATAGAACTCACACTTGGACAATCTGGCATACAGTTGATTTTTATAGAGTTTTCAGAACTTCTCTGACTAATTTCACATGGGATTGCGCATCTTGAGAATAAATAATTATATCATACAGGTACTTGCGAAGAACTTCATTTATAAAGTTCATGAACACTTCAGGGGCTCCTTGCAACCCAAAAAGGCATGACTAGATATTCAGATTGCCCCATAGGCGTATTAAACACAGTCTTCCATTCATCTCCCTCTTTTATGCGCACCCAGAAGTAGGCATCTCGTAAGTCTAACTTTGTGAAAATTTTCCCTTCCGATACATAAGAACATAAAAGAAGCCATGTTGGATCAGGCCAATGGCCCATCCAATCCAACACTCTGTGTCACACAATAGCCAATATATATATTGTGGGACCCAGGGGGCCAGCGCAGCGACCCGCTGAAGCAGCCTGTCGGTCACTTCCGGGTTCCTGTCCTGCATCTCGACCTGTGTTATTAGTGACAGGCTGCTTCAGCGGGCCGCTGCGCCGGCCCCCTGGGTCCCACAACGATGGGACCGATGCCACAGGGACGGGCTCGAAACACTCTATAACCCCTCAAAAGAACAGCAGTCTAGCTCTCTTCCCCTGAGCCCTGCCGCCATAAGCCTCAAGGGGGCTCATTTTGCGGCATCTCCCGGCGGGAGGGTGGCACCCGCACGGGACACGGGCAGTGATATTTGGGGGATTTTTGGGGATGTCACAGGAAGTGCTGTGAAGTCACTTCCTGTTTCTGGCAGTGGCATTTGGGGGAAATGATGTCACAGGAAGTGATGTCACTTCCTGCTTCCGGCTGTGGCATGACGTCACCGGAAGTGACGTCACTTCCTGCTTCCGGCGGCGCGCGCGCACACACACATTCCTTTCCCCCCCCAAAGGTGTCCCTGGCTGGCCTGCAGATATTATGGCCACCCTAGAGGAAATGTTGAAAGATTTACAGTGTGAACAATGTAAAAAACAGTGACTGTTATGCTTGAAGTTTATTTGGGGCATTTTCCGGGGCATTCATAACCAAAATAAGGAGACTGTGCAAGACCAGAGCTGATATAACTGCTAAATATAGACAGGTGTAGAATTCTAGCAGGAGCTCCTTTGCATATTAGGCCACACCCCCATGATGTAGCCAATCCTTCAAGAGCTTACAAAAAAGAGCCTTGTAAGCTTCTGGATGATTGGCTACATAATGGGGGGGTGTCCTAATATGCAAAGGAGCTCCTGCTAGAATTCCACCCCTGCTGCTAAATATAGGCAGAGTCAATCCAATGTGCCTGATCACAGGTGAGCCAAATAAATATATCTAGCAGACAAACATTTTATTTTTTGGCTAATCTTTACAGCCCATGTGTTTTATGGTGCCCACTTCCTTCTTTCCCAAATAATATTTTCCCCAAAGTGAAGAGCTAGACCTGACTTGTCTTACAAAAAAGAGCCCTGTAAACCCTTGGAGGATTGGCTACATCGTGGGGGGGGGGGGGTGTATTCTTATGCTTGGCTTATATTAATATTGGTTTAATGACCTTGAATGTGAGCCTCCCTGAGCCTGTCTCAAGTGGGGAGGGCGGGTTATAAGTCTAATAAATAGGTAAATATATATATGCAAGGGAGCTCCTGCTAGAACTCCACCCCTACTTGTCTCCATCTCTTTGAAGCAGTAGGTGCAGCAGAAGAGTTCAGGAGGGAGGGTTGCCATCCTCCAGGTGGGGTCTAGAGATCTCCCGCTTTTACAACTGATCTCCAGCTGGTAGATAGCAGCTCCCCTGGTGAAAATGGCTGCTTTGAAGGGTGGACTCTGTGGCATTGTACCCTGCTGAGGGCCCTCCCCTCCCGAAACCCCACCTTTCTGACTCCATCCCCAAAGTCTCCAGGTATTTTCCAATGCAGACCTGACAACCCTATCAGAAGGTATCACCTTTCTTGCCTGCTTTGGAATCTGCTAATACTTGACAGTGTATTTATTCTTTCTTTACTTAGGTTGTTTAAAATGCTGCCTCTCCAGGAGCCTACCGGAGGCAGCTTCAATAAATAAATAAAATAAGAAAAGCAAAATATTAAAAGAGATTAATTAAAACCCAGCATTAAAAAAACAATCCAAATCCAGCATAAAAACAGACAATAACAAACCACTGACAGCTTAAACTAACAGTTTCTGGACGAAAATGGAGCTAAAAACCAGCCCCTTCAATGAAAACCCTGGGTGAGCAGAAACATTTCGGGCATGGCCCACAAACGAAAGCAATGTATGCACCAGGCAAACCTCAAGGGGAAAGTCGTTCCACATGCAAAGTGCCACTACTGAGAGGGCCCCGTCTCTGACATCACGGGCACAGACAGCTTGGCTTGTGAGGCACATCTTAACTGGAGGCCTGGACAATATTCCTTCAAGTACCCAGGCCCCTAATTGAACCCAAACTAAAGGAAGCTCTTCCAAGACATCTGCTCTAGATATTAAGACATTTCATCCATCTTTCTTTGGAGGCTTATTTATCACTGGAATCCAGTCTTTACCATACATTCATAGAAGACCAACAAGGTTCAAAAAGTATGTTAGATTGCCAGGATATCTAGACGTCCTGGAAAGGCTTCCTTTAGTTCTATGAACTAAATACTGAAATATTGTTACTCCTTTGTGATTGGAAAGACTGTTTTTGAATTGTCTTCTGTGAATAACTTTTTGCTACATGCTTTTGTTTATTTGAAGTTCTGTGTGCAAGCTTGGTCAGAACACCACTGACCTCTACATTACACTGTTTGGTTATTTAATATTTATAGTGTCTCTTAGTTTTTTATTTACACAATCCCCAGGTGGGGGCAGGGGATCCCCTGGTTTGGAGGCCCTCCCCCCGCTTCAGGGTCATCAGAAAGCGGGAGTGGGGAGGGAAATGTCTGCTGGTCACCCCACTATTCCCATGGAGACCAATTCTCACAGGGTATAATGGAGAATTGATCTGTGGGTATCTGGGGCTTGGGGGGTGCTGTTTTTTTGAGGTAGAGGCACCACATTTTCAGCATAGCATCTGGTGACTCTCCTCAAAATATCCCCCAAGTTTCAAAATGATTGGACTGGGGGGTCCCATTCTATGAGCCCCAAAAGAAGGTGCCCCATCCTTCATTATTCCAAATAGAGGGAAGGCATTTAAAAGGTGTGTGGTCCCTTTAAATGTGATGGTCAGAGTTCCCTTTGGAGTTCAATTGTATTTGCCACACCTTTGCTCCTGGCTCCACCCCCCGAATTCTCCTGGCTTCACCCCCAAAGTCCCCAGATATTTCTTGAGTCCACAGGGTCAAAAAGGTTGGGGATCCCAGCCATTTTGATGGAGAGATTGTATACTTTTTCTGGTGCAATGGTCCTGTTTGAATTCAGCAGAACAAAAGGGGGAAATGCCAGGCGATATATTTATTACCATAGAAAGCCCTTCTACATTTCGCCATGCAGGCTTCATCAGGGGGATCAGGGAATTCGTCTTGTGTCCACAGCAATTAAAATCTTCATCAAAGAAAAAAGGAACTGCATTCAAGATGGTAGAACCATTTCAAGATTTTTTAACATGGAGATTTGGGCTAAACAGCTCCAAGAATATGAAGAATGAGTAACAGGCAGAGAGAATGGTTGATATTCTTTTAATGTTTTTAAACACTATAAGACCGTTTTTGCACTAGGGCTCGTTCCGAGTGGAGAGCCCTTTTGCCCCTGGTGCTTCTCTCCATTTTCACACAAACTGCCATGGAGCTGCAAGTTGGCATGCCCCCTTCCTGTGGCAAGCAGAAACCACTTGTAAAAGGACCTTGCTTGCTGTGGGAAAGGGGTGTGCCAATCCACAGCTCCGGGGCAGCTTGTGCAAAAACCAAGAGAAGCACCAGGAGCAAAAGGGCTCTCCACCCGGAACAAGCCTAGTGCAAAATTGGTCCAACTCTCACTAGACTTTATTTTAATTCTTTGTATTTTTATTTTATTTAAGGAGCCCCATGGCACAGTGTGGTAAAGCTGTAGACTGAGCTCTCTGCTCACAACCTGAATTCAATCCTGGCAGAAGCTGGGTTCAGGTAGCCAGCTAAAGGTTGACTCAGCCTTCTATCATTCAGAGGTCAGTAAAATACTCATTTAATTTTTTAAAAAAATTTACTTGCTGGGGGAAAGTGTAGACGACTGGAGAAGGCAATGGCAAACCACCCTGTAAAAAAGTCTGCTGTGAAAATGTCGTGATGCGATGTCACCCCAGAGTTAGAAAAGACTGTTGCTTGCACAGGGAACTACCTTTACCTTTTTAGTTTTATTTCACCCTTTTATGCTATTAAAGGTTCTTGAACTTGACTTGACAAAGCAAATAAGAAGTATGACACTATGACACCTTATCATGAATTAACTTTCAGAAACAGAACCCACAAACTGAAATTACAATAACTCATTTTAGGATAAAGGTTGAGTCTAGTGGCACCTTTAAGGCCAACAAAGTTTTATTCAAGGTGTAAGCTTTTGTGTTGGTCTTAAAATTGCCACTGGACTCAATGTTTGTTCTGCTGTTACAGACCAACACAGTTATCTGACTTGAATCTATCTTCTTAGGGCAACGCTTTAAGGCAGGGGTGTCAAACATGCAGCCTGGGGGCTGAATTAGGCCCCCAGAGGGTTCCTATCAGGCCCCTGAGCAACCGGCTGCCCTCTGCTTCCTTTTCCCTCTCTCTTGCTTTCTTCTGCATAACAGCTTGCTTTGCAAGGCTTGCTCAATCACACAGGAGCTACAGAGCAAAACCTGTATTTTCTCCATTGGCTGAGGCTCCTCCCTTGGGGAGGAAGGGGAGAAGTCAGAGCTTGTTTTTCCAGGTTCTCTCAATAGCACAGCAGAGTTACTGAGCAAAGTCTCATTCCCTTCTATTGGCTGAGGCTCCTCCATCACCTGTCCCCTGGGGGAGGAAGAAACAAGGAATGAGCCAGAGCTTCCTTTGCACAGTTCCCTGGATCCCATGGGGAAAATACAAGAAAGCACCTTCAAGACCAACAAGTGCTAACATTTTAAGCATGTTATATTTTAAAAAAATTGTGTTTGTGTGTGTCCTGTATAAAGTTTATATCTCTGCTACCTAATCTTAAATAGGTACACCCATGGCCTGGCCCAACATGGCTCAACCCAACCTGACATGGCCCGGCCCAACAAGGTCTCATTATGTCAGATCTGGCCCTCATAACAAATGAGTTTGAGGTTTCCTGTTCAGCTCAGCAAGGCGAGGGGAATCGCAGTTTTTGTGAACTCCCTGAATTGAGCAGATTGAGGGGGTCTGGGAAGCCCAGATACCCGAGGGGACCCCTGGAGGGGGAGCCCTGACAGCATGGGAAACGACATTCCCAGAGATTTCGTCGGCAGGCAAAGCCTGGTTCTTTGTCTATCCTGAAGCCTCACTGCGACAATCACCATTTTGTATGGCACTAGCTGTGTCTACTGGTAACAAAATACTTTCTTTAAATCGTCTTTCTACTTCAACTAACAAACTATACCTTGCAAGTAAGTTCACTTTGGAATGTAACCTATCAACTAAAGTCCTATTATGAAACCAAATTTGACTGTTCAAAAAGAGAGGGAGGAGGCTAAAAGACCCCCCCCCCCGAGAGGCTTCTAAAATTAAAAGAACAAGCTTATAACAATTGTCTTTATTTCAAGTAAAAAGAATTGGACTGAGTATATAGTTGTGGATAGATCTGGTTTAAAATTAAATAAGTGACACTTGGACTACCAACATACTATACAAAGCTTGATCAAAGGTGGAATGTGACTTTATATGAGAAAAGCTGGATTTCTGGATTTTCAACCTGGCACTCTGAATTTATTCTCTGATTTCTACTATCATACTGATTATAACAGCAGGGAAGAGATGAATAATTCAAAAGCTTTTATGGCTACTATACTCTCCATAAGGCAGGGACTTGATCTTTTAGCAGAATTGGTAAAGGAACAGATGAGGAAATTCCTGGAGAATTGTAAAGAAATGGAAAATATGGAAAATATACAAGAACAGAGGTATGAAGGAGCACAAAATCTGCCTGAGAAGCGGGCAAAAGGAAAACAACAACTGACTGAGATTGCCTTGCCTGATGTTAAAATGAATGCAGTTTATGCACTTATGCAGGAGAAACGAAACCTACAGTTCACTGAGACAAAGGGGGGAATAACATCGATTCGACTCCAAAGCTTTTTTGTAAAAGTGCTCAGCAATGAAAGGGAAAAATCAGTCAACTCAATTAAAATCTACAGCCTCAGAACAAGTCCAACAACAAGGATTATGACTTGGAAGGCTTTTAGGAAGAAGAGAATATAAACTCTTACCATACAGTGGCTTGACATGAGCATAATATTGTGGATCTGACATAACATCTTGGAATGGATATTCTGATTTTCGAACTAGGGGATCTTCATTTTTATTCAAACTATAAGAAGAGATTATAAGACTATTCTCTAACAGGGACTTAATTTTGAATTCCCCCCCTCTTTTTTTTGAGAGATTCTTCAAACCTATTTGGTTTTTTATTTTTCAAATTGAATGGGCAGCTTGTTTTGGTTTGGTGTGATTTTCTGCAAAGCTCAAAATCTTAAAGAAGTTTAACAATTTTTTGCTAAAAAAAGAGGGTTTTTAATGACTTTTTTAAAATTTAAACTTTTAATGACTCTTTTAAAATTAAAACTTTTAAAATTTAAATATATGCTAATGTAAGGCTAAAAAGTTAATCTGTTTTATTAGAATTTGGACTATTGTAGCTAGAATAACATACACACATACATATATATAAGGAAAGTGTGTACATACCTTTAATATTTTTGCTTTTGTTGAATGGTTGGTGAGGAGGTGCCCTTTCTTCATTCCCATACATGGAGATGTCTGCCAATGAATTAATCCAAGAGCTTTTTTTTTTTTGCTTTTCAAGGAAGTAAATGAGTACAATTTGATGGGAGTGAGATGAATCTTCTCTATAGGTCAAGGTTCCCCTTTCTGTTTAGTGTGAAGTTGTGGGAGCAATTGGGAATGGCTAACGCCTTCTGAGATGAGGGCTGCTGTAAAAACAGCATTTCATGGGTTTGTGGGGTTTTTTTTCTTTCTCCTCCCTTGCTTACTTTTTCTCTTTTCCTTTTGAAAACCCATCCTTTTTGTTTATTAAAGAGAGCTAACTGTTCAAGTAGATGCCTAAAGTTATCAACCTTTGCTAATAAGACTTGAGTATAGTAACAGTACCCATCTAACTCAAAGGCCTTTCATGGTTAATGCGAAGCTTGTTTTATTTGCGTTTAGCCTTGAGATTCCTTTGTAAATTAGATAGAGATGCTACATATTGAAACCTCTTGGTTAATAAGCTAGTACTGAAGATCAGAATTTGAACCTTAATTTTTCTTCTTTTTTTTCTTCCTTCTGTTGCTTTATGTAGATTAAAGATACATAGATTTGGCTTTGTATGATCACAGATATGATAGATAAGAATCTGGAATCTGCCAATAAATAGTTGGTAAAACAGGAGAATTTTACAGTAATATCAAAAATGTTCGTGATCGCCCCCTCCTCCTCCTTTGATGTGGTATTAGGGGTTGGGTGGCTAGCTAAGCACCAACTCGACATACAATGGGGGGACCAAACGATAGACTTCACCAACAGAAGGTGCAAACCCCACCAACAGAAGGTGCAAACCCCACAGAAGGTGCAAACCCCACCACTGGTTGGGAGCCTGGGGGCCTAATTCCCCCCCACCCCCAGGAACAAAAAAATGTGCGTGTCGGTGGAAGAGATTCGATCCATCCCCAGAGAGTACAGAGACTTGCGCAGAGTGTTCAGCGAGGAGGAGGCAAATGAGCTTCCCCCGCATCGAAGCACTGATTGCGCGATCGAACTAATCCCTGGCCAGGAGCTGCCTAAAGCCAAACTGTACTCCATGGGGTGGGCTGAGAAGGCAGAGCTAAGAAAGTTCATAGACAAAAACCTCAAAAGAGGCTTTATGTGCCGGTTTGGCGTGGGATGCCGGAGAGGGGTTGGCAGTCTGGTTGGTGTACCGTCCGCCTAACGCACCAACCAGCGCCTTACCATCACTATTGGAGGCAGTGGCGGGCTGGGCGTTGAGGTTCCCGAGGCTTATGGTCCTGGGTGACTTCAACGTCCACGCCGATGACACGGCCTCCACTCAGGCGATGGACCTAGTGTCTTCCATGGCGACACTGGGGCTCTCTCAACTTGTTACGACTCCCACGCATCAAGCTGGTCACACACTAGACCTGATCTTTGCGTCCGGGTTTCGGTGAGCGATATCGCGGTAGAAGCGGTACCATGGTCGGATCACCTAGCCCTTAAGGCCCGTGTGGGGACGCCACACCAACCCTGTATGGGCGGAGAGCCTATTTTGGCTCGCCCCCGGGGCCTGATGGACCCGGAACGGTGTCACGGCTGGGGCCGGGTCAGGCAAAGTCCAGAGGCAGTCCGAGGTCTGTAGCCAGTAAGCAGGAGGGTCCGAGGCGCCAAATCCGAATCACTGTAGAAGTATCGCAGGTCTGAGGTCCAGAAGCCGAGGTCAGGGAGTCCAGAAGTCCAAAGCCAAAGTCAGGGAGTCAGGAACCAAAGTCAAGCCGGAGTGGATGCTAGAATGTCAGGGAGATGACTAGTTGCTTCCACAAAGCTTCCTCCCAAAGCCCACAGCTATATAGCCCTCTGCTGGCTGTTGCCCGTTTGGGCTAATTGCTGGCTCAGGGAGGCAGCCAGGATTCTGTTACCACTCAAGCATCCTTGCTCTTAGAAGGGCCAGAATCCTCTCAGAACTCAGGGCTCAGGGAGCGTCTTGCTTGTGAGCGTGCCGTCCTCCTCCGATCCCTGAGGTCCTGCCGGAGGCGGTCACGCACACGAGCCACCCGAGAGGGCGAGGCAGGGGGGCTGGGATCTTCTCCAGCAGGAGGCAGGGGCACTGGTGCAGGTGGCAGGGGCACAGTTTCCTCATCAGACTCAACTTCCTCTGAAGGGTCCCCAGCACCCATGACACTATCCCCCCCCCCAGGGCCCCCCTCCGTCGAGGGACCTGGAAGGTCGGGGTGGTCGTTGTGGAACCGGTGCACCAAGTCCGGGGCATGAAGATTGTCCTCGGGCTCCCAAGACCGGTCTTCTGGGCCGTATCCCTCCCAGTCCACCAGGTACTGGAGGCCTCCACGATGGTACCGGGAGTCCAGGATCTGGCGCACCTCATATTCTTCCTCGTCATCCACCAACACTGGTGGTGGCGGCGGTGGGGAAGGAGTCCGAGCTGGGTCAGGGGGTGCAGCCGGAACAAGGAGGGAGCGATGAAACACGGGGTGAATGCGGAGGTGGGGTGGCAACTGGAGCCTGAAGGCGACGGGGTTTATTTGTTCAACGACGGGGTAGGGTCCAATGAACCGTGCATCCAGCTTGTGAGACCGACCAGGCCGGCGCAGGTAGCGAGTTGAGAGCCACACCTGATCCCCCGGCTGCACTGGAGGGCCTTCTTGCCTCTTTCGGTCCGCAGCCCGTTTATATGCCTCCTTGGCTTGCTGTAGCTGCTCTCGGAGCAAGTCTTGGCTGGCACGGAGTTCTTGCAGGTAGGCATCGACGGCGGGGACATTCGTGGGTGGTAGGATCGCTGGGAAGAACCGAGGGTGGTACCCGTAGGTTGCAGCAAACGGGGTCATTTGGGTGGATGAATGGACCGCGTTGTTGTATGCAAACTCCGCTAGGGGCAATAGAGTGGTCCAGTCATCCTGCTGGTAACAGGTGTAACAGCGGAGATATTGCTCTAGCGTGGCATTGGTGCGCTCTGTCTGGCCATCTGTCTGTGGGTGGTAGGCCGAGGACAGGTGCACTCGAGTACCCAGGCTGGAATGGAGGGCTTGCCAGAACCGAGAGGAGAACTGAGGGCCCCGATCGGAGATCAGATGGGCTGGGAGTCCATGCAGACGAAAGATGTGTTGCAGGTAAAGCTGGGCCGTCTCCTGAGCTGTGGGGAGTTTCGGGCACGGAACAAAGTGGGCCATCTTGGTAAATAGGTCGACGACCACCCAGATACAAGTCTGACCCTTGGAGCGTGGAAGTTCCGTGATGAAGTCCATCGAGATGGTATCCCAGGGTCCTGAAGATGTGGGCAAGGGCTGCAGCAACCCTGAGGGTTTGGCTGGGATGTCTTTGGCCCGTCGGCAGACGTCACAGGAGCTGACATAGCGGGCAACATCAGCGCGAACTCGTGGCCACCAGAATTCCCTTGTCAGCAAGTGGGTGGTCTTATGCTGTCCAAAGTGCCCGGCGGGTAACGAGTCGTGGGTCAGGCGTAGCACTTCTGCCCGCAAGGGCCCGGGCGGCACATAGAGGCGTTCGCGGTGTAGCAAGAGGCCGCCTCGAGTCGTGAACTCCCCTGTTGGGTCATCTTGGAGAGCCTGGAGGTGTTGCTGGACCCAGGGATCATTGGCCTGGCTAGCCCGAATGTCCTCCACGAGTGCTGGTGAAGTGGAGGTGGCTGCAAATACTGAGGGCGGCAGGATTGGAGCAGCGGGCGCGGTCTCAGTTGAGGCAGGGGCGTATTCCGGTTTCCGGGAGAGCGCGTCTGCTTTCCGGTTCTGGGTATGGGGGATGTAGGAGATCCGGAAGTCGAAGCGAGAGAAGAATAGGGACCACCGGATCTGGCGCTGGTTGAGACGGCGGGTGGTCTGGAGGTGTTCCAAGTTCCGGTGATCGGTGAGCACTTGAACAGGGTGGCGAGCCCCTTCGAGGTAATGTCGCCAAACCTCAAACGCCGCCTTGATCGCGAGCAACTCCCTCTCCCAGATGGTATAGTTCCTCTCTGCAGCAGTGAGCTGCCGCGAGTAATAGGCGCAGGGCTGTAGTGGCTGGGACGGCTCCTCGCGCTGGGACAGCACTGCTCCCAGGGCCACGTTGGAGGCGTCAGCTTCCACCGTAAAGGGAAGCTGGGGGTCGGGGTATCTCAGGAGTGGCCCGGTGGCAAAGCGAGTCTTCAGGGTGGAGAAGGCGTTATCGGCCTCTGGGGACCAGTGGAAGGGTTCTTTGGGGCGGAGTAGTTGAGTCAGGGGTGTGGTCAGGGATGCGTAGGCCGGGATGAATTGCCGATAGTAGTTGGCAAAACCGAGGAACCGCTGCAGGTCTTTGCGATTCTGAGGAGCCTGCCAGGTCAGGACCGCTTCTACTTTTTTCGGGTCCATGAGGATCCCCTGCGGTGACACGATGTGCCCAAGGAACTCGACGGAGCGCAGGTCGAAGTCGCACTTCTCCAGCTTGGCGTAGAGACCATGGGCTCGTAGGCGCTGCAGGACCTGGCGGACGTGCTCGGCGTGCTGGGCAGGATTGCGGGAGTAAATTAGGATGTCATCCAGGTATATGATCGCGAAGCGGTCGAGCAGGTCCCGGAATATGTCATTCATGAACCTCTGGAAGACAGCGGGGGCATTGGTCAGTCCGAAGGGCATTACCAGGTGCTCGTACTGCCCGTATCGGGTCCCAAACGCGGTCTTCCATTCGTCTCCGGGCCGTATGCGCACCAAATTGTACGCTCCACGGAGGTCCAGCTTGGTGTAGATTTGGGCCCCCTTTAGGCGATCCAAGAGTTCAGGGATCAGTGGTAGAGGGTACCGGTCGCGGATGGTGATCTTGTTCAGGGCCCGGTAGTCATTGCACAGCCGGAGCTCCCCACTTTTCTTCTTCACGAAGAGCACTGGAGCAGATAGGGGAGAGGTTGAGGGTCGGATGAATCCGCGTTTCAGGTTCTTGTCCAGGAAGTCTCGCAGAGCTGCCAACTCCGGCTCCGACATTGGGTACAGACGCCCCACCGGGAGTGGTGCCCCAGGTACCAAATCAATGGCACAGTCGTAGGGCCGGTGAGGGGGAAGCTGATCAGCTCCTGTCTCTTCGAAGACATCAGCAAAGTCCACATACTTCTGAGGGAGCTGAGGACCACCACTCGGGATGCCAGCTGCTAGAGTGGTGGGAGGAGTCAGATGGGGGCATGGGTCTCGGAAGCGTAGTTCCTGCTGGGCCCAGTCCACGATGGGGTTGTGCAGCTTCAGCCAGGAAAGGCCTAGAATCAGCGGGAAGCGAGGCATGCGGGCGACATCAAACCGCAGCTGTTCTTGGTGCTGCTGGACGTGGAAGGTGATGGGACAGGTCTCCTGGGTGACGGGGCCAGAACGGAGGAGGCGCCCGTCAATAGCCTCCACCAGCGACGGAATCCCTTTTGTCTGCACAGGGATCTGGTGCTGCTTCACAAAGGCGGCATCTATAAAACAGTGGGCCGCTCCCGAGTCCAGCATGGCATACACGAACAGCCAGCGTTCGTCAGGCAGACGGAGTTTGACTGGTAGCAGGAATGGCCCTGGGGTATCAGCCCGCTGTTCGGAGGACCCAGCTAGTCGCCCCAGGCTGGGGGGTCCACTTACGCCTGGGGCTGCCCTTTTGGCGGCGGTGGCAGCGAAGGTCCAGGTATCCGATGCTTAGCAGGGCAGCCAGAGGCATAGTGGCCTGCCGTGCCGCAGTAGAGGCACAGATTCTGTGTGCGGCGTCTGGTCTTTTCCTCTGGGGTCAGGCGGGGTCGAGCAGCTCCAAGCTGCATAGGCTCATCCTTGGTGCTGGTACTAGCTGGGGACGGGCGAGGAGCCAGGTAGCACGGCGCAGGGAGCTGGCGCCCTCTGGTCTCGGCTTGGCGGCGACTTTCCAGGCGGCCATCGATGCGGAGGCAGAGGGTGATAAGTTCTTGGAGCGTGGGTGGCTGCTCCACCCTGGCCAGTTCATCCAGGACCTCCTCTGCCAACCCCTCAGTAAACTGGTCCATCTGGGCAGCCTCATTCCACGCCAAGTCCTGGGTCAGGAGCTTGAATTCAGTGGCATATTGAGCCACCGAGGAGTTGCCTTGTTTCAGTGCCCTGATCTTCCGGTTGGCTGTGGCTGCTTGGACTGGGTTTGAGAAAGCAGCAGACAGGTGGGCCTCAAACCCCTGGTAATCAGTCAGTAGGGGAGAGGACGCGACCAGTAAGGGTGTGGCCCATTTGGCCGCCTGCCCCTTTAACAGACTGATGACGAAACACACCTTGGTTTTGTCATTGAGGAAGTCCCGTGCTCTCAGTTCAAAGTACAGCCGACACTGTGCTAGGAAAGCAGGAAATTCTTCCACGGCACCCCCAAATCTGTCAGGTGGGGGAACTGGGCACTTGGCTGGAGCACTGGCCGCAGGTTGTTGCTGCAAGTGCACTACTGCCTGTGTTAGCTGCTGTACCTGGGCTTGGAGCGCAGCCAGTAGTTCTGTGGTTTCACTTGCTTCAGCATCCATCCTGTGGAGTGGGTGTTTGTCGGTGGAAGCAATCTGTCACGGCTGGGGCCGGGTCAGGCAAAGTCCAGAGGCAGTCCGAGGTCTGTAGCCAGTAAGCAGGAGGGTCCGAGGCGCCAAATCCGAATCACTGTAGAAGTATCGCAGGTCTGAGGTCCAGAAGCCGAGGTCAGGGAGTCCAGAAGTCCAAAGCCAAAGTCAGGGAGTCAGGAACCAAAGTCAAGCCGGAGTGGATGCTAGAATGTCAGGGAGATGACTAGTTGCTTCCACAAAGCTTCCTCCCAAAGCCCACAGCTATATAGCCCTCTGCTGGCTGTTGCCCGTTTGGGCTAATTGCTGGCTCAGGGAGGCAGCCAGGATTCTGTTACCACTCAAGCATCCTTGCTCTTAGAAGGGCCAGAATCCTCTCAGAACTCAGGGCTCAGGGAGCGTCTTGCTTGTGAGCGTGCCGCCCTCCTCCGATCCCTGAGGTCCTGCCGGAGGCGGTCACGCACACGAGCCACCCGAGAGGGCGAGGCAGGGGGGCTGGGATCTTCTCCAGCAGGAGGCAGGGGCACTGGTGCAGGTGGCAGGGGCACAGTTTCCTCATCAGACTCAACTTCCTCTGAAGGGTCCCCAGCACCCATGACACACGGTTCCAAACGGCCCTGGGGGATCCTTGGCCCACTAGCAATTCCCTCGATGGCCTTGTGGAAATCTGGCAAGACCGACTAACCAGGGCCATCGACGAAATAGCACCCCGGCGCCCTCTGCGCCCTCGTACGAGACTGGCGCCATGGTACACCTCAGAACTGCGCCAGCTCAAACAAGGGCTCAGACGACTAGAGAGGCAGTGGAGACATACTCGGGACGAAGCAATGAGAACATCCTACAGAACGTTTATGAAGTCTTATGAGATGGCAGTCAAGGTTGCAAAGAAAAACTACTTTGCAACCAAGATTGCATCCGCAGATTCGCGCCCAGCACAATTGTTTAGAATAATTGGGGATCTTATAACATTGCCACAAGGCAAACCAAACATTAGGGAATTGGAGATCGGCTGTGAGGCATTTGCGAAATATTTTGCGGATAAAATCTCACTGCTCCGCCAAGACCTGCCTACCACCTCGGAAACAGTGAGTGAAATTGAGGCTCCGTGCCTGTCTTCGGGCTTGGCCCTGGATCACTTCGATCCACTCAACCTGGAGGAAGTCGATGGGATCCTCTCCGCTGCTCGCCCAACAACATGCGATTTGGATCCTTGCCCCTCTTGGCTGATTAAATCTTGCCAGAGGGAGCTTAGATGTCCTTTACGGGACATCATAAATAGATCCCTCGTAGAGGGGCACTTCCCAACGCCTTTGAAAGAGGCGTTGGTTCGCCCTCTCTTAAAAAAAAGTACAGCAGACCCGGCCGAATTGGCAAACTACCGTCCGGTGTCTAACTTACCATTTCTAGGTAAAATTATTGAGAGGGCAGTGGCGTTGCAGCTACAGAGGTTCCTAGATGACGCTTCCGTTCTTGACCCGTGCCAGTCTGGGTTCCGACCGGGCCATGGGACGGAGACAGTGCTGGTCGCCTTGGTAGATGACCTCCAGCGGCATCTGGATCGGGGCGGCGCTGCGGTACTGATGTTATTAGACCTGTCGGCGGCATTTGATACAGTCGACCACCAGTTGCTAAAGCGCCGCCTCGCCGACATAGGGGTTGGGGGGTTGGCCTTACAATGGCTTTCCTCCTTCCTCTCTGATCGGGGACAAAGGGTGGCCATTGGGGGTGAGCGATCCCAGAGGCGCACACTTGATTGTGGGGTGCCTCAGGGAGCAGTTCTCTCCCCAATGTTGTTCAACATCTACATGCGCCCCCTTGCCCAGATTGTCCGGAGGTTTGGGCTAGGTTGCCATCAATATGCGGATGACACCCAGCTCTATCTGCTAATGGATGGCCGGCCTGGCTCCGCCCCGGGGAACCTGGATCGGGCCTTACAGGCTGTGGCGACGTGGCTCAGATTGAGTGGGTTGAAGTTGAATCCAGCGAAGACAGAGGTCCTTTGTGTGGGCCGTGGCGCTCGAGGAGGGGAAATAGCTCTCCCAACTTTCGATGGCGCACCATTGGAACCAGCGCGCCAGGTAAAAAGTCTGGGTGTTTTACTGGAGCCTTCATTATCAATGGAGGCCCAGATAGCAGCCACTGCCAAGTCAGCATTCTTCCATCTGAAGCGGGCAAGGCAGTTGGCCCCCTTCCTGGAGCGCCGGGACCTCGCAACAGTGATCCATGCAACGGTCACCTCAAGATTGGACTACTGTAATGCCCTCTACTTGGGGCTACCTCTGTGCCGGACTCGGAAGTTACAGCTGGTGCAGAACGCGTCGGCCAGGCTACTGTTAGGGCTCTCGAAATGGGAGCACATACGGCCGGGGCTGCGCGGACTGCACTGGCTACCAATTATCTACCGAGTCCAGTACAAAGTGTTGGTTATCACCTTTAAAGCCCTATATGGCCGAGGACCAGCCTACCTAAGGGACCGTCTCTCCCCATATGAACCCCAGAGGGCACTGAGGTCAGTGGGTAAAAACAAAATGACCATCCCTGGGCCGAGAGAGGTCAAACTCCAACATACTAGAGTATGGGCCTTTTCAGCGGCTGCACCGGCATTGTGGAACCAGCTTCCGGAGGAGGTGCGGGCCCTGCGGGACCTCGGCCAGTTCCGCAGGGCCTGCAAGACCGCCCTTTTTAGGCAAGCCTATAATGACACTGACTGCTGAGTTGCTTGGTGTAAGAACCGCCATCCATAAGACTACCTAAACTGGCAGAACCAGCGCCATAACAGCTCTATCGCTGCCAGATATACTCATATATATTTAGTCTAATGAAAATCATGTATTTTAATTTAACTGACTGGTTTTTATGTTTAATTTTAATTGTTAAATTTAAAGTTTTATTATGTATGTTAATGTGTAAGTTGTTGTTAGCCGCCCTGAGCCGCCTAGGCGGGGAGGGCGGGATAGAAATAAAAGTTATTATTATTATTATTATTATTATTATTATTATTATTATTATTATTATTATTATTATTATTATTATTATTATCCGGCTGGCCAGTGCCCTGCACACCGCACAGGTGCTTTTCTGGAAAAAGAAGGACGGATGCCTCAGGCTTTGCACTGATTTTCGTGGGATAAATGGGATTTCGATGTCCAACACATATCCCATCCCCTTGATTAAAGATCTACTGAGCATAGTGTCCGAGGGATCCATTTTCACAAAACTGGACCTGAGGGACGCATACTTTAGAGTGCGGATCAAAGAGGGGGACGAATGGAAGACAGCCTTCAACACTCCAATGGGGCAGTTCGAGTACCTTGTGATGCCTTTTGGATTACAGGGGGCTCCAAGAGTGTTTATGAACTTTATCAATGAGGTCCTGAGAGAATACTTGTATAAGGGGGTAGTGGTGTACCTGGATGACATCATTATCTATTCCAAAGACATGGCTTCCCACGTACAGTTAGTGAGGAGGGTGCTTTCCACCTTGTACGAGCACAAATTGTTTGCAAAACTATCCAAGTGTGAGTTCCATCAAACTGAACTCGATTATCTGGGATTCAGAGTTTCTGGGAAGGGGCTTGCCATGGAACCTGCTAAGATACAGGCAGTATTAGATTGGGCACCCCCGAGGACATGTTGACAGCTACAATCCTTTCTCGGGTTTTGCAAATTTTTATAGAACCTTCATTCAGGGGTTCCCCCAGGTGATGTTACCCCTAACGGACTTGCTTAAGACTAAAGGGAAGGGACTGGAGGAGAAGAAGCCAGGAGCGAAGCTAGCATGGACTCCCTGTCAAGTCTGCTTCAACTCTGGTCAAGTCTGTATTCTATCTTTGGTTCAGGGGGAAGCATTCTGGGTAAAAACCACACTGTATACCAATGCTGCTAGCTCAAACTCTCCTTTTCCCCCTCCCTTCCTTTGTTATGTAGCTTTGCTTTGAAGAATATATGAAAGAGATTATAGTGCCTTCTCAGGCTGGGCACCAGGGGAGTATACACCCCAAGGCCACAACAGGCCTGAGAACGAATTTGTAACATCAATGTATGAATGTGCCCTGCATAGTGCCCCCTCCCTAAAGAATCCCTTTGAAGTATACCTTATATGATTACACTTTACTGTATTATCTTCAGTCTTTCAATCTCCTAGTAGTCGAGAACAATGATATCAATAAACTAGAAACTTTTATCAAAAAGGTCTCGTTATTGAATCAGCCGACTTGACACTCCCGCCTGCCAAAAGGCCTTCGAGAAACTTAAACGGTTGTTTACAAGTGAATCAGTATTAAGCCATCCTGATGAACTTAAGCCCTTCATGCCTCTGATGTGGCCATAGAAGACATACTAATGCAAAGAGACTCGGAAGGGAGATTGTGACCATGCTCTTACATTTCCCAAAAATTCTCACCAGAGTAGAGCAACTGGTCAGTGTGGGACAAGGAGGCGTTTGCAGTAACTTTTGCATTAAAAACATGGCGGTCCTGGCTGGAGGGGGCGAGGGTACCATTTGAGATCTGGACTGAACATAACAACTTAGAAGTGCTGACTGGTCGGAGGAAATTAACTGAAAAGCAGATTCAGTGGGCGGGATTTTTTGCGAAGTTCGACTTCACCATGAAACACATTTCCGGGGCAAAAAATTTCTTAGCCGACGTGCTATCCAGACTGTCCCAACACAAGAGTCAGAGGGAGGAAGTGGTGGACTCAGTCATTCCCCCCAGCGCGGTGGCCGGTGCTGTGACTACCCGGTCAGGGAAGAAAAAGGGAGTGCCAGAGCCGTGGGGGGGGGGGGTAATAGACTAATAGAAGAAGCAGAACGAGAAGGCAAGGGAAGGCCAGAAGGACTAACTAAAGGGACGGGGGGCTTTTGGTATCATGATGGGAAATTATATGTTCCAAAAGCACTGAGGCAGGAGATATTACAACACTGTCACTGTAATAAACTGTCTGGCCACTTCAGTTACGTAAAGACATTACAAGGGTCAATAGACAATTCTGGTGGCCTCAAATGAAGAAAGACATTTCAGAATTTGTAACTACTTGCCCAGTGTGTACAATGGCAAAAAGGCGAGGTGGAAAACCCCCCCGGTCTCCTTCAACCAACTCAAACTGCAGAGTGGCCATGGTCCGTAGTATCTATGGACTTTATAGTAGAGCTGCCGGCTTCTCAGGGCAGGACTATAATACTGGTAGTGGTGGACACCTTTTCAAAGCAAGCACATTTCATTCCGTGCAAAATTTGCCCACAGCAAAGAAATTGGCATATCTATTTTTCCAACACATTGTTAGAGTCCTCTCCTTCCCCAATAAGGTCATTAGGGACCGTGGCCCGCAGTTCGTTGCCAACTTCTGGCAGGGGTTCTGCAAACTAACAGGCATGGAACAGGGGTTGAGCTCCGCCTATCACCCCCAGATGGACGGGCAGATGGAACGCGCAATTGCACTTCTAGAACACTATTTACGGTGTTATGTGTTATGTCAACAGACCAATTGGGTGGAGCTACTTCCGTTTGCAGAATATGGATACAATGATAGCCTCCATAGCTCAACCAAAGCATCCCCGTTTAAAATTGTGAACAGTTATGAGGAGAAACCCTTCCTCCAGCTGCCCGAGGACAATGGAACCAAACCCCCCTTCTCATATCAGCAGTGGTGGGAGGCGTTGGGGAAGGGGTGGACTGTAATCAAGAAAACCTGGATGCAGCCAAACAGGACTATAAAGCACATTATGACAAAAAGCACACCCCAGAATGGGACTTTAAAGTAGGAGAGACTGTGTTCCTATCTACAAAGAACCTGCCCTTGCCACAAACCTCCAGGAAACTTGCTTACAAATACCTGGGACCCTTTAAAATAAAGAGGGTGATAAACAAAGTGACAGTAGAACTAGAATTACCAAAACTGTTTAGTAAAATTCATCCTGTTTTCCATTGCAGCCTTCTTTGGCGAAATCCGGGGGGTTACGAGTTGGCACCCCCGCCCGCCGGAGCCCAAACCTATTCAAGTGAAGGGTCAGAGTCATCATGAGGTGCAGGAGATATTGGATGCGAAAGAGAAAAGAGGGGTGGTGTACTTCCTAGTGCGCTGGACGTACTTTTCCCCCAGCTGTGATGAATGGGTGAAAGCATCCAACCTCCGGGCCCCACTCCTCCTCAAAAGATTTTACCTACTGCACCCAGACAAACCCCGAGCAAGAGCTTAGGGGGGGCTGTATGTCAAGCATTGTATACTTATGTTATGTTATAAAAGCCAGATTTCAGAATTGTTACTAACCCAGAATTAAATGTGGGCACATCAAAGTAGCAGCCCCCACCTTTCTTCTTTCACTTTTACTAACAGATGCAGGAATGTCCTCTTTGAAGATAAGACCTCCTGGGACTTGTTCTCAGGCTCAGCCAGGCCTGAACGCAGGATGTGCTAGTTGCAATATAGATAATGTATAATGTAAAATTTTAAGGTTTTTAGGTTTTAAATGCTTGATTTTAAATGTATTAATTTGTTCCGATTTTATTGTTTGTTGTAAGCCGCCCTGAGCCACTTGTGGGAAGGGCGGGATATAAATTACGGAATAAATAAATAAATAAGGAGCCCAGCATGTGAATTTCACATGTGAATGTAGAATTGTTTATAGAACCTTTGATGTGCCATTTTAAAGCATGTAGTCTAGTGTTACAAAGTATCAGTTCCAATATTCAGCTCGAATGAGCCACATGGATTATCAATAAACCTAACTTTGTTTCAAAACCCAAGGACTGGTTATTTTGAAATCTCGTGCTTCACACCAATCCCATTTCTCTGGTATTTTTTCTTGCTTCCACAACTGCGCATACAATGTCCTAGCAGCTGAGAGCAAGTAGCAGATTAAAGTTCTATCTTCTTTTGGAAATTTTTCCATTTGTAATCCCAACAGAAAAGTCTCTGCAACTTTGTTAAACTCATATCCCAAGATCTTAGAAATCTCTTGCTGAATCATCTGCCAATACATTTTAGCTTTCACAAGTCCACCACATATGGTAGAAAGAACCTTCATGCTTTTTACATTTCCAACATCTGTCTGGCATCTTGTTATTCAACTTTGCCAATTTTTTAGGAGTCATATACCATTTATACATCATCTTAAAACAGTTTTCTTTAATACTTTGACATGTTGACAGTTTCATAGAGTTCTTTCACAAATATTCCCACGTTTCCATCTGTATTTCTTTATTTACATTAATTGCCCATTTAATCATTTGAGATTTCACTACTTCATCTTCTGTAGACCATAGTAGAAGTAATTTATATACATTTGAAATTAATTTATCATTGTCTCCAAGCAGAACTTTTTCCATTTCTGTTTGCTCTTTCCTTATTCCTTTAGTTTTAATGTCATTCTCCACCAAGCTCTTTATTTGTTGCATTTGAAACCAATCATATTTATGATTCAACTCTTCAGCAGTTTTCAGTTCTATTTTGCCACTTTGTATTTTTAATAATTGATTATATGACAATCACTTTTCTTCGCCTTTCTCAGCCGTTATTTTTCAGCTGGCACTATCCATAATGGTCTTCTCTCATCTCCATATTTCTTGTATTTCATCCATGTATTTAACAAATTATTTCTTATATAATGGTGAGAGAAAAAACCGTCCATCTTCTTTTTTCCATAATACAAGTACGCGTGCAAGCCAAATTTATTTCCATGACCTTCCAGCACTAAAAGTTTTTTGTTTAACAATATTATCCATTCTTTCATCCACACTAAACAAACTGCTTCCTGATATAATTTTAACTTCGGTAGTTGAAACCCACCTCTCTCTTTTGCATCTGTCAACATTTTCATTTTAATCTTTGGTTTCTTCCCAGCCCACACAAATTCTGAGATTTTGCTTCGCCATTTATCAAATTGTTTGCTATCCTTCACAATAGGAATAGTTTGAAACAAATACATTATTCTTGGTAAAATATTCATTTTAATTGCAGCTAGTCTACCCAACAATGACAAATTAATGTCAAGTCTGATGTTTCAATAGCAAGACCTTTTTGATAAAAGTTTCTAGTTTATTGTAACATGTTGTTAGACTATAGAGTTAAATTGAAAGACTGGCGAGTACATAATCAGGGCAAGCATTTAAGGTATACATCAAAGGGATTCTTGAGGGAGGGGTACTCGATGCAGGGCACATTCACACATTGCTGTTACTATTTCGTTCTCAGGCCTGGCCGGCCTTGGCCGTCTTCTTGGCACCAATCCACCTGCGTCCTCCTGAGAAGGCATTACTATCTTGTTCCCATATTCCCATTTCAAAGCAGTACTACATAACAAAGGGAGGGGGGAGGGAAAGGAGCGATCAAGCTAGCAGCATCGGTATACAGTATGGTTTTTACCCAGGATCCTTTTCCTGAACCAAAGATGCATTTCTAAACTACAGCAGACTTGACAATTAAGCTTGTTTTATTTTAACATGTCTTCATCCATTTTACGCCATAACTTCTCATAATTGTTTTTAAACAGATCAATATTCTTCATTGTTTTCTCCACCCCTAGGTACTTTACCTTAGAGGTGACTTCACAGCCCGTTAGTCTCTGTAACTCTTGTTGCTTGTTCAACTGCATATTTTTACACAGAATGTTTTATTTTTCTATTAATACAAAGTCCCACCAACTCCCCATATTCTTGTATTTTGGCTAACAACAAAGGTGTAACTTGTATGGGGTTTTCATTTATAAACATTATATCATCAGCAAAAGCTCTGTATTTGAAAGTAAATCCTTTTATTCTTAAACCTTCTATATCTTTTTCTTCTTGGATCTGCATCAGTAATATTTCAAGAGTCATTATAAATAACAATGGTGAAAGCGGACCTTTGCTAATTTTCATATCTTCTGTAAGATCTGCATTTATACATAACCTTGCACTTTGTTCAGAGTATATTGCTTTTATCATTCTTATAAAGCTTTCTCCCAGCTCCATTTTTTCCATTACTGCAAACATAAAGTCCCAATTTAAATTGTCAAATGCTTTCTCTGCATCTGCAAAGAATAATGCTACTTCTTTTTCTGGATGTCTTTCATAATATTCTACAATATTTATAACAGTTCTGATATTGTCTCTTATTTGTCTTTTGGGAAGGAACTCTGCTTGATCTTCCTTTATAAAGTTTATCAAATGTTGTTTAAGCCGTTCTGCCAAGATTCTTGTAAATATTTTGTATTTTGTATTTAATAGCGAAATTGGTCTATAATTTTTTAGATTCGGGATATCTCTATCTTCCTTAGGTATCAGCTTCTTTTCATGTGTCTTTTATTCTTATCGTATTCATCAATTTCTGCAGTTTTTGTATTAACTCGTCTTTAAAGGTTTTACAATATTTAGCTGTATATCCATCTGGCCCAGGTGCCTTTCCATTTTCCATTGTGTTAATTGCTGCTTCGATTTTTATTTTTTCAATTAGATCATTCAAAACTTTTTGCATATTTTCAGTTAAGGGCTCTATTTTTATCTTTTGTAAATACTCATCCATCTTCTCTTTCTTTATTTTAACACCTTTAAACAATTTGGTATAGTACTTAAAAAATTCTCTTTTTATTCCCTCTTGAGTAACCACTTCTCTTCCATCTACCACAATTCTGTTAATAATTCTATTTTCTCTCTTTTTCCTCAATTGCCAAGCCAAATACTTTCCCGGTTTGTTTGCTCCCTCAAAGGATTTCTGCTGAAGTCTTTTCAAACTCCATTCTACTTCTTTATTTAATAAATGCCTCAATTGAGTTTGTAATATTGTAATTTTCCTTAAAATTTTCTTTTTCCCTGACCTTTTTCTCAACTCCCCTTCCTTTTTCTTTATTTCATTTTGAATATCCAACAACTGTTTTTCTTTTACTCTCTTATCCTTATTATTCAAAGTAATCAACACTCCTCTCATTACTGCTTTATAGACATCCCAGACCGTCTGAAAATCAATATCCTCTTTGTCATTCACTTGGAAAAAAGCTTTAGTTTCATTTTCTAGGTATGTCACTATTTCTTTATTCTGTAGCAAATCTTCATTCAATCTCCATCTTCTCACCTTCTTGGACAATTTTGTAATCCACATTATTGGGTTATGATCAGCACCAATTTTAGGTAAAATCTCTATTTTCCTTGTTATAAGACCTAAATCTTTAGTTCCCCATAACATGTCAATTCTAGAAAAAGTTTTGTGTCTTGCTGAAAAGAAAGTATAATCCCAAACTTCAGGGTTAAATTTCCTCCATATATCTTCCAAATTTTCTTGTTTAACCAATTAAAAAAAAGACTTTGGCAATTTTCCTTCTTTACTATTGTTTTTTTTTCCTTCAGACCTGTCCAATGAGTTCTTAACTGTTCCATTAAAATCTCCCATTATTAAAACTTGGTCATAGGTCAATTAATCAAGCTGTTGTATAATGTCTTTTTTAAAAAGCATCCTTTGCACCATTAGGCGCATACAATCCCAATAACAATGTTTTTTTTCCATTTAATATTGTCTCCACTGCTACAAATCTTACATCTTTATCTTTAAACACTAATTTTGGCTCCAATTCTTGTTTAATATCAAAAACCACTCCCCTTTTTTTCTGTTCAGCCAATGAAAAAAATTCCACTCCCAATTGTTTGTTCCATAAAAATTTATAATCCTTTTGTTTGATATGCACTTCTTGCAAACAAATTATATTGCAGTTTTGTTTCTTAATCCAATGAAATGTTGCCCTTCTTTTTTGTGGTGAATTTAGTCCATTAACAATCCAAGACAATAATTTGTAATCCATCATGGTGCAAATTCTTTATTTTCTTCAAAAAATCTATGCATATCATGTGCATTTGTAATTGTGATTCTTTTTCCCTGGAGTTCAAAGCTCAAACCTTTAGGTACTATCCATCTAAACCTCATTCCATTGTCTCTCAATTTTTCTGTCAACTTTTTATATGTTCTTCTATCATTTATCACTTGCCTTGGCAGCTCCATTATTCTCACTCTACTGCCCACCCCCCCCCCCCCCCCACTATCATTGTCTTTTCAAAATTTTTATTCATGATCCTTCCCACCATTTCCTTTGTCATATATCTTATAACAACATCTCTTGGTAAGTTATTCTTCTTGGCATAAAGTGAGTTCACTCTATACATATAGTCATACATATTTTTAGTCTCTTCAGGGTCTTCCTCTAAAAATTCTGCAATTATTTTTATTATATATTCTTTTAGATCACCATCCTCTTTTTAAGGTACTCCTCTCAGATGTATCTGAGTCTCCATCAATTTGCAGTCATGGATTGTCACTTTTTCTTGCATTTTCATATACTTTCATTCTGCCTTCTACCTCCTGTCAAGTCGACAGATTCAAGAACGAGTCAAAGTTGATACTAAGACTATATTTATTGATAACCAGTACTCTGGCGCAAGCCTCTAGCTTGCTAAGAATGCAACCAATACATTGATACATGGGTTTTAAGATACACTTCAAAAACATTCCTACGGGGGGGGGGGTTCAGGAGGAAACATTAACACACAACTACAAGATACTTTCTCAGGCAATAGCTGGCCTCCTGTCCTGGCATTATCATGCAAGGATTCCTCCCACCTTCAGGCCTTGAGAAGGTGCAGACTATTTCTTTCACACAGTTGCAAATCAAAATAAGAAAAGGGGGAAGGGAAGTAACTAAGGGTGGAACATTAGCAGCAGTGGATCCATTATGATTTTAACCAGGCCTAATACTTAGGCCAAGATCCCTCAGTCTTTAGTCATAATCAGTCGATCTTGACACCTCCTGCACTTTCTTAGATGTTTACTCAGTTTCCTTTCTGAGATCTTCCATGTCTTTTTAAATCTCTGCAATAATTTCTTTTTTCATTTATCATCTCTCTCACCCCTTTCATCATTCTGGCCTCCATTGCCTCCAGTTGGTCCTGCATTTTTTCCAATGAAGTAGCCCTTGTATGGGGCTGCTTGTGTTCAGACATTTAAAAAACAGCGAAAATTTGGACCTCACCAATTTCCAATTCAATTATCAGATTCAAAAGAGTAGGACTTGCCCTTTATAACAAGCCCAATTTCGCCGTCCTCGGAGCTCCCAAAGTCAAGATATAGGGATGTGCATTCGGCTCGGCCGAGCCACATATACAGCCGAATCAACGCTGATTCGGCTGTATTCGGAATTACCCGCAGCCGAATGCCATTGCCGCCCATTATGCGGCTCCAGAACGCGGCTCGCCGCATACTTCCGAATAGCCATTCGGAAGTATGCGGCTGTCAGCTGTCAAAAGGCGGGAAAAGCAGCCTCTGCAGCCTCAAAGGAGCTGCTTTGCCTGGTTTCCCGCCTTTAGTGGCCTCTTCCCGCCTTTCCCATATCCTCCCTGGGATCAGGGAGGGGGGGAGGGGGAAGAAGAGCCCCAGCAGCCAGCCAATCCAAAGCATGCATTTGCAAAATGCATTGCAAATGCATGCTTTGCAGGGCTGTTGTTGTGTACTGTGTAGCTGATGGCCCAGCCATCAGCTACATTGTTATTTTGAACTTTTGCTTACTTGGGTATCCAAGTAAGCAATGTTCTCTGGCCAATCAGAGAGAGCAGTGCTATTTTTTGAAATTGCTCTCTGTAGGGCCAGAGAACCTTTTTAAGGAGTCTTCCTGCTGGACTCCTCCATTGCTGTGTTGGTGTATGTGGGTCGGTGTGAGAGAGATTGTGCTGCTGGTGGTGGCTGGCCCTTGGCTTCAGCTCCTGCCTGCTGCTCTCTCACTGCCTGACCAGAGACCTCCCTGGACTCAGAGAAGACAAGGTAAGACAGTTTTGGGGTTCTTGTTTTAGTTTTTGTTGTTAAAAGGACTAGAGTCCCTTTACTTGTTCAGATTTGGGTGGGTGAGTACTGGGTGGGTAGGGTAGCCTATTTGGGGTTGGGGTTAGGTTCTGCTGGGGGTGGGGGAGGGGGCTGGGGGGGTTTTGCTAATTTGCCCATATCTTAATTTAGTGAGAGGACTTTTTAAAGTGCAGTGTCCTTTTACTTCTCCTGATTTGGGTGGCTTGGATTTCTTGGGGTTAGGGTGAAGGGTTTTTTTTTTTTTTGGGGGGGGGGAGTTCCTGTATTATTAAAAGTTGAGTTTTTTACTGTTTCATTGTTTGATTTGTTGCTGCTGTGTTGTGTTGCTGCTGTGTTACTTTTACCGTTAGCAGGAAAGGCCTGTGGCAAATCTTGGAACGTTTAGGATGTCCCCCAAGGTTCCTCAGCATGATCATCCAGCTACACGAAGACCAGCGAGGCCAAGTCAGACACTGCAACGACCTCTCGGAGCCCTTCCCAATAGGCACAGGTGTAAAGCAAGGCTGCGTTCTCGCGCCAACTCTCTTTACGATCTTCTTTAGCATGATGCTTCAAAGAGCCGCAGTAGATCTAGATGAGGACGATGGTGTGTACATCCGCTATCGCACCGATGGCAGCCTGTTCAACCTGAGGCGACTAAAGGCCCACTCCAAGACAATGGAAAAACTCATCCGAGAGCTACTGTTTGCTGATGATGCTGCACTCATCTCCCACTCGGTATCAGCTCTGCAGCATATGACGTCCTGCTTTGCAGAGGCTGCCAAGCTATTTGGCCTAGAAGTTAGTCTGAAGAAGACAGAAGTTCTCCACCAGCCTGCACCCCAGGAAGATTATCACCCTCCCTGCATCACTGTGGGTGAATCAGTTCTGAAGACAGTCCAGCAGTTCAGCTACCTGGGGTGCATCATCTCCTCAGATGCCAAGATCGACAAGGAGATTGACAACAGGCTGGCAAAGGCAAACCGTGCATTTGGCCGACTGCACAAAAGAGTGTGGAGCAACAAGCATCTGAAAAAAGGCACAAAGATCAATGTTTACAAAGCGGTTGTGATGACAACCCTCATCTACGGCTCCGAATCGTGGGTTTTATACCGTCATCACCTGCGACTCCTTGAGCGCTTTCATCAGCGCTGCCTTCGCACCATCCTCAACATCCACTGGAGTGACTTTGTGACCAACACGGAAGTCCTCAAGCGGGCGGAGGTTACCAGCATCGAGGCACTGCTGTTGAAGACGCAGCTGCGCTGGGCAGGGCATATTTCTAGGATGGAAAACCACCGCCTTCCCAAGATTGCCCTGTATGGCGAACTCTCCACCGGCCATCGAAATAGAGGGGCACCAAAGAAGAGGTACAAGGACTCCTTGAAGAAATCCCTTAGCACCTGTCACATCAACCATCACCAGTGGTCTGACCTAGCCTCAGATCGCAAAGCATGGAGGCACACCATCCACCAGGCTGTCTCTTCCTTTGAGAACGCACGCATAGCTGGTCTTGAGGACAAAAGGAGATTGAGGAAGAATCGCACTGCTACAGGACCAACCCTAAATCAGACTTTTCCCTGCAGCTGCTGTGGCCGGACCTGCCTGTCCCACATTGGTCTTGTCAGCCACCAGCGAGCCTGCAGCAAACGTGGACTACTGCACCCTTCTTAAATCTTCGTTCGCGAAGCCAAGCCGAGAGAGATTGGGGGGGGGGGTGCTGCTTGGCCTAATTTTCATTGTTTAAAAGGCCACTTTTGTCCCCCTTTTCTGGTTCTGGTTTTAGGGGTGGGGGTGTTGTTGTTGACTGATTTGGCCTGAGTTTTCTTATTGGTGAAAGGCCACTTTTTAAAATCTTGAGTTGCTTTGCTTGGCCTCTTGTGATTCTCTGGTTTTGTTTTGGTTTTTTAAAATTGAGTTGCTTTGCTTGGCCTCTTGTGATTCTCTGGTTCGTTTTGGTTTTTTAAAATCTTGAGTTGCTTTGCTTGGCCTCTTGTGATTCTCTGGTTTTGTTTTGTTTTTTTAAAATTACCTCTGGTTGGTGTGGGGGTTGGTGAGGGTGTGTGTGGGCTGGGTCACTTTCTTGTTGTTATAGAGTGATTTTTGGAATCTGAGTGTGCTCTCGGTTTGGCTAGGGCCACTAAATAGGCTGCCCCACTAATAAGGGTGTTTTTAGGGATTGTGGTTTTTTGAAATTTAAAACAAAATTAATCCAGTTTAGGGCTTTATCTCCTTTCACAATTCAAGTAGGCCAGATAGGGGTGCTTTAAAAAGTTTTTAGGTTTCTCATAAAAGGCAGCGTGACTACTAGGCCACATCAGGCTCCCTTTTAAAGAGACTAGGGTTGCAGCAGCGGTGCATCTGGCTTTCAGCCACTGAAAGCTGGTGCATCCTTAGATTTCCACAGGGTAAACCACAGCTTCTCTCACGTTATAGGGGACACCTGATTTCTAGTTTGCAAGGAAATCAGGTTTGTCCCAGGATCTAGTTAGGAGAAGTTTAACTAGGAGGATATAACAAGGATTGCCTTCATCTCAAGGTAGCCTTTTAAAAACTGCAGCCAGGTAGAGGCAGGATCACCTAGTCTCCTAAACTTTACCAGAGTACTACTACCCCAACCCAAAGAAGGACAGGTTAGGGACCAAAAAAACAAATAAACAAGCTTTGGTGGGAGGGTTTTTAAAAAGAAGTCAGGGCACCTGTTGGTTCAGGGTACAGTGCAGTGAGTTAGGTTTGTAAAAAACCCCACTCTCAGTTCAGGTTCTGTGAGACTGACCAAGGGTGACATGAGTGACAGGCAGCAGAAGAGGGGCCCTGGGGGCAAGGCCAAGGAGAAGACTAGAGGGGTGGAGGGGAGGGGGAGGACCCAGGTCTCCCCCCCACCTGTGCGTGGGGCCACTCCACAGCCGCTTACCAGCACTCCGACCTCTGGCCGGAGTGTGATGAAGAAGAAGGCCCGCCTTGGGCCCTTCATCGAGGCTGCTGCTGGGGCGCCCCGAGCAAAGGTGCCATTAGGTGCTGGCACTGCGCAGGGGTCTGCTGCTCGGGCAGTCACTCCTACAGCTGATGTCGCTCAGCCTCAGCAGCCGGAGGAGGGGCAGCAAGAGCAGCCCTCCTTGGAGATGAGCTTTGGGGACAGTTTTCTGTCCAAAACGATCACCCCAAGGAGGGTGGAGAGTGTCGTGCAGGAGCTGGAGGAGAAGCTGGTTGAGGAGGACCAGCCCCCTTCTTCGGTTCCTTCGGGCACCAGCAGACCTTCAGGGGATGGCCAGGAGGGGAGGCCACATGGGGTGGAGGGGGAAGAGATGGAGACACACGAGGTGCCTCCATCTCCGCCCACTTCCCCCCGGCAGCCAGCCCCTCCTGCCACCCCGAGGCACAATGTGTCTCCCCCGAGCACCTCAAAGGAGGTGGCTCCAGACACCCAACCTGCCAGTCAGTTTGGGCATCCGTTCACCTCCGAAGTATGGAAGCATTTCCAACTTATGGAGGATCCACGTTATGTGCAGTGCAAGCTGTGTAGGGCCCGGATCAGTCGTGGGCGGGACCTTGCCCACCTGACTCCAGGGGGGATGCGGAATCACCTGCAGAAGCACCACCCAGGGGTGCTTCTTAAGGGGGAGAAGCAGGCTGGTGCTGTGTTGTCCCAGCGGACAACAACACCACCCAGCCAGGGGGTCCGTCCCATCGCGACTACCCCCGCTCTCCAGGAGCGTTCCGTGGGAGAACAGGGACGCCAGGCATCTCTGCCTGAGATGTTTCGTAGGGGCACCTCTGTGCCAAGAGGGGGAATCAGGCACGGCAGGAGGGTGATCGCCTGGCACCTTGCCAGGTCGGTCGCCCATGGGCTTCTGTTTTCAGTTGTCGAGAATCCTGGGGTGCGGGGGTTGCTGGAGTACCTGGCGCCCTGGTACAAAATTCCTGCTAGAACCACCCTTAGCAGGACCATTGTGCCAGCTGTTTTCAGGGCGACCAGATCTGTGGTGAAGGAGCATTTGTCCCGTGCTGCCGGGGGACTGTTCATTTCACCTCAGATATCTGGACCTCCAAACATGCGTTCGAGGGGTATCTCTCCCTGACTGGGCATTGGTGGCAACCCAGCGAGGTGCGGGGTGGGGGTGGCAGTAGTGACAGGCAGGGTCAGGGCCGCCGGGCCGGCTATCGCTGTGCCTTGCTGCACGCCAAAGCAGTCGACGCGCCGCACACGGCGGACACTCTCAGAGCCATCCTCTCACAGCAGGTAGAGGCCTGGGTAGGCAGCGGGGGGGACGTCGCCAAGGGCTTCGTGGTGACTGATGGTGGCTCAAACATCAAGGCGGCTGCCCAGCGTGCGGGCCTAAAACGCCTTCCTTGCGTGGCCCACCTTCTCCACCTCGTGGTCAAGGACGCGTTGGGGCAGACGAAAAGCAATGATCGTCTGTTTCAAGCCTTGACCCATGAGTACCAACTTCTGCTCCAGAAATGTCGGTACATCACGGGTCACTTCTCACGCAGCAATACGGACTCGTATCGGCTGCGTGAGAAACAGACACAGACAGGCGTGCCATGGCACCGCCTGTTTGGTGACGTCAGCACACGCTGGAACTCCACCTGCGCCATGCTGGAGCGCATGGTGGAGCAGAGAGCAGCCCTGGATGCCTTTGTCTCTGAGACGTGGGTCTTTCGGGATGAGAACCGTCTCACCCAAGAGGATTGGGTGGTCATTTCTCAGACTGTGGAGGTTCTTGGGCCCTTCAAGACCTACACAGAAATGCTCTCGTCTGACATGGCGAGCATCGCACTGGTCGTCCCCATGGTCCAGATGGCCCATGAGGACCTGGCCTCATTTCTAGTGCCAGCTCAAGGCCGTGCAGACCTTCTTCCAGCGGTGCGCGCCCTGGTTGTTAGGCTGCAGGTTGGGCTAGAGGCCCGCTTTCAGACTTTCACCCAGGATAAGGTCTACATGATGGCGGCCATGTTAGACCCGCGCCTTAAGGGCACAGTCGCCGAGCGGGCCAACGAGCTCGATCGCTGGCGAGACGAGCTCTCCCAGAAGGTCGAGCGTTCCAGAGTCAGGGGGGGCCCAGTGTCGATAGTTGAGGAGGAGGGGGGTGGAAGCAGCTCATCTGCGAGTGCGACTTCCGCTGCTGTTGTTCATCCCCAGCCTCCCCAGCTAGGCAGTGTTTCCCACCAGATTCACGCCACGAGGAGTGCTGAGGTGACATTCATCGGGCGGGTCGTTGGCCCCTCTAGGAGCGGTAGGGCACCGAGAGCGGAGACGGGTGCTGCGATGGTGAGGGACTATCTTTTTGAGCCCCTCGAGCCGCAGGAAGCGTCTCCTTTGGACTACTGGGTCACGAAGGAGGGGGTCTGGCCGGCCCTCTCCGCCGTGGCCAAGGCGTTCCTCTCCTGCCCACCGACGAGCGTGCAGAGCGAGCGCGTCTTTTCACATATGGGCGACATTGTCTGCCCACATCGCAATCGCCTGCAACCCTGGACAGTTTAGCAGTTGATCTTCCTGAAGGTCAACTTGCCTCTGTTCGGCTCCCCAAACATGGACTTTGAGATTGAATGAAGTGAGCACCTACTTGTGCCTGCATTCTCTCTTGGCCCGCGCTTGGAAGATGGTTGTAAAACGCTCCTCCAATAAAAACTGACTACTAGAGTCCAAAGACAGCCCAAAAACTCACTCACAAATTGATTGGCAGTGCACCCCCCCCCCTCATCCCTCCCCAAACCAAAAGTGAATGCTGGTTTAAAAACTGCAAAGCGATCCAAATTTCTCCAGTCCTCCACCCACACATGCCTAATAATACTGAAAGGGCCATTGCAGCCCCCAACTGTAACCGACAGCACCCACAGGCATAACCCACCCAGTTTTTTTTCAGGGGCAGGAGGAAGAAAGAGGGAGGTGCCAGTGATGATGACAGGCAGCCAGCAGCCATACCAATGCTGAGGTCCCTCTAATGGGACAGTGATGCTGGTGTGTTACTGCTGAGCCGAGAGAGAAGGAATGGTTGCCTTCCTCTCACATAATCTGAGGCCCTCCCAGTGATCTTCCTCATTTGGGGTGCTATTCTGGCTCGCCTCCTCGTGGTGCACCCTGGGTAACGCGAAAGAGCCAGGACCAGCCAACCATCCATCACTCAAGGTAAGTCAAAATGCTTCTTGCTTTGTGTTGCAGAATGATGTAGAGCTAGGTGTGGTGGTCCACCACTTCTCTTGTTTGAGACTAGAGTTGTGTTGTTTGGGACAGGGAAGCTGGCACCTGGGTAAGAGACCCAGAGGCAGCAGGCTTTTTGTGGTTGGCCAGCTCTCCCCGTGTTGTTTGGGGCAGGGCTGGAGAGCTGGCATCTGTAGATTGTGTGTTCTGTGGCAGGGAAGCTGGCACCTGGGTGAGAGATCCGGAACCAGCAGGCTTTTTGTGGTTGGCCAGCTCTCCCCGTGTTGTTTGGGGCAGGGCTGGAGAGCTGGCATCTGTAGATTGTGTGTTCTGTGGCAGGGAAGCTGGCACCTGGGTGAGAGACCCGGAACCAGCAGGCTTTTTGTGGTTGGCCAGCTCTCCCCGTGTTGTTTGGGGCAGGGCTGGAGAGCTGGCATCTGGGTTTGCTGCAGCCAGGTCTGCAGAGCAGACCTTGAGCAGATTGTCTTTTGTGTGGCAGTGACGTTGGCACCTGGGTTTATATTGGAGCCAGGCCTGCAGGGTTCATAGATTAGATAGAGGGATGTAGTGCATTTGGGGCCTATAGAGATTCTCTGGTGTGAAGTTAGGTTTGGCTTTGGGTGCCCCAGGAATTGGACCCCCTGGTCCAATTTTTTTTTGGCCTTGTGGGTTTTGTGTGGGACAGTGCCCTGAAGCTGCACAGCAGTTTGGGGGGCTCTCCTCAAAACCTCCTGCTCCCCAGAGCCACTTTTCCCACGACAATTGCAGTGAGGAAGTGGCTCTAATTGGTTTTTTCTCACCATTGGGAGCAGTGTTCCTTTTGGGGTGCCGACAGATGGGTGCTGTCTTTTGGGGCCAGGGGGGTTGCATGCTGGGGAGTCCCCTGAAGCTGCCCTGCAGTTTTGGGGCCTCTCCCTCAAACCCCCCTCTGGCCAGAGCCACTTTCCCCACAGCAATTGTAGTGGAGGAAGTGGTTAATTGGGCTTTCCCCATCATTGTTGGCAATGGGCCTTTTGGGGAGCCCAAAGACAGGGACCCCCCGGCCCAATCTTTTTGGGACTTGGGGGGGTTGGAGGGGAGAGTCCCCTGCAGGTCCCCTGCAAATTTGGGGGCTCTCCCTCAAACCCCCTGCCCCCCAGTAGCCTCTAATTATGCCCTATGTTGCCATTGATTTCAATGGCCCTTAGGGTGTAATGATGGAATAGGGGCACCCTCTTTGGGTGCCCCTGGAATGGGATCCCCTGGCCCAATCTTTTTGGAACTTGGGGGGGGGTTGGAGGGGAGAGTCCCCTGCAGGTCCCCTGCAAATTTGGGGGCTCTCCCTCAAACCCCCTCCCCTCCAGGCGGCTTCAATTATACCCTATTTGCCATTGATTTCAATGGCCCATAGGGTATAATGAAGGAATAGGGGCACCCTCTTTGGGTGCCCCTGGAATGGGATCTCCTGGCCCAATCTATTTGGGACTTGGGGGGGGGGGTTGGAGGGGAGAGTCCCCTGCAGGTCCCCTGCAAATTTGGGGGCTCTCCCTCAAACTCCCTCCCCTCCAGGCGGCTTCAATTATACCCTATTTGCCATTGATTTCAATGGCCCATAGGGTATAATGATGGAATAGGGGCACCCTCTTTGGGTGCCCCTGGAATGGGATCCCCTGGCCCAATCTTTTTGGGACTTGGGGGGGTTGGAGGGGAGAGTCCCCTGCAGGTCCCCTGCAAATTTGGGGGCTCTCCCTCACCCCCCCCCCTCCAGGCGGCTTCAAATATACCCTATTTGCCATTGATTTCAATGGCCCATAGGGTATAATAGGGCCGTATATTCGGAAATAGCCGCGCATTACCGTATATGCGGCTATTCCGAATACGGTATTCAGTAGTACATGGGGAATCCGAATTTTTTTCCCCGTGTACTTCCGAATCCGTGTAATTCCGAATTTTTTTTTTTGCACATCCCTATCAAGATATTTATTTTTTAAGTTTTTAAATCTTCCAAAATGGCGGTCACGACTTTTTACTGCTCCTTACAATTTTTTCCCCTTTTAAAAACGTCCGAGGTCCACTTAAATAATATGAACAATAGTATTTATCTTCTTACCCTCTTTTCAGTTAACTCCAACAATTTTTAATATCCCGAATTCTTTAAAAACATTGTTTTTATTTTGACCTCCCATCAATGGAGGTTTGATTCCCCACTCCTCCACTTGCACCTGCTGGAATGGCCTTGGGTCAGCCATAGCTCTGGCAGAGGTTGTCCTTGAAAGGGCAGCTGCTGTGAGAGCTCTCTCCAGCCCCACCCACCTCACAGGGTGTCTATTGTGGGGGAGGAAGGTAAAGGAGATTGTGAGCCGCTCTGAGACTCTTCGGAGTGGAGGGCGGGATATAAATCCAATATCTTCTTCTTCATCTTCTTCAATGGCTGCCAATGTTTCTCAGTGGTAGTAAATTCCTAGAGTAGGTTTTCCTTCCATTACTTCCTGCTTTTGTTGCCACGAAGTCTCATTCACACTGGTAAGGAGATCTCATGATACTTGATGTACTTCCTGTGTTGCTTGAATATACTGCAGGTCTGTGATGATGGTGCTCTTTTTTCAAAAACGCAAGTGGACCAAACAATAAATTCCTTTCCACTTTTTAGCACTGTCCTTTATATTTACAAAGTCCAAATTTCACCTCTTCCTCCCTTCTTCTTCCAAGCTTTCTAAATTTTCATTTCCCACCTTTGAAATGTACTCCATTAAACTGTAAATAGTCCCGGAGTGAAAGATAGTAATCTGTACCTTCTCTTCCAATTATCCAGGTTCCCACCAGTCTTGTGTAGCTTTAGATGTTTAGCAATGTTCAAGAAGGTTAGGATTCTGTCGAGCTTATGTCAAATAAATGACTCTGAAAACTTCTGCAGATGATGAAAATGCAACTCTTCCCGGAGACCCTTCAAAGCCTCAAAGGAGCCCCCCCCCCCAGGACTCCCTTTTAGCCAAGATAAATCTCCTCAAGTTTCATGTGCATATCTTGGACTAATCTCTGACTGAGAAAAGTAAGCAGTAGGCATTGAATTGACTTCCACTACCCCGAACAGAAGTTCCAGCCTGCTCCTGTTATGAGAAGCAGCTCAGCTCGACATTTTCCTCCCCCAGAAGTCTCTCACAGCCCTGTATTATAACTCCCCCTCCATACAAACGCCTTCAAGAATAAAAGATAAACTGCCAACAAACTGAAGAGGGGCCACAGTTCTTAGGGAAAGGAATTCTGCATGTGCTCAGAGGTGCCTTCACTTAACTGCTTCCTCACATGCGCTGCATTTTCATCCACTGTCAGGAACAAGTCCCTGACAAGGTTCTATTTCATGGTTGTTTTCTGATTGACATATGCATTGCTGATGTTACTAACCTGGTATTATTATCCTTGCCTATCAACCTGCGTTGAAAACACTGCATTGGCTGCCTGTGGTACTCCGGATTCATTTCAAGGTGCTGGTCTTAACCTTTAAAGCGCTATATGGCCTGGGACCTGCTTACCTTCAAGACCTTCTTTCCCCACGTGTCCCAGAGAACACTGCATTCAGGATCTCAGAATCTTTTAATAATACCTGAGCCGAAGGAAGCCCAGCTGACTACCATCAGGACCAGGGCTTTCTCCATGGCAGCTCCCATGTGGTGGAATGCGCTCCCCGATAGCATCAGAGCCCTGCGGGAACTCTCACAGTTCTGCAGGGCTTGCAAGGGTGAACTTTTTTTGCCTTGCATTTAACGAAGAATGGGAGACAGCTGCCATGCCACAGAACTGACAGTCCCAGCCGACACCACTGCACTCACATCATGAGTGCCATAGCCAGGAGTGTAATTCTAGCAGGAGCTCCTTTGCATATTAGGCCACACACCCCTGATATAGCCAATCCTCCAAGGGCTTACTACAGGGCCTACAGTAAGCTCCAGGAGGATTGGCTACATCAGCGGGTGTGGCCTAATATGCAAAGGAGTTCCTGCTACAAAAAAAGCCCTGTGTAAGAATTCAATCAGGAGCCCCGTGGCACAGAGTGGCAAAGCTGCAGTACTGCAGTCCAAACTCTGTGTTCATGACCTGAGTTCGATCCTGGAAACTGTGTTCAGGTAGCCGGCTTAAGGTTGACTCAGCCTTCCATCCTTCCAAAGTCAGTAAAATGAGTACCCAGCTTGCTGGGGGGAAAGTGTAGATGACTGGGGAAGGCAATGGCAAACCACCCCGTAAAAAGTCTGCTGTGAAAACATTGTGATGCGACATCATCCCAGAGTTGGAAACGACTGGTGCTTGCACAGGAGACTACCATTACCTTTTAAGAATTCAATTATAAACAAAGCGATCAAAATACACACAATCAGAAGACTGGGAAAACAAGGAGGGAAAATAGCGACTTTGAGGGAAAGTTACAGAGGCAACGTTACCTGTCCAGATGTGCAGAAGTCTATGTCAGAATTGGAGACAGGGACATGCACAGCCAGCATGACACATCAAAGAGGCCCATTACTTAGAGTATGGGGCTACAACCTGCCTAGGTGCCCACAGATTGCACGATGCAGCCAGGTTTGTCTCAGGTTTTATGCTATTTGTAAGAATGTTCCCTCCTCCTGGAAATGTGATCAAGTAATGACCATTGATGGGCTTTCCTGGGTACCTTGAATGGGATCCCAATTTGAGACAAAAGGTGAGAATGGTTTCTGCTGGGTTTCTGCCAACTTCACTTCCTGAAGTCATGAGTTAATGAATCGTTTGTTTATGCATGTTGATTGCTTAGTTGGTTTAGTGGTAGGGCCAATGAGCAAGTCTGCATACTCCCGCTGAAGGCTAGGTGTCAATATGCATATTAACCTGTGTTGGTAAACTCTAATCGGGCAATCAATACATTGGGGATGGTCTAGGGCAGGGGTCCCCAACCCCCGGGCCCCGTACTGGTCCATGGCCCATCAGCAACTGGGCTGCCAGCCTCATTGCCCCCCCCCGCAGCACACTGCAGCCTCCTCCCCCCCCCATGGCACCTCCTCCTCTCTCCGTTTTTATGATGTTAACCCAGGGAAAGCACCTTCTGGGCTCTTCAAAAGCTCACACACACCCCGTTGCAGTAGCGGCGAGCGACCGCTGAACAAACGGTGCTATCCTTACCTCCGGAGGCAAGGGCAGCACTGCTTGTTCAGAGGGTCGCTAGCTGCAGTTTCCTCCACGGATCAGCTGATCAGTGGGGGAGGGACTTTTAAAGAGCTCGGAAGGCGCTTTCCACGGCTTAACATCATAAAAATGGAGGGAGAAGGAGGCGCTGCGGGGGAAGCCAAACTCAGTTCCCCCACACTGCCGGCTCTGTAGCCATGGTGGGCAGGCTGACCGGTTCCTTTTGGGGACCACTGGTCTAGGGAGAAAGCATTGGGTTACAGGTTTTACTATCCTTCGTTCAAGTCCTAGATCACATGCCAGTTGCTGTTTAGTTCTCAGAGAGTCAGCGTGTAGTTAGAGAAGACAAATAGGATGTTGAATCCTGTTCTTTTTTTGTAGAACTCCAAGTGACCCTTTCCTCACTAGATATGTAAAGAGTACTTTGTTAAAGCTAAATGATTGTGTTCCTGGCTGTTTTGTGCTTTATTCTGCATTACACTGCTAAAGAAATCGCAACAGTCCCTGATGGGCGTCAGGAAGGGCCGTAATGGTTTAATGTTTGAGATTAGTTTTTACCTCAGTACTCTGGGGAGGAGACAGGAAGGAGAGAGGGTGTGTGCAAGGGATATGCATATTAGCATAGGGTAACCCAGTAGATGCTAGGATGGGGTATTGGGAACAAGAGAGTGTGTTAGCGTGAGCCAGCTCACAGATTTTTAGCCTCCAGTTCACACATTTTTGTCTTAGCTCAGGATATAGGATTGCCAAGTTCCTGGGCCAGGCAGGGTTTCCCCTGCCTGGAAGGTTCCCAACCTGTCAGCCCGCATTGGGCTGGTGAGGGGATCCTCCCCCGATGTTGCTGGCACAATGATGTAACTTGCAGTGATGTCATTGTGCCAGCGACATCATGTGCCAGCTGCTCTAGGAGCTTCCAGGAAACTCTATGGTTTTCCCGGAAGCTCAAGCAATTTGGGAGGGAAAACTCTATGGGTACCTATTGTATGAAGGCTGCAGGGGACTTGGCAACCCTACTCAGGAAAAATGGCCCCAGAGCACAATAATTTATGCAGTAGCTCACAACTTTAATACCAGTAGCTCACAAAGTAGAATTTTTGCTCACAAGGCTCTGCAGCTTAGAGGGAACATTGGTTGCCAGACACCTTTAGAAATGGAGATACTTACCTGGTAGAAGTCATTAATACAGACATTCCATCGCAGAAGAGGGGGGACAGACAGGAACTAGTCTGGAGGATGCCTGTTTCTGACCTCTAGACAGAGACCCTCTTTGCAGGCTGAGCTGATTTTTAACCCAAACCTGGAGTGTTCTCTTTTGACCTGTTTTTGCAGGGTCAATTCTAGAGGACCCCACTGCTTATTGGGATGCTTCTCTAGTTTAGGAAGCACTTCGTGGCTACAATTTGAGATGTCTTTTGTTTGTCAGTGTTACTGAAATCGATCGGAGTTATGAAGCTGCTGAATTTTATCTCGAACAGTACAAATAGTCAAGAAGAGGCCTGGTTCCTGGAATACAAAGGCTTACAGATTGATTTCACCTGCAACATTTCATTTTGCATACAGTGATTTTCTCTGCAAGAAACTTGTGGGTAGATTTATGGATGGCAGCAAAAGAAAAGAATTCTGCCCTATTTTGGAAATTAATTTCTAATTTAGAGCATCGGCCTGCAAATGTTTTTGATATACCACTTTCCCCAGAGCAGTGGGTCCATCACTATAAATCCTTGTTTGGTGAGGATATCTCAGAATCCCCTAATCTGGAGTGCTTGCATGCCCTACCTCCCTGGCCTCCAGTATCCAGCTCAGAAGTTAATCAGCTTATTGACACATTGAGCTCTGGGAAAGCCCCTGGAATAGTTCTAATCTCCCCAGAAATGATTAAGAGAAATAAAGACTGGGGGACACCTATTCTAGCCAACCTATTTACCCAGATTGTTGAATTTTATCCCAAACAGAACAAATAGTCAAGAAGAGACTGGTTCCTGGGATGCAAAGGTCTACAGATTGATTTCACTTATATTTCATTTTGCACACAGTGATTTTCTCTGCAAGAAACTTACAGCTTGCTTCAATTAAAATAAGCACTTTCAAAGTCTAGTTATTGAAATGGAGAAATTGTGCATGCCTCAGTCTCTCTTGTAAAGATAAAGTTGTTCTACTACCAAACTGCAGAAACATTGCCGTGAAATCTGTTAGGTCAATAATTTGGTTATTGCTCATCAGATTTTTGTAAGATGATAACCCTGATTTAGCCAAGGATCCAGTTCTGAAATCTGAATTTCTAACTGCAGAGGCCACTGAGAAAACTTGTGGAGAAAATTCTGGCCCGCAAAAATCACATCATTATCTCTGCTTTGTTACATCCATTTTAGCAATTCACAGTAACCTGGGCACATCATATATTAAACAAATCAGCCACCATTTCCCCACTGATCCTGCATTGTTCCTTAGTTAACTCTGCGTTTCTTCTTTTTGCCAGATAAATTTCACTTATCGCTTTTCGCCATTCTTTTAATGCCTTATTTGAAATCCAGACAGATATATTACAAAATAATGTTAATTTTGGCTAACAACATCATGTTAATTCCATTTATTCCACTTGACACAGACAGAAAGAGCTCAAAAGGAAGTCGGTGGGCTAGATCATCTACAATTTTATCAATTATAGGTTGACATTTATTTTAATCAAGCCCTCTTTATCTTGATATATTAATATTCCTAAACATCTGTTCTGCCTTTAGCAAGTTATACAGGGAGGCTGCAGTCTAGGAACACTTTCCTCACAGACTAAAATTGGATTGGTTTCTGAGTAGACCTGCTTAGGTCTGCTGTCCATGATACCTTGTTTTACTTTAGGCTCATGCACATTAAAAAAGTCTATCTTTCCACGATTAACCTTATAACCTGATAGCTTTTCATATCTCTGAGGTCCTTCTTTCAGTTCCTTGTTAGACCTTTCCAGGTCCATCATAAATATAATATCGGAGGCAAATAGATTAAGCTTATACTCATTATCTACCATATCATACAACATTTCTGACATTTTCATTTTGTTTTAAATATAAGGAAAGGAAAGGAAAGGAAAGGAAAGGAAAGGAAAGGAAAGGAAAGGAAAGGAAAGGAAAGGAAAGGAAAGGAAAGGAAAGGAAAGGAAAGGAAAGGAAAGGAAAGGTCCCCTGTGCAAGCACCAGTCATTTCCGATTCTGGGGTGACGTTGCTTTACGTTTTCACACCAGACTTTTTACGGGGTGGTTTGTCATTGCCTTCCCCAGTCATCTACACTTCCCCCCCCCCAGCAAGTTGGGTACTCATTTTACCGCCCTTGGAAGGATGGAAGGCTGAGTCAACCTCGAGCTGGCTACCTAAAAACCCAGCTCCCACAGGGGATCTAACTCAGGTAGTGAGCAGAGTTTAGGACTGCAGTACTGCAGCTTTAACACTCTGTGCCATGGGGCTCTTAATTTAAATATAAAGCAATCCCTAATTTCAGATACACTAGGGAAGCAATATTATTAAGAAGGCTAAGATATGGCTGCCAACCTCCACGTAACACTTGGAGATCTCCAGCTAGCAGGGGTCATTTCGTAGAAAAAAGAGATGCCGGAGCTCATTTGCATACTTAATTGGCATGTCAGTCAAGATTTATTGTGGCATTGAGCCATATACAGAAATATAAAATACTGGGAGCATATGAATGAATAAATAAATAAATAAATATATATATATATATATATATATATATATATATATATATATATATATATATATATATATATATATATATATATACACACACACACACACACACACACACACACACACACATGGGTCTTTTGCATGGATCTCAATTACATAAAAACTATATTTATTTTATTTATTTTAGTAAATTTCTATTCCACTTGTGGAGAAACGCCATTTTAGTCAATGTTGGTGCTTCATTGGGAGGGAAAACATGAAACTCCTAAGCAGGCTTTGGCCTAGCCTCCCTCCAACCCCCCCCCCTCCCTTCCAGAGCCAAACCAACAACTCTAGAAGAAGAAGAAGATGAAGAAGATATTGGATTTATATCCCGCCCTCCACTCCGAAGAGTCTCAGAGCGGCTCACAATCTCCTTTACCTTCCTCCCCCACAACAGACACCCTGTGAGGTGGGTGGGGCTGGAGAGGGCTCTCACAGCAGCTGCCCTTTCAAGGACAACCTCTGCCAGAGCTATGGCTGACCCAAGGCCATGCTAGCAGGTGCAAGTGGAGGAGTGGGGAATCAAACCCGGTTCTCCCAGATAAGAGTCCGCACACTTAACCACTACACCAAACTGGCTCTCCACTCTAGGGGGAAAGTCTCCTAGAGCGGCAGAAAGTTCTTTTGTTCTTGGCATGTGTTAGGCAGGAAGAGAAGGCAGTTCTCAGCTAGCACTCAACGGAGAAGGATGTGAGCCTGGGAGCTCCTGCCTGTCAGGCCCCAGGCAGTCAGACCAAGTAAGTCATCCCCAAGGCGGGGCAAGTTTAGACCAGGGACAGTAGAAAGCGTTTATAATCAACTTTTCTTTGTCATGCTGTTTGCTGTGCGGGTGCTGTGCTGTGCTACCTTTTTATATGCAACTGTTTTTGTTTTGTTCTTCTTTTCTTTTCTTTTTCTCTTTTGATTAAATATTTTTACTGTTTTAAATGTTGGCAATCCATCTCTGTACCACATAGATCCCCAACCGCCTTAGACCACGCTGTTTTAAGAAGGGGGCCCCGGGGAAGGGGGAAGGCATGCAGTTGGATAAGGTTCCAATCCTCCAGGGGTGCCCCAAAGAAGTGCTGAGGTCTCTGTGAAACCCAAGTACAGGGTGGCAGAGGACCTTGAGGCCTGGCCTCATAGCTGGAGAGGGGGATTGGGAGTCCTGTTCCTCTCAATCTGAACCCCTAGACTGAGCAGGTGGTGGCAGCGAGCCCAAGGGGCAGGAGGAGAAATAGCTCCCTCCAGGAGTTGGCGACTCCATAGGGAGCAGACGGGACCGGGTGAGAAGGCAGAATTGGGCCGGTTCCGTCACACCACTTATTCCCTGTAGGGCTCAGGGTGGAGTACAAAATATAATAAAAAAATAAAATACAATGAAAACATTTTAAAACAGACAACTCAACAGCACTCAGATTACCATGACATCACATATTGCCCATCCTAGCTGTCTCACATCATGATATCTCATAGGGATGGCAGTTTTTATTCCAATTCCTAGCACAGATGATAGTGCTGGCCAGGGAAGCCAACCAGATTAAGAATAGGACAATAAGCAGGATTTCAATTCTTCTAACCTGGCTGTAATTAGTTGTTGCTCAGTGGTAGACAGGTTTTTGTAAGCAGCCAGGAGGTCACCCTCCAAGTCAGGTTGGCCCACAGGGTTCTCACCCAAGAGGCGAGGAGACTCAACAGGTTCCGTCCAATTAATTAGGTCATTTGGCATAGCCTTGTTTGGTGGAGTGCTGTTTCCTTGGATAGCAACAGCAGGCTTAGAGGTGCTTTTGATGGTAGTTTCCCTTTGCCCAGACCAAGTGGCTTTGGACACTGATGGAAAAAGTGGAGCAACTGAGATGTTCTGGAAGAGTCTTACAGGGAAGACACCTTTAGAGCAAAGGGAAGATTTCCTAGTTAGGAGAAGCTGTGGAATTTTCGTGCTGCTGAAAGTTAGCAGGACCTTTAATGCCTGGTTGGTATTGTTCAATAGCTCTACTGATTCCAGGTCAACCTGCTTAGTTGCTAGAAGCGACTTAAGATGCCTTGACACCAGAAATTTGGAGTTCCAGGATGGAGTCTGGCCCCTGAAGCTGCAAATTGTTAAGCAAATTTTGCGTGGTTGTAATATCAGGTGCCATGCAGGATCTAGAGTTGCAGGCAGAGCAGGCAGCAGTTTTCTGAGAGGGGTAGGGCCGGAGGGAGGACACTAACGCACAAGGTCTCCCCCCATCTGCATCTATTCCTTGATTCTTGTGCAGATAAGTTAGATGGTCCAACTTGGAATGCAGAGAGGCTAAATTGCTCCACATAAGCTTCAAAGTTCTTGCTACAAGGGAGCAAAGGTCAGCTAACAAGCAATCAGAGTCTTTTGTGTTGTCAGTCACTCCGGAATTAATCTCGGGGAGGCTTGTAAGACATACCTTGTCCTTGGAATGATCAACACTATTACCGTTGTTGTTGATGATTGGACTGTTGGAGCCGACTACATTATCATTATCATTATCAGCCAAAACTTCAAAACGGTTGCGAATTGGAACCTGGGTGGAATAAAAGTCTCCAATTTTTAATTGCTTGGGAAGTGGGAGTGAATCTTCTGTATCCCTTGGGCGTTTGGAGACCCCCATGGTGGCTAGGCGTCTTTCTGCAAAGTTCCTGGGTATAGCCTCAACGGCAGCACTGCACACCGATTAAGAATAGACACCTGCAGCCTCAGCTAAAAGCCTGGCGGAACAGCTTTGTTTTACAGGCCCTATGGAAGGCTAATAAGCCAGGTAGGGCCTGGATCTCAATAGGGAGCTGATTCCACCAGGTTGGGGTCAGGACTGAAAAAGCCCTGCCCTAGTTGAGGCAAGGCAGGCGTCTCTTGGGCCGGGGATGGCCAACAGATGTTGGGAGGCCGAACGTAATGACCTCCTGGGCATATATGGAAAGAGGTATGTTGGTTCCAGGCTGCGTAAGACTTTAAATGTTAGCACTAGAACCTTGAAGCAGATCCAGTACTCGACGGGCAGCCAGTGCAGACTGCGGAGACCCGGCCAAATACCCACCTGTAAAGGTGGTGCAGTCAGCAGGCAAGCCGCCACATTCTGCACCCGCTGCAGTTTCCGGATCAGTCTCAAGGATAAGCCAATGTAGAGCGAGTTACAGTAGTCTAGTCTGGAAGTGACCGTTGCATGGATCATTGTAGCTAGGTCCTGGGGGGATAGATATGGTGTTAGCTTCCTGATCTGCCGAAGATAACAAAAGGCAGACCTGGCAACCATCATGATCTGGACCTCCATGGAAAGGGAGGCATACAAGGTCACTCCCAAGCTCCTCATCTTTTGGGCTGGCACCAATGTGGTACAGGAGCTCCGTTAAAAATCCAATTAAATAGGAGAGAGAAGATAACACCATAAATTATCATTACAGAATAAACCAACTTTTCCTGATGGTGTAACAAGCTACCCAAAATTTGGTCACAGATTCAGTAACAGACCAATTTTCATCAGCCAATAATCGATTACAATATTCCAAATCTGACTTACCTGCCATATCATATTATTGAGAGGGCAGTGGCGTTGCAGCTACAGAGGTTCCTAGATGACGCTTCCGTTCTTGACCCGTGCCAGTCTGGTTTCCGACCGGGCCATGGGACGGAGACGGTGCTGGTTGCCTTGGTGGATGACCTTCAGCGGCAACTGGATCGGGGCGGCGCCGCGGTACTGATGCTACTAGACCTGTTGGCGGCATTTGACACAGTCGACCATCAACTGCTAAAGCGCTGCCTCGCCGACATAGGGGTTGGGGGGTTGGCCTTGCAATGGCTTTCCTCCTTCCTCTCCGGTTGGGGACAAAGGGTGGCTATTGAGGGTGAGCGATCCCAGAGGCACACACTTGATTGTGGAGTGCCTCAGGGAGCAGTTCTCTCCCCAATGCTGTTTAACATTTATATGAGCCCCCTTGCCCAGATTGTCCGGAGGTTTGGGCTGGGTTGCCATCAATATGCAGATGACACCCAGCTCTATCTACTAATGGACGGCCAGCCCGGCTCCGCCCCGGGGAACCTAGATCGGGCCTTGCAGGCTGTAGCGACGTGGCTCAGATTGAGTGGGCTGAAGCTGAATCCAGCGAAGACAGAGGTCCTTTGTGTGAGTCGCGGCACCCTAGGAGGGGAAATAGCTCTCCCAACCTTCGAAGGCGCACCATTGAAATCAGCGCGCCAGGTAAAGAGTTTGGGTGTTTTACTGGAGCCTTCATTATCAATGGAGGCCCAGATAGCAGCCACTGCCAAGTCAGCATTCTTCCACCTGAAGCGGGCAAGGCAGTTGGCCCCCTTCCTGGAGCGTTGCGACCTCGCAACAGTGATCCATGCAACGGTCACCTCAAGATTGGACTACTGTAATGCCCTCTACTTGGGGCTACCTCTGTGCTGGACCCGGAAGCTGCAGCTGGTGCAGAACGCGTCGGCCAGGCTACTATTGGGGCTCTCGAAATGGGAGCACATACGGCCGGGGCTGCGCGGACTGCACTGGCTGCCAACTACCTACCGAGTCCAGTACAAAGTGTTGGTCATTACCTTTAAAGCCCTATATGGCCGAGGACCAGCCTACCTAAGGGACCATCTCTCCCCATATGAACCCCAGAGGGCACTGAGATCAAAGGGAAAAAATAAAATGACCATCCCCGGGCCGAGAGAGGTCAAGCTCCAAAACACCAGAGCACGGGCCTTTTCAGCTGCGGCTCCTGCACTGTGGAACCTGCTTCCGGAGGAAGTGTGGGCCCTGCGGAACCTTGACCAGTTCTGCAGGGCCTGCAAGACCGTCCTTTTCAGACAAGCTTACACTGATATCGACTGCTGAGTTGCTAGGGATAAAGGAACCGCCATCTATAATACTATTATGGAACTATTTAAACTGGCAGAACCAGCGCCAGAATATTTCTATTGCTGCCAGACACATTTAACTTAAATTATGTATTTTAATTCTATTAACGGGTTTTTATGTTTAATTTTTAATTGTTAAATTTAAAGTTTTACCTATTTATGTAAATGTATGAAGAAGAAGAAGAAGAAGAAGAAGAAGAAGAAGAAGAAGAAGAAGAAGAAGAAGAAGATGATATTGGATTTATATCCCGCCCTCCACTCCGAAGTGTCTCAGAGCGGCTCACAATCTCCTTTACCTTCCTCCCCCACAACAGACACCCTGTGAGGTGGGTGGGGCTGGAGAGGGCTCTCACAGCAGCTGCCCTTTCAAGGACAACTCCTGCCAGAGCTATGGCTGACCCAAGGCCATTCCAGCAGGTGCAAGTGGAGGAGTGGGGAATCAAACCCGGTTCTCCCAGATAAGAGTCTGCACACTTAACCACTACACCAAATGTTGTTAGCTGCCCTGAGCTGCCTAGGCGGGGAGGGCGGGATACAAATAAAATCTATTATTATTATTATTATTATTATCTCCTACTAGGGGTGTGATATACTTATCTTGAACTATTTTGTACCAGTTACACCTAAGTAACATATGTGCAATGGTTTCTAGTTCCCCAGAGTTATATTGACATGTTCTCTGTTCCCTAGGGGCTCTTTTGACTTAATTGGCATATGCCACACATCTCTGACATCACTGGAAGGTGTACTGAATTATATCAGCTCAGCATCTACCTTAAAAGGCTTCATGAATTATCATTGTCATAATAAAACCTTACTCCCATCCTACTTTTTAAATTACTTTCTCCTATGTGGCCACAGGGGCATAATGAAAATTTCCATCTGTCTGCTTTCTATGTTTTGGTCATTTCCTCAATTTTTGAGGTGGAAAATATTGGAAAGTTTGTCAAATCTTAGTGTTCAGCAAAATTCCCACAGGGGATTTGAACGATGGAGCCCAGAAGCAAGTATTGGAGGGGGGGTAGGAAAGAAGGAGCACAATAAAATCTAGAGGTTCCAGAGCTCCACTTCTTGACCAAAATGAGGCCTGCCTACCAGTACAACTTGATCTCCAGACTACACTGATCAGCTCCCCTGGAGAAAATGGCTGCTTTGGAAGGTGGGCTAGATGCTATTATACCCTGCTGTGGTCCCTCCCAACCCCAAGCCATATCCTAACAGAGTGGCCAGGCTACAGCTGGCAACAACCAGGAGGACATGTCACTTGCAGTTTTTACTAGAAGCAGGGGTGGAATTCTAGCATGAGCTCCTTTGCTTATTAGGCCGCAGCCCCTAATGTAGCCAATCCTCGAAGAGCTTACAAGACTCTTTTTTGTAAGCTCTTGGAGGATTGGCTACATCAGGGGTGTGTGGCCTAATATACAAAGGAGCTCCTGCCAGAATTCCACCCCTGACCAGAACCAACATAAACATGCCAGCCCATGCAACACTAGTGTGTGCCCCTTCCCCCATTTTTAAGGCAGGAGGCCTGGCATCCCCATTTCCGTATCAGCATGTTAGAAATTTCTAGATAGTTCCTATAAGAAAGCAGGTCATATCAAGACAGCTTTCAGGTCATATCAAGACAGCTTTCAGAGTTAGGAAAATTGATTGTACCTTGAAAAACCCCGTATTTTCTAAAACAGATCTCTTGATTTATAGCCAAACCATACATCTCCCAAACTGCATGGAAAAAGGACAGAAATATATTAAGTTAATATATGGTACTTTGTGTGGTCTAAAAGGTTCATTGTTTTTTATTTAACTTCTAAAATGACCTACTAATGTCATCTAGTGTAGGGATCCCCAACCCCCAGGCCATGGACCAGTACAGGTCCGTGGCCTGTTAGCAACCAGGCGATGAGTTGTATAATTATTTCATTATATATTGCAATATAGTAACAACAATAAGAAGAAGACATTGGATTTATATTCTGCCCTCCACTCTGAATTTCAGAGTCTCAGAGCGGGTTACAATCTCCTTTACCTTCCTCCCCAACAGACACCTTGTGAGGTGGGTGGGGCTGAGAGAGCTCTCCCCAGAAGCTGTTCTTTCAAGGACAGCTCTGTGAGAGCTATGGCTGACCCAAGGCCATTCCAGCAGCTGTAAGTGGAGGGGTGGGAAATCAAACCCGGTTCTCCCAGATAAGAGTCTGCACACTTAACCACCACACCAAACTAATAGAAATTTGTGCACAATTGTATTATCCCAAAACCATCACACGCACACACACCTGTCCCTGGAAAAATTGTCTTCCACAAAACCGATCCTTGGTGCCAAAAAGCTTGGGGACCTCTGACATAGTGTCATGGAAACTAGCTGAAACACTTAAAGCAGTTTTCAGGCAAATGTTAGTATTCCAGGAAGGGGGGGAGGTGGAAATAAGATTTGTACCACACATGGTTGAGCGGCTCTAAACCATAACTGTTTCACGAAATAGTTATAGATTCTATAGTAGAAATCTTCTGTATTAGAAACATCCAATGTATTTACTAGAAATATTTTTTATTAGCAGCTGAGCTCATCAGAGTTTTCAAGCTAACATTACTTGGATAGGATGGTTTCAGATGCAGCCATGTCAGGCTGGAGTAAACCACTTTGATTCCAGTCCAGTAGCATCTTACCAACAACAACATTTTTTGGGTATAAGCTTTTGAGAGTCAAAGCTTTGTAATCTGATGGAGGCAACTGTAATTCTTGATAGCATATACCTCTAAAACCTTGCTGGTCACCATAAATTAGGTTGGCTAGGTTGGCTTAGGTTGAGTGGGCTGAAGTTGAACCCGACGAAGACAGAGGTCCTTTGTGTGGGTCGCGGCACTCTGGGAAGAGAAATTCCTCTCCCAGGTTTTTTTTTTTTTTTTACCATTTAAACATTTTATTGAGGCATAAAAGTAGCTTACAATCCATAACACAAGGAGTTTACCGTCAATATTAACAGAAATAACCTCGTAAGCTTAATAAACAAAATATAGAACAAGAACAACATTAAAAACAAAATACAAACTGAAAGTAATAGTAATTATAGTTACTATAACACAGTATTTTAAAATAAAATAAGATCAGGGAAAGGAAAAAGGGGGATATAATACACTTTAAATAACTTGAAATTAACTTGTTAAAAGAATTTTATAGCAAAAGGAAATCCTTATACATTTTGTTTTTAGAATAAGAGTTAGCATAAAATGGGTCGGTGTCGAGCTTTTCTAGAATGGGAAGCCAAGTTGCCAGATATTTAGCGTAGGCTTGGTATGGGTCTTTGTGGTCTATGGCTGCCTGAATTTTATCCATTACAATGTGTTCCCAGACTTTAAGTAGCCAGTTGTCAAGTGTCAAATTCAATGAGTTCTTCCAGGACTGCGCAATCGTGGTTTTAGCAGCTGTCAGGAGTTTAACTATCAAGGATTTTTTAGAAGATGAAAGACGGGTATCAGACCAATGATTGAGAAGTATCCTTGTTGGGTCATCTGGGATCAAGACCCCAGTTAGGGAGGAGAGATGGGCACAAATTGAGGTCCAGAATGGTCTGATTTTGGGGCAGTCCCACCAGCAGTGAAAGTAAGAGGCTTTGAGCCCACAGTTTCTCCAGCAGTCTGAAGAACCTAATTGGGTCATATGGGAGAACTGGTTAGGAGTAAGGTACCAACGTGCTATCAATTTAAAGTTTTGTTGAGATATATTTATAATAGTAGATTGTAGGGCATCACTAGCCCATATAGAGTCCCATTGGTCGGGAGAAAGGATGATGCCACAGTCTTTATGCCATTGAGTAGTGTAAGAGGGGGGGTGTGGTGGGGGGTGGGCTCCCTCTGGGAATCCTACCCCCCCAGGGAAAGTGCATGCGCAATACATAGCCTCTCCTCTCCCGGTGTGGTGAACGCCGCGTGGTCACTGTCTGGCTATGCCTGGCAGATGGTCACTGCAATGGCCTCTCCTGCATTACTGCATCCGTAGCAACACCTTCTCGCTGGTCCCCCCCGTTTTCACAGAGTTTGCTACGTCATGGTGCGACCGAAGTGTCCGGCGGTATAACCGGATGGGCAGGCTGGGCCCACCAACCTCGTCAGCCTAAGAGAAGGAAAACTCTAACATCAAACCCGGGCAGATAGAGCTCGTTAATGTAACACCTACCACCTGGAGGACTCACTGCCGGCGTCCCGGCTTACTGGGCCATGGCAGATGACCCCCAGGTGAAAGGGTGGAGCCAGTACCGCGCACACTGCGCTTCACCTAAAAAATTCCTCTGCGCAGGCCTGAAGGGCATATCCACACACACAACCCACAACGCATCAAGTCCTGCAGCGATAGGCAAGGGGCGAAACGGCAGGTGGAAGGTGCCACTGGAAGCCGCAGTCCGGATCCTGCATGTAGGCGGTTCAGGATATTGGTCGCCTGATGCTAACCCGGAGACGAAAGCATCTTTCGGCAGCACCCTGAACGACCAAGCAGCCTTATCTAGGGACAGCACTGCTTGCTCCACACGGAGAGGGGCCTAGAAAAGGTGGCCTAAACAAAGCTCGTCTCCCCCACCCCAGTTGGCTAGCCGTGGTCAACGGGCATCCTTACTTGCGGTCGAAAAATAACAACAAAGAAAAGGCATGCACCTGCCTCACAAAGTGTGCAAAGACTAAAGCTTGCATGTTGGAACATCAGAACCATGCTTGACACAGTAGGCAGTGGTCGCCCTGAACGACGCTCTGCTCTAGTTGCCCACGAACTTCTCAGGTTGAATATCGACATAGCAGCTCTCAGTGAGGTCCGTTTCCCTGAGGAAGGTAGTCTTCAAGAACACGGTGCTGGCTATACCCTCTACTGGTCGGGTAAGTCAAAGGCTGAGAGCCGCCTTTCTGGCGTTGGCTTCATGGTCAGGAACTCCATTGCCTCCAAACTCGAAAACCTTCCAACAGGTCACTCAGATCGCATCATGTCCATGCGCCTCCCACTTCAAAACAAGCAGCATGCAACACTCTTCAGTGTGTATGCCCCAACCCTTCAAGCAGATCCTGCAGAAAAGAACAAGTTCTATGCTGATCTACGCAACCTTGTACGGAAGACCCCTACAGAGGACAAGGTGATCATCCTTGGCGACTTCAATGCCAGAGTAGGTAAAGACTCGGAAGCCTGGAAAGGAGCACTTGGCAAACACGGCATTGGCAACTGCAATGACAACGGGCGCCTCCTGCTAGAATTCTGCATGGAGCACCAGCTCACCATCACCAACACTATCTTCCAGCAGAAGAACAGTCTGAAGACAACCTGGATGCACCCACGGTCCAAGCACTGGCACCTTATCGACTACATTCTGGTGCGCCAGAGAGACCTTCGAGATGTCTTACACACCCGAGTAATGCCCAGCGCAGAATGTCATACGGATCATCGTCTTGTACGCTGCAATCTCTGTCTTCACTTTAAACCCACACCCAGGAGAGGAGGTATCCCTCGGAGGAAGTTTCAGGTTGGCAGCCTCCAGTCAGCCGAAGTTAAAGCTGCCTTCCAGGCAAAACTCCAGTCAAGAATTGAGGACCTCAGTTGCCCCACAGACCCTTCTGCAGAAGCACTCTGGGAACACCTAAAAACTACCGTCCTGCAGATCTCTGAAGAAGTCCTCGGGTTCTCCACAAGGAAGAACAAGGACTGGTTTGATGAGAACAATCAAGAGATCCAAGAATTACTGGCAAAAAAGAGATCTGCCTACCAAGCACATCTTGCTCAGCCCTCCTGTCCTGGGAAAAAAGCAACCTTTCGCGCTGCATGTAGCAACCTCCAGCGCAAGCTTCGAGACATTCAGAACGAGTGGTGGACCAAGCTTGCAGAGAGAACCCAGCTGTGTGCAGACACTGGTGATTTAAGAGGGTTCTACGAAGCCCTGAAGGCAGTATATGGTCCATCATATCAGGCTCAGAGTCCCTTGCATAGTGCAGACGGCCAAGTGCTCCTCACAGACAAGGCATCCATATTGAACCGGTGGTCGGAGTATTTTCAGGTTCTCTTCAGTGCCAACCGCGTAGTTCAAGATTCAGCAATCCACCTCACCCCACTTCAACCGGTGAAAACAGAGTTGGATGAGATCCCCACCCTAGAAGAGACTGTTAAAGCCATCAAGCAACTGAAAAGTGGCAAGGCAGCAGGAGTTGATGGAATTCCACCAGAGATCTGGAAGCATGGGGGCACAGTACTACATAGCTCACTTCACAAAGTACTTGTCACCTGCTGGGAACAAGGCAAATTACCACAGGACTTTCGCGATGCAATCATCATCACCCTATACAAGAACAAAGGGGAAAAGTCAGACTGCTCCAACTACCGGGGGATAACCCTGCTCTCCATCGCAGGCAAAATCCTTGCCAGAATACTCCTGAACAGACTGGTGCCCACCATTGCAGAAGAACTCCTCCCAGAGAGCCAGTGTGGCTTCAGAGCTAACAGGAGCACCACCGACATGGTATTTGTTCTCAGGCAGCTCCAAGAGAAATGCAGGGAACAGAACAAGGCTCTGTATGTGACTTTTGTCGACCTTACCAAAGCTTTCGATACCGTTAGCAGGAAAGGCCTTTGGCAAATCTTGGAACGTTTAGGATGTCCCCCAAGGTTCCTCAGCATGATCATCCAGCTACACGAAGACCAGCGAGGCCAAGTCAGACACTGCAACGACCTCTCGGAGCCCTTCCCAATAGGCACAGGTGTAAAGCAAGGCTGCGTTCTCGCGCCAACTCTCTTTACGATCTTCTTTAGCATGATGCTTCAAAGAGCCGCAGTAGATCTAGATGATGACGATGGTGTCTACATCCGCTATCGCACCGATGGCAGCCTGTTCAACCTGAGGCGACTAAAGGCACACTCCAAGACAATGGAAAAACTCATCCGAGAGCTACTGTTTGCTGATGATGCTGCACTCGTCTCCCACTCGGTATCAGCTCTGCAGCATATGACGTCCTGCTTTGCAGAGGCTGCCAAGCTATTCGGCCTAGAAGTTAGTCTGAAGAAGACAGAAGTTCTCCACCAGCCTGCACCCCAGGAAGATTATCACCCTCCCTGCATCACTGTGGGTGAATCAGTTCTGAAGACAGTCCAGCAGTTCAGCTACCTGGGGTGCATCATCTCCTCAGATGCCAAGATCGACAAGGAGATTGACAACAGGCTGGCAAAGGCAAACCGTGCATTTGGCCGACTGCACAAAAGAGTGTGGAGCAACAAGCATCTGAAAAAAGGCACAAAGATCAATGTTTACAAAGCGGTTGTGATGACAACCCTCATCTATGGCTCCGAATCGTGGGTTTTATACCGTCATCACCTGCGACTCCTTGAGCGCTTTCATCAGCGCTGCCTTCGCACCATCCTCAACATCCACTGGAGTGACTTTGTGACCAACACTGAAGTCCTCAAGCGGGCAGAGGTTACCAGCATCGAGGCACTGCTGTTGAAGACGCAGCTACGCTGGGCAGGGCATATTTCTAGGATGGAAAACCACCGCCTTCCCAAGATTGCCCTGTATGGCGAACTCTCCACCGGCCATCGAAATAGAGGGGCACCAAAGAAGAGGTACAAGGACTCCTTGAAGAAATCCCTTAGCACCTGTCACATCAACCATCACCAGTGGTCTGACCTAGCCTCAGATCGCAAAGCATGGAGGCACACCATCCACCAGGCTGTCTCTTCCTTTGAGAACGCACGCATAGCTGGTCTTGAGGACAAAAGGAGATTGAGGAAGAATCGCACTGCTACAGGGCCAACCCTAAATCAGACTTTTCCCTGCAGCCGCTGTGGCCGGACCTGCCTGTCCCACATTGGTCTTGTCAGCCACCAGCGAGCCTGCAGCAAACGTGGACTATTGCACCCTTCTTAAATCTTCGTTCGCGAAGCCAAGCCGAGAGAGAGTGTAAGAGGGTAAGGTTGCTTCGAGTTTAGACAATAGGATTCGATACAGCCGTGAAATGAGACTTTTAGGCGTTCTTTCTTCGTGAAAATGAAGAACTAGATGTTCGTAGTCAGATGAAGGGCGAGAAAATGAAGAGATCACTTTAGGGTCCTGAAGAAAGTGCCTGATTTGAAAGTATTCAAACCAAGGTGCTGGCTTAGTCAAAACTTGGTCTAGGTCATTTTTGGGTAGAAGTTGTTTAGAGGATGAAAGAAGATTAAAGAAAAAAACTTTTGAGGAGTCTCTCCAGACCTTGAAAGAAAAGGGTAATTGGGCGGGGAGGAAATGTTTTTGTCCTATAAAAGATGAGATAGTAGAGAGTCCTGGAGCCAGAAAATGACGCTCCGAATCCCATACTGACAAGAGCGCCCTGAGGAATGGGTTTATGAATTGCCACGGTGGGCGTTCATTTTTCTTGAGCCATAGTAGTTCGTAGTATTTCAGTGGAGTAAAGTGAGCTTCCTCTATGGGCGTCCATGGTGGCGGGGGATGTTGGTACAATATTTTGATCATCTGGGATAAAATGGTAGCTTTGTAGTACTTTGCAATGTCAGGAACTGCTAGGCCACCTTTTTGCCTTGATCGACATAAAGTTGAAACTTTGATTCTAGGCTTTTTATATTTCCAGATAAAGGAGGTCAGTATTTGTTGCCAGGATTTTAAGATAGGCTGAGAGATCTCAATAGGAAGAGCCCGAAAAAGATATAAAAACTTGGGAAAAATAAAGGATTTAATTACATGGATTCTTTCCATCCAGGATAGTTGCAACTTATCCCATTGCTTTAGCGTGGTAGTAATCTCAGAAGCCGTGGCCGTGTAGTTAGTTTTTAATAGGCCAGCTATATTTAAGGGGATTTTCAGCCCCAAATAGGGCCAGGAATCAGAGACCCAATGAAAGGGGTAGTTTGCAACTATGTCTTTTTTAGAAGTATCGGAAATTTTAATCGGATAGAGAATTGATTTCGAGTGGTTAACTGTAAGACCTGAAAGTTTGCTATAATCAGACAGAAGAGAGGAGACGGCTTTAATAGACTGTAGTGGATTTGTAATATATAAGACTATATCGTCGGCAAATAAACTTATTTTAAAAGTAGAATTTTGGACAGAGATGCCAGAAATCTCTGAAGAAAGCCGTATCAAATTTGCAAAGGGCTCTATGACAATGGCGAATAGCAATGGTGATAGGGGGCACCCTTGACGAGTCCCTCTTTCCAGGACAAGTGAAGGGGACTGTTGACCATTGATTTGTATAAACGCGGATGGACAGGAATACAAAGAATCTATAACCGTTCTGAACCTAGATCCGAAACCCATGTGATGTAAGACTTTTTTAAGGAAGAGAGGTTCTACACTGTCGAAGGCCTTCTCTATATCTAAGGCAAGAATGCAGGAGTCGTATGGCTGAAAAGTGCAATATTGAATTAAGTTAATTGTTTGTCTAGTATTGTCCGTGATATCACGATTCGGAATAAAACCTGATTGGTTGGTGTGAATATAGAGCCCTATGATTGTGTTCAATCTAGCAGTCAAAATAGAAGTAAATATTTTATAATCATTATTTAGTAAAGAAATGGGGCGGTAAGATTTAACATTTAATGGGTCTTTGTCTTTTTTGGGAATCATAACTATTTTCGCCTGGGACCAGGAGGGAGGCATACAGCCGGAGTCCAGAACAAGATTGCAAACAGTGGTAAGGTGAGGTACCAGGGAAAGATTGAATTTTTTATAAAATTCTGAAGGTAGCCCATCTCTACCTGGGGTTTTATTGATTTTGGAGGCCTTAATGGCGTCAGCGACTTCAAGAGAAGAAATCGGAGAATCTAAAAAGGCTTGGTGTTCGTGGGAGAGTTGGGTAATGATCTTCTGGTTTTGAAAAAAGTGGTCTATTAGGTGAGAAGGAGGGTTGGACGAGGTATATAGCTGTTGGAAAAACTGATGGAAGGTGTCCAAGATTTTTTTATTTGATGAGTGTATTTTGCCAGAGTTGTCTCTAAGACATTTAATCTGTCTCTCACCTAGCTCTTTCCTGAGTTTCCATGAAAGTAGCTTCAACGAACGGGGGTGGTTATACCAGTATTTTTGTTTCACGAATAGTAGATTTTTTCGAATACTGGATGTTTCCAATAAATCTAGTTTCTGTCTTTTGAGAACAAGTTTTTGGTAAACTTTATTAGAGCAAGTTTGCTTGTGTTTTTGTTCCAAGTGTTTAATATTGTCTAAAATAAGCTGTTTCAGTTCTAATTTTCTTTTTTTGTAGGCCGAATGCAGGGAGATACACTTGCCTCGCAGAACAGCTTTCATTGCGTCCCACACAATTTCTTGGGAAACCCCACAATCCAAATTGTTTTTGAAATAAAGATTGATCTCTTGCTCTAATTGTGTACAAAATTCTTGGTTCAGAAGGAGTGATGTATTTAATGTCCAATTGAATGAAGGCCTGTCCTGAGAACCAATATGCAGTGTGCACTCCAACCAAGCGTGGTCGGAAAGTGTCCTGAGGCCAATGTTGGTGTGTGAAACTTGGTTCAATAAGGAGGGAGAAATAAGAAAATAATCAATCCTTGTAAAGGTATTGTGTAATGCCGAAAAGTAGGTGTAGTCCTTAACCCCCGGGTTATGCAGTCTCCAAACATCACATAGGTTAAAATTATGAAGGACAGATTGCATAGGTGCTGGGAAAGAAGTCGGGGAAGAGTATGGCTTAAATGATCTGTCCCACTTGGGGTCTATGATTTGGTTGAAGTCCCCCCCTATAATGACTGCCCCTTCTTGGAAAAGGGCAAGTTTAGAGAGCGTGTCTTTTATAAAGGTAATTTGTGAGGAATTAGGAGCATATAGAGAAACCAGAGTGAAAGGAGAGTCATTAAGTGTACCTTTTATGAAGATATAGCGTCCTTGGGAATCGACTTCTTGAGCCGACAAAACAAACCGGGTATTTTTTGAAAGTAGGATGGCGACTCCACGTGATTTAGAAGAACCAGGAGCTACATACTGTGTATGGAACCACTTAGATCGAAGTATGGTGGAGCTTGCCAACTTAATATGGGTTTCTTGTAGGAAAAGAAGATCAGGTTGTAGTTTGGTCAAGGCAGAAGAAAGCCGCTTGGCTTTAATAATGTTGTTAAGGCCTCTGCAGTTGAGAGAAATTAACTTTAAGTCAGACATAATTTAGATACATTAAAGTAAAAAAAAAACATTGTTAAGATCCATATAACGCCTGTAAAACCCGGACTGGGGCTCTGTATAACAATGATGAGAAAAAGTAGAAGAAACAGGTAACAATGGCCAGGTTTCCCTTGTTCTCACAACACAGAATAAACAAAGAGAGAACATTGGGGTGGAAGTACCAGGATTAGTGACCTGACTGCAAAAATCTAGGTTCACAACAGCAACCATATTTGTCTGAACCAAATTGAACAAACACAAACCACATTTCAATATAAATGTAAAAATTTCCGAAAACCCAAACACCGCTAAAGGAATCCACTGAGTTCGAGGGCCATGGCCAGAGTATACCAAAACATACCAGTGCTGGTCAAAAAGCACCGTCTGAAAAAGGCCATAGATAAACACCAGTAAAAGGTACCTTTTCCCCTTGAAAAAACAAATCAACAATATTAACAACATAAATCTTACTAAACTGTTCATTGTTTCCAACCAGGAAACAATGCAACTTTACTCAGTATATAAGAAATATACAATCTAATATGGAGGGAGCAAAAAGAAGGAACATCCCGGCTGTTCCCTTAACAATGTGACATAATAGGAGGAAAGAAAAAACCCCGCTTTCTTGAACCAGAACAAGATGGCATGGGTAGTGCAAATACAAATGTTCAGTAGCAGGAGATGGAAGTAGCAGGAGGTGAACTGAACGTCCATGGAGAAGTCAGCGTCGTCTTCTTGGCTTGAAAGAAAACGGTGGGTTGGTTGAACGAGATGAAGTAGCCCCACTTGAGTCAGGAGATGAAGGAGAGTCAATGTTTAGTTGTTTAAGAAGATCACAGCCGGAGGTGAAATCAGAAGCTGTTAGCCAAAGGCCCTGGTGAACAACCAGTATCTGGATAGGAGAAGCCCAGCGGAAGCGTATTTTGTGTTCAAATAGTGAGTTTAGAATCGGCTTCATTTCTTTCCTATGCTGCAAGGTTTCCGGTGAAAGATCAGCTAGAACCAGGATCTTTTTGCCCTTGTAGAGTAGACCCTCTTCAGATCGGGCTCTCTGTAAAATCAGGGTTCTGGTCCTGGAGTCTGGAACCGTGGCAAGTATGTCTCTTGAAAAGTCTTTTGACTTGGGCTGTAATGCCCCCAGACGGTAGGCAGAATCAATGAGAGAGGCGACGCCATCTTGGAGGTGGAGGGCTGAAGCAAGCCATGAGGCAATGAAGGTTTTTACCTCCTGGTTCTCTTCCACCTGTTCTGGCAGGCCTCTAAATTTCAGGTTAGCAGCCCTTAATCTGTTATCCAGGTAAAGCACCTTCTCATGGAGCCATAGGTCTGAGCTTTGCAGGGCTTGTACAGCCTCGTGGGCCACCGTAGCCATTTCCAGCGCTGAGTCTGCAGTTTGAGTGACTGCTGAAAGCGTTTCATTAATTTTTTTTAGTTCTAATTGCAAGGGGGTAATAGCTTTGCTGATCTTCTCCCCCATTGTGACCCCTATTGAGTCCTCCAAGCGTGAAATCGCCACTTGAAATGTCTGGGTTGTTAATAAAGAGCCCTCTTCCTGAGCAGGGCCTGGGGAAGAGCTGGAAGCCATTTCAGAGTGAGGTAAGGGCCCGGGGCTTGTTGGAAGAAAGTTTAGTACCTGCTGCGTCGGTGCAGCTTTCGCAGGAGTTTTCTTGGCTGCCTTGGTGTTCCCTGCAGTTCGTTTGCCCATGCCAGGTGAAAGAAATAGTTGGAAGCGGGAGCGGGAGAAGCAGGAAGGGACTGTGAGCCGGGAGCCACCGCTTCAAGCGTCCGCCATCTTCCACGTCGCCACCGAGATCCTCTCCCAGTTTTTGACGGTGTGCCGCTGAAAGTGGCGCATCGAGTCAGGAGCTTGGGAGTGTTATTGGAGCCTTCACTATCAATGGAGGCCCAAATAGCAGCCACTGCCAAGTTGGCGTTTTTCATCTGAAGTGGGCAAGGAAGTTGGCTCCCTTCCTAGAGCGTCGGGACCTAGCAACAGTGATCCATGCAACGGTCACCTCAAGATTGGATTATTGTAATGCCCTCTACATGGGGCTGCCTCTGTGCCGAACACGGAAGCTGCAGCTGGTGCAGAACGCGGTGGCTAGGCTGTTATTAGGGCTCCCAAAATGGGAGCACATACAGCCGAAGCTGCGCGGGCTGCACTGGCTGCCAGTTGTATACTGGGTTTGTTACAAAGTGCTGGTTATTACCTTTAAAGCCCTATATGGTCGAGGATCTGCCTACCTGAAGGACCGTCTCTCCCCATATGAACCCCAGAGAGCACTGAGGTCAGCTGAGAAGAACCAGCTGACTATCCCCGGGCCGAAGGAGGCAAAATTAAAGAACACCCGTACACGAGCCTTCTCCATTGCAGCTCCACACTCATGGAACCAGCTCCCGGAAGAAGTGTGGGCCCTGCGGAGCCTTGAACAGTTCCGCAGAGCCTGCAAGACCTTCCTTTTTAAGATGGCCTTTACCTGACTGAACGACTGATGATTCGCCTTAAGTGAGTCCGTCAAAGTATTTACACCTAATAGAGTAGCACTAGGAATGTTAATTTTAATTGGAATGTTTTTAAGTGACTGATTTTAAAACCTGTTGTATAATTTATTGTATGGATTGAGATGTTGTTAGCCCCTGCTTCGGCAGGGAGGGTGGGATATAAAAAAATAAAATATTATTATAAATCAGTCATGACTTGATTCTATTATTGATATTGAATTATGATATGATGGATGATTCCAAAAAATTATGAACCTACCTAAGGTTCTGTGAGGAGGCCCAAAGCGCAGAGTGGTAAAGCTGCAGTACTACTCATGACCTGTTCGATCCCGGTGGAAGGTGGGTTCTGGTAGCTGGCTCATAAGAACATAAGAGAAGCCATGTTGGATCAGGCCAATGGCCCATCCAGTCCAACACTCTGTGTCACACAGTGGCCAAACAACCCAAGTGCCATCAAGAGGTCCACCAATAGGGCTAGAAGCCCTTCCACTGTGCACCCCCCAAGCACAAGAATACAGAACATCACTGCCCCAGACACAGAGTAACAATAATAAGTTGTGGCTAATAGCCACTGATGGACCTCTGCTCCATATGCTTATCCATTCCCCTCTTGAAGCTGTCTATGCTTACAAGGACATAAGATTCAAGGTTGACTCAGACTTCCATTCTTCTGAGGTCGGTAAAATGAGTATCCAGCTTGCTGGGGGGGAAATGTAGATGACTGGACAAGACAATGGCAAACCACCCTGTTAAAAGTCTACCGTAAAAACATCATGATGCGATTGTCACCCCAGAGTCAGAAATGACTAGTGCTTGCACAGGGTTATACTTTTACCTTTTTAAGGTTCTGTGAGAAAGAAGGTCAGACACTGGGCTCCTATTTTATTCTACACAGTGGCAGCAGCTGTTAGAATATTTTCTTCCTAAGATCTATGATACGTTATTTTAAAATGTATCTTGCAGATATCTTTAATTTGTACTGCATAATAATTAATTTCTAAATGTACGTGAATTTGTTGCTCCAATTTTTTTTTAAAAAAGGAACTGGGAACTGGGAACATCTGTCACTCATTCTAACTTTAGGCATTCGCATACAAGCGGTAAGAGGTGTTCCATTTGGATGCAGGGTTTTTTCGCCGAGGGTCCATATTTAGAACAACACACAAATGCTCGCCGTGAACAAGTAGGTAGTGGAGGATGTCACAGGAGCTATTTTCAGCTGGATTTGCCATCTGACCAGCCAGCTTGCACCTCCACATCCATTGCCAACTTCTTATTCCATATATCTTTCCAGGGAGCATATGGTAGATGGTATTACTCAGCTAACAGATGTGGCTTTACGATGCCTACAGTCTCTACCGTGCATTCCAAAGACGAGCCACTAGTATATAAATGAAGGTTGGTAAGTACTTGATAAGGTCATTATCATGGCTATTTTCATTATCCATGACACCAAACTGGTGGACCTAGAGAACCTAGAGCTATATATCTGATGAAGGCCACATTTTTATGCGTTGAAGAGTGTTAGATTGGCTGTTAAGACCATCTGATTTACTGCTGTTTTTAAGGGTCCTCCACTGTGCGAGCAGGATGGGTAACTTGGCAGTCCCTTTCATTAATATCCCATAATGGAGAATTTATGATGCCACCATTGACTCGCGGAGGCATATTTTACATCTCTGCATAGTAAGTTAAAAAGCCGGATAGTCGTGAGTTCAGTGCTGGAGAATAATAATAATAATAATATAAAAATATTTCATTGCAACTGCACGAGCGTGGAATATGCTAGAAGGAGCCAGCGTTCAAGACCGGGGAGGGGGGTGGTCAACAACCAAAATTCAAAGAGGATCCGAAGAAGGAGGAGAAGGAGAAGATTGTTGATGATGACGACGATGATAGATTTATGTCCCACCATGAATTTCAGAGCCTCAGAGCAGCTCACAATCTCCTTTATCTTCCTCCCCCACAACAGACAACCAGTGAGGTAGGTGGGGCTGAGAGAGCTCTCCCAGAAGCTGTCCTTTCAAGGACACCTCTGTGAGAGCTATGTCTGACCCCAAGGCCATTCCAGCAGCTGCAAGTGGAAGAGTGTGGACCTGGTAAAGTAATAAGGTTCAATTGTCTGCTTGGAAGTATGTGAGGGGGAACTCCTTGGGTCTGTCAGAGGTAGGGCTTTGCTTGTTTTTGATGGTCTGAAACAGTTTGAGAATGTCCTAGCTATGCATCTAACCCCAAATTTCCACCTGTTCTGAAAATGCCTAGCAATTTCGATAACCCTTTCAGTGATGTCCAAGTATGTTTTGTGTATAAAAACAGCCAAGAAACCCACACCACCTAAAATAATATTCAGTGATAAGTTATGCCTTGATCTGGGTACCCCAAGCTAGCCCAGTCTCTTCAGATTTGGCTGCAAAGTGAGGTCGGCCCTGGTTAGTACTTGGATGGGAGATCACCGAAGAAGTCCAGGGTTGCTATGCAGAAGCAGGTGATGGCAAACCACCTCTGAATGTCTCTTACCTTGAAAACCCCCAAAGCAGGGCTTTTTGGGGGGGGGGGGGAATGCACAGGAACACAGTTCCGGCTGTCTTGGCATCAGAGGGTGTAGCCTAATATGCAAATGAGTTCCTGCTGGGCTTTTTCTACAAAAAGCCCCATGTGAAATAATGGAGACATTGGGGTGTAGCCCAATATGCAAATGAGTTCCTGCTGGGGTTTTCTACAAAAAAAGCCTTGCCTAAAAGATCGCCATGAGTTAGCTGTGACCTGATGTGGAGGAACGCCATCTTAGTTAATGTTGGTGCTTCGTTGGAAGGGAACATTAAACTACTAAAGCAGGCTTTGGCCTAGCCTCCCTTCATCCCCTCCTCCCTTCCAGAGTTAAACCAGCGCCTCTAGGGGGAAAGCCTCCTAGAGGGGCAGGAAGTTCTTTTGTTTTATTTATTCGAGTTAGGCGGGAAAAGGCCAGTTCTCAGATGGTGCTCAGGAAGAGAGGTTGCCAGCCTGTGGGCTCCTGCCTGTGGGACCCCAGGCAGTCATTCACAAGGTAGGGCAAGTTTACACCAGGGACGAGGGGATGCGTTTAAACTCACCTTTTATTTGCCCTTCTTGTTGCTGATCAGGTGCTGTGCTAAACTGTTACATATAACTGTTTTTGTTTTTATTTTTTTCTCTCTTCTTATTAAACATTTTTTTTACTGTTTTGAATGCTGGCAGTCAAACTCTGTACCACATAGATCCCCAACCGCGTTAGACCATGCTGCTTTATGAAGGGGGCCCCGGGGAAGGGGGAAGGCATGCAGTTGGATAAGGTGCCAATCCTCCAGGGGTTCCCCGAAAAAGTGCTGTGGTCTCTGTGATACCCAAGTACAGGGTGGCAGAGGACCTTGAGGCCTGGCCTCATAGCTGGAGAGGGGGATTGGGAGTCCTGTTCCTCTCAATCTGAACCCCTAGACTGAGCAGGTGGTGGCAGTGAGCCCAAGTGGCCGGAGGAGAAATAGCTCCCTCCAGAAGTTGGCGACTCAGTAGGGAGTTGACGGGACCGGGTCTGAAGACAGAATCGGGCCGGTTCCGTCACACCTGACAACACTGCCAATAAATTATAGTTTAATATTATGTCTCTGAAACCAAACTTGCTTTCTGATGGTTTCCAGAGGGCTGTTCGCACTGTTTAATTAAAGCAATTTTCTAACCTATACCAAATATTACATTCTTGCGCAGACTTCAGCAGTGCATTTTTATTTATTTATTTGATTTATGGTCTGCCCTCCCCTGCAAGCAGACTCAGGGTGGGTTACAGCATAAATAACAGTAAAATAGCAATCTAAAGCCACATCCAAAGGAGCCCAGACTAAAAACAGATGGCTAGCCGATAATAATAATCCATTGTGCCACTTGTATTGAAGACCAGGTGGGCGGAGATCCGGTTACTGTTGATAGGGATGACTGCCATCTGTACCATGAGGTGATTTAAGGGCTGTTTGGGCAAGGCCCCCCAAAATACATGGACACCTGCTAGTTAGCCAAAAGCCTGGCAGAACTTTTACAGGCCCTGTGGAACTGTAATAAGTCCCACAGGGCCCTGACCTCAGTTCATATGCATATACCCATCTTTCTAATCTGCAGGTTGTATTTATTTGTTTCATTATATCCCACCTTTCTCTCCAGTGAGGACCTGTAGTGGCATACATGATTCTCTTCTTCTCCACATATTCCTCACAACAACCCTATGAAGTTGGTTGGGCTGAGAATGTGCGACTGCCCAAGGTCATCCAGTGTGTCAAGATCGACTAAGAACGACTTAAAACTGGGGGATCATGGCCTAAGCAATAGGCCCTGTTAAAATCTTAATGGATCCACTGCTACTAATGTTCTACCTTAGTTGCTCCCCTTCCCCCCTTTTCTTATTTTGATTTGTAATTGGTGTGAAGGAACTAGCCGGCACTTCTCAGGGCCTGAGGTGGGAGGAAGCCTTGCATAACAATTCAAGAGCATTTGCTAGCTATTGTCTGAGGAAGTATCTAGTAGTTGTGTGTGAATGTTTCCCCCTGTAACCCCCCCCCCGTAGGAATGTTTTGAAGTGTACCTTAAAACCCATGTATCACTGTATTGGTTTCATTCTTAGCAAGCTAGAGGCTTGCGCCAGAGTACCAGTTATCAATAAATGGGAACTTAGTATCAACTTTGACTCATTCTTGAATCCATCGACTTGACATTTTGCTAAGAATCAACTTTGAAGCTTAACCACTCTGGCCACTTTGTAGCAAATGGCTGAAAAGATACCAGAAGGTGGTGAGCTTCCTGATACTAAAGAAGGGCCATCCATTCCCTGGCACATTTTGGATGCCCGGAGAGTAGCAGCGTCTCCTCCACAGTTACAGCAGCTGCCTGTCACCCAGAGGCAGTGGCAGCCCCAGACCTCCACCAGTACAATGGATGAGGCCCTGGCAAGACACGAAGTCATCCTAACCCGGCACCTGTGGAGGATGCGGATGGCGAACACCGAAGGGCCCAGTCCGGGACCCATGGAGCCGGAGGAGATGGACACCATGGTGGTGGTCCCGCTACATGAAGAGGGCCCGGAGCCAGACGAGGGAGAGCTAGGCGCAGCAGCGCCCAAGGACGAGGAGGACGAAAAAGCCAGGGAGTTTCGAGCTATGGTCCGCAACGAAGTGGAGAGGGTGGTCAAGGGCCTGAAGGTGGAGATGCAGGCCATGACCAACCGCATGGCAGGAGAGATCACCAGCGAGATCTCTTGCTCTCTAGGGCTGCCCGGGCCTAGAAGGGCGACTCAAACCCCCTTGATCTGGCAGCAACCAGCACCCGCGATCCCTGTGCCAGCGGCCCTGGCCATGGCGCCAGCGCCGCCCGCAGTGCCCCGGCAGGCAGCTCCCCCTCCAGCAACTCGAGACAGAGGGAGAGGAAGGGAGCTCAATGCTACCTTTGATGGGGACCCCCGATGAAGTAGAATACTTCACAATCCAGGTGAAAAGCTACATGCATTATTGGGGGAACACCTTCCCGGATGAGTTCAGCCAAGTGGATTACCTGGGGTCGAAACTGAAAGGGGCGGCTAAAAGATGGTACATGAGTACAAAGATGGTACAAAGCCATGAGCCCAGAACTGGACTATGTGGCAACATTCCTACAGGCTCTGTTGGCCCAGTATGAAGACCCCCTCCAGGAGACCCAAGCTTTGGCGGCCCTGCGCGACATGCAATAGGGGCAGAAGTCAATCCGGGAGTATGCTGCAGACTTTCGAGCCAACGCAGTGAAAGTGAGAGGGTGGAGTGAGCTAATGAAGATCAAGCACTTCACCCGGGGGCTGAATGCGGGCATATTGGATTGGGCCCTCACGCAAGCCTGACCTACCACGTTGTTGGTAGGTTGGATCCAGCTAGCGGGTGAGGTTGAGACCAATATGAAGCGCATCGCCATGCAACGCCAGCAACAGAGCAGGAGAGGGGGACGGGACCCGAAGGCAACCCCGAAAGCAGAGGTGAAGAAACCAGCAGGGAATTCAAGTGGGGGCAAGCCTGCCGGGCCCCGAAAGTGTTTTCGGTGTGGAGACCCGGGGCACTTAGCAAGCGGCTGCCCGAACCCGCCGCGAGCACCACCAAGTGCCCCGAAGCAGAGCACCCCTGTGCCGAAGAAGGCCCCCAGCTGCCCTAAGGAAGTGGCGAAAGGCAGAGGGGTGACCATCGAGGAGGCAGAAGAGGACCCACTCCTGAGCGATGAGCCGAGCGAGCTGGGCTGGATGGAAGAGCCGTCGGGAAACAAGAACGACCTGCTCTGAAGGGTGCCCACCAGCAGGTCGCAGAGGAGCCAGCACCAGTGAGGGTGAGAGTGACTGGATCACTATACTTTGTACCAGTGAGACTGTTGAACCCCAAGCTCAAAAGATTCATGCAAGTGAGGGCTTTAATTGACTCGGGGTGCAACCGGGAATTAATAATGCCCAAAATAGTACAGGCCTTAGGCCTGGCTACCACCCCTCTCCCCCACCCCCTACAATTCGAGCAGATGGATGGGTCAGTGATGAGGGGGGAGCCTTGTGCTTCAGAGACTCAATTTCTGCCGATGGGGATCGAGGAACATTGGGAGCAGGAGGCTTTTGTAATCACCCCCTCCTGCTCTTACCCAGTAGTGTTGGGGGTGGGGTGGCTGGCCAGGCATGAACCAGATATTCAGTGGGGGAGGCAAACCATAAGGTTCATAGACCCGCTGTGCAAAGATCACCTATGGAACTCAGAGTGGGGGCCTAGCCCTCCGCCCTCCACCGAGAGGGTATCCGTGACACTGGAAGAAGTTCTGGAAGTCCCCTGGGCATACCGAACTTGATGGGGGTGTTCAGCGAGCAGGGACACGGACTGTGCTATCGAGTTAATACCGGGGGAATTGCTCCCAAAAGCCAAACTGTGCCCAATGGGATGGGCGGAGAAGGCGGAGCTGCGCAAATTTCTGGACAAGAACTTAAAATGGGGGTTTATTAGGCCGGCCACGGCCCTCCACACAGCTCCGGTCCTGTTCCGGAAAAAGGACGGCTTGCTTAGACTTTGCACAGATTTTCGTGGGATAAACGCGATTTCAACCTCCAATGCCTACCCCATCGCTCTCATTAAGGACTTATTGAGTACTATGTTGGAGGGGAAAATTTTCACAAAGTTGGATTTGAGAGATGCGTATTTCCGGGTGCGCATTAAGGAGAGGGATGAGTGGAAAACGGCATTCAACACACCACTGGGGCAGTTCGAATACCTGGTGATGCCCTTTGGACTGCAAGGGGCCCCCGGGGTGTTCATGAGTTTTATAAACAATGTGTTAAGAAAGTTTTTGTTTAAGGGGGTAGTGGTGTACCTGGATGACATCATTATTTACTCGCAAGACGAAGTATCCCATGTGAAATTAGTGCGGGAGGTGTTAAGCACCCTGTTGAGACATAAATTGTATGCTAAGCTGTCCAAATGTGAATTTCACAAAACAGAGCTGGATTACTTGGGTTTCCGAGTGTCCGCTAGGGGACTGGCAATGGACCCGGCAAAAGTGCAAGCAGTATTAGATTGGGCTCCCCTGAGGACACGTAGACAACTCCAATCATTCCTCGGGTTTGCAAATTTCTATAGGACGTTCATACCGGGGTTCACACAAATCATGCTCCCCTTAACTGAGTTGTTAAAGATGAAGGGGAAGGGCCCGGAAGCCAAGCGACCGGGAGCCCGGTTAAATTGGACATCAAACTGCCAGTCGGCGTTTGATAAATTGAAGTGGCTGTTCACAAGTGAGCCAGTCCTGAGCCACCCCAACGAGCTCAAACCCTTCGTTGTGCAATGCGATGCCTCCAATGTGGCCATCGGGGCCATTCTCATGCAGAAGGATGAGGAAGGGAAACTGAGGCCGTGTGTTTACATCTCAAAAAAGTTCGCGGCAGAACAAAGAAATTGGTCAGTGTGGGACAAGGAGGCGTTTGCAGTAATGTTTGCCCTAAAAACATGGTGGTCTTGGTTAGAGGGGGCAAAAGTGCTGTTCAAAATATGGACTGACCACAAAAATCTTGAGGCCCTCACAGGGAAAAGGAAACTGAGCGAAAAACAAATCAGGTTGGCCGGTTTCTTCTCTAAATTCGACTTTGTGCTAAAGCACATCCCCGGCACGAAGAACTTTCTAGCAGACGTGCTGTCTCGTTTGCCCCAGCACAACAGTCAAAGGGAGGAGATAGTGGATTCGTTAGTTCCGCCCACCCGAGTGGCCGCCGTTGTAACTACATGGTCACAAAAGAAGCGGCAACTACAGGGGTGGGGAATGGGAAAAAATGGCAGCAGAGACTGAAAAGGAGGGGGACGAACGGGCAGGGGAAATCCAAAAACGAGAGGATGGGCTTTGGTACAAAGGAGAAAAACTATACATTCCTAAAACCATGAGATTAGAAGTATTGCAGTTCTGTCACTCCAACAAACTGGCTGGGCATTTTGGGTACATCAAAACCTTACATCTGGTCAACAGGCAGTTGTGGTGACCCTCCATGAAAAAGGATGTATCTGAATTTGTGTCTACCTGCCCTATTTGCAAAATGGCTAAAAGAAGGGGAGGGAAACTCCCTGGGCTACTCAAACTGCTGGAGACCGCCTCTAAACCCTGGTCGATAGTCTCTATGGACTTTATTGTAGAACTACCGCCCTCTCATGGCAAAACAGTAATATTGGTGGTAGTAGATATTTTTTCCAAGCAAGCCCACTTTATTCCGTGTTCAACTCCCCACCGCACAGAACCTGGCTTATTTATTCTTCAACCATGTAGCCAAACTACACTCAATCCCCGACAAGGTGGTTATTGACCGCGGTCCGCAATTCGTTGCCAACTTCTGGTGGGAGTTCTGTAAAACTGATGGGCATGGAGCAGGGGTTGAGTTCCGCCTACCACCCACAGACAGACGGACAGACTGAGCGTGTGAACGGGCTTCTAGAGCAGTACTTAAGGTGCTATATAAACCATCAACAATCCAACTGGGTGGATCTATTGCCCTTTGCAGAATACTGCTATAACAACAGTGTCCACAGCTCCACCAAAGCCTCCCCCTTTCAGACCGTGAGTGGGTATGAGGGAAAGCCCCTCCTGCTACTAACCAGGGCAGGAAGTAAAGAAAGAGGCGAGCCGTTTTGATCAATGGTGGGGCACACTGACTAAGAGTTGGAAGGAAATACAGGAGAACTTGGAAGTAGCCAAAGAAGCTTACAAAAAGCAATATGACAAAAGCCATGTCCCTGCCTGGGATTTCAAAGTAGGAGACTCAGCTCGGGGGAAAATATTTCCAGCAGACTAAGTAGTATAGAATCCCCCTCTGGACCCTGGAGTCCAAAATTTCCTGCACCTCATGGTGGCTCTGGCCCTTCACTTGGATAGGAAGTGGCTCTGGAGGGCGGGGGTGCCAAGATGTGGCTCCAGGGTCCTTCCGAAGAAGACTGCAATAAAAACAGGGTGGATCTTACTAAACATCTTAGGTAGTTCCAATTCCACGTTGACCTGATTAATGACTCTCTTTATCTTAAATGGTCCCAGAAACTTGTAAGCTAACTTCCTACACGCCTGTGGTAGAGGAAGGTTTTTAGTGGATAGGAACACTGTTTCACCCACCTTGAATTCCCATTGGGGGGGAGTGCTTTTTGTCAAAGTAGTCCTTGTAAGTCTTTTTTGCTGCCTCCAAGTTTTCTTGGATTACTCCCCACCCTTTCCTGATTCCTTCCCACCATTGTTGACATGAGCTGGGGGTCGCTGGAGAACTGGGTACCAGAAGGGAGGGGAATGGCCGTCCCTCATACCCGTTAACTATCTGGAATGGGGACGCTTTAGTGAAACTATGAATGCTGTTATTATATCCATACTCGGGGAAGAGCAGGAGCTCGACCAATTAGATTGTTGGTAGTTGATGTAGCACCTTAGGTACTGCTCGAGAAGCCCATTCACCCTCTCTGCCTATCCGTCTGTCTGGGGGGTGATAAGCCGAACTCAACCCTTGTTCTATCCCCGCCACCTTGCAAAACTCCCGCCAGAAGTTGGCAACGAATTGCGGCCTGTGGTCGCTAATGACCTTCTCCGGGCATGAGTATAGTCGGACCACATGATGGAAGAATAAGTAGGCCAGCTTCTTGGCGGAGGGATCTGCTTGCATGGGATGAAGTGGGCTTGCTTGGAAAAAGTGTCCACCACCACTAATATTACCGTTTTCCCTTGGGAAGGTGGGAGTTCCACTATAAAGTCTAGCGAGACCACCGCCCAGGGTCGAGAGGCTGTGGGAATGGGTTGGAGGAGTCCTGGGGTTTTACCCCCCCTCTTTTTGGCCATGATGCAGACGGGACAGGAACTCACGTATTCCGAGATGTCCTTTTTCATTTGGGGCCACCAGAACTGTCTGCTCACCAAGTGTAGCGTTTTTACGTAGCCAAAGTGGCCTGCCAGCCTACTGCAGTGGCAATGCTGTAATATCTCTGGCCGGAGACTCTGGGGTACATAGAGTTTCCCTTGATAGTACCAAAAGCCTCCTTCACCCTTCTCCACTCCATCTGGCAGCCCCTCCCCTTCTTTCTCTACTTCTTCTTTTAGTTTCTCTCCCCCCCAGTGTCCCTCTGGGTCAGTCTTTTTCCCCGATCTTGTTGTTACCCCACCCCGCCACCACCGAAGGGGGAATGAGGGAGTCTACCACCTCCTCCCGCTGGCTCTCGTGCTGCGGCAGTCGCGAGAGCGCATCGGCTAGGAAGTTCCGCAACCCCGGGATGTGCTTCAGTACAAAGTCAAACTTGGCGAAGAACCCCGCCCACCGGATTTGCTTGGCGGTTAGTTTTCTCCTCCCTGTTAGTGCCTCTAAGTTTTTGTGATCTGTCCAGATTTCGAACAGCACTCTAGCCCCTTCTAACCAAGAGCGCCAAGTTTTCAGTGCATATGTTACTGCAAACGCCTCCTTATCCCACACCGACCAATTCCGTTGTTCGTTGGAGAATTTTTTAGATACATAGGCACATGGTTTGAGCCTCCCCTCTGCATCTTTTTGCATTAATATGGCCTCCACGGCAACGTCGGAAGCGTCACATTGCACCACGAAGGGCTTCAGTTCGTTGGTTTGGGGGGCTTCCCAGTCGAGTACTGCCTGTATTTTGGCCAGGTCCATCGCTAAGCCTTCCCCTGAAACTCGGAACCCCATGTAGTCTAGTTTCGTTTGGTGGAACTCACACTTCGACAATTTAGCATACAATTTGTGTTGATACAGCGTGGTTAACACTTTCCGGACCAGGGGCACATGCGATTTCAGGTCTTTTGAATAAATAATGATGTCATCCAGGTACACCACCACCCCCTTGTACAAAAACTCCCTCAGCACTTCGTTTATAAAATTCATAAACACTCCCGGTGCCCCCTGCAGTCCGAACGGCATGACTAAATACTCAAACTGCCTCATGGGCGTGTTGAAAGCCAACTTCCACTCATCCCCCTCCTTGATTCTAACTCGGAAGTATGCATCCCGGAGGTCGAGTTTGGTGAAGATTTTCCCCTCTGATACCGTGCTCAAAAGGTCCTTGATCAGGGGGATGGGGTAGGCATTGGACATGGAAATCCCGTTAATCCCTCTAAAATCTGTGCAAAGTCTCAGGCTTCCGTCCTTCTTCTTTCGGAACAGGACAGGGGCGGCGTGCAGCGCAGTGGCCGGCCTGATGAAACCCCGTTTTAGATTTTTGTCAATAAATTTCCTAAGTTCTTCCTTCTCCGCCCACCCCATGGAGTATAGCTTTGCCCGGGGGAGTTTCTGCCCCGGAATCAGCTCAATGGAACAGTCCGTAGCCCTACGGGGTGGCAGCTCGTTGGCTTCTTCCTTGCTGAACGCATGTTTCAAGTCCCAGTATTCCCTAGGGATCAATTTCACCTCTTACACTGATACGCAAATTTTTTCGTTCTGCGGCGGCAGATTCAGGCCCCATTCCTCCCTCCAGTGGTGGTGGGTGCATTGCCAGTCCGCAAAGTCTATGGTGTGGGCTTCCCACTGGATGTCGGGTTGGTGCCTCGCTAGCCAGCCCACCCCCACCACCACATCGAATGAAGAGGAAGGGGCTATCACAAAAATTTCGATCCCCCAGTGTTCGCGCGTCCCCACGGGCACTGCTTGGGTCTCTTCCTTGCATGGCTCGCCCCTCATGGTCGTCCCATCCATCTGTTCAAACTGGATGGGTTGCAGGAGTGGGGTCCTGGCTAGTCCTAGGGCCTCCACTAACCGGGGGGTAATTATTTCCCTCGTGCACCCTGAATCTACTAGGGCCCGGGTGTGCATGAACCTCTTTAGGTTGGGGTTTAGTAAGGTCACTTCCACAAACATCAGTTCCCCCGTTACTCTCACCGTAATTGGTGCCGGCGGCTTCACAACCTGCATCTTGGCACCCATCAGTGCAGGTCGCTATCATTTCCCGTTGGCTCGGGGTCCCAAGACTCCTCGCTGGAATCCTCGATGGTCATAATATCCTCGTCAACCACCACCGACGTGGTGGCACTGCCCCGACTGGGCTCTTTGGGTCTCCCTCCTGCTTTCTACAGGGCGCTCATGGGTGTCTTCACAGCCAATTGCAGTGCACGCGGCTTTTCCGGGCAGCTCACTGCCAAGTGCCCCGCGTCCCCGCACCTGAAGCACCTCCGCCCCGTGCCCGGGGTTGAGCTGGCCACGAGGGCGGGGGTCTTCTTTGCTTTTTGTTTAGTGGGGGTCTTGGGGGGGCGGGTTCCCTTTCCCGCCGTTTGCTGTTGGCGGCGAAGTATTACGTGCTGCAGGTTCGTCTCTACATCACCCGCCAGTTGTATCCACCCGACTAGGGTCTCTGGCCGGCCCTGGGTGTAACAGCGATCGAGGATGCTCGCGTTGAGCCCGTTCTGGAACACCTCATACTTCATGCGCTCACTCCAGCCTCTCACCTTGGAGCACAGGGGTTGGAATTCCACCGCATACTCCCGGATCGTTCTCGGCCCCTGCTCGATCTTCCTTAGCTGGGCCAGTGCCTTCATCTCCTGAAGCGGATCCCCGAATTGGCGTAGCATGGCTTGTAGAAAGTCGTACACTGACCCCAGCGCGGGGCCCCGTGCTGCATAGAGGCTGACGAACCATTTTCTGGTGGCCCCATTTAGTTTGGAGACCAGGTAGTTCACCCGGCTGGCCTCGGTAGGGAAAGTCACCTCCCAGTGGGTCATTAAGCTGTTGCACTGGATCGTGAAGTATTCCACCTCCTCTCGGTCCCCATCGAAGGTGATCTACAGCTCCCGACCTCTCGCGCCGTCCCACGGAGCTGGTGCAGGCGGTGGCGCAGGTCCCATGGGTCGGCCGGTCGCCCCGGGGCCGGTATCGGCCGCACTGGTTGCGCTGGCATGTTGCACGGCCCCTCCGGCGGCTCCTCCGGTTCTTCCCCCCCAGTGGGTTTTCTGGCTCGTCCCGTGGAGTGTCCACGGGCTCGTCCCCGGGGGGGGGGGGTCCCTTGGGTTTTCCCACCGCAGGGCCCCGATCTGCCTCCGGATCCCATCCAGCTGCTCCTGGATCTCTCGGGTGATTTGGAGGTGGCTGCCCTGGACCTCGTTGTGGATCTCCCGGGCCCAGATGAGTATCTTGTCCCACAGTAGTCGCGCATCCTCGCCCCTTCTTGGTCTATCCCCGTTCTCCTCCTCCGCGCCTCTCCCAGACCTGGCATCTCCCCCCTTGGCTCCGGTCAGCAGCGCGGTGTAGTGCCCCGCGGCTTCATCCATTAACGCTGTGGAGGTCCGCGGCTTCCACTGCTTCAGGGTGTAGAGTAGCGTTGAGAAATGCGCTGGTGATTTGACTTTCCTCCAGACCACCATCACTCCCTTCGGGACTGTCGGCTCTTCAATTGGTTCGGTGGGCTCTCCGTTATCTGGCGCCTTGTCAGCAATCCAGCCAAAGTTTCCAGTTCGGATAAGCTCCAAAAGGATCAAACTCAAAATGTCAAGACGTGGAACTTCAAACAGAGACGGATCATATTGTTGCAAAATTAATCCATTTATTTGAGAACAAACAGTCTAGTAAGGAGCCAAGTTGAGTTTGATAACTCTCAAGGCTGAAGCCAGCCTTTTTGTGCATTTCAGAGGAAAGAAACAATACAGCATTTTCACACTCCCAGAGACAGTCGGCGCTTCCCATATCCCTTATCTCCTTCTCAGGAAGCTATTCACTAGTTACCTTGAATATGCTAACTTCAAAGGCCCCAGATGGTTTCTAGGCCGGGTGTGAAATTCTTCTCCTTGCGGTTACAGATTGCTTTGGGGGAAGATACATGTTACTGTTCTCACGGTTAGTAAAGCAGAGGTCACAGCAGAGTACAATATGGTGTTAGTAATGTCAAGCTATCCTACTACAGAGTTCACTTTACTATAAGCAAGTTACATGTCCGACAGCTGTATTATCTAATTAGATGGCGATATTTCCCTCCTAGTGAAAATGAGTGGGTAGCAGAGAAAGATGTGTCAGCCCCTGACCTGATCAAGAAATTTCTATCTAAACACCCTCAGAGGCCGAGAGGGTCAGCTTAAGGAGGGCAGTATGTCAACATCAACTAAGAATGACTTAAGACTGGGGGATCATGGCCTAAGCAATAGGCCCTGTTAAAATCTTAATGGATCCACTGCTACTAATGTTCTACCTTAATTGCTCCCCTTCCCCCCTTTTCTTATTTTGATTTGTAATTGGGGTGAAGGAACTAGCTGGCGCCTTCTCAGGGCCTGAGGTGGGAGGAAGCCTTGCATAACAATTCAAGAGCATTTGCTAGCTATCGTCTGAGGAAGTATCTAGTAGTTGTGCGTGAATGTTTCCTCCTGTAAACCCCCGCCCCCCGGTAGGAATGTTTTGAAGTGTACCTTAAAACCCATGTATCACTGTATTGGTTTCATTCTTAGCAAGCTAGAGGCTTGCGCCAGAGTACCAGTTATCAATAAATGGGAACTTAGTATCAACTTTGACTCATTCTTCAATCCGTCGACTTGACACAGTGAACTTCCAAGTCAGAGTCGAACCTGTATTTATTTTCCATATTCTAGTCCTGGGGGGGCCAAACTGTGGCTCAGGAGCCACATGTGGCTCTTTCACACACATTGTGCATCTCTCAAAGCCCCCACCACCCCATTGGCAGGCTTGGAGAAGATGTTTGGCCAGGAATTTTTTTGTAGAAAAAGCCCCACATGAACCTATTTGCATTTTAGGCCACACACCCTGATGTCACCATTGTTTTGCCCAGGGCTTTTTTTGTAGAAAAAGCTCAGCAGGAATTCATTTGCATATTAGGCCACACAGCCCTGACACTAAGCCAGCCGGAACTGCGTTGTTGCTTTGTTTTTGTTTTTTAAAGGCCCTGCATTTGGCTCTTTAAATTAATTCTCCAATCATAGCAGCCAACAGCTTGGAGAATTCACTTAAAGTTAAAGTTGCTTTCTTTCCACCTCTCCCCCATCTTCCTTCGGCTCTCTAAGATCTGACACTCACTTCTTGCAGCTCTCAAACATCTGATGTTTATTCTATGTGGCTCTTACATTAAGCAAGTTTGGCCACCCCTGTTCTAGGTCTGACACTCTAACCACCACTACACCACACTGCCATTATAGGATGTCCTCCTATTGTGAGGTATCTATTGTATACATTACAATGGAATAGTCTGTTCTGCCTCCACAGATTATTTGTGTTGGTTTGGTCTCCTGGGGTGGAGTCCCTGCTCAGTTGGTTTTGTTGGTTTCTTAGACTGCATGAGCTCCCTTGTCTTAAAACCAGCTGCTTCCATCCTAGCTTCCATCTTTTTGCTATTAAGTGGATGTTCTTTTGAACAAACCTGTAGTCCTGATTTCCCATAACCTATATTCACTGCTTGGCTTAGTTCTGTCTTCAGCCTCAGAGAACCTGCCTTTCTGCTTCAGGACATTTTTAAAGAGACATTTTGAGAGCCTGTTTGGTGTAGTGGTTACGTGCGCATACTCTTATCTGGGAAAACCAGGTTTGATTCGCCACTCCTCCACTTGTACCTGCTGGAATGGCCTTGAGTCAGCCATAGCTCTGGCAGAGGTTGTCCTTGAAAGGGCAGCTTCTGGGAGAGCTCTCTCAGCCCCACCCACTTCACAGGGTGTCTGCTGTGGGGGAGGAAGATAAAGGAGATTGTAAACCACTCTGAGACTCTGAGATTCAGAGTGGAGGGCAGGATTATAAATCTAATATCATCACTAGGAAGAGCACCAGATACTAAGTTCTGCCCTATGCAGCACAGAGAAAAATCTAATGAAAAAGTCAATTCACTCCCGGAAACACAAAATGGAAAGCCAGTTTGGTGTAGTGTTTAAGTGTGCGGACTCTTATCTGGGAGAACCGAGTTTGATTCTCCACTCCTCCACTTGCAGCTGGAATGGCCTTGGTTGTCCTTGAAAGGGCAGCTTCTGGGAGAGCTTTCTCAGCCCCACCCACCTCACAGGGTGTCTGTTGTGGGGGAAGAAGATAAAGGAGATTGTGAGCCGCTCTGAGATTCAGAGTGAAGGGCGGGATACAAATCCAATATCATCATCTTCTTCTTAACTCCTGTACCAAACATGGCCGCTACTCACATTTATTGCCTATGTTCACTTTCTCTCCCTCTCTCCCAAGAAAAAATGCTTGCACTAAGTGTGGTTTTAATTCATTCCAGTTAGAAACAGTGATGATTTCTCAAGCCAGCAAGTGGGCTTATGTAGCTTGTTAGAGACACAGTGATCCAGTTTGATGACTGTTCCCATGCTGTTCCAAAGGTATCTGTCTTTCGGTTTGAGTGAATTTGTATTCTAGCTGGCTTTCAACCCACCACTGAAAGACTGCCGGTTTTTCCATTCAACAAGCCAGGACGGCAAAGAGCCTCCAACGTGTCTTGTTACACAAAAGCAGGGGTGGTGAAAAGCAAGCGGACTCTGGAAAAGGGGTCACACTCAAGTTTCAGTATCAATAGAAGAGTAACTGTATAGCCCAGTGCCCTTTTTATTCAAGCTTTTCTTCACCTGGTGTTTTATGCTGGGATGTGAACCTCATGGGAATACCTGTGTCTTACAAGGTAGCATTGATTTACAAGCACACGGTTCAGGCATTCATTTTCTCACACGGACAATGAGAGTCTGAGCTTTTAAAAAAAGGGTATACCTGAGCAGCAAAGTCTAAAACTACCAGTGATCTATGGTCTGCTGGCCCGTGATGACCAGTGTTCCCTCTAGGCTGAGTTACTGTAAGCTAGCTCTCAGGTTTTTAGCCTCCAGCTCACACATCTTGCCAGGGGCAAGCTATCCCCACTTCCCCCCCAAGATCCAGCCCTGCCCTGCAACAACCACCTTGTGAGGTAGGTGGGGCTGAGAGAGTTTGGAGAGGAGTGTGACTAGCCCAAGGTCACCCATGTGAAGGGGGAGTGGGGAATCAAACCCAGCTCTCCAAATTAGCATCCGATGCTCTTAACTACTACATCTCACTGACTAGATTCCAACATTTGTACAAATGGGACTGCTAGAATTCCACCCCTGCTGGTGTCAAAAATGTGGATTTTTTTAAGTGGGTGGGGCCACTTGGGAGCATTTATCCAGCAAGACTTCCAGAGTTCCAATTGGCTAGGCAAATAGAAATGATGTTTCAGCAGCTGCTGCCACCAAAATGTTGGTTTTGTTCTCTCTCACTCCTCATTCCCAGTGGGTTTTTTTAAATTATCCCTCTTCTTCCATGATCTTAGGCTTCCATTTGCCTCCACCTCCTACAGCAGCCATTTTGTGTTTGCAACCATCACCCTGTGTCCAAATTCCAACATGCTCACAATAGGGTTGCCAAACCCCGGTCTGGTTTAGGCTTCCCAACCCTCCCGCCCCGGCGGGGGACCCCCGAATTTGCAGCCTCCTCCCCCATTCTCAAAAAATCTGGGGGCGGGGGGGGCAGAGAGAACATACCTGTAGGCATCATGTTATTGTAGAGCTTCTGATCCGTTTTTAAAATGTGTCCCTTTAAGGCTGCCCAGGAAACAGGAAGGGCTTCATGGGAAAGGGTCAGTAACAGTTTCCATGGAGAACGGCCCCTCCCTTTCTTTTCCTGTGCAGCCTTGCTTTTGTTTTCACAGTAAGCAAAGTTCTGCTGGAAGAAGACCAAGTAAGTATTTTTGTGTGTGAGAGAGGGAGGGGGCAGGGAGGGGGGATTCCCTGGTATGGAGGCCCTCCCCCCCTTTAGAAAACATGGGGGGAAGGGAAATGTCTACTGGGCACTCTATTATTCCCTATGGAGAATGATTCCCATAGGGAATTGATCTGTGGGTATTGGGGGCTCTGGGGGGGCTATTTTTTGAGGTAGAGGCACCAGATTTTTAGTATAGCATCTAGTGCCTCTCCCCAAAATCCCCCCCAAGTTTCAAAATGATTGGACCAGGGGGTCCAATTCTATGAGCCCCAAAAGATGGTGCCCCTATCCTTAATTATTTCCTATGGAAGGAAGGCATTGAAAAGGTGTGCTGTCCCTTTAAATGTGATGGCCAGAACTCCCTTGGAGTTCAATTATGCTTGTCACATCCTTGTTCCTGGCTCCACCCCCAATGTCTCCTGGCTCCACCCCCAAAGTCTCCTGGCTCCGCCCCCAAAGTCCCCAGATTTTTCTTTAATTGGACTTGGCAACCCTAGTCTGGTCAGGGTTTCCCCACTTTTGTTTGCTTCTCCCTGCCACCAGCCCACCAGCAAAGGAAACCCCAACCTGCAAATGTCTCAAAACACGGTGCAATGAAGTCACCCAGAAGTAGGCCTCAGATTCAATGGGAGCTCATAGGAGCACAGCTCCTGAACCTTTCTGAGAGATCCACCTCCTCCTTCTGAGAGTTCCATCTCCTTGTCCATTGAATAGTATGTGCAGCTGCACAACAATCCCTGCATGAGCTCCACCACCTATTTTTCTACAAAATGACCTCTGCCCAGAAGTGATATTATAGAACAACACTCTCGTTTTTGGGCAAAACTCTATGGTAAAATTGGGCTCAAACCATAGAGCTTTGCCCAAAAACTAGAAAACCACCATGCAATGTCATTGTCACTGGGTGACATTGTTGTACCCTCCTAGAAAGGCCCATCAACCCTCCCCAGCAGCAGAATGATTCAGCCAGACTGACAACCCTAATCTCCAGGCTGAAAAAGGTTGGGCATCTCTGCCTTAATGTAACCTTCTCATCTGGAATGTGCCCCTCAAATTTCTATTTAGTCAAGTTACATGGACACACAAATTTGCTTTAATGAGTCAGTCAGTTACAGCATTGGTCTAACAAGGTCACTATTGTCTACTCTGAATCATAGCTCACTAAGGTCTCCAGAAGGGGTTTTTCACATGGCTTATTAATTGATCTTTGGAGTTTGAAATTCCTGGGATTGAATTTGGTATCCTCGGCATACAGAAGGCTTTACTCCACTAGGCCACAGCCCCTTCCCCTATCTACAGTGGGAATGGCTAGAGCAGGGGTGTCAAACATTCGGGGACTGATTCAGGTCCCTGCAGGACTCCTATCAGGCCCCTGAGCAACACTGTCATCTGCTTCATTCTCCCTCTCTCTTGCTTCCTGCTGCATAACAGCTTGCTTTACAAGGCTTGCTCAATTGCACAGGAGCTACAGATCAAAATCTCTATTTTCTCTATTGGCTGAGGTGCCTCCCTTGGGGAGGCAGAGCTTGCTTTGCCAGGCTCTCTCAATCCCACAGCAGAGCTACTGAGCCAAGCCTTTCTTCCTTCTATTGGCTGAAGTTCCACCTTTGCTGGTCCCCTTGGGAAAAAAGGAAAAAGACAGAGTTTCCTTTGCCAATTCCCTGGAAACTATGGGAGAAATACAAAGAAAGCACCTTTAAGACCAATGAATGCTAATTTTTTAAGCATGGTTTTTTTAAAAAAATTGCTAATTGTGTTTGTCTGTGTCCTTTATAAAATTTATATCTCTGCTACCTAATCTTAAATAGGTGCTCATATGGCCCAGCCCAACATGGCTCCTGGCCCAACAAGGTCTCATTTATGTCAGATCTGGCCCTCATAGCAAATGAGTTCGACACCCCTGGGCTGGAGTCATTCCTCATTTTCCGCTTACCCTAGATGTTCAGGTGTAGACCATTGATTTTCCAGTATCTCCACCAGGCTCTACACACCACAGTCCCATGACTGCACGCTTACCAACACAGCACAGCTCTTGAATCTTTCTGAGGGTTCCCCCATTTCCTCCCCACCTACCTTGTCCATTGAATAGTAGGTGCAGCCGCATACCAATCCCTGAATTAGGAGAGCGGGCAACCATTCAGCCACCAGGGGCTTTGACACATCCCCAGCAGCCCTCATTAACCCCCGGAGAAGCCCAAGGCCCACCCTTTCTCCACTTCTTAGGCGATTTTGGGTGGCAGGTGGCTAGCTGACCTTTTGACTGTTTGGGGGGGAGTGGCCAAAGAGAGCCCCAGGTGAACAAGGCTGGCTTGGGCTGGCTGGATCTCTAGCCAGTTCAAGCAGGCCTTGCTTGCCTAGGGCTCTCCTTTCTTTTTGGCTGGTGGGGGCATATGCTAATGAGCTCCACCACCTATTTTTTTACAAAATGACCCCTGGTTCTGGGGATTCTTTGCTTTTGGTTCTCGAAACAGATGGAAAAAACTAAGTGAAACGAAATTGTGATGTTTTGAATTTTTTTTAAGAACATCCTTTGACTACAGTGCCCGCTTTGGGTCTGATCAAAAACCCTGTACAGTCGTACTGGTGATTTTACCCCCCCCCCCTCATTCAAATTAGGAATATTTGAAGCGGTTTTCTGTTTGCATGCACTGACTGGTTTGCTTGGATTCTGTGAACTCTAAGGTCACCATGGGCAGACCATAAACCAGATACATTTCAGCCATATCTGTGTTGTTGGTAGAATTTTGTCCTACTGGTAGAAGTGCAAGCTCTGGGTGAAGAAATACCTGGAGGTTTGGGAGTGGAACCTCCAGGTATTTGTCAGTCAGTAGCTTTTCAATATGAGGTGGTGGCTATGTGCCCACTGTGTATTTTTAAAATAAAAAAAAAGGTAAAAGTCCCCTGTGCAAGCACCAATTGTTTCTGACTCTGGGGTGATGTTGCTTTCACAACGTTTTCACAGCAGACTTTTTATGGGGTGGTTTGCCACTGCCTTCCCCAGTCATCTACGCTTTCCCCCCAGCAAGCTGTGGACTCATCTTACTGACCTTGGAAGGATGGAAGGCTGAGTCAACCTGGAGCTGGCTAGCTGAACCCAGCTTCTGCCGGGATCAAATTTGGGTCGTGATCTGAGCTTAGGACTGCAGTACTGCAGCTTTAAAGTAGTCTAAAGTAGTCTAGCAACTGTATTATATGCAAATGAGTTTCTGCTGGACCTTTTCTACAGAAAAGGGTCCTGGATTGGTTCATTGTGAGGTTGATGGTGAGGTGAAAGTTGTCGAAAGCCTGGTGGGATAGTCCAGAGCTTCTTTATCATGTGTGCAGGCAATAAAAATGCCATCCATGTATTGCAAGTGTAAGAGAGGGTGGGAAGCATTAGTCGAGTCAGCCATAAAGATGTCAGCATAACGTGGGTTCCTGCGGATGCCCATAGCTGTACCATTGATCCGCTGCTTATGTTCAGAGATGCTCAGGGAAATCATCTTGGTTGGACAACAGCACCGAGAATTATCCTTGTAAAATAAGAAAGAAACTCCAGCTGGTGTTTCCTTCTCTGAGTATTTGGCTCGCTAACAATGGAAAGACCTTTCAGTGACCTGAACTGGATCAGCTGCTGAAAAGGAACTTGGAGTCTCTGAATAGAATTCAAGGGCTGTTTTGCTGAGCTATTTTGCAATCCTGTCTGGTATCCAGCAACTTCGAATGCCCGAGCAGAATGCATTTCTTGCAGGACCAAGAAGCAGCGTGAATCAAAACAACTTATTAAAAAGAGCATACAAATGGCATAGTAAAGACAGTTTATTTGCTTAATAAGGGTATTGCACATGAAAGCAACACTTGCCATTCCCAGTGATCCAGAAGTTAGGTCATGTAAATATCACTATTAACTTTTGATGACAGTCAGGGAAGATTGGGTATTTACTTTACTGGGAAAAAATGCTTCCTGTATGCTTTCTTCATTGTGCCAGATTTCACAGCCATACATAGTAATGGGGAATTATGATATGAATTAAAATGATCTTGGTTGCCAATTACACATCCTTACCCTTTAAAATCTTTTCTTCTCAGGTTCAACCCGCTACTTCCTTGTTTGGTTGCAGTTTCCCATTTGGTTGTTGACTGAGTCATTAAATAGAAAACCTTGAACTATTACAATTTCTTCACCATCATCCTCAGAACTTTTTTTTGTAGCAGGAACTCCTTTGCAGCCAATCCTCCAAGAGATTACAGTAGGCCCTGTACTAAGAGCCCTGTAAACTCTTGGAGGATTAGCTACATCAGGGGTGTGTGGCCTAATATGCAAAGGAGTTCCTGCTACAAAAAAAGCCCTGATCATCCTTAAAGTTGCGTAATTCCTCAGTAGTCATTACTTCTGTCTTCTTGATGTTCAACTGTAATACTGCACCGGCATTTTGTGCTTTAATTTTGAGCATTAGTCATTTCATGTCTTCAACATTTTCAGTGATGTGGTGTCATAGCGTACCTCAAATTGTTAATGTTTCTTATACCTATTTTCACTCCATCTTCATCTACATCTAATCCAGCTTTCCTTATGAACAGGAAAGGAAAGGTCCCCTGTGCAAGCACCAGTCGTTTCCGACTCTGGAGTGATGTTAGGGGAGGGACGGTGGCTCAATGGTAGAGCATCTGCTTGGGAAGCAGAAGGTCCCAGGTTCAATCCCCGGCATCTCCAAAAAAGGGTCCAGGCAAATAGGTGTGAAAAACCTCAGCTTGAGACCCTGGAGAGCCGCTGCCAGTCTGAGAAGACAATACTGACTTTGATGGACCAAGGGTCTGATTCAGTAGAAGGCAGCTTCATATGTTCATATGCTTTCATAACGTTTTCACAGCAGACTTTTTACAGGGTGGTTTGCCATTGCCTTCCCCAGACATCTACACTTTCCCCCCAGCAAGCTGGGTACTCATTTTATTGACCTTGGAAGGATGGAAGGCTGAGTCATCCTTGAGCCAGCTAGCTGAAAACCCAGCTTCCTCTGGGGATCGAACTCAGGTCATGAGCAGAGCTTAGGACTGCAGTACTGCAGCTTTAACACTCTGCGCCACGGGGCTCATCCAAGACTGAACAGACAGGGAGATAAAATACATACTTGTCTGACACCTTTTCCAGTTGGAAACTATTCTGCTTTTCCAAACAGTAGCCTTTTGTCCAGCGTACAGGTTGCACATAAAAACAATCAGATGTCATGGCACCCCCATTTATTTTAAACCAATTGTAACTATTCAGGATTCACACCTTCAAAAGCTTTGCTGCAATCGACAAAACACATCTTTCACTAGTGAAATACAATAAAATCTATATGAATAGATAAATCACATAGTTAAACATTCACCCTGTTGGCAAGTAGCAGATAAGAACATAAGAGAAGCCATGTTGGATCAGGCCAATGGCCCATCCAGTCCAACACTCTGTGTCACACAGTGGTCAATATATGTGTGTGGTGTATACACACACACACACACACATATATATATACACACACACAAACACACACACACACACACACACACATATATATATATACACACACACACATTGTGGCTAATAGCCACTGATGGACCTCTGCTCCATATTTTTATCCAATCCCCTCTCAAAGGTGGCTATGCTTGTAGCTGCCACCACCTCCTGTGGCAGTGAATTCCACATGTTAATCACCCTTTGAGTGAAGAAGTACTTCCTTTTATCCGTTTTAACCTGACTTATTTAATTTGCTGAGCAGACAGGTTAAAACGGATAAAAGGAAGTACTTCTTCACCCAAAGGGTGATTAACATGTGGAATTCACTGCCACAGGAGGTGGTGGCGTCCACAAGCATAGCCACCTTCAAGAAGGGGTTAGATAAAAATATGGAGCAGAGGTCCATCAGTGGCTATTAGCCACAATGTGTGTGTGTGTGTGTGTGTGTGTGTGTGTATATATATATATATATATATATATATATATATATATATATATATATATATATATATATATATATATATATATATATATATATATATATATATATATATATATATATATATATATATATATATATATTTGGCCGCTGTGTGACACAGAATGTTGGACTGGATGGGCCATTGGCCTGATCTAACATGGCTTCTCTTATGTTCTTATGTTCTAATGCCCACGAGTTCTTGTATTGTGATTATCCCATGCATAATCTTGTAAACCTCTATCATGTCACCCCGCAATTGACGTTTCTCCAAGCTAAAGAACCCCAAGCGTTTTTACCTTTCTTCATAGGGAAAGTGTTCCAAACCTTTAATCATTCTAGTTGCCCTTTTCTGCATTTTTTCCAATGCTATAATATCCTTTTTGAGGTGTGGTGACCAGAACCCATGCTGAGTATTTCTCAATAACTTTTGTTCATCAATGTGCCTACTCATACTGTCCTTGATAATGCTTTCTACCAACTTTCCCGGTATTGAAGTCAGACTGACTGGCCTGTAATTTCCCGGATCTCCTCTGGAATGGGGGTGACATTTGCTACCTTCCAGTCCTCAGGAAGGGAGGCAGATTTCAATGAGAGATTACATATTTTTGTCAGAAGATCCACAAGTTCAACGTTAAGTTCTTTCAGAAATCTTGGATGTATGCCATCCGGACCTGGTGACTTATTAATTTTTAATTCGTCAATCAGTTGTAGGACCTCCTCTCTTGTCACCTCAATTTGACTCAGGTCTTTCAACACCCCTTCCAAAATTAGTGGTTCTGGGGCGGGCAAACACTTCTCATCTTCTACAGTGAAGACGGAGGCAAAAAATGCATTCAGCTTATCAGCCATTTCCCTTTCCTCCTTCAGTAATCCTTTTACTCCTTGGTCATCCAAGGGCCCCACTGCCTCCCTGGCTGGTTTCCTGCTTCTAATATATTTGAAGAAATTTTTATTGTTGTTTTTTATGTTTTTTGTAATATGCTCCTCATAGTCCCTTTTTGCCTGCCTGATCACAGTCTTGCATTTGATGTGCCACAGCCTGTGTTTCCTTTTATTAATCTCACTTGGACAAGCTTTCCACCACTTAAAGGAGTCCTTCTTATCTTTTACAGCTTCCATTACTTTGTTTGTTAACCATGAAGGCCTTTTCTTATACCTGTTTGTGCCTTTCCTAACTTGTGATATATATTTTATCTGAGCTTCTAGGATCATAGTTTTAAATAACCTCCAAGCTTCCCCAAGGGTTTGGACTGTATTTACCTTTCCTTTTAGTTTCCTCTTCACATGCTTCCTCATCTCAGAGTATTTACCCCTTTTAAAGTTAAACGTGGTTGTGCTGGTCTTTTGGGGCAACTCCCTATTTATACAAATGGTGAAATCAATAATGTTATAGTCACTGCTCCCAAGCGGTGCGATCACCTTTAACGTCTCTCACCAAGTCTTGGGCATTACTTAGGACCAAATCCAGGATCGCCCCACCTCTGGTAGGTTCTGTGACCATCTGCTCCATAGCACAGTCATTGAAAGCATCTAGAAACTCAATCTCTTCCTCTCGACCTGAGCACATATTGACCCAAGCAATCTGCGGGTAGTTAAAATCACCTATTACGACACAGTTTTTATGTTTAGCTGCTATCTTTAATCCTTCCATCATATTATAATCATGATCTGTATACCCTCTCTGGCGTACAGAGCCACCCCACCGCCAACCCTTCCCTCCCTATCCTTCCAATATCCAGGAATCACCGTGTCCCACTGATTCTCCTCATTCCACCAAGTTTCTGAAATTCCCACAATGTCTATGTTTCCCCCCAGCACTAAACATTCCAATTCACCAATTTTACTTCGAACACTTCTAGCATTTGTATACAAACATCTATAATTTCCCAGGCAAGTTAGGCCTGCAACCTTCCTCCTGCTGCCTCAAGATTTTGGCAGACACTCCATACTGTTCGTCACCATCTCAGTGGACAACTCTGATCCATTACCCAGTAGAAAAGTAACAGCTAACCCTTCATCTCTTTGAAATGTGTCCTCCTGAACCAGAGACATTTCATCTCCTGTCAGCTTTCCCCCAAGATTTAGTTTAAAAACTGCTCTGCCACCTTTTTGATTTTAAGCGCCAGCAGCTTGGTTCCATCTGGGGACAAGTGGAGACTGTCTCTTTTGTACAGCTCCCACTTGTTCCAGAAAGCATCCCAGTGCCTAACAAACCTAAACCCTTCCTCCCTACACCATCGTGTCTCATCCACAAATTGAGACTTCTAATTTGTGCCTATCTCTCCAGCCCTGCACATGGAACAGGTAGCACTTCTGAGAAAGCTACCTTGGAGATCCTGGCCTTAAGTCTCCTGCCTAGCAGCCTAAATTTTTCCTCCAGGACCTCACAACTGCATTTAAATAGTATGTTCTTCACGACTGCATTTAGGTAGTATGTTCTTCGTCATAGAGTTTAAATATCAGGTTAGCAAATGTGATTAGTCTGTCTCAAAATATCACTGGTTTCCTCACGCAGATGCATAAAACCTCTTTCAAGGATAAGGAGATCAGGGAAAGGAGTATGGCTGAGTGTTAGTATAATATAGTGGGTTTGATGCATTGAAGAGGCAAGGTGGTATGAATATCAGCTCTTTATTAGATACAGCATGGTAGGTGGCTGCGCTAAAAAGACTGGCAAACTAGGCCAATAAGCCCAACTATATACAACTCAGGGTTCCCATTCAAGCATGTTATTGGATCATTCAAACCAGCAGGGGGCCTGTGATTGGTGCAGGACAGCACGGATTTGGATCCTGCTGCCCATTGTTCCCAAGTCCCCAAGCTCCATTCGTATGGCTCCAATGAGCCAGGCTGGAACACCTAATTAAGTCTTCACTTGAGTCCAGTACACAACAGTTAGAATATGTGCTTTGCCTGCACAGAATCTTGGATTCAACTCCTGGCATCTCCATGTATAGGTTCTGAAGTACTACACTTTGGGAAAGATCCCTTTCTGCCCCAGATTTGCTCCCAGTCATTGTTAGATGTTGCAGTTGATGGACCATTCGGTCTCTCTCCAGTTAAGATAGCTTCATATATGGACATTGTTGACTCTATGGATGAAGGACAAAAGCTTCAGGTGATTCCGCATTAGCCTTTGCTCCGACTTCGACGCTGTGTTTCCCCCGAGGCAGATGTTGGTTTCCGCACATTTTGACCCGGGGTGGCAGTTTGACCCGCCTCCAAAGCGGTGCCACCCCGGATTAAGGAGATCGGCAAAGTACCAGATCTTTTTTTTTGCTGCGGTTCCGAGGCTCAGAATTTTATGTGTGGAACTCGCACCAATGCGCTGTCAAACTTCTAGCATCAGTAGAACACACCCACATAACTCCACGCCCATGATTCCACCCAGTTATTTCGTCATTCTTTAAAAATTTTACTCCCTTTGAAAATTATGCAATATTTTCTTGAAATGGATTAATTTTTTAAAAAAACAACTCGTTTCGCGTTACAACACGAAAACAATATAACGATGTAATGCTATTTTGTTTTTCTGAATGCATCACTCATGGAGGGGCTGGGGGGGGGGTCTCTGTGGGGCGCAGGCTGCCGGGGAAGTTCAGATTTGCTTGCAAAGAGGAACTGGCATGTGTGTGTGTGTGTAGAAATCCAGGCCGCTGAGAGAATGGCACATCAGTTTTCGAAGCATCGATTGTAGGGGGTTGTTGAGGGGTATTAAACTCCCCTTCACTTTTTTTTCCAGTGGTGTGGGGGGGGGTTGGTGAGCACTTCAGCGCTGCCCGAACTGGCGGCTTTCTGTGCCCCCCCCCCCCGCAAACATCATGTTTCCACCTCTCTTTCATTACTGAAACTTTTCTTTGTTCGAATGCAAAGAAACCATTTGAGAAGGACGTGAGAGGTCTCTCTCCCCACTCCTTGGAAAGCATTTGGAGGCTCTTTACTATATTCCACGTGAATTTGATAATGTGCCATTGCATTGTGATTACTTTCTTCCCCCTCCGAAAAAAATCAATCCTGTGCTTAACATTAATCGACTCAGATTTCATGGGGCTTAACCTGCCAATGGCAGGGCGAAAGGAAAACACGTGACTTTGCCAGTATTATGCCTCTGGCATTACGTTGTATTGCAAACTAAGATGTTACATTGTAACGCAAACACGCATGCATGTAAAAAAAAAAAGGGAAACGTATGAGGGAGGGGGAAACTCCAGGAGCAGCGGTAATGCAGAATAAGCAACCTATTGTTTTCTAATAATTTATAGTTGAGGATTTAAGGGGGGGGGATGAAAAATATACTGAAATTTCATTTCAAGTTCAAGACCACTGCAAAGCCTTATTCAGCTTCTCACACGCAACTCGTGAAAAATACAGTGGTTACCCAGCTTTCTCCCCAGAGTCTCCATGGCAACCTATCTGAGCATTCACATAAGTCAAGAAAAGGGCTGCAGGTATCCTGACTCACTGGTGTTCATCATCTTCTGTGGGCTACTCACAATCCCCGAGTTCATTAAATTTTTTCCATTAAATCTGTAAGTTACAGACTTACCCTGCCAGGTTTCATTGTGAGAACCATTGACTTTCCTCTCCCTTTTAAAATGGGACACAAAAGGAGCCAACCAACATTATAAAGGCAAACTTCAGCCTTTCATATTATTGTGCCCAAAGAAAGAAAATTATTTTTTTAAAAAAATTCAAGCTTTTCTCCCACTATAAAGACACTCACATCAGAGCTTAAGAATTGCTGAAATCTCTTAAAAGAAGCACATAAAAAGAAATGCACTGATTTTTCTGATGCTGAGGCAATCCAAAGAGCAACTTTTGCACGGCCTGGGCTCAAGGAATGCTGCCAGGTCAGGAAGTCCCTTCGTAATTAATATTTCTTATTCAAAAACTGGTGCCTTTGTGTTTCCTTAAACACATCTGCCTGCTACGGCAGCTAGTTATGAGAGCAGGCCCTCTGCTAACTCCATTTCCTTTTGTTCTACTTACCAGGGGCTATTTTATGTATTTTTCAGAAACAAAAGAATCCCACATCTCTACCTTGCCAGTCTCCTGCATCTTAACTCGATCATCTCTTCGCCAGAATTCAGCCGATTGCATTGTTGGCTCAGGCCACTGTTAACTTCATTCGTTTAGGAAGTTCTTTCTTCTTTTTGTTCAGAGCTGTTGGACTTCATTCTCTCACCCTGCCCCCCCCCCCCGGATGGATTCCACTTGGACTTCATTCACCTCTCTTTTCATTATTTGTCTGCTGAGTCTGGCACTCAAATTCACCACAGTGGATTCTAAACTTTTGTGGCCATTTGGCATGGTTGCCGAAAGGAAGGATATCTAATGATTGCAAACTTAAGTAATGAATTTAAGAACCAAAAAACTTTGGATGGCTGAAGTTTGTTTACAGCCCAGCATGCTTTTCCAACAGCAACAGGCTGCTAAGCCAGATGCCTCTGGGAGGCTCACAAAACAGAGGCAATAGCTTTCCTCTTCTATTTGTCTCCAACATCCAGCATTCAAAAGTCTACTGCTGCTGAACTTGAATTCTTGTTCATGGAAAATAGCAGAAGAATAAGCCTCCCCTCCATGAATGTGTTGAAGATGTCTAAGCAAGTGGCCATCACAATGTCTTGCAGCAGTCAATACTATTGTAAGGACCTTCTCAATTTCAGAAGATGGTGTTCACTTTTCTCTAGGGCTGCCAAGTTCCCACCGGGATGAGGGATTCCTGAGTTTGGGGGAGGCCAACCTGACGGCACTGAGCAGGCCACCGGTGGGATCCCTGCCTCTACACAGCCCCATCACCGCACGATGTGCCCCACACAATGGCGTCACCTGGAAGTGACATCGCTGCATCGCACCATGGATGCTCTAGGATTTACAGTAAAACTATGGTAACCATCGAGTTTTTACTGCGAATCCTAGAGCATCATTCCAGGGATACTCTAGGATTCATTGTAAAACTCTATGGTACCATCCTAGAATGTCCACAGTGAAATGTGCCCAGTGCAATTATGTCACGCCTGGGTGATGTCATCACGCCAGAAAAGAGTTTCCTGCTGGAGTAGCAGAGGGACTTGGCAACCCTACTTTTCTCTACCTTAAGGAGTCTCAAAGTGACTTACAATTCCCTTCCCTTCCTCTCCCCAAAACAGTCACCTTGTGTGTTTTAACAATTTATTGATAACATATGGTTACAAAAATTAATTATACATTTCCTGTACTAACCCATATGATATTTCAATCCCCCCTCCCTCCCTTGTTTGACTTCCCCGAAGTTATATAGTTAAGTTCAATACTAAAGGTACCAGTAACTAATCAAAGTTCAATATTTTTTTCCCTCATCCATACTAAAAAATTGTCCAATGTCTTTTTACATTCCACTCTTTCTCCATATATCCTTTAAATTTCTTCCACTCCTTTTTGAATATATCTAGATCATAGTCTCTTAGAGTTCTAGTTAGTTTGTCCATCTCACTCCACGATAAAACTTTCATAATCCAGTCCCATTTCTCTGGTATTTTTTCTTGTTTCCACAGCTGCGCATACAATGTCCTAGCAGCTGAGAGCAAGTACCAAATTAATGTCCTGTCTTCCTTTGGAAATTTTTCTAATTGTAATCCAAGCAAAAAAGTTTCTGCAGTTTTTTAAAAGTCATAACCCAAAATTTTGGAGATTTCTTGTTGTATCATCATGTGAAAAAAAAGAACCTTCATGTTTTTTACATTTCCAACATCTATCCGACATTTTCTTACTCATCCTAGCCAGTTTTTTTTTGGAGTCATATACCACCTATACATCATCTTAAAACAGTTCTCTTTGATACTCTGACAAGTTGAAATCTTCATCGAGTTCTTCCAAAGGTGCCCCCACGTATCCATTTGTATTTCTCTATTCACATTGATTGCCCATTTGATCATTTGAGACTTTACTACTTCTTCTTCTGTAGACCATTTCAATAATAATTTATATACTTTCGATATCAATTTTTCATTATCTCCAAGCAGGACTCTTTCTAATTCTGTTTGCTCACGTCTAATTCCGTCCGATTTAATATCATTTTCCATCAAGCTTTTAATTTGTTGCATTTGAAACTAATCATACTTATTATTTAACTCTTCTGAAGATTTTAATTCAATTTTGTCTCCTTGAATCTTGAGCAGTTGATTATATGACATCGCTCTTTCTTCATCGGATTCAGCTGTTATTTTTATTACTTCTGCTGGCACTATCCACAGCGGTTTTCTCTCGTCTCCATATTTTTTATATTTTATCCAAGTATTTAATAAACTGTTCCTAATACAATGGTGAGAGAAAAATCCGTCCATTTTATTCTTCCCATAACATAAATACACGTGCCAGCCGAATTTATTCCCATGAGCTTCTAACCATAAAGGTTTTTTGTCTAACAGCATTATCCAATCTTTAATCCATGTCAAACAAACCGCATCATGATACAATCTTAAATCCGGGAGTTGAAGACCACCTCTCTCTTTAGCATCTATTAAAATCTTCATCTTAATCCTTGGTTTCTTTCCGGCCCATACAAAGTCAGAAATCTTCCTTTGCCATTTGTTAAATTGTTTGGTATCTTTTACAATCGGAATAGTTTGGAACAAATACATTATTCTTGGCAAGATATTCATCTTAATTGCAGCTATCCTGCCCATTAAGGACAGATTAAGTCTATTCCATTTCATCAAGTCTTTGTCCATCTTACACCACAATTTTTCATAGTTATTTTTGAATAGATCAATATTCTTCACGGTTATCTCTATTCCAAGGTACTTAACTTTAGTAGTAACCTCACAGCCTGTCACCCTTTGCAATTCATTAATTTTATTTGGTTGCATATTTTTGCATAGAAATTTCAATTTCTCTTTATTTATATATGGTCCTGCTAACTCTCCATATTCTTGTATCTTGGCTAACAACAATGGTGACACTTGGATCGGATTCTCTATTAAGAACACAATATCATCTGCAAATGCTTTATATTTGTAAGAGAATCCTCTGATTTTTAATCCCTCTATTTCTTTATCATTTTGTATTTGTTGTAATAAAATTTCAAGAGTCATTATAAACAGCAATGGTGATAACGGACACCCTTGTCTTGTACCTTTGCTTACCTTCAATTCTTTGGTAAGATCTGCATTTATGCACAATTTTGCTTGTTGTTCCATATATATTGGTTTCGTCATTTTTATAAAATGTTAACCTAAGTTAATTTTTTCCATTACCGCAAACATAAAGTCCCAATTCGAATTGTCAAAGGCTTTTTCTGCATCTACAAAGAATAAGGCCGCTTCCTTTTCCGGATGTTTCTCATAGTATTCCACAACATTAATAACAGCTCTTACATTGTCTCTTATTTGTCTTTTAGGAAGAAATCCGGCTTGGTCTTTTTTTATAAAGTTAATCAAATATTGCTTCAATCGTTCTGCCAAAATTCTTGTATAGATCTTATAGTCATTATTCAACAATGAAATTGGTCTATAGTTCTTTACATTTGTGGCATCTTTATCTTCTTTAGGAATCAAAGAAATTACCGCTTCCCTCCAAGTATTTGGAATTTTCCCTTTTTCTCTTATCGTATTTAACAATTTCATCAGTTTGGGTGTTATCTCATCTTTAAGAGTTTGTAAAATTTAGATGTAAATTCATCTGGCCCAGGGGCCTTACCTTCTTTCATTGCTTTTATTGCTGCTTCTATTTCAATTTTTTCTATTGGGTAATTTAAAGTCTTTTTCATATACTCAGTCAAAGGTGCCACTTGGATGTTCCGTAGATACTCTTCCATTCTTTCTTTCCTGATATTCACACCTTTAAATAAATTTGCATAATATTTAAAAAATTCTCTTTTGATTCCTTCTTGATCTACTATTGCTTTTCCATTTACCATAATTTTATTAATGGTTTTATTTCTCTCTTTTTCTTCAATTGCCAGGCCAAATATTTCCCAGGTTTATTCGCACTTTCAAACGATTTCTGTTTCAAACTTTTTAAATTCCATTCTAATTCTTTGTTCAATAGGTGTTTAACTTGGGATTGTAATATCGTAATTTCTTTTATTAACTTCTTTTTTCCTGGCCTTTTTTTCAAATCCCTTTCTTTTTTATTTATTTCATTTTGTAATGCTAACAGCTTTTCTTCTTTGGCCCTCTTATCTTATTGTTCAGTGTGATTAATAGTCCTCTCATTACTGCTTTATAAGTGTCCCATACTGTTTGAAATTCCATATCATCAGTTTCATTTATTTGGAAAAAAAAGCTGCAGTTTCCTTTTCTAAAAATGTCACAATGTCTTTATCTTGTAGCAAGTCTTCGTTAATTCTCCATCTTCTTGTTTTCTTTTGCAATTTTGTAGACGAGCATATTGGATTATGGTCCACCCAAACCTTTGGTAGAATATCAATTTTTTTTGTTATGAGGCCCAAACTTTTGGAACCCCATAACATGTCTATTCTAGAGAAAGAATTGTGTCTTGCTGAGAAGAAGGTATAGTCTCTTACTTCAGGGTTAAATTTTCTCCAGATATCTTCCGAATTTTCTTCTTTAACCAACTCAAAGAAAGAATTTGGTAATTTCCCTTCTTTATCATTCTTCTTTTGGCTTGATCTGTCAATATTATTTTTTATTGTCCCATTAAAATCGCCCATCAACAAAATCTGCACATATGACTTTTCCTCTAATTGCCGATTAATATCTTTAAAAAATTTATCTATCGCTCCATTGGGCGCATATAATCCTAGTAACAACGTTTTTTTCGCCTCAATTGTCACTTCCACAGCAATATATCTTCCTTTATCTTTAAATATTAGTTTTGGTTCAAGTTGTTCTTTAATATAAAAGACTACCCCCCTTTTCTTTTGTTCTGCTAATGAAAAAAATTCTAACCCCAAATTTCTGTTCCATAAAAATTTACAATCTTTGCGTTGTATATGAACTTCCTGTAGACAAATTATGTTACATTTTTGTTTTTTAATCCAATGAAATGTTCTTCTTTTCTGTGGTGAATTTAGTCCATTTATATTCCAAGATAATAGTTTGTACTCCATTATGATGCTGATTCTTTGTTCTCTTCAAAAAAGCTATACATCTCTTGTTCACTCCTTATTGTAATCCTTTTTCCATGTTGCTCAAAACCAAGACCTTCGGGTATTATCCATCTATATCTTGTACCCTCTGCACGCAGTTGGTCCGTTAACTTCTTGTATTTCTTTCTGTCATTGATCACTTGTCTTGGTAACTCTTTCATTATTTTAATTTTGCTCCCTTCTATGATCCAAGCTTTTTGGAAACCTTTGTTTAAAATTTTTCCTGCCAGGTCTTTTGATCTTAGTCTTATAACAATGTCTCTTGGCAGGCTTTTATTCTTTGCATATGCTGAGTTGACTCTATAGGCACCATCCAACATGCTTCGAAATTTGTCAGGGTCTTCCTCTAAATATTCAGTGATAGTATTCACCATATATCCCATTAAATCTGCCTCCTCCTTTTCAGGTATTTCGTTCAGACGAACTTGTGTTTCCATCAACTTACAATCATGTATTGTGACCTTCTCCTGGAGTTTTAACAAGATAGATGTGTATCCACTTTTTCCTCTACCTCTTTCACTCTGTTTTTAACCTCCTCTTTAAAACCCTCAATGTCTTTTCTAAGATCTCCAACTTCCTTTTTAAATTCTTTTTTCATTGCCAATTGCATTTTGTCCATAGCTTTTAACATTCTCGCTTCCAGAGCATCAAACTGAGATTGCATTTTGTCAAATGAGTGAGCCCTTGCTCGTGTTACTCTCCCTTCTGACATAAAAAAGTCACCAACTCTTAAAAAGTTTTCCAATTAAAGTTCACCACCCAGTCCAATAGCTTAGAACATGCTTTTTCAAATAAGACTAATTTCACTTTCCTCCTAGCTTCCTAGGCAGAGATATTGATTTTTAACAAATTTAACAGTTTTTCTCCCTTTTAAAATGGCAATCGTTATTTCTCTATGGTTAAATTCAGTTCCTAGATGGGTCCTTCTTGATCTTGGTCTTATTTCCTTCCTGGTTCAAATGTCACAGCTTTTGTAATCCTTACAGACTTGTTTGATTGGTCAGTCCCTTTTACTTCCTGGTGCAGGTTACTCCGTTCTCACGTCTAGTCTCGCAGCCTTTGAGATAGTCTTCTTCCTCAGCCACAACCCACAAGAATTCAAAACAACTTTTCCTTTTCTCCAGTTTCTTTTGAGGCTATTGAACTAACAACGTCCAGTTTTTGCAGGCTGAATTTTCTTTCAATTATGCCTTAATTCAGCTTAGTTTATTTATAAATTCCAGCTTGTAGGAGTGAAAACACAGCAAGAAGCATCCCACGTCATCAACCCCAAACCACAGACTCCTTTTTCTTTCAAGTTCTGCTAAAGCCTTTTTACTTTCAAAGTTCAAACCCGACAGGTAATTATCTTTATTCAATTATGCTTCAACTGTTTATAATCGACACAATGTTTAGATAAAGTCCAAGGACTCTTGGAGTAGGAATTCAGACCAAAGTACCTTAAACAGAAATTCTCTCGTCACTCCGGCTTTCTGTTATCTGTTATCTTGCAGTCATAAGTCAGTTCTTAAGTGTCTGGATTCCGACAGGCTTAAGTCAAATTAATGACTTTTAATCCTCTGCAGACAATGGCAGATGTATCCCCCTGTAGCCGGACTTCAAGATCTGAAGAAGGCAGTTGCCCACCTTCCCCAAACCGAAATCAACAGCAAAAGGTGTTTGACGTTGTCTTGGATTAGCCTTTAACTAAGACTAATGGGCAAAGACCACCCCAGAGGGGTCTTTTATACCCTGAACAGAGAGAAAAAAATCCCCCTTAGTAGGGAGCTGCAGCACTGTCCAAAACCCAAACAGGAAGTCCCAAAACAGTCACCTTGTGAGGTAGGTGGAGCTGAGAGAGTTCTGAAAGAACTGTGACTAACCCAAGGTCACCCAGATTAGAATCTACTGCTCTTAACCACTATAACCACATGAACTGTAATCCTGAGAGATCCCCAGCCATCAACCTTAACTTCACCTCACCTGCTAAAGCAAGGAGAGTGACCAGAGCTATGGCTAGTGCATCAGCTGATTCTTCCATCATTTTAAAGGTCTACATTGGGAGCTGGCAGCTGTAGTCTGTTTCCCAGAAGGCTTTCTGTTCAGAAAATTAATCACCATGGAACAGACATACAAATGTATGAGTGAAGACAGACCTAATATAAGAGGAGAATCCACACAGGGACCTTTGGCACACTCCAAGCCTGGCTTGTTACAGCTTCCTAATTTGAATGACAGACATTTTCCAGACAGGCTGACGAATCGAACACTGATTCGGTTGTCGTTCTTGCTCCCCCCCCCCCTTCCCATTTCAAGATCTACGCCAAGCAGCTATAGAACTCCAGATCCTGCTGTGGCTAATTTGAATTCCAAACTGAATGGACGAATAATTAGACAAGAGAGGGGGTGAAATCCAATTCCAGGTGGAGGCAGTCCAGAAAGAAATTAACTCCCACCACTCTAAATTGAAGCAGAAAGCATACAATGAACTTTAAAACACTATCTTCCAGTCTCCCTACTACAGAAAAGGATTTTCAGATTAGAAGTCAGAGACAATTCTGATTTAGAGTGCTGCACACTATATCTGTCCATCTAGTGTCACATCCATTTAAAAGATACCTTTTTTAAAGTGCAATGGAACAAAAGTAGGAGTCCAGTTGCACCTTTAAGACCAACAAAAGTTGTATTCAGAATGTAAGCTTTCGTGTGCTCTAAGCACACTTCATCAGACAAGGAATCAGGTAGTGAGCAGAGCTACATAGAGCTGCTAGGCAGTGGTTTAGAATGCAAAATGGTACAAATTTAAGATCTAATGACAGAATAGTAAAAATAACAATTTTTTTTTAATTTTCAACTTTTATTAAACCCCAAAACACAACAGATTATATATACAAATCATTCTTCACAAATCATTCTTCACAGATATTCAGATATTTGTTACAATGCACAAGTATCCAGGTATTCATACAAAATAAAATTAAAATCAAGTAAAATAAACCTTAACATAACAGCCATAACTGCTGAAGCACATAATGATCATGTATTATTGACTTAACGTTAGGTAATCTTATACTTAAAAATAAATCATTTTCTCATGTACAGCATTTTTTTGGCAAAATATTTTCTTCGGTTAAGTATGACACTACCGCATAAAAAATAACAAATTGAGCAAACCTTTGATCTGGGTAACATGAGCATGAGAAACCAATAAAACAGTAACATGTCAAAATATGAGGATGTCTGCTGACTTCCGGGGTTGGAAAATGCTGAGCTGAACTGCTTCTCAGAAGGGGAGCAGGCTGGAACTTCTGTTTGGGGTAGTGAAAGGCAATCTAATGCCTACTGCCTACTTTTCTCAGTCAGAGATTAGTCCACAGGAAAGTTTGAGGAGATTTACTTTGGCTAAAAGGGAGTCCCGGAGGGGGGGGGCTCCTTTGAGGCTTTGAAGAGTCTCCAGAGACGAGTTGCATTTTCATCATCTGCAGAGGTTTCCAGAGTCATTTATTTGACTTGAGCTTGACAGGATCCTAATCTTTTTTGATTCTACTAAACATCTAAAGCTATGCAAGACCGGTGTTGATCTGGATAACTACAGAAAAGGTACAGATCGCTATCTTTCATTCCAGGACTAATTAAAATTAAACAAACTAAAATCAGAAAGTGGGAAATTGGAATTTAGAAAGCTTGGAAGAAGAAAGGGAGAAGGGCGAAATTTGGACTGTGTAAATTTAAAGGACAGTGTTAAAAAGTGAGAAGGAATTTACTGTTTGGTCTACTTGTGGTTTCTGAGAAAAAGCCCCATCATCATAGAATTGCAGCTTCCACAGTCAAGACAGGAAATACATCAAGTATCGTGAGATCTCTCTACCAGCGAAAATGGGATTTGGTGGCCAGTAAAGCAGGAAGTATTAGATGAAAAAGGGAAATCACTGAAGCAGTCAGGACTATAATATCATAGAAAAACATCAGTGGCCATTGCAAGGAGGTCGAGGTTTAAATAAAATTTTTATAGTGTTCGGGACATTAAAAATTGGTGGAGCTAACAGAGGTGACCATTATAAGGTAAATGCTATTGGACATTATTGCTAACAACTATTTTAGAAGCCTCTAGAGGAAAAAGGAAAAAAAATTAAAGTGAGGCAGAAAGTCGCGACCGCCATTTTGGAGAAAATAAAAACTTCAAAAATAAATATCTGAGCCCAGAAGGCTCTGAGGATGGCAAAATTAGGCTTATTGAAGAAAGCAAGCTTCATTCTTTTTAAGCTGATAGCTGAAATTTAATTTGGTGAGATCAAATTTTTCAGTGTTTTTACATGTCAGAACAAAAGCAAACCCATGCAAGGGCTGCTTCACTGGAGAAAAAGCAGGAGCAATTGGATGCAATGGAAGCCAGGATGATGAAAGGGATGAAGGAGATGATAACTGCTTCCAAAAAAGAAATTAGAAAAGATATTGAAGAGCAAAAAAAATCTAGAGTATCTCAGAAATGAGATTGTGATAACATCAAAGAAAGGTGGAAGGGAGAGTGAAAATACATGATTCCACCTTGCTAAAAATACAAGAAAAAGTGGCAATTCATGACTGCAAATTGATGGAGACCCAGATACATCTGAAAGGAATACCTGAGGATAAAGAAACTGACTTGAAAGAATATATAATAAAAATAATTGCAGAATTTCTGGAGGAAGATCCTGAAGGGACTAGAAACATGTATGATTATATGTATAGAGTGAATTCACTCTATGCAAAAAACCCCAACAATTTACCAAGATATGTGGTTATAAGATATATGACAAAATATATATTTAAAAAAAAAAGATATATGACAAAAGAAATGGTGGGAAAGATTATGAATAAAAATTTCGAAAAAACACTGATAGTGGGAGGCAGCAGAGTAAGAATTATGAAGGAGTTGCCAAGACAAGTGATGAATGACAGAAGAGCATATAAGAAATTGACAGAAAAATTACAGGACAATGAAATGAGGTATAGATGGATATTACTTGAAGGTTTGAGCTTTGAACTTCAAGGAAGAAGGATTACAATTACAAAAACACAGGAACTGCGTAGATTTTTTGAAGAACACAAAGAATTTGCACCATGATGGATTACAAATTATTATCTTGGAATGTAAATGGACTAAATTCACCACAAAAAAGATAGGCAACATTTCATTGGATTAAAAAACAAAACTGTAATATAGTTTGTCTACAAGAAGTACATATTAAACAAAAGGATTACAATTTTTTATGGAATAAGCAATTGGGACTAGAATTTCATTCATTGGCTGAACAGAAGAAAAGGGGAGTGATTTTTTATAATAAACAAGAATTGGATCCGAAATTAGTGTTTAAAGATAAAGATGGAAGATTTGTAGTGGTAGAAATAATGTTAAATGAAAAAAATAAAACGTTGTTTTTGGGATTGCATGCACCAAATGGAGCAAAGGATGATTTTTTCAAAGACATTGTACAACAATTTGATGAAGTGACATATGATCAAGTTTTGATAATGGGGGATTTTAATAGAACAATTAAGAATACACTGGATAGGTCTGGGGAAAAAAATAGTAAGAAAGGGAAATTGCCAAAGTCTTTTTTTGAACTGGTTAAACAAGAAAACCTGGAAGATATAAAAATGTAAAAAATTATAGACCAATTTCATTATTAAATAATGATTATAAAATATATACAAGAATATTGGCAGAACAGCTTAAACAATATTTGATAAATTTTATAAAGGAGGATCAAGCAGGGTTTTTCCCCGAAAGGCAAATAAGAGACAATATTAGAACTGTTGTAAATATTGTAGAATATTATGAAAGACATCCAGAAAAGGAAGTTGCATTATTCTTTGCGGACGCAGAGAAAGCATTTGATAATTTAAACTGGGACTTTATGTTTGCAGTAATGGAGAAAATGGAGTTGGGAGAAAACTTTATAAGGATGATAAAAGCAATATATACTGAACAATGTGCAAGGCTATGTATAAATGCAGATCTTACAGAAGATATGATAATTAGCAAAGGTACAAGACAAGGCTGTCTGCTTTCCCCACCGCTTTCCCCACTGTTATGTACTGATGCAAATCCAAGAAGACAAAGATATAGAAGGATTAAAAGGATTTACTTATAAATATAGAGCATTTGCAGATGATATAATGTTTATAAATGAAAATCCCATACAAGTAACACCTTTGTTTTAGTTAAAATACAAGAATATGGAGAACTGGGGGGACTTTATATTAATAAAAAAATCAAAACTTCTGTGTAAAAATATGCAAGTAAATAAACAAAAGGAACTGCAGGAGCTAACGGGTTCTGAAGTTACCTCTAAGGTAAAATATTTGGGTGTGGAGATAACAATGAAGAATATTGATTTGTTTCAAAGCAATTATGAGAGGCTATGGCGTAAAATGGATGAAGATATGCTGAAATGGAATAAACTTAATTTGTCCTTGCTGGACAGAATAGCTGCAATTAAAATGAATATTCTGCCAAGAATAATGTATTTGTTTCAAACTATTTTGATTGTAAAAGACAGTAAACAATTTAATAGATAGCAAAGGAAAATTTCAGAGTTTGTGTTGGGTGGGAAGAAACCAAGGATCAAAATGAAAATTTTAACGGACGCAAAAGAGAGAGGAGGATTCCAATTACCAGATTTAAAATTATATCATGAAGCAGTTTGTTTAGTGTGGATAAAAGAATGGGTGACACTGTTAAACAAAAAACTCTTAGCGTTGGAAGGTCATGGAAATAAATTTGGCTGGCATGCTTATATGTATTATGGGGAAAAAGATGGATGGTTTTTTTCCTCACCATTATATAAGAAACAATGTGTTAAATATGTGGATGAAATATAAGAAATATGGTGATGAGAGAAAGCTGTTATGGATAGTGCCAGCAGAAGTAATAATAATAATAATAATAATAATAATAATAATAATAATAATAATAATAATAATAATAATAATAATAATAATAATAATATATTGGATTTATATCCCGCCCTCCACTCCGAAGAGTCTCAGAGCAGCTCACAATCTCCTTTACCTTCCTCCCCCACAACAGTCACCCTGTGAGGTGGGTGGGGCTGGAGAGGGCTCTCACAGCAGCTGCCCTTTCAAGGACAACCTCTGATAGAGCTATGGCTGACCCAAGGCCACGCTAGCAGGTGCAAGTGGAGGAGTGGGGAATCAAACCCGGTTCTCCCAGGTAAGAGTCCGCACACTTAACCACTACACCAAACCGGCTCTCCAAATAACAGCTGAGACGGGTGAAGAAAAGTGGTTGTCATATAATCAACTATTAAAAATACAAAGTGGCAAAATAGAATTGAAAACTGCTGAAGAGCTGAATAATAAATATGATTAGTTCCAAATGCAACAAATAAAGAGTTTGGTGGAAAAGGATATTAAAACTGAAGGAATAAGAAAAGAGCAAACAGAAATGGAAAAAGTTCTGCTTGGAGATAATGAAAAATTAATTTCAAAACTATATAAATTACTTTTAAAATAGTCTACAGAAGATGAAGTAGTGAAATCTCAAATGATTAAGTGGGCAATTAATGTAAATAAAGAAATACAGATGGAAACTTGGGAATATTTGTGGAAGAATTCTATTAAGCTTTTGACATGTCATAGTATTAAAGAGAACTGTTTTAAAATGATGTATAGATGGTACATGACTCCTAAAAAGTTGACAAAGATGAACAATAAGATGCCAGACAGATGTTGGAAATGTAAAAAACATGAAGGTTCTTTCTACCATATGTGGTGGACTTGTGAAAGAGCAAAAAAATATTGGCAGATGATTCAACAAGAAATTTCTAGAATCTTGGGATATGAATTTAAGAAAGTTGCAGAGACTTTTCTGTTGGGATTACAAATGGAAAATTTTCCAAAAGAAGATAGAACTATAATTTGGTACTTGCTTTCAGCTGCTAGGATATTGTATGCGCAGTTGTGGAAGCAAGAAAAAATACCAGAGAAATTGGATTGGATTGTAAAAGTTATGACATGGAGTGAAATGGACAAATTAACAAGAATTTTAAGAGACTATGATTTAGAACTTTTTAAGATGGAGTGGAAAAAGTTTAGAAGATATGTAGAAAAAGAGTGGAAAATAAAATGACATTGGACAATTTTTGATAATGATTAAGTATTAGAAGGAAGAAGGATATTTATCTTTGTTTTTATTAGTTTAGGGTACCTTTAAATATTAGTATTTTAAGTAAATAACACTGGCGGGGGTCAAGTAATGGGGGGAGGGGTGGTTAGAAAGTAATATATGGGATAGATAAAAAGAAGTTATTAATGATGCAAGAAATAGCTATTGTTACCATATGTTACTGAATTGTTTTAATAAAAAAAAATATGAGGATGTCTGCTAATCACTCCGTTGTTATAAACCTGAGCCAAAATGAGGGCATTTCTTTCTCAGAAGATTTTCCCATTCAACTAATTTGACTTGTAACATGGAACATACATATAGTTTGCCATTAGAAGAAAAATACATTAAAATCAAGTGCAGAAGCATTCTGAATATTGGATTAGTTTTCTGGAGAAACCATAGATGAAGACAAAACCCAGTGTTGGTCCATCAAGCAGGCCCTGGTGGTTGCCCACTTCCCACCTCTATAGATGGAATCACAAGAATGGAAGGAGCCTATAGAGGCTCAGCGTGGGAGAGCTGGCCAATCAGGGGGTGGTTGGCTGGCCAGGTCTGGTGGCCGCTGCCATCCCCTGAGAATTACAGTCCAGTGGCCTTGATAGGAAGCTTGCTTTGCAAGCTCAATACAACCCCTGCTTTAAGATCAGCTTATGTGTAACCCCCCCCCCCCAGTTTGACTAATAACCTGCGTGGCGTTTGATTGAGGGGTGGGTGGACAACATGCTGTCGAGTTGCAATTAGCTCGTAACAGCCCCCTCTATTGGGTGTTCTGGGCAAGAGATGAACAGAGGTGGTTTGCCACTGCCTTCCTCTGTACAGCAACACTGTTGTTCCTTGTTGGTCTCCCATGCAGGTTCTAGCCAGAGGCAACCCTGTTGATCTTCAGGCTGCTGGGGGATATCCTTGGTGCTAGCCAATCAGCACCATCAGTCAGCTTCTGCTGCAAAATTTTCTGACTAAGTTCAATTAAGTACATTTGGGCAGAATGCAAGAAGCGGGATTCCAAATGGATCCCATTGTTTAGCCCAGGATTCATCGAACATAATATCCTGTTTCCAATACTGGTCACTGGGAGTCCCTACACCTGTGGTCCCCAACCTTTTTGGCACCAGGGACTGGTTTTGTAGAAGACAATTTTTCCACAGACCGGGCAGGAGGATGGTTTGGGGATGATACAATTGTGTACTTTATTTCTATTAGTTTGGTGTGGTGGTTAAGTGTGCGGCCTCTTATCTGGGAGAACCGGGTTTGATTTCCCACTCCTCCACTTGCAGCTGCTGGGATGACCTTGGGACAGTCATAGTTCTTGCATAGCTGTCCTTGAAAAGACAGCTTCTGAGGAGAGCTCTCTCAGCTCCACTCACCTCATAGGGTGTCCGTTGTGGAGGAAGGTAAAGGAGATTGTGAGCCACTCTGAGACTCTGAAATTCAGAGTGGAGGGCAGGATATAAATCCAATGTCATAATATTATTATTACTACTACTACTACTACACTGAAATATATAATGAAATAATTATACAACTCACAGCCTGGTTGCTAACAGGCCACAGACCGGTACTGGTCCATGAACCGGGGGTTGGGGACCCCTGCCCTATACCAACCAGGGGATTCCTCCTATGAATACTTATAGTTCCTGCAAAGTATTGTGTGACATTGACAGATGAATGCATTGCATTAGAACGGTGTCCAAGTTCCTTTGAGAACCTGTGGAAGTGCCTACCGCCTTCAATATTTAAAGTCAGTTTAAGTATTTATTAAGGATGGTTAACATCTAAGCTATCTTCCTTGCAATGCCGGGGGATTAGATCTGAGGATGCTGTGAGGCGTCTTCCAATATCTACAGTTCTTTTGCAAAGTAACCAATATTGTAGTAAAATACTTTTTACTCAAAGTCTACCAAACGCTCCATAAACCAATAGCAACAGCTTCAAAAGGGAGTAGTGGGACCTTTGATTTTTACAGAAAACGGGGGAAATTCTAATGACTTGAGACACTGTTGGGTCCTTGACTCATAAATGTTTCTGATTCATGTCTTGGCTTTCAGCAATGCTGGATCATTTCACGGATCAGATCTATATAAAACAAATGACTGTGAAACAAAATCTTTACATTTCTGACTGTACATTTTCACAGCACAAACATAACACTGCTGTACTGTATGTTAAAATAAAATTTAAAGACATTATTGGAATTGGGTACAGTTAAAGACACAGTTAAGCACTTCTAAATTTTATTGGATTGCAACAGAAAAGTTAATCACATCTCATTCATAGTTAACCTTTATGTAGCTCCTTTTTTGTGGTATTCCCATTCATTAGAGCAGCTAGATTTGTTCTCAGCAGTGTCTCAGAGACCATAAAGAGTTTGAGAGTCAAAGATCGCTTTTCCCAGGGCTTTGTATTTAAAGACACTATATTAGGAGTTTTCCAATTGTATGCCAAAAGTGTTTTTGTGATTGCTGATAAGATTGACAGAATTTCCCATTTATTTTTAGGTACTCCCAAGTGGGATGCTATTGCTATTGTAATCAGCTTCATTAGAGAAGAAAAGAAGAATACTGCAGATGTATACCCCGCCCTTCTCTCTGAATCAGAGACTCAGAGCAGCTAACACTCTCCTATATCTTCTCCCTCCACAACAGACACCCTGTGAGGTGGGTGGAGCTGAGAGGGCTCTCACAGCAGCTGCCCTTTCAAGGACAACTCCTGCGAGAGCTATGGCTGACCCAAGGCCATTCCAGCAGCTGCAAGTGGAGGAATGGAGAATCCAACCCGGGTCTCCCAGATAAGAGCCTGCACACTTAACCACTACACCAAACTGGCTCTCTGTCCACCAGTGGGGCCAGGATACTAGAAGCTCTCCCACTGTGTTCCCCCCCCCCTCAAGCACCAAGAATATAGAGCATCACTGCTTGGGGGGAAATGCTTGAGGGGAAATGCTTGGGGGCAAAACATTAGCATCTGCAGTGCATCCTTTACAAGCATTCTTTACACGTCTATTCTACTGCATCCAGGGCTTTTTTGTAGCAGGAACTCCTTTGCATATTAGGCCACACCTCCCTCATGCAGCCAATCCTCCAAGAGCTTACAGGGTTCATAGCACAGGGCCTACTGTAAGCTTCAGGAGGATTGTTAGAACTGATAAAAGGAAGTACTTCTTCACCCAAAGGGTGATTAACACATGGACTTCACTGCCACAGGAGGTGGTGGTGGCTACAAGCATAGATAGCTTCAAGAGAGGATTGGATAAGCAGTGGTCCATCAGTGGATATTAGCCACAGCTTATCGTTGGAATTCTCTGTCTGGGGCAGTGATGCTCTATATTCTTGGTGCTTGGGGGGTGGGCACAGTGGGAGAACTTCTAGTGTCCTGGCCTCACTGGTGGACCGCCTGATGGCACTTGGGGTTTTTTTGGCCACTGTATGACACAGAGTGTTGGATGGGCCATTGGCATGATCCAACATGGCTTCTCTTATATTCTTATTGGCTACATCAGGAATGTGTGGCCTAATATGCAATGGAATTCCTGCTACAAAAACAGCCCTGACTCTGTCTATCAAAGGGAGTTTTGATTCCCAAAGCTCACAGCCTGAAGTGTGCATGCACACAAAAGCTTATGCTCAGAATTAAGCGTTGTTGATTTTAAAGCTGCCACTTGACTCAAAATTTGTTCCCGTGTTTAGGTTAATTAAACCAGAGTTTCATGTTATGTTTGAACTGAGCCAGTAGTAGCACCTCAGATCTGGGGAAAGTGTACATCCTCTCTCTTGAATGTATACTCCCTGCCAAGTACACACTCAGAGGCAAGCCCAGGTTGGCTTCGCGAAATGTGTGGAAATCACTCTCTTAATTTGCTCGCTAAGACAAGAAGAGAGAGGCACTAAATTCATTTTTTCTTTCATGCTACAAGAAGTTGAGTTGCTTATTCTCTGAGGTTCACTTTGTCTTTGTCAAATTTGATACATATTTAATGTGCAATTAAATGTTACAATAAAAAATACATAAGCCCTGTGTCACATCATTCCAGAGCTCTCCTGTTGCACAGCAAAATCCCTACTTGAGCTTTAAGTATCTGTTCGGCTAATTAGAACGAAAATTCTGGAAAAGGGATGTGGGAACAATGACTCGGAGTTCAGCCTCATGCATAACAGGCCTGAAAAATGAGTGTGCATTGCGACGTTTTCAAATATTTTCATTTAAATTTACCAAAATCATTGTCACATCCTGTAAGACCAAACCACAGTTCTCTGTAGATAGAACCAGGTGGGTAGCCATGTTGGCCTGAAGCAACAGATCAAACGCAGAGTCTGGTGGTACCTTTAAGACCACAGTTCTCTGTATCGGCATCCAAATGGCTGACCAGTATAATAAGGCAATGAGGAAATCATAGAGTTGTGTCAGGAGAAGACATCTAGTACTGGCGGAAGGTGCTACCATAAGTAGAAAAAAATCCATAAGATCCAACCAAACTTGTGGGTGGGTTTGCCAGCCTCCAGGTAGGGAACAGAGAGAGTCAGTTTGGAGTAGTAGTTAAATGCATGGACTCTTATCTGCGAGAACCAGGATTGATTCCCCATACCTCCACTTGCACCTGCTGGAATGGACTTGGGTCACCCATTCCTCTTGCAGGAGTTGTCCTCAAAAGGGCAGCTTCTGGGAGAGTTCTCTCAGCCCCACCTACCTCACAGGGTGTCTGTTGAGGGGGGAGAAGATATGGGAGATTATAAACTGCTCTGAGTCTCTGATTCAGAGAGAAGGGCAGGGTATAAACCTCTCCTCCGCCTTCTGATCTCTGATTGCAACTGATCTCCAGACTAAATAGATGATTTCCCTTGGGGAAAATGGCTGCTTTGAAGGGCAATTTCTTCGGCATTGTACTCCTACCAAGGTCCCTCCCCTCCTCAAACCCTGCCTCCTGAGCTCCATCCTCAAATCTCCAGGAGTTTCCCAACTTAGAGCTAGTAATTCTACCAGTGGGAAAGAAACTTGCCTCATTCTGCTTCTTGTGAACTGCAGTGCCTCCAAGTGGACAAAGGGAAGGAATCCATACAAAGAGAAACTTCATGACATGCCCCAGAGAAAGGAAAAGAAAGGAAAGGTCCCCTGTGCAAGCACCAGTCATTTCCGACTCTGGGGTGACATTGCTTTCACAATGTTTTCACGGCAGACTTTTTACAGGGTGGTTTGCCATTCCCTTCCCCAGTCATCTACACTTCCCCCCCAGCAAGTTGGGGACTCATTTTACCAACCTCAGAAGGATGGAAGGCTGAGTCAACCTGGAGCCGGCTACCTGAAAACCCAGCTTCTGCTGGGGATCGAACTCAGGTCATGAGCAGAGAGTTCGGACTGCAGTACTGCAGCTTTAACACTCTGCGCCACGGGGCCCCAGAGAAAAGGATGAAGCAATTGGGATTTTTTAATCTACAAATGGATGATTATGGGGGACATGATAGTGATTGGCTATTTGATATTTTACAAAATATATATAATGCTAAAGAACTGTCTTAGATTGAGCCTGAGGAGAGTGGGATTTGAGAAGAGGAGGGACTTCAATGGGGTATAATGCCATAGAGTCCACTATTCAAAGTGGCCATTTTCTCCAGGTGAACTGATCTGCATAGGGCTGCCAAGCCCCTGGGCTGGGCGGTGATTCTCCCACCCTGGAGGTTCCCAACCCGGTGGCCCACATTGGGCCAGCGGGGGGAACCTCCTCTGACATCACCGGTGCAATGACGTCACCCAGAAGTGACATCATCACTCCAGCCACACTGCGTGTTGGCCGCTCTAGGCATTTCCAGGAAAACTCTATGGTTTTCCCAGATGCTCTAGCAATTTGGGAGGGAAAACTCTATGGTACAAGACTGAGTCACCCTTGAGCCGGCTACCTGAACCCAACGTCTGCCAGGATCGAACTCAGGTTCTGAGCAGAGAGTTGCACTGCAGTACTGTGCGCCACAGGGCTTCTACTGACTTATACCAACTTACCTCTAGTTTACCACTATGCGCCACAGGGCTTCTACTGACTTATACCAACTTACCTCTAGTCTAAAGCAGTTTCCAAAATTTAGACATCTTACCAACTTCCTCAGTTCTTTTTGGGGTCTTGCTTTTGGCACCTAATGCTGAATGACGGCCTTGAAGTGTTTTAACAGACTCCGTTGGATCAAAGACTTTCATGTTCCCCTGGTTCCCCTGAGGAACTTTTAGACATTTTTTTTTAGAATTTTATTTCCATGAACAGGTTCCATAACTCTGTTCCAATGCATTCCCCCACGGAAAAAAGCCCTGAGAGGGATGGTATACATTTTAAACAAACAAATAACTGCTCTTTCCTTCCAAGCAAATGGGCCCTCTGAAAAGCCTTTCCTCCTGAAACTTTGCACCCCTTTGAGAAGCAAGACCTGTGGAAAAACAACCAAGATGATATTAACTGTACAATCCTTTTGGTTTAGAGGCTTCATATTGTAGAAGTGATTATTTAATTTATTGCTTTTCAGGGGTGTCAAACATGCACCGCAAAGGCAGGCCTGTAACCAGAAAATTTCAGTTCGGGGGGGAACATGGGAAAAATATTTGGATGGAGGCCCTCTGGAGGCCCCCATTCTTTCCACCACCACTTTTCTTGCCCTGGCTCTGGAGGTCCCACCCCCCTCCACACGGCTCCTCTCCCTCCCTCCCACCCACTAACTCACCCGCCCCAGCGCCCCAGCGCTGAACTTGCTGATTGCTCTGGAAAGCAGGCTTCAGAGTGGCTTTTTCTGCCGATCATGTGATCAGTGGGGGGGCCCGCCTTGCAAGAGCTCTTTACCCTTTCATCCAGTTGATGAATAAGTGGGTGTGGGTGAGAGGGAGGGGGAGGTTTTGTGCGAAGAGCAGTGGGGGTGCCAGAGCCGCGGGGACAAAAGTGGAGGTGGAGAGAGTGGGGGCCAGGGAAAGGAGGGGCCGCAAAGGTCCAAAGGGGGGTTGGATGGGGGATGTACCCCTCCAGGCCCCCCGTGGCTATGGGCCTACACAAGGGCCGGATCTGGAACCTGTTCATGGAAATAAAATTCTAAAAAAAATGTCTAAAATTTCATGAGGGGAACCAGGGGAACATGAACATCTTTGATCCAACGAAGTCTGTTAAAACACTTCAAGGCCATCATTTGGCATTAGATGCCAAAAGCAAGACCCCAAAAAGAACTGAGGAAGTTGGTAAGATGTCTAAATTTTGGAAACTGCTTTAGACTAGAGGTAAGTCAGGGCCTCCAGAGCCAGAGGGAGGAGTTTTATCAATCCTGTGAGCAACTGGCTGTCATCTGCTTCCTTCTCCCTCTCTCTTGCTTCCTTCTGTATCACAGCTTACTTTGCCAAGGTTGCTCAATGACACAGGAGCTATGGAGCAAAGTCTATATTTTCTCCACTGCTGAGGCTCCTCCCTGGGGAGAGAGAGCTTGCTTTGTCAGGCTCTCTCAATCGCACAGCAGAGCTATTGAGCCAAGCCTCTCTTCCTTCTATTGGCTGAGGTTCCTCAGCCAGAGCAAGAGTTGTCAGTTATCAGAGACTGTCAAATAAACAAAATATTGCAAGACTGCTAATGTTTTAAGCATGTTTTCTTTAAAAAAATATCTTTGTGTCCTTTATAAAGTTTATATCTTGACTTCCTGGCATTAGATTTTATGACACACATGGCCCGGCCCCATGAAGTCCCATTTATTTCAGATCCAGCCCTTGTAAACAAATGAGTTCGACACCCCTACTTTAGATTTTAAGATTGAAGCCAAATATTTATTGCCCTGCTTTTAAATCACTTAGAAGTAAACTTCACTTTAATTTTAGTGCTACTAGTAAGCCTTGTCTAACTAGAGGAGATAATGAACTTAGGGGGACTTTTACTGTAGAGTTGATAAATGAGATCAATATAACAGATAAGAAAGTTTAAAGCCATACCACAAAACTTTATCTGCCATGTAGCTTAACATGACTTTACACCACAGCTGAGAATCAAGGGGAGACACCATTAATTTGTGCGGTTTATGGAAAAATTCAGGAGTATATGAACTCTCTGATGTATTAATTTTTATTATTATTAACAACTCACACTTATAAGCATGTTATTTGGTTATTCAAAATGGCAGATTGGCACTTGATGATTAAGCTTATATTTGCAGTAGTCCACTCTATAAGCTCTTTCTGTTTTCTTTTGGAACTGCCCCATGTTCTATCCCTCTCTGTTCTTCAGGAACTGTTGTGTATGCAATCTGCAATGCATGTATTTAATGACGTTCCTGCCTGGCTCATTGGAGCCTATAGGACTGAGCTTGGGGACTCAGGAACAATGGACAGTACAATCCAAATCCTTACTGCCCTGCTCCAATCACGGACCCCCTGCTGGTTTGAATGGTCCAATGGCATGCGTGGGAACCCTGAGTATATATAAGTTGGCCCTGTAGTCAGTCTTTCAGTGCAGCCCTATACTTTGCTGCACCTAATAAAGAGCTATGATCACGACCACCTCACTTCTTCTTTGCATTGAAACCACTATATTATAGGAACCTAAGGCCAGGAGCAGTAGGGTGGGGGGGGAGATAAGGTTGCAAAGGGAAGGATAAGAGATCTGTTCTGTGAACCTCTTCCATCCATGGTTTACAGGATCCAGAATAATCGTCCTACTCCCGCCCCCAAGCCATCCAAGGGCCATCCCAGTAGCACCACACGACTCGGACAGACTAGGGGCATGGGCAGGAGGCAGTTTGGTCATGCTTTTTTGTTCCACCTGCATCCCATCCGCCTACCAGCTCAAAATACTGGTCTGGACCCAGCCAAAGAGGCAGAGAAAGGGGAAAAGCTACAGGGGTTTTCAGGGAAAGGAAAGAGAAAATCGTAGGGGAGGGGGAAATGAAGACGACGACTGCAGATTTATACCCCACCCTTCTCTCTGAATCAAAGACACAGAGCCGCTTACAATCTCCTTTATATTCTCCTCCCATAACAGACATCCTGTGAGGTGGGTGGGGCTGAGAGGGCTCTCATAGCAGCTGCCTTTCAAGGATAACCTCTGCCAGAGCTATGGCTGACCCAAGGCCATTCCAGCAACTGTAAATGGAGGAAAGGGGAATCAAACCCGGTTCTCCCAGATAAGAGTCCGCACACTTAACCACTACACCAAACTGGCTCTCCAAAGTCCCCCACTTGTTTTTTTTCTATTCTGTGTAGCTCTAAAATCAACAGTCAACTCAAGAACCATGTATATTTTAAATATTAGGAAAAGAAAAGGTCCCTCGTGCATGCACCAGTCGTTTCCGACTCTGGGGTGATGTTGCTTTCACAACGTTTTTGCGGCAGACATTTTATGGCGGGGGGGGGGGAGGTTTGCCATTGCCTTCTGCAGTCATCTACACTTTCCCCCCAGCAAGCTGAGTACTCATTTTACCGACCTTGGAAGGATGGAAGGCTGAGTCAACCTCGAGCCAGCTACCTGAAAACTCAGCTTCCACCAGGGATCGAACTCAGGTCATGAGCAGAGCTTAGGACTGCAGTACTGCAGCTTTAACACTCTGCACCACGGGGCTCTTATTTTAAATATTAAGCCCCTCCTTAATAAAAGTGTAGATAACTTCAGCAGCAGTACTTTTCCCATTTCTTTTTCATCACTTCATAAAGCTTTTGATGAAGAAAGGGATTTCAAAAAGCAATAAAGATATCCTGAACATCTGTTTAGGGATCCTTTTTTTGAGGTTGTCTTCCTGCTTAGTGTTGAAAGAGTTATAATCTAACAGTAATTTGAATGTGTTTATGCCCACTATAATCTGTCCTCTGTGTTATGTTGTCTCAAAGATGTCGAGAGGAACTTCAAAACACAAACAGAAAGCTGTGAAAAAGAATTAATCCAAAAGCCGACTATAACGAGTAAAAAAGTAAATAATTGGTGTAGCAAAAGGAAATGACGATACAAATCTTTTTAAACTGGAGTTGTAAGAAGCCAAAGTGAAACCATTTATCCTCTTAGACGAGATAGCAGGAAATTAGAGGCAACGGATAAATTAATAGCATTAAACACCAAATAATCACTCTGGGTCCATCTCAAGCAAAAATAAATAAAGAAAAAACACAAGTGGAAAGTGATTTGACTAAAGCATGATCAGATTTGCAGGGATAAAAGCGCCCAAATTAATAAATGTGGAGACAGCTGGTGAATTGGTTCCAACAGTGTCAGATGCTCTTAACCTCAAAGGGAATGAGATCAAGATAAGGCAGAGCTGGGTCTTCGGGCAACCCAGGAGCCCAGGAAATGGAGCCAATGCTGCTTGGAGGACGATTTCTCAGGTTAATTGCTTACTACAATTATCATACTTTGCTCTGGTCTGCGGCCTTTCATTCAACACACTTTGGATTTCGATAAAGAATCAAAGCGCAGCCTTGCTATGACGAGATAAATCCGGTACAAAGTGGACCGTAACTGTTTCAAGGTCACTGCATCGTTTTTGATTAATCATCCAATCAGTCTGCTATTCTGACATATATTGCCTTGTTTTTGTAGTTTTAGCCCAGTCAACCCAAACTAGCAATCACCATACCCCAACTTGTAATTCTTTTAATCTGCTGTCAATATTTCCATGATTTTGTATACTAATTCACTGCCAACTTTCTTTATATTAAGGACTATTTGCCATTCCATTGTATTGTCTGATGAAGTGTGCTTCTAGCACACAAAAACTTACATTCTGAATAAAACTTTGTTGGTCTTAAAGGTGATACTTGATTCCTGCTTTGTTGTCTGTAACTCTGTTGGACAAGTCAAGTCAATTTCATAGGGACGTAGAGATCTTCCACTATTACGATGGATCTCTAGGCAATAGAGGTCAGTTTCCCTGGAGAAAATGGCTGCTTTGGAGGGTGGACTCTTTGGTACTGTGCCCTGCTGAAGTCCCTTGCTTTCCCAAACTCTGTCCTCTCCAGAATCTGCCCCCCAAATATCCAGGTATTTTCCCACCCAGAGCTGGCAACCCTAGTTCCAGGCCAAAATACATGTCCTGCTGGAAATGATTTTGATAATTTACAAAGTGCAGCTTGTAACCCCTGAGAAAATATACTGCCTCTGCCGTTTCTCCTACCCAAAGAATATCTGTAGCTTGCTTATGGTACTTTAGAAAGTGCCATCTGAATTGACAGCAATAGATATAAGAATAATGATATTCTTTCTCAATATTTGCTTTCTCAAATGTTCCCTCCCCCCCATTCAAGACTAAATTATGTTCTTGCTTAAACTGAAGAAGAAGAGATTGGATTTATACTTTGCCCTTTGCTTGGAGTCTGAGAGTGGCTTACAATCTCCTTTCCCTTCCCCTTCTTTTTTCCTTTCCCTCTTGTAAAACAGGTAGGGCTGAGAGACTACTTTTGAGAGAGCAGCTCTGCTGAGAACTTGTAGCTGACCCAGGGTCACACCAGCAGCTGCATATAGTGGCGTGGGGAATCGAACCTGGTTCTCTCGGATTAGAGTCTATGCACTCAACCATCATACTGGCTCTTAGGGGAGATTAGACCTCAAGATTGATCTGATGTAGGGCTTGCAGAACATTTAATGGCCTCATTGTTCTTTTTGTGTTTTAGAGAGTTTTCCGACCATTTTCAGCATGGCGACCCACAACTCCAAGTTTATTTGGTTTGATGACCTATCCAAAACTGGCTCAAAGTTTTTTAGTAACCAGAGAAAACAATGAGCTTGGCACCCATCTAGTTCAGTTTTCCATTTTTAACAGTGGCTAATTAGAAGTTTTTGAGAAGCCAAAAAAAATCACATAAAGCAGGGGTGTCAAACATGTGGCCCGAGGGCTGAATCAGGCCCCTAAAGAACTCCTATCAGAACCCCGAGCAACTGGCTTTCATCTACTTCCTTCCTTCTTCCTCCCTCTTGCTTCCTTCTGCATCACAGCTTGCTTTGCAAGGCTTGCTCAATCGCACAGGAGCTACAGAGGAAAACCTCTATTTTCTCCATTAGCTGAGGCTCCTCCCTTGGGGAGGAAGGGGGGAAGACAGAGTTTGCTTTGCCAGGCTCTCTTAATTGCACAGCAGAGCTACTGAGCCAAGCCTCTGTTCCTTCTATTGGCTCTCTTCCTCCTGACCCCCTGAGGAAGGAAGGAAAGAGCCAGAGCTTCCTTTTCCCAGTTCCCTGGCTCACATGGGAGAGATACAAAGAAAGCATCTTTAAAACCAATGAGTGCTTATGTTTTAAACATGTTTTAAGTTTTTTTAAAAAGAAAAATCTTTAATTGTGTTTGTCTGTGTTCTTTATAAAATTTATATCTCCGCTATGTAATCTTAAATAGGTACACACATGACCCAGCCCGACATGGCTCATCCCAACAAGATCTCATTTATGTCAATCCAACCCTCATAACTAATGTGCTCGACACCCCTGACATAAAGGGTGCGCAGCTGTCTCTGATATGAAGTGGCATTCTGACATGAACAGCCTTTGAGTATGGAGGTTACATCCTACATTTGATCACTCTCTCCTTCTCCACTACTCCTAATCTCCAAAAGTGTGAGAAACTGACTCTAGTAACCATCAGGACATGTTTTCCTTGATGAACACTTATATGCAGTGAAGAAAAAAATGCTAATTATTGTGCGACATAGAAGATACTACTACCAGTGTCAGAGCTTGGTTTGCAAAATAACAAAACAGAACGATAGAAAGGGCAGGGGCAGCCACTAGAGAGGTTTGGCCTGAGGCTGTGACCCACTTTCAGAGGCTTTGTGATGTACTTTTGGGCCTCTACTCACAGGTTAGGAAACACTGGCAGACTGTAATTTGTGCAAGAGGAATCTCTGCTGTTACTGTCAAGCATGCGAGTTCAATGACGAGTCTAGGTTGCTACAAAGACTACGTTTATTGACAGACCGATACTTTGGCTCAAGCTTGAGAAGAATGAAACCAATACATTGATACACAAGTTTTAAGGTACACTTAAAGGGATTCCTATGGGGAGGGGGAGCATTCACACATAGAATATCAAAACTACATACATTCCCAGGGCATTATCAGGCATTTGGCCTTGCATTGCCCAGATGGCTCTCCCTCCCACAGAAGGATTCATGGGAAGGTGCTGATTGCTTTGTTCCCTCTAATTAACAGTTATAAAACAAAGAGGAGCTAGGAAGGGATAATAAACTAGCAGTATTTGGTTCTCTAAGATCTTACCCAGGCCTGCTTTCGACAGACCATAAACCCATCAGTTATTGATCAGAATTAGCCATGCTTGACAGTTACTAGTTTACCAGCCTCCAGAAGGTGGCTGGAGATCTCTGAGGATTACAGAGATAAATTCACCTGGAGAAATTTATTATAACAGCTCAAAACAATAAGTGGGTTGTAAAACTTCTTAGTGCACAGAAGGGCTGCCAAGTTCCCGCTAGGGGTAGGGGATCCCCCACTTTGATGGGCCCCAATCAACCGACAAGGAGGCGGTTCCTTGCTCCCCTTTGATATGGGTAAGTACAAGTCTTTTGTGTGCCACACTCAAAGAAAGTCCCCTAGAAAAAGCATCAGGCTGTAAAACTGCCTTGCCAGCAATTATCTATCCATGACACCCAAGGAAAGTACCGAGGCCTATGCAACGCCTATGTCTGTAAAAAGATGATTTTCCTCTTTTCGCATATATTAATCATGCATGACGCAGAGGGCAGAGAAATTTCCATATAAGGATAAAATAAGAAAATCATGTTGGTCATAGGCAGACTGTGCACCTTCCGCAATGGCCCTGATTGGCCAGTTAGGGACGTGGCTTCAGGAGCCTTAAAATTGAGCTGGGTTGCATTCCAGACTTCAGAGACCGCACCTATCTTGGATTCTTTCTCTCCATACTTGCAGACATGTATTCCAAATAAAAACCTGCTTGTTGATGACCACTTTGTCTTGGTGTTTTCCTGGTAAGATGAAAACTACCCATAACAACTTGGTGTCAGAAGTGGGATACTGTCCTTTTGGACCGAGGGGGGGGGTCCCACTGGGGATCTGTGGCTTCGCCCTCTGTTGACCCACTGGCGGGAGAACGTGAATATTTTGTTTGAGGGGGGCCCCTGGAACCCTTGGAACCAGCCTCGGCAATTTCCTTGCCTTCCCCGCCATGGGGTCAAGAACCCATATTGAGGCAGTAACAACCAGATCACCAGAGAGGAACCGAGGAGGGGCCTTGACAGATTCCTGGTGAGTATTTTTGGTAAAGTTAGAACACCTTAGGAGCATAATGGGGAATAAACCTTCAAAGATGTCAGGGAAAAAGGGTCTCATGGGGGACGCCCCGTCTGGATGGAAACAGATAGAGATTCCTCAAGATAGCCCCAAGGGGCAGATTTGTGCCCAATGGGAGACCACTGGAGGGGCCAGTGGATTGTCGAAAGAGGAAATGATGCGTCTTTTGACCCAGGTGTGGCTATATCTACACCTGGCTTCAGGACATAGGTGGCCGAAATTTGGGACATGTGACTATTCTCTGTGTACAGAGGTCTATGTCTTCTGGTTGGAACAAGGACCCACCAAGATGGCAGGTGAACAAATCCCATATATCCTAGAGTGGATAAATTTCGTTTTGGCAAAAAAATGTAAACAGCCAAAGCCAGAAACAGTTAAAGTGATGATGGCAGATTTGAAAGACCAGACTGCCTCTCCTGCGGCTCTCATTTCAGCCGTGTGGGACCTGTTGGACCACTTGCCTCCCCCTTATATACTACCCCGAGGTCCCGGACAAAATCCTGCCCCGAGGCAAGGAGGGGAAGAAGCAGAGGTGACACCAGGACCTAAAAAAACACCCCCCTATAGAAAATTGAGAAATGAATTACAGGATATACACAGGAGGAACAACGAATGGGGTCTCACATAATCACGGAAGAGGGGGAATCAGAGGAAGAGGGAGAGGAGAAGGGTGCAAGTGGAGGGAAGTTAGAGGAGGTTCTAACATGCCCCCTCAGACAGGTTCCCCAGAGAAATGGCCAGATGGGCTACGTGGATGTCCCATTGACCTCCATGTAAGTGTCAAGCATGAGATTTCAAAATAACCAGTCCTTGGATTTTGAAACAAAGTTACGTTTATTGATAATCCATGTGGCTCATTCAAGCTGAAGATTGGGACTGATACTTCGTAACAGTAGAATACAAGCTTTAAAATGGCACATCAAAGGTTCTATAAACAATTCAACATTCACATGTGAAATTCACACTCTGGGTTCCTTATCTCTATTGCGGCTATCGCATCCTGGGTTCAGGCCTTGCTAGGCCTGGGAACAAGTCCCAGGAGGTCTTATCTTCAAAGAGGACATTCCTGCATCTGTTAGTAAAAGCGAAAGAAGAAAGGTGGGGGTTGCTACTTTGATGTTCTCACATTTTAACTTTGGGTTAGTAACATTTCTACCATCTAAATTCTCTAACATAAGAATAATAATTCTAAGGTCTGACTCCAGCAATATAGAAAGGGCATACAATACTTGACAGTAAGTCCAAAACATGAGGAACCAGCTTCCTAAATTGCAAGAAGATCCAGAAGGATTTGTTAAAGAATTGGACAGGCTTTTAGGCCTGTCCACTTTCACACCCACAAAATTAATACATATTTTAAAACAATTTACCAATAATGAAGTGGTTAACCAAGGAGTGGCAGAATCAAGGAAAATTTGGATAGGATGAGGAGGTGCGGGGGCCAACCGAATGGTGGCAGATGCTGAAATCGAAATCCCCCTTAAAAACCCGCTTAAGTTGAATATCCAAGGGGAGGTTGGAAGAAAATATTGTGAGGATTATAGAGAGTTTCCAAGGTTGCCAATGTGGGTAAAGTGTTTGGACAGTCTCAAAAGAAAGAGGAATCTCCAGCAGAGTTTCTGGAAGGACTCAAAGAGGGGATGCGGAAATTCACAGGATTAGATCCTGAATTGCCAGAAAATGAAGTGATTTTAAAGCTGCAATTCATCTCGGGCTCATACACAGATATACAAAAGAAATTACAGAAAATAGATGGGTTGGTAAATAAGACGGTTTTGGAATTGGTAAATGAGGCCCAGAAGGTTATGGTAAGGAGGGAAGAGGAAAAAGAGAAAAGTCAGTCTCATGGTGCAGACTGCGAAGGAGGTGGTAGAGGCAGATAACAGAAATGGAAGGAGAGACGGGTACAAAAAGGGAAGAGGAAGTAAAGAGAGGAGGAGGCCGACCATAGGAAAGAGGAGATTAGAGGCGGGGCCCAAGCAGACCCCCATTTCAAGGAGGGGACCTATGTCAAGTCTATCTGTAATTCTGGCTCAGTCAGAGAGCATTCTGGGTAGAACCAAAGTATATTCAATTGCTGCTAGCTCATACCTTCCCTACCCCTCCCTTCCTGTAGTGAGCGCCCTTGCTTTGAAATGGAAAGATGTGAAAGTCTTATCTGTACCTTCTCAGGCCTGGCTCTCAGGAGGGAGTCAGGAGCCCACTACGATCAAGGCCATGCAAGCCTGAGAACCAATTGGTAACATCAATGTGTGAATGTGCCCTGCATAATCCTTCCCCCTTAGGAATCCCTTTGAAGTGTCCCATATATGCAATGTATCTACAGGTTATTCTTTAGTCTTTCAATGCTGGTTTAGCCTCAAGTATCAGTATCAATAAAGTAGTTTCTTTGTATCAACAACAACTCGTTATTGAATCTGCCGACTTGACATTTTGAAAGACTCCCGATCTGAAGCTCAACCATCCTGGCAACTTTGTAACCAGATGGCCAAAAAGATTCCGGGAGATGGGGAGCTTCCCTATGAGGAAGGGGAGCAGGAGGTACCTTGGCAGTCTTGGACACCAGGAGAGTGGCTGCTTCCCCTCCACAGTTCCAGCTGGTGATCATCCCCTGGCAATACCACCAGCAGACTTTGACCACCACCATGGACGAGGCACTGATCCGCTGAGATGCCATCATGACCCACCACATGAGGAGGGTGCAGATGGCCGAACCAGAACCCATCAACCCGGGCACCCTCGAGCCAGGTGAGGTGGACAGCATCATTGTCGTCCAAGTACCAGAGGACAACCCCGAGTGTGCCGGGGGGGGAGAAGACAATCCACTGCCTAAGGACATGCTCGAGGAGGACGCCCGCATGTTCCTAGCGATGGTTCGAAAAGAGGTCGATGGGGTGGTCAAGGGGCTAAAGGACAAGATGCAAGCGATGATCACTCAGCTCTCCCGCGCCCTGGGACTGGGTGGCCCCCGGACATCACAGCCAGCTTCACAGCCCCGGGCCCCTGCCGCCACATTGCCGGCAGCGCCCCCTGCGAGAGGGCCGGTGCTGAGACCAGCGGGTCCTGCTGCACCGCGAGACGGGGGGAGAGGGAGAGAGCTGGAAGCCACCTTCAACAGGGATCCGGAGGAGGTGGACTACTTCACCATCCAAGCGAACAGCTACATGTACTACTAGGGAAACAACTTCCCTGATGAGTTCAGCAGAGTGGATTACTTGGGCTCAAAGCTGAGAGGGGCTGCGAAGAGGTGGTACGTGAGTCTGTATGAGGCCATGAGCCCCGAACTGGACTATGTGCAAACCTTCCTCCAGGCTCTGATGGCTCAATACGAAGACCCCCTCCAAGAGACGCGCGCACTGGCAGCTCTCAAGGATATGCAGCAAGGGTCTCAATCCATCCGGGAGTACGCCGCGGAGTTTCGGGCAAATGCAGCGAAAGTTCGGGGATGGAGTGAGCTGATGAAGATCGAACACTTCACCCGGGGCCTGAACACCAGTATCCTGGATTGGGCCCTTACCCAAGCCAGGCCCACCACCCTGGTGGGATGGATACAACTGGCGGGGGACGTCGAGACTAACATGAAGTGAGTGGCGAAGCAGCGCCAGCACCTGTCGGGGAAGAGCCAACAGAAACCGGCTCCCCCCAAATCCGAGCCTAAGAAGCCCGCCGGGGGAGGAGGAGCAGCCGCGGGGCCTCGCAAATGCTTCAGGTGCGGCGATCCGAACCACCTGGCCTCCAGCTGCCCGAATCCTCCTCTTCCCAAGGCCCCGCAAGAGGTGCCGAAGACCAACGCTCCAACCCCTAAGAAGCCGCCCAGCCACCCTAAGGAAGCGGTGAAAACCAGTGTCGGCGTGGCCGAGGAACCGGACGAGAAGGTGCTGCTGTCAGAGGAATTGGGAGATCTGGCCTGTGCGTTTGAGCCGGCGGTAAACGAGACCGACCTGCTTTGAAGGGTGCCAGCCAGCAGGTCGAGCCGGAAGAGGCACCAGTGAGGGTGAGAGTAACAGGACATTTGTATTTTGTAACAGTGAAGCTGCTGAACACTAACCTGAAAAGGTTCATGCAGGTCCGGGCCTTAGTAGACTCGGGGTGCAATCGAGAACTGATAGCCCCCAAAATAGTTGAAGCGCTGGGGCTCAAGAGCGCACCACTACCTTGCCCCATGCAGTTTGAACAAATGGATGGGTCAGTGATGCGAGGGGAACCCTGTAAACTAGAGACCCAGCCCTGCCCGATGGGGATTGAGAAGCATTGGGACCAGGAATCTTTCATTATTGCTCCATCTTGCTCCTATCCAGTGGTCCTGGGGGTGGGCTGGCTAGAGAAGCACGAGCCCCCCAAAGGTGGGGAGCGCAGACCATTAGATTCATAGACCCCCTCTGTGCGAGTCACCTGTGGAATCCAGCCTGGGGCCCACGAGCTCCAGTAGCCAAGGAATGGGCGTGCATGTCCATAGAGGAGGTCCACACCATCCCGAGAGCCTATCGGGACCTGATGAGGGTATTTCGTGAGCAGGGAGCCAACCAACTACCCCCCATCGGGACATGGACTGCACCATAGAACTAATTCCAGGGGAAACCCTACCCCGAGCAAAACTGTACCCTATGGGGTGGGTGGAGAAGAAGGAGCTCTGTAAGTTCCTAGACCAGAACTTGGAAAGGGGTTTCATCAGATCGGCTGCCCCGGTCCTATTTAGGAAGAAGGATGGCTCGCTTAGACTTTGCACAGACTTTCACAGGATAAACGTGATTTCCACCTCCAACGCCTATCCCATCCCCCTCATCCGGGACTTGTTGAGTATGGTGTCGGGGGGCAAGATCTTTACCAAATTGGACTTGAGGGGCGTGTACTTCCGAGTGCGCATCAAGGAGGGGGACGAATGGAAAACAGCATTCAATACGCCCGTGGGGCAGTTCGAGTATCTGGTCATGCCCTTCGGAATGCAGGGGGGCCCGGGAGTGTTTATGAACTTTACAAATTATATACTCAGAAAGTTTCTGTACCGGGGGGGGGGGGTGTACCTGGATGACATCATTATTTACTCGCAGGACGAACAGTCCCATGTGAAACTTGTGATAGAAGTGCTCAGCAACTTGCTGGAGCACCAGCTCTATGCTAAGCTATCTAAATGCGAGTTCCACCAGACCGAGCTAGATTATTTGGGGTTCCGCATGTCAGAAAAGGGGTTGGCAATGGACCCGGCCAAGGTGCAGGCAGTATTGGAATGGGCTCCCCCGAGGACACATAGACAGCTCCAATCATTCCTCAGGTTTGCAAATTTTTATAGGACCTTCATAGAGGGGTTTGCCCAGATTGCCCTCCCTTTGACAGAGCTCCTAAAAACGAAAGGGAAGGGACCCAACACCAAGCGGCCGGGAGCCCGTCTAAATTGGACCCCGAAGTGCCAAGCGGCCTTCGACAAATTGAAGTGCCTGTTCACTAGCGAACCAGTCCTGAGCCACCCCGATGAGCAGCGGGTCTTCATTGTGCAATGCGACACCTCCAATGTCGCCATCGGCACCATTCTCATGCAGAAAGACGAGGGGGGGGGGAGTTGAGTCCGTGCGCCTACATCTCCCGGAAATTCTCGGGAGAGCAGAGAAATTGGTCGGTGTGGGACAAAGAGGCCTTTGCAGTAATGTTCGCCCTCAAAACGTGGCGGTCCTGGTTGGAAGGAACAAAAGTGCCATTTGAAATCTGGACCAACCACAAAAACTTGGAAGCCCTCACGGGGAAACAAAAACTGAGTGAGAAGCAAATCCGGTGGGCGGGATTCTTCTCCAAATTCGATTTTACCCTGCGGTACATCCCGGGGGCAAAAAATTTCTTGGCGGACACCCTCTCGCAGCTTCCGCAGCACAAGAGCCAGAGGGAGGAAATAATAGACCCCTTAATCCCGCCCTCCCAAGTAGCGGCCATGGTCACCACCCAATCGCAAAAGAAGAGGGAACTGGAGGGGCTGAGTAAGGAAAAGCTGGCCATGGAGACAGAAAGGGAAGGGGAGGAACAGCCCGATGGAGTGCAGAAAGGAAAAGACGGGTTGTGGTACAAAGGGGAAAAACTGTATGTCCCAAAAAGCTTAAGAGCAGAGGTGCTGCAGTTCTGTCACTCCAATAAGCTGGCGGGGCACTTTGGCTACGTGAAGACCCTACATCTGATTAGTAGGCAGTTCTGGTGGCTGTCCCTAAAAAAGGACGTGTCCGAGTACGTGGCTTCTTGCCCCATCTGCATCATGACCAAAAGAAGGGGTGGGAAAACTCTGGGACTCGTCCAGCCCTTGGAAACAGCGAGACGTCCCTGGTCAGTGGTATCTATGGATTTCATTGTGGAGTTGCCCCCCTCTCATGGGAAGACGGTGATCCTGGTGGTGGTAGATACTTTTTCCAAACAGGCTCACTTTATTCCTTGCGCACAACTGCCCACTGCAAGAAAGTTGGCCATGCTGTTCTTTAACCACGTGGTTAGACTCCACAAGGTCATTAGCGACCGCGGGCCACAGTTTGTTACCACCTTCTGGCAGGAGTTCTGTAACTTGGTGGGGATTGAGCAAGGCTTGAGCTCTGCCTACCACCCCCAGACGGACGGACAGACTGAGAGGGTGAATGGGATTCTAGAACAGTACCTACGCTGTTTTGTTAACCACCGACAGTCCGATTGGGTCGACCTGCTCCCGTTTGCTGAGTATGGGTACAACAACAGTGTGCACAGTTCCACCAAGGCCTCCCCTTTCTCCACAGTCCATGGGTACGAGGGAAAGCCTATGCCCTTATTGCCGGGAGGGGAGCCCCCCTCGGAGCCTACTGCCTTTGAACAATGGTGGCAGGAACCGAGTGGGAGCTAGAAAACAATCCAAGATAATCTGGAAGCAGCCAAAGAAACCTACAAGAGGCAGAATGACAAATCCCATGCTCCTGCGTGGGATTTCAAGGTGCGGGATTCAGTATTTGTATCTACCAAGAACCTGCCTCTCAGCCAACCATCAAGAAAACTAGCCTATAGGTTTCTGGGTCCCTTTAAGATCAAAAGAGTCATAAACCAGGTGACCGTAGAACTAGAGCTGCCCAAGGCACTTAGTAAAATACACTCTGTATTTCATTGCAGCCTTCTCCGTCGAGACCCCGGGGCTTCGGCTTGGCATCCTCAAGCACCAGCCCCCCAGCCTGTGTTAATTGGAAACCAAAGTCATCACGAGGTCCAAGAAATCCTGGACTCTAAAGTCAAAAGAGGGGTCCGGTATTATTTGGTGAAATGGAAACACTTCCCAGTCAGCGAAAATGAGTGGGTGGCTGAGGACGATATCTCAGCACCGGACCTGATCAAAAGATTCCAGCAAAAGTGTTCCAATGGGGCTGTGGAGGCGGCTTAGGGGGGCAGTATGTCAAATCTATCTGTAATTCTGGCTCAGTCAGAGAGCATTCTGGGTAGAACCAAAGTATATTCAATTGCTGCTAGCTCGTAGCTTCCCTACCCCTCCCTTCCTGTAGTGAGTGTCTTTGCTTTGAAATGGAAAGATGTGAAAGTCTTATCAGTACCTTCTCAGGCCTGGCTCTCAGGAGGAAGTCAGGAGCCCACTACGATCAAGGCCATGCAAGCCTGAGAACGAATTGGTAACATCAATGTGTGAATGTGCCCTGCATAATCCTCCCCCCTTAGAAATCCCTTTGAAGTGTCCCATATATGCAATGTATCTACAGGTTATTCTTTAGTCTTTCAATGCTGGTTTAGCCTCAAGTATCAGTAGTATCAAGTAGTTTCTTTGTATCAACAACAACTCGTTATTGAATCTGCCGAGTTGACAACCAGAGACGGGGTCCCGGTGGACCCCCACTCCCTATGGACATTTGTGCCCTATGCAGAGAAACCAGACATTGGAAACGGGAGTGCCCCAATAAAAGGGGAGGAGACCAACAGGTGGCCTACATTCAGGCCCTCTGGTACGAAGATTCAGAATAGGGGTGTCCAGGGTTGCTGTATAATGGTCCAACCTCCGCAGAGCCCATGATAACTTTGGAGGTGGGGCCAGAAAGGGAGCCTGTCTTTTTTTTGGTAGGTTCAGGGGCAAAGAGGTCAACACTTACCATTAGTATAAAGGGAATGAAAGAAACAAAGGGGTGGGTGACAGTTATTGGGGGGTTGGGTAGGTAGCCAGTGGTGCCTGTTTTGGCACCTCTGAGAGTGTCCTTACCCCAACAATTGGGTGAATTATTCCATGATTTTCTGTGGATACCCGGGAGTGGAGTTAGTCTATTGGGAGGGGATTTGTGGGGGAAATTAGGATTGTGGACTGGAATGGTTGGGAATAAATGTGTAGTGTTCCAGGGAATGTTAAGGGAGGAAGACGTGCAGGATATTGACCCCCTTGTCTGGGCAGCTCCAGGAAACCCTGTACTTTCACATACTGCGCCCGTCACTGTCACCCTAAAAAGCCCTAAGGTGGTGCAAGTTTAGCAGTACCCAATATCCTGTGAGGCTGAAGGGTTAAAGCCAGTAATTACAGAATTATAACAAGATGGCTTGATTGAAGAATCCATTTCCTCCTATAACACTCCCATTCTGCTAGTCAGAAAAGTGGATGATACTAATAGAATGGTCCAGGATCTGAGAGAGGTTAACAAGATAGTCGCCCCAAGAGCCCCCATCGTCCCCGACCCTTATACTATCCGCAATGGAATCCCCGAGGACTACAAGCTATATACAGTAATAGATTTGAAATCAGCTTTCTTTTGTGTGCCCCTAGCAGACACAGCCAGGCCCCTGTTTGCCTTTCAATGGCCACACCCCCATACAGGAATTGTGACCCGTTTTCAGGGATATACTGAGTCCCCCACAATATTTGGGAAAATATTGACCCAAGTTTTGAGAGAATGGCAGCACCCTCTAGGGGTCTCCTTAACCCAGTACGTAGATGATCTTTTGATAAGTGGGAGGAGCGAGGAGGAGTTCTGGGAGGGCTCAGTGAGCCTTTTAAACTTTCTAGCCCAAAAGGGGTTGAGGGTGGCAAAGAAAAAGGTGCAATTCTGCCAGCCTCAGGTGAAGTATGTAGGACATTTATTGAAAGAAGGAAAGAAACTCCTGTACCCTGAGAGGGTCCAGGGGATCCAAGACCTACCTCTCCCCCTTACCAAAAGACAATTGCAAGGATTTTTGGGCTCAGTAAATTTTTGTAGAACTTGGATAGAGGAATTTGCAGCCATGACCTCTCCTCTCACCAGTAAATTAAGAGATGAGTGTCCTGACAGATTGGAATGGACCAGGGCTGAAGAGAAGGCATTCCAAAAATTGAAATCTAGCCTCCTCTCTGCCCCGGCTTTAGGGCTCCCCAACATGCAGAAGCCCTTTCACCTACATGTAGTCACCCAAAGGGAGTTTGTGATTGCGGCCATGACCCAGAAAAAGCGGGGGGGGGGGGTGGAACAACTGTCAAGCATGCGGTTTTCAATGACGAGTCAGGTTTGATACAAAACTATGTTTATTGATAGACCTATACTTTCTGTGTAACAGATTCTTGAGAGTGATGCTAAAAATACATTGATACAATACTTTTAAGGCATACTTCAAAAGGATTCCAAAAGGTGGGGCGAGGGATGCACTCTCACACATAAACTATCATAAATGTTTACATTCTCATGGCGTTATCAGGACTCCATCGTTGCTTTCCCCAGATGTGCCACACTCCCTAACAGGAATGTATGGGAAGGTGCTGATTACTCTTTCTCAAGTTAGTTTCGTTTCTCTCTACTTCTACTTCGCAAGCAATAAAACAAGAACGGGGAGGGGGAAAGAATAACAGAGTTAATAGACCTGGTCCTCCATGATATTTCACAGGCCAGCTTTATGGAGGACCCTAAAACAATCAATTACCAGTGGAATTCTACCATGCTTGACAACAACCTGTGGCTTATTTTTCCTGCATGTTAGATCCAGTTGTACAGGGATGGCCCCACTGTCTGCGGGCCTGTGCAGCTGCCGCTCAGGCAGTAAAAATGGCTAGGAAATTTGTGTGGCAGGGAGTCCTGATTGTGCATTCCCCCCACCAAATACAAAGCATTTTAACTCACACTGCAAGGCAGTGGATGACAGATGCCCAGCTTCTCCAATTAGAAATGATCTTGTTGGAACGCCCTGATCTAATCCTAGCCACCTCGGAGGGACCTAGTCTGGTGTTGGGACTATCCCCAGGAACAGACAAAGAAATGGGGCTGGAACATTGCTGTATAGATATGGTGGGACTGCAGACCAAAATCAGGGAAGACCTCGAGGAAACATCCATTTTGGGGGCAACAGATGTATTTGTAGATGTATCCTCCAGAGTGATCAATGGAAAATGATACAGTGGATATGCCATAGTGGAGAGGGGAGGACAAGAACTCGAATTGGATCCCTTCCCCCATCCATGTTGGCCCAAACAGCCAAACTAGTGGTGGTCTAGAGAGCTTTAGAGCTATTCAAGGAAAAAAGTGTAAATATCTATTCAGATTCTAAGTATGCATGTGTGGTAGTGCATGTGTTTGGGAAAATTTGGGAGGAAAGAAGGCTGCTGAGCTCCCAAGGGAAATCTGTGGCCCATGTAGGCATCATCAAAAGGCTGTTAGGAGCACTAACAGGACTGGCCCAGGTGGCCATAATTCATGTGAAATGACATCAAAATGGGTCCAGCCCTGAGACACAGGGAAACCGATGGGCAGATGAGCATGCCAAGATGGCTGCCCTAGGGCCTCTGGCCCCAACAGCCCTTTTGGCTGCCCTTGTCCTTCAAGGACTGGATCCGGAATTCCCTTTCATATATACACAAAAGGAAAGAGAGAAGGCTTATGGCCAGGAGGCTCAGGAGGAAAAAGGAAGGCTCACACTCCCTGATGGGCGCTCCTGGCTCCCAGTGTCAGGCGTAGGTTCATTGAAGCCCACAAGTAAGCAGACTTGGTATTTTGAAACAAAGTTGCATTTACTGGATACTTCAGAGTTACTTGAGCATGGCAGATATTGGAACTGATGGAGATCAGCTCGAACTATTGGCATTTAACCTTCTACATCAAAGCAATTGTTTCTACTCCTTAATTCCCAAAACAAAAGGTTGCTTTGCATGTGAGACTTTTCCCAACGCTTCCCCCCCACCCTTATCTATTCAGTTGGTGGTTACATTTCTTCAGTTGGTGGTTACAGTTACAAGGCAATGTCCTTGGGGCCTCCAGAGAGGAGGTGAGAAACTGGCACATACTGTCTACTTCAAAGAGACCTTGGCAACCTTTGATATTCCTGGGAAGCTGTTTTCTACTATTACCCCCTCCCTCCTTGCTATCCCGGCTTCTATGTTAATATGCATTTCTTTGCAGCATTGAATATGATTAGTAACAGCATTTATTAATATCATAGATGAACAGAGCCTGACACCCAGAGGGAGTGACCCGGGAGGTCCTAAAGACTTTGTATGAGGGTGGACATTGGGGAACTAATGTCAGACACTGGAATATAACTACAGTAAATGCTTAGGCTTACTGACTCCATTTTCTTAGCTTTGTTACTAACCATGAGAAAGCCTGTTGCATATCAAAGTAGAGGCCACAGAATGTTACTAATAGTTGGTGTGAACATTCCTTTCCCTGTAATTAACAAAAGATACCTTCCTTTGAAGATAAGTGTCAGACATTGTACCTGCTCTAACTCACTTTTAGCCTATTGACCTGACTAACGCCATCTTGTTTGCTATTACTAACCATGAGCCTGTGACTGTGCATTTCAAACGGGGAGGGAAGGTTGTAAATCCCATGGGAGGAATTTCTCACTTGGCATCCATAGGCTCTCCAAGCCTTTGAAGATGGCAAGCTTCAAGGTAACCAGCGGGGAGCCTTCCTGGGAATGAGATAAGGGAATGTGGGAACAGACAACTGTCTCTCAGGGTGTGAGAATGAATTCTTTGTTATGTTATCCTCTTCTACAAAAGTCCAAGAGTAACCTTGGAATGTATCAAACTCAATCTGCTTGTATCCCAGACCACTAGTTCTTGAATAAATGAATTAATTTTCCAACAGAATGATTAGGGATTATTTCAACGTTCAATGTCTGACATTTTGAGTTTGATCTTTTTGGAGCTTATCCGAGACTGGTAACTTCGGCTGGATGGCCGCCAAAGCACCAGATAACGGAGAGCCCACAGAACCAGCAGAAGAGCCAACCGTGCCCCGAGGAGTGACAGTAATGCGGAGGAGAACAAAGTCACCCGTGCACTTCTCCACGCTCCTCTAAACCCCGAAGCAGTGGAAGCCGCGCACCTCGACGGCCCTGATGGACGAAGCGGCTGGCCACTTCAACAAACTACTGGCTGGAGTGGGCACCGAGGAAGAGGAGGATGCGGCGACAGGGGTCGAGAGAGGGGGCCGAGATGAGGACAGCAGCCAAGCCGCGAAAGGGACCGAGCTATTGCGGAACAAGATGTTCATCTGGGCGAGGGAGATCCACAACGAGGTCCATGCCAGCCACATGCAGATCACCTGAGAACTGCAGAGGCAACTGGACGCAATCCGGGAGCAGATCCAGGGAGCACCAGCTCTGGTCGAGCCGCCGGCAGGAGGCGAGCCGGCGGGACCGCCAGCAGGAGGCAAACCGGCAGAGCCACTGGCCGGGGGCGAGCCGGTGGGGCCGCCAGCGGGCGGAGAACCGGCGGGGCCACCAGGGGGGGCACGCCGGCGGGGCTGCCAGTGGGACCTCAACCCAAACAGCCAGGGCAACCCGGAGCCCCAGTCCAGGGCCCGCCGCGCGTCCTGGTGCCCCAACCCGCACTACGACCCGGCTAGCCAGCCGGGCCTGCAGCGCCCTTTGCCCCGGGGCCATGGGATGGCGCGAGGGGCAAAGAGCTGCAGATCATGTTTGACAGGGACCCGGAGGAGGTGGAATACTTCACGATCCAGTGCAACAGCTTCATGACCCATTGGGGAGTGACCTTCCCAACCAAAGCGAGCCGGGTCAACTACCTGGCTTCCAAACTGAAGGCCGCCGCGAGCAAGTGGTTTGTAAGCATCTACGCGACCCGAGGGCCAGCGCTCGCAACAGTGGCCGACTTCCTCCAAGCTATGCTGCGGCAGTATGGGGACTCGCTCCAAGAGGTAAAAGCACTCGCCGCCCTACAGGGAATGGAACAAGGGTCGAGAACTATCCGCAAGTATGCGACCGACTTCCAGAGCCACTGCGTCAAGGTCTGAGGATGGAGCGAGCGCATGAAGTACGAGGCCTTCCAGAATGGTCTCAATGCGAGTATCCTTGATCAATGCTAACAACAAGGCCGCCCTGAGACGTTAGTGGGGTGGATCCAGCTGGCCGGAGAGGTCGAGACCAATCTGCAGCATGTCGTACTACGCCGCCAGCAGCAACAAGCGGGGAAAGGGAGAAGAGTGCCAAAAGCCGTCGCCAAATCAGAAGGGAAGAAAGCTGCAACCCCGGGGACCAGCCCAGCACCGACCCCAAGGAGGCGATGCTTCCGATGCGGTGACCCCGGGCACTTGGCGGCCAACTGCCCCAAGAAGCCGCGAGCACCCTCGCAAACGCCGAAAGCCACTCCTGGGGCCCCGAAGAAAGGTGGAAGCAAGGGGAAAGAGCCCAGTTGGGGCAACGTCGCCACATCCCTGGTGATTGATGAGGATATTATAACCGTCGAGGACTCGGGAGAAGAGTCGTGGGACCCGGAGTCGCCGGGAAACGACAGCGACCTGCACTGAAAGGTGCCAAGTGGCAGTTCGTGGAGCTGACGGCACCACTGAGGGTGATAATAACGGGGGAACTACTTTATATGTCTGTGACACTAATGAACCCCAAGTTGAAGAGGTTCATGCACACCCGAGCTCTAATTGACTCGGGTTGCACCTGGGAGATCATCACCCCCCGCTTAGTGGAAGCCCTGGGGTTCGCTAAGGTTCCACTCCCCCACCCGATCCAATTCAAGCAGATGGACGGGACCACGATGAGGGGAAAACCGTGCACAGAGGAAACCCAAGAAGTGCCGGTTGGGACATGGACCACTGTGGGGTGGAGGTGTTCATGATAGCCCCCTCCTCCTCATTTGATGTAGTCATGGGGGTGGGGTGGTTAGCCCGGCACCAGCCAGACCTCCAGTGGGAGGCCCAGGCAATAGACTTCACTGACTGGCGGTGCAACCACCACCATTGGCGGACAAAGTGGGGCCCCAATCCCCCTCCGAAAAAATGAAAAAATAGGTGTAGCTGTAGAAGAAATCAGGTCTATCCCCAAGGAGTACCGAGACTTGAAGTGTGTGTTCAGCGAGGAGGAAGCTCATGAGCTGCTGCCTCATAGGGACACTGACTGTGCAATTGAACTAATTCCGGGGCAGGAGCTTCCTCGCGCCAAACTGTACTCCATGGGGTGGGCAGAGAAGGAAGAACTGAGAAAGTTCATAGACAAGAACCTGAAGAGGGGCTTTATAAGACCCGCCATGGCGCTGCACGCCACCCCAGTGTCAGGACTTGTAACTGTTTTGCTTGCCAAGCTGGGTAATGTTAGCCTAACCGACTCCATATTGTAATTGTATACTAACCCTGTGTCCTTGTAACTAGAGCCACTAACCCAATGTTTTACATTTCAAACAAACTGTAACCACTGAAGGGTGACAGATAGCCTCTGGAAAATATCTGCAGGTGTCCTTTGAAGCTTGCCTGCTAGAATCTCACAGCAGGACTCCTTCCTCCCTTTGACTGATAGGAAACCCTGAGAACGGACAACTGTCTCCCAGAGTGTGAGAAATGGTTTTATTGTTTCTGTAACAACTGCATAAAGAATGTATCAATCGCTGAGACTGTTATCAGTCTCAACTTGTGCCTTCTCTGAACACAGTTCTTAATAAACGTCCTAGACTTTTGCAACAAAGTAATGGGTCTCGTTTGAAGTTCTTCAAGTTCTGACACCCAGTCTTCTTCCGGAAGAAGAAGGACGGGAGTTTAAGACTTTGCACAGACTTTCGCAGGATTAATGCGATTTCAATGTCCAATGCCTACCCCATCCCCCTAATCAAAGACCTTTTAAGCACGGTGTCTGAGGGGAAGGTGTTCACGAAACTCGATCTTAGAGATGCCTACTTCTGTGTTAAGATTAAGGAGGGGGATGAGTGGAAAATGGCGTTTAACACCCCAATGGGCCAGTTTGAGTATCGGGTGATGCCGTTCGGGTTGCAGGGGGCGCCGGGGGTGTTTATGAACTTTATCAATGAAGTACTGCGAGAGTATCTGTACAAGGGGTGGTGGTGTATCTGGATGACATAATTATTTATTCCAAGGACCTAGAGTCCCACGTGCCACTAGTACGAAAGGTGCTAACAACCCTCTACCAGAACAAACTGTATGCCAAACTATCCAAATGCGAGTTCCACCAGACGGAACTAGACTACCTGGGGTTCCGGGTCTCAGGGGAAGGCTTAGCTATGGACCAAGCGAAAATCCAGGCAGTATTAGACTGGGAGACCCCTAAAACCAGACGGCAGCTACAATCTTTCCTCGGATTCGCAAATTTCTATAGGGGGTTCATTAAGGGGTTCGCCCACATAATGCTACCCCTAACCAACCTACTAAACACCAAGGGGAAGCAGTTAGAAGCGAAAAGGGCCGGGGCACGCATCCCCAGGACCCCGCAATGCCAAGCAGCGTTTGAGAAACTGAAAAGGGCGTTCACAAGCGAACCCGTGCTCATCCACCCCAAAGAGCTGAAGCCCTTCGTGGTGCTATGCAATGCCTCCGATGTAGCCATTGGAGCAATATTAATGAAGAAAGACCCAGAAGGGAGGCTCAGACCCTGCGCCTATGTGTCCCGCAAATTCTCTAACAAACAGAGAAACTGGTCGGTGTGGGACAAAGAGGCTTTCGCCGTGACCTACGCTCTAAAAACATGGAGGTCCTGGTTAGAAGGAGCCCGGGTCCCATTCGAAATCTGGATTCATCATAAGAACCTAGAAACCCTGACTGGGCGGAAATTAACAGCCAAACAAATCCGCTGGGCAGGGTTCTTTGCCAAATTCGATTTCGTGCTGAAGCACATACCCGGTTCGAGAAACTTTCTGGCTGACGCCCTATCCCGCCTCCCGCAGCACGAAAGCCAGAAGGAGGAGGTCATAGACTCCCTAATTCCCCCCTCAGCCGTAGCGGGAGGGGTGACCACCAGGTCGGGGAAGAAAACGGGACCCCTCAAACCGTGGGGGGGGGGCAACCGACTCCACAAAGAAGCAGAAAAGGAGGGGGAAGGAAGACCGGAGAGTGTAGAGAGAGGAGAAGGGGGTTTCTGGTACCACAACGGAAAATTTTACGTTCCCAGAAGCCTTAGGCAAGAGATATTGCAGCACTGTCATTGCAGCAAAATAGCCGGGCACTTTGGGTATGTAAAAACCCTCCACATGGTAAATCGACAATTCTGGTGGCCTCAAATGAAAAAAGACATCTCAGAATTTGTTGGGTCCTGCCCCACATGCATTATGGCAAAAAAGAGGGGGGGGGACCACCAGGCTTGCTGCAGCCACTACCCACCGCATCCCAACCCGGGGCGGTCGTGTCCATGGACTTTATTGTCAAGTCTCCTGTATTGTTATTAACATGTTGTCTAACTCTGGTTCAGAAGCAAGGGATTCTGGGCTCTTACTGAACACCGAATGCTGCTAGCTACCTCTCCTCCCCCCCCCCTCCTCTTAGCTATGCCTTTGTTGTGTAGTCTGCTTTGAAATGCTGATATGTGAACAAGATTGTGAAGCCTTCTCAAGCTGGGTGTCTGTGGGAGTGTTAAGCGCCAAGGCCTTGGCTTGGGAACGAGGGAGTAACATCCTTGTGCGAAAATATACTGCATAGAGTGCCCCGCCCGTAGGAATCCTTTGATCTATACCTTAAATGCTTGGTTAATGTCCATGTACCCCAGTCCTTCAATCTCTATCATGGTCTTCAGCTCTGCTTTCAATAAACTAGTAACTTTGTTTCAACCAAAGACTCATTATTGAATCCAGCCGACTTGACATTTTGAAGGACTCCCTATCTTGGAGTTCAACCTTTCCGGCAACTGAAAAGGCGATGTCCGATCAGCCTCCGGACAACGGAGAACTCCCAACCAGAGCGGAGGGGGCCGAGACACCCTGGCACATTCATACTGCCAGAAGGACCGCGGCTTCCCCCCCCCCCCAGTTCCAGTTGGTGGTTACCCCCCGGCAATACCAGCCGAGGACCTCGACCACGTTGATGGACCAGGCACCGATCTGCCGAGAGGCGATCATGACCCGCCACACCAAGCGGGTTCAGCTGGCGAAGCCGCGGCTGCCAACCCGGGCGAGCCGGAGGAAGGGGCTGAGGCGACCGTGACCCAAATTCCAGGCAGCGGGAGCGAAGGCGCAGAATGTGGGGAGAAGGACGGGGGGGCGAAGCCCAAGGACCCACACGACGAGGACTAGTCAATGGTTCTGGTCAATGGTCCGCCGCGAGGTTGACGGGGCAGTGAAGGATCTCAAGGACCAACTGCAGACCCTGACCGCCCAGCTGGGGAGAGCGTTGAGGTTAACCGGGACCCGCCAACAGCAGCCGGCGCCAGCGGGGCAGCGGGGCCGGCCGAGCCAACCCCCACCCGTCGCCCTGGCGGCACCCCAAGCGCCGGCGGCCCCTGCCCCGGTCAGACAGCGAGACCTGGGGGGGCTGGGAGCTGGATGCAACTTTCGACGGGGATCCGGAGGAAGTGAACTATTTTGCGATCCAAGCGAATAGCTACATGTACTGTTGGGGAGATCTGTTCCCCGATGAGGTGAGCCGAGTGGACTATTTGGGGTCGAAGCTGCGGGGTGCTGCTAAGAAGTGGTATGTGAGCCTGTGTGAGACCAACAGCCCGCTCCTGCACTTCGTGAACACGTTCGTGCAAGCTCTACTGACCCAGTATGAGGACCCCCTGCAGGAAGCCAGAGCGCTTTTGGCGCTGCGGAACATGAAGCAGGGGGCCCGATCCATCCGGGAGTATGCGGCAGATTTCCAGGCTAACGCTGCTCGGGCCCGGAACTGGAACGAGGTAATGAAGATTGAACACTTCACCAACGGGCTGAACCCTAGCATCCTGGACCGGGCGCTCACCCAGGCCCATCCAGACACGCTAGTGGGCTGGATCCAGCTCGCGGGGGAGGTGGAAACCAACCTGAAGAGGGTGGCAATGCTGCGACAAGCACTAGCGGCCGGCAAAGGTGCACCCAAAACCACCCCCGGGAAGGTCGAGCCTCCCCAAACCAAGAAACAGCCAGCGGCTGCCCCGGCAGGACCTCGCCAATGCTTCCGTTGCGGCGACCCTAACCACCTCGCCTCCAACTACCCCCAGCCACCCGCAGGAGCAGCCCCGATGCCGGGGTTGACCAGGCAAAGCACCCCGGGTCCGAAGAAACCCACTGGCCGCCCTAAGGATGCGGCGAAGAGCAGTGCGTTGATGGTGCAGGAGGAGCTGCAGGAGGAAGAGGTCCATCTGTCCGCGGAACTGGCCGACCTCGCGTGGGAAGAGGAGCCGGCAGGAAACGACTCCGACCTGCTTTGAGCGGTGCCAACCAGCAGGTCGATCGGGAAAAGGCACCACTAACGGTGAGATCCACGGGAAAACTGTACTTCGTGATGGTAAAACTGTTGAACCCAAAACAGAAAAGGTTCCTACAGATCCGAGCCCTTGTAGACTCGGGGTGCAACAGGGAATTAATCTCCCCCAAGGTAGTGGAAGCACTGGGACTAGAGCGCTCGCAGCTACCCCACCCCATGCTGTTTGAGCAGATGGACGAATCGGTGATGGGGGGGAACCCTGTACACAGGAAACAGAGCCGTGCCCCTTGGGAATTGAGGACCATTGGGACTTAGAGACGTTCGTCATTGCCAAGGCTTGCGGCTACCCCGTGGTATTGGGGGTGGGGTGGTTGGAGAGACACGAGCCCCTCATCCGCTGGAAAGCGCAAACCATTCGTTTCCCCGACCCAGATTGTAGCGGGCACCTGTGGAAACCGGCGTGGGGGCCGCGAGCACCCGCCGCCCGCGAGAGGGCGTGCGTCCTGGTAGAGGAAGTGCACCAGGTCCCGAGCGCATACCGAGACTTAATGGAGGTGTTTAGCAAACGAGAGGCCAACCAATTACCCCCCCCCCCATCGGAAAACGGACTGTGCCATAGAACTGATCCCCGTGGAGAGCCTACCCCGGGCCAAACTCTACCAGATGGGGTGGGCCGAGAAAAAGGAGCTGCGCAAGTTCTTAGACCTGAACTTGGAGAGGGGCTTCATCAGACCTGCAACGGCCCCCCATGCGGCCCCGGTACTGTTTAGAAAAAAGAAGGACAATACACTTAGACTTTGTACTGGTTTTCGCGGGATAAACGCGATATCAATGTCCAATGCCTACCCCATCCCCCTAATCAAAGACTTGTTGAGCACGGTGGCGGGGGGGAAGATCTTCACAAAGCTTGACTTGAGAGATGCGTACTTCAGAGTGCGCATCAAAGAGGGGGATGAGTGGAAGACTGCGTTTAACACTCCGATGGGGCAATTTGAATACTTGGTCATGCCATTTGGGTTGCAGGGGGCGCCTGGGGTGTTTATGAATTTTATAAATGATGTGTTGAGAAAATTTCTGTACAAGGGGGTGGTGGTGTACCTGGATGACATCATTATTTATTCACAGGATGAGCAGTCCCACGTGAAATTGGTGCGGGAGGTGCTAACCACCCTGCTAGAGCACCAGCTGTATGCGAAACTATCTAAGTGCGAGTTCCACCGCACCGAATTGGACTACCTCGGGTTCCGGGTGTCGAAAGATGGTCTAGCCATGGACCCCGCGAAAGTGCGGGCGGTCTTAGAGTGGGCCCCCCCGAGGGCACGTAGACAGCTCCAATCTTTCATCGGATTCGCAAATTTTTACAGAGGATTCATTGAGGGGTTCGCCCAGATCGCCCTGCCCCTGACAGACCTTCTAAAGACAAAAGGGAAAGGGGAGGATGCAAAGCGACCCGGGGCGAAGCTAAACTGGATGCCCGCTTGCCAGGCGGCTTCTGACCGGCTCAAGTAACTGTTCACTAGCGAACCGGTCCAGAGCCACCCAGACGAGCTCAAGGGCTTCGTGGTCCAATGCGACGCCTCCGATGTCGCCGTAGGAGCAATACTCATGCAGAGGGATGGAGAAGGGAAGCTGCAACCCTGTGCCTATATCTCGAGAAAATTCTCAGACGAGCAGAGAAATTGGTCAGTGTGGGACAAGGAGGCTTTCGCAGTCATGTTTGCTCTAAAAACCTGGAGATCATGGCTAGAGGGGGCTAGAGTGCCATTCGAGATATGGACGGACCACAAAAACCTTGAGGCCCTGACTGGGAAAAGGAAGCTAAGTGAGAAACAAATCAGGTCGGCGGGGTTCTTTTCCAAGTTCGATTTCACTCTGAAACACATCCCAGGGACCCGGAACTTCTTAGCCGATGCCCTGTCCAGGCTCCCCCAGCATGAGAGCCAGAAGGAAGAGGTGGTTGACTCGTTAATCTCCACCACGCAAGTGGCGGCCATGGTCACTACCCGCTCGCAGAAAAGGAGAGAGCTGGACGGGCTCAGCCGTGAGCGCATCACCTTGGAGACCGAAAGGGAGGGAGGTGGGCGGCCCGAGGGGGTGCAGAAGGGAAAAGATGGTCTGTGGTATAAGGGGGAGAAACTATACATCCCGATAACCCTGAGAAAAGAAATCTTACAACTATGCCATTCATCTAAATTGGCCGGGCACTTTGGCTATGTAAAAACCTTGCACTTAGTAAACCGGCAGTTTTGGTGGCCATCCCTTAGAAAGGACGTGTCGGAATTCGTAACCAGCTGCCCAATATGCATAATGGCAAAAAAGAGAGGGGGGAAGCCCCCCGGCCTGCTGCAACCACTAGAAACAGCCAAACGCCCCTGGGCCATTGTGTCTATGGACTTTATAGTAGAGCTTCCTTCTTCACGGGGGAAGACAGTCATTTTAGTGGTAGTAGACATGTTTTCCAAGCAGGCTCATTTCATCCCCTGTGCTCAACTACCCACCGCCAAGAAACTGGCCGCCCTATTCTTTGATCACGTGGCCAAAATCCACTCAATTCCAGACAAGGTTATTAGTGACCGGGGGCCTCAGTTCGTTGCCACCTTTTGGCGGGAGTTCTGCAAACTGTTAGGAATGGAGCAGAGGCTAAGCTCAGCATACCACCCCCAGACGGACGGACAGACGGAGAGAGTGAACGGGGTGCTGGAACAGTATTTGCGATGCTTTGTGAGTCAACGCCAGTCCGAATGGGTAGACCTCCTCCCTTTTGCAGAATATGCCTATAACAACAGTGCTCACAGTTCCACTAAAGCCTCCCCCTTCTCCACAGTGTTTGGGTATGAGGGAAAACCGATCCCGATGCTGCCGGGGGGGGGGGAGATCCAGGGACGGGCTCTGCCTTCGAGCAGTGGTGGCAGGGACCTAGCCAGTGCTGGCCAGCTATCCAGGAAAACTTAAAAACAGCAAAAGAGGCTTACAAGAGGCAATACGACAAGTCTCACGTGCCAGTCTGGGAACTAAAAATTGGGGACTCAGTATACCTGTCAACAAAAAAAATACCCCTTTCCCAACCATCCAGGAAGCTGGCTTTTAAATTCGTGGGGCCCTTTAAGATCAAGCGGGTAATTAACCCAGTAACGGTGGAATTAGATTTGCCTCCGGCTCTTGGTAAAATCCACCCTGTATTTCATTGCAGCTTACTTCGTCGAAGCCCGCACTCGACCGATTGGCACCAATCAGAGTCAACGAAGCACAGTTCCGAAACACAGAGCCATAATCGGGAGCAACTTCGAGCCCGCACCATAGGGGGGGGCTTAGGGGGGGCAGTATGTCAAGTCTGCTGTATTGTTATTAACATGTTGTCTAACTCTGGTTCAGAAGCAAGGGATTCTGGGCTCTTACTGAACACCGAATGCTGCTAGCTACCTCTCCTCCCCCCCCCCCTCCTCTTAGCTATGCCTTTGTTGTGTAGTCTGCTTTGAAATGCTGATATGTGAACAAGATTGTGGAGCCTTCTCAAGCTGGGTGTCTGTGGGAGTGTTAAGCGCCAAGGCCTTGGCTTGGGAACGAGGGAGTAACATCCTTGTGCGAAAATATACTGCATAGAGTGCCCCGCCAGTAGGAATCCTTTGATCTATACCTTAAATGCTTGGTTAATGTCCATGTACCCCAGTCCTTCAATCTCTATCATGGTCTTCAGCTCTGCTTTCAATAAACTAGTAACTTTGTTTCAACCAAAGACTCGTTATTGAATCCAGCTGACTTGACATTTATAGTCGAATTACCCCCCTCGCAAGGGAAAACAGTGATATTCACAGAGGTCTGAGAGGAGCAGAGCAGCTCTGATAGCTGAGACAGCTGGAGAAATTGCTGAGAATTTCTGAGTTTTGAAGGACTTCATTCTAAGGACTTCGTTCTAAGGTTTGTGGGGCTGCCTAAAATTCTAAGGTGTGAAAGCTGGGGAACTGCTCTTTGTTTGGTTGACTGCTCTTTGTTTGGTTGACTGCTCTTTGTTTGGTTGACTGGCCTAAGGGTGAAAGAGATTAAGAGTGATTGCTGCTGATTGCTGAGGAGTGCCTCTGCTCCACCCTCTTTGCATTTTAAGCTGCGCCTTGCCAAAGGCTGAGCACAATTCACAGAGGTCTGAGAGGAGCAGAGCAGCTCTGATAGCTGAGACAGCTGGAGAAATTGCTGAGAATTTCTGAGTTTTGAAGGACTTCATTCTAAGGACTTCATTCTAAGGTTTGTGGGGCTGCCTAAAATTCTAAGGTGTGATAGCTGGGGAACTGCTCTTTGTTTGGTTGACTGCTCTTTGTTTGGTTGACTGCTCTTTGTTTGGTTGACTGGCCTAAGGGTGAAAGAGATTAAGAGTGATTGCTGCTGATTGCTGAGGAGTGCCTCTGCTCCACCCTCTTTGCATTTTAAGCTGCGCCTTGCCCGTGGCTCTTCGCCTAAAGGCTCTCTAAGGGCCAGGAACCCAGATCCCTGATTATCTTGTTCTCCAAATAAGGTAAGTTCCCAATAAGGTAAGTTGAGGTAAGGTAAGTTGACCCTCCAGAAGGGGAGCCACTTAAACAAACAGCATTTAAAGAGGACTGTATATTTTAATATATATATATCATGAAGATAGAATGCCAGCAGGGGGTTGAGGGCTTTCCAGTGTTTTGCACTGAGCGTCACATGTATGACTATCTGCCCAAAGGACAGAAGTCTTGGGTGTGTGCTCGATGCAAGGAGCTCCTGGTCCTCAGGGAACGAGTTCGTACCCTTGAGGCCGAGGTGACTGCACTGGAGAAGCAGAGACAGTCAGTTAGGCACTTGGGGAAGACTCTTGGGGGCATATTAGATGAGCCCCGCTCTGAAAGTAGCAGCCCCGTTGCTGCCAGAGAGCGAGAGGGTCGAGAGGGAACAGGGCACCGTGCTGAGGACAAGGGGAATGCGCCCTCAGAAGGGACCTCTTCTTCGGTTGGTGAGTGGGAATTCTTTCGCGCCAAGGAACCATCCCTGAGCAGGGGGAGAGGGGGGGGTTGGTAGTTGGTGATTCGATCCTTAGGCAAGTAGACAGCTGGGTGGCGAAACCGTGTACTGACCGTATGGTGACTTGCCTGCCTGGTGCGAAGGTAGCGGACATTACGCATGTAGTAGATAGACTGATAGACAGTGCTGGGGAGGAGCCGGTGGTCGTGGTGCATGTTGGCACCAACAATGTGGGGAAATGCAGTCGTGAGGCCCTGGAGGAAAAATTTAGGCTGCTAGGCGGGAGACTTAAGGCCAGGACCTCCAAGGTAGCCTTCTCGGAAGTGCTACCTGTTCGACGTGCAGGGCAGGAGAGACAGGCACAAATTAGAAGTCTCAATGTGTGGATGAGACAATGGTGTAAGGAGGAAGGGTTTAAGTTTGTTAGGCACTGGGATGCTTTCTGGAACAAGCGAGAGCTGTACAAAAGAGACGGTCTCCACTTGTCCCCAGATGGAACCAGGCTGCTGGCGCTTAAAATCAAAAAGGTGTCAGAGCAGTTTTTAAACTAAATCTTGGGGGAAAGCCGACAGGAGATGAAATGTCTCTGGTTCGGGAGGACTCGTCTCAAAGAGATGAAGGGTTAGCTGCTATTTTTCTACCAGGTAACAGACCAGAGTTGTCCACTGTGAAGGCGACAAACAATATGGACTGTCTGCCAAAGTCTCGAGGTGGCAGGAGGAAGGTGGCGGGCCTAGCTCGCCTGGGAAATTATAGATGTTTGTATGCAAATGCTAGAAGTGTTCGAAGTAAAATTGGTGAATTGGAATGTTTAGTGTTGGGAGAAAACATAGACATTGTGGGAATTTCAGAAACTTGGTGGAATGAGGAGAATCAGTGGGACACGGTGATTCCTGGATATAAGCTATAAAGGAAGGATAGGGAGGGAAGGGTTGGAGGTGGGGTGGCTCTGTATGTCAGAGAGGATATACGGTGCAGTAAGACTGAGGTCAGAGAATTAGATTCACTTTTAGAAATGCTTTGGGTTGAAATAGAGGGCCCAAAAGGAAATTTAACTATGGGAGTTTGTTATTGCCCACCAAATCAAAAGAGAGAGGACGATTATAATATGATGGAAGGCTTAAAGATAGCGGTTAAACATAAAAACTGTGTCGTAATAGGTCATTTTAACTACCCGTAGATTGATTGGGTCAATATGTGTTCTGGTCGAGAGAAAGAGATTGAGTTTCTTGATGCTCTCAATGACTGCGCTATGGAGCAGATGGTCTCAGAACCTACCAGCGGTGGGGCGATCCTGGATTTGGTCCTAAGTAATGCCCAAGACTTGGTGAGAGATGTAAAAGTGATTGCGCCGCTTGGGAGCAGTGACCATAATGTTATCGATTTCACCGTTTGTATAAATAGGGTGTTGTCCAAAAAGACTGCCACAACCACGTTTAACTTGTGGATCTTCTAACAAAAATCTGTAATCTTTCATTGAAATCTGCCTCCGTTCCTGAGGACTGGAAGGTAGCAAATGTCACCCCCATCTTTAAAAAAGGTTCCAGAGGAGATCCGGGAAATTACAGGCCAGTCAGTCTGACTTCAATACCGGGAAAGTTGGTAGAAACCATTATCAAGGACAGAATGAGTAGGCACATTGATGAACACGGGTTATTGAGGAAGACTCAGCATGGGTTCTGCAAGGGAAGATCTTGCCTCACTAACCTGTTACATTTCTTTGAGGGGGTGAACAAACATGTGGACAAAGGAGACCTGATAGATGTTGTTTACCTTGACTTCCAGAAAGCTTTTGATAAAGTTCCTCATCAAAGGCTCCTTAGAAAACTTGAGAGTCGTGGAGTAAAAGGACAGGTCCTCTTGTGGATCAAAAACTGGCTGAGTAATAGGAAGCAGAGAGCCAGTATAAATGGGCAGTCTTCGCAGTGGAGGACAGTAAGCAGTGGGGTGCCGCAGGGCTCGGTACTGGGTCCCATGCTCTTTAACTTGTTCATAAATGTTTTAGAGTTGGGAGTGAGCAGTGAAGTGGCCAAGTTTGCGGATGACACTAAATTGTTCAGGGTGGTGAGAACCAGAGAGGATTGTGAGGAACTCCAAAGGGATCTGTTGAGGCTGGGTGAGTGGGCGTCAACGTGGCAGATGCGGTTCAATGTGGCCAAGTGCAAAGTAATGCACAATGGGGCCAAGAATCCCAGCTACAAATACAAGTTGATGGGGTGTGAACTGGCAGAGACTGACCAAGAGAGAGATCTCGGGGTCGTGGTAGATAACTCACTGAAAATGTCAAGACAGTGTGCGTCTGCAATAAAAAAGGCCAACGCCATGCTGGGAATTATTAGGAAGGGAATTGAAAACAAATCAGCCAGTATCATAATGCCCCTGTATAAATCGATGGTGCGGTCTCATTTGGAGTACTGTGTGCAGTTCTGGTCGCCGCACCTCAAAAAAGATATTATAGCATTGGAGAAAGTCCAGAGAAGGGCAACTAGAATGATTAAAGGGCTGGAGCACTTTCCCTATGAAGAAAGGTTGAAACGCTTGGGACTCTTTAGCTTGGAGAAACGTCGACTGCGGGGTGACATGATAGAGGTTTACAAGATAATGCATGGGATGGAGAAAGTAGAGAAAGAAGTACTTTTCTCCCTTTCTCACAATACAAGAACTCGTGGGCATTCGATGAAATTGCTGAGCAGACAGGTTAAAACGGATAAAAGGAAGTACTTCTTCACCCAAAGGGTGATTAACATGTGGAATTCACTGCCACAGGAGGTGGTGGCGGCCACAAGCATAGCCACCTTCAAGAGGGGTTTAGATAAAAATATGGAGCAGAGGTCCATCAGTGGCTATTAGCCAGTGTGTGTGTGTTTGTGTGTATATATTAAAAAAAAAAAATTTGCCACTGTGTGACACAGAGTGTTAGACTGGATGGGCCATTGGCCTGATCTAACATGGCTTCTCTTAGGTTCAGGGAAGCCCAAGGAGCCCAATCGGAGCAACATCGCCATATCTATGGTGATTGACGAGGATAATATAATTGCTGATGACCTGAGCGACGAGGCGTGGGAACCCGAGCCAGTGGAAAACGAGAACGACCTGCACTAAATGGTGCCGGGCAGCACGTTGTGGATCTAACGGCACCGTTATGGGTGAGAATGACCGGGTCCCTACTTTTTGTTTCCCTGACTCTATTAAACCCGAGACTTAAGAGACTCCTGCACGCCCTGGCCTTGGTCGATTCTGCAGATTCAATGCAGTCTGCAGATTTAATGATGAGTCGGTGTGGATACAAAGACTCTATTTTATTGATACTGATACTTGTGGCCTAAGCCAGGTCTTGAAAAGACTAAAGAACATACAGTAGATACATTGCATATAAGGTATACTTCAAAAGGATTCCTACAGGGGGAGGATTGTGCAGAAGACATTCACACATAGATGTTACAAATACATTCTCATGTTGATTAGAGGCCCATTTGGCCTTGATACTCCCAGGCTCCTTCCTCTCCCCCAAGCCTGAGCTGAGAAGGCACAGATAAGACTTTTCACACATTACCATTTCAAAGCAGGGACAGTTCTCTAATGGGAGGGGGGAATAGGAGGGGATGAGCTAGCAGCATTTGGTTGTACTTTGGTTCTACCCAGCATGCTCTTTGCTTGAGCCAGAGTTATACACAGACTTGACAGTGCACCCGAGAGATCATAACCCTGCAGTTGGCGGATGCCCTGGGATTGAACACCCTTCCCCACCCGATCCAATTCGAACAAATGGATGGGTCAGCCATGAGGGGGGAGCCATGCACGGAGGAGACCCAGGGGCTGCCGGTGGGGATCGAGGAACATTGGGAGGTTGAAGTATTCATCATCGCTCCATCCTCCTCTTTCGATGTGGTGTTGGGGGTGGGCAGGCTTGCTAGGCACCAGCCAGACATACAGTGGGGGGTGCAAACTTTACAGATTGGCGGTGTACGCACCACCACTGGCTGGGAAAATGGGGGCCAACCCCTAAGAATGAGACTATTTGTGTGTCAGTGGAGGAGATCAGGTCGATACCCAAAGAGTATCAGGACTTGCAGAGAGTGTTTAGCGAGGAGGAAGCCAACGAGCTGCCACCCCACCGCAGTACTGACTGCGCAATTGAATTGATCCCGGGGCAGGAACTCCCAAAGGCAAAACTGTACTCCATGGGGTGGGCCAAGAAGGCAGAATTGAGAAAGTTTATTGACAAAAACCTCAAAAGAAGATTCATCAGACCTGCTACAGCCCCTCACGCTGCCCCAGTCCTCTTCCGGAAGAAGAAGTACGGAAGCCTTAGGCTTTGCATGGACTTTCACGGGATAAATGAGATTTCAATGTCGAACGCCTATCCCATCCCGTTAATCAAAGACTTATTAAGTACGGTGTCAGAGGGGTCCATTTTCACTAAACTGGACCTAAGGGACGCCTACTTCAGAGTAAGGATTAAGGAGGGGGACGAGTGGAAAACGGCGTTCAACACACCAATGGGGCAATTCGAATACTTGGTGATGCCATTTGGCCTTCAAGGGGCCCCGGGGGTGTTTATGAACTTTATCAACAAAGTCTCAGAGAATACCTGTACAAGGGGGTGGTGGTGTACCTGGATGACATCATTATCTATTCCAAGGATCTGCCTTCCCACGTACAGCTGGTTAGAAAGGTGCTCTCTACCCTGTATGAGCACAAACTGTATGCAAAATTGTCAAAGTGTGAATTTCACCAGGCGGAACTGGATTACCTGGGGTTCCGGATGTTGGGGAAGGGATTAGCCATGGACCCAGCCAAAATACAAGCGGTGTTGGACTGGGAACCTCCGAGGACATGTAGACAGCTACAATCCTTCCTCGCTTTCGCGAATTTTTACAGGGGGTTCATTCAGGGGTTCGCCCAGGTGATGTTGCCCCTGACCGACCTACTTAAGACTAAGGGAAGAGGGCCGGCGGAAACTAACCGCCAAACAGATCCGATGGGCCGGCTTCTTTGCCAAGTTTGACTTCACCTAAGGCACATCCCGGGGGCAAAGAACTTTCTGGCTGATGCGCTATCCCAGCTCCCCCTGCACGAAAGTCAAAAAGAGGAAGTCATAGATTCTCTGATTCCCCCTTCGGCGGTGGCTGGGGCGGTGACCACTCACTCCAGGAAGAAAACGAAGTCTCTAGAGCCTTGGGGGGGGGGTGGCCAGTAAACTAATTGAGGAGACAGAGAAAGAGGGCGATCAAAGACCAGATGGGATTGTTAAAGGCGAAGGGCCGTTTTGGTATTATGAGGAGAAACTGTATGTGCCCAAGACACTCCACTCCGAGGTCCTGCAACACTGCCACTGCCGCAAAATAGCAGGGCACTTTGGGTATGTGAAGACGCTGCACTTGGTAAATCGGCAGTTTGGTGGCCAAAAATGAAAAGAGACATTTCCGAATTTGTGAACTCCTGCCCGGTTTGCATCATGGCAAAAAAGAGAGGAGGTAAAACACCTGGCCTCCTCCAGCCGACCCCCACAGCCACGCGGCCATGGTCGGTGGTGTCCATGGACTTTATAGTACAGCTCCCAGTGTCTCAGGGCAAAACTGTGATCTTAGTAGTGGTGGACACTTTCTCTAAGCAAGCACATTTCATCCCTTGCAAGCAACTCCCTACTTCTAAAAAATTAGCTTACTTATTTTTCCAACACGTTAAATTACACTCATTCCCAAACAAGGTCATTAGCGACCGCGGGCCACAGTTCGTTGCCAACTTCTGGCGGGAGTTTTGCAAGCTGGCAGGCATAGAACAAGGTCTGAGCTCTGCGTACCAGCCGCAGACGGACGGACAGAAAGAATGGGTGAATGCCCTTCTGGAACAGTATCTAAGGTGTTATGCAAACTATCAACAAACTGATTGGGTCGAACTACTGCCTTTTGCCGAATATGGGTACAATAATAGCTTGCTCAGCTCAACCAAAGCAACACCCTTCCAAATAGTCCATGGCTACGAAGGAAAGCCGTACCCGCTGCTGCCCAGCCCAAAGGAAACAGCGTCACCTACCTCCTGTCAGCAATGGTGGAGAGAAATAAAAAAGGGGTGGGCAGTCATCCATGAAAATCTAGAGGCAGCAAAAAGAGACTATAAAGGCCACTTTAACCAAAAAAAAAAAACATTCCCCAGAATGGGACTTTAAAGGAGGAGAGACTGTGTTCTTATCTACCAAAAACTTACCTTTGCCACAGACCTGTCGGAAACTAACCTACAAATATCTGAGGCCATTCAAGATCAAACAGGTGATCAATAAAGTGACTGTAGAATTGAAGCTCCCTAAGATGTTTAGTAAAGTTCACCCTGTGTTTCATTGCAGCCTTCTTTGTCGGGACCCTGGCATTTCGTCATGGCACCCTTGCCCTCCAGAGCCTCCACCTATTCAAGTGAAGGGCCAGAGTCACCATGAGGTGCAGGAATTGCTAGACGCCAAAATAAAAAGGGGGGTGTTACATTACTTGGTGCGCTGGAAATATTTTCCTCCAAGCTGTGATGAGTGGGTCAAGTCATCCGACCTCCATGCTCCTATGCTTCTCAAAAATTTTTACCTACTGCACCCAGACAAACCCCGAGCAAGAGCTTAGGGGGGGCAGTATGTCAGACACTGGAATATAACTACAGTAAATGCCTTACTGACTCCATTTTCCTAGCCTTGTTACTAACCATGAGAAAGCCTGTTGCATATCAAAGTAGAGGCCACAGAATGTTACTAATAGTTGGTGTGAACATTCCTTTCCCTGTAACTAACAAAAGATACCTTCCTTTGAAGATAAGTGCCTCAGGGCTGGCAATTTGGCCATTCCTGTGAAGCCGCAATAACAATGAGATAAAAAGGAGTACCCATATGAAACCTTGCACCCCGACCTAGCAATGTTTAGATGTGTGGGTTTTTGCATAGCAAGCTTTGATGTAGAATTCCTTAAGACATGCTCTCGTATGCAACACTGTATCAGTTCCAATCTTTCCTCGTTCAGATGCTATGGACTCTCGAATAAATCCTAAACTTTGTATCAACTCAAAGTCTGGTTGATTTGAAGTTCCATTGTCTGACAACTAAGGCTTTGGTAGATGCCTACCTTCAGAAGTTTGTGGGATGCAGGGTGTGGACAATAGCTAAACAATTGACCCCATTGCTTAATATGCCAGAAGGTGAACAAAAGGTGAACAAAAATAGAACATGTTGGGGGCCATCCGATTTCAGTAAGGCCTTTTCAGAGTCTACAAGCGGATTTTATAGATCTGCCCCCGGTTGGTAGGCTCAAACATTGCCTGGTAATGACTGACTCCCTCACAGGATGGGTCAAGGCTTTTCCCAAGGACTGAGCCACTGCCCTGGTGGTGACAAGATTACTCCTGGAACACGCAGTCCCTAGATTTGGGATCCTGGAAGGGATAAATTCGGATAGGGGGAGCCACTTTACTGGAAAAATCCTCCAAGGCCTAGTGGAACAATTGGGAATTAAGTGGATACTCCACACCCTTTGGCACCCTCAGAGTTTCGGCAGAACTGAGAGAATGAATCAAACCATTAAAAACATGTTAAAGAAGCTCATTGTGGAGAGCCGGCTGCCTTGAACAAAGGTCCTCTCCTTGGCCCTTTTCAATATCAAAACCAAGGCATGAGCAGGGGTTAAACTTTCGCTGTTCGAATTGCTATATGAGTTTTCTATTTGGGCTGTGTCTCCCTGTCAACCTGGAGATGCTATCCATTAAATAAAAGATGTCTTCCTGTGGAAATATGTGCTGTCGCTGTTTTCTATTTTGTCAACCCGCAGGAAACAGGGTCTCATTCATCAGACCCCTCCATTGGAGGTATCAGCCCATCATGTGTTGCCTGGAGGTTGGGTGCTTCTGAGGAAGTGGAGGGACAAACCACTGCAACCCAACTGGGAGGGACCATTCCTTGTTCTCCTAGTGATGGAGACTGCCATTCAAACCACCAAGGGTGGTTGGGTGCATCACTCCCGTGTGAAGGTCATCCCAGCCTTTGACGAAGCCAGCACTCCAGACTAGACCGCAAACTTAGACCCTGAAAACCCCTTGAAGCTGACACTGAGAAAAAGTAACCCAGCTAACAGGTGATGCTTCGGTTTCCCTTGGAGAACTGCCAATAGGATGACGATTCGGAGTGGAGCCCTCAAGAAAGGCTTCAAAGGTTTGCGTGGCAGTTTGAGGACCCACTCCAATATCCCTATGGGCCTAATCTAAAGTGGGAGGGAGAACTGTGCCAGTTCTATAGGGGAAGAATTTGGAAATACAAAGATGGGGATGGGCGAATTTTCTGGGGGTGAGTAGAGTACCAACACAGAGACCCCAGAAAACATCAAAAGTGGAAGATTAGGTTTTATTTCCAAAAGTGTGTTGGTGAAAAATTGGGGCAAGGAAGGATCTAGGACCGTTATAGTGGAGGGCTGACCGAGTCAGGCTCTTGTGCCCTAAAGGATCTTAACTCCCCCCACTATTTTCACAGGATTTATTGTGCAAAGTTTTCAAACTCAAGTAACCCTTTACATGGAGACACAGACGACTCCTCAGAAGAAGACGATACTTAAGAGCTCCCCTATTATCCTGTTATTGTGCTATAAGTATTAGTTATAAGATTTAATCATGCATGCTTTTTATTGCCATGCTCTATTGTATCGCTGCCAGTGTGCCAATATGCTGTAATCACACAGCTAGATGTACTAATGCTGGGAAATGCAGGGGTTAAAAAAATTGCTGCGTATTCAAATAAGGAAAATGCCTGAAAGCCGTGTAAAACCTAAGACCCAGACAGTTTGTATGGAGCAAGGAATTTCCTATTATCAGGCAGAAATAAAATCCCCAGGGTCAATTGGAACAATAATTGGTAGAGGGAGAGTCAGCTGCCCAATGGCATCATGGGCATGCTGGCCCGCAGATTCAAAAACAGGCCAGGAAAAGATGTCCACCCCTAAGCCCAAACTGGTCCAAGAGACTAAGCAAGTTCTGTATAACATCGAATTTAATGAAGCTCAGGATGAAAAGTTTGTCATTCCAGAGCCTGACAGCAATCTTTTCATAGCCCTAGCTGGGCAAATAGCTACCTCGCTAAATATTTCAAACTGCTGGGTGTGTGGAGGCCCACTCATGAGTGAAAGGTGGCCTTGGATTGGCACCGAGGTTCTGCCCACTGACCTAGTTCAGTGGACTGCACCTGGGCCAGGGTCAAGGCAAGGAGAGAGAAAGTTCTGGGAGTTGCAAACAATGGCAAATGGAGAATTGTGCATCTCCCGAGAAGGGCTGTGAGCGAATGGAAAGGATGTTGGGCACTCTTGGTGCCACCGGAGGTTGCTAATTAACAGCACTGAAGAAGAACCAGCATGGGTGGGGGCAGAGGGCGGTAATATAACAGAGGATTTTCAGCCATGGAAAAATGTTAGCGGTATAAATAATATTTGAAGGATGCGTCAAATCCCTCTGAGCATGGGGGGCTCCTGAAGGATTGTATTGGATCTGTGGAAAAAGGGCTTATACACTCCTGCTCAGGAGGTAGCAAGGGACTTGCATTATTAGAACTATACGTCCCAACTTCTTTCTTCTGCCATCAAACGTTGGGGCTGCCCTGGGAACCCCATTGTTTGATGATTATGTTAGATCAAAATGTTCCTTGGATATTGGAGGTAGGCAGTGGGGAGATGAATGGCCCCCACAGCAGATCATTGAATATTATGACCCAGTTAACTGGGCACAGGATGGGTCTTGGGGATATAGAACCCCTGTATATATACTTAACCGTATAATTAGACTGCAGGCTGTGGTGGAAATCATAACCAATCAAACAGCCATGGCTTTAAATCTGTTGGCTAAACAACAGACCCAGATGCGTGCTGTCATATATCAAAACTGCTTGGCTCTAGATTATTTACTGGCTGAAGAAGGTGGCGTCTGTGGAAAATTTAATCTCACAAATTGTTGTCTTAATATAGATGATAATGGAAAAGTAGTACAAGATATAGCAGCAGAGATTCGCAAAATTGCTCATGTGCCGGTCCAAACTTGGGTTAGAATGTTAGATGAAGGAGGGTGGCTAGGGGGCTTCTTCACCAATTGGAAACAGGCCTATTGATGGGATTGTTGATTCTAGGGGGTTTAATAATGTTGCCTTGTCTGATTCCAGTAATTTGCTCTATGGTAACCAAGGCTGTGGAGGCAGCCATAGGAAACCAAGATCCTATTAAACTTCTATACCTGCAGGCCATAAAACAGAATCGCCCAAATCGCCCCTTCCCAGAAGGAAGAGAGATTGAATTTACTGAGGATACTGACTATGCAACAATAATTGTGGAAATAGAGGAGGAGGAATGAGTGTGCCCAAGAGAAATGAATTAAAAGAAAAAGGGGGGATTGATATGGGTAAGTACAGGTCTCTTGTGCACCACACTCAAAGAAAGTCCCCTAGAAAAAGCACCAGGCTGTAAAACTGCCTTGCCAGCAATTATCCATCCATGACACCCAAGGAAAGTACCTAGGCCTATGCAACGCCTATGTCTGTAAATAGATTATTTTCCTCTTTCTGCATATATTAATCATGCATGACGCAGAGGGCAGAGAAATGTCCATATAAGAATAAAAAAAAGAAAATCAGGTCGGTCATAGGCAGACTGTGTGCCTTCCGCGATGGCCCTGATTAGCCAGAGGAACAGTTAGGGACATGGCGTCGGGAGCCTTAAAATTGAGCTGGGTTGCATCCCAGACTTCAGAGACCGCACCTATCTTGGGTGCTTTCTCTCCATGCTTGCAAACATGTATTCCAAATAAAAACCTGCTTGTTGCTGACCACCTTGTCTTGGTGTTTTCCTGGTAAGATGAAAACTACCCATAACACCCTCAAAGAGTCCCATTGCCATGGGGCATGTGCAGCATCTGGAAGTCACTTATTGCTACAGGAGAGCCAGTTTGGTGTAGTGGTTAAGTGTGCGGACTCTTATCTGGGAGAATCGGGTTTGATTCCCCACTCCTCCACTTGCACCTGCTAGCATGGCCTTGGGTCAGCCATAGCTCTGGCAGAGGCTGTCCTTGAAAGGGCAGCTGCTGTGAGAGCCCTCTCCAGCCCCACCCACCTCACAGGGTGTCTGTTGTGTGGGAGGAAGGTAAAAGAGATTGTGAGCCGCTCTGAGACTCTTCGGAGTGGAGGGCGGGATATAAATCCAATATCTTCTTCTTTTTCTTCAGGCACGTTGCACAGGGATGTTCGAGGAATTTGCAGTAAACTCATATATGGCGCAGAGTGGTAAAGCTGCAGTACTGCATCCTAAGCGCTGCTCATGACCTGAGTTCGATCCCAGTGGAAGCTGGGTTCAGGTAGCCAGCTCATGGTTGACAGCCTTCTATCCTTCCGAGGTTGGTAAAATGAGTACCCAGCTTGCTGGGGGGAAAGCATAGATGACTGGGGAAGACAATGGCAAACCACCCCATTAAAAAGTCTGCCGTGAAAATGTTGTGATGTGATGCCACCCCAGAGTTGAAAATGACTGGTGTTACACAGAGGACTACCTTTACCTTCTACTATGGTTTCACACAGGGACAATCTAGCAATTTTGGGAAAACTCTATGGCACCATTGTGCACACACACAAAAAAGTTCCCCACCGGCAGGCATGGGGAATGTGGCAAACCTAGTGCATACTGAATAAAGGAAAACAGTAAAGGCTGGTACAAAGAAATAAAAGCCCTGATACATCTAACTAGATCAGGGGTGGCCAACAGCTCTCCAGATGTTTTTTGCCTACAACTCCTACCAGCCCCAGCCATTGGCCATGCTGGCTGGGGCTGATGTGAGTTGTAGGCAAAAAACATCTGGAGAGCTACGATGGCCACCACTGAACTAGATGTTCCCTGCTACATAAATCAAAAACTCACCACCCCCTTTGGGTGAGGGCACCCTCCTGCTGCACTATCTCCAGAGAGAACCACCTTTCTCTGTCTGCAGCCTCTCTAGAGAAAACAAGTCCCCTTTCCAGCCAGGCCTGTTTATTTCTTCCTCCCAGGTCCCACCCCCTCTGGGCTAGTTTTCCTTCCTATACTCTGCCACCAATCAGAGGGACAGAAGGAATCCCAGGAGATGTAGGCCCACTAGCAACTCCTAGGAAGGCTTCTCCCTGCCTTGGCCTAGAAGGCAGGGAGAAGCCTTCCTAGGAGTTGCTAGTGGGCCTACATTTCCTACATCTACACTAGGCCTCAGATCATGACAACGCCAGTAATGAAAAATCTGTCTGCATGATACAAGTGCAAGCAGAGCCATGGTTGTGAGAATGGTACATTCACTCTCTCAGTACATAGGAAAGACTGCCTGTTTGTTTGGCTCTTAGTGCCGTAGTGAATCAATTTTCTCAGTTATTTTACCATGCTTATCCCCCCGCAGAGCAGAAGGGGAATGCCTTGGGGTTGTTCTTGTCAGTCCCTTCACATTCTTCTCAGTAGCAGCTTAATTTAGAGCGTCAAGGGCTTGGATGCAGATGAGGTGATGGATGAGGTGACTCACGTTCAGAGATGTTCATTAGCCAGGGGGCACAACATGGGAAAAGTGCCTCTTGAAACACTACTGATGGATGGCAGTTGACCACGTTTACTTTGGATACCCAGAGCATATTGCATTATACAGGTTATTTCACAACCGCTTTGCCATCACTATGGAAATGTTTGCCTGGCAGAGGACAGCCATTGCTTTGAGAAGAGATTCTCCTGCCATTCCTTTCCTTTTCCTTTTTTCCTGAGAATGCTGTTAAGTTAAGATCCAGATAGGTTCTCCCGAATAGCCCATATCTGTTTATTTTTATTTATGTTACTTATAATCTACCTCAGGGCCAGTGCTAGGGGTTCTGCTGCTTGAGGCAGATCCCTGCACAGCACCCCCCCCCCCACAAGCTCCCTTCATGGAGCTCATTGCACGATGATGTCACCAGAAGTGACGTCATCATGCAGGGTGGCAGGGGATGAGAAAGCGACGGGCAGCAAAAAAGAATGCTGCTGCACCACCCTTTCCCCCCTGCATTAAGCTCTTCGGAGGCTTCCAAGGAAGCCTCTGAAGAGCACACTGTTTTAGCGTCGCCCGGCCACTTTCAACTTGAAAGCAACTGGTGCCACTAAAACAGTGCACTCTGCGGAGGCTGGCTCTGATCTACCTTTCTCACTAGGATTCGAGGCGGATTACACAGAACGAATCAATACAATCAACATTCAGTGAACAGTACAATAGGAATTAGGGTTCTTGAACCAACCTGAAATCTAAAATGGAACAGAAGCAAAGCATAAGTATCGAAGTGATGTATTAGATTATGCAAAATTCCACAGTAGGATCCTAGTTTCAATGCAGTAGTACACAGAGCCAGCCCAAACTGTCTGACACCTGAAGCAAGTCTAACTTCTGCCCCCCCCCATGCTGATAATGTCACTGAGTCACAATTCTGCGCCCCCAAAAGGCCAGCGCCCTAGGCCAAGGGTGGCCAATGGTAGCGCTCCTTTTTGCTTAGAATTCCCATCAGCCCAAGCCAGCATGGCCAATGGCTGGGGCTGATGGGTGTTGTAGGCAAAAACATCTGGAGAGCTACCATTGGCCACCCCTGCCCCAGGCAATTGCCTAGTTTGCCTAGTGGTGGGGCCGGCCCCAGTAGTGCAGATCGCAGTCCTGAATAATTCGTCTGAGTAACTTTGTGAGTCATTTAGTACAATGCAAGACTGATTCTGCAGTTGCTCTGCCATTTGGCTTCTGCTTTCCCCGGATCAAGCAACCAATTCCCCACCAGTTGCTGCACAGGAGCATTTTGGCCCACAGCTCCTTCCGATTTCCCCCGTGTCTTCCTGCTCTTTAAAAAAAGCCACCAAGATCAGAAGCTATGTTTATTTTCCTTTAGCAGGCTTTGTCCCTCTCTGTCTAACAATTCTATCTTTGACTATAGTTTCTACTAGTTTGCCTGGTCTAGACGGCCTGCAACTTCTTGGTTCTTCTCTGGATTGCTTTTTAAAAATTGGTGTCCATTTGCTAATATTCTAGCACTGCAGGTGAATTTAGGGATAAATTACATATATGGGTTAGTGGATCAACGATCTCATAACTGATTCCCTTAGGAAATATAGAATGTATGACATAAGGACTGGAGATTTATCAGTTTCTAATTTCCCCAGGGGGCCTAGAATTTCATCTCTTGGTCACTTCAATTTGGCTCAGTTCTTCAGACTCCCTTCCTGAAAATAGTGGCTGAGTAGTGAGGAAATACTGGGGACTGGAGCCACAAAGTCTGGAGAGGACCAGTTTGGTGTAGTGGTTAAGTGTGCGGACTCTTATTTGGGAGAACCAAGGTTGATTCCCACTCCTCCACTTGCAGCTGCTGGAATGGTCTTGGGTCAGCCATAGCTCTCATAGAAGTTGTTCTTGAAGGGGTAGCTACTGCAAGAGCTCTCTTAGCCCCACCTAACTCACAGGGTGTCTGTTGAGGGGGGGAGGTAAAGGAGATTGTTACCGCTCTGAGACTGAGATTCTGAGTATAGGGCAAGATATAAACTCAATGTCATCATCATCATCTTCTTCTTCATCTGCTTCATCTTCTTCTTCCTCCTCCTCCTCCTCAGCTGGAGAAGCTGCTGGAGGCAACGTTGGTCCTCTCAGGCAACTCAAGTGCAAGAACAGCTCTAGGGAAGCATGTAAGGATGGCTGTGTATTGAAGAAGTGGACTGTGGAAGAGATGTGGAGAGAGCAAAGCAACCAGTGATGTGGCATCATTGGCATGGGGCAGGCAAGGAAGCTTAGGTAGCCAGGTTAAGGGAGTGCTGGAACTACCCTGAAGGTGACCCTTTAGGGTTGCCAGGTCTGACTCAAGAATTATCTGGGGACTTTGGGGGTGGAGCCAGGAGACTTTGTGAGAAGGGGAACCAGGAGCAAGGGTGTGACAAGAACGACAGAACTCCAAAGGGAGTTTTGGCCATTATATTTAAAGAGACTGCACGCTTTTTAAATGCCTTCCCTCTATTTGGAAATAATGAAGGATAGGGACACCTTCATTGGGGGCTCACAGAATTGGACCCCCTGGTCCAATCTTTTTGAAACTTGGAGGGTGTTTTGAGGAGAGGCACTGGATACTATGCTGAAAATTTGGTGCCTCTACCTCAGAAAACATCCCCCCCATGCCCCAGATACCCATGGATCAATTCTCCATTATACCCTATAGGAATCGGTCTCCATAGAGCAGGGGTGGCCAAACTGTGACTTGGGAGCCACATGTGGTTCTTTCACACATATTGTGTGGCTCTTGAAGCCCCTTCCACCCTTTGAAGTTTGTCTCCCTCCATCCCCCATCTATTTTCCTTCCTTCCTTCCTTCCTTCCTTCCTTCCTTCCTTCCTTCCTTCCTTCCTTCCTTCCTTCCTTCCTTCCTTGTCTTGCGGCTCTCAAACACCTGACACCTCTCAAACATTCATGTCTTGTGGCGAATCTTGAACAAGAGTTGAAAATAATGGGGTTGGGCTAAATAACACTGGAGGTCCCTTTCCAACTCTATGGTTCTATGAAGACTTGGTGGCTACTTCATGGATAGAACAATTCCAAGCTTAAGAAAGACTCCCGCCAATTCTAACAGAAGTAGATCTGAACATGTAAAAATGCACAGGGGCACCGAAACCAAAGTTATGTGACAATTGGATCTTTCCTCTTTCAAGACAAATCACTCTCTTCTGTAAACAGCCCAGTTTTTCAGTAACTCAGGTTGCACCATGCACTCAAACAAAAGGAATGCTCATTTCCTTGATTCTAAATGAAATGGTAATCAATACCTTTTTTAAAAAATATATTGTGCTGCCTCCGTGCTTTTCTACTGGCAGAATAAATGGCAAGAGATTTTGCAGAAGACAAGCATGAAATTAAAGAAGTGCATAATGAGCCAAGGTCTCCCCCTTCATCATTCTGAACAACACCATAGGCTCCCAGTTACCCAGCAAAGAAGAACTGCTGAAAGCTGTACATAATATCAGAACAGATTTTACACATATACAGGAGCCATTGCTACATTAACATATAAATTAGATTAGGCTGGTTTCAAGAAACCAAAAAAAATCCCAATGCTAATCAGAACAGGTTCCCATGGACCAACATCTAATGACTTTTTTTTTTGTATCATTAAGCTCTTATTATGCCATAATGTGGAAACCCAAGATTCTTTCAGTATCTCATCATTTCTTGTTTTACCTGCCAAACACACAAAAAAGTATAGATGATCAAATGAGTGAATTAAGTCACGATGCAATAACTGGTTCGGCAAAAACGATAAGGAACATTTCACTCTGTGCAGATCATAATGCTGAAGTATAATAACTGTGCATTCTATTGTAAACTGAACTATTTAATCATATTTTTTTAAAAAACGCATAGCCTGACCCAGCTCTAATTTCATAGAAATGAGATTTTACCATGGAGTTTCCAACAATTCCTAGAACTACCCCTAAGTCACTTCCAGGTTTTCTCTGGAAATGATGTAGTGCTGCACATGATGTCATACCCTCTGCATCAGTGGTCCCTGACAGAGTGTGCTGGATTATGTCCTGTAGGGCACTCTGGTCAGCCCAGCTTCAGCTAGAGTTCTAATGAAGACAGACTCACAGACAGCCAGTTCAACAGTTATATTAGGGTTCAGGCAATAAGCATAAGTCAAGTACAGTCCAATTGTCAGGTCACTCACAGTCAGTCCAGCGAGTTCAAAGGTACAATAATCACAGTCCAGAAGAATAGTCAGTTAACAGTCCATCAATCCAAGTCATTCATCAATCCAACAGTATAACACGCCACACTCCTCCAATCCTCTCCAATCTCTCCCACACTAGGTAGTAGTGTGGCCACTGCTGTTATACCCCCACCAGCCAATCCCATTGCTCATTTGGCTAATGAGTTTCACATGTTTCTCACATGCTTCTACTTACACCTGTATAGCAGGAGTTACATAATCATTTAACCAGTGTTAAGAAGCCTTAAAGCGACATATACTGTCATTCTCCCCCATTTGTAACGACTTTGCACTATACAGTTAAACATTCAGTTTACATTATTTCATCCAGTTTCCCAATGCCAGACAGCTTTCTTTATGTTTGACCGGAGTTTGCACTTTTGTAAATACATCAGCTACATTAGTATTTGTTGCACAATACTCCAGCTGAATAAGACCTTCGGCTATGCACTGCTTAACATTATAAAAACGTACATCTGTGTGTTTAGACCTTCCTTTTACACCAAGTGAGGAAGCTAGCTGTATAGCGGCTTGATTGTCTTCTCTCACTGTGATGGGATTTACATGTTGTACATCCAGGTCCAGTAACAGTTGTTTGAACCAGATTAGAGCCGCATATTCAACTTCACATGTTGAAAGAGCCACATGTTTTTGTTTTATAGACCTCCAGCCAACTAGAGTTCCTTCTAGGAATATGGCAATCCCAGTGGTGGACTGTCTAGTCGCTGGGTCATTGGCGAAACTTGCATCTGCATATGCTAGTAGATCAAGATTACCTTCAGGAGTTAAAAACAAACTTATATTCATAGTCTGTTTAAGGTATTTTAGGATGTGTTTGGCAGCTAGCCAATGTTTCTGTCTTGGTTGTACCGCTGCCCTAGCCATCAAATTACTTGCCATGGCTATATCTGGCCTGGACCAGTTGGCTAAGTAAAGTAAACTTCCTATCAGGGACTGATAGATCTCCTGATCTAATAAAGGACTCTCAACACTGTCTGTTTCATGCTCTGGGAACATTGGGCTATTTACCCCTTTACATTGCTCCATTTTAAATTGCTTGAGCAACTGGGTTATTTTGGCCCTTTGTGACACTTTATATCCATTAGGTATTTTCTGGATTTCTAGACCAACGTAATTTTTGATTTCACCTAGATCCCGTACCGTGAACTTGGATTTTAGTGTCTCAATAGTTTCATTCATTATTTTCTCTGATTTACATATCATTGCTAGATCATCAACAAAGATCAATATGATATATCGTGGCTCCCCCTTCCCCTTGCTAAATACACAGGGATAAGCAACACCTTGTTTGAAACCAAACATTTTTAAGTTATCAGTTAAATGCTTGCTCCATTCATACCCGGCTTGTTTCAAGCCATATAAAGATTTTTTCAGTAGCCAGCATTTATTACCATCACCAGCGACACCTGGTGTTTTTTGCATGTAAATACTATGCCTTAGAGGAGCATGTAGGTAGGCTGTTTTGCTGCTATTCCTAATGCACAATACAATGAATTAGCTTTCAGGGTAGGTGCAAAAGTTTCATCATAGTCTTGACCCCCTTGTGCAAATCCCTGAACCACCAATCGGGCTTTGTACTGAGTTGTACCATCAGTACCAGTTTTAATTTTGTACACCCATCTAGACCCAATGAGTCTCTGTCCGGGTGGAAGAGATGTTTCTTCAAACACTTGTAGTTGTGATAGGGATTCTAATTCAGAGCTCATAGCAGCTTTCCATCCAGTCTGTTCCTGTGCAGACAAATGCTGTATTCCTTCAAAGTTTGAAGGCTCCGACAGTACAGCACATGCCTGTCCCGGGACAAACCGATCGGGTTGCTTTGTCTCACCTGTCGACCTGCGTAGAATCGGCTCCGCAGACTACTCAGAAGCAAGTTGCTGTGATGCACTCTGCTGCTGCAAACCAGCATCTGGAGACTTCGGGGTTAAAAGTTCTTCCTTCACTGCTCCATTGCTTGGTGATGAACTCCCCCTCCCGGCCTTGGGAACTTGTTGCTCTTCCTTATCAGCAATCAGCAGGATCAAAGATGTGGAGCTTGAAATGCGTTGCCAGCCAACGGAACGCTCAAGAAAATTTGCAGAACAGCTTGTAATGATTTTCCTCTCCCCAGCCAAACTGAACCAGTAAGCCTTGTGGTTGCTTTGATATCCTAAAAACAACATCTTAACGGCTTTGTCTCTCCCCTTTCTTCTCAGCTGCTTTGGAATATGGACATAAGCTGGTATTCCAAATATTTTAACATGTTCAATAGAAGGTTTCCTGTCATACCAGACATGAGCAGGAATTTTTCCTATTGCTGAGGACCAAGATGGATTAAGTACATGAGAAGCACACATTATACTCTCCCCCCAATAACACATAGGCAAACCACTGTCCTTAAGCATACACATTGCCATGTTGGTAAGGATCTGGTTCCTTCTTTCACAAAATGCATTGTGCTGCAGATAGTAAGGTGCAGTGCACTTATGCTCAATGCCATATCTTCTACATAGCATTTGCATCTTAGCATTCAAAAATTCTGAGCCATTGTCCATCAAAATACATTTAGGTACCTTTCCTGTTGTGCGCTTTACAAAGCGTAGCCAGTTAGAGATGGCTTGGTATGTCTTAGCCTTCGACCTGAGGAGGAAGCAAAAACCATACCTGCTGTAGTGGTCTTCTATGCATAAACAGAATTTTGCCCCACCTAGGTTCTTTGGAAACTGGCCTATAAGATCTAAAAATACTAAGTGCAGTATTTCATGGGTTTGGAATTTGCTTGGAGATTTTGTTGAAGCAGCCTTTGATTTTACAGCCTTGCATATTTCACATTCCAAATAGCACTTGCACGGCTTCAGCGTTATTCCAGCTGACAGTAAAGTTTTCTTCACTGCTTGGAAGTTGACATGACCAAGCCTCCTATGCTATAAATGAATACATTCATCATGGGGCGGTTGATTTGTACTTACAGCCTGTACACTTCTCTCCGTCTCGAGGAGATACAGATTACCCTGTCTCTTGGCCTTTACTGTCAGTGCAGGGTTCATTGATTCTTCAAAATAATAGAACTCTTTCTTTTGAAATAAGTTTCTTTTATTGAATATACAATGTTACTGCTGCAGAAGGTCTTTGAGAGTGATAACATACGTTGAAAAGGCACTAGCATTTATGGGGGCACATCAAAGACAGGGGCCTCTAAATCATTCTCAAAACAAAGTTATTTTCCCTCTCTAAGGTGTTTGATTCACACGCTGGCTATCTCCCTTCCTGAGCCATCCCGCCTCCCCCTTTCGGCCAATGTCCTTGCAGCGGCTGGGAAGCGGCGGTGCCTCCCTCTGGTCTTCCCGCTGTTTATGGCCTCTGGCGCCCTGCTCTTCCCTCCCCCTGGTTGGCATACCTAGCATTCTATCAAAGGGCCCTAGGGTTAGTTCTAAGCAAATAAACAGTATAGGCAATGTGGTTAGGATCAATAGGATGCAACTGAACACAAGCTGACATACTGCCCCACCTAAGCTCTTGCTCGGGGTTTGTCTGGGTGCAGTAGGTAAAATTGCTTAAGCAGTTGAGGGGCGTTGAGATCCGAAGCTTTCACCCACTCATCGCAGCTGGGAGGAAAATAGCGCCAGCGCACCAGGTACTGCAAGACCCCCCGGTGCACTCTAGAGTCGAGGATCTCCTTCACTTCGTGGTGTTTCTGGCCCCGCACAAGAATAGATTCCGGCTCGGGGCCCCGGGGATGCCACCTCGACCCACCCGGATCTCGACGGATGAGACTGCAATGGAAAACAGGGTGTATTTTACTGAACAGTTTGGGCAGGTCCAACTCCACTGTCACTTTATTGATCACCCGCTTGATTTTAAACGGTCCCAAGAACCGATAGGCGAGCTTCCGGGAGGTCTGTGGGAGCGGGAGATTTTTGGTTGATAGAAATACAGTCTCTCCGACTTTGAAGTCCCACCCCAGGCTGTGCTTTTTGTCGAATTGGGCTTTGTAGTCCCTTTTTGCCTCTTCCAAATTCTCCTGGATGACTTTCCATGAGCTCTCTAACGATTTCCACCACAGTTGGCACTCGGGTGAAATCGTAGGGCTGCTTCCCCCGGGTAGAGTTGGGTAGGGCTTCCCTTCATAACCATGCACGGCTTGGAAGGGGGAGACTTTGATGGACCTGTGCAGGCTGTTGTTGTAACTGTATTCCGCAAAGGGCAGTAGTTCTACCCAGTTAGATTGTTGAAAATTCACATAGCACCTCAAATACTGTTCCAGGAGCCCGTTCGCCCTCTTGCTTTGACTGTCTGTTTGCGGGTGGTAGGCGGAGCTCAGTCCCTGCTCCATACCGATTAACCAGCAGAACTCCTGCCAAAAGTTGGCAACAAACTGAGGCCCGCAGTCGCTAATGACCTTATCTGGGAACGAGTGGATCCGGGCCACGTGGATGAAAAACAGGTGAGCCAGCTCCTTGGCGCTGGGGAGTTTCCTGCAGGGGATGAAGTGGGCTTGTTTGGAGAACGTATCTACCACTACCAGGATCACAGTTCTCCCTTGACAGGGGGGTAGCTCCACTATAAAGTCCATGGACACCACCGACCAGGGTCGTTCAGCCGAGGGGAGGGGCTGGAGTAGTCCGGGCACCTTCCCCCCCTTCTCTTGGCCATGAGGCAAGTGGGGCAGGTTTGCACAAACTCCGATATATCCTTTTTCATTTGGGGCCACCAAAATTGTCTATGCACCATGTGGAGGGTTTTCATGTAACCAAAGTGCCCCGCTAGTTTGTTAGTGTGGCAGTGCTGGAGCACCTCCACTCGGAGTGATTTCGGGACATAATGTTTCCCCTCGTGGAACCAGAAACCTCCTTCCCCTTTCTCCACTCCCTCAGACCGGTCCTTCCCTTCTGCCTCCGCTTTGGAGATGAGTTTGCTTCCCCCCCCCCAGGGGCTCTTAGGGGGGCCCATCACGTGCGAGCGTGTCTGCACGGCTCCCACCACTGCTTCTGGGGGGATGAGGGAGTCTATGACCTCCTCCCATTTGCTTTCATGCTGCAGGAGCCGAGATAGGGCGTCTGCTAAAAAGTTCTTAGAGCCGGGAATGTGGCGGAGGGTGAAGTCGAATTTTGCAAAGAATCCCGCCCATCGAATCTGCTTGCCGGGCAGCTTCCTGCGTCCCATGAGGGCTTCTAGGTTCTTGTGGTCGGTCCAAATCTCGAAGGGGACCCTAGCCCCTTTTAGCCACGATCGCCACATTTTTAAAGCGAAGGTGACAGCGTAGGCTTCCTTGTCCCACACCAACCAGTTCCTCTGCTCGCTCGAAATTTTTTTGGATATATAAGCACATGGTCTCAAGCAGCCCCCTTCATCTTTCTGCATGAGTATTGCTCCTACGGCCGTGTCGGAGGCGTCACACTGGACCACGAAGGGCTTGAGCTCGTTTGGATGCACTAGCACCGGCTCGCTTGTGAAGAGGCGCTTTAAAGTGTCAAACGCCTCTTGGCACTGGCTAGTCCAGTTTAGTTTTGCCCCTGGTTTATTCGCCTCAGGCCCTCTCCCCTTCGTCTGTAACAGGTTGGTGAGGGGCAGGGCCACAATGGCGAACCCCTGGATGAACGTTCTATAAAAGTTCGCGAACCCGAGGAAAGATTGGAGCTGTCTACGTGTCCTCGGGGGTTCCCACTCCAACACCGCTTGGATCTTTGCGGGATCCATGGCTAAACCCTTCCCCGAGACCCGGAAACCCAGGTAGTCTAGTTCCTCCTTGTGGAACTCGCATTTGGATAGCTTGGCATAAAGTTTATTCTCATGTAGGGTGGTCAGCACCTCCCGGACCAATTTCACGTGCGAGGGCATGTCCTTTGAATAAATAATGATGTCATCCAGGTACACCACCACCACCCTGTACAGGTACTTCCGGAGGACCTCGTTGATGAAGTTCATAAAAACCCCGGGGGCTCCTTGTAGCCCGAAAGGCATCACGAGGTACTCAAACTGCCCCATTGGCGTGTTGAACGCCGTCTTCCATTCGTCCCCCTCTTTGATTCTGACCCTAAAGTAAGCGTCTCGTAAATCCAGTTTGGTGAAAATCGACCCCTCCGAGACTGTGCTCAGGAGGTCCTTGATGAGGGGGATGAGGTAGGCGTTGGACATCGAAATCCCGTTTATCCCGCGATAATCTGTGCAAAGTCTAAGACTTCCGTCCTTTTTTTTCCGGAACAGGACGGGGGCGGCGTGGGGCGCCGTTGCCAGGCGGATGAACCCCCGGCGGAGGTTCTTGTCGAGGAACTTCCATAGTTTCTCCTTTTCCGCCCACCCCATCGAGTACAGTTTGGCCTTCGGGAGCGGTTGACCGGGGATGAGCTCTATGGCGCAGTCAGTGGCCCGGTGGGGCGGTAATTCGTCCGCCTCCGTTTCACTGAAGGCTCCCTTCAAGTCTCTGTATTCCCTCAGGATAGTCCTTATCTCCTCTATGGTCACACACAACTTCTTGTTCTTTGGTGGGGGTTGGGGCCCCCAGGACTCCCGCCATAAGTGGGACGTGCACCTCCGATCCAAAAAGTCAATCGTGTGCTCCCCCCACTGAATGTCCGGTTGGTGCCGCGCCAGCCACCCGACCCCTAGCACAATGTCAAATGAGCAGGAAGGTGCGATCACGAACACTTCTAGATCCCAGTGATCTTCCACCCCCATGAGTATCTCTTGCGTCTGTTTGACGCAGGGTTCCCCCCTCATTCGAGTCCCATCCATCTGCTCAAATTCGAGGGGCCGGGGTAAGCGCTTGCGCCCCGTCCCTAACATGTCCACAAACTGCGGGGTCATTAGCTCCCGTGTGCACCCCGAGTCTATCAGCGCCCGAGCATGTACAAAGCGCTTAAGTTTCACGTTTAATAAAGTCAGTGGGATGAACATCAGTTTCCCCGAAATTCTCACCCGTAGTGTTGCCGCTTTCTCCGGGACCTGCTGCTGGGCACCCTCTAGTGCAAGTCGGTCTCGTTTCCCGCCGGCTCGGGGTCCCACGCGTCATCCCCCAGTTCCTCCAGCATTATAGAATCCTCGTCAAGCACCATCGACAGGGCGGTGCTGCTGCGGCCCAACTCCTTCAGCTTACTCGGTCTTTTCACGTTGCTTGGGGGGCCTTTCGCCGCCGGGGGGCTGGCTCGGACTTTGTCAGGGCAGTTGGCAGCCAGGTGGTTCGGGTCCCCGCACTGGTAGCATTTGTGAGTCCCCGAGAACACTTTAGGGGTCACTCCCCCCGTCTTCTTTGCCTCTGCCTTAGGCGCCGGTCTGGCGTCTCGGCTGGGGCGCGGTTGTAGCCCCTGGCGCTGGATCGCCACCTCTTTAATGTTAGTTTCGATTTCCCCTGCAAGCTGGATCCACCCAACCAAGGTGTCTGGGCGAACTTGCCCCAGGGCCTGATCCAGGATGCTGGGGTTCAACCCTTTCTTGTACGCTCGGATCTTCATGTTCTCGCTCCATCCCCGGATCTTGCGGCTGTGGTTCCGGAACTCCAGTGAGTACTCTCGGATCGACTTTCCCCCTTGGCGAAGCCCCTCGATGGCAGCGATCGCCAGGGTCTCTCTCAGCGGGTTTTCGAACTGGGACAGGAGGGCCTGCAGGAACCCCACCACCGTGGCCACCTCCGGACCGTTGGCTTCGAAGAGGGTCACGTACCATAACTGGGCTTCTCCCTCCAGCTTCGATCCCAGGTAGGCCACGCGGCTGCGTTCATCGTGGAAGGACGACCCCCAATAGTGCATATAGCTGTTGGCTTGTATGATGAAGTACTCCACCTTGTCCGCGCTGCCGTCAAAGGTGACGTGTAGATCCCTAGTCTTCACTTTGGCTCCCGGTGCCGGAGGGGCAGGGGGTGCTGCCGGCGCCGCGGGGGCCGCGGGTTGGGCCGGGATCGGGGCTGTCGCTCCGGTTGTCTTCCCCACTACGCCTGCGACCGCTCGATCCACCTGTTGCTGCATCTCGTTCATCATTAGCTTCATGGTGATGTTCATCTCCCGGAGGAGGTCGCACCCCAGAATCTCTACCTCCCTTCGGAGCTCGTCCATGGTGGCGGTTTTCAGGGGTGTGGAGGCTCGCGAGTCCCCGTCGTCTTCGTCTCCGGAGTCTCCCCCCCCCCCGTCGCCTTTGTGGCCGGACCCCGGGCTCCTGCCCGGTCCCTCTGGGCCAGTTGGCTCGTCCAAGATGTCGGGCGAGCCGGTGGACCCCTCCGGGTCCCCAGGGTTGCGGAGGATGTTAGCGTGGCGTTGCACGGCCTCTTCCATCAGGGTAGTAGAGGTGCGGTGTTTCCACGCTTTCGGGGTGATGAAGAGCACCTGGCTGCTCACTTTCTGCGGCTTACGTTTCTCAGTCACATACCACGCCAGGGACCCCGGTAGTTCAGGAATGCAGGGCTCTCGGTCGTCCGGTGCCTCTGTAGCCATTCGCTAGAAGTAACTGGTGCCGATAAGTCCCTTTTAAGGGATCACTCTCAAAATGTCAGCGCAGGGTTCATTGATTCTTCAAAATAATAGAACTCTTTCTTTTGAAATAAGTTTCTTTTATTGAATATACAATGTTACTGCTGCAGAAGGTCTTTGAGAGTGATAACATACATTGAAAAGGCACTAGCATTTATGGGGGCACATCAAAGACAGGGGTCTCTAAATCATTCTCAAAACAAAGTTATTTATTTTTGTATCCTGCCATCCCCCGCCAAAGGCAGGCTCAGGGCGGCTCACAGACATGGAACAACCATCATTTCAGTAAAATACAATCAATACAATAAGACAAATTAAAATACAATTAAATTACAGTTGTAAATTAGGTTAAAATTAGATAAAACAGCTGTTATGTATTAATAATTAAGGTGCTACAATTCACAGTCATATATAAGATATAAGATGGCTAAAAGTCAATTTAGCCAGGTTCTATCTTGAAAGCGAGCTGAAAGAGGGTGGTTTTGCAAGCCCTGCGGAACTGATTCAGGTCCCGCAGGGCTCGCACAACCTCTGGAAGTTGATTCCACCATCAGGGGGCCATTATTGAGAAGGCTTGCTCCCTCGTTGTTTTCAGTCTAGCCTCTCTTGGTCCAGGGATTTTTAAAAGGTTTTGGGAACTGGATCTCAGTGCTCTCTGGGGAACATATGGGGAGAGGCGGTCCCTAAGGTAGGCAGGTCCTCGGCCATATAGGGCTTTAAAGGTAATAACCAGCACCTTATAGCGAACACGATACACAACCGGCAGCCAGTGCAGCTCCCGCAGCCCAGGCTGCACATGTTCCCATCGAGGTAGTCCCACTAACAGCCTGGCCGCCGCGTTCTGCACTAACTGCAGTTTTCGCGTTCGGTATAAGGGCAGCCCCATGTAGAGGGCATTACAGTAGTCTAGCCTCGAGGTGACCGTTGCATGGATCACAGTTGCCAGGTCGCTACGCTCCAAGAAGGGAGCCAACTGCCTCGCCCTCCTAAGATGGAAAAAGGCAGATTTAGCAGTGGCAGCTATCTGGGCTTCCATTGACAAGGAAGACTCCAGTAGCACTCCCAAGCTCTTGACCCTGCGCACTGGTATCAGTGACGCACCGTCAAAGGCCGGTAGGGAGATCTCCCCTCCTGGCCCACCGCGATCTATGCAAAGGACCTCAGTCTTTGCTGGATTCAGCTTCAGCCCACTCAGCCTGAGCCAGTCAGCCACGGGTTGTAACGCCCAGTCCAGGTTTATAGGGACATCGCCAGTCCGGCCATCCATCAATAGATAGAGCTGGGTGTCATCAGCGTACTGATGACAGCCCAGCCCATATCCGGGCAATCTGGGCAAGGGGGCGCATATAAATGTTAAACAACATCAGGGAGAGAACTGCCCCCTGAGGCACCCCACAATTAAGTGGGTGTCTCTGAGACAGCTCCCCTCCAATTGCTACCCTTTGTCCCCGACCTTCAAGGAAGGAGGAGAGCCACTGTAAGGCTAGCCCCCGAATTCCTGCATCGACGAGATGGCGGGTCAGCAGCTGATGATCGACCATATCGAACGCAGCCAATAGGTCTAGCAGCAGCAGTATCGCCGAGCCGCCTCGATCCAGATGTCGCCGGAGGTCATCCATGAGGGCGACCAAGACTGTCTCTGTCCCATGGCCCGGGCGGAAGCCAGACTGGCATGGGTCTAGGGTGGAAGCGTCATCCAGAAAATCCTGTAACTGCAACGCCACAGCCCTCTCAATAATTTTGCCCAAAAAGGGCAAGTTTGAGACCGGTCGGTAATGCGCCAATTCGGCCGGGTCTGATGTAGCCTTTTTCAGGAGAGGGCGGACCACTGCCTCTTTCAGGGGTGTTGGAAAAAAGCCCTCTGAAAGAGATCTATTTATGATGTCCCGTATAGGACATCTTAGCTCCTCCTGGCAAGCCTTAATTAGCCAGGAGGGGCATGGGTCCAGATCGCAAGTTGTGGGTCGTGCAGTGCCAAGAATTCTGTCGACTTCCTCCAAGCTGAGTAGGTCGAAGCAGTCCAGGGTCAAATCAGAAGACACGCATTGGGCCTCGAGTTCACTTAGTGTATCTAAATTGGCAGGGCAGTCGCAGCGGAGCGACTGGATCAACTGTTGCACATCATCTCTTTGGCATGGTTCGTATAATATAGTGGGTTCATTGCATGGAAGAGACGAGGCAGCTGTGATTAAGTACAGCTTGGCACTGGCTGAACTTTAAGACAGGAGAACTGGGCCAACAGGGCCAACTATATACACCTCACGCCGTTGGATCATTCAAACCAGCAGGGGGCCCGTGATTGAACCAGGGCAGCAGGGTTTTGGATCTTACTGTCCATTGTTCCTGAGTCCCCAAACTCAGTCCTAAAGGCTCCAATGAGCCAGGCAGGAACACCTTTCTTTCTACACAATATTAGTCCTTATACACAACAGTTTGGTTTTTTTCCCATACCTTTTTAGTGGTCTTGAGCACATGTGCACATGAGCTCAGGACAGTTAAAAAAAAAGAATATCAGTGAGCACCTAGAGAGGATTGGTGGGTTCATACCACCAATCCGCCTCACTTGCGCACTCCCACGTTCAGACACCTAGAAAGGTGGATGGCTTATGGCAGATGAATTTGCTACTGCTTCCTAAGTGGTAGCTCTTTGAGCTGCCTCAGATGCCAGAGGACCGGGTGAGTATGGGAGCCATATGGGTGGCAGATCGGAATGTCTGAACTTAATTTTTTAATCCATCTGTGAGCATTCCTGTATCAGCTTCACCTGCCCATCTGGACCCAACCTATGACTTCCCCCCCAAGTGCTTATGGTATATTCAAGGGTTTTTTGGTAGAAAAAAAACTCAGCAGGAACTCATTTGCATATTAGGCCACACCCTGTGACCTCACCATTGTTTCACAAAGGGCTATTTTGTAGAAAAAGCCCAGCAGGAGCTCATTTGCATATCAGGCCACACCCTCTGATATCACCATTGTTTCACATAGGACTTTTTAGAGAAAAAGCCTAGCAGGATTTTATTTGCATATTAGCCCACACCCCCTGACACCAAGCCAGCCAGACCTGCATTCCTGTGCATTCCTGCTCAAAAAAAAGTCTTGGGGGTATTTAATTTGGTCTGGTACTTTGCAGTCTGTTTGTCAATTACTTTAGTACCCATTTGGTCTAGTAACCATTGGGGCTACTAGATTTTATTAATCAATGTTGCTCTTGGACGGACTTCCCTTGCCTGTCATGAGCCACACAGTATGAGTATTTCCAGACACTTATAGATCATAGTAAAAATATCTCATATTCATTGTACATTTCAGTCCTTCCCACGAAAATGTCCGCGGCTCCACTTGATTGATTGCATATTTAACATTATTGGAAGCAATGCTTTCTCATGGATGTCAGGCAACTAATTTCCCCAATTATTTCTATATCAGTGTCATTCTTTTCATGTATAACTGTCATCAACTACAATATGCCTCCTAATGTCGCTTATTATCAACTCCAAGCACAGTTAACTCATTTCTTTCTCTGAGTTTAATCAAAATTGTCTTGGGTTCCATTTGACTGACGTTTTGCCAGCACTCGCGCATATTGTTTTGGATTAATTCCTGCTTTGTAAGCCGTCATCTCTCCCATCAGTTTGTTTTGCTTTCTAAATAATGTGCAATGATTTGTGCATCATCCAGGGATTTAAATTAGATTATTCAAATTGGATGGCTCCATTCCTTCGCTTGCCACACAATATAGCCTATCAGCACGTACCTGAGGGGTATCTATTTCCTCCTTGTAAAGCATTCCAGCTGTGGCATATAGCAACAGAGTGTACTTCCCAATCAAGCCTTTAGAAAATTCAGAAAAAGGAACATGGAAACAAACCAGCTTTACAGAGCAGAGAGCTAATTTTATTTTCCTCCCCTTTTAACACAGTAATAATTCAGTTCCATTTGACAATCAACAAGGACGTTCTAGAGCTATATATTTCCGTCCATATGCAAAGAAGCAGTTTGCTTCCAGAAGGAATGGGAAGGGATAGACTTCAAAAATACAAATGGCACAAGGCAAGTAGTGGTACCCAAGCCTGTTATGTGGCAGCTCCCTAGAAAGTACAGGTAAAGTTGGAAATATTTTTTATTTGCTTTGCTGAGTCCACTTGCGGAGAGGGCGGGATATAAATGTAAAGTAATAAATAAATAAATAAATAAATTTATAGCCCGCCAGGACTTTTTGGGTAGAAAAAGCCCAGCAGGAACTCATTTGCATATTAAGCCACAGCCCCTGATGTTACCATTGTTCCACATAGGGATTTTTATAGAAAAAGCCCAGCAGGGATTAATTTGCATCTTAGACCACACCCCCTGACACCAAGTCTGCCAGACCTGGGATCCTGTGCGTTCCTGCTCAAAAAAAGCCCTGTATCCCACCATGAGGGAGTCAAAGCAGCTTACATAGTTCTCCTCGCCTCCATTTTATCCATTTTAGCATCACAATAACTCTGTGAGGTAGGCAGGCCTTGTTTTGGGCAGGAGCTCATAGAAACGGAGCTCTGGAACCTCTACATTTTATTGTGCTCTTCCTTTCTTACTCCCCCTCCCTCAATACTTGCTTCTTGGCTCCATTGCTCAAACCACTGTGAGAATTTTGCTGAACTCTAAGATCTGACAAACTTTCTAATATTTCCCCCCCACTCACACACAAAAGAAAAATAACCAAGACATATAAAGCAGACAGGGGCTGTGACAAGTGCCAGATTAAACCCTGTGGAGGCCTCTAGGCAGTCGAAATCTTGGGGGCCCCCTCACAAATTATCTCAGAGTCTGAGCGCCAGGCCCATATCCAAAAAATTCTGGGTGGAGGGGCCCCCGAGGTTAGAAATTTTGGGGGGGACACGGGGCCAGATGGCCCTGTTTGCACTGAGGGTTGCTCATGAGGAGCCCTCAGTGCAAACGCCACCCCCACTGAGTGGCAGCAGCCCTGGGGAGGCCCAACAGAGGGGCCATACAGGGGGAAGGGGGGTTTAATAGAGAGGTTGTGCCCCCCGTGGCTCCCCCGTGGCTACAGGCATGCTGAGCACCCGCTCCATGGCCAACGTCCCCCACTGCAGCCTCCAGTTAAAAGACCACGTAGAAGGCAATGTGAAAGACATCTATCTATCTATCTATCTATCTATCTATCTATCTATCTATCTATCTATCTATCTATCAATCAGAATTTTGCTGAACCGGTGGGCTTATATTCCACCCTATTATATTCGGGGGACTTATATTCCACCCTATCCCATAGATGGGCTCAGGACCTAACACCCTGGAGAGCCAGTCTAAGTAGCCAACACTGACATTAATGGTTTTTGTAGAAAAAGCCCAGCAGGAACTCACAGGCCACACCCTGACGCCAAGCCAGCTGGAACTGCGTTCCTGTGCATTCCTGCTCAAAAAAAGCCCTGGTTTATTTATTTATTTATTTATTCGAGATTTATATCCCGCCCTTCCCACAAGTGGTTCAGGGCGGCTTCCAAAATTGATCAAACATGAAAATTAAACAATTTTAAGTATAAAAACAATTAAATATTTAAGCAATTAAAACCTTAAAAATATTTAAGCAATTAAAACCTTTTAACGGTTACACTGATTCGGTGTAAGGTAGCTTCATGTGATCTTGGAAGCCATTTGTACTGCTTAGCCAACTGTGCCTAGGAAGCCCAAAATGGCTGCAACTGTTTCACTTTGAAATTGTAGTTGACTGGGGCGGGAGGAGGGGTGGAGCGAGAAAGAATTAGAAGGTATAAAAGTGAAACTACAGTAGAGGGAGGGAAGGAAAGAAAAATGGAGGCAATGGAGAAATGGGGGCTGGGGTAAGGAAGGACACAGGGAAAGAGACGGGGAAGGAAGGGTTCATGGTAAAATAGATCAGGAAACTGAGAAGTGGGAAGAAAGAAAGCAGAGAAATGGGAGAAACTGCATGGGATATGAGGGGAGGGAAGGAGAGAAAGCAGAGAGAGGAGCAGCAGGGGAGACAAGATCCCAGAAGCCCCCGTGGACCCCCTGCCTGCATTATTTAATGGAAGAAACAGAAATAGCTCCAAGATAATCCTCCCTCCCCAAAAAATGTCTGCAACAAGCAGTTTAGAAGTTAACCACCAGAATCATACTTTTTCTGCGATGGTTCCAAATCCCAGGTGCTACAACATGCATCCTCCTGAAAACGTGACAAAATGGGATGCAAGGTCTGCATCCTGCAGAGAATGCTCTGAGAGTCTGTGCAAAACAAAATCATCATCATCACCACAACAAACTGGCTCCTAGACAAAGTGAGACGATCATGGGAAAAGCTGAGGAGAAGGCTGAATTAATGTCAAGACCACCATCTTCAAGTACTTGAAGGGCTGTCATCTAGAGGATGGGGTGGAATTGTTTTCTGTGACCCCAGAAGGTAGGACCAGAACTTGAAATTAAATCAAAAGAGTTTCCAGTTCAACATTAGGAAGAACTTCCTGACCTTTAGAGCGATTCCTCAGTGGAACAGGCTTCCTCAGGAGGTGGTGGGCTCTCCTTCCTTGGAGGTTTTTAAACAGAGGCTAGATGGCCATTTGACAGCAATGAGGATCTTGTGAATTTAGGGGGAGGTATTTGTGAGTTTCCTGCATTGTGCAGGGGGGGGGGTTGGACTCGATGACCCTGGAGGTCCCTTCCAACTCTATGATTCTTTGACTGTCTGGGATCTTGTTATAACTGCTTGGGCAATGGAGGGTAACTGCAAGACTTCGACAAGTGTGAGATAACCCTCTCTTCATACACATTGGCATACAAAATGTTATTCCTTTGGTTGCATCAACCCCAAAGAAAATAAGCAGGGGATATTCAGAACCAGGGCTTTTTTTGAGCAGGAACACACAAGAACACAGCTCTGACTGGCTTGGTGTCAGGGGCTGTGGCCTAATATGCAAATGAGTTCCTGCTGGGGGTTTTCTACAAGCAATCCCTGTGCAAAACAATGGTGCTGTCAATGGGGTGTGGGCTAATATGCAAATGAGTTCTGCTGGGATTTTTCTACAAAAAAGCCTTGAGCAAAATAATGGTGATGTTAGGGGGCATGGCCTAACATGCCAATGAGTCCCTGCTGGTCATTTTCGACAAAAAAAAAAAGCCCTGTTCGGAACTCATAAGTTTCCATCAGAAAAAGATGAAATAAAAAAAAAAATTATGCACAGAAAATGAGAAAAGTAGAACAAGCAATTAGCATAACATTATTCTTGGAGCTCTGGGCAGTTTTAGCAAGGCCAGCATCCTCTGGATAGCCAAGGTCTTCTCATGAATCTTTTAACTGCATGAATAATCATGGAGGATACACATCTGGCAAAATACAGAAGGAACCTTCTTGTTTCTATTTGCTGCTTTTCAGGCAGCATTCTGAAAGGGAAACAATGGTTGTTTGGGAAGGCACAATACATTTGCCCTCCTCACTCAGCACGGCAAGCCTGTAAACTTGGCAAATGATTTTTAGTTTCATCTTTTTGTTTGTGTGTCTCATTGCTGGACACGGAGGGAGGGAAGGCTATCAGGGAGAACTGCTCTTTATGTAAAGATCAGTTACCGCTGATCAAGCGGAGCTGTTGGGAGCAACAGAGCAAACCAGTGTTCGAAACCCATGTTGATAGGATGCAAGATCACACACATGAACATCCAGGAGCAAAATCATTGTTTGCAATGGTTGGTTTCATAGAACCAACATTAATTCCCGAGACTGAAACACAGGGCTCTTTTTGTGTGCCTCGATGGATTTGCAGGAGACTCGAGGGCAAAGTTCCAAATTATCAGGCTACAACCTGGAACTGCGTTGGAGTGGATGAAGTAGAGCTTGAATGGCAAACGGAGTAGGGAGTCAAGAGAATCAGCAATTAGGGATGCACAGTGAGATCCTAAACAGTCAAAATCCAAGTTTAAGAAACCTTTTTAAAATATTTATATTGTGTATTTATATTTTTATTATTATACTTATAATTCTAATATTTTATTATTCTATTTATATCTCATTTATTATTTTGTGTTTGTTATAAATAATCCTGCTTGGGGGAAGAGTTCAGACCTTCAGAATCTTTGATGCTGGTTGTTATTTTCATGCTTTGGTTTCTAGAATAATAATAACAATAATAATAATAACAACATTTTATTTATATCCTGCCCTCCCCGCCGAAGCAGGCTCAGGGCGGCTAACAACATATCAATCCATACAATAGGTTAAATATAAATTTAAAATCAACAATCAACTTAAAAACATTCCAATTTGAAATTAACATTTCTGGTGCTATTCTGTTAAATGTAAGTATGATGGGCTCCCTCTTGGGTACCTTGCCCCCCCCCCCCCAGGGAAAGTGTATGCGCAAGACATAGCCTCTCCTTTCCCGGTGTAGTGAATGCCGCGTGGTCACTGTCCAGCTATGCCTGGCAGATGGTCACTGCAATGGCCTCTCCTGCATTACTGCATCTGTGGCAACACCTTCCTGCTGGTCCCCCCCGTTTCTCAGAGTTTGCCATGTCATGGTGCGACCGAATGTCCGGCGGTATAACCGGATGGGCAGGCTGGGCTCAACAACCTCGCCAGCCAAGAGAAGGAAAACTCTAACATCAAACCCGGGCAGATAGAGCTCGTTAATGTAACACCTACCACCTGGAGGACTCGCTGCTGGCTTACTGGGCCATGGCAGATGACCCCAAGGTGAAAGGGTGGAGCCAGTACTGCCCACACTGTGCTACACCTAAAAATTCCTTTGCGCAGGCCTGAAGGGCATATCCACATCCACAACCCACAACACACCAAGTCCTGCAGTGATGGGCAAGGGGCGAAACGGCAGGTGGAAGATGCCACTGGAAGCCGCAGTCCCGATCCTGCATGTAGGCGGTTCAGGGTATTGGTCGCCTGATGCTGACCCGGAGACGAAAGCATCTTTTGGCAGCACCCTGAACGACCAAGCAGCCTTATCTAGGGACAGCACTGCTTGCTCCACATGGAGAGGGGCCTAGAAAAGGTGGCCTAAACAAAGCTCGTCTCCCCCACCCCAGTTGGCTAGCCGCGGTCAACGGGCATCCTTACTTGCGGTCAAAAAATAACAACAAAGAAAAGGCATGCACCTGCCTCACAAAGTGTGCAAAGACTAAAGCTTGCGTGTTGGTGTCAGAACTGGAACGAACTTCAGACGATTCCAAGACTTGTTGCAAAGTATAGAATCTTTATTAGAGAACTACAGTGCTAGAGCTACGAGATAACAGTAATGCCGGGCCCGGCATTTGGTTACATTTTATGCCTTCAGCAAAAGTGTAATAAAACGATTATTCACACGGGTTACAGACAAGTGACTCCTTTCCCAAGGTCTGTTATCAGGAGGGAGGATGCTCTCCCATCTCGAAGGCCAAACGGCCCGGCTTCAAAGGACACCTGTGGATGTTGAACAGAGCCTATCTGTCGCCCTTCAGTGAGCACAGAGTATTTGGAATATTTGCAAGGCACTGGTGTTAATTGCTTAGGCTATATATTCTGGGTTAGAGTTAGGTTACAATATGGAGTCAGTTTGGCTAGCAACAGGCAGAGAAAGTTACAAGTTCTGACATACTGCCCCCCCTAAGCTCTTCGCCTTGGGCTTGTGTGGGTACAGTAGGTGGAATTTTTTGAGCAATTGCGGAGCGGATACATCACATGCTTTCACCCATTCATCACAGCTTGGGGGAAAGTACTTCCACCTGATGAGGTAGTACAGAACCCCCCGCTGGATCTTGGAATCTAGGATTTCCTGAACTTCATGGTGGCTCTGGCCCCTCACTCGAGTAGGAGGTGGTTCTGGAGGGCGAGGGTGATAGGATGTGGCTCCAGGATCTTTGCGAAGCAGGCTGCAATGAAACACAGGGTGGATCTTACTCAGTAATTTGGGCAGTTCCAGTTCTACGGTCACCTTATTGATAACCTTTTTAATCTTGAAGGGCCCTAGATATTTGGAGGCCAGTTTACGGCATCCTTGAGGGAGAGGGAGATTCTTGGTTGACAGAAATACTGTCTCCCCCTCCTTCAACTCCCATTGAGGGGCGTGCTTTTTGTCAAAGTGCCGTTTGTACTCTTCCTTTGCCTCCTCCAGGTTTTCTTGAATTACCTTCCACCCTTTACGCATTCCCTCCCACCACTGTTCGCACGAAGTGGGCTCTGGGGCTCCAGATGGTAGGGGGAGAGTTGGGAAGGGTTTCCCTTCATAACCATTGACAATTTGGAAAGGGGAGGTCTTCGTGGAGCTGTGGAGGCTGTTGTTGTAGCCATACTCCGCAAAGGGGAGCAATTCGACCCAATTCGTCTGCTGGTAATTTATATAGCACCTGAGGTACTGCTCCAGAAGCCCGTTAACCCTCTCTGTCTGTCCGTCGGTCTGGGGGTGGTAGGCGGAGCTAAGCCCCTGCTCGATGCCGGCGATTTTACAGAACTCCCGCCAGAAGTTGGCAACGAACTGCGGCCCGCGGTCGCTAATGACCTTGTCTGGGAACGAGTGGAGGCGGACCACGTGGTTAAAGAATAGGTGTGCCAATTTCTTTGCAGTGGGGAGTTTTTTACAGGGGATGAAATGGGCTTGCTTTGAAAATGTATCTACCACCACGAGAATTACTGTCTTCCCTTGGGAAGGTGGGAGTTCGACTATGAAATCCATGGAGACGACGGCCCAAGGGCGGTTCGCCGTAGGGAGGGGGACTAAGTGCCCTGGCGGCTTTCCCCCCCTCCGTTTTGACATGATGCAGGTGGGGCAGGCGACCACAAATTCTGATACGTCCCTTTTCAGTTTGGGCCACCAGAACTGTCTGTTGAGTAAATTAAGTGTTTTCACGTACCCAAAGTGCCCTGCTATGCGGCTGGAATGGCATTGCTCTAAAACGGTTTTTCTCAGGCTTTTTGGCACGTAAATCTTCCCTTTATGGAACCAAAGTCCTCCCTCCCCCTTTTCGAGGCCCTCGGGGCGGTTGTTTCCTTCTAATTCAGTCTTGATGGCGAAGCTCTCCTTTTGCTGAGGGTCGGGGGTCCCGGTTTGTTTCCCCGACCGGGTGGTCACTCCCCCGGCGACAGCCGAGGGGGGAATGAGGGAGTCAATTATCTCCTCTCTTTGGCTTTCGTGCTGCAGCATGCGCGATAGTGCGTCAGCCAAGAAGTTTTTTGTGCCTGGGATGTGTTTCAGCACGAAGTCGAATTTGGCAAAAAAACCCGCCCAGCGGATTTGCTTTGCGGTCAGTTTGCGGCGGCCGGTGAGGGCTTCGAGGTTTTTATGGTCAGCCCAAATTTCGAAAGGGACCCGGGCCCCCTCTAGCCAGGATCGCCAAGTTTTTAAGGCGAACGTGACCGCGAATGCTTCTTTGTCCCACACCGACCAATTTCTTTGTTCACTGGAAAACTTGTGGGAGATGTAGGCGCAGGGCCGGAGCTCCCCCTCATCATTTTTCTGCATTAATATGGCTCCTACGGCGACGTCGGAGGCGTCGCATTGCACCACGAAGGGTTTAAGTTCGTTTGGGTGGGCCAGTATCGGTTCGGAGGTGAATAGCTGTTTGAGCTCATTGAAAGCTTGGTGGCACTCGGGCGACCAACGGAGGTGCGCCCCGGGCTTTTTTGCCTCCTCCCCCTTCCCTTTGGTTTTTAGGAGCTCGGTGAGTGGGAGCATAACCTGGGCGAACCCCTTTATGAACCCGCGGTAAAAATTTGCGAACCCGATGAAAGATTGGAGCCGCCGTCGGGTTCGGGGTGGTTCCCACTCCAATACGGCTTGGATTTTCGTGGGGTCCATGGCTAGGCCCTCCCCCGACACCCGGAATCCCAGATAGTCTAGCTCCGTTTTGTTGAATTCACATTTGGACAGTTTGGCATACAATTTGTTCTGATACAGGGTGGTTAACACTTTACGCACTAATGGCACATGCGATTCGAGATCTTTCGAATAAATAATGATGTCATCAAGGTACACCACCACCCCTTATACAAATATTCCCGCAGCACTTCATTTATGAAATTCATGAACACCCCTGGCGCCCCTTGTAGCCCGAAGGGCATAACTAGGTATTCGAACTGTCCCATTGGCGTGTTGAACGCCGTTTTCCATTCATCCCCCTCCTTAATCCGTACGCGGAAGTACGCGCCGCGGAGGTCGAGTTTGGTGAAGACTTTGCCTTCGGCTACTGTGCTTAGGAGGTCCTTTATCAGCGGGATCGGGTAAGCGTTGGACATAGAGATCCCGTTCATCCCGCGAAAATCTGTGCAAAGTCTCAAATTTCCGTCCTTCTTCTTGCGAAAGAGGACGGCGGCAGCGTGGGGGCCCGTGGCGGGCCGGATGAACCCCCGTTTCAAGTTCTTGTCAATGAATTTTCTCAGTTCCTCCTTCTCCGCCCAACCCATCGAATAGAGTTTGGCTTTGGGTAGTTCTTGCCCTGGTATTAATTCGATGGCACAGGCGGTGGGGGGGTAGTTCATCTGCCTCCCGTTCGCTAAAAGCCTTTTTCAAGTCCTGGTACTCTTTTGGGATTGTCCCTACTTCCTCAAGCGTGAGGCAAATCCTTTCATTTTGGGGCGGTGCTTTGGGGCCCCACTCGGTTCTCCAGTGGTGGTGCTCGCATCGCCAGTCAGGGAAGCGCACAATCTGCTCCGCCCAACGTATGTCTGGTTGATGCCTTGCGAGCCACCCCGCTCCCACCACCACATCGAACGAGGAGGAGGGGGCTATTACAAAAGTCTCTATTCCCCAGTGTTCTTCTGTCCCCATGGGGGTTGCTTGGGTTTCCTGGGTACAGGGTTCCCCACTCATGACGGACCCGTCCATTTGTTCGAATTGGATTGGGTGGGGCAGGGGGGACGTGGCTAGGCCTAGCGCCTCTACCAAACGTGGGGTGATGATGTCTCGAGTGCACCCGGAGTCTATTAGGGCCCAGGTGTGCATGAAGAGTTTGAGGTTAGGGTTCAGTAGGGTCACTGCCATAAACAATAGTCCCCCGGTAGTTCTCACCGTTACTGGTGCCGGCGTCTCTCGGACCTGCTTTGCGGCACCGATTAAAGCAGGTCGTCGTTTTCCGCCGACTCTTGATCCCACGACTCCTCGCTCGATTCTGCAATGGTGGTAACTTCCTTGTCAATCGCCATGGACGCGGCGACGGTGCCCCGACTGGGCTCTTTGGAGCGGCTCCCTCCTTTCTTTTGCCCGGTCGCGGGGCCCTTAGGCGGGGTGGGGGTCGGCGTCTGCTTCATGGGGCAGTTGGCGGCCAGGTGACCCGGGTCCCCGCACCTGAAGCATTTCCGTGCGGTGGCCACGGGGGTAGATGTTGTGGGGGGCCGCCTCCCGTCGATCTTGCTGGGTGCTGGGCTCGGCTTCCCCCCTTTCTTGCCTTGTTGCTGGCGGCGCATCCAGACATGTTGTAAGTCGGTTTCTACCTCTCCCGCCAGCTGGATCCACCCCACCAGGGTGTCGGGTCGTCCCTGGTGGTAGCACCGGTCGAGGATGTTCGCGTTCAGCCCGTTCTTGAACGCGGTGTACTTCATCACCTCGTTCCAACCTCTTGCGGTCTCACAGTGCCCCATGAATTCGGTGGCGTATTCGCGGGTCGTGCGGTTCCCATGCTCGATCCTTTGAAGGGCCTCGATGGCTTTCTCTTCCCGCAGGGGATCCCCGTACTGCCGTAGCATCGCCTGGAGGAAATCAGCCACTGTGGCTAGCTCGGGCTTGCACCCGGTGTACAGCCCCACATACCACTTTCGCGCGGCTCCCTTCAGCCTGGATGCGACGTGGTCGACTCGGCTCGCTTCCGTGGGGTAACTCGCTCCCCAGTGCGTGAAAAAGTTGTTGCATTGGATTGTGAAGTATTCCACTTCGTCTCCGTCCCCGTTGAACGTGATTTTCAGTTCTCGGGTCCCCCCTCCGTCGGCTCCGCCTTGTCCCGCGGGCGCCGCCGGTGCTGGCGCTCTCGGAGCCGCGGGAGCCGGGGGTGCCGGTGCCACGGGTGCCACGGGTGCTGCCGAGGCTGCTGGCGCCGGTGGCGGCGCGGGGGGTGCCGGTCCCGCTGGTGGAGGGGCCGGTGGGGCTGCGGGTGGTGGTCCAGCTGCCCCCCCCTCCACCATCACCCGGGCCCGCAGGCACTGGGGCTGGCGGCCGCGGGGCCGCCTCCCTGCAGGGCGCGTATCTGGTCACGGATCGCGCCCAGGTTCTGCTGCATTTCTTCCGCTATTTGCACCCGGGACATATGGACCTGGTCGTGGATGTCCCTCACCCAATCGAACAGCTCGTTGCGTAGTGCTCGGATCGGGTCCCCACCGCCGTAGGTGGAGGAGCTGGTGCCGGTCCCTTCTTCTCTGTCTTCGTCCTCCTCGTCTCCCCCTGCGCCGGTGGCGAGAGCCCAGTACCGTTGTTCCGCGGCTTCCATTGCTGCCGTGGACTTTCGAGGGCTCCAACTCCACGAGGGGAAGGCGTCGGTAGAGAATGGTGCTGGAACTTTGAGTTTGCGTCTCACCCCTGTCACCTTCGGGTCTAACGGTTCTTCTTCTGTGGGAGTGCTGGGCTCTCCGTTGTCTGGAGCCTCTGCCACCATGCAGCCAGGTTGCCAGTTCAGATAAGTCCCAGAATAAAGGATTACTGTTATAATGTCAGAACTGGAACGAACTTCAGACGATTCCAAGACTTGTTGCAAAGTATAGAATCTTTATTAGAGAACTACAGTGCTAGAGCTACGAGATAACAGTAATGCCGGGCCCGGCATTTGGTTACATTTTATGCCTTCAGCAAAAGTGTAATAAAACGATTATTCACACGGGTTACAGACAAGTGTCTCCTTTCCCAAGGTCTGTTATCAGGAGGGAGGATGCTCTCCCATCTCGAAGGCCAAACGGCCCGGCTTCAAAGGACACCTGTGGATGTTGAACAGAGCCTATCTGTCGCCCTTCAGTGAGCACAGAGTATTTGGAATATTTGCAAGGCACTGGTGTTAATTGCTTAGGCTATATATTCTGGGTTAGAGTTAGGTTACAATATGGAGTCAGTTTGGCTAGCAACAGGCAGAGAAAGTTACAAGTTCTGACAGTTGGAACATCAGAACCATGCTTGACACAGTAGAGAGTGGTCACCCTGAACGATGCTCTGCTCTAGTTGCCCACGAACTTCTCAGGTTGAATATTGACATAGCAGCTCTCAGTGAGGTCCGTTTCCCTGAGGAAGGTAGTCTTCAAGAACAAGGTGCCGGCTATACCCTCTACTGGTCGGGTAAGTCAAAGGCTGAGAGCCGCCTTTCTGGCGTTGGCTTCATGGTCAGGAACTCCATTGCCTCCAAACTCGAAAACCTGCCAACAGGTCACTCAGATCGCATCATGTCCATGCGCCTCCCACTTCAAAACAAGCAGCATGCAACACTCTTCAGTGTGTATGCCCCAACCCCTCAAGCAGATCCTGCAGAAAAGAACAAGTTCTATGCTGATCTACACAACCTCATACGGAAGACCCCTACAGAGGACAAGGTGATCATCCTTGGCGACTTCAATGCCAGAGTAGGTAAAGACTCGGAAGCCTGGAAAGGAGTACTTGGCAAACACGGCATTGGCAACTGCAATGATAACGGGCGCCTCCTGCTAGAACTATCTTTCAGCAGAAGAACAGCCTGAAGACAACCTGAATGCACCCACGGTCCAAGCACTGGCACCTTATTGACTATTCTGGTGCGCCAGAGAAACCTTCGAGATGTCTTACACACCCGAGTAATGCCCAGTGCGGAATGTCATATGGATCATCGTCTTGTACGCTGCAATCTCCGTCTTCACTTTAAACCCACACCCAGGAGAGGAGGTATCCCTCGGAGGAAGCTTCAGGTTGGCAGCCTTCAGTCAGCCGAAGTTAAAGCTGCCTTCCAGGCAAAACTCCAGTCAAGAATTGAGGACCCCAGTTGCCCCACAGACCCTTCTCCAGAAGCACTCTGGGAACACCTAAAAACTACCATCCTGTTGATCTCTGAAGAAGTCCTTGGGTTCTCCACAAGGAAGAACAAGGACTGGTTTGACGAGAACAATCAAGAGATCCAAGAATTACTAGCGAAAAAGAGATCTGCCTACCAAGCACATCTTGCTCAGCCCTCCTGTCCCGGGAAAAAAGCTATCTTTCGCGCTTCACAAAGTACTTGTCCCCTGCTGGGAACAAGGCAAGCTACCACAGGACTTTCGCGATGCAATCATCATCACTCTACACAAGAACAAAGGGGAAAAGTCAGACTGCTCCAACTACCGGGGGATAACCCTGCTCTCCATCGCAGGCAAAATCCTTGCCAGAATACTCCTGAACAGACTGGTGCCCACCATTGCAGAAGAACTCCTCCCAGAGAGCCAGTGCGGCTTCAGAGCTAACAGGAGTGTGACGGAACCAGCCCGATTCTGCCTTCAGACCCGGTCCCGTCAGCTCCCTATTGAGTCGCCAACTCCTGGAGGGAGCTATTTCTCCTCCTGCCCCTTGGGCTCGCTGCCACCACCTGCTCAGTCCCGGGGTTCAGATTGAGAGGAACAGGACTCCCAATCCCCCTCTCCAGCTGTGAGGCTAGGCCTCCAGGTCCTCTGCCACCCTGTACTTGGGTTTCACAGAGACCTCAGCACTTCTTTGGGGCACCCCTGGAGGATTGGCACCTTATCCAACTGCATGCCTTCCCCCTTCCCTGGGGCCCCCTTCCTAAAAACAGCGTGGTCTAAAGCGGTCTGGGGATCTATGTGGTACAGAGATTGACTGCCAGCATTTAAACAGTAAAAATATATTTATTTAAAAAAAGAAACAGATAGGAAAAGAAAAACAAAACAAAAACAGTTGCATTTAAAAAGTTAGCACAGCACAGCACACGCACAGCAAACAGCCTGACAAACAAAATGTGTTATAAACGCGTCCTGCTGGCCCTGATCTAAACTTGCCCTGTCTTGTGAATTACTTACTTTGTCTTACTGCCTGGAGGCCTCATTCTCTTTTGAATAGGCCGCATGCACAGGCAGGAGCTCTCCCACTGGCAACCTCTCCCTTCGAGCTGCAGCTGAGAACTGAACTCTCTTCCTGCCTAACACATGGCAAGAACAAAAGCACTTCCTGCCTCTCTAGGAGATTTCCCCCCTAGCGTTGTTGGTTTGGTTCTGGAAGGGAGGGTGAGGAGTGAGAGGAAGGCTACAAAGCCTGCTGAGGGATTTACTGATCCCTGCCAATGAAGCACCAACACTCTAAGATAGTGTTTCTCCACAAGGAGCACCACCAACATGGTATTTGTTCTCAGGCAGCTCCAAGAGAAATGCAGGGAACAGAACAAAGGTCTATATGTGACTTTTGTCGACCTTACCAAAGCTTTCGATACCGTTAGCAGGAAAGGCCTGTGGCAACGTTTAGAATGTCCCCCAAGGTTCCTCAGCATGATCATCCAGCTACATGAAGACCAGCGAGGCCAAGTCAGACACTGCAACGACCTCTCGGAGCCCTTCCCAATAGGCACAGGTGTAAAGCAAGGCTGCGTTCTCGCGCCAACTCTCTTTACGATCTTCTTTAGCATGATGCTTCAAAGAGCCGCAGTAGATCTAGATGATGACGATGGTGTCTACATCCGCTATCGCACCGATGGCAGCCTGTTCAACCTGAGGCGACTAAAGGCTCACTCCAAGACAATGGAAAAACTCATCCGAGAGCTACTGTTTGCTGATGATGCTGCACTCGTCTCCCACTCGGTATCAGCTCTGCAGCATATGACGTCCTGCTTTGCAGAGGCTGCCAAGCTGTTCGGCCTAGAAGTTAGTCTGAAGAAGACAAAAGTTCTCCACCAGCCTGCACCCCAGGAAGATTATCACCCTCCCTGCATCACTGTGGGTGAATCAGTTCTGAAGACAGTCCAGCAGTTCAGCTACCTGGGGTGCATCATCTCCTCAGATGCCAAGATCGACAAGGAGATTGACAACAGGCTGGCAAAGGCAAACCGTGCCTTTGGCCGACTGCACAAAAGAGTGTGGAGCAACAAGCATCTGAAAAAAGGCACAAAGATCAATGTTTACAAAGCGGTTGTGATGACAACCCTCATCTACGGCTCTGAATCGTGGGTTTTATACCGTCATCACCTGCGACTCCTTGAGCGCTTTCATCAGCACTGCCTTTGCACCATCCTCAACATCCACTGGAGTGCCTTTGTGACCAACACTGAAGTCCTCAAGAGGGCGGAGGTTACAAGCATCGAGGCACTGCTGTTGAAGACGCAGCTGCTCTGGGCAGGCCATATTTCTAGGATGGAAAACCACCGCCTTCCCAAGATTGCTCTGTATAGCGAACTTTCCACCGGCCATCGAAATAGAGGGGCACCAAAGAAGAGGTACAAGGACTCCTTGAAGAAATCCCTTGGCACCTGTCGCATCAACCATCACCAGTGGTCTGACCTAGCCTCAGATTGCAAAGCATGGAGGCACACCATCCACCAGGCTGTCTCTTCCTTTGAGAACGCAAGCATAGCTGGTCTTGAGGACAAAAGGAGATTGAGGAAGAATCGCACTGCTATAGCACCAACCCCAAATCAGACTTTTCCCTGCAGCCACTGTGGCCGGATCTGCCTGTCCCGCATTGGTCTTGTCAGCCACCAGCGAGCCTGCAGCAGACGTGGACTACTGCACCCTTCTTAAATCTTCGTTCGTGAAGTCAAGCCGAGAGAGAGAAGTATGATGGCAGAAATCACTTAAGGCGAATCCATCAGTATTCAATCAGGTAAAGGCCATCCTGAAGAAGATGGTCTTGCAGTCCCTGCGGAACTGTTCAAGGCTCCGCAGGGCCCGCACTTCTTCCGGGAGCTGGTTCCATACATGTGGATCTGCAATAGAGAAGGCCCGTATACGAGTATTCTTTAATTTTGCCTCCTTTGGACCGGGGATAGTCAGTTGGTTCTTTCCCGCTGACCTCAGTGCTCTCTGGGGTTCGTATGGGAAGAGATGGTCCTTCAGGTAGGCAGGTTCTCGACCATATAGGGCTTTAAAGGTGATAACCAGCACTTTGTAATGAACCCAGTACTCAACTGGCAGGCAGTGCAGTCCGCGTAGCCCCGGTTCTATGTGCTCCCACTTCGGGAGCCCTAATAACAGCCTAGCTGCTGCGTTCTGCACCAGCTGCAGCTTCCGGGTTCGGCACAGAGGCAGCCCCATGTAGAGGGCATTACAGTAATCTAATCTTGAGGTGACCGTTGCATGGATCACTGTTGCTAGGTCCTGACGCTCTAGGAAGGAAGCCAACTGCCTTGCTCACTTCAGATGAAAAAACACCGACTTGGCAGTGGCTGCTATCTGGGCCTCCATTGATAATGAAGGCTCCAGTAGAACTCCCAAGCTCCTGACTCGGTGCGCTGCTTTCAGCGGCACACTGTCAAAAACTGGGAGAGTAATTTCTCCTCCCAAAGCGCCGCGACCCATGCAAAGGACCTCTGTCTTCATTGGGTTCAGCTTCAACCCACTCAGCCTAAGCTAACCTGCCACAGCCTGCAATGCCAGGTCCAGATTTCCTGGGACGCAGTCAGGCCGGCCATCCATTAGCAGATAGAGCTGGGTGTCATCTGCATATTGATGGCACCCGAGCCCATACCTCCGGGCAATCTGGGCAAGGGGGCGCATGTAGATGTTAAATAACATCGGGGAGAGAACTGCTCCCTGTGGCACCCCACAATCTAGTGTGCGCCGCTGGGACAGCTCACTCCCAATTGCCACCCTTTGTCCCCGTCCCTTGAGGAAGGAGGAATGCCATTGTAAGGCCGACCCCCTAACCCCTATGTCGGTGAGGCGGCGGGTCAGTAACTGATGGTCGACCATGTCAAACGCAGCTGACAGATCTAACAACATCAGCACTGCCACGCCGCCTCAATCCAGGTGCCGCTGGAGGTCATCTACTAAGGTGACCAGCACTGTCTCCGTCCCATGGCCCGGGCGAAAGCTGGACTGGCAGGGGTCTAGGATGGAAGCATCATCCAGGAAGCCCTGGAGCTGCAACACCACTGCCCTCTCTATAATTTTACCTAAAAATGGTAAATTAGAGACCGGTTGGTAATTTGCCAATTCAGCCGGGTCTGCTGTACTCTTTTTCAGGAGGGGACGGACCATAGCCTCTTTCAAAGGTGCTGGAAAACGCCCCTCCGAGAGGAACCTATTTATGATGCCCCGTAAAGGACATCTGAGCTCCCTCTGGCAAGATTTAAACAGCCAGGAGGGGCAAGGTTCCAAATCACAAGTTGTTGGGCATGCAGTCGAGAGAATTCCATTTGGGGTCATGGTTAAATATGTGGACTCTTATCTCAGGTTTGATTCCCCACTCCTGCACATGCAGCTGCTGGAATGACTTTGGGTCACCCTTAGCTCCGTCAGAGCTGTTATCTCAAGAGCAGTTCAAAGAAGAACAAGAAGACAACCACAGATTTATACCCCTCCCTTCCCTCTGAATCAGAGGCTGATTTCGCACTCACCTTACGCTGCTCTCACGTCCGCAAACATTGTGCAGCAAACATTGCAGTTTTTGCACAGCAAACAGAAGCTGTTTTTTAGCGTTTGCTGCGCGAAAACTGTGATGTTTGCTGCAGCCTCAGCACAAATTGTGGGAAATCGGGAGGACACCGCACTGAGAAGACAGATGTGAGAGCGGCGTAAGGGTGAGTGCAAAATCGGTCAGAGTGGCTTACAATCTCCTTTATCTTCTTCCCTCACAATAGACACCCTGTGAGGTAGGTGGAGCTCACAAAAGCTGCCTTTTCAAAGACAGCTCTGCGAGAGCTATGGCTAATCCAAGACCATTCCAGCACTGCAAGTGGAGGAGTGGGGAGTCAAACCCAGTTATCCCTGATGAGTCCACACAATTAACCACTACACCAAACTGGCTCTCAGGAGAGCTCTCTCAGCCCCACCTACCTCACAGGGTGTCAGTTGTGGGAAGGAGAGGGGAAAGGAGATTGTATGCCACTTTGAGACTCCCAGGGTATAAACCAATCTCCTCTTCTTTTCTTCTGTATTAAAGTTCACAAAGACCATAAAGAAGAGGAGAGAACAAGAGAGCAGCTCAGCAGATATGTAACTAATATGGATACTTTCTGTCGTGTATTGTGCCTTGTTCATAAACTGTTCTGTGCTCTGAATTCACATACTTTTCTGAGTGTTAGTAACTGAACCATGCTTCTACTCTCCAGGAGCCAAATGCCTACATTCCGATGTGAACTAGCCAATCAGGATAATAGACATGTATCAATGTACATGCAAATGAAGGATCCTGAAGAGACCAATAGGGCGGATTCTCGCCAACTAAAAGGGGTGTGTCTTTCCTTGCCCCTACTGTATATATTGCCTGCTTTGCCTGGTTGTAGTTCAGTTAAGAGTTTCTCAATAAAGAGTTATGTTCCTTACCCATGGCTAAACTCACTATATAATAAAAAGGTCCCCTGTGCAAACACCAGTCGTTTCCGACTCTTGGGTAACGTCACATCACGACGTTTTCACGGTAGGGTGGTTTGCCATTGCCTTCCCCAGTCACCTACACTTTACCCTCAGCAAGCTGGGTACTCGGAAGGATGGAAGGCTGAGTCAACCTGGAGCTGGCTACCTGAACCCAGCTTCCATCGGGATCGAACTCAGGTTGTGAGCAGAGAGTTTGAGCTGCAGTACTGCAGCTTTACCACTCTGTGCCACTATATAATACTGGCGACAATACTTTCCATTTGGTACACTGGCCAAGAAAGGTGCCAGCTGCTACTGAATTATGGCATATGAGAGTGTCATAAAAGATACATAAGAACTACATGAATCGGGCGAAGCGCTGCATGGCATTTTATCATTGTGGTGTCAGAGTTCAGCTGTCAATTCTGGGGATATGCAAAGGGGGGAGACTTTAATGGGGTGTAATTCCATTGAGTCTACCATCCAAAGCAGCCATTTTCTCCAGGGAAACTGATCTCTATCACCTGGAAATCAGTTGTAATCTCAAGAGATCTTCAGCCTCCTCTAGTGATTGGGATGTCTATGTCAGAATGTCAATAGGCTATAATGGACAGCAGGTCTTTTTTGTAGCAGGAACTCTCTTGCATGTTAGGCCACACCCATCTAATGTAGCTAATCCTCCTGGATTAGGCCCAGTACGAAGAGCCCTGTAAGCTCTTGGAGAATTGGCTACATCAGGGGTGTGTGGCCTAATATGCAAAGGAGTTCCTGCTACAAAAGAAAGCCCTGATGGACTTAGATCTGGGTTCAAATTCCTGCTCACCTCCATCTCACTGGGTGCTCTTGGGGCTAGTTATAATTTCTCAGCCGAAACTACCTCATTGGGTTGTAAGGATGAAGGGACAGTGGGTTGGGGGGGGTGAGGAATGATGATATTTTAACATAGCGAGGATAACCTGATCAGTGAATAACAATGAAGAAAGGAGGAGTGAAATATCTCTTTAAAAAGAGAGACCACACTCTTAGCGGCTTTGCATTTAGTATCCGTGCGTTTGAATCCAGCCATAAATAATTTATTATAATAGAGCTGTCATTAAAGTCACTCCGGTCATAAATCAATGCTTTTACGGTGCAAGCCATTTTTTTACTGCTCAAGTGTTGTTTTAAATTAACTGAGTAAAAATTTAGAAGCTTCCCTCGGGGATAAGAAAACAGAGCCCAGTTTGGACTTCAGGTGTTCTCATGAAAATGCACTTCCAGCTGCTAGCCAATAACTATCCCATGTGAAATGTTCAGCTATCATCTAAAAATAAGAATCTGCAGCCTGTTAGGAAGAGAGGGGGGAAATATAGTAAGGGAGGGGAATAAAGTAGTTTCTAGATCAAATCAATCCTCAACTATCCCTAGAAACTAAAATGACTAAACTGAGGCTTATCATCAGTTGCTTCTATAGTAAAATGGATAGAAAAGAGTTTGCTAGAACCTGATTATGGGATGGAGGAAAACTCCACCCCCTAGGCTGCTCTCCGTTCCTGTAGCTTTCTGAAAAAGCTGACTGAAATACAGCAGATTGTTACATTCAGCAGCTCCCATGAGTAAATTACCCCAGTAAGATCACAAAAAATGTGGGCTTGCAAATTCTGTTTATTTTGGCAGCTTTGTGTGTGTGTGTGTGTCCCTTTAAAAACCATGTTCAGAAAAGCTTCCAATGCCTGACAAACCACTTTCATTTAGAGAAAGCCAGGATAGGCAAAAAAGAGGAGGAAGAAATAAAGACTGTATTCAGGGGAACTGCACTGCTGTATTTTTATTTGTTAGGGATAGTTTCCTGGCTACTCCTCCAAAGTCTGCAGATATTTCCTGAGTCAGATCTGGCAACCCTAATCAAATGTTTCATATGACATTTCTGGTTCTCATTGTCAGCCTGTGATTCATTGAAGCAACTGTATTGTGTGATCCTATATATTTCATATTCACTAACCCCATTGCTGAATAAACCTATGCCTTACTAACCCATGTGCACTGTTAGAGAAAGGGAGGGATGGGAGCCGAGGTTGCCAGAACTCCAAAGGCTGATAAAACCTTTGAAGTGCAAAGTGCCAAGCTAGCCTCTCTGGCGCCTCCTAAACGGAGCAAGGACATCACCGGGGGGGGGGGGGAGAGCACAGCCATCTCCAGGGAAAGATAACACGGCATGTGAAAGTATCACTTGTAGAACTGACTGTAGTTTTATTATGAGAAATGGTTCAAAGACCCTTCCTTTGATGTGTACCCATATATGCCAATGTTTCAAGCTAACCCTTATCACTTTCAATGACTTCTAGTAGAGAGTAACATTGTTGTAATCAATAAATGAAACTTAGTTTTTAACAAAGACAAGTCTGATCATTTTGGAACTTCAATTAACCCTTTGCTGACACTCATTTGCCCAGAATACATAAGGGAATAAGACAAAGCCTGTTTGAAGGACCACCTCTGCCCATATTGTCCAGACCAGGACTGTGCCGAAAAATAAAAATGATAAAATTAAGATTCAGTGGCAAATATATATATATATATATATATATATATATATATATATATATATATATATATATATATATATATATATATATATATATATATATATATATATATATATATATATATATATATATATATATTGGGGGGGCGGGTTAATATCCCCAAATATCTGATTTGGTGCCAGAATCTGATTCAGGAGATATTCAGCTATTCCAGAATATATGGCTTCATTATACCCTATGGGCCATTGAAGTTAATAGCAAAACATAGGGTGTAATGTCTGGGGGCACGCTGGCATTATTCTTGGACTTGTATGCGTGGAAATCTTTGAGGAGTGGTTCCAAATTCAATGTGGGTGATTTGAAGAAGGGGGAGAGCCTCTTGAAACATGCTACTATAAAACCGAGGAGGCGTGTCATCACCAGCCTACAGAGTAGCGCTGGAAAACCATCACTGAAAGTGACCAGGGTCGCATATGGACTTTCAGTATTAGATACGCGTTCAAACACCATACTTTGAGCTTTTAAATTGCAACACTGAATGTGTATTAAGCAGGGCTTTTTTAGTGGAAAAAGCTCAGCAGGAACTCATTTGCATATTAGACCACACCCCTTGATGTCAGCATTGTTTCACATAGAGCTTTTTGTAGAAAAAGCCCAGCAAGAATTCATCTACATATTAGGCCACACCCGCTGACACCAAGCCAGCCGGAACTGTGTTCCTGTGCATTCCTGTTCAAAAAAAGCTCTGGTATTAAGTATTGGGAGGAAGTGTATTCAACATACCACTATAAGTGAGGTATATGGTGTTTTATTTCTGTGGTTGCCCAACTTTACACCATTGTTTCTTGTTCGTTGCTAAAAACCCCAGGCGGGGCCTGGATATCTCTAAGAATTTCAACTGCTATCCCAGATGACAGAGGTCATTTCCTCTGGAGAAAATGGCTGCCTGGAGGGTGGACTCTTTGGCATCATACCCTGCTGAGCCCCTTCCCACTCTCCTCCCCAGGCTCCACCCCCACATACCAAAGGGTTTCCCAACCCAGAGCTGGCAACCCTATATGTGACACAATGGCAGAGCATCTGCTTGGCACACAAAAGGTCTCAAGTTCAATTCCTGACATCTCCAGTTAAAAGGATGAAGTAGTAGATGTTCATGTGAAAGACCTCTGCCTGAGACCCTGGACAGCTGCCACCAGTCTAAATAAATAGCACTGATCTTGACGGATCAATGTTTTGATTCAGTATAAGGCAGCTTCATATTTCCCCAAAGAAACTCATCAAGACAGATTCTTCATAGTCTTTTTGAGGTTGGTCAAAGTCTTCTTATGCTGTAGGGTCTTAGAGTAAAGTGATTTTATTTTGTGCCTGCCACTATGATTAGTGAGGTTCCAAAGAGAGAAAGATGGAAAGATATGTCACCACAAGTGCTTCATCAATGCATTCCCCAAGCAGCCACCTTTCATTTTAAGATAGGGTTGCCATCAGAGAGTGGGGTGGGAGGGAGTTTTCTAGGAGTGAGGGGCAGGGTGACATCCCTGATTTGATGACATCACACAGAAGTGACATCATGCTGGGGATGTTGTGCAGCAGCGCTCTGGTTTAGGGGCAAACTCTATGGTAAAATTGGGCTCAAACCAGAGAGTTTTCCCCCACACCAGTGCATCACTACACAATGTCCCTGGAGATGTCACTGTTGGTGCGGATGCTAGCAGAGGGAGAGATGTGATGAGCCCGACACAGAGCTCCAGGAAAGAAATCAGCCAGACACCTGCAGCTAGTGCCAAAGTAGTGTATTTACAGAATATACAATACGTGCTCACTAGTGCAGTCCAATATATTGATCACAGGAACAGAATGCTCCGCCAGCAAGTCAATTCTCAGAAAGAGACCTGTGCATTACACACACAGTTCATTTATAGTCCAGTCAGCCAATCCAGTCATGCTGACTCAGCAGGTTCCTTCTCTTGTCTTCAGCCGGCTCAAACCAGCCTGTTGATAAGGTCACTGTGACCTAGCATGCCGGCTAGATCACCAGCTGTCATTACAGAGCTGTCAACCTGGGTTAAGATAGATTCTTTAACCAACAGTCACTTCCGCATGATTCATCATGTTGAGGATATTATGTGAGGTCATGGTTGCTGAAGGTGTGATTCCCCTTGCTGGCCAGGAGCCCGCAAAACTGGGGGATCCCCAGCTCCCACCTGAGGACTGGTAATTCTATTTTAAGGAAGCCTGACTAGGCTAAACTATTTCAGATGGTAGCTGTATTGGTCTGCAGCAGAACTGCTAGGTTTGAGTCCAGCAGCACCTCAGAAACCCAGAAAACTCTGAGTGTATCTGACTTTCAAGAGTCAGATGAAAGGAACTTTGACCCCCAAAAGCTTATACCCCTAAACTCTTGTTGGTCTTTAAGGTACTATTGAACTTGAATCTAGCTGATGAGTAGGGTTGACAGCTCTGGGTTAGGAAATACCTGGAGGTGATGGAACATAAGAACATAAAATAAGCCATGTTGGATCATCCATCCAGTCCAAAACTCTGTCATATAGTGGTCAAAAACCCAGGTGCCATCAGGAGGTCCACCACTGGGGCCAGGACACAAAAAGCCTTCTCACTGCTGCCCCCCAAGCACCAAGAATACAGAGCATCACTGCCCCAGACAGAGAGTTTCATCTCTATGATTCCATAGAGTCTACCCTCCAAAGCAGACATTTTCCTCAGTGGAATTGATTTTGATAATCTGGAGACCAGCTGTAATAGCAGGAGATCTCCAGTTTACCAGCTTGATGATATTGATATCAGAAAGAGGTCACTGGTAAATGAATAAACACACAACCACAAATGGTTATAGTGACCAACAATTACTAAGACTATATTACAATACAATAATGTGAGAATAGGTGAGAATACACAAATGCATAGAGACATAGACAAACCTCTCAGAGTGCGTTCATGGAAGACTGTAGAGCATCAAAGTACAGGGAGTCGACTTGTAGCTTCTGTTTCGACAAATCTTCAAACAATGGAAAGCTCTACTCCATTTTCCTTCTAAACAAATAATCCATGAACCACAATTCATGCAGCTTCACAGTTAATCAGTATCGACAACCTCTTCCATATAACACCAAAGTAATCTCACAATATTTCATCCAAGGACATATAGTCTCAACTAACTTCAAAGAGGCACCAGCTCAGAAATTGTAATATGTAATTGTATTGTAATACAATACAATTGTTGTATTAGTAATTGTTGGTCACTATAATCATTTGTGGTTGTGTGTTTATTCAATTACCCAGGATTCTTTTTCTAGCAGGAGCTCCTCTGAATATTAGGTCACTCCCCCCTGATGTAGCCAATCCTCCTGGAGCTTACAGTAGGGCCTGTGCTAAAAGCCCTCTAAGCTCTTAGAGAACTGGCTACATCATGGGGCGTGGCAGAGGAGCTCCTGCTAGAAAAAGAGCCCTGCAATTACCACCTGGGTGTTGTGAACTCTACTGATTAGTCCAAGGCAGTGATGAATAGATTATTTTAAAATATAGCTGCAAAGGATGGGGTGACATGGGAGAAGTTTCCACCACCACCACCCCCCGCCCCATTCCATCAGCTCTGAGGGAACAAAAAATGGTAAACAAGTTACCGAAGCTTCTTTTACTCATTTCAGAAGGCTGGTGGGTGTGAGGCCTCAGGAGAGCTGTGACGTCTTCAAACAAGTGGAGGAGGGCTTGCTGTCCATGGACTCAGTGAAGAATGTGTGAACCAAATCTGTGGGTTTAGACAGAACGTCATGCACTACTAAGAGAGCCCAAGTGCAGTTCCGGCTGAGAACCCTGATATTTAAAATCCTGCAACAAAGGATTGTGCAGATCTTGGCAAGCACCGCAGCTTTGTGAATCAGCCAAAAATTAAAAAAAAGAAGTCTCAAGAGGAGAGTATTTTTAATGCGGTCACCGCAGAGACCCATCAATGAGTCAAGAGAGAGAACTGGCAGGTACCTAATGACTCACTGATACCACATCCTCTGCTATCTCGGCTTTCTCTCGGGGCATCCTATCCAAGTGGTGACTAATCCCACAACAAGCAGCCAGCAAAGTGGAGCGCTTCCAGAAGCGCTGGCCCAGCTTCCAAAATCAAAAAACATCAAATCCATAGGAGGTGTGGTGGCTGGCCAAAAAAATCATTAAATAGGCAGGGTTTGCTCCAAACACATTGCTTTCATCAGGGGTGAAATTCTAGCAGGAGCTCCCTTGCATATTAGGCCACACACCCCTGCTTACCTGGCATTATGTTCTATGACACACATGGCCTGGCCCAACAAGGTGAAGCTCCAGCCCTCATGACAAATGAGTTTGACACCCTTGGACTAGATCCTCCGGGTCAAAGCAGATAGATTCTATTGAAGTCCAGATTTGATTGAAGTCTACTCTCCTAGTGGTTCTGACTTCCCCAATTTAAACAAACACCATTTGCTCTGGCCAGCTTTTACCAATCGTGTGTGACCTTCTCTAGGGTGGCCAGACCGTCCCGGTTGCCCGGGACTTTCCCGGGTCTGGCCCCCGTTTCCCGCCTCCCGCCCTGGCTATACCGGGACCATTGAAACGTCCTGGTTTAGCCAGCTGGCCGCGCGCACCGGCAGGGAAGGCGGTGAGTGAGGGAGCCAGCGTCCCTGCGCGTGCGCACGGCGGGGTGGCGGGCTCTGCGCATGCGTAGGGCCCGCCACACCGTCGTGCGCACGTGCAGGCTCCCTCACTCGCCGCCAGCAGCGCCGCAGGAGCACCGCACCAGCCGCCGCTGCGTCCTTCCCGCCCGCCTGCCTGCCCGCCCGCCCACCCACCCGCCGGAAGGGAGGCCATCCACGACCTTTAGAAGTTAGGTAAGCCTTCCTTCCTCCCTTCTCCCCCAGCGACCCAATCCCCGCCCCGGCCTCGCCGGCCGCTGCCCCGCCCGGCCGCCGCTCACCCCCTTGGAGGCTTCGGCCGGCAGGCCGCGGCCTCCAAGGCCCCCCACCCCCAATCCCCGCCGCCGCCCGGCCGCCGCTCACCCCCTTGGAGGCTTCGGCCGGCAGGCCGCGGCCTCCAAGGCCCCCCACCCCCAATCCCCGCCGTCTCCCGCCGCCCGCGTCCCGCTCACCCCCTTGGAGGCTTCGGCCGGCAGGCCGCGGCCTCCAAGGCCCCCCACCCCCAATCCCCGCAGTCTCCCGCCGCCCGGCCGCCGCTCACCCCCTTGGAGGCTTCGGCCGGCAGGCCGCGGCTTCCAAGGCCCCCCACCCCCAATCCCCGCAGTCTCCCGCCGCCCGGCCGCCGCTCACCCCCTTGGAGGCTTCGGCCGGCAGGCCGCGGCCTCCAAGGCCCCCCACCCCCAATCCCCGCAGTCTCCCGCCGCCCGGCCGCCGCTCACCCCCTTGGAGGCTTCGGCCGGCAGGCCGCGGCCTCCAAGGCCCCCCACCCCTCAATCCCCGCAGTCTCCCGCCGCCCGGCCGCCGCTCACCCCCTTGGAGGCTTCGGCCGGCAGGCCGCGGCCTCCAAGGCCCCCCACCCCCAATCCCCGCAGTCTCCCGCCGCCCGCGTCCCGCTCACCCCCTTGGAGGCTTCGGCCGGCAGGCCGCGGCCTCCAAGGCCCCCGACCCCCAATCCCCGCAGTCTCCCGCCGCCCGCGTCCCGCTCACCCCCTTGGAGGCTTCGGCTGGCAGGCTGCGGCCTCCAAGGCCCCCCACCCCCAATCCCCGCAGTCTCCCGCCGCCCGGCCGCCGCTCACCCCCTTGGAGGCTTCGGCCGGCAGGCCGCGGCCTCCAAGGCCCCCCACCCCCAATCCCCGCAGTCTCCCGCCGCCCGGCCGCCGCTCACCCCCTTGGAGGCTTCGGCCGGCAGGCCGCGGCCTCCAAGGCCCCCCACCCCCAATCCCCGCCGTCTCCCGCCGCCCGCGTCCCGCTCACCCCCTTGGAGGCTTCGGCCGGCAGGCCGCGGCCTCCAAGGCCCCCCACCCCCAATCCCCGCAGTCTCCCGCCGCCCGGCCGCCGCTCACCCCCTTGAAGGCTTCGGCCGGCAGGCCGCGGCCTCCAAGGCCCCCCACCCCCAATCCCCGCAGTCTCCCGCCGCCCGGCCGCCGCTCACCCCCTTGGAGGCTTCGGCCGGCAGGCCGCGGCCTCCAAGGCCCCCCACCCCCAATCCCCGCAGTCTCCCGCCGCCCGGCCGCCGCTCACCCCCTTGGAGGCTTCGGCCGGCAGGCCGCGGCCTCCAAGGCCCCCCACCCCCAATCCCCGCAGTCTCCCGCCGCCCGGCCGCCGCTCACCCCCTTGGAGGCTTCGGCCGGCAGGCCGCGGCCTCCAAGGCCCCCCACCCCCAATCCCCGCAGTCTCCCGCCGCCCGCGTCCCGCTCACCCCCTTGGAGGCTTCGGCCGGCAGGCCGCGGCCTCCAAGGCCCCCCACCCCCAATCCCCGCAGTCTCCCGCCGCCCGCGTCCCGCTCACCCCCTTGGAGGCTTCGGCCGGCAGGCTGCGGCCTCCAAGGCCCCCCCCCCCCAAAATCCCCGCAGTCTCCCGCCGCCCGGCCGCCGCTCACCCCCTTGGAGGCTTCGGCCGGCAGGCCGCGGCCTCCAAGGCCCCCCACCCCCAAGCCCCGCAGTCTCCCGCCGCCCGGCCGCCGCTCACCCCCTTGGAGGCTTTGGCCGGCAGGCCGCGGCCTCCAAGGCCCCCCACCCCCAATCCCCGCAGTCTCCCGCCGCCCGCGTCCCGCTCACCCCCTTGGAGGCTTCGGCCGGCAGGCCGCGGCCTCCAAGGCCCCCCACCCCCAATCCCCGCAGTCTCCCGCCGCCCGCGTCCCGCTCACCCCCTTGGAGGCTTCGGCCGGCAGGCCGCGGCCTCCAAGGCCCCCCACCCCCAATCCCCGCAGTCTCCCGCCGCCCGGCCGCCGCTCACCCCCTTGGAGGCTTCGGCCGGCAGGCCGCGGCCTCCAAGGCCCCCCACCCCCAATCCCCGCAGTCTCCCGCCGCCCGCGTCCCGCTCACCCCCTTGGAGGCTTCGGCCGGCAGGCCGCGGCCTCCAAGGCCCCCCACCCCCAATCCCCGCAGTCTCCCGCCGCCCGCGTCCCGCTCACCCCCTTGGAGGCTTCGGCCGGCAGGCCGCGGCCTCCAAGGCCCCCCACCCCCAATCCCCGCAGTCTCCCGCCGCCCGCGTCCCGCTCACCCCCTTGGAGGCTTCGGCCGGCAGGCCGCGGCCTCCAAGGCCCCCCACCCCCAATCCCCGCAGTCTCCCGCCGCCCGGCCGCCGCTCACCCCCTTGGAGGCTTCGGCCGGCAGGCCGCGGCCTCCAAGGCCCCCCACCCCCAATCCCCGCAGTCTCCCGCCGCCCGCGTCCCGCTCACCCCCTTGGAGGCTTCGGCCGGCAGGCCGCGGCCTCCAAGGCCCCCCACCCCCAATCCCCGCAGTCTCCCGCCGCCCGCGTGCCGCTCACCCCCTTGGAGGCTTCGGCCGGCAGGCCGCGGCCTCCAAGGCCCCCCACCCCCAATCCCCGCAGTCTCCCGCCGCCCGCGTCCCGCTCACCCCCTTGGAGGCTTCGGCCGGCAGGCCGCGGCCTCCAAGGCCCCCCACCCCCAATCCCCGCAGTCTCCCGCCGCCCGGCCGCCGTTCACCCCCTTGGAGGCTTCGGCCGGCAGGCCGCGGCCTCCAAGGCCCCCCACCCCCAATCCCCGCAGTCTCCCGCCGCCCGCGTCCCGCTCACCCCCTTGGAGGCTTCGGCCGGCAGGCCGCGGCCTCCAAGGCCCCCCACCCCCAATCCCCGCAGTCTCCCGCCGCCCGCGTCCCGCTCACCCCCTTGGAGGCTTCGGCCGGCAGGCCGCGGCCTCCAAGGCCCCCCACCCCCAATCCCCGCAGTCTCCCGCCGCCCGGCCGCCGCTCACCCCCTTGGAGGCTTCGGCCGGCAGGCCGCGGCCTCCAAGGCCCCCCACCCCCAATCCCCGCAGTCTCCCGCCGCCCGCGTCCCGCTCACCCCCTTGGAGGCTTCGGCCGGCAGGCCGCGGCCTCCAAGGCCCCCCACCCCCAATCCCCGCAGTCTCCCGCCGCCCGGCCGCCGCTCACCCCCTTGGAGGCTTCGGCCGGCAGGCCGCGGCCTCCAAGGCCCCCCACCCCCAATCCCCGCAGTCTCCCGCCGCCCGGCCGCCGCTCACCCCCTTGGAGGCTTCGGCCGGCAGGCCGCGGCCTCCAAGGCCCCCCACCCCCAATCCCAGCAGTCTCCCGCCGCCCGGCCGCCGCTCACCCCCCTTGGAGGCTTCGGCCGGCAGGCCGCGGCCTCCAAGGCCCCCCACCCCCAATCCCCGCCGTCTCCTCCTCCCCGCAAGCCCCCCGTCACCTTGCCTGGCTGCGCCGGGCTTGCCTGGCTGCGCCGGGCTTGCCTGGCTGCGCCGGGCTTGCCTGGCTGCGCCGCTGCCCCTCCAGCGGCCAGCGCCGGCCTCGCCGCCGCCGCCGCCGAACTCCTCGTCCTCGCCGCCCTGGAAGAAGGTAAGGGGGCCGAAAGCGGGGGGGGCGGCCTTCCTTTCTTCCCTCCTCCTCCCTTCCTTCCTTCCTTCCCTCCTTCCTTCCTTCCTTTCTTTTTTCCTTCCTTACCTCCCCCTCCCTCCCTCCCTCCCTTCCTTCCTTCCTTCCTTCCTCCCTCCCTCCCTCCCTCCCTCCCTTCCTACCTCCCTTCCTCCCTTCCTTCCTCCCTTCCCCCCTTCCTCCCTTCCCTTCCTTCCTCATGTTCTTATGTGGCACAGAGTGTTGCACTGGATGAGCCATTGGTCTGCTGCAGCAGGGCTTCTCTTATGTTCTTATGTGGCACAGAGTGTTGCACTGGATGAGCCATTGGTCTGATGCGACAGGGCTTCTCTTATGTTCTTCTGTGGCTCAGAGTGTTGCACTGGATGAGCCATTGGTCTGCTGCAGCAGGGCTTCTCTTATGTTCTTATGTGGCACAGAGTGTTGCACTGGATGAGCCATTGCTCTGATGCGACAGGGCTTCTCTTATGTTCTTATGTGGCACAGAGTGTTGCACTGGATGAGCCATTGGTCTGCTGCAGCAGGGCTTCTCTTATGTTCTTATGTGGCACAGAGTGTTGCACTGGATGAGCCATTGCTCTGATGCGACAGGGCTTCTCTTATGTTCTTCTGTGGCTCAGAGTGTTGCACTGGATGAGCCATTGGTCTGCTGCAGCAGGGCTTCTCTTACGTTCTTATGTGGCACAGAGTGTTGCACTGGATGAACATATGAACATATGAAGCTGCCTTATACTGAATCAGACCCTCGGTCCATCAAAGTCAGTATTGTCTTCTCAGACTGGCAGCGGCTCTCCAGGGTCTCAAGCTGAGGCTCTTCATGCCTACTTTCTTGGACCCTTTTTTGGAGATGCCAGGGATTGAACCTGGGACCTTCTGCTTCCCAAGCAGATGCTCTACCACTGAGCCACCGTCCCTCCCCTCAACCTCAGAAGTTTCTCACTTTCCCAATAAATTAGACTGGTTTCCCAATAATTTCCCAATATATTAGACTAGAATGAGCCATTGGTCTGATGCGACAGGGCTTCTCTTATGTTCTTATGTGGCACAGAGTGTTGCACTGGATGAGCCATTGGTCTGCTGCAGCAGGGCTTCTCTTATGTTCTTATGTGGCACAGAGTGTTGCACTGGATGAGCCATTGCTCTGATGCGACAGGGCTTCTCTTATGTTCTTATGTGGCACAGAGTGTTGCACTGGATGAGCCATTGGTCTGCTGCAGCAGGGCTTCTCTTATGTTCTTATGTGGCACAGAGTGTTGCACTGGATGAGCCATTGCTCTGATGCGACAGGGCTTCTCTTATATTCTTCTGTGACACAGAGTGTTGGACTGGAGGGGCCACTGGCCTGATCCAACAGGGCTTCTCTTATGTTCTAATGTTTTGCCATCTTATTATAATTTGTAAATTTTAACTCGTAATTTATCTTAAGTTGGATTTTATATGCAACACAGAGTGTTGGGACTGGAGGGGCCACTGGCCTGATCCAACAGGGCTTCTCTTATGTTCTTATATTCTAATGTTTTACCATCTTGTTATAATTTGTAAATTTTAACTCGTAATTTATCTTAAGTTGGATTTTATACGCAACACAGAGTGTTGGGACTGGAGGGGCCACTGGCCTGATCCAACAGGGCTTCTCTTATGTTCTTATGTTCTAATGTTTTACCATCTTGTTATAATTTGTAAATTTTAACTCGTAATTTATCTTAAGTTGGATTTTATACGCAACACAGAGTGTTGGGACTGGAGGGGCCACTGGCCTGATCCAACAGGGCTTCTCTTATGTTCTTATGTTCTAATGTTTTACCATCTTGTTATAATTTGTAAATTTTAACTTGTAATTTATCTTAAGTTGGATTTTATATGCAACTTAGGGTGCATTTCATGCCTGCTGAGTTGTGTTCAATCTATATTACAGTTTCTGAGTTGCTGTGAATTGAGACACTCACTTTCCAGTGTGTTCCTCCTCCACATTCTTTAAAAAGATATCTCTGTCCACCTTCACATTATGTGTGCAAGTGTGGACTTTCAAGTAATCAGGCACATAGTAGAAAGATTTATGATGTGGTGAAGAAAATCCCTTTTCCTTTTTAGCCAAGCCAAGTCAAGCCAGTCAAGATGCGGGGCTTGGAGAACGCATTTAAAGTTGCCTCCCTCATTCCCTCCCTCTTGCTCTATCACTTTCTCTTCCTCATGTTCATGTCTTGCGGTTCTCAAACATCTGACATTTCTTCTATGTGACAAGCAAATCTGGCCACCCCTGTTATAGAGCCTACTTCTAGTTAATGCCCCATCTTTCAAAAAAACATTTTGAATCATTCTACATAGACATAAAGCAACTGCAAATGCTTTACATAAGAAGCATATAATAATCTTTAATACAAGCAGCAACATAAAGAAATATGTGACAGTGCCATCCATGCAGGCATCTTTTAAAGTGAAGTGGCCCTGGGATGATTGTGGCCGCTGAACGTTAGTCTTTAAGCTTTGTATTTGAATGAAGGATGTTTCACTGATATTTCCTTATGAGGATGGGTTGGGGAAATTGTGGAAGACTGTGGGGATTAGCAGAAACAAACAGCAGAATATGAAGAAAGCAATATTCCTAATGGCCTTCAGTTAGGACCCACGGCAGGTTTACCTCTGCAAAACACATACATACTGTGCTTTTTTGTGGTAGAACTACTAGTTTTGTCACAAGTACATGCATTGCGAAACAAGGAGGATCAATATACTTTATGCTGCTTTTTATATTTGTAATTTTATACTTAATGGGTTTTTGATGCTGAATTGTACAAATGTTAGGCAGATAGCAATTTACCCTGTTTCCCCCTGCTACAAAAACCAGTGTGGGGGGGGGGGGGGGACAGGGAGTTGGGGGAGTGCAAACATGTGCACCAGTGTACAATGTCACTTCCTCTGAAAAAGGGAAGTAATGACATCTGAGGGCCCCTCTAAGCTTTTCCTCAAACTATATAGTTCAAAACAGAACTTTGGTGTATCCTAGAGCACTGTCTTGACATCATGACATCACTTCAGGGTGGTTTTTTTGGTCAGCAATGGCATTGTATTTGTGTACTGGTGAGACACTGGTACACCTGTCCCTGTCCTCCCCAATCCTCCCAGTGGATTGCCAACCATTGTAACCTAAGTCTTTCACAAACACATCTGATCCTTAACAAATGCTTCTTCCGCTATTGTTATGCTTCTGTAGCTCATCTGTCTTAGGCAAATGTCTACATAAGAGAAGCCATGTTGGATCAGGCCAGTGGCCCATCCAGTGCAACACTCTGTGTCACACAGTGGCCAAAAGAACTGTATACACACACACACACTCTGGCTAATAGCCACTGATGGACCTCTGCTCCATATTTTTATCTAACGTCCTCTTGAAGCTGGCTATGCTTGCAGCCGCCACCACCTCCTGCGGCAGTGAATTCCACATGTTAATCACCCTTTGGATGACGAAGTACTTCCCTTTATCTGTTTTAACCTGACCGCTCAGCAATTTCATCGAATGCTCACGAGTTCTTGTGTTGTGAGAAAGGGAGAAGAGTGCTTATTTCTCTGCTTTCTCCATCCCATGCATTACCATCCTCCACTGCGAAGAGTGCCCATTGGAAGACTTCTGAAGATCTGCATTTATGCTTTTGAAGATCTGGACATACTTTTCTGCTACCCCATTTGACTGTACTCAGACTTCTTCTGGTGTGTGTGTGTGCTTCAGATCTTGCAAACAGCACTGTGGGCTTCTTTCATGCCACTGAAATCTCAGGGCCTGCAAGTATCTTTGCCTTTCTGCCCAGCAGTGAGTTCTGTTACTGTAGACCATTTTTCTGTGGGACCTGTAAATATCAGTTCAGTGTACTTCCTTCACTGGACAGTTATGTTCCCATTCTCAAAGACCATAAATACTTGCCTGTTCCCCTTTTTGTGTTATTTTCAGCTTTGGCTTTGTGGTACTTCAAACAGTATGTTATATCCTAAGTCTTTGACAAACAAACATGCACCAGTTTTCCTTTAGCAACAACATCTTTTATTTGGCTTTGTTTCTTACAGCACTGTGGAATCGCCCCCTGCCATTGACTGTGCACTTCTGGCTCTTTCTGTGTTATCCAAGGCTCATGAGATAGGGTTGCCAATCCCCAGGTGGGGGCAGGGGATCCCCCGTTTTGGAGGCCCTCTCCCCCGCTTCAGGGTCATCAGAAAGCGGGGGAAAGCAGGGTCATCAGAAAGCTGGGCTCTCCATTATTCCCTATGGTGACCGATTCCTATACGCTATAATAAAGAGCTGATATGCAGGTCTCTGGGGAAGGCGCCTGTTTTTTGAGGTAGAGGAGGTCTAATTCTATGCACCCCAAAAGGAGGTGTCCCTATCCTTCATTATTTCCAGTGGAGGGATGGCCTAACCGGGACTCGATCTGCTTTGCTTGCCCATTGCAGAGAGAGAGAGAGAGAGAGAGAAGAAGAAGAAGAAGAAGAGAGAGGGGAGAAGAGAGAGGGGAGAAGAAGAGAAAAGGATTCCCCTACAGACTACAGTAAGTGGCCTTCCCCCCATTTGCCGAGGTGCAGTGGCGTCTGACCTGACCCTGAATCCAAGGCCTGCTTCCACGCGCCAGCAGCAGCACCAGGTTCCGTGTGTGCGCCTCGCCCATTGTGCTTGGGTCCCCCAAGCACGTGTGAACGGGGCTCCCATTGGGCAGTGCCCCCCCCTTTTACCTCTTCCATTGCACAAACACTGCCATTACACGTGTGTGTATGCCTATTGCATCAATACCCTTCATTGCAGTCTTGCATGCAGGGCTGGATTAACACATAGGCCAAGTAGGCACCGTCCTATGGGCCCCCACGCCTTTAGATGCCCCAGGCTGCCTCACCCCCCATTCCCCCCCCCCCCGCTCGCTGCCCTCCCAGCCTCCATGCATTAGGACTGGAGATAATTTGCGAGAGGAGACCCCAAGATTTCAGTTGCCTATGGGCCTCTACGGGTTTAATCCTGCCCCCGGCTGAACAAGCCCTCTCTCCCCAGCTTGGAGTCCAAGGCCCACGTCTTCCAGAAGTGGCGAGGACTTAATTATGATTCTTCTGCCCTCTTCATCTAGGCCCTTACAGCAGACCATGGCTTCAACATCAGGCGCTGGAGGTGGCAAAGGTCACCAGCCCCAGGAACCACCAAAAAAGAAGCCCAAACGTTTGGTTGTGTTCAATCCTGAATGGAAAAACACCTACCCCTGGCTAAAAGAGACAAAGGACAAGAACAAAGCATTCTGCACAATGTGTTCTAAGGAGATAGGAATTGGTCATGGTGGAGTGAATGATTTGAAAGTTCATAAGGACACTGACTCTCACAGGAGTGCGGCAAGCCAAGCTGGAACTTCAAAATCCATCACAAGTTTTTTTGCCTACCAAAAAGACACCGCTGCTCAGGCCAAAATTGCGGCTGCTGAACTAACCTGGGCATACCACTCGAACAGGCATGCGTTATCATACCGGTCTCTTGATTGCGGTGTCAAATTGTGCAAAGTCACATTTTCCGATTCCGAGACTGTGACCAAGATGACCTGTGGGAAAACAAAGGGCGCAGCTTTGATAAGCGATGTCTTGGCACCTTACTCTGTAGAACGGATTCTGTTAGATCTTGACACAGCACATTGTTTCTACAGCGTTTCCAGCGACGCATCAAATCATGGCAACAGGAAAATGTTCCCCCTATGCCTTAAATACTTCACTTTGAAGGACGGCATTTCAAATCGTCTTCTTGATTTCTATGAAGATGCCAATGAAACGGCAGAGAATGTCACACGAAGGATTTTGGATGTCTTGGCAAAATACCAGCTGGACTTAGCTCGTCTGTCTGCATACTCAGCAGACAGCGCGAATGTAAACTTTGGAAAATACCATTCTGTGTACACACTTCTGAGTAGAGGCCGTGAAGACATCGTGCCCGCCAGGTGCCCTGCACACATTGTGCACAATGCTGCCAAAAAAGGATGTGATATGCTCACCTGCGACATCGAGTCTCTCATACTGAAGGCTTTTGGTCATTTTTCTGTTTCTGCCAAACGCTCAGAGGAACTTCAGGAGATGTTTGATTTTTTGGAGATGGACGGTGATCACCTGCTTCGACATGTACGCACAAGATGGCTATCTTTCTTGCCTGCCATAAACAAGATGTTGAAGTGTTGGCCAGCCGTTAAAGCGTACTTTCAAAAGCTGGGAGAGGATCACTGTCCTCCTCTGATATGGCGCCACATTGACGATGAGTCTGGAGAAAAGGACTACAGTACATCGCAAACTTACATGATGTTTCTCCAGACCACTCTGACGCCTATTGAGGAGACTGTACTGATTCTGGAGCGGGATGCACTGACAGCACCTGAATTGTTTGAGGCCATGCTCAGGTTGCTAAACAGCCTTAAGCAACGCAAAGCTGACTCCTTTTTTGGAACGGAGACAGATAAGGCGCTGCGCAAAATGCCACCTTCGAAGGCAAGGAAAGTGAAGCAGGACTTCCTCAAGTTCTTTGAAAGAACCACCACATATCTTGAAGAAAAGTTTGATTTCTCTGAGAAAAATCACCTGTGTGCTTTGACACCATTTTCTCTTAAAAAAAGTGTGACTTATGACCACCTGCGGTGTGCTGCTGAGCAGCTGAAAATGGAGAAAATAATAAACCTGGATCACCTATACAGTGAATACACTGATGCCAAGAGCCTGCTGGATGAGCAAGTGGCCTGTGTTGACCCAGAAATCACTGTGGATAAAAAGTGGGTGGCCATATTCTCTGAGATGGGAACTCGGTCTCAGAAGTGCGAAAACCTCTTACTTCTTGTAAGCAAGATCCTGAGTATCCCATGCTCAAACGCTTTTGTGGAGAGGGTATTCAGCCTCATGTCAGCTCACTGGACGGACACCAGGAATCGTTGTAGCATAGACCTGGTGAAAGCAGAGCTGCAAGTCAAATTGAATTTTAATATGGATTGTGATCAATTTTATCACTTTATTAAGGAGAAGAAAGATATCCTCAAGGCTTCAGGGAAATCAGAGAAGTATAAATTCAGTAAAAAAGCGAAAGACTGAAACCTGTGTCGCTCCTTCCACACCACAGCCCTTCGTCCAGCGTGGGAGTCGGGATGGCCCACACCTGCGGGCCCACCGCCTGGGCCCACAGCACGCAAGTCCCATCCTACCAGCCGTGTTCTTTGTCCAGGGAGAAGTCGAGGTCCAAGAAGCTCCACTGTGCGGGCGTATGTTAATGTAAGACCAGAATTTAATAGTAATTATAAAAGGAATACAAAACAAAACTGGGGATTAGGGCTAATGGCGATACCCCCCCCCAAAAAAACGACACTAGGCAGCCACCTCCTGGGTGTGTTGGAAGAGCTGCCAAGATGCAAAGTAATTTTAAACTGCTGACAGTGTGTTTCTTTTTTTTCCAGATAAGCTCCATTCAGGAAATTAGCAACCACAGACAACAGTAGATCGCTTCCATCACACAACAGAAGGTAAGGAACAAATTGGCTGTGACTTGACAGCTCGTTCCATCGCTTTAATAATATGAAGAGAACTTGGTTTCCTTTCTCTTTTGCAATTTTTAGTATTTTAGTGACACCTGAACACCTTTTTCTTTTTGTGTGCTGCTTGGGGAGGACCTGCTTTTCTAGACCTGTATCCGCCTGCCTTCAGGCTGGGCTACGGGGCACAGACTGGCAGTGGTGGTTTTAGTTCTGATCTCAGTTTGATTGTAGATAAGGGTTGCTTTGTTGATCAAGACCCTTTGATATTGTGGACAGTCTTGTTGAAATGTTTGTGAGCACAAGCAGGTATCAAGGATAGTGGATTGTTTTCCTGTGAATCTGACTCAAGAGGGATTGCTGTTGGAGCCTTTTTTTCTTTAGCAGGGAACATCGTGAAGTTTCTCTTCTTTTTAAAAGTTGAATATTTTGGGGGTGGTAATATTTGGGGGAAATGACATCACAGGAAGTGCTGTCACAGGAAGTGATGTCACTTCCTGCTTCCGGCAGGTGGCGCGGGGGAAATGATGTCACAGGAAGTGATGTCACTTCCTGCTTCCGGCAGGTGGCGCGGGGGAAATGATGTCACAGGAAGTGATGTCACTTCCTGCTTCCGGCAGGCGGCGCGGGGGAAATGATGTCACAGGAAGTGATGTCACTTCCTGCTTCCGGCAGGTGGCATGGTGTCACCGGAAGTGACGTCACTTCCTGTTTCCGGCGGCGCGCGCACGCGCACCCCTACCTCCCCCCCCAAAAGTGTCCCTGGCTGGCCTTCAGACATTATGGCCACCCTATTCTCAACAGTTGTCACATTGTTATTAAAGTCATTCATTCCTCAATATTGTTTAGCCTGGCAGAACCTTTGGTGATTGATTTTGAACAGCAGGACATTTAATACTTCCTTAGGATAAATGTTCTAAGGGCCGGATTCTACAACCAAAAGCAGCAAGAGTCAGGGAGATGGCTGTGTGCCAGGAAAGAACACATCGTGCCGATATATCCATTATGAAGTCAGTAACTTGTCCAGAAGTAATAAAAATGGTCACACTGTCACAAAAATCCAATATTCTTAATTATTTATATATTGTTACCAGGGGTGGAATTCTAGCAGGAGCTCCTTTGCATCTTAGGAGCTTACAATCCTCCAAGAGTTTACAAAAAGAGCCTTGTAAGCTCTTGGGGACTGACTACATCAGGAGGGTCTGATCTAATATGCAAAGGAGTTTCTACTAGAAACTGATTGTTACTCAGAATGAACTGTGCTGCCCTGACCTGGATAGTCCAGGCAAGCCCAATCTCATCAAATCTTTGGAAGCTAAGGTGGGTTGACTGTGGCTAGTACTTGGATGGGAGACCTCCTTGGAATACCAGGAGTTTGGAGGCAGGGGCAGGCTTTATTCAGTTGCCTCCCTGAATATCCTGCAGCCCCACAGTAGGGGTCAGTCACCAGGACTTCCAGGTGCATGCATACACACATGCACGTATTTTTAAAAATACAAAAAAAAAAAGAAGTGTGCCAATTCCCTCCCTCCCCCTCCTGAGTTTCTCAGATTCTAGATTCAAACACAACTGGCAAGAGAACTCTGGGAGAGGAAAAACTTACTGCGTGTTCGAATATGTGTGTTCTAAGGTTGCCAGGTCCAACTCAAAAAATATCTAGGGGACTTTGGGGGTGGAGCCAGGAGACCTTGCAGGTGGAACCAGGAGAAAGGCTGTGACAAGCACAATTGAACACTAAATGGAGCTCTGGTCATCACGTTTAAAGGGACCACACTACTTTTAAATCCCTCCATTTGGAATAATGAAGGATAGGGGAACCTTCTTTTGGGTCTCATAGAATTGGACCCCCTGGTCTAATCTTTTTGAAATTTGGGAGGCATTTTGAGGAGAAGCACCAGATGCTATGTTGCAAATTTGGTGCTTCAACCTCAAAAAACAGTCCCCCAGAGCTCCAGATACCAGTGGATCAATTCTCCATTATACCCTATGGGAATCGGTCTTCATAGAGAATAATGGAGTACCCATCAGACATTTCCCTCCCCACCTCAATTTCTGATGACCCTGAAGTGGGGAGGGCCTCCAAACCGGAGGATCCCCTGCCCCCACCTGGGGATTGGCAACCCTAAGGTGTACCAGTGCTATAAAGTGCCTGTCACTAACATAAAGATGCTTTATACTGAATCAGCCCTTCAGTACACCAAGGTCAGTATTCCTGGTTAAAACAATTTTATTTGGTAACATACGGTAACAAATTATATTTCTTGCATCATTAATAACTTCTTTATCTATCCCATATATTACTTTCTACCCACCCCTCCCCCCGTTACTTGACCCCTGCCTGTGTTATTTACTTAAAGTACTAATGTTTAAAGGTACCCTTAACTAATAAAAACAAAAAATGATATTCTTCTTATTTATTTATTTTATTTATTTAATGATTTATATCCCGTCCTTCCCACCAAGTGGCTCAGGGTGGCTCACAACATAAACTCCAACAAAAAAATTAAGACTTAATCATTATCAAAAATTGTCCAATGTCCTTTTATTTTCCACTCTTTTTCTACAAATCTTCTGAACTTTTTCCACTCAATCTTAAAAACTTCTAAATCATAGTCTCTTAAAATTCTTGTTAATTTGTCCATTTCACTCCCTGTCATAACTTTTACAATCCAATCCCTTTTCTCTGGTATTTTTTCTTGCTTCCACAACTGCACATATAATGTCCTAGCAGCTGAAAGCAAGTTATAGTTCTATCTTCTTTTGAAAATTTTTCCATTTGTAATCCCAACAGAAAAGTCTCTGCAACTTCCTTAAATTCATATCCCAAGATTCTAGAAATTTCTTGTTGAATCATCTGCCAATACTTTTTTGCTCTTTCACAAGTCCACTACATATGGTAGAAAGAACTTTCATGTTTTTTACATTTCCAACATCTGTCTGGCATCTTATTATTTATCTTTGCCAATTTCTTAGGAGTCATATACCATCTATACATCATTTTAAAAGTTCTCTTTAATACTATGACACATCGATAGCTTCAGAGAGTTCTTCCACAAATATTCCCAAGTTTCCATCTGTATTTCTTTATTTACATTAATTGCCCACTTAATCATTTGAGATTTCACTACTTCATCTTCCGTAGACCATTTTAAAAGTAATTTATATAATTTTGAAATTATTTTTTCATTGTCTCCAAGCAGAACTTTTTCCATTTCTGTTTGCTCTTTTCTTATTCCCTCAGTTTTAATGTCATTCTCCACCAAGCTCTTTATTTGTTACATTTGAAACCAATCATTATTATTCAGCTCTTCAGCAGTTTTCAATTCTATTTTGCCACTTTGTATTTTTAATAGTTGATTATATGACAACCACTTTTCTTCACCCGTCTCAGCTGTTATTTTTATCACTTCTGCTGGCATTATCCATAACGGTTTTCTCTCATCTCCATATTTCTTATATTTCATCCATGTATTTAGCAAGCTGTTTCTTATATAATGGTGAGAGAAAAAGCCGTCTATCTTTTTTTCCCCATAATACATATAGGCGTGCCAGCCTAATTTATTTCCATGACTTTCCAATGCTAAGAGTTTTTTATTTAACAACATTATCCATTCTTTTATCCATACTAAGCAAACTGCTTCATGATATAATTTTAAGTCTGGTAATTGAAATCCGCCTCTCTCTTTTGCATCTGTTAAAATTTTCATTTTAATTCTTGGTTTCTTCCCCGCCCACACAAACTCTGAAATTTTTCTTTCCCATCTATTAGATTGTTTACTGTCTTTCACAATCGGAATAGTTTGAAACAAATACATTATTCTTGGTAGAATATTCATTTTATTTGCAACTATTCTACCCAACAGTGACAAATTAAGTTTATTCCACTTTAACGTATCTTCATCCATTTTACGCCATAGCTTCTCATAATTATTTTTGAACAAATCAATATTCTTCATTGTTATCTCCACACCCAAATATTTTACCTTGGAGGTAACTTCACAGCCCGTTAGTCTCTGCAATTCTTGTTGCTTATTTATTTGCATATTTTTACATAGAAGTTTTGATTTTTCTTTATTAATACAAAGTCCCACCAACTCCCCATATTCTTGTATTTTGGCTAACAACAAAAGTGTGACTTGTATGGGGTTTTCATTTATAAACATTATATCATCTGCAAATGCTCTGTATTTGTAAGTAAATCCTTTTACTTTTAATCCTTCTATTTCTTTATCTTCTTGAATTTGCATCAGTAATATTTCAAGAGTCATTATAAACAACAGTGGGGAAAGTGGACAACCTTGTCTTGTACCTTTACTAATTATCATGTCTTCTGTAAGATCAGCCTTGCACGTTGTTCAGTATATATTGTCTTTATCATTCTTATAAAGCTTTCTCCCAGCTCCATTTTCTCCATTACTGCAAACATAAAATCCCAATTGAAATTGTCAAATGCTTTCTCTGTGTCCGCAAAGAATAATGCTACTTCCTTTTCTGGATGTCTTTCATAATATTCTACAATATTTACAACAGTTCTGATATTGTATCTTATTTGCCTTTTGGGAAGAAACCCCACTTGACTATAAAAATATTTGATAAATTATAAAATTTATCAAATATTGTTTAAATCGTTCTGCCAAGATTCTTGTATATATATATTTTAGTCATTATTTAATAATGAAATTGGTCTATAATTTTTTTACGTTCGTAACATCTCTTATCTTTTTTTGGAATCAACGAAATAACAGCTTCCTTCCATGTATTTGGTATTTTCCCTTTTGTTCTTATCATATTCATCAATTTCTGAAGTTTCGGGATTAACTCCTCTTTGAGGGTTTTAAAAAATTTAGCTGTATATCCATCTGGCCCAGGTGCTTTTCCATTTTTCATTTCATTAATTGCTGCTTCAATTGCTATTTTTTCAATTGGATCGTTCAAAACTTTTCGCATATTTTCTGCTAAGGGTGCTATTTTTATCTTTTGTAAGTACTCATCCATCTTTTCTTTCCTTATTTTAACACCTTTAAATAACTTGGCATAATACTTAAAGAATTCCATTCCAGTTCTTTATTTAACAAATGTCTCATTTGCCTTTGTAATATTGTAATCTCCCTTATAATTTTCTTTTTCCCTGGCCTTTTTCTCAGTTCCCCTTCTTTTTTCTTTATTTCCTTTTGAATGTCCAACATCTGTTTTTCTTTTGCCCTCTTATCTTTGTTATTCAATGTAATCAATATTCCTCTCATTACTGCTTTATAAGCATCCCAGACCATCTAAAATTCTATATCCTCTTTATCGTTTATTTGGAAGAAAGCTTTAGTTTCATTTTCTAGAGATGTCACTATTTCTTTATTCTGTAGTAAATCTTCATTCAATCTCCATCTTCTCCACTTCTTAGACAATTTTTTTAATCCACATTATTGGGTTATGGTCAGCCCCAATTTTAGATAAAATCTCTATTTTCTTTGTTATAAGGCCTAAGTCTTTAGTGCCCCACAACACGTCAATTCTGGAAAAAGTTTTATGTCTTGCTGAAAAAAGTCTCGCACTTCAGGATTAAATTTCCTCCATATATCCTCCAAATTTTCTTGTTTGACCAATTCAAAAAAAGTCTTTGGCAATTTCCCTTCCTTATTATTTTTTTTACCCCCCAGACCTATCCAGTGTGTTCTTAATTGTTCCATTAAAGTCCCCCATTATCAAAACTTGGTCATAAGTCAGTTCATAAAATTGTTGTATAATGTCTTTTTTAAAAGCATCCTTTGGACCATTAGTAATTTTTTGCATTTAATATTATTTCTACCACTACAAATCTTCCATCTTTACCTTTAAACACTAATTTCGGCTCCAATTCTTGTTTAATATAGAAAATCACTCCCCTTTTCTTCTGTTCAGCCAATGAATAAAATTCTAGTCCCAGTTGTTTATTCCTTAAAAGTTGTAATCCTTTTGTTTGATATGCACTTCTTGTAAACAAACTATATTACAATTTTGCTTTTTAATCCAATGAAACGTTGCCTTTCTTTTTTGTGGTGAATTTAGTCAATTTACATTCCAAGATAATAATTTGTAATCCATCATGGTGCAAATTCTTTATGCTCTTCATAAAACCTACGCAGTTCCTGTGTGCTTGTAATTGTAATTCTTTTTCCTTGCAGCTCAAAGCTCAGACCTTCAGATATTATCCATCTATACCTCATTTCATTGTCACGTAGTTTTTCTATCAATTTTTGTATGCTCTTCTGTCATTTATCACTTGTCTTGGCAATTCTTTCATGATTCTTACTCTGCTGCCTCCCACTATTCAAAAATTTTATTCAAGTTTTTTCCCACCATTTATTTTGTCATATATCTTATAACCACATCTCTTGGTAGATTATTTTTCTTGGCTTATAGTGAGTTCACTCTATACATATAGTCATGCATGCTTCTAGTTCCTTCAGGATCTTCCTCCAAAAATTCTGCAATTATTCTTATTATATATCCTTACAAATCAGTCTCTTCATCCTCAGGTACTCCTCTCAGACATATCTGGGTTTCTATCAATTTGCAGTCATGAATTGCTACCTTTTCTTGCACTTTTAGTAAGGTGGAATCATGTACTTTCACTCTCTCTTCCACCTCTTGCACTTTCTTTGATGTTACCACAGTCTCATTTCTGAGATCTTCTATATCTTTCCTTAGCTCTTCAATGTCTTTTCTTGAAGTTATCATGTCTCTCACCCTTTTCATCATCCTGGCTTCCATTGCTTCTAATTGCTCTTGCATTTTCTCCACTGAGGCAGTCCTTGCACAGGTTAACTTATGCTCTGACATTTAAAAAAACACCAAAAATCTTGACCTCTCCAAATTAAATTTAAACTATCAGGTTTGATAGAGTAAGGCTTGCCCTTTTCAATAAGCCTAATTTCACCGTCCTCAGAGCCTCCTGGGCTCAGATATTAATTTTTGAATTTTTTATTTCTTCCAAAATGGCAGTCGTGACTTTCTGCTTTCCTTTAAAAAAAAAATTCCTTCAAAAGGCTTCTAAAATAATTATCAGCAATAATGTCCAATAGTATTTACCTTATAATAGTCACCTCTGTCAGCTTCACCAATTTTTAATATCCCGAACACATTAAAAACTTTGTTTAAATTTAGACCTCCTGGCAATGGCCGCCCATGTTTTTCTATGATATTATAGTCCTAGAGTAGGCTAGCTCCTTCAATGATTTCCCTTTTCCATCTGATATTTCCTGCTTTTCTTGCCACCAAATCCCATTTTCACTGGTAAAAAGATCTCGTGATTTCCTGTGTTGACTGTGAGAGCTGCAAATCTGTGATGATGGGGCTTTTTCACCAAAACTGCAAGTAGACAAAACAATAAATTCCTTTCCACTTTTTAGCACTGTCCTTTAAATTTACAAAATTCAAATTTTGCCCCTTCTCCCCTTCTTCTTCCAAGCTTTCTGAATCTCTATTTCCCACCTTCTGATTTTATTTTGTTTAACTTTAAATAGTCCCAGAATGAAGATAGTCATCAGTACCTTTTTCTACAGTTATCCAGATCCAACACCGGTCTTGTATAGCTTTAGATGTTTACCAGTCTTAAAGAAGGTTAGGATCCCGTCGAGCTTATGTCAAATAAATGACTCTGGAAACTTCTGCAGATGATGAATATGCAACTCATCTTTGGAGACCTCTCAAAGCCTCAAAGGAGCGCCCCCCCCCCCAGGACTCCCTTTTAGCCAAGGTAAATCTCCTCAGAGTTTCCTGTGCATATCTTGGACTGATCTCTGACTGAGAAAAGTAGGCAGTAAGCATTAAATTGCCCTCCACTACCCCGAACAGAAGCCCCAGCCTGCTCCCCTTCTGAGAAGCAATTCAGCTCAGCATTTTCCAACCCCAGAAGTCTCCACACCAGGTCAGTATTGTCTAGTCAGGCTTGCAACCATAGCCTCTGATTGAAGTCTTTCAACATCATCTGCAGGGGTAGAATTCTAGCAGAAGCTCCTTTGCGTATTAAGCCACACATCCCTGATGTAGCCAATCCCCTAAGAGCTTACAGGGCTCTTTTTTGTTAGCTCTTGGAGTTTTGGCTACTTCACGGGGTGTGGTATAATATGCAAAGGAACTCCTGCCAGAATTCCACCCCTGATCATCTGCCATTTGATCATTTTAGCTGTTGATTCTTGAGAATTGAACTTGGGACCTTCTGTATGCCTTTGGAAATTCCAGCTGATCCTTCAGAGCTTAGGAAGACGGCAACTCGAGACAAGACAGCATTTTCAGTGACAATGCCCTGCTAACAGAATAGCCACCCACAGAGATTATTTTGGTACTATCACTTCTGTTCCACCATACTGAGAAAGCTCTGAAAAGAGCACATGCTGTTCCACTCTGCCTGGAAGATAGACCCTCTTGAGAAACTTTGATAATCACAGCTTATCAACAGAGGTGGTTCTATAAATAGGTGGGTCCCAGGCAACAAAGAGCTTTACAGAAGATCATCAGGAACTTTTTTTAGTCATTAACTCTCCATCTTTGGGTGGAAAAACTTTTGACCATGTTTTTCTTTCTTCATTTAAGCTAGGGACATTCATAAGAACATAAGAGAAGCCATGTTGGATTAGCCCAATAGCCCATCCAGTCCAACACTCTGTGTCACACAGTGGCCAAAAAAAGCCAGGTGCCATCAGGACCTGGACACTAGAAGCCCTCATCCTGTTGCCCCCACCCCCCGCCACAAGCACCAAGAATACAAAGCATCACTGCCCCAGACAGAGAGTTCCATCAATACCCTATGGCTAATAGCCACTGATGGACCTCTGCTCCATATGTTTATGCAATCCCCTCCCTTGAAGCAATCTAAGAGCATAAGAGAAGCCATGTTGGATCAGGCCAATGGCCCATACAGTCCAACACTGTGTCACAGAGTGGCCAAAAAACCCAGGTGCCATCAGGAGCTCCATCAGTGGAACCAGGACACCAGAAGCCCTCCCACCATTGCCCCCCCCAAGCACCAAGAATACAGATAATCACTGCTGCAGACATAGAGTTCCAACAATACCCTGTGGCTAATAGCCACTGATGAACCTCTGCTCCACATGTTTATCCAATCCCCTCTTGAGGTTGGCTATGCTTGTAGCCACCGCCACCTCCTCTGGCAGTGAATTCCATGTGTTAATCATTCTTTGGATGAAGAAGTACTTCCTTTCATCTGTTCTAACCCAACTGCTCAGCAATTTCATTGAGTGCCCATGAGTTCTCGTATTGTGAGAAAGGGAGAAAAGTACTTCTTTCTCTGCCTTCTTTATCCCATGCACAATCTTGTAAACCTCCATCATGTCACCCCTGAGTCATTCCAGGTAGCTGAGTAGATCACCATCACATGGGATAATGTTATTTGCACCTAGTAACTAAGCAGAAAAACAAGCTCTCAGACCTAGATATCAGAGTACCTTTTTACTCAGTGAGGGTTAAAATGGTCATAGAACAGCATTGCTAGTCTCCGGGTGGGGGCTGAGATCTCCTGGGATTACATCTGGCTCTTCAGAGATCAGTTCACCTGGAGAAAATGGCCACTTTGGAAGGTGGATTCTATGGAATTATACTTCATTGAAGTCCTTCCCCAAAACCTCACCCTTTTCAGGCCCCACCCCCAACTAATGTTCCCTCTAAGCTGTGGAGTCTTGTGAGCAAAAATGCTGCTTCGTGAGCTACTGGCATTATTTTATTATTTATTTATTTATTATATTTATATCCCACCCTCCCCTGATGGGCTCAGGGTGGATAACATCAATTAAAACAACATAAAATTACATTATTACAGTAAAATCAGAATAAATTATTAGAACATCTCAAACTTATACAATTTTAGTCCCTAGAAGGCGTTGTTATTCCTTCTTAATTAGCGCTGTTTACTGTGATGTCATTAGGTGTTATTGAGCACCTTGCATTTCTATTTGGGTCGGATTAGGATATTAATGCTGTGGGGTGGTGAAGTGCTGGATGCCTCTATTAGATGTTAAAAGCCTGTTTAAACAGTTCTGTCTTGTAGGCCCTGCGGAATTGTGGCAAGTCCTGCAGGGCCCTGATGTTTTCAGGGAGAGCATTCCAGAGGGTAGGGGCTGCCACCAAAAAGGCTCTTGCCCTGGTGGTGGACAGTCGAACATCTTTTGGCCTGGGGATCGCTAAAAGGTTTTGTGCGCTCATTAAAGTTATGAGTGAGTGAGTTGGCTACTGCATAAATTAGTTTGCTCTGGGGTCATCCTTCCTGAGCTGAGACAAAAATGTGTGAGCCGGAGGCTAAAAAACTGTGAGCTAGCTCACTCAGCTTAGAGGGAACCCTACCTCGAACCCTCCATGTATTTCCCAACCCAGACCAAGCATTTCCTAACCCTATCATGGAATAATTCTGTCTTGACTCCTTGCGTCATTTTCTCCTTCCTGTTTTCACCCAAGAACTTGTTCCCCGTTAGAGTTTCTCCTAGAATCTCACTAAGATCTTCCTTTCTACCCTCATGGTAAGAGCATAGATTCACAATCCTAATTATTTCCTTCATCCACATTAGCACACGTTCTCCCCAAGGAGTACTTCATTTTGCTGTACTAATTAGAATGTTTCAGTCCACTTTAATCAGTGAATCTTTTTTTAAAAAAAAACCACTTTGTTATTTCCTCATTATTTAAGAAACATCCTAACAAGATATATGGTGAATGTCATTCAGGTTGGGCAATAACCCCATTATTATATTGGGGAGGACTGTGGGGTCACCTTAGGTTTCTCCTTCAGGCAATGGCAAATAATTTTTTTTATATGCATCAGCTTTGCTCTTCCATGTATGGTAAACATGTAATAGAATGATGACATTATTTTACCTTCTACATTATTCCAGCTAGCACCTGGAAATTAATGGGCCCTGAAAAGAATTGCGACAAGATAATGTAATGCCATCCACCAGGGATAGGAGAAGACGGTGGGGTTTTAATTCTCCACTGAGAATCTAGCATAACTAAGCTGGTGCTCTGTTTTATCTATTTAGAACTAAGCTCCAGAGAGAGAGAGAGGTCTTGCAAGCGAAATAATTTTCATGCGGCGCTATTAGTCTTCGAAGGATTGCTCATAAACTAAACGGCCTCTTATAATCATCATAATTTCTCTCTGTAATTCAGATCTATTTTTTGGGGGGGGGGGCGTAAAGCTGATTGTGGGTATTAAAAATAAGAGAAATCCAAATTTAATAAACGGCACCTTCCCAGTAATAAACAGGGACATGATGATGCGATGGGAAAGGCATTTCCTAATGCTTGTGGTAAAATGATGAATCCCTTTGTAATCCCCGGTTCTTAACTGCCAAAAAATTATCTAACTGGAGAGCAGATTCTGATATAGTCTGCCCTGTCTTATCATTCACCCATCCTCTCATTAGAACATAAGAGAAGCCATGTTGGATCAGGCCAATGGCCCATCCAGTCCAACACTGTGTCACACAGTGGCAAAAAAAATTATATATACACACACACTGTGGCTAACAGCCACTGATGGACCTCTGCTCCATATTTTTATCTAAACCCCTCTTGAAGGTGGCTATGCTTGTGGCCGCCACCACCTCCTGTGGCAGTGAATTCCACATGTTAATCACCCTTTGGGTGAAGAAGTACTTCCTTTTATCCATTTTAACCTGTCTGCTCAGTAATTTCATCGAATGCCCATGAGTTCTCGTATTGTGAGAAAGGGAGAAAAGTACTTCTTTCTCTACTTTCTCCATACCATGCATTATCTTGTAAACTTCTATCATGTCACCCCGCAGTCGACGTTTCTCCAAGCTAAAGAGTCCCAAGCGTTTCAACCTTTCTTCATAGGGAAAGTGTTCCAGCCCTTTAATCATTCTAGTTGCCCTTTTCTGGACTTTCTCCAATGCTATAATATCCTTTTTGAGGTGCGGCGACCAGAACTGCACACAGTACTCCAAATGAGACCGCACCATCAATTTATACAGGGGCATTATGATACTGGCTGATTTGTTTTCAATTCCCTTCCTAATAATTCCCAACATGGCGTTGGCCTTTTTTATTGCAAACGCACACTGTCTTGACATTTTCAGTGAGTTATCTACCACGACCCCAAGATCTCTCTCTTGGTCAGTCTCTGCCAGTTCACACCCCATCAACTTGTATTTGTAGCTGGGATTTTTGGCCCCAATGTGCATTACTTTGCACTTGGCCACATTGAACCCCATCTGCCACGTTGACGCCCACTCACCCAGCCTCAACAGATCCCTTTGGAGTTCCTCACAATCCTCTCTGGTTCTCACCACCCTGAACAATTTAGTGTCATCCGCAAACTTGGCCACTTCACTGCTCACTCCCAACTCTAAATCATTTATGAACAAGTTAAAGAGCATGGGACCCAGTACCAAGCCCTGCAGCACCCCACTGCTTACCGTCCTCCACTGGCCCCCCTCCGTCTGGCCCTCCTCCGTCGACACCTCGTACGATCGGGACCCCGTTACCCGCAGTACCCGGCCGGCTACCCACTCCGGACCACTCGCGAAGTTCTTCGCCCAAACCGGATCCCCCGGAAAGAACCCCCGCGTTGCTTCCCTGACTTCGGGGGAATTGCGGACGTCGGTCGCCCGGTCTGGGTGTAACCTGTTCAGCCTGGTTATCAGCTTCCTCCCCATGAGTAGTTCAGCAGGGCTCGACCCCGTTGTGGAGTTGGGGGTAATCCTGTTATGGAACAGGAAGGCTGCCAGGCGGTGGTCCCAGTCCCCCTGCACTATGCGACCCAGGGCCTTTTTGGTGGTCCTCACCATGCGTTCAGCCTGGCCGTTGGTGGCCGGATGGAAGGGGGCGGATCTGATGTGCTGGATAAGGTACTGACTGGTAAACTCTCAGAATTCCCGGGACGTGAACGCCGTCCCGTTGTCAGTGACCAGGGTGTCTGGAATCCCGTGTGTACAAAAAACCCTCCGCAAAGCCCTGACTGCCGCTGCAGTGGAGGTGGATGCCACTGGGATCACCTCTAATCATTTAGTGTAGGCATCAACCAGGACGAAGAATATTTGGCCCTGGTATGGCCCAGCAAAATCTAAATGTAGGCGGGACCATGGCCACTGGTTGGACTCCCAGCGGTGGGCAGGGGCGCTAGGCGGATCAGGCCGGGACTCCTGGCACGGTTGGCACCTTCTCACCCACACCTCAATCTCCTCGTCCATGCTTGGCCACCATACGTAACTGCGGGCCAGGGCTTTCATTCGCACAATGCCTGGGTGTGTTTCTGGAGTGCGTTTAAAACTTATTTGTGCATGGGGGGGGGGACCACCACCCTGCTGCCCCAGAGTAAGCACCCCTTGTGCGTGGATAGTTCGTCCCTGCGTGCCGCGAATGGCCTGAACTCCGTGTCTACCCTGCCTATAGGCCACCGCCTCCCCACCTAGTCCCGAACCCATGCAAGGATGCGGTCCCTGCCGGTGGCCCGAGCCACCTCAGCAGCATGGAGCGGCTGCTCGGGGAGGGACTCAATGACCATCACCTGGTGTGCCAGGGCGGGATCCAGATCCATTGAGGGGAGTGGCAGGCGGCTGAGGGCATCAGCATGCCCCATGGCTTTGCCTGGGCGGTGCACCAGGGTGTAGGAGTAAGAGTTGAGGAATTGGTTCCATCTCAACACACGCTGGGACAGGATTTGTAGGGTCTGGCAGTCGGGGGCGAGGAGGCCCAAGAGTGGCTTATGGTCGGTTGCTATGGTGAAGCGCCTGCCATACAAGTAATCATTGAATTTGTGCACTCCCGCCACGATTGCCAAGGCCTCCTTATCAATTTGAGCGTAGTTCCGCTCCGCCGGGGTTAGAGTCCGTGAGTAGTATGCAACCGGCACCTCCCTCCCGTCCGGGAGTTGTTGCCCCAGGGCTGCCCCCACCCCATAGGGGGAGGCGTCGCAAGCCAAAACCAGTGGCAGGGCTTCATCAAAGTGATGGAGCACCGCATTTGAGACTAGGAGGTCCTTTACTGCTTGGAACGCCGCAGCTTGGTGCTTGCCGCAAACGCACGGGGCTTGTTTATCCAGTAAGCTGTGCAACGGTTCCGCTACAGCAGCTTTGTGGGGCAGGAACGAATGATAAAAGTTCAGCAAACCCAAAAAACTCTGTAGCTCCGCCTTGCATGTGGGGGCAGGGGCCTGGACAATGGCCCTGATCTTGTCCGCCATCAGGTGAATTCCCGCCGCGTCCACAGCGAACCCCAGGAACTCCACCCCCAGAACTCCTATCAAGCACTTCTCCTTTTTAACTTTCAGCCCCGCCGCTTGGAACCGACGGAGGACCTCTCGCAGGCGGCAGCTGAACTCTCCTGCGTCGGGGGCGGTGATTAAAACGTCATCGAAGAAGGGCTGTACTCCGGCGATCCCTTTAAGGAGAGAGTCCATTATGCTCTGGAAGATCCCCGGAGCTACGCTAACCCCGAACTGCAACCGTTTAACCCTGAACGCCCCCCTATGGGTCACGATCGTCTGGACCTCCGCTGTCTTAGCATCTACCGGTAGTTGCTAGTATGCTTGCGTTAAGTCCAGCTTCCCAAAAACCCGGGACCCTGCAAGGGCTGCTAGGACGTGGCTGACCACTGGGACTGGGTAGGGGTTGTCCTGGAGTGCTTTGTTTATCGTGCACTTGTAGTCAGCGCAGATTCTCACATCCCCGTTGGGTTTAACCGGCGTTACTATGGGGGTCTCCCATGCAGCATACGCCACGGGTTCTAAGACACCCTGAGCTGTGAGGCGGTCCAGTTCCGCCTCTATCTTGGGCTTTAAGGCGAACGGGACACGCCTCGCCTTGAGCCGGATTGGCCTGACCATGGGATCGATAGGTAGGGTGATGGGCGGACCCTTGTAAGTCCCCAGGGACCCGTCAAAAACTGCTGGGAACTCCCAGCAAATGTCTTCGAAATTACTGGCCTGCACGTGTTCCACCCCCACCAACTGGATCCCCAGAGGTTGGAACCAGGCCAGCCCCAACAGGGTGGTAAGTTGACGCTTGACCACCAGAATATCTAGGGGCCCCTTAACGTTCCCTCTTTCTAATCGCACCCGGGCCCATCCCACAATGTGTACCGGGTTCTTTTGAAAATCCCTCAGTACGAAGTCCGCCGGCCTCATTTGGAGGCGGCGGCGGGGACATAGCCTCTTGAGGGTTTCCCCCGAAATAATGGATATGGAGGAACCAGAGTCCACTTCCATAATGCAGGGGGCGCCCTCGATGAGGACCGACATTTTGACCTTGTCCGGGGCTGAGAGGGGCAAGTTTAATACCTGCAGGCTGGTGGACGCCATTGTGTGAGCATCCGTAGAGTCGTGATGCTCTGACGGTTGCCGGCAGCTGTTCTTGGCCCGGCAAGCACGAGCGATGTGTCCTGTCCTTCCACAGCTGTGGCAGTCCATGTTGCGGTACGGACAGTCCTTTCTCTCGTGGGAGTCTCCGCAGCTTGTGCACCTGGTGGTGGGGGCCCTCTCCGTCGCTCGTTGCCTCATGGGGACTCTTGGGTCTGTTCTTTGTGGCTGCCAGAGCTGGAAGGCTTCTTCCTCCTCTCGGTCCCCCGGCACCATTTCTTCTTGGTGGACTGCTTCTCCACGTGGGTGGCTGTATGCTCTGGTGGCCCTCTCGAAGGCCGTCGCCTCATTGAAGGCTTGTTGGAGGGTGAGCTCTTCCTTGGCGAAAAGCTTCTGCTGCAGCCTTTCGTCTCGGAGGCTCCAGACGAACCGGTCCCTCAGGGCCTCCTCCCGTTTGTCAAACTCGCAGTTCCCCGCGATTTGGCGGAGAGCGGCCAGGTAGACCGCCGCCGTCTCTCCGGACTTCTGATCCCTCTTGTGGAAGAGGAATCTGAGGGCCACTATGGAGGGTTGGGGCGCGAAGTGCCCTGTGAGGAGCCTGACGACCTCCCCATATGTCCTCTCGGTGAACTTCGCTGGTGCCGAGAGACCTCGGGCGATCTCGAAGGTCGCCTCTCCACAGACGCTCAGCAGGACGTCCCTCATTCTGTTGTCGTCTGTAATTAAGTTGGCTCGCAAGTAGCAGTCGACTCGCGCGTTATACATTTCCCACCTCTCGGGGTGGTCCGGGTTGAACTCGGCAAGATGGCCCGTCGTTACACTAGTGTTCACTATGGTGGCGGCGGGTATCTCAGTTCTTGCTGTTCAGCACCTTCCTCGTCTTCGGCCAGGTCAGGTTCCCCTCGGGGATGTCTTCCTAGCTAGATCCCACCTTCGTCGCCAGTGTAATGTACTTGGAGACGAGACGTGTTGAAGGCAACATGCTTTATTTACTGGTACATCACAACAAGACGGGGCAACATGGGCCGGGACCCGCTTTATATACACTCTACCCGGAACGGCCCCTTAGCTGGCCCAGACCTATCCTGGCCTGTCAAACTTCCCGCCATTGGTCCTGATTGGAGGGTCGCTTTCGCGCGATTTCCCCTGGTCACCTCTATTGCGTGTCGCGCGGTGCTAAACTGAAGCACGATACACTACACTGGGGCTCCTCCCCCTCCTTGTCCCCTGGGGAGGGAAGGAGGGAAAGTGGGAGAGCTTCCTTTGCTTGGTTCCCTTGACCCCATGGGAGAAATGCAAAGAAAGCACCTTTAAGGCCAATGAAGTTTTATTCAAGGTTTGACTTTTTGCTTTTCTACAGAGAGAAAGAGAGAGAGTGTGTGTTGTTGGCTCATTATACCAGGACTCTCATGGGTACAACTGAGTTTACCTCCTTCCTTTCACTGTATTTATGCCTTCATGTTCCAGTCTTTCTCGGTAGATAAGCAATATGAACTACTTAGATGAGGAATAGCAACACACAGTGAGGTGGAACAGGCTGAGAGTGTGTGTCCAGACCAAGTTCACCTAGCATATTTCTTTTGCAGACTGGAGATTTTTAACCTAGCTTGCCAGATAAGAGGGCTGATACCTCTATACGTTGCTGTCTCTGTATTACTGAACTGCCTTGTAGGAGTTATAGATATTTCTCTGGGGAAGACTACAGTTTTTGTAAACAAATACATAGCCTTCAGTCTGTGTTATGGTGCCTTCACATGTTCTTGACTAGCACATGAAGCAGTGTACATACAGAAGCAGTGTACGTACAGAAGCTCCCAGCCATGTTGTTTTCCCCTGGATCTTAGGCTCAAAGCATTGACCATGAGATTTCTGTATTGAATTTCAACAAATCAAAAGTAGGTTTGCAACTTACAGATACATAACTGAACAACATCTGGACAGCATACTCAAGATTGCTACAGCACAAACGTTGCTTCCAGATTTTGATGCAATAAATCAGAGCAAGAGGTATCAGTTTTCATAGACTGTTAAATAAAATACTGCAAGAGTGCTAATGTTTTAAGCATGTTTTATTTTGTTTTTTTTTAATCTTTAATTGTTGGTGTCCTTTATAAAGTCAAGGTTTTACAGTCAACATAAAAACAGTCAACACAATGAACCCCCAGGACCTAACAAAGATAATGGCTTCCTATCTCAGTAGACATAATAATTAATAACTAAGCTGTTTAGTTCTCAGTTTTTTCACAGAAAAGAGACTATGTTGGTCTTAAAGGTGCCACTGCAGTCAAACCTAGTTCTCAGGCATGTTATTCTCAGGTATTCTCAATACCTGTTCTGAATCCAAATTTGCAGCTTTTTTGCTCTTGTTTAATATGTTTATCCACTTCTAGCTGCAGAGACCACTCTGTCACTTTGGCATCTAGAGTCTAATGATGCTTCCTGACAACAAATCCCTCCATCCATGTCATATGAGGGGACATCCTTTTCATTGAATCTCTTGGAGTTCTGGTGTCACTTCTACCACCTAGCATTGACCTTTGCTTGTCTTGAGGTGCCACTGGCATACTTCTAAATGTCATTCTCTCACATTTAGGTGTACAGGTTTTTAGTTGTGTGCTGCTGTATTCTTCCCTTGCTTCAATCTTAGTTACACTCAGTGAACAGCCAGGTCTTATTATGCATCTTGACTCTAACTGGTTCTTCCTGACCATCAATCAATCCCAACCCCACAACCTATGTGATATGGCTGAATACTAAATGAAACTTTGCTTATTTTAAATGTGACAACAGACTCTAACTTTGTCCTTGCCATAGGATGGTGGTCTAGCTCTTCACCATTACCCAGGGTGCACCATGTGGAGGTAAGCTAGGGTTGCACCCCAATTATACTCTGAACCAAACAGAGCCTGACTCCCACCAAAACTCTGGTTTTTATACATCCCTAAACTTTTTTGCATTGTTTTAGTCTTGTTAAAGAAACTAGGTCAACCTGCCTCTTCCTGGCTACCGTTTTTAAAAAAGCTACCTTGAGATGAAGGCAAACCTTTCTAGAAGTACTGGTGTGCTCTTTGTTAAATTTCTCCTGACTAGAGTATGGGACAAACCAGATTTCCTTGTAAGCTAGAAATCAGGTGTCCCCTATGACTAGAGAAAAGCTGGGGTCCAACCTATGGAATGTAAAAATGCACTGGCCTTCAGTAACTGAAGGTCAGATGCACACACATCCTGTCCTCTTTTAAATAGAACCTGTTCTAGCCTAGTTACACTGCTTTTTGGAGAAATCTATCCACCTTTGAAAGTATCCCCTATCTAACCTAGTCAATTGAGAATGAGAAACTAAAGTCCTAACCTGGATTTCTTAAACTTGTTTAAAAGAAGAAGAAAAAACAATTCTCAACAATACTCAAAAAACTCTTATTACTGGAGCAGCCCATTTACTGGCCCTAGTCAAACTAAAAACACCCTCAGATGCCATGCAATCTTATAAAATACAGTGAAAGATAGGCTTGCCAATCCCCAGGTCCCAGCGGGGGTTCTTCCACTTGCCCAGGCTCCTTCCCTCCCCATCAGCAGGCCAGCGAGGGGAAGTGCCACCCCCACAGCCACCATGTGACTTTCCACCTCTGGAGGCTTCAGTCTCCGAATGGAAAGGCTTCCTCTTGGGATGGTGTGTCTGTGTTACTTTGAAGAAGTTGGCAGCAACTCATGAGTAAAGATGTCAATTCCTCATTTCAGAGTCACCAGAAATGGGGCAAGGGGGGGGGGAGAGGAAATGTCTACTGGGCACTTCATTATTCCCTATGAGGAAATTGATTCTCATAGGGTATAATGGGGAATTGATCTGGAGGTTTCGGGGGCTCTGGGGGGGCTGTTTTTTGAGTTAGAGGCACCACATTTTCAGTATAGCATCTAGTGCCTCTCCCCAAAATACCCCCCATGTTTCAAAATGATTGGACCAGGGGGTCCAATTCTATGAGCCCCAAAAGAAGGTGCCCCTATCCTTCATTATTTCCTATGGAAGGAAGGCATTTAAAAAGATGTGCTGTCCCTTTAAATGTGATGGCCGGAACTCCCTTGGATTCAATTATGTTTGTCACACCTTTGCTCCTGGCTCTGTCCCCAAAGTCTTCTGGCTCCACCCCCAAAGTCTCCTGGCTCTACCCCCAAAGTCTCCCGATAGTTCTTGAATTGGACTTGGCAACCCTAGTGAAAGAGAACCAAGTAACACAAGGACAGAACAAGACCATGGAGAGAAGCCACACAAAATCTAAACTAACCTTTCCATAAGGCTAAACAACTAAACCCAGCAACAATGCCCCCCCCACACACACAATAAGGTCAAAATCAACTGAACCTGAACCTGATTTCAAACTGCAACAGTTAAAAAGAGTCAAGCCTGGCAACCAGAAGAAGCAAGTCACAAAGAGTAACACAAGACTGTATCAGTAACACCAGCTGCAAGGACCACCCAGGGAAAAAAGGGCATAAACACAAGTGTGTATAAGACAAAACAACACAGAGAAACACAGCAACCCACCAACACCCACCACCAGTCCCTTCCCCAGCAACCAGAAGGGGGGGAAAGGAACTTTAAAAAACCAGTCTTAAGTTTACAACAAATCACACTGTGCAGCAAAGGAAAAAAATGCAAAAAAAAAACCCCAGCACTATCCAGGAGAACCAAACTACAAGACACAATCCCACATAGCAGCTGCCCACCTACCCACAAGCAACAAAGGAAACACCAGTAAACTCTTTAAAAACATTTGTCAATGTTCACAAAAGAGTAGCAATAATTAAATCTGCAAACAACCACTAACACAATTTGTGATCAGAAATTTAACCAAACAATTAACAATTGTCTAAAACCTGCCTGAAGATGTTTTCTTCAGACGTGACTCTCAGGAGACCAGTCCACCAGCAGCCAGGCAGGCCAAGGCACACAGAGAGAGCAGCAGCAGCTGAAGCCCCTTGCCAGCGGCTACACTGGTCTGTCTCTCAGCCAAACTTGCAAAGCTGCATGCATTTGCAATAGGGTTGCCAAGTCCAATTCAAGAAATATCTGGGGACTTTGGGGGTGGAGCCAGGAGACATCGGGGCGGAACCAGGAACAAGGGTGTGACAAGCATAACTGAACTCCAAGGGAGTTCTGGCCATCACATTTAAAGAGACCACACACATTTTTAAATGTCTTCCTTCCATAGGAAATAATGAAGGATAGGGGCACCTTTTTGGGGGGCTCATAAAATTGGACCCCATGGTCCAATCGTTTTGAAAATTGGGGGATACTTTGGGGAGAGTCACTAGACACTATACTGAAGGTTTGGTGCCTCTACCTCAAAAAACAGCACCCCCAGAGCCCCCAAAACCTCCAGATCAATTCCCCATTATACCCTATGAGAATTGATCTCCACATAGAGAATAATGAAGTGCTCAGCAGACTTCCCCCCACTCCCCATTTCTGGCAACACTGAAGGGGGATTGGCCTCTCTACTCACGAGTTGCTGCCAACTTCTTCAAAGTAACACAGATACCCCATCCCAAGAGGAAGCCTTTCAATCAGCGACTGAAGCCTCCGAAGGTAGAAACGCACATGGTCCTCTGGGGCGGAGTTCCCCCCCCCTCCGCCGGCCAGACTCCCTGAGGAGACGCCTGTGGCAGCCAGAGAGGATGCAAGGACTACGAGTCCCAGCATGCACCTCGCGAAGGGAGGCCGGACTGGAGCGAATAGCAAGCCGGTGGTGGGCGGGTCTTTGTGACCCGGAGGAAGGGAGAAGCCTGAAGCCTGCGAGGGAGGGAGGCAGCCAGGGAAAGAGACACGGCACTGTTTCCCCACCCCCGCTTCCAGATTTTTGGAGAGTGGGGGAGGAGGCTATTAATCCAGGGGTCCCCCGGCAGGGTGGGGGGGGGTTGGGAAGCCTAATTTGCAATATAAAAATGGGTGCCCTAGAATTGGACCCCCTGGTCCAAGTGAACTTGCATGGGAAGTATACCATTTAATTAAATATCTCCTCATTGGTTCTTGCAACTACACCAGTTTTACTTCCCATTATATTTCCTGAACCATCAGTTACTTACTTCAGCGATACTGCTCAAACAGGCAATTCAGCTCTGAGCAGTATCACACTAAGACAAAAAATAATACAAATCTATTTTTTACATATAGCTATAATGTAAATCTTAATCAATTGAGGTAAAAAATCCTAATCAGTTGAGGGGAAAAACTTGGCAACTACCAGGGTAATATTAAAATCCACCCTTGCTAAAAGAAACCTCAAATTATCCAGTTCACCAGTTATGCTTTTCAGTTTATCCCAACTCAGACCAAGAATTTCTACTGATTTACACACCTTCAAAAATATGTTTTGTGCAGTTGTAGTGTCTTTCAAACTCTGCAGTGCACATAGGGCTTTTTTTGTAGCAGGAACTCCATTGTGTCAAGCATGCGGGTTCAATGACGAGTCTAGGTTGCTACAAAGACTACGTTTATTGATAGACCGATACTTTGGCTCAAGCCTTGGCTTGAGAAGAATGAAACCAATACATTGATACACAAGTTTTAAGATACACTTCAAAGGGATTCCTACGGGGAGGGAAAGCAGGGGAGCGTTCACACATAGAATATCAAAACTAAATACATTCCCAGAGCGTTATCAGGCATTTGGCCTTGCATCGCCCAGATGGCTCTCCCTCCCGCAGGAGGATTCATGGGAAGGTGCTGATTGCTTTGTTCCCTCTAATTAACAGTCATAAAACAAAGAGGAGCCAGGAAAGGATAATAAACTAGCAGCATTTGGTTCTCTAGGATATTACCCAGGCCTGCTTTTGACAGGCCATAAACCCATCAGTTATTGATCAGAATTAGCCATGCTTGACACATTGCATATTAAGCCACACACCCTGATGTAGCCAATCCTCCTGGAGCTTACAGTAGGCCCTGTACTAAGAGCCTTGTAAGTTCTTGAAGGACTGGCTACATCAGGGGTGTGTGGCTTAATATGCAAAGGAGCTCCTTCTAGAATTCCACCCCTAAGGCCAGGCATCTCCTGTTTCCATTCACACAGCTGCTTTATCTTCCTTACACACGTATATAGCTAGGGTTGCCAAGTCTGTGTTGGAAAATATCTGGAAACTTTGGGAGTGAATCCAGCAGAGGGTGGGGTTTGAGGAGGGGAGAAGCCTCAGCAGGGTACAATGCCATAGAGTCCACCCTTCAAAACTGCCAATTTTTTTTTTCAGGGGAGCTGATCTCTGTCAGCTGGAGATCAGTTGTAAAAGCGGGAGATCTCCAGGCCCCACCTGGAGGCTGGCAACCCTACTTTCATGGTAATGCGTGGAGAGGGAGTGTAAAAATGCTGAGTGGTACAGGTACTGGAGCTTTGCTGCTTAGCAAAACACCCAGAATGGCCAAAATGCTAGTATGGAGGATAAGACCAAGCTCCTGCTTTGGGGGTCCCCAACCTGCCAGCCCACAGTGGGCCAGTGAGGGGATCCCTGCGCAATGTCGCTTGCACAATGACATCACCGGAAGTGACATCATCACACCAGCAATGTTGTGCTCCAGTCGCTCTGGGCATTTTTGGGGAGACTCTATGGTTTTCCTGGATGCTGGAGCATCCGGGGAAACCATAGAGTTTTCCTGGAAATGCCCAGAGCAGCTGGCACACAATGTTGCTGACACAATAACATTTATTTATTTGTTTGTTTGTTTGATTTATATCCCACCCTCCCTGCCAAAGCAGGCTCAGGGTGGCTCACAGTATAAAATCACAGCAACAATTAAAACAATACATATTAGAAAATTGCAAACTCTCCAATTAAAACAATCAGAATTGGTTTGGCGCTACTGGTTTGGTGCTACTGCCGGGCATAGTCCCCACCAGAGCCTGCAGGGTACTTGGCAACCCTAACCAAGAGGGAGCTGATGGAAGGAACCACAGAGACCAGAAGAAACAATAATGTTGCTGTTGTGTTTCTTGCAGGAAAAGGACAAGAAGAACAGCAGTAGATAGTGCCTCTTGAGGCAGAAAGAACCGTGTGGGTCTAAAGGAAAATGTCAGCAAACAAGCAGGTTGGAGGGCCACACAGAAGGAGCTCAGGGCCACAGGCTGAGGATCCCTCAACTAGAGCTTTTCTTTTCATGCAGGGAAGAAAAGACACTTCCTTTCTGCTAGTGCGCTTCCAAAACTTTCTATAATACTATAAGCATGTCTGTGAGTTAGGGTTGCCAAGTCCAATTCAAGAAATATCTGGAGACTTTGGGGGTGGAGCCAGGCCACCTTGGGGGGTGGAACCAGGAGCAATGGTGTGACAAGCATAATTGAACTCAAAAGGGAGTTCTGGCCATCACATTTAAAGGGACCGCACACCTTTTAAATGCCTTCCCTCCACTAGAAATAATGAATAGGGATTCATGGAACTGGACCCCTTGGTCCAATCTTTTTGAAACTTGGAGGATATTTGGGGAGCAGCACTGGATGCAATGCTGAAAATTTGGTGCCACTACCTCAAAAAAGCACCCCCCCCCAGAGCCCCAGATACCCATGGATCTATTCTCCATTACCCTATGGGAATTGGTCTCCATGGGGAACAATGGAGCACCCAACAGACATTTCCCTCCCCACGCCCCACTTTCTGATGACCCTGAAGCATGGGGAGGGCCTCTGTCAAGTCTGATGTTTCAATAACGAGACCTTCTTGATAAAAGTTTCTAGTTTATTGTAACATGTTGCAAGACTGTAAAAGCAGATTGAGAGACTGGCAAGCATACACAAAGAGCAAACATTTAAGGTATACATCAAAAGGATTCCTTAGGGGGGGCACTCTATGCAGGGCACATTCACACATTATTGTTGCTTTATCGTTCTCAAGCTTTGGCTGGCCTTGGGCGCTTCCTTAGCACCGGCTATCTCTGAGAAGGCACCATAATCTTGTTCCCATATTCCCATTTCCAAGCATTGCTACATAACAAAGGAAGGGAGGGGGGAGGAGAGTTTGAGCTAGCAGCATCTGAATGCAGAATGGTTTTTACCCAGGATCCTTTTCCTGAACCAGAGTTTGTGACTAAACTAACTAAGCATTACAGCAGACTTGACATACTGCCCCCCCCAAGCCCCCTCCACCGCAGGAGGAAGGAGCTTGGTTGGTTTACGTTCCGGGGCTTCTTGAATGGTGAGGCAGCGGTCGGTCGAGGCAAGGGAGGGCCCCGCAGGTGGAGGGTGCCAACTGGACGGCCCGGGGTCTCGAAGTATCAAGCTGCAATGAAACACAGGGTGGATTTTACCCAGGGAGGCTGGCAGGTCTAGCTCCACAGTCACAGGATTGATCACTCTTTTAACCCGGAATGGCCCCAAGAATTTTTAAGCTAGTTTCCGGGAGGGTTGGCTTAGGGGGAGATTCTTGGTTGACAGGAATACCGAATCCCCCACTTTGTATTCTCACGCCGGGACATGGGATTTGTCATACTGCCTTTTGTAGGTCTCTTTGGCTGCCTCGAGGTTTTCTTTTATGACCGGCCAGTTACTGCTCGGTCCTTTCCACCATTGTTCAAAGGCAGTGGGAGCGTCTTTGCTGTCTCCTCCGGGAAGTAAAGGGAGGGCCTTCCCCTCATAGCCGAACACGGTGGAAAAGGGGGAAGCTTTGGTGGAGCTTTGCATGCTGTTATTGTAGCAGTATTCAGCAAAGTCTACCCAGTCAGATTGTCGTTGGTTTATAAAACATCTTAAATACTGTTCCAGCACCCCGTTCACCCTCTCCGTCTGACCATCCGTCTGGGGGTGGTAAGCCGAGCTCAAGCCTTGCTCCATCCCCACCAGTTTGCAAAACTCCCGCCAGAAGGTGGCAACAAACTGCGGCCCGCGGTCGCTAATGACCTTGTCCGGGAACGAGTGTAGTTTTATCACGTGATCAAAGAATAGGGCCGCTAGTTTCTTTGCTGTGGGCAGTTGGGCGCAAGGGATAAAGTGGGCTTGTTTGGAAAACGTGTCTACTACTACCAGGATGACTGTTTTCCCTCGGGAAGGGGGAAGCTCTACTATGAAGTCCATGGACACTATGGCCCATGGCCGGTTAGCGGTCTCGAGCGGCTGCAAGAGTCCGGGCGGCTTCCCCCCTCGCCGTTTGGCCATTACGCACACTGGGCAGCTGGTGACAAACCCGGACACATCCTTGTGCAGGGAGGGCCACCAGAACTGTCGGTTCACTAAGTGCAACGTGTTTACATAGCCGAAGTGCCCCGCCAGTTTGGAGGAATGGCAGAGCTGCAGTATTTCCCTCCTGAGACAGTTTGGAATGTAAAGTTTGTCTCCTCTGTACCACAGCCCGTCCTTCCCTTTCTGCACCCCATCGGGTCGTTCCTTCCCCTCCCTCTCGGTTTCTAAGGCGATGCGCTTCCTACTGACCCCATCCAATTCCCTTTTCTTTTGGGAATGGGTGGTGACCATGGCCGCCACTTGGGACGGCGGAATTAATGAGTCCACCACCTCCTCCCTCTGACTCTCGTGCTGCGGAAGCCGTGAGAGCGCATCGGCTAAGAAGTTCCTAGCCCCTGGGATGTATCTCAGGGTAAAGTCAAATTTGGAGAAGAACCCAGCCCACCTAATTTGCTTTTCATTCAGTTTGCGTCTCCCTGTTAACGCTTCTAGGTTTTTGTGGTCGGTCCACACCTCAAAGGGAAGCTTTGCCCCCTCCAGCCAGGATCTCCAGGTTTTCAGAGCGAACATGACAGCGAATGCCTCCTTGTCCCAAACCAACCAGTTGCGCTGTTCGTCTGAAAACTTCCTGGAGATGAAGGCGCAAGGTCGCAGCTTCCCCTCCCCATCCCGTTGCATGAGTATGGCTCCTACGGCCACGTCGGAAGCGTCGCATTGAACCACGAAGGCCCTTTGCTCGTCCAGGTGGCTTAGGACAGGGTTGCTAGTGAACAGGCGCTTCAGTTGATCAAACGCCTCCTGGCACTCAGGCGTCCATTTTAGCCCTGCCCCCGGCCGTTTGGCTTCCAGACCCTTACCTTTGGTCTTTAGGAGGTCGGTCAAGGGTAGGGCAATTCGGGCGAACCCCTCTATGAATTGCCTGTAGAAATTTGCGAACCCGAGGAAAGATTGGAGCTGTCTACGTGTCCTCGGGGAAGCCCACTCTAGTACCACTTGGACCTTTGCGGGATCCATGGCTAGGCCACGTTCAGACACCCGGAAGCCTAGGTAGTCTAGCTCCGTTTGGTGGAATTCACATTTGGACAGTTTGGCATACAGTTGGTGCTCCAGCAATGTGCTGAGCACCTCCCTCACCAGTTTCACATGGGACTCCTCGTCCTGGGAGTAAATAATGATGTCATCCAAGTACACCACCCCCCCCCCCCCTTATACAGGTACTTTCTCAACACATCATTGATAAAGTTCATAAACACCCCCGGGGCTCCCTGCAGCCCAAACGGCATCACCAAATATTCAAACTGTCCCATCGGTGTGTTGAAAGCTGTTTTCCACTCGTCCCCTTCCTTGATGCGCACCCGGAAGTACGCATCTCGTAAGTCCAGTTTGGTAAAAATTTCCCCCCCCCCCGCCACCGTGCTCAGCAAGTCCCGGATGAGGGGGATGGGGTAGGCGTTTGACATGGAGATCGCGTTAATCCCGCGGAAGTCAGTGCAAAGTCTAAGCGAGTTGTCCTTTTTCTTCCTAAACAGGACGGGTGCGGCGTGGGGGGCCGTAGCCGGCCGGATGAACCCCCTCGCCAGGTTCTGGTCCAGGAACTTGCGGAGTTCCTTCTTCTCCGCCCACCCCATTTGGTACAATTTGGCTCAGGGTAGGGTCTCCCCGGGGATTAGCTCTATAGCACAGTCCGTGCTCCGGTGAGGGGGTAATTGGTTGGCTTCCTTCTCGCTAAACACCTCCATCAGGTCGCGGTAAACCTCGGGGACCGAGTGCACTTCTTCCACCATCACACATGCCCTCTCTTTCGCGGCAGGGGCTTTCGGGCCCCACGCCGTGTCCCAGAGGTGGTTTTTGCACCCAGGGTCCAGGAACCTGATAGTCTGTGCCCTCCACCGGATTAGGGATTCGTGCTTCTCTAGCCAACCCACCCCCAACACCACCGGGTACGAGCACGAGGGGGCAATCACAAAAAACTCCTGATCCCAATGTTCCTCGATCCCCATGGGGCATGGTTGCGTCTCAAGTGTGCAGGGCTCCCCGCACATCACGGACCCATGCATTTGCTCAAACAGCATCGGGTGGGGCAGCTGTGAGCTTTCTAGTCCCAAGGCCTCCACCACTTTAGGGGAGATCAGTTCTCTGTTACACCCCGAGTCTATGAGGGCTCTTATCTGCAGGAACCTCCGCAGCTTGGGGTTCAGCAGTTTCACAGTCACAAAATACAATCTCCCCGTCACTCTCACCGTCAGCGGCGCCTCGTCTCGATCGACCTGCTGGTGGGCACCCTTCAGAGCAACAGGTCGGGTTCATTTCCCGCCGGCTCTTCCAGCCAGGCCAGCTCCGCGGACAGGAGTACTTCTTCCTCCTGCAGCTCCTCTTGCACCGCTACTGCGCTGCTCTTCGCCGCATCCTTAGGGCGGCCGGGGGTTTTCTTCGGGGCAGGAGCGACTGGTTTAGGGGGCCCAGGTGGTGGTGCCCACGACGGCGGGGGGGTGTGGGCAGTTGGAGGCCAGGTGGTTCAGATCCCCACATCTGAAGCACCAGCGGGGCCCCACCAGCACTGCAGCAGCTGGTTTCTTCCCTCTGGGGGGCTCGGCTTTCGCGGGGCTCCCCCTTGCCTGGGTCTTCCCGGATTGGTGCTGGCGCAGTATGGCCACCCGCTTGAGGTTGTTCTCCACTTCCCCAGCCAGCTGGATCCACCCCACCAATGTAGTAGGCCGAGCTTGGGTGAGGGCCCGATCCAGAATGCTCACGTTTAGCCCATTAGTGAACTTGTCTATCTTCATCACCTCGTTCCAACCTCGCACCCGGGCCAGGTTGGCCTGGAAGTCGGCCGCATACTCGCGTATGGACCGGGCCCCTTGCTGCATGTCACGCAGGACCACCAGCGCTCGCGACTCTTGCAGTGGGTCTTCATACTGGGTTAGCAGGGCTTGCAGGAAGGTGTGCACGTCATCCAGGATCGGGCTCCTGGTCTCGCAAAGGCTCATGTACCACCGTTTCGCGGCTCCCCTCAGCTTCGAACCCAAGTAGTCAACCTGTCTGAATTCATCAGGGAAAGAGTGGCCCCGATAATGCATGTAGCTGTTCGCCTGGATCCCGAAGTAGTTCACTTCCTCCGGGTCCCCGTCGAAGGTGGCATCCAGCTCTCTCCCCACGTGGCACGGCCCCGCTGGCGGGGCCGGGGGCTGGGGGGCAGGTGCCGGCGTGGCGCCTGCCCAGGCAGGGGCCGGTGCTGCTACCGGTTGGCTTGGCTGGCTCCTGACCCCCGCTTGAGTCGCCGTGGGCCTCCGGGAGGTTGCTCCCCCCAGGGCTCTCCCCAACTGGACCGTCAGGTCGCGGACCTCGTCCCTCAGCCCTCCGAGGGCCCCATCAATCTCTTTGCGGACCATCGAGCGGAACATCTGGTAGTCCTCCTCGTGCTGGTCTTTGGGCTTTGGCTTTGGCTCGCCGCTGTCAGCCCCTCGGCGTCCCGCCCCACCATCTTCATCCTCTCCGACTCGCACGACGAGGATGCTGTCCGTCTCACCCGTCTCCCCTGAGCCCGGGTTTACGGTCTCGGTCCCGGCCCCCTGGATCGAACTGGTGTGGCTTCCCGGCGTAGAGGGGCCTGATCCATGATGGTGGTCGAGGTTCTCAGTTGATACGGCCGGGGGGACAACACTAGCTGGAACTCGGGGGGAGATTCCGTGGCTCTTCTCAGGTCTAAGACGTGCCACGGGGTCGCTCCCTCCAGTCCCGCATCGGGTGGGAGTTCTCCGTTGTCCGGTATCTGGTCAGCCATCGAGCTTTTAAAGTTGCCGGAAAGGTTGAACTCCAAAAAGGGAGTCTCTCAAAATGTCAAGTCTGATGTTTCAATAATGAGACCTTCTTGATAAAAGTTTCTAGTTTATTGTAACATGTTGCAAGACTGTAGAAGCAGATTGAGAGACTGGCAAGCATACACAAAGAGCAAACATTTAAGGTATACATCAAAAGGATTCCTTAGGGGGGGCACTCTATGCAGGGCACATTCACACATTATTGTTGCTTTATCGTTCTCAAGCTTTGGCTGGCCTTGGGCGCTTCCTTAGCACCGGCTATCTCTGAGAAGGCACCATAATCTTGTTCCCATATTCCCATTTCCAAGCATTGCTACATAACAAAGGAAGGGAGGGGGGGAGGAGAGTTTGATCTAGCAGCATCTGAATACAGAATGGTTTTTACCCAGGATCCTTTTCCTGAACCAGAGTTTGTGACTAAACTAACTAAGCATTGCAGCAGACTTGACAGCCTCCAAACCAGAGTAGGGGCCTGGAGATTGGCAACCCTACTGTGAGTATTTAATAATATTGGGTGGGGGAGAGAGATTGCAGTAAAAGACCATGCATTCTGTTGCATGTAGGTGCAATTTCTTTCACTTTGTATAAAATCCTGTTGTCTCAAAACCAAGAAGAAGAAAAAGAAGAAGAGGAAGAGGAGGAGCAAGAGCAAGAAGAAGAGGAGGAGAAGGAAGAAGAAGAAGTTTGTAGTGGTTTAAAGACTAAACAGATGAGATTGAAGCAGGAGCTTTTGTGGACTAGAGCCCACTCTGATATGTTTTGTGTAACTTCACTGAGACATTTCTTGTGCTCTCTCACTTATTTTCATTGTCTGCCATTCAATGTAGGTGGTCATCTGTGAACTAATTTTTTTCCCCAGTTACGTTAATGTGTCTTGAGACTCTCTAAACTTGAGACAGAAATTGGTGTCTTGATTGCACCCAGCGTGAGATAAAATCAACATCAATTGCATTTTCACCGTAAAACTCATTACAACGTATTTACCATAATCATAGAAATAATAATCTCTTTTGAAATAAAGGGGCTTAATTCCTGTTGCGTGCGCTCTTGTGTGAGTTCAAATACTTTAAAAATAAGCCATTTATCTTATTTAGCCCAGTTGCCACCTATAAATATCACATTAAATGTAACGGGGAACAGAAACAGATGTTACTTTACACGAAAAAAAGTGAAACTTGTACACATTAAAATCATTTGTGTTTGCTAAGATCTGATCATAGGCAGACCAGTTAAAATGGATTGTAGTTGATAGCATTGATTCACTTCCTGAGAAGACTGTAACCTTATTTCTATGAATTGTAAACTAAATCCAATCTATGTCAGTGATATTCCTGAGAGAGTTTTGTATTGTGCTGCCTCAAGATTAGGGTTGCCAAGTCCAATTCAAGAAATATTTGGGGACTTTGGGGACAGAGCCAGGGAACTTTCAAGGTGGAGCTAGGAGACATGGGGGTGGAGCCAGAAGCAAGGGTGTGAGCTCCAAAGGGAGTTGAGTTCCAAAGGAAGTTCTGGCCATCACATTTAAAGGGACAGCACACCTTTTAAATGCCTTCCTCCCAAAGAAAATATTGAAGGATGGGGGCACCTTCTTTTGGGGCTCATAGAATTGAACCCCCTGGTCCAACCTTTTTGAAACTTGGGGAGAGGCACTAGATGCTATGCTGAAAACGTGGTGCCTCTACCTCAAAAACAGCCCCCCCAGAGCCCCAGATACCCATGAATCCATTCTCTATTATTTCCAATGGGAATAAGTCTCCATAGGGAATAATAGAGTGCCCGGCAGACATTTCCTTCCCCTCCCCCTGCGTTCTGATGACCCTGAAGCAGGGGAAAGGCCTCCACACCAGGGGATCCCCTGCCCCCACCTGGGGATTATGTGGTAACCAAACAGAGAAACACGGACCAATGGAGCAGAAGAAAGGTAAATACCTCCGGGAAGAACCAGCCCCAAAGCCTCTATTTTTTCCACTGGCTAAGGCTCCTCCTTTGTGGGGGAGAGACCTTGCTTTGATACTAACCACAATATTGCAAGAACATGAATACTTTATTTTAGGTTTTTAAAAATATCTTTATTGTGTCTGCCTATATCCTTTATAAAGTTTATATCTCTTCTACCTGGCATTACATTTCATGACGCACATGGCCCAGCCCTACCAGGTCTCATTTATGTCAGATCCAGCTCTCATAACAAATGAGTTCAACACCCCTGATCTAGCCAGTCCAATAACTTCCTCTGTATGTGGCTTGCAGATGATTTATGAATGATACTCAGCAAGCTGATTGGGTGATAATTGTCTGGGTCAGAGCCAGTTTGGTGTAGTGGTTAAGTGTGTGGACTCTTATCTGGGAGAACCGGGTTTGATTCCCCACTCCTCCACTTGCACCTGCTGGAATGGCCTTGGGTTAGCCATAGTCCTGGCAGAGGTTGTCCTTGAAAGGGCAGCTGCTGTAAGAGCTCTCTTAGCCCCACCCACCTCACAGGGTGTCTGTTGTGGGGGAGGAAGGTAAAGGAGATTGTGCGCCGCTCTGAGACTCTTCGGAGTGGAGGGTGGGATATAAATCCAATATCTTCTTCTTCTTCTTCTTCTATAACCTTTTTTAAAAAATGAGATGACAATAGCCATTCCACAGTCCTTCGGAATACAGGCTGCAAGACTGATCCAAGTGAAAAGTGCAGCAAGAGCTGAAACCCACCCGTCCAGACTTACTTTTAATATTGTTGCCACTGAACTAGATTGGTAATTTCTGAAATGGGTACAAGTGGAGTCTTAGGTATCCCATTTAGGCTATCCAGGGGTCGTTTTGTAGAAAAACAGGTGGTGGATCTCATTAGCATAACTCATTGGCATATGCCACCCCCACCAGCCAAAAGCATACCGATGCAAGAAAGGAGAGCCCTGGGCAAGCAAGACCTGCTTGGGCTGGCTAGAGATCCAGTCAGTCCAAGCAGGCCTCCCTCAACTGGGGCTTTTCTTGGTCGCCCCCACAGTCAAAAGGCCAGTAAGCCACCTGCCACCCAAAATCACTTAAGAAGTGGAGAAAGGGTGGCATGGGCTTCATCATGAGCCCTGACGAGGGCGAGCTGGAAGGGTTAACAGACCTGGAAGAGTTGCCTACCAACTCCTCAGCCAAACAACCAGCAGCTGGCCCATCCATCGCTCTCCCCACATTCCAGGCACCAGTAACGGCTGTTGGCAATCAATCTCCTCCAAGCTCTCCCTTTTCCATCTCAAGAGTTCAGAGCTGGCTCTGGAAGGAACTTTCAGAGTGGAGACATGAGGCACGCCAATGCTTCAGCTCTTTCAGCCCTGAGTTCTAGCAGAGTCATGGCTACCCAGGGAGCAGGCTGATTAAGGCTCCCATATAACTCCCACCCAGGACCTGGCAACCTAGTGGAAGCAATAAGTTGATTCTCTGGCTTGCATCCACACTCCTTCCTGATTTCAGATCCTGACCTGTTTGAATTCCTTGGCACCCTGACCCTTTGGCTTTCGGACATTGACTTCAGATTCCAGTTTGCAATTTTGCTTTGGTGACTTGGCTCCTGCTTGAACTCCTGGACTCTGACCTTAGACTGGCTTTGGACTCCCGCCTGCCTGCGCCCTGAGAACGTGACAGGCTTCTCCAGGGGTTAATGAGGGCTGCTGTGGGTGTGGCAAAGCCCCTGGTGGCTGGCTAGCTGCCTGCTCTCCTAATCCAGGAATTGTTATGCAGCTGCACCTGCTATTCAATGGACAAGGTAGGTGGGGAGGAAGAGGGGAGCCATCAGAAAGGTTCAGGAGCTGTGCTCCTGTGAGCTCCTGCTGAATTCAAGGCCTGAGGCTATCCACAGTGGCCCATGGGCATTCCTGGCCTACTGAAAAAATATCTCAAAGGTATGCTATTTTGGTTCCTTGCAAAAGTTTGGTCAAGTTGGTCTGGGCTAAGAAACCTTGACTAGGACACTGGCTGCATAAACATTCTCTCACAAGAGATATGCCCAGGAGGTTGTTATGTTTGGCCTCCCAACATCTGTTGGCCATCCCCGGCCCAAGAGATGCCCACATTACCTCAACTAGGGCCAGGGCTTTTTTGGTCCTGGCCCCGACCTGGTGGAGTCAGCTCCCTACAGAGACCTGGCTTATTAGCCTTCTGTAGGGCATATAAAACGGAGCTGTTCCGCCAGGTTTTTAGTTGAGGCTGCGGGCGTCTATTCTTGATCTGGTTGGCCTCCCCTATCGGCACTGTCACCTGTGAGATATCATGATGTGAGACAGCCAGGCTGGGTAACTTCTCTGAGTGCTGTTGAGCTGTCTGTTTTTAAAATGTTTTTATTGTTTTGTCAAATGCTGTACTCCACCCTGAGCCCTGTGGGGAATGGGCAGAATATAAATACACTAAATAAATAAATTATTGGTAACATGCCTTCAAAGTAAACCATATGTACCTTGGAAATAGTTGCATCTCTAATGGGCTCCTTAATTGGCAAGTTCTTTAAAGGTGAACAAAACATCCAATCTATGGGAACCACTAGCCTGCAGCATGTGATCATGGGGTTCCATGGTAACAAGAGAGAAAGGTGACATTACTCGTGGACTGTTACTGGCTCTTGGGCCTAGAGGCAATCAGACTCTATTTCTATAAGACAGCTATGTATTTGCCTAAAGGCTAGGCTGTTCAATTACTGGCACAACATCATGTCAGTAGCTAAAGCAGCCTATGCGGTTTCAGAAGGCCTCCTCCTTGCTTTGTCTGACAGGATGCTGACTTAACATCTGTTTGGAACATTGGCAATTATCTACTTCGTAAGTTTAGCTGTTCTGGATAAGTGTAGTTTTCTTGTTTTGACTAGGGTGGCCATAATAGCTGGAGGCCAGCCACGGACACCTTGAGGGGGGAATGACGTGAGTCACTTCCGGCGACGTCACTTCCGGTGACATCATGCCACCGCCGGAAACAGGAAGTGACATCACTTCCTGTGACATCATTTCCCCCGCGCCACCTGCCAGAAGCAGGAAGTGACATCACTTCCTGTGACATCATTTCCCCCAAATGACATCATTTCCCTCCGCCGGCTGTTTCTGATAGCCCTGCACCCCCTCTTTCATTTGATATGTGTCCCGTGCGGGTGCCACCCTCCTGCCGGGAGATGCCGCAAAATGAGCCCCCTTGAGGCTTATGGCGGCAGGGCTCGGGGGAAGCGAGCTAGACTGCTGTTCTTTTGAGGGGTTATAGAGTGTTTTGAGCCCGTCCCTGTGGCATCGGTCCCATCGTTGTGGGACCCAGGGGGCCGGCGCAGCGGCCTGCCGAAGCAGCCTGTCACTAATAACACAGGTCGAGATGCAGGACAGGAACCCGGAAGTGACCGACAGGCTGCTTCAGCGGGCCGCTGCGCCGGGCCCTGGGTCCCACAATGATGGGACCGATGCCACAGGGACGGGCTCGAAACACTCTATAACCCCTCAAAAGAACAGCAGTCTAGCTCGCTTCCTCCGAGCCCTGCCGCCATAAGCCTCAAGGGGGCTCATTTTGCGGCATCTCCCGGCAGGAGGGTGGCACCCGCATGGGACACATATCAAATGAAAGAGGGGGCGCAGGGCTATCAGAAACAGCCGGCGGAGGGAGTCGGGAGCCCACCCCACTGGGAAGGAGGGAGGGAGGGGGGAAGGAGGGAGGGAAGGAAGGAAGGAAGGAAGGAGGAATGAAGAAAGGAGGGAAGGAAGGAGGGAGGGAGGAAGGAGGAAGGAAGGAAGGAAGAAAGGAAGGGAGGGAGGGGGTAAGGAGGGAAGGGAGGAAGGAGGGAAGGAAGAAAGAAAGGAGGGAGGGAGGAAGGAAGGAGGGAGGGAGGGAGGAAGGAAGGAAGGAAGGAAGGAAGGAAGGAAGGAAGGAAGGAAGGAAGGAAGGAAGGAAGGAAGGAAGGAAGGAGAGAGGGAAGGAGGGAAGGGAGGAAGGAGGGAAGGAAGGAGGGAGGAAGGAAGGAAGAAAGGAAGGAGAGAGGGAAGGAGGAGGGAGGAAGGAAGAAAGGAAAGAAGGAAGAAAGGAAGGAAGGAAGGAAGGAAGGAGGGAGGAAGAAAGGAAGGAGGGAGGGAAGGAAGGAGAAAGGAAGGAAGGAGGGAGGGAAGGAGGTGAGGAAGGAAGGGAGGGAGGGAGGGAGGGAAGGAAGGAGGGAAGGAGGGAGGAAGGAAGGAAGGCTGGCCATCCCCTCCCGCCAGCCGCCCCCCCTCGCTTTCGGCCCCCTCCCTCCCTGCCTGCCTGCCTGCCTGGGGGGGCTTCCCTTCTCCAGGGTGTGGGTGGCCTCCCCTCCAGGCAGGCGGGCTGGCCAGGAGGCGCAGCGGCAGCTGCTGCTGGTGGCGGCGCTGCTGGCGGGGCTGGCGGCAGCTGAGGAGGAGGCGGCCGAGCCCACCGACCCGGGGCCTCCCGCCACGCTGCTACCGCCACCGCAGGTGCCGCTGGCCCACCTCCCGCTCTGGCCACGGCCTCCGCCGCCTCCGCCGCCTCTGCCGGGGCCCTACGCCAGCGAGAGGAGCCGGCGGGCCGCGCGTGCGGGTGGGGAAGGCAGCGAGTGAGGGAGCCAGCATCCCTGCGCATGCGCACGGCGTTGTGGCGGGTCCCGCGCATGCGCAGAGCCCGCCACACCGCCGTGCGCACGCGCAGGGATGCTGGCTCCCTCACTCGCCGCCTTCCCTGCCCGCGCGCGCGGCCCACCAGCTCCCCGCTGGCTAAACCAGGACTTCTAATGGTCCCGGTATAGCCAGCCCGGGAGGCGGGAATTGGGGGCCAGAATCGGGATTTTCCCAGGTGACCGGGACGGTCTGGCCACCCTAGTTTTGACCCTTCCTTCAATATCTTTTTTTCTAGTTTTAAATATTTTTGCATGTCAAATAAAATAATTATTTTATTAACCTGGTGTGATTTTGTCTCCATAACCTCAAAAGCTAAGTCCAGAAGCCAAAGACTACTGCACCCACAGTTAATATTTTGTTTGGAAATTCATAATTGCAAGCCTATCTTGCAGGGTTGACTTTCTAAAATAATTCTCTGAGAGGCTCAGAGGTTTGACCTTTTAGTCTGGAGCTCTTGGGATAGTCAAAAGAAGATGATATTGGATTTATATCCCACCCTCCACTCCAAATCTCAGAGTCTCAGAGCGGCTCACAATCTCCTTTATCATCCTCCCCCACAACAGACACCCTATGAGGTGGGTAGGGCTGAGAGGACTCTCACAGCAGCTGCCCTTTCAAGGACAACCTTTGCCAGAGCTATGGCTGACCCAAGGCCATTCCAGCAGCTGCAAGTGAGGAGTGGAGAATCAAACCTGGTTCTCCCAGATTAGAGTCCACACACTTAACCACTACACCAAACTGGCTCTCAAGGGTCTGGTGGGTAGCCTACTGGTTTAGCTTGGAGAGAGGGTGTAGACTCTCTTCAGGATTTTGAGTGACTTATTCTTAAAATGGGTCTCTCTTCTTCCTAACAGAAGTGGAATCCATGATATATGCTTCCCATGAGTTCATAGGTATACAAGAGTCTAAAACAGCTGGATGGTTATTGAATTCCCGCACCCCCCAATCATAGTCCTCCAAAAGGAGTTTGAATCATTCATCTTTGATATTACTATTAACTTCTGCCAAATCTCCCCCTGGGCTTGCAATTCCCCCCCCCCCCTTTTGATTAAAACTCCACATTTCTTTTTCAACTCAACCAATTGTAGCAGGCATCTTGGCCAATTTTGTTTCCTATATTATCTATATTGCTCTACCAAAGTGTGTGCCAGCTATGCAACCCCTATCAAACAAGGACTTGGAACTGTGAGATGAGGCATGACCTCTGCTAATATATTTGTATGTCAAAAAGTTCCACAAAAATAAATAAAATCTTTATATGCCTCTAATGTGACTTCTATTGTATCAGCAGTTATTAAGGAGATACAATACTGTGTACAACGCTCAGAGTCAAGCAACTCTGACAGTTCACAAGTTTTGAGCACTACTTAATACATGAGGCTGTTATTTCAGCAGAGACTAGTAGTTAAGATTCATGATCTATAAATACATTTTTACGAGGGAATTTTAAAACCAGGGCTAGTAGCAAACTATCACTTTCAACACAATTCTCAACCTAGAAAATCAAAGCTAAGCCAAATAAGTTACATGAGGGCATAATATAGCCAATTGTGGAAGCCCCAGAATTAGATTAAAATGTGAATTCCCCAAGATTATCTCTCATTGTCCCACCATTAAAAAGGACTAAAATCAAGCTGAGTCATGTGCATAAGGCCAAGCTCTGAGAAATTCCAGCCATGATTCTTTGAATGCCTGATAGGAAGGGGGTAGTCAACATCAACTTTGGGGGGCAGGGAATCATAGAAATTGGAATAAATAGCCTCATCATTTTATCTTCTTAATGCATTAAAATCTCCTGCAGTCACAATAAAGGCTTCCAGATACAAAAGCATTCAATTACCTATATACTGTTCATGTGTGGACCATTGTTTGTTTACCGCAATTTGAGACTGATAATGGATGCCTGTAACTTGGTAGATAAATACCCAGACCACCTTGAAAGCAAAAGGTTGTATTCACTACTTTCAGTGTCAAAGTTTAATTTTTTGTAAACATGCTAGGTAACATTGGTATGTTCTTAATGCATCTTTGAAATAACTTTGGGACTTAGCTGCCAAATTTACAAACAGTGAGTTCAGAATCAACTATGGACAAAGACGAGATAAAAGGAATAATAAGAATATTGCTCATGGAATAAATCCAGTTCAATAAGGTAACTATTACCAAGTTCCAAACCGCTTCTGAATAGAGTTTTCTGAATACAGAATAAAATGGAGGGGGCAGAACAATGTAATCCACTTTGAGTTTCCTCGTGGGGGAAAGGTGATGCAAAAACAAAGTAAATAAAAAAAATATTTGCAAATAGGAATTGCATGTTTTAGCACAAAATGTTCCATTCACACAGTTACAGATATTCTGTCTTCCTGACTACTAGGGGGGATACAAACTGCATTTTTTTTAATAAAAAGGCCAGTTTGCAGACTGAACCATTTAAATCCCTGCTTTCTGCTCCCCATGAAAAACCAGAGGGAACAAAAAGCAGGGGTTTAAATGGCTCCCATCCATTTTATCCCCAGCTTTTTGCTCTTGACAGCTTTTGGAAAGGAAATATCCCCTGTGCAAGCACCAGTCTTTTCCAACTCTGGGGTGACATTGCTTTCACAACGTTTTCACAGCAGACTTTTTACAGCGTGGTTTGCCATTGCCTTCCCCAGTCATTTAAACTTTCCCTCCAGAAAGCTGGGTACTCATTTTACCAACCTCAGAAGGATGGAAGGCTGAGTCAACCTGGAGCCGGCTACCTGAAAACCTAGCTTCCATTGGGGATCGAACTCAGGTCGTGAGCAGAGCTTAAGACTGCAGTACTGCAACTTTAACACTCTGTGCCATGGGGCTCTTATTGACAGCTTTTGGCAATGAGACAAAAGCTTTTTACTCACCACCAAATCCATGTCCATCAGAAAGTTTGGAGTGAAATGGCTCAGAGACATTTAAATCCCACTTTCTGCTCTTCAGTCACCACGAACAGCACCAAATTTTGTGGAAGTTCGTGGCAGCTCTTCAGTATATGGACATCACATCATGAACCACAAACCAACCAAAATTCATGACAGACTTTCTCTTCTGGGATGTGTTGTGCCCATCCCTATTAATTACTATTCCTTCCATGAACACCAGGTTTCTAGCACAAAACTGTTTCATGATAATTTGGAAAATTCTGTATTTAAACTTGATGTCTACAAAGCACTTTCAAATTAACCGTGCCTTTAGACTTTCCTATCTTATTTCTAGTGAACAACGTAATATGAACAGATTGAAAGAGGAAATTTTACAATTATAGTTATATACTTTTCCTTCTTTCTGGAAGAAACATATATTGTTTCCTTATTACTCAAAATTCACCAGTTTTCTTATCTTTCCTAAATAACCTGGATACTTTTTATAGGTACTCATCTAAAATCCTCATAGAAATAAAAAGGACAAGAACTTGACACTTTGTCAGTTTTGTTGAAGTATCTTGTCATCAAATTCAGCTAAGCATCACTTTAACATGAAGGGAACAGGAAAACTGCCCAGATGATACTGAAGAAACATATTTTTAACTTTCATCTGTTTCAGAATTTCCATTTTGCTGGTGACAACCCTTGTTAAGAAACTTTTCAAAATGATTCTGTTGGCGACAAATTGCTAATTCCTAAGCTTTCCAAAACAGGGAAAACGTATTTTGGATCAAATTATTTCAGAAGACAGAATTTCATATCAAGACTGAAATTCATTGTAAATGAAGAGATACTTTACATCTTTATCCAACCCGTACTGTCAAATATGAAACTTGTGTTTAATTCAGTCACTCAGATTAGCAGTGCCTTCTTATTTTTATTGACAGTTAAGAAAAATTATCTTTGGTTGAAAATCTGAGATTTTTATTGTTGGGATCTTTTGCTTCAAAAAGAATGCTAATTTGGAATTGAGAGAAAGGAAGTGCAAAAACATCTTCAGAAAGAATAAGCAAATCCTGTGTCTCGGGTATAAGGGATGACTCAAAAAAGAAATTTATAATATTCACCATACCGTCACAGTTTGGACTGGCTTGACATCAGGGGGTGTGGCCTAATATGCAAATGAGTCCCTGCTGGGCTTTTTCTACAAAAAAGACCTGTGTGAAACAATGGTGTTGCCAGGGGTGTGGCCTAATATACAAATGAGTTGGAGCTTCCAGTATGATGGCGTGGTGAAGCGGAGTGTTTCTGCCGGGCACCGGTGAGTGCTTCGTTTAGCAAGCTTCTGAGAGGCTCCTCTTTTAGAGGATACCTCTTAAAGAAGAGTCTGAGGACACTTCACAGTTTGGGGAGCTGGCAGGAGATTCGAAGGGGAAGCAGAGGCTTACCTTTTCAAGCCCAGCTTTCCCCCCTGTCCGGAGCTTGCTAACGCTTCGGCGTTTAAACTGGGCTGCCGGGAAGGAGCCGACAGGGTAACAGAGACTCTCAAACTGAAGCTCTGCCAGTGTTTTCAATGGCTGAACTGAACTGAAGGAGAGGGCAGAGAGAAGTGGAAGGAGTGTGGAACAAAATGAACATGAAAGTGGCGGTGGAAACAGAGAGAGAGGTGGCAGAGAGAAGGTGAGCTGAGCGGCAGAGAGACGGAGGACGGAGCATGTGTGAGTCCATCAGGGCTTCCACTGCTTCGGGGTATAGAGGAGCGTGGAAAAGTGCACTGGAGATTTCGCCCTCCGCCGGGTCACGGTCACTCCTCGCAGAACGGCTGACTCTTCCGTCGGTTCGGTGGGCTCTCTGTTATCTGGTGCCTTGGAGGCCATCCAGCCGAAGTTACCAGTTCGGATAAGCTTCAAAATGGATCAAACTCAAAATGTCAGACGTTGGAACTTCAAATGAGAACGAATCATTTTGTTTCAAAATTAATCCATTTATTTGAGAACAAGCGGTCTGGTGTAGAAGCAAATTGAGTTTGATACATTCCAAGGCCAAGCCTGGTGTTTTTGTATAGTACATGAAAGCACAACAATAAAACCATTCTCACACTCTAAGAGATTGTTGACGATTCCCATACTCCCTTATCTCTTTCTCAGGGAAGGAACCACGCTGGTTACCTTGGGGCATGCCATCTTCAAAGGCCCCAGATGTTTCTTGTACCAAGTGAGAAATTCCTCCCTTGCGGTTAGCAACTGTCCTTGTTTGAAATGCAGATCTTTACTCCCAGGGTTAGTAGCAATGCAGAGAATATAACAGCCTACAAAATGGGGTTAGTCATGTCAAGCAAGCATATCTACCTACAGTATGATTAAAGGCAAGTTACAATGTCTGACATAGGCAAAACTCCGGACAAGAATTGAGGACCCCAGTTGCCTCACAGATCCTTCTCCAGAAGCATTCTGGGAACACCTAAAAACTACCATCCTGTTGACCTCTGAAGAAGTCCTCGGGTTCTCCACAAGGAAGAACAAGGACTGGTTTGATGAGAACAATCAAGAGATCCAAGAATTACTGGCGAAAAAGAGATCTGCCTACCAAGCACATCTTGCTCAGCCCTCCTGTCCCGGGAAAAAAGCAACCTTTCGCACTGTATGTAGCAACCTCCAGCACAAGCATGGAGACATTCAGAACGAGTGGTGGCAGAGAGAACCCAGCTGTGTGCAGACACTGGTGATTTAAGAGGGTTCTATGAAGCCCTGAAGGCAGTATATGGTCCATCATATCAGGCTCAGAGTCCCTTGCGTAGTGCAGACGGCCAAATGCTCCTCACAGACAAGGCATCCATACTGAACCGGTGGTCGGAGTATTTTCAGGTTCTCTTCAATGCCAATCGCGTAGTTCAAGATTCAGCAATCCACCTCACCCCACTTCAACCAGTGCAAACAGAGTTGGATGAGATCCCCACCCTAGAAGAGACTGTTAAAGCCATCAAGCAACTGAAAAGTGGCAAGGCAGCGGGAGTTGATGGAATCCCACCAGAGATCTGGAAGCATTGGGGCATAGTACTACATAGCACACTTCACAAAGTACTTGTCACCTGCTGGGAACAAGGCAAACTACCACGGGACTTTTGCGATGCAATCATCATTACTCTACATAAGAACAAAAGGGAAAAGTCAGATTGCTCCAACTACCGAGGGATAACCCTGCTCTCCATCGCAGGCAAAATCCTTGCTAGAATACTCCTGAACAGACTGGTGCCCACCATTGCAGAAGAACTTCTCCCAGAGAGCCAGTGTGGCTTCAGAGCTAACAGGAGTACCACCGACATGGTATTTGTTCTCAGGCAGCTCCAAGAGAAATGCAGGGAACAGAACAAGGCTCTGTATGTGACTTTTGTCGACCTTACCAAAGCTTTTGATACCGTTAGCAGGAAAGACCTGTGGCAAATCTTGGAACATTTAGGATGTCCCCCAAGGTTCCTCATTATGGTCATCCAGCTACATGAAGACCAGCGAGGCCAAGTTAGACACTGCAACGATCTCTCGGAGCCCTTCCCAAAAGGCACAGGTGTAAAGCAAGGCTGTGTTCTTGCGACAACTCTCTTTACGATCTTCTTTAGCATGATGTTTCAAAGAGCTGCAGTAGATTTAGATGACGATGATGGTGTCTACATCCGCTATCGCACCGATGGCAGCCTGTTCAACCTGAGGCGACTAAAGGCCCACTCCAAGACAATGGAAAAACTTATCCGAGAGCTACTGTTTGCTGATGATGCTGCACTTGTCTCCCACTCGGTATCAGCTCTGCAGCATATGATGTCCTGCTTTGCAGAGGCTGCCAAGCTATTCGGCCTAGAAGTTAGTCTGAAGAAGACAGAAATTCTCCACCAGCCTGCACCCCAGGAAGATTATCACCCTCCTTGCATCACTGTGGGTGAATCAGTTTTGAAGACAGTCCAGCAGTTCAACTACCTGGGGTGCATCATCTCCTCAGACGCCAAGATCGACAAGGAGATTGACAATAGACTGGCAAAGGCAAACCGTGCATTTGGCTGACTGCATAAAAGGGTGTGGAGCAACAAGCATCTGAGAAAAGGCACAAAGATCAATGTTTACAAAGAGGTTGTGATGACAACCCTCATCTATGGCTCCCAATCGTGGGTTTTATACCGTCATCACCTGCGACTTCTTGAGCTCTTTCATCAGCGCTGCCTTTGCACCATCCTCAACATCCACTGGAGTGACTTTGTGACCAACACGGAAGTCCTCAAGCGGGCGGAGGTTACAAGCATCAAGGCATTGCTGTTGAAGACGCAGCTGCGCTGGGCAGGGCATATCTCCAGGATGGAAAACCACCGCCTTCCCAAGATTGCCCTGTATGGCGAACTTTCCACTGGCCATCGAAATAGAGGGGCACCAAAGAAGAGGTACAAGGACTCCTTGAAGAAATCCCTTGGTACCTGTTGCATTAACCATCACCAGTGGTCTGACCTAGCCTCAGATCGCAAAGCATGGAGGCACACCATCCACCAGGCTGTTTCTTCCTTTGAGAACACACACATAGCTGGTCTTGAGGACAAAAGGAGATTGAGGAAGAATCATACTGCTACAGCACCAACCTCAAATCAGACTTTTCTCTGCAGCCACTGTGGCCGGACCTGCCTGTCCCGCATTGGTCTTGTAAGCCACCAGCGACCCTGCAGCAGACGTAGACTACTGCACCTTTCTTAAATCTTCGTTCGCGAAGTCAAGCCAAGAGAGAGATGGATGGGTGGAAGGGTGGTAGGTGTGGGTGCAAGAGTTAGAAGATTATGTTGTATAGTATGCTAGAATCACGTGGTAATGTATGTATGTTATGTTTGGAATAATAAATTTTTAAAAATGAAAAAAAATATACAAATGAGTTCCTGCTGGGCTTTTTCTACACTCACACACCCCACATTTCTGTGCAAATGTTCTACTACCAGAGCTGTGGAGCTGTCCTATTGAGGTATCCACAAGGGAGGAAAGCCATGAATCTGGACGGGGTGTTGCATCCTGATGACTAGAAACTCTGTCTTCTGAAATTCCAACACAGATGTTAATAGATAATGGTTAAAATCAGGGCATTTTTTGTAGCAGCAACTCCTTTGCATATTTGGCCACACCCCTCTGATGTAGCCAATCCTCCTGGAGCTTACAGTAGGCCCTGTAAGAAGAGCCCTGTAAGCTCTTGGAGGATAGGCTTCATCAGGGGTGTGGCCTAATAGGCAAATGAGTTCCTGCTACAAAAAAAAACACCTTGGTTAAAATTAATCAAATTCCTTCTGCAACCATAGTCACATTTTTGTCCATGACATGCAAACACACACTGCTAAATGGCCCCTTCCCAAATTCAACTTGTGCCAGAGAACTCCATGTCAGCAAAGGGTTCATTGACGTTTCAAAATGAACACTCGTCTTTGTTAAAAACTAAGTTTTATTTATTGATAACTACAATGTTACGAGGGAGAAGATGGCCGGCGGACCCTGGAGGAGGTTGCTTGTTCTCTGCTCTCCGTGAGACTCTGCCTTTTGTCTTTCTTTCTTCTACGCTCCCTCAAGGTTGTCCTGGCAGGGAGTGGACTTGTTTAATGTTACATGGTTTCCCTGCTCTTTGGTCTAATAAGAGCCTCTAAAGCTTAGGAGCTGCTGTTTTCGCCTTATTTACTGCGGCTGTTATCTGTGGTGTGGTAGCGAAGGATTTATGGCCTTGGCCTACAGCAGGCAAAATCATTTCCTCCCCCACACCTTATGAAGATACTTGTGTGTGGACAGTTGTCTTTTCCCTTCAGTGTGGATAGTCATAAGATAAGAAACTTAAACAGCTTAAACAGCCCATTAAATGGCGGGCAAGCGGCCTAGAGATGACGTTGATGAATTTGGCGTTTCACCAAGGAGCAAACAGTTGAAAATTAAAGACTTTTTTGGACCAAAGACAAAGCAAGCTGGGCACTCTGTGGAGTATAATATCAAGACAGCTAACCGTTTTACCCCACTTGAGGAACATTTAGACCTACCAGAGGAAGTGGAGTGTAGTTGCTCGCCTCGGCCGGTTGGGAGGGCAGCAGCTGTGGATGATTCTGGGGCGTGGCAGTTGCCCAGCAAGAATATGACTGAGGGGGACTGTGTTGCATCAGTAGACAGCAATCTGCTTGACCTAATTGCAAGAACTGTTGATTGCATTTTTCAAGGTATGGAGGAGATTTCGAACCAACTTAAATCTCTTACAGCAGCGATAGCAGGACTGCCCCTCTCAGAGAATAGTAATCAACATATGCCAATCAGATCATTAACTTTGAAAAATTTTAGCAGTCCACGGAGGCCTGGGCAGCTTACACCCCAGAGAGAGAAAGGTGAGAACTATCAGCAATTGATTCTCCAGCCATGTAAGATCTGCTTGATGGTATGTAAGTACAGGGGATCATATCCATACTGGGGAAATAAATTCATGGCTAAGAGTCGGCTTAGCGAACTTTTGAGGATTAATCCAGCTACAATTGACCTTATATCAATAGAGCCGCTCAATCATCAGAGCCAAGCAAAGAAAGTTTTACTCTCTTTTTCTTCCCCTAACATCCCCACTTTACTTCTCAGACAAAAACTACAATGTTACTCCGTCTACAGATTCATTGGAACTGATAACAGATAGTTTGAACCATAGGCATTTATGAATACACTTCAAAGGATTTGGGCTTTCAACTATTTCCCATAATAAAACTACAGTTGGTCTCTGCAAGTAACACTTTCACACGCCCGCTTATCTTTCCCTCCTGGTAGTGTCCTTGCTCTGCTCGGGAGGCGCTAGCCTGGGCAGCAGAACACTTTGCACTTCAAAGGCCTTGCTGGTCCTTAGATCCTTGGCAACTCTCATCCCCGGCTATTCTCACCCTCCTTCCTTTACTATGCAGAGTACCTGGGATAGTAGCAAGGGGATTTATTTATTAGCATTAATATTAGTGAGCAGTAAATAACAAATTCAGAAAGCATAAGTAACTTCAATGAAACATAACCTGACACTCCAGCATATGCTATTTTCAACATTCCAGGAAATAAAGCATGTTCTGGTTTGGGTCAGAAATCTTGATGTAGGATATGCATATTTATGCCACTTAAAAAATCAATCAGCCAATCGAGCACCATTCCAGCAATTGACAAATAAAGATTCAAGTACCAACCAGTGTTCTCTCTACGCATGAGCAGCTCACAGATTTTTACTCTCTAGCTCACATATTTTTGTCTTAGCTCAGGAAAAATGGACCCAAAGCAGTAAATTATGCAGTAGCTCACAACTTTAATGCCAGTAGCTCACAAAGTAGAATTTTTGCTTACAAAACTCGACAGCTTAGAGGGAACATTGGTGCCATCCAGTGTTCCCTCTAAGCTGAGTTAACATGAGTTAGCTCACAGATTTTTAGCCTCCAACTCACACATTTTTGTCTTAGCTCAGGAAGGATGATACCAGAGCACACTAATTTATGCCGTAGCTCACAACTTTAATGCCAGTAGTTCACAAAGTAGAATTTTTGCTCACAAGTCTCCGCAGCTTAGAGGGAACATTGGTACCAACCCTGCTTTCTATAGGTTTGCCAAGTCCAATTCAAGAAATATCTGGGAACTCTGGGGATGGAGCCAGGAGACTTTGGGGGTGGAGCCAGGAGACATTGGGGGCAGAGCCAGGAGCAAGGGTGTGACAAGCATAATTGAACTCCAAGGGAGTTCTGGCCATCACATTGAAAGGGACAGCACACCTTTTTAAATGCCTTCCTTCCATAGGAAATAATGAAGGATTGGGGCACCTCCTTTGGGGCTCATAGAATTAGACCCCCTTGTCCAATCATTTTGAAACTTGGGGGGTATTTTGGGGAGAGGCACTAGATGCTATACTGAAAATTTGGTGCCTCTACTTCAAAACACAGCCCTCCTAGAGCCCCCAATATCCACAGATCAATTCCCCATTATTCCCTGCCAGAGATCTAGAGCTGTGGGGGCTGCGGGGGGGGGGGCTTCCCCCATCGGCTAGCTGGCTGGGGGGTGGGGAAAACCTGTAAAACCAGGAGATCCCCCGCTGGGACCTGGGGATTGGGAAGCCTAGCTTTCTAGGATGAAGATACTGAGTCCTGTTTACATTTCACTTTTGGTTCTGACTACAGAATCTCAGGAAGATGTTGTTTTGGGGGCGGGTGGTGGTGGTTTGGAATTAAGGGAACCCAGTGAGAGGGAATCGATGCCCCTTTTTTCCCAAGGAGTGGCCATCGAAACACAACGCTTTTCGTGCAGATTAAATGCCAGCTGAGAGAGTTGACGGTCCACGGCTGAGCAGAGCGCCATTAGTCCCACACTCATTAATTCTCCAGGAAATCATCTTTGCCAAGGCGATACCCATAAACATTAATGGGGGGGGGAGAATAGAAGAGACACAAATCCCCCTTCTGCAGAGGACTGAATCCTTACATAACAATATCATCCTTTTTAAAGGAATCCATCCCCTCAGAATGCCTTTAATTTTTCAAGCCTCTCCTACCCTCCCTGTTTTGCGTTGTTGTCCTGTTTTGCAAAGCAAATGCAACCCTGTACACTTGAATGGCCAACCAGGCCCCTGAAGGTGTTCAGTTATCAAGGCCTGTTAATATTATCCTGATCTGTTGGTGACAAAACCTCTCCAAGAATATCCTTTCAAAATGTTAAAAGTGCTGGAGGTGGCAACCCGTTAATGTTTCATTTGTAATAAAGGTGTCAGAGGCTTGCAAAGAACTGGTTTTTCCTCCCCCTTTGTTTCACTTTCTTTTCCCACAAAAAGGCAACAACAAGCTCTGGTCGGCCTGAGTTAAACCCAGGGCTTTTTTTGTAGCAGGAACTCCTTTCCATATTAGGCCCCTGATTTAGCTTACAGAGTTCTTAGTACAGGGCCTATTGTAAACTCCAGGAGGATTGGCTAAACCAAGGATGTGTGTTCTAATATGCAAAGGAGTTCCTCCTACAAAAAAAGCCCTGGAAACCATTTTTTCCAGATTGGAGTTATGCCTTTCTAGAATGTTTCTATCCCTCTCTTCCACCAATGAGTTTAGGCAGCATTAGGGTTGCCAATCCCCAGTTTGGGGCAGGGATCCCCTGGGTTGGAGACCCTCCCCCTGCTTCAGAGGCATCAGAAAGCAGTGTGGGAGGATGTCTGCTGGGCACTTATTATTCCTTATGGAGAACGATTCCCTGATAATGGAGACTTGATCCACAGGTATCTGGGGCTTCAGGGGAACTGTTTTTTTTGGTTTTTTTAGGTAGAGGCACCACATTTGGAGCATAGCATCCAAGACCTCTTCTCAAAAGACCCTCCAAGTTTCGAACAGACTGGACCAGGGAGTCCAATTCTATGAGCCCCAAAAGAAGGTGCCCCTATCCTTCATTATTTCCAATGGAGGGAAGGCATTTGAAAGGTGTGCAGTCCCTTTAAATGTGATGGCCAGAACTCCCTTTGTTCAATGATGCTTGTCACAACCTTGCTCCTGGCTCCACCTCCAATGTCTCCTGGCTCCACCTCTAACATCTCCTGGCTCCATCCCCCAAATCCCCAGATATTTCTTGAATTGGACTTGGCAACCCTAGGCAGCATACATAACTCAAAAGATAGATCCATTTGGGTAGCCGTGATCTGAAGCAATAGAACAAAGCTGGAGTCCAGTAGTGCTTTTAAGACCAACAGTGTTTTATTGAGAATGTAAGCATTTCTGTGCTGAAAGTGCACTTCATCAGACAATGAAATGGGGTACAGTTAGTCATGCTACATCTAGCTTGTGGGTAGTGGTTAAGCATGCAAAACAGTACATAGTAGGAATTCAACACACAAAAGCTGACATTCTCAATAAAACCTTGTTGGTCTTAAAGGTGCTGCTGGACTCCAACTTTGTTCTATAACTCAGAAGAGAACAGCCAGCCCAGTATCACCCATGGAGCTCTGGAGCAAAGTGAGGATTTGAACCCAGGTCTCTCAGATCTTTTTCTGACACACTGGCAGGTCACCCCGCTTTTGCAAATGCTTATAGAACATATTCAGAAATCCAGAGGAAGAGATATATGACCCCAAACCATTTCCCCCCCCCTAAATTCTGGCTCTTCCAAAGCCTTACCTCCTGAAGTTTTTTAAAGTAATTTATTCATTTACTTTATGTGTACCCTGCCTTTCCTCCCATGGGGACCCAAAGCAGCTGACAGCACTCTCTCCTCTGTTTTATTCTTACAACAACCCTGTCAGGTGGGTTAGGCTAAGAATGAGTGACTAGCCCAAGGTCACCCTGCAAGATTTTGTGGCACAGTTGGGATTTGAACCTGTGTTTCCCAGGCCCTTAGGCTGCCAGGAGAAAATGTGCTTCAAGCAGTGGGAGTGCAGTAAGGTGTGGTCAAAAGAATCAGTTTAGTTCACTGGCGTGCTCTGTCTGTGTTTATGAACAGATACTTCCCCTGTTTTACATGTCAAACAAACACCATCAAGTACTTGAAGGGCTGTCTTGTAGAGGATGGTGTGGAATTGTTTTCTGCGGCCCCAGAAGGCAGGATCAGAACCAATGGGTTGAAATTAAATCAAAAGAGTTTCCGGCTTAGCATGAGGAAGAACTTCCTGACCGTTAGAGCGGTTCCTCAGTGGAACAGGCTTCCTCCTTGGGAGGTGGTGGGCTCTCCTTCCTTGGAGGTTTCTAAACAGAGGCTAGATGGCCATCTGACAGCAATGAAGATCCTGTGAATTTAGGGGGAGGTGTTTGTGAGTTTCCTGCTTTGTGCAGGGGGTTGGATTAGATGACCCTGGAGGTCCCTTCCAACTCTTCTGTGGTTCTAACAGGCTTCCTCCTTGGGAGGTGGTGGGCTCTCCTTCCTTGGAGGATTTTAAACAGAGGCTAGATGGCCATCTGACAGCAATGAAGATTCCATGAATTTAGGGGGAGGTGTTTGTGAGTTTCCTGCATTGTGCAGGGGGTTGGACTAGATGACCCTGGAGGTCCCTTTCAGCTCTATGATTCTATGATTTTGGATCACCCTTATTTTTACTATGCATGTACCACTCATCTGTGGCTGCAGTATTTTTAAATACACAGTGAAATAGAATCCACAAGTATACAACTGTCTTACAGTTGGGCAATCAATGTGTTTTGCAATTGGCTTTTTGCTTGTAAGAATAGCAAAAATCCAGTTGCAAAATGCATTAATGAGTGTAGTGTGAACATACCCAATTAGTAGAATGAGCACAGGAGCACATCAGCCATCAGCCAAGTCTTCAACTTGTGGGTGTTCCTTCATTACTTTCTATTATGAATTTAGATAGATAACCTGTAGATTATTGTTGTTGTTATCTGTTTCTTTATTAAAACAAAATAGATTGTGAATAATTTATACAGTCTTTTTTAATAATTTATAGTCTTTTTTCTACAGACATTAGCATATATGCTAATGTCTAGATATTGCTTATCCATTACAGGCAACTTGTTCTTTGATTGCAAAGATCTAACATTGCTTCAGTCAGTAGAGAGGCAGCATAATGTAGTGCTTAGAGTCTTGCAGGGGTGTCAAACTCATGAGGGCTGGATCTTGTTGGGCGGGGCAATGTGTGTCATAAAATGTAATGCCAGGCAGCAGAGATATAAACTTTATAAAGGACACAGACAAACACAATTAAAGTTTTTTTAAAAAAATCTTTAAATGAACCATGCTTAAAAATTAGCACTCATTGGTCTTAAAGGTGCTTTCTTTGTATCTCTCCCATGTGGTCCAGGAACTGGACAAAGGAAGCTCTGGCTCTTTCCTTCCTTCCCCAGGGGGCTTGCCTCAGTAGTTCTGATGTGCAATTGAGAGATCCTGGCAAAGCAAGCTATTCCTCCTCCCTTCCTCCCCAAGGGACAAGCCTCAGCCAATGGAGAAAATAGAGTCCTGTAGCTGCTGTGTGATTGAGCAAGCTTGGCAAAGCAAGATGTGATGCAGAAGAAAGCAAGAGAGAGGGAGAAGGAAGCAGATGACAGCCAGTTGCTTGGGGGATAGAAGCTCTCCGGGGGCCTGATCTGGCCCCTGGGCCACATTTCTGAGCTGGTGCCTGTTTGAAGTTAGTTGAGACTATATGTCCTTGGATGAAATATTGTGAGATTACTATAGTGTTATATGGAAGAGGCTGTTGATACTGATTAACTGTGAAGCTGCATGAAGTGTGGTTCATGGATTATTTGATTTGAAAGAAAATGGAGTAGAGCTTTCCGTTGCTTGAAGATTTGTCAAAGCAGGAGCTACAAGTCGACTCCCTTACTTTGGTGCTCTACCGTCTTCCATGAATGCACTCTTTGAGAGTTTTGTCTATGTCTCTATTTGTGTATTCTCACCTATTGTCACATTATTGTAATGTAATATAGTCTTAGTAATTGTCATTCGAGGTTGTGTGTTGATTCGTATACCCAGAATTAAGCTTTGTTGGTCTTAAAGGGCCCACTGGACTCAAACTTTGTTATATTACTTCAGATCAACATGGCTACCTACCTGTTTCTTTTTTTAAAGGTGTTAAGAGATACAAGTGACCACATAGCATAACATGCGTTTGCCACACACCTGCCCTTGATATGCAGTAAAATCTTGCTTATATAGAAAAAGCACCAAGCAGTAAAGGTAAAGGTAGTCCCCTGTGCAAGCACCAGGTTGTTACTGACCCATGGGGTGACAGCACATCAGGACATTTTCTTGGCAGACTTTTACAGGGTGGTTGCCATTGCCCTCCCCAGTCATCTACGCTTTGCCTCCAGCAAGCTGGGTACCGACCTCGGAAGGATGGAAGGCTGAGTCAACTTTGAGCCCGTTATCTGAACCCAGCTTCTGCCGAGATTGAACTCAGGTAGTGAGCAGAGCTTGGACTGCAGTACTGTAGCTTTACCACTCTGCGCCACGGGGCTCCTTTACCAAGCAGTAGGAGGCCCAAATATAAAGGTGATATAAACCTGGGTGGCCCAGGCTTGCCCAATCTCATCAGATCTTGGAAGCTAAGCCCTGGTTGATACTTAGATGGGAGCAGGGTTGCCAGTCCACTGTTGGGAGTTGGGATCCTCCAGTTTGTAGCCTTTCCCCACCCCCCACCATTCAAGGCTATCAGGAAGTGGAGAAAATTATCCCCACCAAACAGGCAAGAAACCAAAATTAAACACAATGTGCCTACATCGCTCAGAAGTGATGTAGGAATGTCAGTGGCATCAGGGGGTTAATGCTCTGGTTTTTGGGCAAAATTCTATCATTTGAAGCTAATTCTACCATAGAAATTTACAGTCTTAGGGAAGGGAAAAGCTATATGTAGCCAGACTTATAGGCTGAACTTCAGAAAGGCAAACTTTGATAAACTTAGAACTATGCTGGGAAAAACCCCATGGTCAGAAATACTTAGGAAGAAGGGGGTTCAGGAGGGGTGGGAGTTTCTTAAAAGTGAAATACTGAAAGCGCAATCACAGACGATTCCTGTGAGAAGAAAAAATGGAAAAAGCCTAAAGAAACCAAGTGGGCTCCATAAACAGCTCTCTAAAGACTTGAGAAATAAAAAAGACTCCTTTAGGAATTGGAATGAGGGCCTTATAACCAAGGATGAATATAAACAAATCACCAGTGCTTGTAGAGAAAAAGTTAGGAAAGCTAAAGCTCAGTATGAGCTTAGGCTGACCAAAGATGCTAAACACAACAAAAAGGGTTCTTTTCTTATGTTCAGAGTAAGAAAAAGAGCAAAGACATGGTAGACCCATTGCGATGGCAGGAAAGTGAAATTGTAACGGGTAATGAAGAGAGGGCGGAACTGCTCAATTCTTACTTTTCCTCAGTCTTCTCTTCTGAGGGAAATGGTGCTCAACATGGCGAAAACAGAACATATAAGGAGGATATGAAGTTCCAACCTAGGATCAGCATAGGGGTAGTGCATAAACACCTAGTTTCTTTAAATGAAACTAAGTCCTCAGGGCCAGATGAACTACATCCAAGGGTTCTAAAAGAGCTTGTGGATGAGGTGGAATGCGCATGCTCTAGAGGAAGAAGCCTCAGCTCGTCCCTCTCAGGATAAGAAAAGAGATTAAGAATGAAAGATAAGTAAATATTGAAGTTTTTGGGTCATAATATTTGGCAGTGAGGCTAGAGAAGTCAAAGAGGCAAAAGGTGTGCTCAGAAGAGAGCCAGCAGTGAGAAAAAGGGAGTATTTGCAGAACAGATAAGGAACGGAGGCAGTAATTAGCAGCATAGAAATGGCTGCCACTACAGTGAAACAGCTTTCGGAACAAATAGCACAATTTCAGGCATTAATGATACAATCTCAGAACAAGACAGAAGAAACTGTTGCTGAAATAAAAAATGAAGTCAGTCAGATAAACAAGGAACTGCAAGATATTAGGCAGCTGGCCAATAAGGTAGATAAGACAGCTTCAGCAAATAAGAAGGATATAACTCATTTAAAGGAACAGATTAAGAGCCTCTCTGACAGAGCAAGAAGGGCAAACCTTATCGTCCATGGTATTTCAGAAGACCTTGACTCACGACACTTGGAAGACGGGATGATAAAATGGCTTTCAGAACAACAAACAGGAATAGCAATTAGTGCTGACCATGTAGAAAGAGTTCATAGGTTGAGAACCAGAAGATCTGGAGGAGACCCTAGACCAGTAATTATTAAATTCACAAGAGAAAAAGTGCAGCAGCAAGTGTTTTTGTCTTTGAAGAAAAAGAAGGGACTGGAATTTAAAGGGGAAAAGGTATTTGTAAGACAAGACTTTTGTAGTGAGACACTGGAAGAAAAAAGACAAATGAAGCCATTTGCAGACAAACTCTTTCAGAACAAGATATTGTTTACATGGGCTTACCCAGCCACTATTGTAATTTATAAAGAAGGCAAAAGACTCACAGCAAGGAACCCAGCTGAGGCAAAGAAACTCAAGAGAAGATGGGTTTGGACCCAGGGGAAACAGGAACTCAACCAGAGGAAGAGTTTAATGTCGATGAACCAGAGGAGGGGCCTTCTACACGTCAGGAGAAATGACAGAGGATGAGACTATAAGATGTCTAAAGGAGAAGGAGGAACTTCTAAAAAAGGGAAGTACCCCATAAATAAGAGAGAGGGGATGTTACAGTCTTAAATGAAGGAAACAATCAGTCAGTCAGTTTATTGCGGCTCTAGGCCAATCGACAACAACACCACAACAACAACAGTACAGCACAACACCGAGCTAAAACATGACATAACTATCTAATAACTGTGTACAGCCATCAAAATAATATTAAAATTAAAATTATCTGATATAAGCAACATATAACTAAGGACAGCATTATACAATCAGATCGCAGCTTCGGAAGGAAACAATAAAAGATTCAGGAGGGGGGGGAGGTGTGGCCACCCAAAGGTATAGGGAGGGTGGAGAGATCAACCCAAATGCGAGCCCTATACCAGAAGAGGGGAGGGGGGATGAGGGGGAAGATTAGGGGGGAAGGGTGTGGGAGGGGGAAAGGGAGAAAGGGGAGAAGCGTAATAGAACTTGTTATCCAGCCAGGGAAGGGAGTGAAAGGGAATGATTATGGCTAAAACTTTGAAAATGCTTTCACTGAATGTCAATGAACTAAGTTCAGACCTGAAAAGATATAGATTAACAAGAATGGCAAAACAACAAAATATAGATATAACGTACTTACAGGAAACACATAAGGCAAAGGACGACACTAAACCGTTGATTAAACACCCAGGGTGGAAAGTATTGGCTGAAGCTAGAAGCAGAATTAAGACGAGAGGAGTAGCAATTTTAGTACATACAAGGATTGATATTAGGATATTAGATCTCATTAGTGATAGGGAAGGGAGATATTTGTTCATTAAAGGTAGGTTTCAAAACAGAGTGATAACTTTGATAAATATATATGCCCCAAACACAGGACAGAGGAGATTTTTGAATAAAGTTATGCAAAAAGTTCAGAGATTCTCAGAGGGAGAAGTTATTATAGCAGGAGACTTTAACATAGATATGACTAAGGAGAAGGAGGTTCGGTGGAAAAGGAACTTGGTAGAAGCGCATGAAGCCTTAGGCTTGGTTCCAAAGCTGACACATTTATCAAGTAGACACAAGACAGCCTCTTGTATTGATTATATATTTCTTAAAAAATCAAATAATTGGGAGTTAAGGAAAGTAACAACCCATCCAATATGGATTTCAGATCATGCTCCACTGAATATAGAATTGGTGACAAAAAATGAGCAAATTGGAAGGACCTGGAGATTTAACAGTATGGGTTTTATTTAAAAAAAAGAAAATAGACAATATATGGAAAATCAAGTGAAACAATATTTTAGAGAAAATAAGGGAACAGTGGCCACAGATATCCTGTGGGAAGCAGCAAAGGTAGTGTTAAGAGGACATTGTATGATGAAGGAGAAAGAAATTTAAAAAGAATGGTATGCTAATAAGACACAGAAACTCCAGGAATTAGGTGCACTGCAGAGTAGTCAAGGTATTAGATTCTGCCCTGATAGGGAAAAAAAAGATCGAAGAGATTAGGAAACAATTGGACTTTATAGATTCGAGGGCATTATGGAAGAAACAAACCATGGTAAGAAATGAGTTTCAAAGAGATTCAATAAATTCCGTTAGGAGACTGGCTAATTACTTCAAGACTAGGAAAGAAAAGCAAAAGATGGAAAGTATAAGAAGACAAGGAAAGGTCACGCAGAACCCGAGAGAAATTAGGCAAGCGTTTCAAGAATTTTATAAGGAGTTATATGCCAGGAGGGATATAATGGAACATATTGAAAAAAGTGGAGAAGGGTTAAAAGACATAGATATAGAGAGTTTGGAGAAGGAAATAACAGTTCAAGAAATAGAGAAAGTTGTAAACAATTTAAAAGTGGGTAAATCCCCGGGGCCAGACGGCTTTACTGCAGATTGTTATAGGAAGATGAAGGAGTTACTGATCCCGGAATTACAACAAGTGTTCAATGCTCCCAACTCTTGGAAAATGGCTGAAATAACTATAATATTAAAACCTCAGAAATATCCTCGGGAAGTGGGTTCATATAGACCAATAAGTCTACTTAACCAGGACTACAAAATATTTGCTAAAGTTTTAGCAAATAGACTAAGGAACATATTACCTTATATAATAAAAGAGGATCAATATGGATTTGTGAAGAATAGGAGTATTGCACATCCTATAAGGAATATTTTAAATGTCTTGTACCATAAACATTCGGGGCAACTTGCTTTGCTTAAATTAGATGTATACAAGGCATTTGATACACTGTCCCATGAATTCTTATGGTCCATAATGAAGAAGTGTGGGATTGGGCCACTATTCTTAAAAGCCATTCAAGAGGTCTATAGGGAGGGGTCAGCAGTGGTAAGAGTAAATAATGGACATACGGATCAGTTCTCAATTGAGAGAGGGGTGAGGTAGGGGTATCCACTTTCCCCATCCTTATTTATAATGGCGATAGAGCAATTAGCAGAAAGAATTAGGAATTCAGGGAGAATAGAAGGCTGTAGAATGGGAAAGGAGGAAATAAAAATCAACTTGTTTGCAGATGATATAATTATGACAATATCTAACCCGAAAGAAGCCATTAGGGAAACAAAAAATATATTAGATTTTGAAGCCGTATCAGGGTTAAGAATAAATATGGAAAAGTCAGAAATAATGTACTTTAATGTTGGTTTGGAAGAAAGGGAAGAAATTAATAGGATAACTAATATGGGGATGGGAGATAAGAAATTTAAATATTTAGGGATAGAAATCTATAAAAATATTAACAGTATAGTGGAGGGAAATTATAAAAAAATCTGGGAGAAGATAGAGAGGGATATGCAGCAGTGGGGGAAAAGGACGATGAGTTTGAACACTAGAATAAAGAGTGTATCGATGTTTTGGATGCCAAGGTTGTTGTACCTTTTTCAAATGATACCATTGGAGTTAGATAAGCAAAAAATGATTAACTGGAACACTAAAATAAGGAAATGGATATTTGGAAGTAGGAAACTTAGAATCCCCAAAAAATTAGCATACATCCATCAATCGGAACTTTGATGGGGAGTTCCAGATATAATTAATTACTATGAAGAATTTCAGCTTAAGGCATTATTAGAGATAGAGAAGGAAGGGGATCAGAAATGGATAAGGTTTGAGAATGAAGCTAATAATGGGGTAGGAAAACATGGCATCTTTACGAACATGGGGGTGAAGAAACTTAATTTAAATGTGGGACCAAGGAAAAATGGGTTAAATGTTTGGAGTTACAAGAAGCTGTAGGAGTACAATATTGGCTTAAGGCTACAGGATTGTATACTAAAGTTAAGAAGGAAGTGGAGAAGAGTAATTTAAATGAAGAAGAACCTATGGAAAAGTTTTACAAATTAATGGGAAAAACAAAAAAAGGATGAGTAAGCATCTTATACAGGATAATGAATTCAGGCAACGAAGGAGCAATAAGCTACCTTCAACGGACATGGAGTTCAGAAGGCCAAATAACGAAACGAACAGGGGAGAAGATAGTGGAAGGTTTAAAAAAAGTTAAGATCCATAAGGTTAGAGAAATGGAACTGAAATTTTTCACGAAATGGTATAGAACTCCGGCTACTTTAGCTAATATGTTTCCTGGGTTGAGCCCTAAGTGTTGGCACTGTAAGAAAGAGAAGGGGTGGTACACCCACATGTGGTGGGAGTGCCCTGAGGCCAAGAAATTATGGGAAATGGTAGTGGGAATGATAAAGAAATTCTTTCAGGTAGAGCCGAGAATTAACTTTGAATTAATGCAGATGAGTATATTAGGGAATGAGATAATAGGGAAGAATAATCAAGATTTACTAAAAGCAATGATATCAGCGGGTAAAGCGGTAATAGCGGCAGGATGGAAGGATAAAAGTAAATGGAAGGAAAGAACTTGGCATAACTATCTCTTTGATTTTATCTAGTCAGATATAGCTGCTATAATGTCGCAAGAAGAATCATGGGAGGAAAGAAGATCAAGAATCAAAGAAAAGTGGCGGACCTACCTGAAATGGGCGAAGGAAGAAAGGGGAGTGAACATTCAGTGGAAGCTTCAAGTCCTTTGTCCCTGGCTGGAAGAAGAAGAGGATGTATAGACTAAGGGGGGTGGGTTGGGGGGGGAAATGTAAAATGGATACCAGAAAGCATGTAGAGAAATGGATAATTAATAATAATAATAAAATATACATATTTTTTAAAAAAAGCTTGCGGATGTAATTTCTGAGCCTCTGGCTATTATTTTTGAGAATTCTTGGAGAACAGGAGTGGTGCCGGAAGATTGGAAGCAGGTGAATGTTGTTCCTATCTTCAAGAAGGGAAAAAAAGAGGATCCGGGTAAGTACCGACCCGTCAGCTTGACGTCTATACCTGGAAAAGTTTTAGAATAAATCATCAAACAATCGGTCCTGGAACATTTCGAAAGAATGGATGTGATTACTAAGAACCAGCATGGGTTTCTCAAGAACAAGTCATGCCAGACTAACCTGATCTCTTTTTTTGAGAAAGTAACTACCTTGCTGGATCAGGGGAATGCTGTAGACATCATTTATCTTGATTTCAGTAAAGCTTTTGATAAGGTTCCACATGCTATCCTCGTTGACAAGTTGGTAAAATGTGCTTTGGATCCTGTTACCGTTAGGTGGATCTGTAACTGGTTGACAGATCGCACCCAAAGAGTGCTTGTGAATGGTTCCTCATCCTCTTGAAGAGGAGTGGCAAGTGGAGTGCCTCAAGGATCTGTCCTGGGACCTGTTTGTTCAACATCTTTGTAAACCATTTGAATGAAGGAATAGAGGGAATGCTTATTAAATTTGTCGATGATACTAAATTGGGAGGGATTGCAAATACAGTAGAAGACAGAAACAGGATACAGGATGACCTTGACAGGCTGGAAAACTGGGCTAAAACCAATACAATGAATTTTAACAGGGATAAATGTAAAGTTCTGCAATTCGGTAGGAAAAATCCCATGCATGGTTATAGGATGGGGGAGACTTGTCTTAGCAATAGTATATGCGAAAAGGATCTAGGGGTCTTAGTGGATTGTAAACTGAACAAGAGCCAACAGTGTGATGCGGTGACTAAAAAGGCAAATGTAATTTTGGGCTATATCAACAGTAGTGTCCAGATCACGTGATGTGATGGTATCACTTTACTCTGCTCTGGTAAGACCTCACCGGGAGTATTGTGTTCAGTTTTGGGCACTACATTTTAAGAAGGATATAGACAAGCTGGAATGAGTCCAGAGGAGGGAGATGAAGATGGTGAGGGGTCTGGAGACCAAGTCCTATGAGGAAAGGTTGAAGGAGCTGGGAATGTTTAGCCTAGAGAGGAGGCAGCTAAGAAATGATATGACCACCATCTTCAAGTACTTGAAGGGCTGTCATACAGAGGATGGCATGGAATTGTTTTCTGTGGCCCTGGAAGGTAGGACCAGAACCAATGGGTTGAAATTAAATCAAAAGAGTTTCCGGCTCAACATTAGGAAGAGCTTCCTGACCGCTACAGCTATTCCCCAGTGGAACAGGCTTCTTCAGGAGGTGGTGGGCTCTCCTTCCTTGGAGGTTTTTAAACAGAGGCCATCTGACAGCGATGAAGATCCTGTGAACTTGGGGTAGGTATTTGTGGGTTTCCTGCATTGTGTAGGGGGTTGGACTAGATGACCTTGGAGGTCCCTTTCAACTCTATGATTCTATGAATGTGTTTATTTTCTGCTTCTTATTCTTCTTCCTCTTCTTCCTTCTCTCTTGTTAAGTGCACCCTCCATCTCCCACCTGCTCAGCCAAGGGACCTATAAAGAACACAACCAGCCAGGTTATAGTGACCAATTAACAAAGAATTAATATAGATATAGCAAAGTATACAACATATAATACAACAATGTTTTAACAAGGAGTCCCGATGTGCAGGAGGTCGACTTGAAACATCCTGCTTCGATCACTCTTCAGGCATAGGGCGCTCCATCAATCATAATGTACAAAGCCTTCCAGTTCAAAGTTAACTAATAATAATATTTCCACAGTATCCTAACACAGCAAATAATAATAATGTAGTAAAAGGGGCACAAAAGTATCTCCAAATGAATATTCAAAAGACGTTTCAAGTCGACCTCCTGCACATCAGAACTCCTTGTTAAAACATTGTTGTATTATGTGTTGTACTTTGCTATATCTATATTAATTTTTCGTTAATTAGTCACTCTAACTGGCTGGTTGTGTTCTTTATTAATCTAGATATTCTAGATTAATTAATCTAGATATTTTAGAATAATTAATCTAGATTAATTAATCTAGATATTCTAGATTAATAATAATCCTAGATATTAATCTGAAGTGACCTCTCTCTAGTATCTATCTACCAACCAAGGGACCTAGCAACCTTAGATGAGAGACCACCAAGGAAGTCATAAGAACATAAGAGAAGCCATGTTGGATCAAGCCAATGGCCCATCCAGTCCAACACTCTGTGTCACACAGTGGCCAATATATGTGTGTGTGTACATACATATATATATTTACTGGGGCTAATAGCCACTGATGGACCTCTGCTCCATATTTTTATCCAATCCCCTCTTAAAGCTGGCTATGCTTGTAGCCACCACCACCTCCTGTGGCAGTGAATTCCACATGTTAATCACCCTTTGGGTGAAGAAGTACTTCCTTTTATCCGTTTTAACCTGTCTGCTCAGCAATTTCATCGAATGCCCATGAGTTCTTGTATTGTGAGAAAGGGAGAAAAGTACTTTCTCTACTTTCTCCATCCCATGCATTATCTTGTAAACCTCTATCATGTCACCCCGCAGTCGACGTTTCTCCAAGCTAAAGAGTCCCAAGCGTTTCAACCTTTCTTCATAGGGAAAGTGCACAAGCCCTTTAATCATTCTAGTTGCCCTTCTCTGGACTTTCTCCAATGCTATAATATCCTTTTTGAGGTGCGGCAACCAGAACTGCACACAGTACTCCAAATGAGACCGCACCATCGATTTATACAGGGGCATTATGATACTGGCTGATTTGTTTTCAATTCCCTTCCTAATAATTCCCAGCATGGTGTTGGCCTTTTTTATTGCAAACGCACACTGTCTTGACATTTTCAGTGAGTTATCTACCACGACCCCAAGATCTCTCTCTTGGTCAGTCTCTGCCAGTTCACAGCCCATCAACTTGTATTTGTAGCTGGGATTCTTGGCCCCAATGTGCATTACTTTGCACTTGGCCACATTGAACCGCATCTGCCACGTTGACGCACACTGACCCAGCCTCAACAGATCCCTTTGGAGTTCCTCACAATCCTCTCTGGTTCTCACCACCCTGAACAATTTAGTGTCATCCGCAAACTTGGCCACTTCACTGCTCACTCCCAACTCTAAATCATTTATGAACAAGTTAAAGAGCATGGGACCCAGTACCGAGCCCTGTGGCACCCCACTGCTTACCATCCTCCACAGCGAAGACTGCCCATTTATACTCACTCTCTGCTTCCTATTACTCAGCCAGTTTTTGATCCACAAGAGGACCTGTCCTTTTACTCTATGACTCTCAAGCTTTCTAAGGAGCCTTTGATGAGGAACTTTATCAAAAGCTTTCTGGAAGTCAAGGTAAACAACATCTATTGGGTCTCCTTTGTCCACATGTTTGTTCACCCCCTCAAAGAAATGTAACAGGTTAGTGAGGCAAGATCTTCCCTTACAGAACCCATGCTGAGTCTTCTGTCCTTGATAATGCTTTCTACCAACTTTCCCGGTATTGAAGTCAGACTGACTGGCCTGTAATTTCCCGGATCTCCTCTGGAACCCTTTTTAAAGATGGGGGTGACATTTGCTACCTTCCAGTCCTCAGGAACGGAGGCAGATTTCAATGAAAGATTACAGATTTTTGTTAGAAGATCCACAAGTTCAACTTTGAGTTCTTTCAGAACTCTCGGATGTATGCCATTCGGACCCGGTGACTTATTAGTTTTTAATTTGTCTATCAATTGTAGGACCTCCTCTTTTGTCACCTCAATCTGACTCAGGTCTTTCAACATGCCTTCCAAAATTAGTCGTTCTGGGGCGGGCAAAAAGTTCTCATCTTCCACCATGAAGACGGAGGCAAAAAATTCATTTAGCTTCTCAGCCATTTCCCTATCCTCCTTCAGTAATCCTTTTACCCCATGGTCATCCATGGGCCCCACTGCCTCCCTCGCTGGTTTCCTACTTCTAATATATTTGAAGAAATTTTTATTGTTGGTCTTTATGTTTTGTGCAATATGCTCCTCATAGACCCTTTTTGCCTTCCTGATCACAGTCTTGCATTTGATTTGCCACAGCCTGTGTTCCCTTTTACTAATCTCACTTGGACTGGTTTTCCACCACTTAAAGGAGTCCTTCTTACCTTTTACAGCTTCCATTACTTTGTTTGTTAACCATGCAGGCCTTTTCCTATGCCTGTTTGTGCCTTTCCTAACTTGTGGTATGTATTTTATCTGAGCTTCTAGGATTATAGTTTTAAATAGTCTCCAAGCTTCCCCAAGGGTTTTGACTGTATTTACCTTTCCTTTCAGTTTCCTCCTCACATGCCTCCTCATCTCAGTGTATTTACCCCTTTTAACGTTAAACGTGGTTGTGCGGTCTTTTTGGGCAACTCCCTATTTATACAAATGTTGAAATCAATAATATTATGGTCACTGCTCCCAAGCGGTGCAATCACTTTTACATCTCCCACCAAGTCTTGGGCATTACTTAGGACCAAATCCAGGATCGCCCCACCCCTGGTAGGTTCTGAGACCATCTGCTCCATAGCACAGTCATTGAGAGCATCAAGAAACTCAATCTCTTTCTCTCGACTAGAAAACATATTGACCCAATCAATCTGCGGGTAGTTAAAATCACGTATTACGACACAGTTTTTACGTTTAGCCACTATCTTTAAGCCTTCCATCATATTATAATCATCTTCTCTCTTTTGATTTGGTGGGCTATAACAAACTCCCATAGTTAAATTTCCTTTGGGGCCCTTATAGCAGCGCCCGCCTCACGGCCTCACTGGACCTCTTTATTTCAGTCTCTTCGGGGTATTTTACTTATTTATTTGATGGGACCACAGCAGCTTTGTTTGTTCTTCCTACAAAATATAGGCTCTTGAGAACTTTAACTTAAACCACAGATTTATTGTAACACAAAGTTCTTAACTTGGGGATATGGGAGATATTTACACAGGCTAATACGTTGTTCAGTTGTTTCAGGCTTTACATTCACTTTATCTTTTCTTGAGTCTCTCACAGTTACACAGTTCACAGTTTCCCTTTAACTCCCTCTCCACCTCTAGCCAAGGTCTGGCCTCTTGGGATTGATGTGTCTAGTCTCACCCCTCGACTGGAGTCTTTCCTCTCAGCCCTTCTGGTGTCTCAGACCCACATCCACTCCCTCAACCACCTCACTAGATCTTCAGAGTTGTCTCTAGGTGTTTGTGACCGTTCAGGTCTTAACTGACTCACACACACACAGCCCTCTTGGCTGGTTTTGTCGAGCTTGCAGTCTTTGGAAGACTTCCCCGTCTCCGCCTCAAGCTCCTTCACAGGATCAGCTGTCCTCTCAGCCTCTCTGGCAGGCTCGAACTGACCCTCTCAGTCTCTGTCAGGCTTCACCACTGACAGACTTCTCTGACAGGCCTCCACTCTGTCAGACATCAACTTGACTGACTGCCTCAGCAGTTTCTGTACTAAACTACTTTCCCTCCCTGAGAGCTCTGAGCACTTTGCCCCCACCCTCAGGTCACCTGACGCAGCCCTGTGCGTCTTCTCTCTCGGCTTGACTTCGCGAACGAAGATTTAAGAAGGGTGCAGTAGTCCACGTCTGCTGCAGGCTCGCTGGTGGCTGACAAGACCAATGCGGGCCAGGCAGATCCGGCCACAGTGGCTGCAGGGAAAAGTCTGATTTGGGGTTGGTGCTGCAGCAGTGCGATTCTTCCTCAATCTCCTTTTGTCCTCAAGACCAGCTATGCGTGCGTTCTCAAAGGAAGAGACAGCCTGGTGAATGGTGTGCCTCCATGCTTTGCGATCTGAGGCTAGGTCAGACCACTGGTGATGGTTGATACGACAGGTGCCAAGGGATTTCTTCTGGTTAACCCATTGCTTTCCGTCATACACAGTTTTTACGTTTAGCCGCTATCTTTAAGCCTTCCATCATATTATAATCATCTTCTCTCTTTTGATTTGGTGGGCTATAACAAACTCCCATAGTTAAATTTCCTTTTGGGCCCTCTATTTCAACCCAAAGCATTTCTAAAAGTGAATCTAATTCTCTGACCTCAGTCTTACTGGACCGTATATCCTCTCTGACATACAGAGCCACCCCACCTCCAACCCTTCCCTCCCTATCCTTCCTTTATAGCTTATATCCAGGAATCACCGTGTCCCACTGATTCTCCTCATTCCACCAAGTTTCTGAAATTCCCACAATGTCTATGTTTTCTCCCACACTAAACATTCCAATTCACCAATTTTAATTCAAACACTTCTAGCATTTGCATACAAACATCTATAATTTCCCAGGCAAGCCGCCTTCCTCCTGCCGCCTCGAGACTCTGGCAGACAGTCCATACTGTTTGTCACCATCACAGTGGACAACTCTGTGGGTAATCTTGTAAACCTCAATCATGTCACCCCGCAGTCAACGTTTCTTTAAACTAAATAGCCTGAAACGTTTTAACCTTTCTTCATAGGGAAAGTGTTCCAAACCTTTAATCATTCTAGTTGCCCTTTTCTGCACTTTTTCCAATGCTATAATATCCTTTTTGAGGTGCGGTGACCAGAATTGTACACAGTATTCCAAATGAGACCACAACATCGATTTATACAGGGGCATTATGATACTGGCTGATTTGTTTTCAATTCCCTTCCTAATAATTCCCAGCATGGCGTTAGCCTTTTTTATTGCAATCTGTCATGACATTTTCAGTCAGTTATCTACCACGACCCCAAGATCTCTCTCTTGGTCAGTCTCTGCCAGTTCACAACTCATCAACTTGTATTTGTAGCTGGGATTCTTGGCCCCAATGTGCATTACTTTGCACTTGGCCACAATGAACCTCATCTGCCACGTTGACGCCCACTCACCCAGCCTCAACAGATCCCTTTGGAGTGCCTCCCTGAACAATTTAGTGTCGTCTGCAAACTTGGCCACTTCACTGCTTACTCCCAACTCCAGATCATTAATGAACAAGTTAAAGAGCATGGGACCCAGTACTGAGCCCTGCGGCACCCTACTGCTTACCGTCCTCCACTGTGAAGTCTGCCCATTTATACTCACTCTCTGCTTCCTATTAATTAGCCAGTTTTTGATCCTGTCATTTTACTCCATGACTCTTGAGCTTACTAAGGAGCCTTTGATGAGGAACTTCATCAAAAGCTTTCTGGAAATCAAGGTAAACAACATCTATTGGATCCCCTTTGTCCACATGTTTGTTCACCCCTCAAAGAACTGTAACGGGTTAGTGAGGCAGAACCCATGCTGAGTATTCCTCAATAACTTGTGTTCATCATTGTGCCTACTCATTCTGTCCTTGATAATGCTTTCTACCAACTTTCCCGGTATTGAAGTTAGACTGACTGGCCTGTAATTTCCCGGATCTCCTCTGGAATGGGGGTGACATTTGCTACCTTCCAGTCCTCAGGAACGGAGGCAGATTTCAATGAGAGATTACTTATTTTTGTCAGAAAATCCACAAGTTCAACTTTGAGTTCTTTCAGAACTCTTGGGTGTATGCCATCCGAACCTGGTGTTTTTAATTCATCAATCAATTGTAGGACCTCCTCTCTTCTCACCTGAATTTGACTCAGGTCTTTCAGCACCCCTTCCAAAATTAGTGGTTCTGGAGCGGGCAAACACTTCTCATCTTCCACAGTGAAGACTGAGGCAAAAAATGCATGCAGCTTCTCAGCCATTTCCCTATCCTCCTTCAGTAATCCTTTTATCCCTTGGTCATCCAAGGGCCCCACTGCCTCCCTGGCTGGTTTCCTGCTTCTAATATATGTAAGTCCAGGGTTGCTACGCAGAGGCAGGCAACAGCAAACCACCTCTGAATGTCTCTTGCCTTGAAAACTGTATGAGGTTGCCTTAAGTCAGCTGTGACTTGACAGCACATTCCACCATCGCTGCCATTAAGACTATAGCTTGCCACTGGGTAATAGAGGTGAAGCCGCCTCAGAGCAAAACAGGCTGAGTTCTCCTCAGGATAGCATTGTAAGCTATATGTGCTCAGGCAGTGAGCTCACGCAGTGTTACTAGCGTGCTGTGGTAGATGACCTTTTGGTAAACCATTGTCTTCATACCCCCTGAATTACATTGCCCAGTTAGCATAGGGTAGTCAACCCCAATAAAAAATGGTCATACCTGAGTCTTTTAATTCAATTTATGATATTGCTCATAATCAGATGAAAATCCAGCAGAGACTGTGGTAATATCCTGTTCTCTTTGTATAAAATTATTTATTTATCGTAAAAAATTCCAAGGCACCCTTTAAAATGAATGCAGGGTGAACACACACCAATGCACAAAAGACATCTTAAAAATTCAATATTTAACCTGAGAGTTAGTCAGATCCAATATGCACCTGGTGAAATAAAAGATACCACCATTTTTACCTAACGTGGAAATATACTTTATTAGGTGATTTCTTGTCCCCTTTAACTAACAGTCACCAATGTGGACTATAATAAGTCCTGATGGAATTTTTTTTTCCTTTTAAAAAATTAAAGTCTTTGCCCTTTCAAAATCCAGTTTCCATAACAACAGGATCCCAGACTTTGTTAAAGCACCTTGTTCTTATCATGCTTGGAAGATTATCTTTTTGCTGACAGGTAATGGCCACCAATTTTATTTTTTTAGTTCTTTCCTGACAAAAACATACCCTTTTCCCGATAACTTCTGTTATTCATCATGTCAGGTATCAAGAAAATAGCACTAAACTGAACTCCCAGCAGAAAGTTACAGCATACCCATATAGGCTTTTAATAACTTCACTGGAAATACACAGTGTAAGTTTTTATACATAGTTCCTTTACTGTGTTAGTTAAAAATAATGTTACTATAACAATAATTACAGAACGAAGTCCCTTATTTGGAATTGTGCAATAAGAATTCTACTTTGGCCTAATCCAACCTGTACTATTTTTCTGTAATGAACTACCATGTGGACTCATGCACATGGTCACTGCCAACTAGGAATCACACAGGATAACTAGATTTATTTCTTCAGTTAGTTAAATCAGGGATTTTTTGTAGCAGGTACCCCTTTGCATATTAGGCCACATCCCTCTTATGTAGCCAATCCTCCAAGAGCTTACAGGGCTCTTATAACAGGGCCTTCTGTAAGCTCTTGGAGGCTACATAAGAGGAGTGTGACCTAATATACAAAGGAGTTCCTGTTACAAAAAAGCCCTAGTTAGTTTACATATATGCCACCATACAGCCGTTTCGCCCCTTGCCTATCGCTGCAGGACTTGATGCGTTGTGGGTTGTGTGTGTGGATATGCCCTTCAGGCCTGCGCAGAGGGATTTTTTAGGTGAAGCGCAGTGTGCGCGGTACTGGCTCCACCCTTTCACCTGGGGGTCATCTGCCATGGCCCAGTAAGCCGGGACGCCGGCAGTGAGTCCTCCAGGTGGTAGGTGTTACATTAACGAGCTCTATCTGCCCGGGTTTGATGTTAGAGTTTTCCTTCTCTTAGGCTGACGAAGTTGGTGGGCCCCAGCGAGCCTGCAGCAAACGTGGACTATTGCACCCTTCTTAAATCTTCGTTCGCGAAGCCAAGCCGAGAGAGAGACCATACAGCCTCTCAGATCTAAAATAGCTAAAAAAATATTCTAAAAAATAAATACTTAAAATACAAAAAAACCCCACCCAAAACCCTAATAGCTCCTCAGGTAGAAACAATAACTTCTGCATACTTCAGTCCATGGTTGCTGACCTCCAGATGGAGACTTGAGATCTCCTGGAATTACAATTGCATCACTCATGACCATCATTAGCACCCACTGGCTGTGAATCCCACAATTTAATTACCTTTTTGAAAAAGAAGTATTTCCTTTAGTCTCTCCTGAATCTATTGCCTATCAACTCTGTTGGGTGTCCCTGAGTTCACTTTCTCCACCCTTTGCATCACCATGTAAATTTATCACGGCCCAGAAGAGGTGGCCATCCCCAGGAAAATGGCAGAGGTGTATGTCCATGTGAAAAGAATGTGAACAGGCTAGAAGAGGCAGAGAGCAGAGTAGACAGAAATGCTGGAGGGTGGCTGAAGTATTGCTGGGGAGTGTACATGATCTCTCCCTGAGGATGTGATGGAAGCGGTACCTCTGCTGCCCTGTAGACATGTCTCTTCTCCTGAACCTGTGCTGAACATGTACATTTCTAAGCCACAGGAAGTAGTGGCCAGGACCAGATCTAGGGAGGAGTAGAGGGGGTGCACTGCTGCAGGTGTGTGCCAAATTGGGTATGGAATCCATTCTCTTCTATAGGCCCATAAGGATCCAGTCCTGGTGGTGGCAGCCACAAGCACAGACAGCTTCAAGAGGGGATTGCATAAACATATGGAGCAGAACCTCCATCAGTGGCTACTAGCCACAAGATATAGGTGGAACTTGATGTCTGGGGCAGTGAACATTTGAATATTATTGAAATGTCGTATCACCAAGGCAGATTTGGAATGGGGCGAAACAGACACTGCCACAATGGGAACACCTTCACACTTGACGTGATCAGCCATCATACAAAAACTATGATTTTAAGTTGGCTAACTATTGGTAATCTGAATGCAGGCGGCTCTACTAATTACACTTAGCTGGGCCAGTCTGGCAATCCAAAACATGAAGCCATGACCTGAAGCTGGTTTGTTAACCGTAGTAGCTCCAACTATGGTTTCATGTGATATCTGAATGCAGTCATACTGGATGAAACCTTGGTAATGCCTTCCCCGGCTACAAAATAGGCTTGCCAATGTCCTGGAGATATCCTAGATTTTCATCTGATCTCCAGATTACAGAGATAAATTCCTCTGGCTAAAATGGCTGCTTTGGAGGGTGGCGCCTTCGGCATTATACCCAGCTGAGACCCATCTCTTCCCCCAATTTCACTCTCCCTAGGCTCCACCCCCAAATCTCCAGGAATTTCCCAACCCAGAACTGCCAACCCTACTACAGAAAGAGGGTCACAAAAATCAGTATTTGACATGACCAACCAGGATTTGATTGACCACCTGTGAAGAGAACCCTGATTTCACAAACTGACCATACAGAAAAAAAAAATGGCTTCAAGCTATCTCTAAACTGACCCTATAGGTGCCATTAAAAATACTGGTCTGTGTTTGTATTAATTAGAACACTGCAAGAATTCAGCATAAGAGCCCTGTGGCGCAGAGTGGTAAAGCTGCAGTACTGCAGTCGGAGCCCTCTGCTCATGACCTGAGTTCGATCCCAGCAGAAGCTGGTTCAGGTAGCTGGCTCCAGGTTGACTCAGCCTTCCATCCTTCTGACGTCGGTAAAATGAGTATCCAGCTTGCTGGGGGGAAAGTGTAGATGGCTGGGGAAGGCAATGGCAAACCACCCCGTTAAAAGTCTGCTGTGAAAACATTGTGAAAGCAACGCCACCCCAGAGGTGGAAGCTACTGGTGCTTGCACAGGGGACTACCCTTACCTTAAGAATTCAGCAACATTTATACCTAGAAATATCAGCATCTACTTTTAACTTCATTTTATTTTGCCTTTTCTGAACCACAGTGTTAAAACAATTGGCATACCTCCCCCCCCCCCCGCCCCATTCATATAGCTACTTTTGCTATAACAAAAGCCATAATAAAACAGGGTATGGCCCAACTTTTTGAATCTAGCAAGCAGAAATATCAAAAAGTAGATTATTGTATTTGTCTTCCAGCATCCAGTCTTTCTTGAAAGCTCTCTGGAACAATTTGGTAAATACAGAACAGTTCCACCTAAATATGGATATTTTTTTCCCTGAATTTTTCCAAAGAAATTACCCACATCCAATCATGCAATTGACCCATAATTACTAAGAGGCAATTGCTATCACGCCACACAGAATCAGCTTCCACATAATCTCATGGCTCATCCTCTTGCATCGACAGCGGTTAGCAAAATAAATGTGATTCTGTCCCTACTGTGATCCTACTTCTGAGAGTTCTCTGTACTTGGCATGATCAGTTGGGGGTCTTTACAATCAAACACTTCTCTATTTCCCCTCTCAAACAATATAACCTCATCATTTTTGTCTGCATTAGCTCATCGCTCTGGATTGAATCCAGACTAGTGTCTCTCTTTCTCTCTCTCTCTCCCTCTATCTCTCCTTCATACTGCTTCTTAGCTTATTTAGTTCTAAGCAGATTACTAAAATATAGAAAAAGCTAGACCCCCATTTGAACAGCTGCAAAAATCTATCACAGATGCAAAAAAATTCCACAGCTGAAAGAGGGATAGACTAGTGTTTCTGCAGATGCAAGGACTTCCACCTGTCACAATTTTCCCCTCCTCCAATGTCCCTCAGTCCTGTTCCTTGGTCACAGGGGGGGGGACCCCCAGAATATTTTTGGGCAATAGCAGGGGTGGAAATTTAGCAGGAACTCCTTTGCATATTAGGCCACAAACCCCTGATGTCGCCATTCCTCCCAAGAGCTTACAAAAAAGAGCCTTGTGAGATCTTGGAGGATTGGCTACATCAGAGGTGTGTGGCCTAATATGCAAAGGAGCTCCTGCTAGAATTCCACCCCTGGGCAATAGTAAAATGGCTGGCTCCTGTTATGAGCATGAAAGCAGCAAAATCAGGACAGTCTAGGACTGCCCAGTCTTCTTTGGCCACTGATGGAGGAATGAAAGGGTAGGGTTGACAGTTCCAGGTCAGGAAAGTCCTGGCAATTTGGCAACAGAATGTGGGGAGGGACAAGACCTCAGTGGGGTATAATGCCATCCTCAGTGGGGTACAATACCACCCTCCAAGGCATTCATTTTCTCCTGGGGAACTGAAAAAAATAGAGGTTTTGCTCTGTAGCGCCTGTGTGATTGAGCAAGTTTGGCAAAGCAAGCTGTTATGCAGAAGGAAGCAAGAGAGAGGGAGAAGGAAGCAGGTGACAGCCAGTTGCTCGGGGGCCTGATAGGAGCCCTCCAGGGGGGCTGATTCAGCCCCTGGGCCGCATGTTTGACACCCCTGATAACGCATTCCCAGCTCTCAGGCTAGACTGCAGCGCCATGTGCATAAGCCCTGTTTGCATGTGGAACTCTCCTTCAAGTTAGGGATTCCTCACAATGTGCAAGGACGACTCGTTTCCATGCCAGCACCACCATGAATCCCTTTTGTTATATTTGGTGCTGTAAAGTTGACACACTCCACTGTAATTTTATTGAAGACTCTAGCCATGCTTCCTTGATCTTATCTGTTTGTGTTCACCTTGAACTTGTGAGACGCGCCTTGCTATAAAATGACTGGGTTCAGCTAGCAAGATGTTTTCTTGGGTATTAATAAAACAGAACTAGGGACTCCGTGTCTAAATCATCGTGGCCTTGCTAGAGGGTCCGTGCACTGGCGCATAAAGACCGTACAGCAAGGGCGTGCATTGATCCTCATCATTCCTTTAATATAATAATCACAACCAGCAGCACCATATAAAATATAATTGAATGAGTGGCTAATATGTGGGATGTGGAAGCTCTTTGAAGAAAACTATTACTCTCTCTGTGACTCTTGGGATATTTAACAAATAAAAGATAAAACCTATTTTTTTAAAAAAGATTGTAATATCCGACAAGCTTTCCAGAGATGCAGCCAACTGTTTTGAAGAGTACAAATAGGACTCAAAGCAAATGTCTAGAATTAAAGTCTACAGAAAAAGAGATCCAAGTGGGCAGCCGTGTTGGTCTGAAGCAGCAGAAGAAAGTAGGAGTCAAGTTCACCTTTAAGACCAACAAAGTTTTATTCAGAATGTAAGCTTTTGTGTCTTAAAGGTGAACTTGACTCCTACTTTGTTCTACATAGAAAGAGGTCAGTTTTTTTAAAAAAATCACCTTTCCTACATGCCCATTTGAAAAAAAAAAACGTAAGAAGAGCCCTGCTGGATCAGACCAGTGGCCCATCCAGTCCAGCATCCTGTCTCACACAGTGGTTACTCTGTAAGTCAACAACAGGATACATAGACCAAGGCCTTCCCCTGGTATTGCCTCCTGGCACTGGAATTCAAGGTTTACTGCCTTTAGTCATCATCAGGGGCGGAATTGTAGCAGGAGCTCCTTTGCATATTAGGCCATATACCCCGATGCAGCCAATCCTCCAAGAGTTTAGCTCTTGGAGGATTGTCTACATCAGGGGTATGTGGCCTAATATGCAAAGGAGCTCATGTTAGAATCCCACCCCTGGTCACCATGTCTATAGCTTCTGATACACCTAACCTCCATGAATATGTCTAATCCCTTTTCAAAGTTGTCTATGCCTGTGGCCATCACTACATCCTGTAGTAGAGAATTGCACAATTTAATCAGATGTTGTGTAAAGAACTTTCCTTTTCCCTATCCTGAATCTACTGCCCATTGTTTCTTGGACATCCTTGAGTTTTAGTATTTTTAATAGAGAGAAAAAGTCCACTCTCTCCACCCTGTGTATAATTTTAAAATCCTCTAACATGTTCCCCCTTAGTCCTTTTTTTTCTAAATGTGGTCTCCTGCTTGTGGCAGTCATTGCCACGTGGGGGACTGCAGGCCTGAACAGAGATGTTGAGGTAATGAAACCTTTTAGAACTACCATAACTTCTAAGGTAGACCCCCGTGTGTCAAGTAGACGGATTCAACAAGGTGTCAGGGATAAAACAAAGACTTCATTTATTGATTTATTTATTTTATTTTATTCTATAACTTATACCCCGCCCTTCCCATAAAATGGCTCACCATTTTATGACCAAATGATTGACCGTTACTGTGGCTCAAGCCGGACGCTTGAGTAGAATGAAACCAATACAGTCATTATAAGATACACTTCAAAAGAACTCCTAAGGGGAGGGTAGTAGGAGAGCATTCACACATAACTACAAAGATACATTCCCAGGTCGGTTATCACACCGTTTGGCCTTGCTTACATGTACGGCTCCTACTCCCTCGCACCTCTGTCTGGGAAGGCATAATTTACTTCGTTCACAGCAGTTACCAGCCATAAAGGAAAGGAGGGGTCACTAAAGGAAAATAACCTAGCAGCATTTGGCCCATCGTGATTTTAAGCACCCATCAGTCTTTGAACAGAATCAGTCTATCTTGACACCGTGGTGCAGAGTGGTAAAGTGAGTACCCTGCTTGCTGGGGGGAAAGTGTAGATGATTGGGGAAGGCAATGGCAAACCACCCCATAAAAAGTCTGCCATGAAAACATTGTGAAAGCAATGTCACCGCAGAGTCAAAAATGACTGGTGCTTGCACAGGGGACTACCTTTTTTTAAACTTCTAAGGTAAAAAAAAAAACCTGCCCAGATCAGGCAGGATCTGTATAAAGTGAGGGAAAGAACATCCCTTTTGGATGCCTTGCTCAATCAGTTAGTGTGCTGATAGCATGAGTGTGGGCATTAGCTTTTTAATCAATGCTTTATTTAAGGATGGCTGCTGTTCTCTGTACCACCTGGACCTCCATCATTCAAAGATGCTACGTTAAGGGAGGATCAGGAGAAGTCAGCAGTTAATCACCTGGTAAACTGCTAATCTCCCATAAGTGTGCAGGTGCAGCATGTTGTCCCCATGGCAACCAGATGCTGGGTACTGGGAGATGTAGGCCCAAGGCAAGACTTTAGAATGAGGTGAGACCTTAGAATGATAGCTCAGCGAAAGGAAGCTGGGTGCCCTGGGCCTCTCGGTAGGTAATTTGTACATAGGTCCGGTAGTGCCAGTGGGTGCAGTGAAACAGGGAAAGAAAAGCCAATTCAAGGGTAATGGAAAAGGAGGCTGAGTGGCATATGCCAGATGGCAATATCAAGACATTGACCTTTCATCATACTGTCGCAACGTGTTTGTTTGTACCCTTGACTTCATTCTGTAGAGAGTAACATCTTAGGTCTATAAGCGTTTTTGAATATGTATCCAGGATTTTTTAAGTCCTTAGGTTGTAACATCTCTGTATAGTATTCAGCTGATAACTATCTGACAGTTGGTCATCTAACTTTGACAGAAGAAGAAGATGATGAAGATGAAGATGATGATGACAAAGATGATGATATCCTGCCCTTTGCTCTGAATCTCAGAGTGGCTTGCAATCTCCTTTGCCTTCCTCCCCCACAACAGACACCCTGTGAGGTGGGTGGGGCTGAGTGTCAGGCTCTGTAACTCTATCATATTGAAATTATAAAATACTAACCAAATGGACTCTCCATACTAACCCAAAGCCTTTTGTTATATGGTAGATAGCTTGCATATCAAAGAGGAGATGTTTGAAGTGTTAACTTTGTTTAGGTTGTAAAGGGAGCAACGTGTCAGATGCGGTTCAATGTGGCAAAGGAATGTGACCGTTAATAGATATCACCACTGGTCTGCATCTTCCCAGAGGCAAAGAGATAAGCAGAAGCTCTCGTGTGAAAGTTTGCACCTTCACTCCCTTTTGTTTTGAGAATAGTGTCTTTGTTTAGATATTGCTTTAATGTAGACTAAGAGACACCCATTCCCAGGTATTAGTCTCAACTTTTGTTTCCAGCTATGAGTTTCCAATAAAGTATACATTGTTTAAATGAATACTGCCTTGAGTCTCCATCGCCTGACACTGAAAGTTCTCCCAGACACTGCCCTTTCAAAGATAACTCCTGCAATAACTATGGCTCACCCAAGGCCATTCCAGCAGGTGCAAATGGAAGAATGGGGAATCAAACTTGGCTCCCCCAGATAAGCATCCATACAGTTAACCACTACACCAAACTGGCTCACTAGATCACCTTTGATCAATTGTTTTAATTAGCTGAGCACAATGATAGGCTGCTTAATTAAGAAAATGACAGCCAGCTTTGCATAAAGGAAGCCCACAAGATCACTGAGAAGAAGAGATTTAGAACCACATAGAGACTCCAGGATGGAGACAGACTGCAGAACACAGAGTCCAGAGGCTTAGGGAGAAGCTTGATGCTCTGACAGAGTAGTACGCTGGAAGGCTGTGGATCTGAATGCTTTGAAATTAAGTTTTTATTTCCTCCAGGAGTTCCACTATGCTGACTAGAAATTGCTGCTAAGACGCTGCTATCTCTATTGCAACCTTGGAGCCAGGAGATGGCTGAGAATGAGTGTTGGTGAGAGTAGTTAGAGAGGTTTGTTGTTTTGTGTGTTCCTTTGTACCCTGTACACTTCTTTTCCCTGACACATAGTGTTTTTATCTTTTATCTTTTTTGTAAATAAACTTTACCTAATATTTTAATTTGGAGTGAGAACTGGTTCCATGCGCAAGCGTATTGTTGTTGATAATAAGTAATTACTAGCATTGATATACAGACGATACCACCATTAGTATTAATATATTCATAGCTATAGCACCATATTGTTTTAATGAGGATATTGGTATGAAATGTTTTTGTTACAAATTGCCAGTTTGCCTGTAAGCTGCCCTGAGCCCACTTCGGCAGGGAGGGCGGGGTATAAATAATAAGAAGACTGCAGATTTATACCCCGTCCTTCTCTCTGAACCAGAGACTCAGAGTGGCTTACAATCTCCTTTATCTTACTCCCCCTCAACAAACACCATGTGAGGTGGGTGGGGCTAAGAGAGCTTGCAAAACAGATGCCCTTTTAAGGATAACTCCTGTGATAACTATGGCTGACCCAAGGCCATTACAGCAGGTGCAAGTGGAGGAGTGGGGAATCAAACCCGGTTTTCTCCCAGATAAGAGTCCAAATCATTATCAAGGACAGAATGAGTAGGCACATTGATGAACACGGGTTATTGAGGAAGACTCAGCATGGGTTCTGCAAGGGAAGATCTTGCCTCACTAACCTGTTACATTTCTTTGAGGGGGTGAATAAACATGTGGACAAAGGAGACCCGATAGATGTTGTTTACCTTGACTTCCAGAAAGCTTTTGATAAAGTTCCTCATCAAAGGCTCCTTAGAAAGCTTGAGAGTTATGGAGTAAAAGGACAGGTCCTCTTGTGGATCAAAAACTGGCTGAGTAATAGGAAGCAGAGAGTGAGAATAAATGGGCAGTCTTCACAGTGGAGGACGGTAAGCAGTGGGGTGCCGCAGGGCTCGGTACTGGGTCCCATGCTCTTTAACTTGTTCATAAATGATGTAGAGTTGGGAGTGAGCAGTGAAGTGGCCAAGTTTGCGGATGACACTAAATTGTTCAGGGTGGTGAGAACCAGAGAGGATTGTGAGGAACTCCAAAGGGATCTGTTGAGGCTGGGTGAGTGTGCGTCAACGTGTCAGATGCAGTTCAATGTGGCCAAGTGCAAAGTAATGCACATTGGGGCCAAGAATCCCAGCTACAAATACAAGTTGATGGGGTGTGAACTGGCAGAGACTGACCAAGAGAGAGATCTTGGGGTCGTGGTAGATAACTCACTGAAAATGTCAAGACAGTGTGCGTTTGCAATAAAAAAGGCCAACGCCATGCTTGGAATTATTAGGAAGAGAATTGAAAACAAATCAGCCAGTATCATAATGCCCCTGTATAAATCGATGGTGCAATCTCATTTGGAGTACTGTGTGCAATTCTGGTCGCCGCACCTCAAAAAGGATATTATAGCATTGGAGAAAGTCCAGAAAAGGGCAACTAGAATGATTAAAGGGCTGGAGCACTTTCCCTATGAAGAACCCTAACCCTAACCGAAGAAAGATTGAAACCCTTGGGACTCTTTAGCTTGGAGAAACGTCGACTTTAGCGGGGAGAAACGTCGACTGCGGGGTGACATGATAGAGGTTTACAAGATAATGCATGGGATGGAGAAAGTAGAGAAAGAAGTACTTTTCTCCCTTTCTCACAATACAAGAACTCATGGGCATTCGATGAAATTGCTGAGCAGACAGGTTAAAACGGATAAAAGGAAGTACTTCTTCACCCAAAGGGTGATTAACATGTGGAATTCACTGCCACAGGAGGTGGTGGTGGCTACAAGTATAGCCACCTTCAAGAGGGGTTTAGATAAAAATATGGAGCACAGGTCCATTAGTGGCTATTAGCCACAGTGTGTGTGTATATATAAAATTTTTTGCCACTGGGTGACACAGAGTGTTGGACTGGATGGGCCGTTGGCCTGATCCAACATGGCTTCTCTTATGTTCTTACTTAACCACTACACCAAACTGGCTCTCTAAATCTAATAAATAAATAAATATGCTACACAGGGTTAAAGGACCCCATCTCATTACATGGCATTTTTGTTTACATAAAACTCAGCCAGATAATTGAGCAAGTACTCCCCAATGTTTTAACAGGAGACTTGGAGAAGGTTGGGTATGTCTGGGGACATCTTCAGGACATACTGCCGCAGCGTCCTCCAAAGTGGCCATTTCCTCCACAGGAACTGATCTCTGTCCAGTGGAGATCAGCTGTAATTCCAGGATACCTCCAGGCCCCAGTTGGTGGTTGGCAGCTCTAGAATGAGTCTTTTTACTCTGAACCTGCTTGTGGGGAGGGTGGAATAAAAATTGAAACGACCAAACAAACTACATTCCCCAGGGTTTCTGATCTTTTGATCACGACAGCACCAAAGACCTAGCACAACCCCCATGAGCATTTCTGCCATTACCATGATTCAGGAGTTAAGAGGGAAAGGCCTCTGAGGAAAAAAACATGTTCTCAGTCTAACCCAGGCTTGAGGAGCAATTGAGCAATTAAAGACTGCATTTATTGCAGGGGTGGGGAACCTCTGTCCCAAGGGCCATATATGGCCCTCGAGGTCACTTGGTCACTCGGGGATTGCTGGACCAAACTGAGCCATGTGGCAGCCTCCCTGGGGCCTGGCTGGCCAGCGAGGATCATTGGGCCTAACTGCACTGTGCAGCAGCCTCCCCAGGGCCAGGCAGGGATCACAGGGCCCAGTTGTACTGTGCAGCAGCCTCCCTGTGGCCTGGCTGGCTGGCCAGAATTGCTGCAGGGCCTGGAAAAGTTATTGTCACAGTTCAGTTTGCACACCAGATGGTGTGACTTAATATGCTAATATTAGGGGATGTGGTCTAATATTCTACAAAATTCTGCAAAAAAGCCCTGAACCTATGCATTTGCCTAGGGGGGTGGGCCAGGTGTGTGTGTGCGCGTGCCAGATTAGGCTCTCCCCACATGACTTCAAATAGAAAAACAATTATTTCCATTAATTTTGCTGGCCTGAATCATTCTCCCTTGGCGGAGCACTGTTTTTTAAATTGATAATTTTTTCTGGCCTGCAAATGATGTTATAAATATCCATATGACCCTTGGCAGAAAAAAGGTTCCCCACCCCTGATTTTTTGCCTTATGACACTCTCACCATCATTCTCCAGTTCTGATATGTTTGCTGCCTCTGTTGTTTACTTCCTTTGTTGTTGCCTCAAGCAAATGCTATCTGGACCAAACTTGCTGCTCTTTCAGAATGTTAATTTCAACATTTTTCCTATTAGATTCTAATTTTGTACTACTTTTGTACTACAGGGCTTAACCCCTGCCCACCACCTCTATGTAGCACTGCTCATTTTATCCCAGTTCATCATCTGATGAAATGTGCATGCACATGAAAGTTTACATTCTGAATAAAGTTTTGTTGGGCTTAAAGGTGCTACTGGACCCTTCTTTCAGACCAACATGGCTGCCCACCTGGATCTACCTGCACTGTTTGCTGCATGTATGTTTTCATGCTCCTATTACATTGTTTTCTAACTCAGTAATCCACCTTGAATCTTGGGGAGAAAATTAAGTTTCAGATAACCACGATATATAATAAAGGGGATAGGCTGGGGAGTAAGAAACTGTACATACAGGATGGAAAACACATCACATCCAACTTTAGGGTTAAATTTTTGTGAATAGCTTCCACATATAAGACTGCTTAGATTCTCATTTCAATCAGGATCCATATTTTTATCTAGCCAGTTATTGATTGATGTAGAAAACTCACCGTGACTTCAGTCTGACACTTTGTATTAGATATTTCTGTTTTAAAGTTTTATTGATAACATAAGGTAACAATTTCTGTTAATAACTTCTTTTCATCTATCCCATATGCTTCGTTCTAATCACCCCTCCCCCTGTTACTTGACCCCCGCCAGTGTTATTTATTCAAAATACTAACATTAAAAGGTACCATTAATTACTAAGAACTAAAATTAATATTCTCCTTTCTTCTAAAGTTTAATCATTATCAAAAACTGTCCAATGTCCTTTTACTTTCCACTCATCTTCTACATAACTTCTAAATTTTTCCCACTCCCTTTTAAAATTTTCTAAATCATAGTCTCTTAAAGTTCTTGTTAATTTGTCCATCTCACTCCATGTCATAACTTTTACAATCCGATCCCATTTTTCAGGTATTTTTTCTTGCTTCCATAACTGCGCATATAGTGTCCTAGCAGCTGAAAGCAAGTACCAAATTATAGTTCTATCTTCTTTTGGAAATTTTTCCATTTGTAATCCCAACAGAAAAGTCTCTGCAGCTTTCTTGAATTCATATCCCAAAATCCTAGAAATTTCTTGTTGGATCATCTGCCAATACTTTTTTGCTCTTTCACAAGTCCACCACATATGGTAGAAAGAACATTCATGTTTTTTGCATTTCCAACATCTGTCTGGCTTCTTGTTATTCATCTTTGCCCATTTTTTAGGAGTCATATACCATCTATACATCATTTTAAAACAGTTCTCTTTAATACTCTGACATGTTGAAAGTTTCATAGAGTTCTTCCATAAATATTCCCATGTATCCATCTGTATTTCTTTATTTACATTTATTGCCCCTTTAATCATTTGAGATTTCACTACTTCATCTTCTGTAGACCATTTTAAAAGTAACTTATAAGTTTTTGAAATTAATTTTTCCTTATCTCCAAGCAGAACTTTTTCCATTTCTGTTTGCTCTTGTCTTATTCCTTCAGTTTTAATATCGTTTTCCACCAAACTCTTTATTTGTTGCATTTGAAACCAATTGTATTTGTTATTCAACTCCACAGCAGTTTTCAATTCTATTTTGCCACTTTGTATTTTTAATAGTTGATTGTATGACAGCCATTTTTCCTCACCTCTCTCAGCTGTTATTTTTATCTCTTCTGCTGGCACTATCCATAATGGTTTTCTTTCATCATCATATTTCTGATATTTCATCCAGGTATTCAACACATTATTTCTTATATAATGGTGAGAGAAAACACTATCCATCTTTTTCTTCCCATAATACATATAAGCATGCCAGCCGAATTTATTTCCATGACCTTCCAACACTAAAAGTTTTTTATTCAACAGTGTCACCCAATCTTTTATCCACACTAAACAAACTGCTTCATGATAAATCTGTAATTGGAATCCTCCTCTTTCTTTAGCATCTATTAAAACGTTCATTTTAATCCTTGGTTTCTTCCCAGCCCATACAAATTCCGAAATCTTCTTTTGCCATTTGTTAAATTGTTTACTGTCTTTCACAATCGGAATAGTTTGAAACAAATACATTATTCTCGGCAAAATATTCATCTTAATTGCAGCTATTCTTCCAAGCAATGTCAAGTTAAGCTTATTCCATTTTATCATATCTTCATCCATTTTACGCCATAGCTTTTCATAGTTATTTCTGAACAGGTCAATATTCTTCATTGTTATTTCCACACCCAAATATTTTACTTTAGAGGTAACTTCACATCCTGTTCGTCTCTGCAACTCCTTTTGTTTATTTACTTGCATATTTTTACATAAAAAATTTGATTTTTCTTTATTAACATAAAATCTCGCCAGTTCATATTCTTGTAGCTAACAACAAAGGTGTTACTTGTATAGGATTTTCATTTATAAACATTATATCATCTGCAAATGCTCTATATTTGTAAATAAATCCTTTAACTCTCAACCCTTCTATTTCTTTATCATCTTGTATTTGCATCAATAAAATTTCAAGAGTCATTATAAACAACAAAGGTGAAAGCGGACAACCTTGTCTTGTACCTTTGCTGATTATCATTTCATCTGTAAGATCTGCATTTATACATAACCTTGCACGTTGTTCAGTAAATATTGCCTTTATCATTCTTATAAAGTTTTCCCTCAACTCTATTTTCTCCATTACTGCAAACATAAAGTCCCAGTTCAAGTTGTCAAAAGCTTTCTCTGTATCCGCAAAGAATAATGCAACTTCCTTCTCTGGATGTCTTTCATAATATTCTACAATATTTACAACAGTTCTAATATTGTCTCTTATTTGCCTTTAGGGAGAAATCCCGCTTGGTCCTCCTTTATGAAATTTATCAAATATTGTTTAAGCTTCCTTCCATGTATGGTCAGGGACCTGCATATCTACGGGACCGCCTTTCTCCGCATATCCCCCAGAGAGCACTGCGTTCAGGGGCAAAAAACCTACTCTCGGTCCCCGGACCAAAAGAAGCCAGGCTATGTGTGACAAGATCTAGGGCTTTTTCGGTGGCAGCACCAGAGCTCTGGAATGCTCTTCCAGAAGCCATACGGTCCCTGCGGGATCTGGCTGCATTCCGTAGGGCCTGTAAGACTGAGTTGTTCAAGCAGGCCTTCGATGCTTGACGAAGATGGCTGCCACCGGACATCACACAGAACGCCGGTGATCACTGTTTGGAATTCTAATGCCGCTATAATGTAGGGATTCAGCACTTTAAAATGGTTTTAATAATTTTTAATTGTAATATGTTTTTAAAACTGAAAATGTTAAATTATGGTTTTATATATCGTACTGGTTTAATTGTGTAGATACTGTGAGCCGCCCTGAGTCCGCTTGCGGAGAGGGCGGGATATAAATCAAATGTAATAAATAAATAATAAATAATAAATAAATGTATCTGGTATTTTCCCTTTTATCATTTTCATCAATTTTTGAAGTTTCAGTACTAATTCTTCTTTTAAAAAAATTTTAAAAATTGCCGTATATCCATCTAGCCCAGGTGCTTTTCCAATTTTCATTGCATTAAACGCTGCTTCAATTTCTATTTTTTTTCAATTGGATCGTTCAATTTTTTTTTTCATATATTCAGTTAAGGGTGCTATTTTAATCTTTTGCAAATATGCTTCCATCCTTTCCTTCTTTACTTTAACACCTTTAAATAATTTAGCATAGTACTTGAAAAATTCACTCTTTATTCCTTCAACCACAATTTTATTAATAATCAACCATCAACCACAATTTTATTAATAATTTTACTTCCTCTCTTTTTCTTCAGTTGCCAGGCCAAATACTTTCCAGGTTTATTCGCTCCCTCAAAGGACTTCTGTTGTAATTTTTTCAAATTCCATTCCAATTCCTTATTTAACAAATGTCTCATTTGTGCTTGTAGTATTGTAATCTCCCTTATAATTTTCTTTTTCCCTGGCCTTTTCCTCAGTTCCCCTTCTTTTTTCTTTATTTCATTTTGAATGTCCAACATCTGTTTTTCTTTTGCCCTTTTGTCCTTATTGTTCAATGTAATTAATATTCCTCTCATTACGGCTTTATAACCATCCCACACCATCTGAAATTCTATATCATCTTTATCATTTATTTGGAAGAAAGCTTTAGCTTCATGTCACTAATTCTTTATTTTGTAGTAAATCTTCATTTAATCTCCATCTTCTCACTTTTTTAGATAATTTTGTAATCCATAATATTGGGTTATGATCTGCACCTATTTTCGGTAAGATGTCTATTTTCTTAGTTATAAGGCCTAAGTCCTTTGTGCCCCATAACACGTCACTTCTAGAAAAAGTATTATGTTTTGCTGAAAAAAATGTATAATCTCGGGATTATACTTCAGGATTAAATTTTCAGGATTTTACTTCAGGATTAAATTTTCTCCATATGTCTTCCAGGTTTTCTTATTTAACCAGTTCAAAGAAGAATTTTGGCAATTTTCCTTCTTTATTGTTATTTTTTTCCCAGTGTATCCTGAAAAAAAAAATCCTGAGCCTGCTTCGGCGAGGAGGGCGGGATATAAATAAAATGTTGATTGATTGATTGATTGATTGAATTGTTCCATTAAAGTCTCCCATAATCATAATCATTAAAGTCTCCCAGGTCATATGTCACTTCATCAAGTTGTTTTATAATGTCTTTAAAAAAAATCTGTTGCACTATTTGGTGCATACAGTACCAATAATAAGGGGTTTTTTGCATTTATTATTACTTCCACTGCCACAAATCTTCCATATTTATCTTTAAATATTATTTTTGGGTCCAATTCTTGTTTAATATAAAAAATCACACCCCTTTTCTTCTGTTCAGCCAATGAAAAAATTTCAGTCCCAATTGTTTATTCCATAAAAATTTATAATCCTTTTGTTTAATATGAACTTCTTGTAAACAAACTATATTACAGTTTTGTTTTTTAATCCAATGTTTAATCCAATGTTTGTTTTTTAATCCATGCTTGCTTTTGTCAAGCATGCGGGTTCAATGACCAGTCAAGGTTGCTACAAAGACTACGTTTATTGATAGACCGATACTTTGGCTCAAGCCTTGGCGTGAGAAGAATGAAACCAATACATTGATACACAGGTTTTAAGATACACTTCAAAGGGATTCCTACGGGGAGGGGGAGCAGGGGAGCGTTCACACATAAAATATCAAAACTACATACATTCCCAGGCCATTATCAGGCATGTGGGGGGTGGGGGGGTGGGCTCCCTCTGGGTGTCCTGTCCCCCCAGGGAAAGTGCATGCGCAATACATCGTCTCTCCTTTCCCGGTGTAGTGAACGCTGTGTGGTCACTGTCTGGCTATGCCTGGCAGATGGTCATTGCAATGGCCCCTCCTACATTACTGCATCTGTGGCAACACCTTCTCGCTGGTCCCCCCCATTTTCACAGAGTTTGCCATGTCATGGTGCGACCGAATGTATAACCGGATGGGCAGGCTGGGCTCACCAACCTCGCCAGCCAAGAGAAGGAAAACTCTAACATCAAGCCCGGGCAGACAGAGCTCGTTAATATAACACCTACCACCTGGAGGACTTGCTGCCGGCGTCCCAGCTTACTGGGCCATGGCAGATGACCCCATGGTGAAAGGGTGGAGCTAGTACTGTGCACACTGCGCTTCACCTAAAAATTCCTCTGCGCAGGCCTGAAGGGTATCCACATCCACAACCCACAACATACCAAGTCCTGCAGCAATGGGCAAGGGGCGAAATGGCAGGTGGAAGATGCCACTGTAAGCCGCAGTCCCGATCCTGCATGTAGGCGGTTCAGGGTATTGGTCGCTGATGCTGACCCGGTTCGGCAGCACCCTGAACGACCAAGCAGCCTTATTTAGGGACAGCACTGCTTGCTCCGTGTGGAGAGGGGCCTAGAAAAAGTGGCCTAAACAAAGCTCGTCTCCCCCCCCCACAGTTGGCTAGCCATGGTCAACGGGCATCCTTACTTGCGATCGAAAAGTAACAACACAGAAAAGGCATGCACCTGCCTCACAAAGTGTGCAAAGACTAAAGCTTGCGTGTTGGAACATCAGAACCATGCTTGACACAGTAGACAGTGGTCGCCCTAAACGACACTCTGCTCTAGTTGCCCACAAACTTCTCAGGTTGAATATCGACATAGAGCTCTCAGTGAGGTCCGTTTCCCTGAGGAAGGTAGTCTTCAAGAACACGGTGCTGGCTATACCCTCTACTGGTCGGGTAAGTCAAAGGCTGAGAGCCGCCTTTCTGGCGTTGGCTTCATTGTCAGGAACTCCATTGCCTCTAAACTCGAAAACCTGCCAACAGGTCATTCAGATCGCATCATGTCTATGCGCCTCCCACTTCAAAACAAGCAGCATGCAACGCTCTTTAGTGTGTATGCTCCAACCCTTCAAGCAGATACTGCAAAAAAGAACAAGTTCTATGCTGATCTACGCAACCACGTACGGAAGACCCCTACAAAGGACAAGATGATCATCCTTGGCGACTTTAATGCCAGAGTAGGTAAAGACTCGGAAGCCTGGAAAGGAGTACTTGGCAAACATGGCATTTGCAACTGCAATGATAATGGGCACCTCCTGCTAGAATTCTGCACGGAGCATCAGCTCACCATTACCAACACTATCTTCCAGCAGAAGAACAGTCTGAAGACAACCTGGATGCACTCACGGTCCAAGCATTGGCACCTTATTGACTACATTCTGGTGCGCCAGAGAGAACTTTGAGATGTCTTACACACCCGAGTAATGCCCAGTGCAGAATGTCATAAGGATCATCGTCTAGTACGCTGCAATCTCTATCTTTACTTTAAATCTAAACTCAGGAGAGGCGGTATCCCCCGGAGGAAGTTTCAGGTTGGCAGCCTTCAGTCAGCCGAAGTTAAAGCTGCCTTCCAGGCAAAACTCCAGACAAGAATTGAGGACCCCAGTTGCCTCACAGATCCTTCTCCAGAAGCACTCTGGGAACACCTAAAAACTACCATCCTGTTGACCTCTGAAGAAATCCTCGGGTTCTCCACAAGGAAGAACAAGGACTGGTTTGATGAGAACAATCAAGAGATCCAAGAATTACTGGTGAAAAAGAGATCTGCCTACCAAGCACATCTTGCTCAGCCCTCCTGTCCCGGGAAAAAAGCAACCTTTCGCACTGTATGTAGCAACCTCCAGCGCAAGCTTCGAGACATTCAGAACGAGTGGTGGACCAAGCTTGCAGAGAGAACCCAGCTGTGTTCAGACACTGGTGATTTAAGAGGGTTCTACGAAGCCCTGAAGGCAGTATATGGTCCATCATATCAGGCTCAGAGTCCCCTGCGTAGTGCAGACGGCCAAATGCTCCTCACAGACAAGGCATCCATACTGAACTGGTGGTCGGAGTATTTTCAGGATCTCTTCAGTGCCAATCGCGTAGTTCAAGATACAGCAATCTACCTCACCCCACTTCAACCAGTGCAAACAGAATTGGATGTGATCCCCACCCTAGAAGAGACTGTTAAAGCCATCAAGCAACTGAAAAGTGGCAAGTTGATGGAATTCCACCAGGCAGCGGGAGTTGATGGAATTCCACCAGAGATCTGGAAGCATGGGGGCATAGTACTACATAGTACACTTCACAAAGTACTTGTCACCTGCTGGGAACAAGGCAAACTACCACGGGACATTCGCAATGCAATCATTATTACTCTACATAAGAACAAAGGGGAAAAGTCAGACTGCTCCAACTACCGGGGGATAACCCTGCTCTCCATCACAGGCAAAATCCTTGCTAGAATACTCCTGAACAGACTGGTGCCCACCATTGCAGAAGAACTTCTCCCAGAGAGCCAGTGTGGCTTCAGAGCTAACAGGAGCACCACCAACATGGTATTTGTTCTCAGGCAACTCCAAGAGAAATGCAGGGAACAGAACAAGGGTCTATATGTGACTTTTGTCGACCTTACCAAAGCTTTTGATACCGTTAGCAGGAACAGCCTGTGGCAAATCTTGGAACATATAGGATGTCCCCCTATAGAAGGTTCCTCAGTATGGTCATCCACCTACATGAAGACCAGCGAGGCCAAGTCAGACACTGCAACGATCTCTCAGCGCCCTTCCCAATTCGCACAGGTGTAAATCAAGGCTGTGTTCTCACGCCAACTCTCTTTACAATCTTTTTTAGCATGATGCTTCAAAGAGCCGCAGTAGATATAGATTATGACGATGGTGTCTACATCCGCTATCGCACCGATGGCAGCCTGTTCAACCTGAGGTGACTAAAGGCCCACTCAAAGACAATGGAAAAGCTTATCCGAGAGCTACTTTTTGCTGATGATGCTGCACTTGTCACCCACTCGGTATCAGCTCTGCAGCATATGACGTCCTGCTTTGCAGAGGCTGCCAAGCTATTCGGCCTAGAAGTTAGTCTGAAGAAGACAGAAGTTCTCCACCAGCCTGCACCCCAGGAAGATTATCACCCTCCTTGTATCACTGTGGGTGAATTAGTTTTGAAGACAGTCCAGCAGTTCAGCTACCTGGTGTGCATCATCTCCTCAGACGCCAAGATCGACAAGGAGATTGACAATAGGCTGGCAAAGGCAAACCATGCATTTGACTGACTGCATAAAAGAGTGTGGAGCAACAAGCATCTGAAAAAAGGCACAAAGATCAATGTTTACAAAGCGGTCGTGATGACAACCCTACGGCTCTGAATCGTGGGTTTTATACCGTCATCACCTGCGACTTTTTGAGCTCTTTCATCAGCGCTGCCTTCGCACCATCCTCAACATCCACTGGAGTGACTTTGTGACCAACACTGAAGTCCTCAAGCGGGCGGAGGTTACAAGCATCGAGGCATTGCTGTTGAAGACGCAGCTGTGCTGGGCAGGGCATATCTCCAGGATGGAAAACCACCGCCTTCCCAAGATTGCCCTGTACGGCGAACTTTCCACCGGCCATCGAAATAGAGGGGCACCAAAGAAGAGGTACAAGGACTCCTTGAAGAAATCCCTTGGTACCTGTTGCATTAACCATCACCAGTGGTCTGACCTAGCCTCAGATCGCAAAGCATGGAGGCACACCATCCACCAGGCTGTCTCTTCCTTTGAGAACTCATGCATAGCTGGTCTTGAGGACAAAAGGAGATTGAGGAAGAATCGTACTGCTACAGCACCAACCTGAAATCAGACTTTTCCCTGCAGCCACTGTGGCCGGACCTGCCTGTCCCGCATTGATCTTGTCAGCCACCAGTGATCCTGCAACAGACGTGGACTACTGCACCTTTCTTAAATCTTCGTTCATGAAGTCAAGCTGAGAGAGAAAGAGAGATCAGGCCTTGCATCGCCCAGATGGTTCTCCCTCCCACGGAAGGATTCATGGGAAGGTGCTGATTGCTTTGTTACCTCTAATTAACAGTCATAAAACAAAGAGGAGCCAGGAAAGGATAATAAACTAGCAGCATTTGGTTCTCTAGGATCTTACACAGGCCTGCTTTTGACAGGCCTGCTTTTGACTGTTGTGCTGGGGCAGGCGGGAGAGCACGTCAGCCAAGAAATTCTTGGTTCCAGGAATATGCTTCAGCACAAAGTCGAACTTGGAGAAAAACCCCGCCCACCTGATCTGTTTTTTGCTCAGTTTTCTCCTGCCAGTGAGAGCCTCGAAGTTCTTATGGTCCGTCCATATCTCAAAAGGGATTTTGGCCCCCTCTAACCATGACTGCCAGGTTTTCAAAGCATAAGTTACAGCAAACGCCTCTTTATCCCACACTGACCAGTTCCTTTGTTTGGCCGAGAACTTTTTGGAAATATATGCGCAGGATCTCAGCCTCCCTTCCTCGTCTTTCTGCATGAGAATGGCTCCTACGGCCACATTGGAGGCGTCGCATTGCACAATGAAGGGCCCCTGTGCGGACACCCGAAACCCCAGGTAATCTAGCTCGGTCTTATGGAACTCACACTTGGACAGTTTGGCGTATAATTTATGCTCCAATAGGGTGCTCAATGCTTCCCTCACCAATTTTACATGGGACTTTTCATCCTGTGAGTAAATAATGATGTCATCCAGGTACATCACTACCCCTTTGAACAAAAATTTTCGTAATACATCATTGGTAAAATTCATGAACACCCCCAGCATGCCCTGTAGTCCAAACGGCATTACTAAATACGCAAATTGTCCCATGGGAGTATTAAAAGCCGTCTTCCATTCATCCCCCTCTTTTATGCGCACTCTAAAGTACGCATCTCTCAAGTCCAGTTTGGTGAGAATCTTTCCTTCAGACACCATGCTCAATAAGTCTTTGATGAGGGGGATGGGATAGGCATTGGAAGTTGAAATCCTGTTAATCCCACGAAAGTCCATACAAAGCCTAAGCGAGCCGTCCTTCTTTTTCCTAAATAAAACTGGGGCGGCATGGGGGGCTGTCACCGGTCTGATAAAACCCCGTTTCAAGTTCCGGTCTAGAAATTTTCATAGCTCCACTTTCTCTGCCCACCTCATAGAGTACAGCTTAGCTTTAGGCAGCGACTGCCATGGTATTAGTTTGATAGCACAGTCGGTGATCCTGTGAGGGGGAAGTTCGTCTGCTCCCTGCTCACTAAACACCCTCCTCAAGTCCCGATATACCTTAGGAACAGCTGGGACCTCCTCCATTGTCAAACAGATCTTCTCCTTCATTGGAAGGGGCTGTGGGCCCCAGTCCAGACTCCAAAGTTGGGTCTTACACAGCGGGTCAACAAACTTTATGGTTTGATCCCCCCACCGGATGCTTGGTTCATGTTTAGCCAACCACCCCACTCCCAGAACTACATCATAAGAGCAGGATGGAGCTATTACAAATGTCTCTTGGTCCCAATGCCCTTTGATCCCCACGGGCACCAACTGAGTCTCCAGCATGCAGGGCTCTCCCCGCATCACTGACCCGTCCATCTGTTCGAATTGTATGGGAAAGGGCAGGTCCGTGGTGGCCAACCCCAAGGCATCCACCAATTTGAGGGTGATTAAGTCCTGATGCTGAAATGTTTTAACCTGAATTTTGTTTTTTTGTATTATTTTATCTGATATCTGTTGGCCAGAGCAATTAGGCAAATTTATTTATTTATTTATATTTATTTTATTCGATTTATATCCCGCCCTACCCCACCGAGGCGGGCTCAGGGCGGCTTACAACAGTAAAAGCTAACAGAGATCGGTTTAAATATGATTAAAATTATACAATAAAATACATAAAAACCTAAAAATACATAAAACTCACATCGATATACACTATGCTACATTTTCCTTAAATCAGTCCTTCAATTTCCAATATTCAGTAATCTGATGTTTGAAATTTAATATTCGGCATTCTGATCACAATTAATTATATGCCAACCGGAAGAGGGTTGTTTTACAGGCCCTGCGGAACTGTTCCAGGTTCCGCAGGGCCCTCACCTCCTCTGGGAGCTGATTCCACCAACAGGGAGCTGCAATCGAGAAGGCCCTGTCCCTGGTCGCTTTCAGACAGGCCTCCAAACAATAACAGCAACAACAACAATAATATAATTATTATTATTAACAACAACTTCAGAGATTAAATTTTTGCTTTGTCATTGCTTAAATTCTTTTGCAAACTTGGGATGATTTTTCTACAGAAGAATCATATTTTTATGTTGTTCTTCTCCCAACATTGGTCATATGAGATCTTTTTTCACTTCCTGGCTATATCCTGGTTTCCTTCCCTTATGTAAAGTCAAAGAATGAATGCTAATTTGTCCTTTTAAAAATTAATCTTAAAAAGATTCTTCCTCTCTTCTACTCTGAGTGTCAGTGGATACTATAGCAAAGCAAGACCTCTGACACACTCCAAATGAATGTTCACATACCATTCTTCTATTTTTCTTTGAGTGAGAGAAAAAATCAACCCAATACCATTTTAGGCACCAAGTGTCAAGCATGGTAAAATTCCATTGATAATTGATTGTTTTAGGGTCCTCCATAACACTGGTCTGTGGAGTATCTTGGAGGACCAAGGTCTGTTAGCTCTGTTATTCTTTCCCCTTCCCCTTCTTGCTTTATTGCTTGCAAAGTAGAAGTAGAGAGAAACGAAACTAACTTGAGAAGAAGTAATCAGCACCTTCCCATACATTCCTGTTAGGGAGTGCGACACATCTGGGAAAAGCAAGGACAGAGTCCTGAGAAGACTATGAGAATGTAGACATTTATGATAGTTTATGTGTGAGAGCTATCCCTCGCCCCCACCTTTTGGAATCCTTTTGAAGTAAGCCTTAAAAGTATTGTATCAATGTATTTGCAGCATCACTCTCAAGAATCCGTTACACTGAAAGTATCGATCTATCAATAAACGTGGTTTTGTATCAAACTCGACTCATCATTGAAACCGCATGCTTGACACCAAGGACTTTTAACTGAGCAATATTTAAATTCATTCACTAGTGCTTATAAATATGCTTTTTCTTTACCTGGACAAACATAAACCATAACCTCTCCCATTTGAAGGGAAGCGGAATTGTTGCATGATCATTAATAATAAAACTATTAAGGGCAGAGCACCCACTGAAGAAAGCCTCATCCAATGAATCTGAGCCAAAATATAAGTGCTCCAAACTTTGCCACAAATATGTACAGCAGACAAAAGTACCATGCGACAGCTGCGATCATTCTTTAGAAGAGTCCCAGATTTCCCTGTTCAAGTCCTCCAATTTGAACAGTTGTTGAACAGCTTTGCAGCTCTGCAGTAGCCACGGCAGTGGAGTTTTATTTCCTTCTGCCTTGCAGCTGCTTTTGTATCTAAGTGAAATCAGTTCTCCTAGGGTTGTGAGATGGTTGGGTGATCCACCTGGTCTACAGGGGTGCCGCCAAGCTCTCCCCATCCCACTGCTCTCGCCTTCCCAGTCTGTGCAGACTTGGGAGGTGAAAGTTGCAGGGCAGCATTGGCATCGCAGAGTGTGTGGTCCTTGGAACCTTTGGCAGGCTCTGAAGAGCACACAGGCCACCACTCCACCCCTCCCTTGCCTTCCTGGGTCTGCTTGGGGCAGGGCCTAGGGTGCCAGGAACTCTGGTTGGGTCAAATATTAAGCAATGCAGGGAAACACACTTTAACCCCCACAGAGCTGTGAAAAGCCTGCATGGGTGAAATAACATTGGCAGCATGGATTTGGAGGTGCAGATGGGCACCCTCATTAAGACTTCTTGACAATTTCAAAATACTGTAGCTAAGATGCTGATAGGTCTACCTCACAAAGCTCATCTTATATTCCTCTTAAAAATTCTTTACTGGGTTCCAGCTGACTTCCACTTCTGCGCACAATGCAAGGAGTAGATTGAACAGTTTTGGACCATGAAGGGCCAGCCCTGCCACTTGGCAAACTAGGCAATTGCCTAGGGCACCAGCCTTCTGCAGGCACTGGATTGGGCCTCCCCCCATGTGATTCGGTGATGTTATCAGTGTGGGGGGGAGGCACCAAAAGTTAGCCTTGCCTAGGGTGCCAGATAGTCTAGGACTGGCCCTGGGACCATGGTGTCTAAAGGATCATCTGACCCCTTATGTTGATCCCCAATGCTGACCCCTGGAACCCTACTGGGACCCTACTTTAATAGAGGGAAGGGACGGTGGCTCAGTGGTAGAGCATCTGCTTGATAAGCAGAAGGTGACAGGTTCAATCACTGGCATCTCCAACTAAAAACGGTTCAGGCAAATAGGCATGAAAAACCTCAGCTTGAGACCATAGAAAGCCACTGCCAGTCTGAGTAGACAATACTGACTTTGATGGACGGAGGGTCTGAGTCAGTATAAGGCAGCTTCATATGTTCACATGTTCATATGTATTGCCTGCAGTCTATGGTATTTACGGGAGTCCTTGCCCTAGATGTCCCTACCTAACTGGAGGAGTTGATGATGGTGGTGGTGGTGGTGGTGATGGTTATGGTGGCATTGGTGATGATGGTATTGGTGGTGGTGCTATTGGTGATGGTGGGGGTATTGGTGGTGCAGAGGATAAGGGGAATGCGCCCTCAGAAGGGACCTCTTCTTCGGTTGGTGAGCGGAAATCCTTTCACGCCAAGGAACCATCCCTGAGCAGGGGGAGAGGGGGGGGGTTGGTAGTTGGTGATTCGATCCTTAGGCAAGTAGACAGCTGGGTGGCGAAACCACGTACGTATGGTGACTTGCCTGCCTGGTGTGAAGGTAGCAGACATTACTTCAAAGTACCCAAAACCGGGCTTTTTCTGTTATGGCCCCACAGTTATGGAACCAACTTCCAGAGGAAATGCGGGCCCTGCGGGACTTAGAGCAATTCCGCAGGGCCTGCAAGACCACTCTGTTTCGAATGGCCTTAACAGACTAGACCTGCTAAGCAAGTTCGCCATCTAGGTAATAGCACAAAATAATTTTACTGTTTTAGAATTTTAATAGTTCTAATTAATTGTGATTTAAAATGTTCTTTTATATTATGTATACTGAACTCTGTTGTTAGCCGCCCTGAGCCTGCTTCGGCGGGAAGGGCGGGATATAAATAAAAGGTATTATTATTATTACGTGTGTAGTAGATAGGCTGATAGACAGTGCTGGGGAGGAGCCTGTGGTCATGGTGCATGTTGGCACCAATGATGTGGGGAAATGCAGTCGTGAGGTCCTGGAGGAAAAATTTAGGCTGCTAGGCGGGAGACTTAAGGCCAGGACCTCCAAGGTAGCCTTCTCAGAACTGCTACCTGTTCCACGTGCAGGGCAGGAGAGACAGGCACAAATTAGAAGTCTCAATGTGTGGATGAGACGATGGTGTAAGGAGGAAGAGTTTAAGTTTGTTAGGCACTGGGATGCTTTCTGGAACAAGCGAGAACTGTACAAAAGAGACGGTCTCCACTTGTCCCCGGATGGAACCAGGCTGCTGGCGCTTAAAATCAAAAAGGTGGCAGAGCAGTTTTTAAACTAAATCTTGGGGGAAAGCTGACAGGAGATGAAATGTCTCTGGTTCGGGAGGACTCGTCTCAAAGAGATGAAGGGTTAGCTGCTATTTTTCTACCAGGTAACGGACCAGAGTTGTCCACTGTGAAGGTGACAAATAGTATGGACTGTCTGCGAGAGTCTCGAGGCGGCAGGAGGAAGGTGGATTGCCTGGGAAATTATAGATGTTTGTATGCAAATGCTAGAAGTGTTCGAAGTAAAATTGGTGAATTGGAATGTTTAGTGTTGGGAGAAAACATAGACATTGTGGGAATTTCAGACACTTAGTGGAATGAGGAGAATCAGTGGGACACGGTGATTCCTGGATATAAGCTATAAAGGAAGGATAGGGAGGGAAGGGTTGGAGGTGGGGTGGCTCTGTAGGTCAGAGAGGATATACGGTCCAGTAAGACTGAGGTCAGAGAATTAGATTCTCTTTTAGAAATGCTTTAGATTGAAATAGAGGGCCCAAAAGGAAATTTAACTATGGGAGTTTGTTATCGCCCACCAAATCAAAAGAGAGAAGATGATTATAATATGATGGAAGGCTTAAAGATAGCGGCTAAACGTAAAAACTGTGTCATAATAGGTGATTTTAACTACCCGCAGATTGATTGGGTCAATATGTTTTCTGGTCGAGAAAAAGAGACTGAGTTTCTTGATGCTCTCAATGACTGTGCTATGGAGCAGATGGTCTCTGAACCTACCAGGGGTGGGGCGATCCTGGATTTGGTCCTAAGTAATGTCCAAGACTTGGTGGGAGATGTAAAAGTGATTGCGCCGCTTGGGAGATGTTGTTGATTTCACCATTTGTATAAATAGGGAGTTGTCCAAAAAGACCGCCACAACCATGTTTAACTTTAAAAGGGGTAAATACACTGAGATGAGGAGGCATGTGAGGAGGAAACTGAAAGGAAAGGTACATACGGTCAAAACCCTTGGGGAAGCTTGGACACTATTTAAAACTATAATCCTAGAAGCTCAGATAAAATACACAACCACAAGTTAGGAAAGGCACAAACAGGCATAAGAAAAGGCCTGCATGGTTAACAAACAAAGTAATGGAAGATATAAAAGGTAAGAAGGACTCCTTTAAGCGGTGGAAAACCAGTCCAAGTGAGATTAGTAAAAGGGAACACAGGCTGTGGCAAATCAAATGCAAGACTGTGATCAGGCAGGCAAAAAGGGTCTATGAGGAGCATATTGCAAAAAACAAAAAGACCAACAATAAAAATTTCTTCAAATATATTAGAAGTAGGAAACCAGCGAGGGAGGCAGTGGGGCCCTTGGGTGACCATGGTGTAAAAGGATTACTGAAGGAGGATAGGGAAATGGCTGAGAAGCTAAATGAATTTTTTGCCTCCGTCTTCACTGTGGAAGACGAGAACATTTTGCCCGCCCAAGAACCACTAATTTTGGAAGGGGTGTTGAAAGACTTGAGTCAGATTGAGGTGACAAAAGAGGAGGTCCTACAACTGATAGACAAATTAAAAACTAATAAGTCACCGGGTCCGAATGGCATACATCCGAGAGTTCTGAAAAAACTCAAAGTTGAACTTCTGGATCTACTAACAAAAATCTGTAATCTTTAATTGAAATCTGCCTCCGTTCCTGAGGACTGAAAGGTAGCAAATGTCACCCCCATCTTTAAAAAGGGTTCCAGAGGAGATCCGGGAAATTACAGGCCAGTCAGTCTGACTTCAATACTGGGAAAGTTGGTAGAAACCATTGTCAAGGACAGAATGAGTAGGCACATGGATGAACACGGGTTATTGAGGAAGACTCAGCATGGGTTCTGCAAGGGAAGATCTTGCCTCACTAACCTGTTACATTTCTTTGAGGGAGTGAACAAACATGTGGACAAAGGAGACCCGATAGATGTTGTTTACCTTGACTTCCAGAAAGCTTTTGATAAAGTTCCTCATCAAAGGCTCCTTAGAAAGCTTGAGAGTCATGGAGTAAAAGGACTGGTCCTCTTGTGGATCAAAAACTGGCTGAGTAATAGGAAGCAGAAAGTGAGTATAAATGGGCAGTTTTGGCAGTGGAGGATGGTAAGCAGTGGGGTGCCGCAGGGCTGGGTACTGGGTCCCATGCTCTTTAACTTGTTTGTAAATGATTTAGAGTTGGGAGTGAGCAGTGAAGTGGCCAAGTTTGCGGATGACACTAAATTGTTCAGGGTGGTGAGAACCAGAGAGGATTGTGAGGAACTCCAAAGGGATCTGTTGAGGCTGGGTGAGTGGGCGTCAACGTGGCAGATGCGGTTCAATGTGGCCAAGTGCAAAGTAATGCACATTGGGGCCAAGAATCCCAGCTACAAATACAAGTTGATGGGCTGTGAACTGGCAGAGACTGACCAAGAGAGAGATCTTGGGGTCGTGGTAGATAACTCACTGAAAATGTCAAGACAGTGTGCGTTTGCAATAAAAAAGGCCAACGCCATGCTGGGAATTATTAGGAAGGGAATTGAAAACAAATCAGCCAGTATCATAATGCCCCTGTATAAATCGATGGTGCGGTCTCATTTAGAGTACTGTGTGCAGTTCTGGTCGCCGCACCTCAAAAAGGAAATTATAGCATTGGAGAAAGTCCAGAGAAGGGCAACTAGAATGATTAAAGGGCTGGTGCCCTTTCCCTATGAAGAAAGGTTGAAACGCTTGGGACTCTTTAGCTTGGAGAAACGTCGACTGCGGGGTGACATGATAGAGGTTTACATGGGATGGAGAAAGTAGAGAAAGAAGTACATTTCTCCCTTTCTCACAATACAAGAACTCGTGGGCGTTCGATGTTATTGCTGAGCAGACAGGTTAAAACGGATAAAAGGAAGTACTTCTTCACCCAAAGGGTGATTAACATGTGGAATTCACTGCCACAGGAGGTGGTGGCGGCCACAAGTATAGCCACCTTCAAGAGGGGTTTAGATAAAAATATGGAGCACAAGTCCATCAGTGGCTATTAGCCACAGTGTGTGTGTATATATAAATAGGGCTATATATACACAGTGTGTGTGTATATATATAAAGGGCTTGGAGGAAGGTCTGCACATAGTCCAGCTTGGGGCTCATGGCCTCTCACAAGCTCACGTACCATCTCTTGGCGGCCCCTTTCAGCTTCAACCCCAGGTATTCCACCCTGCTGAACTCATCAGGGAAGGTGTTCCCCCAATAATACATGTAGCTATTTGCCTGGATAGCGAAGTAATCCACCTCTGGGGCCCCGTTGAAGGTGGCATCCAGTTCTTGCCCTTTCCCCCCGTCCCGTGGGGCCGGCGGGATCGCGGGAGCTGGGCCCCTCGCGGGCATTGCCACCGGCGCCGGCGGGATGGGCCCGGGCCTGTGGTGCTGGTGGCAGCCTTCTGAGTCGTGTCACCCCCAGTGCATGCCCCAGTTGGACAGTCAGGGTGCGCATCTCATCCTTCAGCCCCTGGACGGCCCTGTCAACCTCCCGGTGGACCATCTCCCAGAACATGCGGGCATCCTCTTCATGCATGTCCTTAGGCAGCTGCTCTCCTCCACCACCCTCAGCGCACTCCACGCATTCGGCCTCGTCCTCCGGCACCTGGACGACAATGATGCTGTCCACCTCCCCTGGCTCGATGGTGCCCGGGTTGGTGACTTCTGGCTCGGCCATCCGGACCCTCCTCATGTGGCAAGTCATGATGGTCTTCCGGCGGATCGGTGCCTTGTCCATGGTAGTGGTTGAGGTTCTCGGTTGATACTGCCGGGGGGTGATTACCAGCTGAAATTGCAGAGGGGACGCAGCCACTCTTCTGGTGTCCAGGACGTGCCAGGGCGTCTCAGCCTCCCCATCTTTGCTGGGAAACTCCCTGTTGCCTGGAATCTTTTCGTCCATTTGGTTACGAAGTTGCCGGTATGGTGGAGCCTTGAAAGGGAGTCTTTCAAAATGTCAAGTCGGCAGATTCAATAACAAGTCTTTGTTGAAACAAAATAACTAGTTTATTGATATCGTTGTTCTCGACTATGTTGAGATTGAAAGACTAAGGATCAGGCAGTAGAATGCAATCATATAAGGTACACTTCAAAGGGATTCTTGAGGGAGGGGTACTATGCAGGGTACATTCACACATTGATGTTACTACTTCATTCTCAGGCCTGGTTTGCCCTTGAGTGTCTCTGGCTCCAACCTCCCCCAGTGCCAGGTCTGAGAAGGCTCAGATAAACCGTTCACATAATCCCATTTCAAAGCAGTACTACATAACAAAGAAAAGGAGGGGGGTAGGGAGAGTTCAGGCTAGCAGCAATGGAATACAGTTTGGCTTTACCCAGGATGCTTTTCTCCTGAGCCAATGTTAGGTACAGACTTGACCAGAGTTTTAAGCAAACTTGACCATAGAGACATGCTAAAAAATTAGTCTTCACCTGGTTCCCATGGGAGAAATACAAAGAGAGTGCCTTTAAGACCAATGAGTGCTAATGTCTTAAGCATGTTTTAAGTTTTTTTGTTTTGTTTTTTAAAAAAAAACCCCTTTAATTGTGTTTGTGTGTGTCCTTTATACGTTTATATCTCTGCTACCTAATCTTAAATAGGTACACACATGGCCCGGCTTCACATGGCTCGATCCAACAAGGTCTCATTTATGTCAGATCTGGCCCTCATAACAAATGAGTTCGACACCCCTGCTTCTTCAGTGGATAGTGAGTTTGTCCAATTCTTTTGGGTCACACAGTTGCACTGAGTGAGTTAACAGTGTACCTTACAATCCAGCCTACTTTACAAACCAGCCTATGCAGCTCTGTGCTATATACAGAGCCAGTTTAGTGTAATGGTTAAGTGTGTGGACTCTTATCTGGGAGAACCGGGTTTGATTCCCCACTCCTCCACTTGCACCTGCTGGAATGGCCTTGGGTCAGCCATAGCTCTGGCAGAGGTGGTCCTTGAAAGGGCAGCTGCTGTGAGAGCCCTCTCAGCCCCACCTACCTCACAGGGTGTCTGTTGTGGGGGGAGAAGATATAGGAGATTGTAAACCGCTCTAAGTCTCTGATTCAGAGAGAAGGGCGGGGTATAAATCTGCAATTCTTCTTCTTCATGAGAGATTAGTAGGAATGGGTGAAATCTATTTCAAGGGAGTTTGTCTTTTACTTCTCATCTTCTAGGGTTGTAAAAAAAAAATTCCTGTTTGGAGGAGTCACTTGAATTTTAAAAAACCCAGCATTCTACACTGTCTTCGTATTAATGTGTCCATCAATGCAGATTTACACTCTTCAAGCCCATTGGATTCGTTGAATTTGTAGGGAGTCCCTCTTCTTTAAGACTGCAACACAGTGAGACACAACACAGTGAAATAAAAGAGGCTATTAAAATAATATAAGAAAGGGTTAATAATAATATAATAATAATAAAATTTTATTTATACCCCGCCCTTCCCGCCTAGACAGGCTCAGGGCGGGTAACACATAACAATAAATGCAACAAAATCTCGTGAAAGACTAAAACTGTCATCAGTTGTTAAAATACGGTGCCTTCTCACCACAGCATCTCCGCAAAATCAACAGCAGCCCCTAGAATTCAGTATTTAAAAAGTTGTGAGCTAAAAGCTAATCGAAAAATTTCTTCGCCTGATGCTAAAATGATAGTAAAAATTGTTAGGGAATTATAGGACTGCAGCTCCCTTACCCTATGACTCCCATTCCCACCAGGTTTGGAAAACAGAGTCATATGTTTCAGAAAGAGAGAGAGAAGAAGAAGAAGATATTGGATTTATATCCCGCCCTCCACTCCAAAGAGTCTCAGAGCAGCTCACAATCTCCTTTACCTTCCTCCCCCACAACAGACACCCTGTGAGGTGGGTGGGGCTGGAGAGGGCTCTCACAGCAGCTGCCCTTTCAAGGACAACCTCTGCCAGAGCTATGGCTGACCCAAGGCCATTCCAGCAGGTGCAAGTGGAAGAGTGGGGAATCAAACCCAGTTCTCCCAGATAAGAGTCCACACACTTAACCACTACACCAAACTGGCTTTCAAGATATTGGTTCTATGCCCTGCCCTATACTCTGAATCTCAGAGTCTTAGAGCCGCTTACAATCTCCTTTACCTCCCCCCCCACACACACACACACATACACAACAGACACCCTGTGAAGAAGGTGGAGTTGAGAGAGCTCTCACAGAAGCTGCCCTTTCAAGGACAGCTCTGCGAGAGCTATGGCTGACCCAAGGCCATTCCAGCAGCTGCAAGTGGAGGAGTGGGGAAGCAAACCCGTTTCTCCCAGATAAGAGTCAGCTCACTTAACCACTACACCAAACCGGCTACATGAAACTGGTGTGTGGAGATGAAACACTATAAAAAGTTTTCAAAGTTTAGACCCCACTCTAACATTTCATTATGAGTCGGGTTGGGCTTCTGTATCCTAACACATGTCAAGTGTAATGTGGATTTAGGCACTTAGTAAATATTCTTAGGATTGCAGCACTGAATTTAACAGCTGAGCATGGAACTGAGAAATGGGCAGCACTCATTATAAATTATACAGCTGAAAAAATAAATCTGATTTCAGTGTGTCATTTCTCCAAATTCTTTTCCTCTCCTATAATGCAAAACAGATTTCTGTCTGCTGAGTGTTATCTGTCTCTAGCCAGAGACCAACTTATCCAGAACCCATCTGTGCTTCTAAAAACAGCAAATATAAATTTCAGAGTTAAGTCTTGTATCATCACGGTGACTAAACTTGGCCAAGCCTAAGAAACTCATTTTTTCCCCTTCACTGGGAATGGATTTCTCTTCAGAACTGCCAAAATGGACTAGGCTTATACAATCCTTTATTTCCCTGGTCCAAGTAAGTCATTTTTGCTGTTGTCAGATAATTCATTCTGCAGATAATTCATTATTTTAGAGTTGGCCAACAGAGGAGTCAGTTGTCGAATTATTCTGGTTTGTCAGTTTGCAATGGCTAGAGTCCAAAGAATGCAGTACGACAGACCACAACATGGGCTGCTATGTGATCTGACTTTCCCAATGCATTATCTGACAACTCTAAGAACTAGCTGGTTCCCTGCTTTTCAAAGATGTGTTTGGCCCTTCCTGTACAGACGTAACGTTCAGTATGTCATGGTCGCTCTTTACCATGTGCTTCCTTGCATTCAGGGTCTACCTAAAAAAAAAAAGGTAAAGGTGCAAGCACCAGTCATTTCTGACTCTGTGGTGACGTCACATCATGACGTTTTCATGGCAGACTTTTTACAGGGTTGTTTGCCATCGCCTTCCCATCTCCACTTCCACCCCTCCCAGCAAGCTGGGGACTCATTTTACTGACCTCGGAAGGATGGAAGGCTGAATCAACCTTGAGCCAACTACCTGAACCCAGCTTCCGCCAGGATCGAACTCAGGTCGTGAGCAAAGAGCTCGGACTGCAATACTGCAGCTTTACTACTCTGTGGCACCTACTGTCATGCAAAATGCAGCTGAACACTGATGCCAAATCTTTCACTGTTTCCATATTTCTGTTGGAGAGACATACTATTTGGAACAGTTTCCCTATTTAGAAAGGTTAAAATGCTTGGGGCTCTTTAGCTTGGAGAAATATTGACTGCGGGGTGACATGATAGAGGTTTATAAGATTATGCATGGGATGGAGAAAGTGGAGAAATAAGTACTTTTCTCCCTTTCTCACAATACAAGAACTCATGGGCATTCAATGGAATTGCTGAGCAGTCAGGTTAAAACGGATAAAAGCAAGTACTTCTTCACCCAAAGGGTGATTAACATGTGGAATTCACTGCCACAGGAGGTGGTGGTGTCTACAAGCATAGCCAGCTTCAAGAGGGGATTGGATAAAGATATGGAGCAGTGGTCCATCAGTGGCTATAAGCCACAGTGTATATATGTGTGTGTGTGTGTATATGTATATGTGTGTGTGTGTGTATACACACACACATATATTGGCCACTGTGTGACACAGAGTGTTGGACTGGATGGGCCATTGGCCTGATCCAGCATGGCTTCTCTTATGTTCTTACTATGGCTGTGATCGTACACACTAAATAATGCACTTTCAATCCACCTTCAATGCACTTTCCAACTGGATCTTGCCAGTTCATACAGTGAAATCCAATTGGAAAGTGCACTGAAAGTGGATCGAAAGTGCATTATTGTGTGGATGGGTGTGATCATAGCCTTAAAATAGCTTCCCTGAATGTTCCCTCTAAGCTATGGAATCTTGTGACCAAAAATTCTGCTTTGCGAGCTACTGGCATTAAAGGTGTGAGCTACTGCATAAATTAGTGTGTTCAGGGGGCATCCTTCCTGAGCAGGCAGAGCTAAGACAAAAATGTGTGAGCCAGAGGTTAAAAAACTGTGAGCTAGCTCACATGAACTCAGCTTAGAGGGAACACTCACCACATTATTTTAGGCTTCACTGGCAAAGAAGCCAGCTGTCTTTCAGCTAACTCTTGTGCTGAAGGAATTAATGGGAAATCCACTTTCATCTACATCATGTACAAGTTTAGATTAGCTAGACAAAACTTATGGTAATTGTTGGTTCTTGTGTAGTTAGCCATGCCTAATCTGGATAGTGCAGAGTGGTAAAGCTGCAGTGCTACAGCCGGAGCCCTCTGCTCACAACCTGAGTTTGATCCCAGCAGAAGCTGGTTCAGGTAGCTAGCTCCAGGTTGGCTCCAGGTTGACTCAGACTTCCATCCTTCTGAGGTGGGTAAAATGAGTCCCCAGCTTGCTGCGGGGTGGGGGTGTGTGTGTAGATGACTGGGGAAAGCAATGGCAAACCACCCTGTTAAAAAGTCTGCCGTGAAAACGTTATCATAAGAACAAAAGAGAAACCATGTTGGATCAGGCCAACAACTCATCCAGTCCAACACTCTGTGTCACACAGTGGCCAAAAAAGAAAAAAACCACCCAAGTGCCATCAGGTGGTCCACAAGTGGGGCTAGAAGTCCTTCCGCTGTGCCCTCACCCCCAAGTACCAAGAATACAGAGCATCACTGCCCCAGACAGAGAGTTTCAACAATACTCTGTGGCTAATAGCAGAGTCAGAAACAACTGGTGCTTGCACAGGGGACTACCTTTACCTTTTGGGGAAGGCAATGGCAAACCACCCCATAAAAAGTCTGCTGTGAAAACATTGTGAAAGCAATGTCACCTCGGAGTCGAAAATGACTGGTATTTGCACAGGGGACCTTTGCCTTTTTAATCTGGATGGCCCAGACTAGCCTGATCTTGTCAGACCTCAGAAGAACAGCTGGCCCTGGTGAATATTTGGATGGGTGACCACCAAGAAAGTCCAGGGTCAGTCTGCAAAGGCAGGCAATGGCAAACCACCTCTGTTAGCAGCAGCAGACTGGCCAGGATGTCAGCTTATCTGATGGCAAGTGGGCCCCTGATGAAGTGGGCCCCCTTAAACATTAGGCAATATGTTAAAAATGTTAATGACCTTTTAGTAGCTTGAAAATATAATAGAAGTTCCAGTATTATGACTGTAATGCAACTAAAATTTATGTTGTATTTAAGGTTCAGCCTCCAGGTGGAGCCTGGGGATCTCCCACTTTTACAACTGATCTCCAGCTGGCAGAGATCAGCTCCCCTGGAGAAAATGCAATCTGTATTTACATTTAATATCTACTGCATGCTGCCAGTAATATGTACAATATATGTACACTGTAATTACCAGGCCTCAGATTCAGTAGGAGCTCACAGGAGCGCAGCTCCTGAACCATTCTGAGAGTTCCACTTTCTCCTTCTGTGAGTTACACCTCCTTGTCCATTGAATAGTATGTGCAGCTGCATAACAATCCCTGGATGAGCTCCACCACCTATTGTTCTATAAAATGACCCCTGGTACTTACTAAAATATATTTATTTCACAAAAGTTTTGATTGTACCTTTTTTCCACTTATGTGTTTTTTGAAAATTTTATTTATTTCTTACAAAAATTAAATAATAGCCTTATAGTTGTGGGTGGATTCCCTATGTCTCCTGGCAACCAATATTTTTAGACCCAGTCCTCCACTGTCTGTTAGTGTCTCATCTTGAAAGCCCTAGTGATTGCTGTAGGTCAACTATGGCCGTTTTCCCACTGAGCTTATCTCGGAGCGACGTCCCTCTTCACCGCGCAGCGTCTGTGCGGATTTCCCACCAACTGCTTCGAGGCTGCTCCAAGGAACCAGGAAGTTCCCGACATTTTGCGTCGCAAATGTAAACCGCCAAAAACCAGTTTACATTTGCGACGCAAAAGCCGCGGGACTTTGCGGCTCTTCCAGGTTCTGCGGAGCAGTTGGTGCGAAGAGGGACGTCGCTCCGGAGTAAGGTCAGTGGGAAAACGCCCTATGACTTGATGTGGGTGACCATGTAGGTGACCAACTTTTGTTTTTAAAATCTTAGGAAGAGAGAAGATAATCTGGCAGGAAATGGAACTAACCTGGAGGCTTGTGCTGTATCCAGAAGAAGGTCTGAGGATGGACCATGACTGAAGTTCACTGGCTTTTCAAAGCTGGTATGTTGGAACCCAACGTTGTCCAATAGAAACATCTGCACAGCATCTTCAGCAAGCAGATGTGGATTTTCAGGGGAACTACACACACAGGATTGCATTCTACCAGGACTTCCATTGGCCCAAATAGGGGTGTTCTTGCTAGGTGCTTCTCATTGCATCCCATATCATCCTTGGTCCATTCATGTACTGCAATCCCTGGCTTAGTCTTTTTTTTGGGGGGGGGGCTTAAAAGGAGCCTTTGTTTTAGACCAAGAGAAAAGTTGTAGGATCCACAATGACATTGCCACCTGCAGAGCAGACCCTGCCACTCAGCAAAGTAGGTGATTGCCTAGGGCACCAGCTTTTTGGGTGTGCCATATTGTGTACCCCCATGTGATTCAGTGACATTATCATTTTGGGGCGGGGGGGCACCAGAAGTTAGCCTTGCCTAGGGTGCCAGACAGTTTAGGGCCAGCCCTGGTTACCAGCAATGTTTTGATTTGAAGTTATTTAGCATCTACCTACTGGAGCTCAGATAGAACAGGTGGTGGTGGAAAATGCCCAAATGTTGCAGCCAACTTATGGAGACCCCCACAGGGTTTTCAAGGTGAGAGGTGTTCTGGAGTGATTTGTCACTGTTTGACTCTGCATTGTGAACATGGACTTCCTTGGTGGTCTCCCATCCGAGTACTAATGAAGGTTGAGCCTGCTTAGCATCTGAGATCTGATAAGAGCAGGTTAGTCTGGGCCACCAGGTCAGGACAAACAGAAGAGCACCCCTCTTAATTCTTTCGTAGCAGAAGGTTAACTTCATTTCTGGGAGGAGGAAGGGAGAAAAAAATAACTGAATCATCAATCTTTGTTAAATGACTCCAGACCAGATTGTGGAACACTTGAATGTTCACAAAATCCAAGAGCAAAAAAAAGAAAAGCCAAAGTCCAAGAAGACTTTACAGGCACAACTTTGCAGCCAAAACAGAGGGAACATCTGCAAACAATGAAGCCAACATGTCTTTTTAGACTGCAGCTCAGACAACAGGCAATTTTTAGCATCCTGGCCACTTCATTATCGCTGTCGTCTCGGCCTCTCCGATGATCCTTACAGATGCAGTGAAGTGCCAACTGAGCAAATAATTCACAGCAAATAATATGCATATACAGCTCATGCTAGCGAGTGGGTGTGCAGGATGAAGTCAGAGTTCTGGTTTAAGTCATGATTTTAATATGTCTGGCATTGCCATTTTGTGGAGGCCTCAATGATTCAGTAGCTCGAGGGTCACAGAATCAGCCAAACAGACTCCCCTCTCCTCCAAAAAGAGGAGACTATTATTTGACACTTTCTTTCTCATTCTTGAGCGGTGAGAAGTCTGGAAGGGTCCCTACAGGGTTCCGTTTACTTTCATTTGCACTGAAAATTTAGGGTATTTTTGAATACCGGTGGAGTCTGTGGAATCTTGCAGTCTCCTAAAATGAAATTTGTAATCTCACATCAGATTCCCAGAAGGCAACTATAAGGACCCCTAATGAATAAGAAGACTGCAGATTTATACGCTGCCCTTCTTTCTGAATAAGAGACTCAGAGCGGCTTGCAATCTCCTATATCTTCTCCTCCCACAACAGACACCCTGTGAGGTGGGTGGGGCTGAGAGAGCTCTGACAGAAGCTGCCCTTTCAAGGACAACTGCTGCAATAGCTATGGCTAACCCGAGGCCATTCCAGCAGCTGCAAGTGGAGGAGTGGGGAATCAAACCCAGTTCTCCCAGGGAAGAGTCCACGCACTTAACCACTACAACAAACTGGCTCTAAAGAGAACGCTCAACAACCCCCAAGTCACTTCCAGTCCAGCTGAAAACACTCTTTCTCTCTTTCTGTATATTTAGAATGCTTCCTGCCATGACTTCCCACTTCAAGTATGTAATGCTGCCATGAGGAATTTAATTCCAAACACTTTATTTAATGTTCCCCACTGAATTGTGTCCAAGCTCTAAGGCTAGGCTTCCCAATCCCCAGGTCCCAGCGGGGGATCCCCAGGTTTTACAGGCTTCCCCCCTCCCCCAGCCAGCTGGCCGGTGGGGGAAACCCCACTCCCACAGCCATCATGCACCTTCATGAATGATTCCCATAGGGAATAATGGGGAATTGATCTGCGAGTATCGGGGGCTCTAGGGGGGGGGGCTGTGTTTTGAGTTAGAGGCACAAAAATTTCAGTATAGCATCTAGTGCCTCTTCCCAAAATATATCCAAAGTTTCAAAAAGTTTGGACCAGGGGGTCCAATTCTATGAGCCCCAAAAGAAGGTACCCCTATCCTTCATTATTTCCTATGGAAGGAAGGCATTTTAAAAGGTGTGCTGTCCCTTTAAATGTGATGGTCAGAACTAACTTGGAGTTCAATTATGTTTGTTACACCCTGTAACAATCCTCCAAGAACCTACAAAAAATAGCCTTGAAAGCTCTTGGAGGATTGGCTACATCAGGGGTGTGCGGCCTAATATACAATGGAGCTGCTGCTAGAATTCCACCCCTGACTCCAGGTTAATATAAAACAAAATAAAATTTTATTTGTACAATAAGTGTGTTGTTTTCAAGATGTTTATAATTTAATTCTTCAGTGAATAATAATAACTTCAGACTCTTTCACTTCACACACTCCTCACTCTCAAATCCTCCTTTCTCTTCCTAAATCAACTTTCTGACAGCTTCTGTCTCTCACACTCCTATAATACTCTGACAATATTAGAATCTGGCTCTCTATCAAGCCCCTAATATGCCCTCTAAAGTATTTAGAATATTTTAACACCTCCTCTCCAGGAACCTGTATCTCTGTATCTCTCACTACCTGAGGGGTAGAACAAAATAGGAGTTGATTGCACCTTTAAGACCAACTTAGTTTTATTCAGAACATAAGCTTTCGTGTGCATGCACACTTCTTCAGACGAGGAATGAGGTACAGTAAGCAGAGCCACATATAGATGGTGAGTATGGAATGCAAAGTGGTACAAAGTTAAAATCCAATAGCAGAATAGAAAAATTAACAAATTCAGAAAACTTTTGATCTGGGTTGCATTAGCATGGGAAACCATAAAATGGTAACATGTCAGAATGTGATATTGGCTGTTTATCGCATTACATATACTAAACCCATCTTCCACTATATTTTAATGTATTTTTTCCTAATGGCAAACTAGAATGATGTATATATTTATGTTATATGTTAAAAGGTAAATTTGTTGGACAGGAAAAACTTGTGGGAAAGAAATGCCCTCTTTTTGACCCAAGTTTATTAGCAATAGAAATATTAACAGGTATTCTCACATCTGGCATGTTACTGTTTTATGGTTTCCCACGCTAATGCAACCCAGATCAAAGGTTTTCTGAATTTGTTAATTTTACTATTCTGCTATCAGATTTTAACTTTGTACCACTTTGAATTCCAAACCCCATCAGCTATATGTGGCTCTGCTTACTGTACCTCATTTCTCTTCTTAAGAAGTGTGCATGCACACGAAAGCTTACGTTCTGAATAAAACTAAGTTGATCTTAAAGGTGCAATCGACTCCTATTTGGTTCTGCTACTTCAGACCAACACTTGGATCTATCTACCTGAGGGGTGTGACTCTACAAAGTTCGGGAAAAGAGAGTTGCAGATGCAGACATTAGTTCCTTCTCAGAGATTATGTCTCCTACCATCAACGAACAAAGGAAATCTCCTAGCAGCTATAACAATATTACTCTGCTTGCTTCAGTAAACACCTCAAATGAGGTTTCTTTCTCCGTTCAGAATAGGTCACATACAAAAATAGGCCAACATAAACCAGATTCTCTGTAGACATATTCAGGTGAGTAATCATGTTGGTCTGAAGCAACAGAACAAAGTTTAAGTCCAGTGGCACCTTTAATACTAACAAAGCTTAATTCTGGGTATAAGCATCCATGTGCAGACACACAAAAGCTGGACACACTGGAAGTGAACTTTGTTGGTTCTAAACTGGACTCAAACCATATTCTCTGTGTTGTCCAGGGCTTTTTTTGTAGCAGGAACGCCTTTGAATATTAAACCACACACCCCTGGCGTAGCCAATCCTCCAAGAGCTTACAGAGCTCTTAGTATAGGGCCTATTGTAAGCTCCAGGAGGATTGGCTATATCAGGGGTGTATGGCCTGATATGCAAAGGAGTTCTTGAGGCAAAAAAAAGCCCTGATGATATCTAAACATGCAAGATGCCAGCACTCCTGAGTAGGGCTGCTAAGTTTCCATGCCGGGTGGGGTTTTCCCCACCATGGAGGTTCCCAACCCACAGGTCTGCATTGGACCAGTGGGCAGGATCCTCCCCAAACATCTTCAGCATGATGACATCACTCGCAGTGACATCATCGTGCTGGCAACATTGTGTGCCTGCTGTTCTAGAAGATTCCAGTAAAACTCTATGGTTTTCCTGGACACTCTAGCAATTTGGGAGGGGAAACTCTATGGTACCTATTGTACCATACAGTTTTCCCTCCCAAATTGCTAGAGTGTCTGGAGAAAACCATAGAGTTTTCCCGGAAGCTCCTAGGGTGGCCAGCGCACGACATCACCAGTATGATGATGTCACTTGTGAGTGATATCTTAGTCCCCCACCAATGGCTGCAGGAGACTTGGCAACCTGAGAGGTATCCTTAATCCTTCCATCACCGCTACCCTATGCCAAGTGACTGGACTAAGCATAAGAACAGTAGCTGTGTTCTAATTTAGCATGTACATGTAGCCACCACTTTGAATTTGCCATTCTCCACAACCTTTGCCATTCACAACAACCCTGTGATGTAGGTTACCAGGGGTGGAATTCTAGCAGGAGCTCCTTTGCATATTAGGCCACACAGCCCTGAAGTAGCCAATCCTCCAAGAGCTTACAAAAAAGAGCCTTGTAAGCTCTCGGAGGATTGGCTACATCAGAGGTGTGTGGCCTAATATGCAAAGGAGCTCCTGCTAGAATTCCACCCTGTAGGTTACTATTCTTCCCACTTGACAGGTAAGGAGAGACAGTGACTTCCCAAAGATAGTTGTAAAACCGGATCAATCCCTTTACGCCAGACCACAGAGATCGGCAGTTTTTCCAGCCCTGTTCAAACCCAGATGGTAATCGCTGTGAGCCCAATGCAAATAAAATCCTTTTGGTCAATGTGGAACGCCCTGATAACCATTGGTCTTATTTTAGTATGTCTGCTGTCTGTTAACCTTTCCCTCACTGAGCCTGGATTAATCTGTCTCATTGCTATTCCGTACCCATCTCACCCATTTCCTCTTTCTAGTTTATCTGTTAGCTGCAGTGACAGCTCTCCCAGCCTGCTGGACAGGCACCATTTCACCTTGCGGCAGGAGTTATATGGCTGCAACTGCTTTTCTGTAGACGAATGCTTCAGCAGAAGCCCCTTTGGGGTAAGTTATTTTGACTAGCTAATGACTAGCCGTGTGTTTGCTCCAAAATGGCTTTTAAAACCCCAAACAAAAAAAAAGTAGTTTCTTTTTAAAAACCAGAAATACTCCTGCCACTCCAAAATACAGCAACTGACTTGCAAAAATCATATTTCTTTCAAAAGCTTTTTGATACAGGGAGAATCCAGTGTTCCCTCTAAGCTGAGTTTGCGTGAGCTAGCTCAGTTTTTTAGACTCCAGATCACACATTTTTGTCTTAGCTCATGAAATGTGGCACCAGAACAAACTAATTCATGCAGTAGTACAGTGGTTCCCAATCTTTTTGGTCCAAGGGCCAGTCCGCCGACCGCGGCCCCAGGGCCAGCAGGGTGGGGGCACCCAATTGGGCCTCCCCCCACTCTCCATGGCGCCTCCTCCTCCTTGTTTTCCTCTTCCCTCCTTCGTCCCCCTGTGCAGCCTCGCCACCTCCTCCTCCTATTTCCTCCTCCCTCCTTCCCTCCCCGGTGCAGCCTTGCCGCCTCTTAAAGGTGCAACGACTCCTATTTTGTTCTACTGCTTCAGACCAACATGCCCACTTGGATGTATTCTCCTCCTCCCGTTTCCTCCTCCCTCCTTCACCCCGCCATGCAGCCTCACAGCCTCCTCCTCCCACCCTCCATTTTCATCATTTTAAGGCTGTGGAAGGGGCTGTGAAGCTCCTCCCAGGCCAACCCCCCCCCCCCAGAAGGAGGCAAGGGCAGTGTCCCTTGTCACTGCTGTGGCAGTTTTCCCGGCCGATCAGCTGATCGGCAGGGGGGAGGTCAGTCTGGGAGGTGCTTCACCACCCCTTCCCCAGCCTTAAAATGGTGCAAACAGGGTGTCAGAACTTAAGAACTTCAAACGGATCCCATACTTGGTTACAAAGTTAGGATTTTATTGAAGAGAACTAAGCACTGGAAGAGGCAAGATAACAGTGATGGCGAGAGCCAGCACCAGCACAATTTTATACACGTAAAACAAACATCTCACAAAGCCACAATTCACACCGTTACAGGCACATCTGTCTTCTCACCATCACTATCAGTAGAGAGGATGCCTCCCTACTCCGAAGGCCATGCTGCTCGGCTTCAAAGGGTCCCAGTGTGAGAATGTGCAGAGACATAACATAACTCATTCTACAACCCCAAATATTTTGGATACCAGTGGGGCAAGGTTAATTACTATTCAAGCACTTTGGGTCAAGCAAGGGTTACAACATGGAGTCAGTTTGGTTCAGTAACAAAGCAGCTCTAAGCCCTAGTAAAAATACATTGCAGCATTGGTCACATTATAGGGAACCAGCAGTAAAGATACAAGTTCTGACATACTGCCCCCCCTAAGCGCCCCCTCTCACGGGGCCAGCCTTGGGCTTGTGCGGGTACAGTAGGTGAAACTTTTTCAGCAGTTGCGGAGCGGCTACGTTCTGAGATTCGACCCACTCGTCACAGCTCGGGGGGAAGTGTTTCCACCTGATCAAATAATACAGTTTCCCCCTTTTGACTCTGGAGTCCAGGATCTCCTGGACCTCATGGTGACTCTGACCCCTCACTGTCGTCGTCGGGGGCGGTGGGGCCCTGGGATGGAAGGACGTAGCACCAGGGTCTTTCCGAAGCAAGCTGCAATGAAAAACAGGATGGATCTTACTTAGAGATTTGGGCAGTTCGAGTTCCACGGTCACTTTGTTTATTACCCTTTTTATTTTGAATGGGCCAAGGAACTTCAGTGCGAGTTTGCGACAGGGCTGGGGAAGGGGAAGGTTTTTTGTGGACAGGAAAACTGTATCCCCCACCTTCAGGTCCCACTCTTGGGAGTGCTTTTTGTCAAACTGCTTTTTGTAGGCTTTTTTCGCTTCCTCCAGGTTTTCCTGAATACCCTTCCAGCCTTCACGGAGGCCCTCCCACCATTGTTGACAGGATGTGGGTTCGGCCGGGCTGGCGGGGAGGGCGAGAGTGGGAAACGGCTTGCCCTCGTAACCATTGATAATTTGAAAAGGGGAGGTTTTGGTTGAGCTATGGAGGCTATTGTTGTAGCCATATTCTGCAAAAGGGAGGAGGTCCACCCAGTTGGACTGTTGGAAATTAATGAAGCAGCGGAGGTACTGTTCCAGAAGACCATTAACCCTCTCCGTCTGTCCGTCCGACTGGGGGTGGTAGGCAGAGCTTAGCCCCTGCTCGATGCCAGCGAGTTTGCAGAACTCCCGCCAGAAGTTGGCAACGAACTGCGTCCCGCGGTCGCTAATGACCTTGTCTGGGAATGAGTGTAGGCGTACAATGTGGGTGAAAAAGAGCTGGGCAAGTTTTTTGGCCGTGGGTAGTTTCTTGCACGGGATGAAATGGGCTTGTTTAGAAAATGTGTCGACCACGACCAGGATGACTGTTTTGCCCTGTGAGGGTGGGAGTTCGACAATGAAATCCATGGAGACTACCGACCAGGGTCTGGTGGCTGTAGGGAGGGGAACCAGGTGGCCCGGGGGTTTACCCCCCCTTCTTTTTGCCATGAGGCAGGTGGGGCATGAAAGAACAAATTCAGATACATCTTTCTTAATTTTCGGCCACCAGAACTGGCGGGTGAGTAGGTTGAGGGTTTTGACATAGCCAAAGTGGCCGGCCAGGCGACTTGAGTGACAGCGCTCCAAGACCTCTTTTCTGAGGGGGTCGGGCACATAGATTTTTTCATTGTGCAGCCAGAGCCCGTTTTCGGCTTTAACCAAATTAGGTGGGCGGTCGGTCTCCTGGTTGTATTCTGAGAGGAATCGAGGCAGCAGATCTGAATCCGGAGGGCTGGTCTGCCTGCCTGAGCGGGTAGTGACCCCCCCCCCCCCGAGATGGCTGAGGGGGAAATTAATGAGTCCACTACCTCCTCTCGGAGACTGTCATGTTGTGGCATGCGAGAGAGGGCGTCTGCCAAGAAATTCTTTGAGCCTGGGATGTGTTTCAGCACAAAGTCAAATTTAGCAAAGAAACCTGCCCACCGGATTTGTTTTGCAGTCATTTTGCGGCGCCCGGTGAGGGCTTCAAGGTTTTTATGATCGGTCCAGATTTCAAAGGGCACTCTCGCTCCCTTGAGCCAGGAGCGCCAGGTTTTCAGGGCAAACATGACTGCAAACGCCTCCTTGTCCCAGACCGACCAATTTCTTTGTTCGTTGGAAAATTTCCTTGAGATATAGGCACATGGACGGAGCACCCCATTTTCCCCCCTCTGCATCAGTATGGCTCCCACTGCGGCGTCGGAGGCGTCGCATTGGACCACAAAGGGTTTCCGCTCGTCGGGATGAGCCAACACGGGTTCGGAGGTGAAGAGGCGTTTTAGTTCATTAAAAGCTTTTTGGCATTCAGGCGTCCACGTTAGGCGTGCGCCTGGCTTTTTCGCCTCTTCACCCTTCCCTTTGGTTTTGAGGAGTTCCGTGAGGGGGAGCATGACTGTGGCAAACCCCTTAATGAAGTCGCGGTAAAAGTTAGCGAACCCGATAAAACTTTGTAACTGTTTGCGGGTTCGAGGGGGTTCCCAGTCTAGTACTGCTTGGACCTTTGCGGGGTCCATGGCCAGTCCCTCCCCCGACACTCGGAAACCCAAATAGTCCAATTCGGTCTTGTGGAACTCGCATTTTGACAATTTGGCGTACAGTTTGTGTTTGCAAAGGGTGCGTAACACTTTTCGGACCAGGGGTACATGAGACTTTAGATCTTGTGAATAGATAATGATGTCATCAAGGTACACCACCACCCCCTTAAACAGGAATTCCCGTAGCACTTCATTAATAAAGTTCATGAAAACACCAGGGGCTCCCTGCAGTCCGAAGGGCATGACTAGGTACTCAAATTGTCCCAGGGGGGTGTTGAATGCTGTCTTCCACTCGTCCCCCTCTTTGATGCGGACGCGGAAGTACGCGTCTCGGAGATCAAGCTTTGTAAATACTTTGCCCTTTGCTACGGTGTTCAACAAATCCTTTATCAACGGGATCGGGTAGGCGTTGGACATGGAAATCCCGTTTATAGCACGAAAATCTGTGCAGAGCCTAAGAGACCCGTCCTTTTTCTTTCGGAAGAGGACGGGGGCTGCATGGGGGGCAGTGGCCGGCCGTATGAAGCCGCGCTTAAGGTTCTTGTCCAGAAACTTTCGGAGTTCAGCTTTTTCCGCCCAACCCATGGAGTACAGTTTCGCCTTGGGAAGCTGTTGCCCTGGGATCAGCTCGATGGCACAGTCCGTAGGGCGGTGGGGCGGTAGCTCGTCCGCTTCCTTCTCGCTAAACGCTAATCTTAGATCCTGGTATTCCTTGGGGATTGAGGCGACTTCCTCGAGGGTGAGGCAAGCCCGCATGTTTTGGGGGGGAGCGTGCGGTCCCCATTCGGGGCGCCAGTGGTGATGCTCACACCTCCAATCCGGGAACCGGACGATTTGTTCCTCCCACCTTATGTCTGGTTGGTGGCGGGCGAGCCAAGACGAGCCCACCACCACGTCAAAAGAGCAAGAGGGGGCAATTACGAAAGTTTCAATCCCCCAATGCTCCTCGGTTCCCACCGGGACTGCCTGAGTCTCTAACGCACATGGTTCCCCTCTCATGGGCCCCCCGTCCATCTGCTGGAACTGCATCGGCTGTGGTAGGGGGGAGGTAGCTAATCCCAATGCCTCAACTAGGCGGGGGGTGATCAGTTCCCTGTTACACCCGGAGTCGATCAGCGCTCGGGCGTGCATGAATCTCTTTAGGGTAGGGTTGAGGAGGGTAACGGCCATAAATAGTAAACCCCCTGTTGCTCTCACCGTGAGGAGTGCCGGCTGTTGTTGGACCTGCTTTGCGGCACCCATTAAAGCAGGTCGCTGTCGTTTCCCGCCGACTCGGTGTCGTCCGATTCTTCGGTCGATTCTTCCACTGTAGCCAAGTCGGTGGTAAAATCCTCGTCAGTCGCCAAGGAGGTGGCGACGGAGCCCCGGCTGGGCTCCTTCGAGCGGCCGCTCTTTTTCTTCTTCGGCCCCGGGGTAGTTGTCTTCGCCGTGGGTGGGGTGGAACCCCCTTTCACTGGGCAGTTGGCAGCGAGATGATTTGGGTCTCCGCATTTGAAGCACTTGCGAGCAGGAGACGGGGTGGAGGCTGCCGGTGCCTTCCTCCCTTCGGATTTAGTCAGGGTGAGCTTCGCCGCCTTCTTCGCCAGCTGCTGCCGTCGCATCCCCACATGTTGGAGGTTGGTCTCCACCTCTCCGGCCAGCTGGATCCATCCGACCAACGTGTCGGGCCTCCCTTGACTGTAGCAGCGGTCGAGGATTGTCGGGTTCAAACCATTGATGAACGCGGTATATTTCATGACCTCGTTCCATCCCCTCGCCGCCGCGCAGTACCCCAGGAACTCGGTGGCATACTCGCGGGTGGAGCGGTTGCCTTGCTCTATGCGCTGAAGGGCGGCGACCGCCTTCTCCTCCCGCAGGGGATCGCCATACTGGCGGAGCATCGCGTGCAGGAACCCCGCCACCGTAGCTAGCTCGGGTTTTCTTCCCATAAAAAGCCCGACGTACCACTTGCGGGCCGCGCCTCTCAGTCGGGACGCGATGTGGTACACTCGGCTGGCTTCGGTCGGGTAATCCGCACCCCAGTGGGTGAAGAACGTGTCGCACTGTATGGTAAAATACTCCACGTCCTCCGGATTCCCATCGAAAGTAATCTTCAATTCTCTTCCTCGACCCTCGGCCCCCCCTGGGGCTCGCGGCGGCCCCGGCGGCGGCGCGGGGCCCGGTAGAGCCGGCAGGATCGGGGCGGGGGGCGCTGGGGCCCCTGGAGCGGGCAGGGCCGGCAGCGCCGGGGCAGCCGGGGCCAGCGGGGCTGGTGGTGCCGGGGCAGGTGGAGCCGGCGGCGCCGGGACGCCCGGAGCCGGCGGGGCTGGGGCGGCCGGAGCCGGCGGAGCTGGGGCCGGCGGAGCCGGCGGGGCTATGGGCAGTTGCCCCAGCGGTAGCCCTCCAATCGGGACTCCCAGGACCGCAGTTTGCAAGGTGCGGAGCTGGTCGTAGATCGCGCCCAGGTTCTGCTGCAACTCCTCGGCCATCGTCACGCGGGATCGATGCACGTCGTCGTGTATCTCCCGAACCCAGTCGAATAAGTCGTTGCGGAGGGTCCGGATCTGGTCGTCTCCCCCTCGGGGCTCCGGGCCCTCCTCTTGGTCGCCGTCTCCGTCTCCGTCTCCCCCTTCGCCCAGCATGCTTCGGTACCGCTGCTCCGCGGCGTCGATTGCTGCCGTGGACTTCCGTGGGCTCCAGGTTCGCGGGGCTGGGAACGCGGCGTCGACCGAGAAAGGCGCCGGGACCTTAATTTTGCGCCGGACCCCCGTCACATTTGGGTCGAGCGGCGGGTCCTCTATTGGGGTGGTGGGCTCTCCGTCGTCTGGCACTTTTGCCGCCATCGGGCCAAGCCTCCAGTACAGATAAGCCACGAACAATGGGATCACTGTTATAATGTCAGAACTTAAGAACTTCAAACGGATCCCATACTTGGTTACAAAGTTAGGATTTTATTGAAGAGAACTAAGCACTGGAAGAGGCAAGATAACAGTGATGGCGAGAGCCAGCACCAGCACAATTTTATACACGTAAAACAAACATCTCACAAAGCCACAATTCACACCGTTACAGGCACATCTGTCTTCTCACCATCACTATCAGTAGAGAGGATGCCTCCCTACTCCGAAGGCCATGCTGCTCGGCTTCAAAGGGTCCCAGTGTGAGAATGTGCAGAGACATAACATAACTCATTCTACAACCCCAAATATTTTGGATACCAGTGGGGCAAGGTTAATTACTATTCAAGCACTTTGGGTCAAGCAAGGGTTACAACATGGAGTCAGTTTGGTTCAGTAACAAAGCAGCTCTAAGCCCTAGTAAAAATACATTGCAGCATTGGTCACATTATAGGGAACCAGCAGTAAAGATACAAGTTCTGACACAGGGGGGAGGAGGTTTACAGGAGGGGCTTACAGGAGGGGCATAGAGGCTGTGCGGGGCAAGGCTACATGACCCATTGCAAACAGGCTGCAGCCCGGTACCGGTCTCCAGCCCGGGAGTTGGGGACCCCTGCAGTAGTAGTTCAAAGCCTGTAGCTCACAAAGTAGAATTTTTACTCACAAGTAGGGGTGGAATTCTAGCAGGAGCTCCTTTGCATATTAGGCCACACCTCCCTGATGTAGCCAATCTTCCAAGAGCTCACAAGGCCCTTTTTGTAAGCTCTTGGAGGACTGGCTACATCAGGGGCATGTGGTCTAATATGCAAAGGAGCTCCTGCTAGAATTCCACCCCTGCTCACAAGACTCCACAACTTAGGAGTATTGGGAGGGTTTTAGGGTACAATTTAACAGAGTGCCAGAGATCCAGGATTGGGTCTTTTAAAGACATTTCAAGGAATTGCAAGGGAGCTCAATTTTTATAGCAATATAGGAAAAGGCATTAAATATCTTCCTTGTATCATTTCCCAGATAGATATTTCTTCCCAAGCTATTTTGGCCTCAAAATGAGGGGAAAGGAAAGCAGTATTTTCCTCCAGTAGGAATAATAGTAGGTTGGGGGGAGAGGGGAATTTAAGAAACATCTTCTGATAGTTTAAATTCCATTTCTCCCTGTTGTATGACAAATTTAAGTGCATCTGGATGGATTTTACCGCTCAGATAGGTGCTAGAAATACTTATAAACAACATTATTAACATGCAAAGAAGACTTACATAGATTTAATGTAACAAAGCTGGAGTCCAGTTGCACCTTTAAGACCAACAAAGTTTAATTGTGGGTATAAGCTTTTGTGTGCATGCACATTTCCTCAAATAAATGGAATTAAGACTTCCTCAGCAATTACAATATAGGTAGAAGGAAGGGGTGCTTAGTTGCCCAGAAGGGCTAATCAGAAGCAAGATACATAAGTAACTGAGTTATAAGTACAGCTAAAATTGGATTCAAGCAGTTGGCAAGACTGTGAATAGCCGCAAATTAGTTATATAGATAATAAAATAATTAAGAAACAGATGTGAGAACTAAGTTTGAGTTCAGGTGGCTCTTTTGAGACCAACAAAGTTTAACTCTGGATATAAGCGAGAACTGAGTGTCATAAGATAAGAACCCAATATCTCTGTTAAGCCCTGGTGGTTCCACTGTCCTGAGTGTTGTAATGACTTGTAATTCAGCAATCTCCCATTGTATTCTGTTTCTGAATTTCCTTTACAATAAAACAGCTACTTTGAGGTTCCTCATTAGGTGCCTTGGAAGGTTTCTCAGTTTTGTGATTCATGATGTCAGATTTGTGTCCATTTATCCTTTGAGAGCCAATATGGTGTAATGCAGGGGTGGTCAACGGTAGCTCTCCAGATGTTTTTTGCCTACAACTCCCATCAGCCCCAGCCATTGGCCATGCTGGCTGTGGCTGATCGGAGTTGTAGGCAAAAAACATTTGGAGAGCTACCGTTAGCCACCCCTGGTGTAGTGGTTACTGGAAGAACCAGGTTTGATTCCCCACTTCTATGCTTGCAGCTGCTGGAATAACCTTGGATCAGCCATAGTGTCAAGCAATGTGAATCTTTCTTTTAATAATATAATGCTAATAGTATGATGCTAACTGAATGTATCTAACCATGAATTAAGCTGGGCACATCAAAGCAGGAAATAGCCAGAGTATAGTTCGCGCCTCTTTGGCCTCTCTCGCTTTCACTAACAAATGCAGGAATTTACTCTTTGAAGATAAGTGCCTCCAGGGACAGGTTCTCAGGCCTGGTCCCAGGAAAAGAAACCACAGGGGAGATAAGAAGTTGCCGTGTGAAGATTCACACGTGACTACAGCATTGCTTAGAGAATGTAGCTTTGTTTAGGAAACCTTTGATGTGCCACCTTTAAGTATGCCCTTCACTGTTACTATGTATCAGTTCCAATACCTAGCTCAATAGAAGCATCTTGGATTATCAATAAATCATACTTTGTTTCAAATCAAGGACTGATTTCTTTGAGATCTAATTGCTTGACACATAGTTCTTGCAAGAGTTGTCCTTGAAAGGGCAGCTGCTGTAAGAGCCCTCTCACCCCCACCCACCTCACAGGGTGTCTATTGTGGGGGGGGGAGGTAAAGGAGATTGTGACTGCTCTGAGACTCTAAGATTCAGAATATAAAGCAGGATATAAATCCAATATCATAATCTTCTTCTTCTTCGGCATAGGATATGACCTGTTTGCCCTATGTTGAGAACTGAAGGTCATTGTTGGCATTTAGTGGCATATACAATGTTAGAAGATGAGCAAAGTGAATGTGCCTGAGATGGTGTAGTTGATATTGTTATGTACAGTGATTGTGTTGTCTGGGTGTATGTGGCCACAAAGTTGGCATCTGGGTTTACTTTTCATGGATCTGTGTGAAGTGCCATCAAGTCATAGCCGATTTATGGTGACCCCAGCAAGAGCTCCTCAAGGCAAATGAGAGAGAGGTGGTCCCCTTCCAAGTAGTGACTCTGCTTATCTTCTGAGAACCGATAGTGCCTGTTTTGAGTAAATCGATCAGCAACATTGCCATTATAGAGTATAGAGCACTGGTTTCAGATTAATTGCTCTCAGTTTGCGGCTTTGGCCGCTCATAGAGAACTGTTGCCTAATGAAATTGACCTAAGCATATTATGAATTGAGCTGTGGTTCCAGAAAACTACCTTCTTTTGTCAGATGAAGAACTGCATTCGAAACATGAACTTTACTGCAATCGTGTCACATTCACATGTTCTTCTGGATGAGAAATTTCTGACATCTTCCTATAATTTTCATGTGTTAAGTGCTTTTCCTGTGCAGGAGGACTATACATGGAATTATTGTAGATTGATATATGTGTTCATATTTTCAGTTTATGCTTTCTTCAATGTATGACTGTTAAGCAACTTTTCTAGACATTATTAATAATAAGCAATGTGTAATCAGTACTTCTTGTGTGTAATCAGTACTTCTTGTGTGTAATCAGTACTTCTTGTGAGTAACTGTGATTTAATGTTGGTAATTTTTCACTTGTAACATGGTTTTCTCCCTATCTTCTGAAATCTGGCAATACCGTGCCACCTTCCCTCGAAGATTTAATAATGCTTCCTTTTCTTTATTTCTGACCCAATACTACAGTGGAACGAAGATCTCTGTTTCAACATGAACAAGCACATTAATCCACCCCTCCCGTATCATCAAGTATGAAACATCTGTATATACATATTGAACTTCATCTCTGAATCACAAGGGTAAAAACGAAAAATAGACATAGTTAATTGAACAGTGATTGCTGGATTTTATTTTTACAATCAATCTTGCCCAGGGCTCACTAATTAAGTCTTAGTTAATTTCAAGAAATTATGATTAAATAGGAATGTGTAAGCAAGACTATTTTAATATCTCTCTGAAATATACAATATAGGAATAAGGCCCATTGTGGAGAAAAATACAATGGGCTCTAGAAACAGCCTAGATGCTTCCCACTCTTGCTGTCTTCCCATTTACCCAAATAAAGGCCTTCACTCCCCTATCACCTCAAGGAGACCTGATCTCTGCCATCTGGAGAGCAGTTGTAATTCTGAGTTATCGCCAGCCCTCACCTGGACATTGGCAACAGTTGTTCCCCAGAAGGAAATGGCAATATACCTGTCTGAGACACCACCCATCCTCAAACCCCACCCTCTCTAGGCCCCACCACTTAAATCTCCAGGGATTTCCTAACCTGGAGTTGGCAACCCTCTCTCCTTCCCTTTATTGGCCCTTCTGACTTCAGCTTTCCATTGCCTTCCCCCTCCCTGCAGCCTCTACATAGGAAAAGCACAGTCTTTCTCCACAGTGTGTGTGGGGGAGGAACCAAAGCAGTTGACATCATTCTCCTCTTCCCTCTTTGACCTGCACAACAAACCTGTGAGGCAGGTTAGACTGGAAGTCTGTCAGTGGTCCAAAATCACACAGTCAGCTTCCACAGCAAGAACCTGGGTCTGGCAGACCCCACTCTGAAGCCCTAACTTCCATGCCCTCCTCAAACTCCACCACAAAAACTCCAGGAATTTCCCACCAACCTGGAACTGGCAGCCCTAGTCAGGATTTGGCCCCAGTGAGCTCTGCCCCAGAGGCCTTTATTGATACCTTTCAGACTAACAGTCTGAACCTCAATCTCACGCACAGGACCTCAGTCTCTCTCTGCCTCTCACTTTCCCTCTCTATCTTTTTCTCTGTATCGGTTCTGTCGCCATGGGGCACCATTTTTTTTCTTTTCCACAGGAGGATAGGGAGGAATCCTCAGCCAATCAAGGGAAGTCTTTCTCTGGCTGTTTCCCTCCTCCTCCCTCCCTCAACCAACTGAGGGAAGGGTTTCTTTCTCTCTTCTGTGAATCACTGTGACAGGTGACTCAGCCAAAGGTAGAGTAGGGAGAGCCAGTAACAGCCAAAACTAAGGTTGGTTTCCTTTTACTGACAGATTCAGCTTTGTTGGCTAGCAACAGCCACTTGGGCAGGAGAGAGAAGCAGACTCAACCAGTGGCACACCAAGTACTCTTGGCTGATAGTTTGGCAGGCCAAAGGTTGATGCACCACAATCCAACCCAGTCCCAACCAATCAGGGAGCTCAGATTTGCCAAGGCTAGGATTGTCAGTTCTGGGTTGGGAAATACCAGTTCTGGGTTGGGATTTGTGGGGGTGGAGCCTGAGAAGGTCAATGAGGTATCATGCCATAGAGTCCACCTTCCAAAATGGCCATTTTCTGTCCCCTGGAGATCCACTGCAATAGTTGGAGATCTCCAGCCATATTAAAGGCATTGGGTTAATATAGTCAACATTGCATGGGGTTTCTAGCTTGCAAATATCACACAGGGAATCTGAAGGCTTTCATCTTCTAAAACCTTTTTGAAAAAATCCAGCTGGTAGCCCGTCAGGTTTCTTGTTCCTCTGGCAAAAAGCTGAAGCAAACCAATTTGGAAATTTGCAACAGTGATGTGTTTTCCCCCACCACATACTTTGCTATCAGCCCAAGCTGACCAGAGGGAATGTTCTTCCTCCCCCTGCTACACTTAAACCTTTGATAGGATAGTTTGCTTCCAAAAGATCAGAAATAAATACAGTGGAATTATCTTAGCCCTGCAAGGAGCTGTTGCCAAAGCCCAAATTTTAGAACAGCCGAGCTGGAGCCATGACCAGAGTTGAAGCCATGAGTGCAGATCTTGAAACATCAAATAGCAGTAGACACGGTAGAAGGATAATCAGAAGAGCATAATCAGAAAGGAGGAAAATAGAGTTATAATACCAGGAGTGTATGTCACTGAATACCAGGAGTGTATCTCACTGTAACCTGTTACATTTCTTTGAGGGGGTGAACAAACATGTGGACAAAGGAAACCCAATAGATGTTGTTTACCTTGACTTCCAGAAAGCTTTTGATAAAGTTCCTCATCAAAGGCTCCTTAGAAAGCTTGAGAGTCATGGAGTAAAAGGACAGGTCCTCTTGTGGATCAAAAACTGGCTGAGTAATAGGAAGCAGAGAGTGAGTATAAATGGGCAGTCTTCGCAGTGGAGGGCGGTAAGCAGTGGGGTGCCGCAGGGCTCGGTACTGGGTCCCATGCTCTTTAACTTGTTCATAAATGATTTAGAGTTGGGAGTGAGCAGTGAAGTGGCCAAGTTTGCGGATGACACTAAATTGTTCAGGGTGGTGAGAACCAGAGAGGATTGTGAGGAACTCCAAAGGGATCTGTTGAGGCTGGGTGAGTGGGCGTCAACGTGGCAGATGCAGTTCAATGTGGCCAAGTGCAAAGTAATGCACATTGGGGCCAAGAATCCCAGCTACAAATACAAGTTGATGGGGTGTGAACTGGCAGAGACTGACCAAGAGAGAGATCTTGGGGTCGTGGTAGATAACTCACTGAAAATGTCAAGACAGTGTGCGTTTGCAATAAAAAAAGGCCAACACCATGCTGGGAATTATTAGGAAGGGAATTGAAAACAAATCAGCCAGTATCATAATGCCCCTGTATAAATCGATGGTGCGGTCTCATTTGGAGTACTGTGTGCAGTTCTGGTCGCCGCACCTCAAAAAGGATATTATAGCATTGGAGAAAGTCCAGAGAAGGGCAACTAGAATGATTAAAGGGCTGGAGCACTTTCCCTATGAAGAAAGGTTGAAACGCTTGGGACTCTAGCTTGGAGAAACGTCGACTGCGGGGTGACATGATAGAGGTTTACAAGATAATGCATGGGATGGAGAAAGTAGAGAAAGACGTACTTTTCTCCCTTTCTCACAATACAAGAACTCGTGGGCATTCGATGAAATTGCTGAGCAGACAGGTTAAAACGGATAAAAGGAAGCACTTCTTCACCCAAAGGGTGATTAACATGTGGAATTCACTGCCACAGGAGGTGGTGGCGGCCACAAGTATAGCCACCTTCAAGAAGGGTTTAGATAAAAATATGGAGCACAGGTCCATCAGTGGCTATTAGCCACAGTGTATGTGTGTATATAAAATTTTTTGCCATTGTGTGTTGGACTTGATGGGCTGTTGGCCTGATCCAACATGGCTTCTCTTATGTTCTTATAAGCAACAATAGTTTAAAAATGGCTCTAGAGGCTAAAATAGAAAGGCACAGACTAAATGGTAGGTTCATAGAGGTAGGGAATAATGGTGTGCCCAGCAGACATTTCCCTCCCTACCCTTCACTTTCTGATGAACCTGAAGCAGGGAAAGGGCCTCCAACCCAGGAGATCCCCTGCCCCCACCTGGGGATTGGCAACCCTATGTGGTACTCAAAACTGTACAGAGTGCCTCCAGGCTTAAGTGCTGCTAATAATGTCCCTACTAATCAACTATGGAGAAGGCCTAAAAAAGCTTATTTTCAAAATGTGGACCTTTCTCCTTGGGTGGAGGGAAATAAAAGACTCTTTAACCAATAAGAGAATAAGCCACAGAGCCAATAAGATGTGAAGTATGCAAAAAAAAGGATTGAGAGCTGCAGTAGTGGAAAGTGACTTTTAACTAAAACACCTGAGAGCAATTGAGCCGTTGAAAATTACATCTGTGTCCCTTCCTGCTTCCTGAAGTAATTTGGTTGGATGGAAGAAACAGTTAGCAACAGTGGAAAAAAGAAATCCAGTGCCTAGCAACAAGTGCTTTGTAAGCTCTTGGAGGACTGTCTACATCAGGGATGTGTGGCCTAATATGCAATACTCCTGCTAGAATTCCACCCCTGCATAGACTCCACCCTCCATAGCAACCATTTCCTCCAGCGTAGGGTTGCTAGCCTCCAGGTGGATAGGGAAATTAATGAATGGATAAACAGGAACGCAAATACAACTGCATAAATATATAACACCATGCTAAGCCAATATATGTATCAATTTTAAACAGTTTTTAAAATCAACTTATCTATCTATATATTTTTACTATCTTACAAGAAACAATTCAGTCACCTCAATATACTCAACATCAAAACAAATATTTTACAATACAAAACTAGTTGTACAAGAATATACAAAAGCTAAACATATCCAATATTTTTATGACTATAAATTCTAAGTTCTGGCACCAGTTACATTGTTCAATAGTGTAGAATAACAGATCGCTGGTCTGCTCTCCGTTTCAGAAGTCTCTTATTATGGAGAGCTCCTTTATCTAGGGCAGCCAAGTTCCCAGGCTGGGTGGGGGTTCTAAAAGCTTGGAGGTTCCCAACCCACTGGCCCACATTAGGCCAGTGGGAGGATCCTCCCCCGATGTCACCAGTGCGATGAAGTCACACAGAAGTGACATCATTGTGCCAGTGGCATCGCACATTGGATGCTGTCGGAACATCTGGAAAAACTCTATGGTTTTCCCAGATGTTCTACCATTTTGGGAGAAAAACTCTAGAGTTACTCCTCCTGCTGCTGAGAGATCCACCTCATCCTTCTGAGAGTTCCTCCTCATCCTTCTGAGAGTTCCTCCTCATCCTTCTGAGTGTTCCACCTCCTCCTTCTGAGTGTTCCTCCTCCTCATTCTTAGAGTTCCACCTCCTCCTTCAGAGTTCCATCTCCACCTTCTGAGAGTTCCTTCTTCTTCTTCTATCCTTCTGAGATTTCCTCCTCCTCCAAATGAGTGTTCCGCCTCCTCCTTCTGTGAGTTCCACCTCCTCCTTCTGAGAGTTTCACCTCCTTCTTCCACCTCCACCCTCTGAGACCCTTCTAAGAGTTCCATCTCATCCTTCTGAGAGCTCCTCCTTCTCCTTCTGAGAGTTCCACCTTCTGAGAGTCCCATCTTCTGAGAGTCCCACCTCCTTCAACTGAAAGTCCCACCTCCTCCTTCTGAGAGTCCCATCTCCACCTTCTGAGTGCTCCTCCTCCTTCTGAGTTCAACTTTCTCTTTTTGAGAGTTCCACCTCCACCTTCTGAGAGTTCCTCCTCCTTCTGAGAGTTTCACCTCCTTCTTCTTCCACCTCCACCCTCTGAGACCCTTCTAAGAGTTCCACCTCATCCTTCTGAGAGCTCCTCCTTCTCCTTCTGAGAGTTCCACCTTCTGAGAGTCCCATCTTCTGAGAGTCCCACCTCCTCCAACTGAAAGTCCCACCTCCTCCTTCTGAGACTCCCATCTCCACCTTCTGAGTGCTCCTCCTCCTTCTGAGTTCAACCTTCTCTTTTTGAGAGTTCCACCTCCACCTTCTGAGAGTTCCTCCTCCTAAGAGTCCTACCTCCTCCTTCTGAGATTCCCACCTCCTCCTTCTGAGAGTCCCACCTCCACCTTCTGAGCTCCTCCTTCTGAGAGTCCCACCTCCTTCTGAGAGTCCCACCTCCACCTTCTGAGAGTTCCACCTGAGAGTTCCACCTTCTGATTGTTCCACCTCCACCTTTTGAGTTCAACCTCCTCCTTCAGAGAGTCCCACCTTCTCCTTCTGAGAGTCCAACCTCCTCTATCTGAGAGTTCCTTCTTCTCCTCCTCCACCTCCTGAGTGTTCTCCTTCAGAGAATTCCACCTTCTCCTTTTGAGAGTTCCACCTCTTCCTTCTGAGTTCCTCCTCCTCCTTCTAAGAGTTCCTCCTCCTCCTTCTAAGAGTTCCTCCTCCTCCTTCTAAGAGTTCCACCTCCTGAGAGTTCCACCTCCACCTTCTGAGAGTTCCTCCTCCTCCTTCTAAGTGTCAGGCATATGTTTCATTGAAGTCATTAATGCTTTATAATTGCTTTTTGATACCTGCTTACTAACCCTATTGCTGAATAAAACTGTGCCACTAATCCTTGTGCCCTGCGAGAGGAGGAGGAGGGGTGGGAATGTAGGTTGCCAAGACTCCAAAGGCCAGCCATGCCTTTGAAGTGCAGTGTGCCAAGCCAGCCTCTCTGGTGCCTCCCAAGAAAGAGCAAGGACATCACCAGGGGGGAGAAAGCAACCATCACCGGTGGGAGATAAGCGGGCCTGAGAAAGTGTTACTTGCAGGGACGGCTGTAGTTTTATTATGAGAAGTGATTTAAAGCTCTAAGCCTTTGAAGTGTATCCATCCGTGGCAGGTTGGCTCAGACTAAGCGGGCTGAAGTTGAATCCAACGAAGACAGAGGTCCTTTGCTTGGGTCGCGGTGCCCTGGGAAGGGAAATCCCCTTGCCGGTTCTTGACGGTGTGCAGCTTAAAGCGGCACATAAGGTCAGGAGCCTGGGGGTTCTTCTGGAGCCTTCATTATCAATGGAGGCACAGATAGCGGCCGCTGCCAAGTCCGCGTTCTTTCATCTTCGACGGGCGAAGCAGTTGGCCCCCTTCCTGGAGCGCCGTGACCTAGCAATGGTGATCCATGCTACGGTCACCTCGAGACTGGACTACTGCAATGCCCTCTACATGGGGCTGCCCTTGTGCCGAACCCGGCGGCTGCAGCTGGTGCAGAACGCGGCGGCTAGGCTGTTGTTGGGGCTCCCAAGATGGGAGCACATACAGCCGGGGCTGCGCGGGCTGCACTGGCTGCCAGTGGTATACCGAGTTCGCTACAAAGTGCTGGTTATTACCTTTAAAGCCCTATATGGCCGAGGACCTACCTACCTGAGGGACCGTCTCTCCCCATACGAGCCCCAGAGGGCACTGAGGTCATCTGGGAAAAACCAGTTGAATATCCCTGGGCCAAGGGAGGCCAGACTGAAGGCCACCCGGGATCGGGCCTTCTCTGTCACCGCTCCACTATTATGGAACCAACTTCCTGAGGAAGTGAGGGCCCTAAGATGTTTAGATCAATTTCGTAGGGCCTGTAAGACCCACCTTTTCAAGATGGCCTTCAACTAGTGACAGAATCACTGACAAAGCTAGGCATGCTGCTGGAAATGTTTTAATGTTTTATTCTTGGAAGTCTACCAAAAATCTAATGTTTATAACGCCATATTGTTATGTTAATTTTAATAATTTATAACTGTTTTAACCATGTTTTATAATGTAAAACCGATGTGATGTGTATTTTATGTTGTGAGCCGCCCTGAGCCCGCTTTGGCGGGGAGGGCGGGATAGAAATAATAAAATATTATTATTATTATTATTATTATTATTATTATTATTATTATTATTATTATTATTATTATTATTATTATTATTATTATTATTATTATTATTATTATTATTATTATTATAAATGCCAATGTTTCTAGCTATCCATTATCAGTTTAAATGAACCTATGTAGAGAGTAGCATTGTTGTAATCAATAAATGAAACTTAGTTTTGAACAAAGACAAGTTTGATCATTTTGAAACTTCAATGAACCCTTTGCTGACACTAAGAGTCCCAACTTCTCCTTCTAAGTATTCCACCTTCTCCTCCTGAGTTCAACCTCCTTCTTCTGAGTTCCACCTCCTCCTTCTGAGTGTTCCACCTCGTCCTTCTGATTTCCACCTCCTTCTTCTGAGAGTTCCACCTACTCCATCTGAGAGTTCCACCTTCTGATTTTTCCACCACCACCTTTTGTGTTCAACCTCTTCCTTCAGAGAGTCCCACCTTCTCCTTCTGAGAGTCCAACCTCCTCCATCTGAGGGTTCCTCCTCCTCCACCTCCTGAGTGTTCTCCTTCAGAGAATTCCACCTTCTCCTTCTGAGTGTTCCTCCTCCTCCTTCTGAGAGTTCCACCTCCACCTTCTGAGAGTTCCACCTCCTTCTAAGAATTCCGCCTCCTGAGAGTTCCACCTCCACCTTCTGAAAGTTCCTCCTCCTCCTTCTAAGAGTCCCAACTTCTCTTTCTAAGAGTTCCTGTTCCTTTCTAAGAGTTGCTGGCATTGCGATATATACAGTCTCGACAAGGCTTTCATCTTCCTCACCCTGACTGCTTTGGAATTATTCCCATTAGCTCCTAAGTATGTTGCAGAACAGAGGTTTTGAGAATGTTTTTAATCCCACAGTTCTTAAAACCAGGGGTGGAATTCTAGCAGGAGCTCCTTTGCATATTGCGCCACACACACCTGATGTAGCCAATCCTCCAAGAGCTTACAGAAAAGAGCCTTGTAAGCTCTTGGAGGATTGGCTATATAATATAGTGTGTTCAATGCAGAGAGGAGATGCAGTTGCAGTGATCATAGCTCATTTATTGAGTTACAGTATGGTAACGGCTGAACTAGAAGGCTGCTCAACTGGGCCAACGGGGCCAACTGTACGCAGTCAAGGTTACCATGTTAGAACGCCATTGGGTCATTTGAACCAGCAGGGGGGACTGTGATTGGATCAAGGCAGCAGTGATTTGGATCTTACTGCCCTTTGTTCCTGCGTCCCCAAGCTCAGTCCTAAAGGCTCCAATGAACCAGGCAGGAACACTAGTAAAGGACAAAAACATGAATCCACATACACAACAGGCTACATCAGAGAGGGTGGTCTAATATGCAAAGGAGCTCCTGCTAGAATTCCACCCCTGCTTAAAACTGTTTGCAGATAAAGTATTGCTACCAGTGTTCCCTCTAAGGTGAGTTAGTGTGAGCTAGCTCACACGTTTTTAGCCTCCAGCTCACAGATTTTCATCTTAGCTCAGGAAGGATGACCCCAGAGCACCCTAATTTATGGAATCGCTCAAAACTTTAATGCCAGTTGCTCACAAAGTAGATTTTTTGCTCACAAGACGCTGCAGTTTAGAGGGAACATTGATTGCTACCCCACTTCTTTACATAGGGATGGACGCCTGCTGCATACAGGCAAACAGACAGAGCAATATGGATACTAGTGGGACTGCTTCGATTCATGATCTAACTCCTGAACGACGTCCACTACCTTACAGAGTAACATTGCCAACTGGCTTCTTACTGGACTAATCTATGCAGTAACTATATTTTGGCAGGTAGATGTCCACAGTGACTAAAACTTAGAGCTGGCATTCCATACACTGTGCTGTTGGCTCCATGCCCAAATGTGTTCCGACTTTGCTGTCTCTTGCTAATTCTATGCTGACTTCATTCTTTGACCCATTCTGTTTCCTCACTAACCGCAACCTGCTGTCCCATCAGATTTGGCTATGGCTCCTTCTTTGGCTCCTGTTTTGGGATTAACAGATGGCATTGTGCCACCTAGTGGTATCGGGGATTTTTTGTGACAGGAACTCCTTTGCATATTAGGCCACACCCCCGGATGTAGCCAATCCTCCTGGAGATTACAATAGGCCCTGTAAGAAGAGCCCTGTAAGCTCATGGAGGATTGGCTACATAGGGGTGTGTGGCCTAATATGCAAAGGAGTTCCTGCTACAAAAAGAGCCCTGGGGTTACTAGCACTAGATTGGAAAACTCCCAAATTTGGGGCTAGCATCTGGGGAAGGGGGCGCTCAGCAGGGATGTGATGCCATATGGTCCGCTCTCTGATGCTGCCATTTCCTTCAAGGGAAGAGGTCTTTCAGGTCTGGAAATCAATTGTTATGCCAGGAGAACTCCGGATATAGGGTTGCCAACCTCCAGGTGGGGCTTGGAGATCTCTTGCTCTAAGCAACAGAGATCAGTTCCCCTGGAGAAAATGGCCACTTTGGATGGCAGACTCTGTGGTGGTATACTCCATTGAAATGCCTCACCCCTCTACACCCTCACACCTCCACCCCTAAAATCTCCAGGTATTTCCCAACCTAGAGCTGGCAACCGGTCACCACTATAGTTACTGTGGTGGCTACATTATCATGCAAGAACCTCAGACATTTATTTATTTTATTTATTTATTTGATTTATATCCCGCCCTACCCCACCAAGGCGGGCTCAGGGCGGCTATCCTCATTCTGCCATGGAAGCCTTCTGAGTGATCTTGGCCCGGTCTTTCACAGTCTAGCCAACCTGACAGGGTTGTTGTGAAGATAAAATGGAAGAAAGGGGACAACCAGGGCTTTTTCTGTAACAGGAACTCATTTGTATATTAGGCCACACCTCCCTGATGTAGCCAATCCTCCAAGAGCTTACAGGGCTCTTAGTACAGGGCCTACTGTAAGTTCCAGGATGATTGGCTACATCAGGGGGTGTGGCCTAATATGCAAAGGAGTTTCTGCTACAAAAAAGGCCCTGGGGACAATATTCAATTGTTTTGGTTCTCCATGGGGGAGGAAAGCAGTGTATAAATATCTAAAAATACTGAACATCCATCTCTCTCCGTTCTAAAAACAAAGTAATCCTAGCAAACAGAGCACAAGGTGGCATTGTCAATATCAGCAGGAGCTCACGGAAGCACAGCTCCTGAACCTTTCTGATGTCCCCACTTCTCCTCTCCACCCTTCTTGTCCATTGAATAGTAGGTGCAGCTGCAGAACAATCCCTGGATTAGGAGAGTGGGCAGACAGACAGCCACCAGGAGCTTTGCCACGCCCCCAGCAGCCCTCATTAACCCCTGAAGAAACCCGCACTTCTAATGTGATTTTGAGCAGTGGGTGGCTTGCTGGCCTTTTGACTGTGGGGTGTGTGGTCAAGAAGAGCCCCAGACGAGTGAGGCCTGCTTGGGCTGGCTGGATCTCTAACCAGTCCAAACAGACCTCGCTCACTTGGGGCTCTCCTTTTTTGCATCGGGTTGCTGTTGGCTGGTGGGGTGGGTGGGTGGCATATGCTAATCAGTTATACTAATGAGTTCCCCACCTATTTTTCTACAAAATGACCCCTAGTCAATATAATGGCATGACAATAACAACAACTGTAAAAACCTGAATCACCTAATAGGCAGGCTGCCCACTGACACATCTGGCATCAGCTGCCCAACCCTGATTGCAAAAGGCGCTCTTGGCTCATTTTACCAATCCTTCGATGATCTCAGCTCTCCAAAACAAATATTGCCCCTTGCGGAATTCCGTTCAGCCTCCTGCCTGCCATTCCAGCTGAACCCTTCCTGACTCACCGACTCTGGCAATAATGATTTTCAAATGCTGTCGATGTAAATCCTCACAATGAAAATCGTTGTGTCCATAAGCGGTTTGAAAAGGCTGCCTTATTTTAAAGAAGGACAACTGCCCCTCCAGAGGTTTGGCATTAAGCAAACTACACTTCAAATAATCTCTCTCTCTCGGCTTGACTTCGCGAACGAAGATTTAAGAAAGGTGCAGTAGTCTACGTCTGCTGCAGGTTCGCTGGTGGCTGACAAGACCAATGCGGGACAGGCAGGTCCGGCCACAGTGGCTGCAGGGAAAAGTCTGATTTGGGGTTGGTGCTGTAGCAGTATGATTCTTCCTCAATCTCCTTTTGTCCTCAAGACCAGCTATGCGTGAGTTCTCAAAGGAAGAGACAGCCTGGTGGATGGTGTGCCTCCATGCTTTGCGATCTGAGGCTAGGTCAGACCACTGGTGATGGTTAATGCAACAGGTACCAAGGGTTTTCTTCAAGGAGTCCTTCTTTGGTGCCCCTCTATTTCGATGGCCGGTGGAAAGTTCGCCATACAGGGCAATCTTGGGAAGGCGGTGGTTTTCCATCCTGGAGATATGCCCTACCCAGCACAGCTGCGTCTTCAACTGCAATGCCTCGATGCTTGTAACCTCTGCCTGCTTGAGGACTTCAGTGTTGGTCACAAAGTCACTCCAGTGGATGTTGAGGATGGTGCGAAGGCAGCGCTGATGAAAGTGCTCAAGGAGTCACAGGTGATGACGGTATAAAACCCACGATTCGGAGCCGTAGATGAGGGTTGTCATCACAACCGCTTTGTAAACATTGATCTTTGTGCCTTTTTTCAGATGCTTGTTGCTCCACACTCTTTTATGCAGTCGGCCAAATGCACGGTTTGCCTTTGCCAGTCTATTGTCAATCTCCTTGTCGATCTTGGCGTCTGAGGAGATGATGCACCCCAGGTAGTTGAACTGCTGGACTGTCTTCAAAACTGATTCATCCACAGTGATGCAAGGAGGGTGATAATCTTCCTGGGGTGCAGGCTGGTGGAGAATTTCTGTCTTCTTCAGACTAACTTCTAGGCCAAATAGCTTGGCAGTCTCTGCAAATCAGGACGTCATATGCTGCAGAGCTGATACCGAGTGGGAGACAAGTGCAGCATCATCAGCAAACAGTAGCTCTCGGATAAGTTTTTCCATTGTCTTGGAGTGGGCCTTTAGTCGCCTCAGGTTGAACAGGCTGCCATCGGTGCGATAGCGGATGTAGACACCATCGTCGTCATCTAAATCTACTGCAGCTCTTTGAAGCATCATGCTAAAGAAGATCGTAAAGAGAGTTGGCGCGAGAACACAGCCTTGCTTTACACCTGTGCCTATTGGGAAGGGCTCAGAGAGATCGTTGCAGTGTCTAACTTCAAATAATAGGATGATAAAAATGGGTTTAATAAAATCAATGGCCAGCTTCAGCGAGCGCTTAATCCTCCAGAATTATTATGTCACCCAATATCACCTCATAAGAAAAATTCCAGAAAGCAATTTTTCTATGCACAAAAAGACACTATTTTATGCCTCTCTGTCCTATTAGAAAGCAGCAGCTATAAGTCTCTCTGTTAAGGAGTTTCTACTGGCAGTGTGGAGTAGAGGAGATGTGAAGATTTGGCAGTGATTCTGGGCAAAGGTTAAACAATTCTTGAGCCATGGCCCAAATTTAATCCACAGAGTTCTGCCATCTAACCATAGATGCCAAATCCCCAATGCTTTTTAAAATCCCATCTCATCACTTTCCCTGCTCACTTCCCCATTAAGGAGGCCAACTGGCCAGAAAACTACAGACTCAGTCAGTTTTCCACAGAAAGCTGTGTTCTTGCCTCCATTTTTATTGGCTGGCCCATTCCCTTGCTACATTCAGTTATTCCAAAATTTTAAGCATACCTTGTTTTTCACATGCACACTTAGTGGGTCTGAAGCACCTGCCTTCATTAGAAGAAAGTGGCACAAATGGCAGATGCCCACCACTGACGCCCACCACTGGAAAGAGCCACACCACCACATCAGAACCTGTGGCTCACTTGGGGGGATGTACTGTTTTTAGGGTTGCCAAGTCCCCACGGCTGGCGGAGGGGGACTTGTTTTCATGTGCTGACATCACCTGGAAGTGACATATCGCATGGGGGCATTCAAGGAATTCTCAAGCAACTCTATGGCAGGGATGTCAAAAATGTGGCCCAGCAGCTAAATCAGGCCCCCGAGCAACTTCCTTCTTCCTACCTCTTGCTTCCTTCTGCATAAGTGCTTGCTTTGCAAGATTTGCTTGATTGCACAACAGCTACAGAGTAAAAGCTCTATTTTCTCGATTGGCTGAGGCTCCTCCCTTGAGGAGGAAGGGGGGAAGGCAGAGTTTGCTTTGCCTGGTTCACTCAATTGCTCAGCAGAGCTACTGAGCCAAGGCTCAGTATCTAATCTTAAATAGGTACACACATGCCCTGGCCAGACAAGGCCCGGCCCAACCCCAACATGGCCTGGCCTGGCCCAACAAGGTCTCATTTATGTCAGATCCGGCCCTTATAACATCTCTGCTCTATGGTTTCATGCGCAATGCATCACTTCATATACAGCATGGTGACAGGAATCTTTGGGGGGTGGGGCTCCCTAGCAGCCTCCTCCCTGCCGGAGGGTTGAGGCCTGCCAAACTGGGAGATCCCCTGCCCCTGGTTGGAATTTGGAAACCCTAACTGTTTTCGCTGTGCCCCTCCCTGACATCCCACAATAATGGCAGCTGCAAGCACCACAGCACAAGGCTGGCTGATGTATGGAAGACGACTGAGAAATGAAAGACAAGGGGCCAGGCCTGTAAATTGAGATCAGGGCAAGAAAGTCTAGAAATGGAGGAAAGAATTCAGACTGCATTATCCTAGTCAGTATGATGGGCAGCAAAGGAAAAGAGTTCAGCGGCACCTAACACAATTTGTGGCAGGGCGTGAGCTTTTATCAGCGCTGGTGCTAGGGTACTCACACAAGGCCAGCACCCCAGGCATAGTGCCCCTCCCCGCACCCCTCCTCATCCCACCCTAGATATCAGGGGGTGTGGCCTAATATGCAAATGAGTCCCTGCTGGGGGTTTTGCATAAAAAGCTCTGCTTGGAAAATGGTGGTGTTGGGGGTGTGGCCTAATATGCAAATGAGTCCCTGCTGGGGTTTTTGCATAAAAAGCTCTTCCTGCAACAATGGTGATGTCAGGGAGTGTGGCCTAATATGCAAATGAGTTCCTGCTGGACTTTTTCTACCAAAAAAAGCCCTGTATGTTGAATATTTATTTCTAATTGTTTTTTGTCATTTATTGTTATGACTTGCCCTGAGCCTGCTTATGGGAGGGGTAGGATATAAATCAAAGGAAATAAATAAATAATAGAAGGCAGTGTAGTGATGAAAAAAGCAAATGAATAAAATGAGAGGACAGCTGAGATGCAGAGACCTCTGAGGTGTCTTCTTATTGTGCCTCACAGGAAGGGAACCTTGGAGAGAAGCACAGAGGAGGATTTTGAAGGGACCATGGATTAGAAGGCTCGGCCCAGGTCATAATGTTCCCCTCTCAGGTATCATGAGCCTGTTGCAGTTTCAAAGGACCAGTGGACCAATTTTGGACCAAAAAAGTATTTTTCTTTCACCCAACCCCCATGCTCACTTCATTTTAAGGTCCTTCAATCCAAATATGTTTTAACCACTATGACTATAAATGTAGATTGTTTTTTCAGAGCTCACTCAACGGTAGTAGTGACTACCAAGGGTGACTGCATCCTATTATCATCTTTAATTCTTAGGGAATAAAATACATATATTCAGTCGGTTAGTTCGTGATGCTTGCAATTAATTTGCCATTATACTTGACTTCCATATGGCCTGCATAAACCCGTCCATAAATCTATCCTTTTTAGCAGAGCATTTCGAAGGTGGTCATGATAAATAGGTCAAACCTTTAGTATAACTTTCCCTTATATATGTCTGAAATAGCATTAACAAGTCTAAAAGGTAAACGTAGTCCCCTGTACAAGCACCAGTCTTTTCCAACTCTGGGGTGACGTTGCTTTCACAGCAGACGTTTTACGAGGTGGTTGGCCACTGCCTTCCCCAGTCATCTACATCTACAGTTTTCCCCCAGCAAGCTGGGTACTCATTTTACCGACCTTGGAAGGATGGAAGGTTGAGTCAACCTGGAGCCAGCTACCTAAACCAGCTTCCGCTGGGATCAAACTCAGGTCGTGAGCAGAGGGTTCCGACTGCAGTACTGCAGCTTTACCATTCTGCGCCACAGAGCTCTTTATTAACAAGTCTAGAAGAGCTCAAAACTATCAGGGATGGCCAATGGTAGCTCTCCAGATGTTTTTTGCCTACAACTCCCATCAGCCCCAGTCTTTGGCCATGCTGGCTGGGGCTGTTGGGAGTTGTAGGCAAAAAAAATCTGGAGAGCGACAGTTGGCCACCCCTGCTATACATTGTCAGGAGGTAAGGCCCACACCAATCCAGGGGTGGGTCCCATGGGGACAAAGGGCAGAACTGACAAAAATGGTCTAAGGTTCACAGCTATTTCATTTGCTTATGAGTCCCACCAAACAATAACCCCACCCAAGATAACATGGGAACAGAGAAATATGCACTACGATCCAGATTCCTATTTTGCTGAAAGTACAACACAAGTAGCAGGTGAGAACCTTAGTTTATATATACACAGGGCATATTTTGGTTTTAAAAAGCCCAGCAGGAACTCATTTGCATATTAGGCCACATCCCCTGATATCACCACTTTTTCACAAAGGGCTTTTTTGTAGAAAAAGGCCAGCAGAAATTAATTTGCATATTAGGCCACACCCTCTGACACCAAGCCATCCGGAACTGCGTTCCTGTGCCTTCCTGCTCAAAAAAAGCCCTGTATATACATATGTTAAAAATGCACAATATTACTTTACCACAGAAATTTTTGAAATTCCTAGAGACTCATGATGACACTTCCTGTTTCAAAACCTTGCAGGAAGTCTCTGCCCCATGAATACTCCCAGGGACTGCCAGACTAGGGTTGCCAATCCCCAGGTTGAGGCAGGGATCCCCCGGTTGGGAGACCCTCCCTCCGCTTCAGGGTTGTCAGAAAGCGGGGGGAGGGGAGGGAAATGTCTGCTGGAAACTCTTATTATTCCCTATGAAGATTTATTCCCATCGAAAATCATGGAGAATTGATCTGCGGGTATCTGGAGCTCTGGGGGGCGTTTTCTTTTGGGGTAGAGGCACCAAATTTTCAGTATAGCATCTAGTGCCTCTCCCCAAAATACCCCCCAAGTTTCAAAACGATTGGACCAGGGGGTCTAATTCTATGAGCCCCAAAAGAAGGTGCCCCTATCCTTCATTATTTCCTATGGAAGGAAAGAATTGAAAAGGTGTGCCGTCACTTTAAATGTGATGGCCAGAACTCCCTTTGGGGTTCAATTATGCTTGACACAGCCTTGCTCTTGGCTCCACCCCTAATGTCTCCTGGCTCCACCCCAAAATGTCAAGACGTGGAACTTCAATTAAGGCCGGACCATGTTGCTTTAGCAATTAATCCATTTATTGAGAACACACATACAGTATGGAGGCAGATTGAGTTTGATACTGGCCCAAGATTGGGGCCAGTCTTTTCTAGGTTTCTACAGGCGGGAAACAATACAGTCTTTTTCTCACCCCCAGAGACAGCCAGCTCTTCCCAGGGTGTTATCTCTTTCCCAGAGGAAGAGTCCTTGAGGATGTGGACGTCAAAGCTGCAGCTGGCTTTTCGTATAGGGGTGAGATTTCACTCTTGCGGTTACAATGTGCACGGGGGTGGGGGGAGGAAAGGCATTTGCTACAACTCTCAGGGTTAGTGAAGCAGAGTTCATACTAGGGTACATCATGGCGTTAGTTATGTCAAGCATTCTATTCTATACTTCAATTTCAGCAAGTTACACGTCTGACACAAAGTCTCCTGGCTCCACCCCAAAGTCCCCAGATATTTCTTAAATTGGCAACCCTATGCCAGACAAGGACTAGCACCCTTAGGTGTCAAGAGACTGAAAATAGCCGCAACCTCATTTTTGTTTTACCATAGTCCAGAAATCCTCTTCCAAACCTCAAACTATTAGGGTTACCAGGGGTGGGATTCTAGCAGGAGCTCCTTTGCATATTAGGCCACACACCCCTGATGTAGCCAATCCTCCAAGAGCTTACAAGGCTCTTTTTTGTAAGCTCTTGGAGGACTGGCTACATCAGGGGTGTGTGCAAAGGAGCTCCTGCTAGAGTTCCACCCTTGAGGGTTATTAACTGTAGGTTCAGAAATACCTGGAGATTTGAGGGTGCAGCCTGGGAGAGTGGGGTTTAGGGAAGAGCAGAACCTCGCTAGGGTATAATGGCCATGCAGTCCACCTTCTAAAGCAGCCACTTTCTCCAGGAACAGGGGAATAAATGTTTTAAATATGCACCTACAAGTCATTAGATTTCCCCCCAGGATATCCTCCACTGAGGTTTAAAAGTCTCCCAGTTTGAATGGTTGCTGTGACATGATTGAGATGCTCCATGTTCCAGAAAGTACAGGAGAACAAACCTCTAGACTCCAGCACAACACACCATGATTTAGAGACTCAAGCCAGAGAATTCAATATGAAAATCCATAATTAATCCAAGAGGCCTGGTTTAATTCCTGCAGTCCAATGGAAGTCTAAGAAATTAATCCATATTTTAAGTTTAATTATGACCAGACTGTAGGAGAAAAATCACTGTTGAATATTCATTCAGGTGGGTAGCCGTGTTGATCTGAAGCAATAGAACACAGTTTGAGTCCATTTGCACCTTTAAGACCATCAGAGTTAAAAACTTATGTTTTCATGTGCATGCACATTTCTTCAGAATTCATTGCATATTTGTGGATCAGAGCCAGGATTCATTGTTTTATCCAGGGCTTTTTTTGTTGCAGGAACTCCTTTGCATTTTAGACCACACAACCCTGATGTAGCCAATCCTCCAAGAGCTTACAGTAGGCCCTGTAAGAAGAGCCTTGTAAGCTCTTGAAGGATTGGCTATATCAGGGGGTGTGGCCTAAAATGCAAAGGAGTTCCTGCTACAAAAAAGTCATGGTTTTATCTCATGTAAAAGTAAAGATAATTGTAAAAACAAGCAAACTAAAAAAGCTCTTTGCTCCTTTCCCCAGTAGCAAGTAGATGCGGAAAAACACACATATAATATTGATCTTTAGTCACATATATAATTTAGATTGGGAGGAGAAAGGTGCTCCATGGTATCATTTTTTTAGTTTTTACAGATCTGTACAGTCAATAGGTTTGACCATGCATCCGTTCATTCTACAAAGAAGTGACATTTCACAATAACCTTCCGGCGGAGAACTTCATAGATCGGAATCACAGAAAGGGCACAGAATGTGTCAGGCTGAAGAGTCAACATAAGTTTCGTGAACCTCGAAAATGAGAAAAACAGAGGAACAGTTGCACTACTTTGGAAACTAGCTGGTTTATTTGGCATTGACATCCATAAGCATCAAACGCATGAAGTCAAGATAAAACAGTATAGAATTCAGGTTTCCCAATTAGGGTTGCCAGTCTCCAGGTGGGGGCAGAAGATCCCCTGGTTTGGAGGTCCTCCCCCCACCTCAGGGTCATCAGAAAGCAGGAGGGGGGAGGGAAATGTCTTCTGGGAACTCCTTTTTCTTCTATGGAGACCAATTTCCATAGGGTATAATGGAGAATTGATCTGCAAATATCTGGGGCCCTAGGGGGGCTGTTTTGGGGGGTAGTTGCCCAAAATCTGCAGCATAGTATCCAGTGCCTCTTCTCAAAATACCCTCCAAGTTTCAAAAGGACTGGATCAGGGGGTCCAATTCTATGAGCCCCAAAAGAAGGTGACCCTGTCCATTATTTCCAATGGTGGGAAGGCATTTAAAATGGAGACGATCCCTTTAAATGTGATGGCCAGAACTCCCTTTAAAGTTCAATTATGCTTGTTCCAACCTTGCTCCTGGCTCCACCCCCAAAGTCTCCTGCTCCACCCCCAAAGTCCCCATATTTTTCTTGAATTGGTCTTGGCAACCCTGTGCCGAATCCGGAAGTTGCAGCTAGTGCAGAATGCTGCTGCCCGGCTGCTATTAGGGCTTCCTAGATGGGAGCACATCCAGCCGGGGCTCCGGGGACTGCACTGGCTGCCAATAATATACTGAGTTCAATAATATACAAGGTGCTGGTTATTACCTTTAAAGCCCTATATGGCCTAGGACCTGCCTACCTCAGGGACTGTCTCTCCCCATATGTTCCCCAGAGAGTGCTGAGATCGAGTTCTCAAAACCTGCTTGCAATCCCAACTTAAGTCGACCCGACTTAAGTCGACCAGAGACAGGGCTTTTTCAATCACAGCCCCTTGCTGGTGGAACCAGCTACCGGAAGAGGTGAGGGCCCTGCGGGACCTTGGACAGTTCTGCAGGGCCTGTAAGACAGTCCTCTTCCGGTTGGCATACAACTGATTGGTACCTGAAAATTTCGAATAGAAAGCTGTAGTATGGTACTTTGGTAAATGGCTTTGTTTTACTGTTTTTACTGGTTTATTGTTTAAATGTTGTAAATTGAAGTATTTTAAAACTTAATCCTATGTTAGAACTTTTGTGTTGTGAGCTGCCCTGAGCGGCTTTGGTGGGAAGGGCGGAATATAAACAAAATAAAATGAAATGAAAAAAATGAAATATTCCCATCCACCTTTGCCTCTGCTTCTCCTGCACAGTTGATTAGTATGGCTACACTCCCCTCACATCGGGGGTCCCCCATGCAGTGCCCAAGGGCACGGTGGTTGCTGACACTTTTCCTGGTGCCCACTTTTAGAAAGTGGATAGGGTGAGGTAAGTTTTGCAATTTGCCATTGGAGATTTTAAAGGGGGGGGAGCTTTTTAAAATTCAGGGGGCACCCTTTCCCATCCACTGCAGGGCTTGCTGCTTCTCCGAAGCTTTCTGTGGTTGGGGCAAAATCTGGAGGTTCTGAATGTGGCCAAGTCGAGGCAGTCAGCCCTAACACTTTGGAGTTGAGAGGGGACTGCACCTTGCATGCAAGCAAGGGAGTTTCCTTCCACTTCCTTCTCCCCCATCCCAGCACTTGGTAGCCAGCAGCTCTATCCATCTCCCCTCCTCAGCCCATTCCACACAGCTTCCTCCACTCCCTCCTTCCTGCTTGCTGCTTTTGCTGCTGCAGTGCACTGTGCCCTGCTCAACTCTCCTGGCTCTGGCTGCCGCTGATGATGCTTCACCAGCTCAACCATGGCAAAAAGAAAAAGAAAGTAGGCTGCACCCCAGAGAGCCCCTTGGGAGTCAGGGGGCAATGCCCCCACAGGCCCCTATGTGGCTACAGGCCTGGCTTTGCTTTGCTGATTTTTAAAAAAAATGTTGCTTTGACAGCAGCTCCCACTGTAGCTCAATAAGCTCCCTTGGGAAGGAAGGGGGGAGGAATACCTTGCTTTGCCAGACTCTCTCAGTTGCACAGCAGAGCTACTGAGCCAAGACTTTCTTCCTTCTATTGGCTGAGGCTCCTCCACACTCCTGGTCCCCTGGGGAAGGAAAGAAAGAGCCAGAGCTTCCTTTGCTCACTTCCCTGGATCCCATGGGAGAAATACAAAGAAAGCATCTTTAAGACCAATGAGTGCTAATGTTTTAAAGTTCATAAACAAATATATTTTTGTTTGTCTGTGTTCTTTATAAAATTTATATCTCTGCTACCTAATTTTAAATAGGTACACACATGGGCTGGCCTGACATGGCTTGGCCCAACTTGACATTGTCAAGTCTGCTCATAACTCTGGTCAAGCCTGCTCCTAACATTGGCTCAGGAGAAGAGCAACCTAGGTAAAGCCAAACTGTATTACATTGCTGCTAGCTTAAACTCTCCTTACCCCCTCCTTTTCTTTGTTATGTAGCCTTGCTTTGAAATGGGAATATGTGAACAGTTTATCTGCACCTTCTCAGGGTTGGCAACGAGGGAGGTTGGAGCCAGGGACGCTCAAGGCCAAACCAGGCCTGAGAACGAAGTTGTATCATCAATGTGTGAATGTGCCATGCATAGTACCCCTCCCACAAGAATCCCTTTGAAGTGTACCTTATATGATTGGATTCTACTGTATGATCTTTAGTCTTTCAATCTTACTGTAGTCGAGAGCCATGATATCAATAAACTAGTTACTTTGTTTCAACGAAGACTTGTTATTGAATCTACCGACTTGACATTTTGAAAGACTCCCCTTCGAAGCTCAACCGTTCCGGCAACTTATAAACCAATGGCCGAAAAGATTCCGGACAACGGGGAGTTTCCCAGCGAAGACGGAGAGGCCGAGGCGCCCTGGCACGTCCTGGACCCCAGGAGAGCGGCGGCGTCCCCTCCCCAGTTCCAGCTGGTGATCACCCCCCGGCAGTATCAACCGAGGACCTCAACCATGACCATGGACGAGGCACCGATGCGCCGGGAGACCATCATGACCCGACACATGAGGAGGGTCCGGATGGCCGAACCAGAGGCCACCAACCCCGGCACCATCGAGCCGGTGGAAGTGGACAGCATCATCGTCATCCAGGTGCCGGAGGACGAGACCGAGTGGGCGGAATGCGCGGAGGGCGGCGGGGGAGAACCGCTGCCAAAAGACATGCACGAGGAAGATGCGCGCATGTTCCGAGCGATGGTGTGCAGAGAGGTCGATGGAGCAGTACAAGGCCTGAAAGATGAAATGCGAACCCTGACTGCTCAACTGGGGTGAGCACTGGGGGTGGCCGGGTCCAGAAGACCACCTCTAGCCCGAGCCCGCCCGGCTCCGCAAGCGCCGGCGGCGCTGCCCGCAAGAGGCCCGGCTCCCGTGATCCCGCCGGCCTCACGCAACGGGGGGAGAGGGCTAGAGCTGGATGCCACCTTCGACGGGGACCCGGAGGAGGTGAACTACTTCGCCATCCAGGCGAACAGCTACATGTACTATTGGGGGAACACCTTCCCTGATGAATTCAGCAGGGTGAATTACTTGGGGTCGAAACTGAGGGGGGCTGCCAAGAGGTAGTACATGAGCCATGAGCCCTGACCTGGACTATGTACAGGCCTTCCTACAATCCCTACTGACCCAGTACGAGGACCCGCTGCAAGAGACCTGCGTGCTAGCGGCGCTCCGCGATATGCAACAGGGGGCCCGATCCATCCGGGAGTACGCTGCTGAGTTCAGAGCAAACACGGCTAAAGTCCGAGAGTGGAGCGAGCTGATGAAGATTGAGCACTTCACCCGGGGCCTCAATGCTAGCATATTGGATCGGGCCCTCACCCAAGTGCGCCCGGACACCCTGGTGGGGTGGATCCAACTGGCAGGGGAAGTGGAGACCAATCTGAAGAGGGTAGCGATGCAGTGCCAGCACCAGTCAAGGAAGGGCCAGCACAAGACGACCCCCGTGAAGGCGGAAGCTCAGAAGCCCAAGAAACCCGTGGGGGGTGCCTTCGGGGCCCCGCAAGTGCTTCAGATGCGGAGACCCAAGTCACCTGGCTTCTAACTGCCCACAACCATTGTCCACCCGACCCCCCCAGGTGGGACCCAAACCCAGCACCCCTGGGGCCAAGAAGCCGCACAGCCACCCTAAGGAAGCAGCGAAGAGTAGCGCGGTGGTGTCCGAGGAGCTGCTGGATGAAGAAGTACTGCTGTCAGCTGAACTGGCCAATCTGGCATGGGCGGACAAGCCGGCGGGAAACGAGACCGGCCTGCTCTAAATGGTGCCAACCAGCAGGTCGAGCCGGAAGAGGCACCAGTGACGGTGAGAGTAATGGGACGCTTGTATTTTGTTATGGTGAAGCTGCTGAACCCCAAATTGAAAAGGTTCATGCAAATCCAGGCCCTAGTGGAATCAGGGTGCAACTGGGAGCTAATTTCCCCCAAGGTAGTGGAGGCGTTGGGGCTAGAGAGCTCACAGCTACCACACCCTATGCTGTTTGAGCAGATGGACGGGTCCGTGATGTGCGGAGAGCCGTGCACCTTGGCAACCCAGCCCTGTCCATTGGGATTGAGGAACACTGGGACCAAGAGATTTTTGTCATTGCCCCGTCGTGCTCCTACCCTGTAGTGCTGGGAGTGGGCTGGCTGGAGAAACACGAGCCCAGCATTTGGTGGAGGGCCCAAACCATCAGGTTCCTAGACTCCCTTTGCAGGGGCCACCTATGGGACCCGGCGTGGGCCCCCACGCTCCTGTGGCCAGGGAACGGGCATGCGTATTGGTGGAGGAAGTACATCCCATCCCGAAAGCATACCGCGACCTGATGGGGGTGTTTAGTGAACGTGAGGCCAACCAGCTGCCCCCCCCCCACCGGAGCACAGACTGTGCCATAGAACTGATCCTGGGGGAGGACCTACCTAAGGCCAAACTGTACCAGATGGGGTGGGCAGAGAAAAAGGAACAGCGCAAGTTTTTAGACTTAAACTTGTAGCGGGGCTTCATTAGACCAGCAATGCCCCCCCCCACGCCGCCCCGGTGCTGTTCCGAAAGAAGAAGGACAGCTCGCTTAGACTTTGTACGGACTTTCGCGGGATAAACGTGATTTCCATGTCTAATGCCAACCCCATCCCCCTCATCCGGGACCTTCTGAACATGGTGTCGGGGCGGGGGGGGGAGATATTCACTAAGTTGGACTTGAGGGACGCGTACTTCCGAGTGCGCATCAAAAGGGGGATGAGTGGAAGACGGCTTTCAACACTCCCATGGGACAGTTCTGCGGGATGCTTACTTCAGAGTCAGAATAAAAGAGGGGGATGAGTGGAAGACGGCGTTCAACACGCCAATGGGACAATTCGAGTATCTGGTGATGCCGTTCGGGCTTCAGGGAGCCCCGGGGGTTTTCATGAACTTTATCAACAAAGTCCTGCGGAAGTACCTGTACCGGGGGGTGGTGGTGTACCTGGATGACATCATTATTTATTCAAAGGACATGCCCTCCCATGTGAAGTTAGTCCGGGAGGTCCTCACCACCCTATATCAAAACAAACTGTACGCCAAATTGTCCAAGTGTGAGTTCCACAAGGAGGAACTAGATTACTTAGGCTTCCGGGTCTCGGGGAAGGGATTAGCCATGGACCCAGCGAAAATACAAGCAGTCCTAGATTGGGAACCCCCGAGGACACGTAGACAGCTCCAATCTTTTATCAGATTTGCGAATTTTTACAGAACGTTCATACAGGGATTCGCAAAGGTGGCCTTACCCCTCACAGACTTGTTGCAGACTAAGGGAAAGGGGCCAGAGGCGAAAAAGCCGGGCGCAAAGCTGAACTGGACTAGCCAGTGTCAGGAGGCGTTTGACACCTTGAAGCACCTTTTTACAAGTGAACCGGTGCTAGTGCACCCAAATGAACTTAAGCCCTTCGTGGTCCAATGTGACGTGTCCGACACGGCCGTAGGAGCAATATTGATGCAGAAAGATGAGGGGGGCTGCTTGAGGCCCTGTGCGTACATCTCCAGGAAATTCTCAAGCGAACAAAGGAATTGGTCGGTGTGGGACAAGGAAGCCTATGCAGTCACCTTTGCGCTGAAAACGTGGCAATCGTGGCTGGAGGGAGCCCGAGTCCCCTTTGAGATATGGACAGATCATAAGAATCTAGAAGCCCTCACCAGGCGTAGGAAGTTAACAGGGAAGCAGATCCAGTGGGCAGGGTTCTTTGCGAAATTTGACTTTACCCTCCGGCACATTCCGGGATCCAAAAACTTTTTAGCAGATGCACTCTCCAGGCTGCCCCAGCACGAGAGCGAACGGGAGGAAGTCATAGATTCCCTAATCCCCCCGGAAGCTGTAGCCGGAGTCGTGCAAACCCGCTCAAAAACCGCGGCGCAGCCCAAAAACCCATGGGGGGGGAAGCAAGCTCATCTCGGAAGCTGAGGCAGAGGGAAAAAACCGGCCCGAGGGGTTGGAGAAAGGAGAGGGGGGCTTCTGGTACCATGATGGGAAGCTCTACGTCCCCAAGTCCCTCCGAGTAGAAGTGCTCCAGCACTGTCACACCAGCAAGCTGGCGGGGCACTTCGGCTATGTAAAAACCCTCCACATGGTGCATAGACAATTCTGGTGGCCGCAAATGAAAAAGGACATTTTGGAGTTTGTACAAACCTGCCCCACTTGCATCATGGCGAAAAGGAGGGGGGGAGGTACCTGGTCTCCTCCAACCCCTCCCCTCGGCAGAACGACCCTGGTCTGTGGTATCAATGGACTTTATTGTAGAACTACCCCCCTCGAAGGGCCGCACAGTGATCCTAGTGGTGGTGGACACTTTCTCTAAGCAAGCTCACTTTATCCCCTGCAAAAAACTCCCAACAGCCAAAGAACTGGCCCATTTGTTCTTTGTGCACGTGGCCCGGATTCACTCATTCCCAGATAAGGTCATTAGCGACCACGGGCCACAGTTCATTGCCAACTTCTGGCGGGAGTTCTGTAGGTTGATTGGTATGGAGCAGGGGCTAAGCTCAGCCTACCACCCGCAGACGGACGGCCAGAGCGAGCGGGTGAATGGGCTTCTCGAGCAATATTTAAGGTGCTATGTGAACTTTCAACAATCCAACTGGGTGGAATTATTGCCGTAGTTACAACAACAGTTACAACAACAGCCTGCACGGCTCCATTAAGGTCTCCCCTTTCCGAGCAGTACATGGTTACGAGGGAAAGCCTTTTCCAACCCTCCCCGGGGGCAGCACACCCCCAATTTCCCACAAATGCCAACAATGGTGGAAGACCCTGGAGAGCTCCTGGAAAGTCATCCAGGAGAACCTGGAGGAGGCTAAAAGAAACTATAAAGCCCAGTTTGATTAAAAAAAAAAAAACACAGCCCGGGGTGGGACTTTAAAGTCGGAGAGACTGTATTCCTATCAACAAAAAACCTCCCACTGCCCCAAACCTCCCGGAAACTGGCATATCGATTCTTGGGGCCCTTCCGGATCAAACGAGTGATCAATAAAGTGACTGTAGAACTGGATCTGCCCAAACTATTCAGTAAAATACATCCTGTTTTCCATTGCAGTCTTATCCGACGAGATCCGGGTGGTTCGAGGAGGCATCCCTGGAGCCCCGAGCCGGAACCTATTCTGGTGCGGGGCCAGAAACACCACAAAGTGAAAGAAATCCTCGACTCTAAAATACACAGGGGGGGGGGGTTGCAGTATCTAGTGCGTTGGCCCTATTTCCCGCCCAGCTGTGATGAATGGGTGAAAGCCTCCGACTTCAATGCCCCTCAACTACTTAAGCAATTTTACCTACTGCACCCAGAAAAACCCCGAGCGAGAGCTTAGGGGGGGCAGTATGTCAGCTTGTGTTCTATTGATACTAACCATATTGCCTATAATGTTTATTTGCTTAGGACTAACCCCAGTGATCCCCAGTAGAATTCTAGGCATGCCTGAGGGGGAAGAGAAAGGTGGGAGGGAATTAGGCGCCAAAGGCAATAAATGGGTGGTGAGCGCAGAGAGAGACAACGCCGCCGCTTCCCAGGCGCCGCAAGGACATCGGCCAGGAGGGGGAGTGGAAATGGCCCGGCTAGAAAGATAACAGGCTTGTGAATCAAACACCTCAGAGAGTAGAATGCAACTTTATTATGAGAATGATTTAAAGCCCCCCCGGCTTTGATGTACCCCCATAAATGCTAGTGCTTGTTCCTTGTATGTTATCACTCTCAAAGACCTTCTGCAAGAGTAACATTGTGTATTCAATAAATGAAACTTATTTTCAAAAGAAAAGAGTCCTATCATTGTTGAAGCCTTGATGAACCCTGCGCTGACAAGTTCGAATATTTGGTCATGCCCTTCGGGCTGCAGGGGGCTCCGGTGGTGTTTATGAACTTTATAAATGATGTGCTTAGAAAGTTTTTGTACAAGGGGGTGGTGGTGTACCTGGATGACATCATTATTTACTCCCAGGACGAGCAATTGCATGTGAAATTAGTGAGAGAGGTGCTCAGCACCCTGCTCGAGCACCAGTTGTATGCTAAACTTTCTCAATGGGAATTTCACCGAACGGAATTAGACTATCTGGGGTTCCGGGTGTCGGGAAAGGGGCTGGTGATGGACCCAGCCAAAGTGCAAGCAGTGTTGGAGTGGGCCCCCCCGAGGACACATAGACAGCTCCAATCGTTCCTCGGGTTCGCCAATTTTTATAGGGCCTTCATTGAGGGGTTTGCCCAGATTGCCCTTCCCCTGAGTGACCTCCTAAAGACAAAGGGGAAGGGGCTCGAGGCCAAGCGGCCGGGCACCCGATTGCATTGGACCCCGAAGGGCCAAGAGGCGTTCGACCAGCTAAAACGCCTGTTCACTAGTGAACCGGTCCTGAGCCACCCCAACGAGCAGCAGGCCTTCGTGGTTCAATGCGACACCTCCAACGTGGCCGTGGAAGCCATTCTCATGCAGAAAGACAGGGAGGGGAAACTACAGCCATGTGCGTACATCTCACAGAAATTCTCGGGGGAGTAGAGGAACTGGCCGGTGTGGGACAAAGAAGCCTTTGCAGTCATGTTTGCTTTCAAGACCTGGCGGTCATGGCTCAAGGGGGCTAAGGTGCCATTCAAGATTTGGACGGACCACAAAAACCTCGAAGCCCTGACGGGGAAAAGGAAGTTGAGTGAGAAGCAGATTCGGTGGGCGGGCTTCTTTTCCAAATTCGACTTCACTCTGCGGCACATCCCTGGGATGAGGAACTTTCTGGTGGACGCCCTCTCCCAGCTCCCGCAGCATGAGAGTCAGAGAGATGAGGTGGTAGACTCTTTAATTTCACCCTCCCAGGTAGCAGCCATGGTCACCACCCGCTCACAGAAGAGGAGAGAGTTGGAAAGCCTCAGCAAGGAAAAAATGGCCGTAGAAACAGAGAGAGAAGGGGAAGCATGGCCAGAAGGGGTGCTAAAGGGAAAAGACAGGCTTTGGTACAGGGGGGAGAAACTGTATGTCCCTGGGGTACTGAGGAGAGAAATCCTGCAGCTCTGCCACTCCTCCAAACTGGCGGGGCATGTCGGATATGTGAAAACCTTGCACCTAGTCAACAGACAGTTCTGGTGGCCGTCCCTAAAGAAGGACGTCTCGGAATACGTGGCTAGCTCAGCCTATCACCCTCAGACAGATGGCCAGACAGAGAGAGTGAATGGGGTTCTAGAGCAGTACCTAAGGTGCTTCATCAACCACCGCCAGTCGGACTGGGTTGACCTCCTTCCATTTGCTGAATACGGGTACAATAATAGTGTGCACAGTTCTACAAAAGCCTCCCCTTTCTCCATGGTGTTTGGGTATGAGGGAAAGCCCATCCCATTGCTACCAGGGGGGGAGCCCTCCAGGGCGCCATTTGCGTTCGAACAGTGGTGGCAGGGACTGAGCGGGAGCTGGCCAACCATCCAGGAAAAAATTCAGGAGATGTATCGGGAGATAAACAATAACTGTAAGGCAATCCAAGTTAATCCAAGTTAAAGCACGTGGATCACATCCTGATTGCTGGAAAGCAAATGCAAGGAAGAACTGGGATAATTGCAGAAGCTTTAACATAATTAAACCATTTCTGAAGTACAAATCATGAATACAACCCAGTGCTTAACCAAATGAGATAATTACTTTCTGAAGTGAAAATGCCACTCATAATCCCTACATAGTTTGCAATCTCAACACCTTTAAAGTTCTTCCTCAGTTTTTCCACTCAGAAGACAGTATTCACAAAAGCTCTCTGCGATGGCTCTGGAGTTCTGCGATGGCTCTGGAGTTCTGCCACAAGGGATCTACTGTGGTTTAGAGCAGGGGTCCCGAACCCCCAGTCCATGGATCGGTACTGGTCCATGACCTGTTACCAGCCAGGCCGTGAGTTGCATAATTACCGGCATAATGACTGGTCCATGACCTGTTACCAGCCAGGCCATGAGTTGCATAATTATTTCATTATATATTACAGTGTAGTAGTAATAATGATAAGAAGACGACATTGGATTTACATCCTACCGTCCACTCTGAATTTCAGAGTCTCAGAGTGGCTTACAATCTCCTTTACCTTCCTCCCGCACAACAGACACCCTGTGAGGTGGATGGGGCTGAGAGAGATCTCAAGGACAACTCTGTGAGAGCTATGGCCGACCCATAGTTATTAAAAACTAATAAGTCACCGGGTCCGGATGGCATACATCCGAGAGTTCTGAAAGAACTCAAAGTTGAACTTGTGGATCTTCTAACAAAAATCTGTAATCTTTCACTGAAATCTGCCTCCGTTCCTGAGGACTGGAAGGTAGCAAATGTCACCCCCATCTTTAAAAAGGGTTCCAGAGGAGATCCAGGAAATTACAGGCCAGTCAGTCTGACTTCAATACCGGGAAAGTTGGTAGAAACCATTATCAAGGACAGAATGAGTAGGCACATGGATGAACACGGGTTATTGAGGAAGACTCAGCATGGGTACTGCAAGGGAAGATCTTGCCTCACTAACCTGTTACATTTCTTTGAGGGGGTGAACAAACATGTAGACAAAAGAGACCCGATAGATGTTGTTTACCTTGACTTCCAGAAAGCTTTTGATAAAGTTCCTCATCAAAGGCTCCTTAGAAAGCTTGAGAGTCATGGAGTAAAAGGACAGGTCCTCTTGTGGATCAAAAACTGGCTTAGTAATAGGAAGCAGAGAGTGAGTATAAATGGGCAGTCTTCACAGTGGAGGACGGTAAGCAGTGGGGTGCCACAGGGCTCGGTACTGGGTCCCATGCTCTTTAACTTGTTCATAAATGTTTTAGAGTTGGGAGTGAGCAGTGAAGTGGCCAAGTTTGCGGATGACACTAAATTGTTCAGGGTGGTGAGAACCAGAGATGATTGTGAGGAACTCCAAAGGGATCTGTTGAGGCTGGGTGAGTGGGCGTCAACGTGGCAGATGCGGTTCAATGTGGCCAAGTGCAAAGTAATGCACATTGGGGCCAAGAATCCCAGCTACAAATACAAGTTGATGGGGTGTGAACTGGCAGAGACTGACCAAGAGAGAGATCTTGGGGTTATGGTAGATAACTCACTGAAAATGTCAAGACAGTGTGCATTTGCAATAAAAAAGGCCAACGCCATGCTGGGAATTATTAGGAAGGGAATTGAAAACAAATCAGCCAGTATCATAATGCCCCTGTATAAATCGATGGTGCGGTCTCATTTGGAGAACTGTGTGCAGTTCTTGTCGCCGCACCTCAAAAAGGATATTATAGCATTGGAGAAAGTCCAGAGAAGGGCAACTAGAATGATTAAAGGGCTGGAGCACTTTCCCTATGAAGAAAGGTTGAAACGCTTGGAACTCTTTAGCTTGGAGAAACGTCGACTGCGGGGTGACATTATAGAGGTTTACAAGATAATGCATGGGATGGAGAAAGTAGAGAAAGAAGTACTTTTCTCCCTTTCTCACAATACAAGAACTCGTGGGCATTCGATGAAACTGCTGAGCAGACAGGTTATAACGGATAAAAGGAAGTACTTCTTCACCCAAAGGGTGATTAACATGTGGAATTCACTGCCACAGGAGGTGGTGGCGGCCACAAGTATAGCCACCTTCAAGAAGGGTTTAGATAAAAATATGGAGCACAAGTTCATCAGTGGCTATTAGCCACAGTGTGTGTGTATATATAAAATTTTTTGCTACTGTGTGACACAGAGAGTTGGAGTGGATGGGCCATTGGCCTGATCCAACATATGTTCTTATGTTCTTAAGGCCATTCCAGCAGCTTCAAGTGGAGGAATGATTAAAGGGTTGGAACACTTTCCCTATGAAGAAAGGTTAAAACACTTGGGGCACTTCAGCCTGGAGAAACGTCGACTGCAGGGTGACATGATAGAGGTTTACAAGATTATGCATGGGATAGAGAAAGTAGAGAAAGAAGTGGTTTTCTCCCTTTCTCACAATACAAGAACGCGTGGGCATTCAACGAAATTGCTGAGCAGTCAGGTTAGAACTGATAAAAGGAAGTACTTCTTCACCCAAAGGGTGATTAACACCTGGAATTCACTGCCACAGGAGGTGGTGGTGGCTACAAGCATAGCCAGCTTCAAGAGGGGAATGAATAAGCATATGGAGCAGAGGTTCATCAGTGGCTTTTAGTCACAGCTTATTGTTGGAACTCTCTGTCTGGGGCAGTGATGCTCTGTATTCTTGTGCTTGTGGGGGGCACAGTGGAAGGGCTTCTAGTGTCCTGGCCCCACTGGTGGACCTCTTGATGGCACTTGGGTGTTTTGGCCACTGTATGACACAGAGTGTTGGACTGGATGGGCCATTGGCCTGATCCAACATGGCCTCTCTTATGTTCTCATGTGTGGGAAATCAAACCCAGTTCTCCCAGAGAAGAGTCTGTACACTTAACCACCACACCAAACTAACAGAAATAAAGCGCACAATTGTATCATCCTGAAACCATCTCCCCCTCCTCCAATCTGTGGAAAAATTGTCTTCCACAAAACCGGTCCCTGGTGCCAAAAAGGTTGGGGACCACTGGTTTAGAGATTTATGTGTGGGATGCAAACGCATGGAAAGACCTGGATTTCAATCTAAAATCTGCCAGGGATTAGTGTCCCTTTTTGGCAAAGCACCATCTTTCCACCTCTGGTCATTCCTGCAAGATAGAAATAATCATGATAACAATGTGAAGACAGTTTTCAAGAGGATCTAAAAGGTCATTCAAGCCACTCTGGGCCTCCTGCGCCCTTTATCAAGCCATCTTCCTCTCTTCACCTCTTGCTTTTCACTTGTTTCAGAAAGCCGGCACTGAGAGATGATAGGGTTTTTTCCATTAGCAGTTTGGCTTCACCTCTTCCCCGAGTGTAATTATTGATAAAGATTTCTAGACAAAGTCTACTGGAAAGTTATATCTTGCCTCCTCGAAGGGAAAGATTAATCCAGCGCCTGCAATGTAAGCACAAGGAAAGGAAACATTTAAAAGTGTTGCCAGCAATCTGACCATCTTGTGAAGAAGAGCTAGGCCTTAAGTCTTGCTTAAGTGTTCTTGAAGCATAAAGTAAATATGGGAGAAACATGCCAAGGCAAAAAAAAGAAGCTCAAGGCTGACAGAGCTCAGAAAGATCACTCGTCTGCTTCCTTGCCAGGGAAGAGCTCAGATTTATTATAGGGTAGGAATCTCGGAAGGACTGTACTTCAGCCAACCGACTAGACGAGATGGCTACCATACAAAAATGAGATCAAATCCTGCAAGAATAGAAGCCAGTTCTTGCATTCGTACAGCAGCAGCTCGAGCCATTTTTTGCAAGGACTTCTTGTTCATTTCTAGATCTTTTTAGGTTTGGGAAATTTGGGGTGTGGAGCCTTAGGGAGGGGCTTAGGGAGGGGAAGGACTGCAAGGGGGTATAGTACCAGAGTCCTCCTTCCAAAGTGGCCATTTCTCCAGGGGAACTGATCTATGTCATCCGGAGATTGATTGCAATCTCAGGAGACCTGAGACTGGAGGTTGGCCACCAATGTTCCCTCTAAGCTGCAGTCTTATGAGCAAAAATTCTATTTTGTGAGCTACTGGTATTAAAGTGGTTGAGCTACTGCCAAAAATTAGTGTGCTCTGGGTTCATACTTCCTGAACTAAGACAAAAATGTGTGAGTCAGAGGCTAAAAATCAGTGAGCTAGCTCACGCCAACTCAGCTTAGAGGGAACCCTGTTGGCCACCCACTCTTTCCTATACATGTCAGCATTTTTATTTACTCCCCCCCCCCCCAAACTGGCTGCTAAACAACCTTACCAATACAAATTCAAACATTTTTACACATAAATGGACAGAGAGAAAGAAGAGAGAGAGCAAGAGAAGAGACTGGGACTGATTCCTCAGTAGCAGTTGCTCCAAACTCAGGCTTCTGCTTTCTCTGGCTCGAGCAATCAATTCCCCAGCAGTTGATCTATGACTCCATCCAGTTTCCCTCCTGGGAGCCAGTTTGGTGTAGTGGTTAAGTGTGAAGACTCTTATCTGGGAGAACCAGGTTTGATTCCCCACTCCTCCACTTGCACCTGCTGGAATGGCCTTGGGTCAGCCATAGCTCTCACAGAGCTGTCCTTGAAAGGGAAGCTTCTGGGAGAGCTCTCTTAGCCCCACCCAACTCACAGAGTGTCCATTGTGGGGAGGGGGGAAGTAAAGAAGATTGTGAGCTGCTCTGAGACTCTGAGATTTAGTGTGGAGGGTGAGATATAAATCCAATACCTTCTTCTCACACCTTCTGGATCTCAAAAAAAACCAAAACAAGAGCAGGAAGTTGTGAGGGAAATTGGAAGGAGCCACAGATCAAAATGCACCCACACAGCAACTGGTGGGGAATTGATCACTTGAGCCAAGGAAAGCAGAAGCCCGGGGGCAGAGCAAGTACTAGTGAGGAATCAGTCTGGATAAATCAAAGTGGCTTACAGTCTCCTTCCCTTTCCCCTCCCTACAACAGACATCTGGTGGGGCAGTTGGGGCTAAGACAGCTCTTCGAGAACTGCTTTTGAGAGAACAGCTCTGAAAGAACTTGTGATGGACACAAGGTCACACCAGCAGGTGCATGTGAAGGAGTGAGGAATCAAAGCCAGTTCTCCCAGAATAGAGTCCGTATTCTTAACCACTACACCAAACTGACTCTCAAGGAGAATATTGGCCTACTGACTGCTGATATCTTAAAAAAACACTGCAGCTGCCTTTGGTGTTCCTCTCCCTGCTATAATGTCTAGAAGAACCAGGGGTGAAATTCTCGCAGGAGCTCCTTTGCATATATAATGTACTAAGAACCGAGACGGTTTGAAGGCAACATAGTTTAATCAGAGTACATCACAAAAGAGAGAGAGCACGCGGGCCGGGCCCCGCTTATATACATTGCCCGGTACAGCCCCCCCCATCTGACCAGGCCAATCCTGGTCGGTCAAACTTCCCGCCGCAGATCTTGATGGACGGGGCCTCAGGCGAGCTCCATCCGGGGATCCCAGGGTCTCCTTTAGTCTCCATCGCCATGAGGTCTGGTTACTTATGTTCAATACATAACACTCCTCCCCCCTGGCTCAGGACACATAGTCCCGCAAGTAAGCAGGGGTTGTACGCTCCCAGTTAGACCTCCTTGGACTAGCTGGTGAGGTCGGAGCGGTCGCCGGTGTCTCCAGGGCCCCAGCCGCTGTCGAGGGCGGGGTTGCGGACTCCCCACGTGGGGAAGCCACCGGCCCTGGATTGTCTACGCCTTGCAGTTCCTCGGGTGCCGCTGCTCCCTGGGGCAGGCTCTCATTACGGTTGGGCTCTACCCCCCGACCCGCCTGAGCGGTTGGTTGTGTTGGGTTAGATCCTGGTGGAGCCGCCGTCGTGAGCTCTTGTTCGCCATGTCTCGGCCGGTTCCTCCGGCAGGGTGCGGCGCCGTATCTGGTCGATGTGCCTCTGCAATATCCTGCCTCCCCCCGTGAACAATATCCTGCCTCCCCCCGTCGTAATGGCGGGACCCTACAACTCAAAGTACCCGGCCCTCAACCCACTCGGGGCTGTTCGCATAGTTCCTTGCGTACACCGGGTCCCCTGGGAAGAATCCCCTGGCCACTTCTCTTGTCTCAGGGGAGCTGCATATGTCCGAGGCCCGGTCGGGGTGCAGCCTATCTAATCTTGTGATTAGCTTCCACCCCATTAGCAGCTCGGCTGGGCTGACCCCTGTGACTGGGTTGGGAGTTATCCTATTATCGAATAGGAAGGCGGATAGGCGGTGGTCCCAGTCCCCCTGTACTATGCATCCCAGTGCTTCCTTCGTGGTGCGCACCATCCGCTCGGCTTGGCCGTTGGTGGCCGGATGGAAGGGAGTGGACCGGATGTGCTGGATCATGTATTGCTGCATGAACTCCCGGAATTCCCAGGATGTGAAGGCAGTCCCGTTGTCCGAGACGATGGTGTCCAAGATCCCGTGTGTGCATAGGACCCTGTGTAATGCCCGGATGGCCGCCGTGGTGGAGGTTGAAGCTACCGGGATCACTTCCAACCACTTGGTGTACACGTCCACCAAGATAAAAAATATTTGGCCCTGAAAGGGCCCTGCGAAGTCAATGTGTAGCCTGGACCACGGCTTCCTCTGTGGTTCCCAGTGTTGTACGGAGGCACTGGGCGGATCGGGTCGGGACTCCTGGCAAGCTTTGCACCCTCAGACCCAACCCTCTATTTCTTCACCCATCCCCGGCCACCAGACTTAGCTGCTTGCTAGGGCCTTCATTCTTACAATCCCTGGGTGTGTTTCATGAAGGGCGCCCAACACTTGTTTCCGCAGCGGGGGAGGAACCACCACCCTGCTCCCCCATAACAGGCATCCCTTGTGGGCGAATAGTTCTTCTCAGCGTGTTGTGTATGCCCTGAACTCTTCGTCCTGTTTTCCTTCTAGCCAGCCCCTCACCACCCAGTCGAGAACCCGCGCGAGAATTTTGTCTCGCCCCGTTGCTTTCGCTACCTCGGCTGCATGTAGGGGTCTTTCAGGTAGCATTTCAATGAGCATCACATGGTGGGCTGGGGCTGGGTCGGGGCCCGTGGAGGGCAGCGGGAGGCGGCTGAGAGCGTCTGCATGTCCCATCGCCTTACCTGGCCAGTGGACCAGGGCATACGTATAGGAATTAAGAAACTGATTCCACCGCAAAACGCGCTGCGATAGGATCTGGGGCATCTAGCGGTCTGGTGCTAAGAGGCCCAGGAGCGGTTTGTGGTCCGTGGCAATGGTGAAATGCCTCCCGTAGAGGTAGTTGTTGAACTTATGCACCCCTGCCACGATCGCTAATGCCTCCTTATCGATCTGGGCATAGTTTTGCTCCACTGGGGTCAGGGTCCTCGAGTAGTAGGCTACCAGGACCTCCCTCCCATCTGGGAGTTGGTGACCCAGAACGGTGCCCACCCCGTACGGTGACGCATCGCATGCTAAGATCACCGGTAGGATCTCATCAAAATGGTGTAACACGTTGTTTGATACGAGCAGCCCCTTTACTGCTTGGAACGCTGCGTCCTGCTTCTTCCCCCAGACCCACGGGGCATTTTTGTCTAGGAGTCTGTGGAGGGGCTCAGCAATGGTGGCTTTGTGGGGCAAGAACGAATGGTAGAAATTTAATAACCCCAAGAAACTTTGTAGCTCTGCCTTGCTCGTGGGAATGGGGGCTTCCACTATCGCCTTGGTTTTGTCGTGTGTGGGGTGGATTCCCGCTACGTTGACCACAAACCCCAGGAACTCTACTCTCGGTACCCCCAGGGAACACTTTTCATGCTTTACTTTCAGACTGGCCTCTTGGAAACGGCAGAGGACTTCTCGCAGCCGGTTGCTGAATTCCTCCACGTTTGGTGCGTCGAAAAACGGTTGCACCCCGGGAATCCCTTTGAGGAGAGAATCCATCAGGCTCTGAAACACCCCTTGGGCCACGCTCACCCCGAACTGCAACCGACGCACCTTAAACGCCCCCCTGTGGGTTACTATGGTCTGTGCTTCGGCCATCGAGGCGTCCACAGGCAGCTGCTGGTACATCTGGGCCAGATCCAGTTTACCAAAGAGTTTGGACCCCGCTAATTCCTCCAGAACGTGGCTTATTACTGGAACGGGATAGGGGTTATCCTGTAGTGCCTTGTTAATTGTGCACCTATAATCCACGCATATGCGCACCTCCCCGTTCGGCTTCACCGGGGTGACTATTGGGGTTTCCCATGCGGCATAGGCCACCGGTTCCAGCACCCCCTGGGCTGTGAGGCAGTCTAGTTCCGCTTCGATTTTCGGCTTAAGGGCGAAGGGAACCCGCCTGGCCTTCAGCCTTACAGGTCGCACTTGGGGATCGAGGGGTAAGGACACGGGAGGCCCCTTGTAGCACCCCAGGGCCCCATCGAACACCTCCGGGAACTCCCGGCACACGTTTTCAAATCCCCCCGTCTCCAGCTGTTGCACCCCCACGATCTTTATTCCCAGCGGCCAGAACCAGGCCAAGCCCAACAGGGTGGTGAGCTGCCTCTTGACCACCAGTATGTCTAGTTTGTCCCGAAACTCATTGTATTCCACCCCCACCAATGCCCAACCTAAGACTTCAACAGGGTTCTTTTGGAAGTCCCGTAGCACAAAGCGTGCCGGTTGCAGTCTGGGCAGGCCACCTGGGCACAGCTTCCTCAGGGTTTCCTCCGTGACTATAGATATGGAGGAACCCGAGTCCAGTTCCATCAGGCAGGGTTTGCCCTTGATCCTGATCACAACCTTGACCTTCTTGGGGGTCTCGTCGGGCAAGTTCATTACCTGCACGCTGGTTGAAGCAATCACGTAGTCCCCAGTCGATTCCTGGTTGGTCGACTGGCGGCGGCGAGTGGCCTTGGCCCGGCAGGCCCTCGCGATGTGGCCCATCTTTCCGCAGCTTCTGCAGACCACGTGGTGGTAGGGGCAGTCCCGTCACTCGTGGGGGTCTCCACAGCTTGCGCACTTGGTGGCGGTGGGTCTCTCGGCCGCTCAGGGTCGCTGGGCCGCTCATGGGCCTGTCCCTGTTGGGCGGCATAGCTGGAGTGCCTCTTCTTCATCCGGTGGGCTGGGATCCCTCTCTTTCCAATGGACGGCTTCAGCCTTCGTCTTGGGGAAGGTTCTCGTGGTCCACTCAAATGAGAAAGCCTCGTTGAAGGCGCTCTGGAGGGTGAGCTCTTCCCTCGCCAAGAGCTTTTGTTGTAGCCTCTTGTCCCTCAGGCCCCAGGTGAACCGGTCCCGCAGGGTCTCTTCTAGCTTCTTGAAGCTACAGTTGCCCGTGATTTGGCGGAGAGCCGCCAGGTAGTCTGCCGCTGTCTCTCCCGCCTCTTGGTCTCTCCTGTGGAAGAGGAGCCGGCGGGCAACGAGTGAGGTTTGGGACAGGAAATGCCCGGTGAGGAGTCTGATTATCTCTTCGTAGGTCTTTTCTGTGATCCTCGCGGGGGCCGAGAGACCCTTGGCAACCTCGAACGTGGCCTCTCCGCAGATGCTCAGGAGGACGTCTTTTAGGCTGTCCTCCATTATCCTGTTCGCTCACAGGTAGCACGCGACTCGCTCCGTGTAGGTCTCCCACCTCTCCGGAGTTGCGGGGTTGAACTCTTTGAGACGGCCCGTGGATCCGCTCTGGTTAGCCATGGTGGCTGTGGCGGGGCCTGTCAGTCAACCTTGCGTTGCCTTTGTCATCTCTCACCGAATCCGCTGGCCCTATGGGGTGGGCTGGCTAGAATCCCATCCTCGTCGCCACTATAATGTACTGAGAACCAAGACGGTTTGAAGGCAACATAGTTTAATCAGAGTACATCAGACAAGAGAGAGAGCACGCAGGCCGGGCCCCACTTATATACATTGCGCAGTACAGCCCCCCCATCCGACCAGGCCAATCCTGGCCGGTCAACCTTCCCGCCACAGATCTTGATGGGCGGGGCCTCAGGCGAGCTCCATTCGGGGACCCCAGGGTCTCCTTTAGTCGCCATCGCCATGAGGTCTGGTTACTTATGTTCAATACATAACAGCATATTAGGCCACACACCCCTGATGTAGCCAATCCTCCAAGAGTTTACAAAAAAAGAACCTTGTAAGCTCTTGGAGGACTGGCTACATCAGGGGTGTGTGGCCTAATATGCAGAGGAGCTCCTCTAGAATTCCACCCCAGAGAAGAACAGTCTAGAAAAGTGGATCACAAAGTCTCTGCAAGTGGGTCGCAGCCCAGCCCTCCCTAATGGCCACCCTTGAAGCTTCCATTGTTCTCTTTTATATCTTGTAAACCAAGATCTGACCCTTAAAACAGTATCTTCCATGCAGAGTTGCCAGGTCCCCTCATCACACTGGTGGAGGGCTTTGGAGAGGTGCTCTGTTAGTTGGCAGAATATCATGCAATGTGCTATTTCTTGGATTAAAATCTATGGTAAAATTGTCATCAAACCATAGAGTTTTGCCCCAAAACAGAGTGTTGCCATGAGATGCCCCAATGGCATGATACCTCATTGAAGTCTCTGCCAGTTTAGTGTAGTGGTTAAGTGTGCGGACTCTTATCTTGGAGAACCGGGTTTGATTCCCCACTCCTCCACTTGCACCTGCTGGAATGGCCTTGGGTCAGCCATAGCTCTGGCAGAGGTTGTCCTTGAAAGCGCAGCCACTGTGAGAGCCCTCTCAGCCCCACCCACCTCACAGGGTGTCTGTTGTGGGGGAGGAAGATAAAGGAGATTGTGAGTCTCTCTGAGACTCTGAGATTCAAAGTGGGGGGCAGGATATAAATCCAGTATCATCATCATCTTCTTGCGCTTTGTCTCTCAGCTTCATGGTAGCATCACGCCAACAAAGCAGTTCAGGAGAAAATGCAGGACACTACAGAAGATGCTGGAAGAAAACTGTGAAATCTAACAGTAATAATCATTAACCCTGCTAAGCCCTCGAATCTCAGATTTGTCTGAAAATCAATGTTTGTACAAAAATATAGAGTACTTGCAATATTTAAAAAAGCCCCCAGGGTGAAATGCTGAGTGCTACTTCAGCAGCATCTCCCCCCAAAATGTTCATCATCTCAAACTTGTGTCACAGCTAGTTCAGTTATCGTTCTTCAGCCAGACATTCCTTTCCACCAGTCACCTTTAGTTTCGCACTAGGATAGCATAATAAACAGTTGTAAATCTGGGATCTTACCACGGAAATGCAGACTTGGGTGATTTTTGGTCCTTCTTAAGCAGATTATTATTAATGTGAAACAGAGAAACTCTTTTTTTAAACAAAGGACGAAAAGGGGAGAAAATGATCCTTGTGAGACTGCAAGAGGTCAAAAGATACCAAGAGGTGCACTGTGGAAAGATTACTGGGCCAAGCAAAGCTGAGTTGATCAAAGATGGATAATAAATGCAATGGCTAAACTGATCCCATCAGATCTCAGAAGCTAAGCAGGGTCAGCCCTGGTTACTACTTACATGGGAGACCAATCAAGGAAGTCCAGGTTGCTACACAGTAGCAGGCAGTGGCACACCACCTCTGAACATCTTTTGCCTTGAAAACTCTATAACAGGGGTGGCCAAACTATGGCTCGGGAGCCACATGTGGCTCTTTCACACATACTATGTGGCTCTTGAAGCCCCCATGACCCTGTCATTGGCCAGCTTGGAGAAAGCATTTGTCTTGTTAAATCAACGCTCCAAGCCAAGCCAGCCAGCAGCTTGGAGAATGCATTTTGCTTTCTTTCAACCTCTTCCTCCCTCCCCTATTTTCCTCCCTCCAAAGTGGTTTCCTTTCATCACCATATCTTTTATATTTTGACCAAGTATTTAACAGATTACTTCTGATATAGTGATGTGAGAAGAAACCGTCCATCTTATTTTTCCCATAGTACATGTAAGCATGCCATCCAAAGACATTTCCATGTCCTTCTAATGCTAATAACTTTCTGTTTGATAATGTAATCCATTCCTTAATACACACCAGGCACACTGCATCATGATACAACTTTAAATTAGGCTGTTGAAATCCGCCTCTTTCTTTCGCATCCATCAGAATTTTCATTTTAATTCTTGTTTTTTTCCAGGCCCATACAAATTCTGAAAGTTTCCTTAGCCATCTATTAAATTGTTTATTGTCTTTCACTATTGGAATTGTTTGAAACAAGAACATAATTCTCGGTAAGACGTTCATCTAAATTGCAGAAATTCTGCCCAGCATAGACAGATTCAATTTGTTCCATTTTGTCATATCTCCATGTATCTTGCACCAGAGTTTCTCATAATTGTTTTTATACAGATCAATATTTTTCGTTGTTATTTCTACACCTAAGTATTTTACTTTTGAGGTAATTTCACACTCTGTTAATCTCTATAGTTCTTCCTGTTTACTCTTTGACGTATTTTTACACAAAATTTTCTATTTTTCTTTATTAATATAAAAGCCTGCCAATTCTCCATATTCTTGTATCTTAAGAAGCAACAATGGTGCTACATGAGTGGGATTTTCATTTATAAACATCACGTCGTCTGCAAATGCTCTGTATTTATAAGAAAACCCTTTCATTTTTAGTCCCTCTATCTCTTTATCTTCTTGAATTTAAATTAACAAAACCTCTAGTCATTATAAATATCAGTGGAGATGGAGGGCAACCTTGTCTTGTTCCTTTATTTATTATCATTTTTTCCGTTAAGTCTGCATTAATACAGAGCCTTGCTGATTGTTCAGAATATATCGCCTTTACCATTCTAATAAAGTCTTCTCCCAATCTCAGTTTCTCCATAACTGCAAACATAAAATTCCAATGCACATTATCAAATGTTTTCTCTGCATCTGCAAAAAATAATGCTACTTCTTTTTCAGGGTGCTTCTCATAATATTTGATAATGTCTATAACTGTTCTAATGTTGTCTCTAATTTGTCTCTTGGGAAGAAATCCTGCTTGTTCTTCTTTAATAAAACTGTTCAAATGCAATTTAAGATGTTCTGCTAAAATTCTTGCATGTATTTTATAGTCATTGTTTAGTAGTGAAATTGGTCTATAGTTTTTCACATTTGTGGTGTCTCTGTCTTCTTTTGGTATCAAAGAAATTACTGCTTCTTTCCATGTACTAGGAATTTTTCCATCTACTCTTATAATGTTCATCAATTTCTGAAGTTTTGGTAATAGCATCTCCACTAGAACTTTATAAAATTTTGCCGTAAAGCCATCTGGACCAGGTGCTTTTCCTAGTTTCATTGAGTTAATCGCCTCCTCTATTTCTTCTCTCTCAATTGGTTTATTCAATATATTCTCCATGTTTTTTGTTAATGAATTAATTTTAATTTTCTGTAGATAGGCATCAATTCTTTTTCTATCTACACTTTGGCTTTTAAACAACTTGGCATAGTATTTGTAAAATTCCCTTTTAATGCCTTCATGGTCAGCAATGTATTTTTCTCCTGACACAATTTTGTTATTTACTTTATTCTCCCTTCTTTTTTTCATTTGCCATGCAAGGTATTTTCCCGGTTTATTTGCACCTTCAAAAGATTTCTGCTTCATTCTTTTAAAATTGCATTCCAATTCTTTATTCAGCAAATGACTCAATTGGCTTTGTAATATTGTAATTTCTCTTATGATCTTCTTTTTTCAAGGTTGTTTTTAAGCTCTTTCTCTTTTTTACCAATTTCTTTCTGAACGTCCATCATTTGCTTATTTTTGGCTCTTTTATCTTTATTGTTCAATGTGATCAAAATGCCCCTCATTACTGCTTTATAAGCAATCCACACGATTCAAAATTGAGTATCCTCATTTTCATTTATTTGGAAGAAGCTTTTAGTTTCCTTTTCCAGAGACACCACTATTTCCTGTTTCTGTAGCAAGTCCTCATTTATCTGCCACCTTAGAGTCTTTTTCCCTGATCTTGCAGACCACAGTATTGGATTGTGGTCTGCTCTTATTTTAGGAAGTATCTCTATTTTTTTCATTAAAAGTCCAAGATCTTTTGTGGTCCAAATCATATCAATTCTCGAAAAAGAGTTGTGCCTTGCTGAAAAGTAAGTATAATCACTTTCTTTGGGGTTTAATTCGCTCCATATGTCCTCTAAACTCTCTTGTTTTACCAGTTCAAAGAATGATTTTGGTAGTTTCCCTTCATTATTTTTTTCCCCAGTTCTGTCCAGGGTATTTTTCACTGTTCCATTAAAGTCTCCCATTACCATAATTTGTTCATGAACAACTTGGTCTAGTTGTTGTATTATATCTTTAAAAAAAGAGTCTTTTGCTCCATTTGGAGCATATATTCCCAGCAATAAAGTTCTTTTGTAATTCAATGTCACTTCTACCGCAATATATCTGCCATCATCATCTTTAAAAATTAATTTCGGGTCTAATTCTTGTTTGATATAAAAAAACTACTCCCCTTTTTTTCTCCTTGGCCAGTGAAAAAAATTCCATGCCAAGTTGTTTGTTCCATAAAAATTTGTAATCCGTTTGTTTGATATGTACTTCTTGCAGACAAATTATGTTACATTTTTGTTTCCCAATCCAGTGAAAAGTTGCCTTTCTTTTTTGTGGTGAATTAAGTCCATTTATATTCCAAGATATTAATTTGTAATTCATAATGATTTTTATTCGTGAGCTGTTTCCCCAAAGTCTTTATGGTCACTCAAAAAGTTTATCATTTGCTGAGTAGTTGTGATAGTAAATCTTCATCCTTTAAATTCTAAGCTCAAACCCTCTGGAAGTTCCCATCTGTATCTTATTTCTTTTTCTCTCAGCTTTTCTGTCAACTTTTTTGTAGCGTCTCCTGTCATTAATGACTTTCCTTGGCAATTCTTTCATAATTGTTACTCTACTGCCATCCACCTCCAATGTGCTCTTATATTGTTTACTAAGAATCTTTTCCCCCATGTCTCTTGTAACAAATCTCACCACCACATCTCTTGGTAATTTTTTTTTTTTTTTTGCGTATTCTGAATTTACCCTATAAATGTAGTCATAATAATGGTCAGTTTCATCAGGGACTTCTTCTAAAAATTCAGCAATAATTTTAATTATGTCCTTAAATCAGTAGTAGAAGACTCTAGCACCCCTCTTAACCTTATTTGATTCTCCATTAATTTACAGTCAGCTAATAATGCTTTTTCCTGCATTTTTTGCATAATGGAATCTACTTTATCCATTCTTGTATCTAGGTCTTTCACCTTTTCCTCCACCTTCTGCACTTTCTGTAGAGCTGCTTGTGTGTCTTTTCTGAGATCTTCAATGTCTTTTTTGACTTCTTCTACACTGGCCTCAATGTCTTTTTTTAGTTCTCTTTTTAGTTCTGTTTTCGTTTCTCTAATTATCTTTGCCAATCTTGCTTCCATAGCATCCATTGCTTCTTGCCATCCTTGTTTCTCAGGCCTGTCAATTTTAACTTTGGCCATTTTTTCTTCTTCAAGTGACCCAGCCCTCGTTCGCATCTGCTTTGCTGCTAATCTTTGCTCCGACATCACTGTTTACCTATTACTTTAAATAGGTCCAAAAGTTGACCTCTCAGATTCAAATTCTGAATGCACAGTCCTGTAGATTAAATCATGCCCTTTTACATAAGCCCAAAATTGCTGTTCTCTGATGTTCCTAGGTCAAGATATTATTTTTAAAAAAAATTACTCAAAATGGTTGCCGTAGTTTTTCTGTCCTTTTAAAAAGTTTTTTCCTTTTTTCTCCAAAACAGTACCAGAGTTGATTCTAAGTATATAGTTCGATAGATTTAAACTTTTAATGACAATATCTGCCGGCTCTGCTCTTTTTCAATGTCCAGTATTCTTTTAATTAATTGTTAAAATGTTGACCTTCTTATAATGGCCGCTGATGCTTCTCTATGATTTTGAGTCCTAGAGAAGACTGGGAAGCTTGTTATTTTTCCCTTCTCCTAATGGCTCCTTCCTTTACCTTCCTTCCTTTCTTGACACGAAGTCTCGTTTTCAGTGGTTATGAAGTCTCACGTTGTTTCAGTGATGACATTTCCTGTATTATAATCACCAGCTCAGCAAATCTTCTCAGAGGAGTGGTCTATTTCAGACCACAGGTATTCCAAACAATATTTGTTTTTCCTCTTTTAGTCTTAAATCTCCAAGTTTACAAGTCCCAATTTTAACCCCTCCGTTCACTTCCTTAATATAAGATGATATTTCTAGATCCAGGCCTTTGTTTTTATTTTTATTTAGTCTTTTATTAGTCCCGGAGTGATAGATATAAATCTTTTTCCTTCTATTCTGATATCCTTCTGCACAATGCTCTCTTAGATGTTAGATGTTAATCAGTCTCAAAGAAGCTTTGTGTCAAGCATTGTATACCCATTCTATATTACAGAAGTCAGACCTTAGAATTATTATTCTTATGTTAGAGAATTCAGATTGTAGAAAAGCTACTAACCCAAAGTTAAAGTGTGAGCACATCAAAGTAGCAACACCCACCTTTCTTCTTTCGTTTTTACTAACAAATGCAGAAATGTCCTCTTTGAAGATAAGACCTCCTGGGACTTGTTCCCAGGCCTAGCAAGGCCTGAACCCAGGATGTGCTAGCCGCAATATAGATAAGGGACCCAGAGTGTGAATTTCACATGTGAATGTAGGATTGTTTATAGAACCTTTGATGTGCCATGTTAAAGCTTGTATTCTAGTGTTACAAAGTATCAGTCCCAATCTTCAGCTCGAATGAGCCACATGGATTATCAATAAATCTAATTTTGTTTCAAAATCCAAGGACTGGTTATTTTGAAATCTCATGCTTGACATTTTGGGACTGATCCCATATTAAGAGTTCATCTGACCTGGCAACTTTTAAGCTGGATGGCTGAAAGAGCACCAGATAACAGAGAACCTACTGATCCGCTTGAAGGAGTAGAAGTACGGACTCCCCCCTGGTACATCATTGGGACTCAGAGAGTCGGGGGCCACAGATCCCTGCTACACATACAACAGCTATTCATCACCCCACAGAAGTGGGAGCCATGCACCTCTACAGCACTAATGGACGAGGTGCCAGCACGCCACGAAATCATTCTATCGAGGCCGGCGCGAGGGAGCAAAAGCGGCGGGAAACCCAGGGGAGGCCAAGAGAATTGCCCCATAAGAGATGAGGATGAGCGAGGTGGGCCCCAACCAGAGGACAGCCGTCCAGCTGGGTCCGAGTCGGAGGAGGAGGATGGGGGCAACCCAAAGGAGCCAGACATCCTGGAAACTGTAAAAATGACTGCTATGGCGAGGGAGCTACGAGATGAGATCCAAGCCAATGCCACATTCATGGCATAGGAAATGCAGAGGCAGATTGATCGGATGCTGAGGCACGACTTTGGGAAACCCCCGCCGGCTCCACCAGCTGCACCAGCACCAGTACCACCGGCACCACCAGCCGTGCCAGTACCCCCAGCGGCCCCAATGACCCCTGGGCAACCAGGAGGCCCCGCGCCACCACTGGGACCCCCGGCCCCTCAAGACTATGGGAAGGGGCGAGAACTTGATGCCACCTTCGACGGCGACTCCCTGCCTGGAAGAGGTAGGCAGCAGGTGTTAAGATCACCTTCTCTGCCCAGAACAGAGGTTCTGATCTGCTCGTTGGCTGAAGAGCAGCTCAATACTCCATGACCAAAACCCAGAAGTCCCAAGATAAAGGAGATTGTAAACTGCTATGAGACTCTGATTCAGAGAGAAGGGTATTAATCCACAGTCTTCTTCTTCTTCCCTGTATATGATATCTGACCTTCCATGAGTAAAGCCAGTTACCCAGAGAGAGTGAGGGAAATCTGGGTTTTTTCAGTAGGATGGAAAATAGCAAGTATTTGCCAACTAGACCCTTCTCCTGTTCTCACAATATTTGTATCATCCAAAGCACAAGTAATTTTTTAAAATCTTCAAAAACATTGCGGTGATTTTCACCCTGCAATCAAAATATTATTAATCTCAGTCATTCATTTGCAAATCTGTTAACTTTATTTATCCCTGTCTAAGAGATCTGGAATGTTTCCAGCCTAATGCCTTTCAGGTACATAATGATTCATAATAAAAAAAGTAAAACAGATGAAGCATGTGTTCCTGTTACAGGAGCATATCATTTTTAGATATCTGATATGTAAATGGCTACGTTTGATTGAGGCAGGCAAGCTTTTTGGCCCGAATATCTTTTAAAAATACAATGTCTACCCCTTAGGGTTGCCAATCCCCATGTGGGGGCAGGGGGTCCCTTGTATTGGAGGTCCTCCCCCCACTTCAGGGTCATCAGAAAGTGGGAGGAGGGAAATGTCTGCTGGGCACTCTATTATTTCCTATTGAGACATTCCCATAGGAAATAATGGATAATTGATCTGCAGATATCTAAGGCTCTAGGGAGTCTGTTATTTGAGGTAGAGGCACCAAATTTTCAGCATGGCATCCTCTCCCCAAAATGCCCCCCAGGTTTCAAAAAGATTGGACTAGGTGTCAAGCAATGTGAATCTTTCTTTTAATAATATAATGCTAATAGTATGATGCTAACTGAATGTATCTGTAAAGCTCCATGAATGTTACTAACCATGAATTAAGCTGGGCACATCAAAGCAGGAAATAGCCAGAGTGTAGTTCGCGCGTCTTTGGCCTCTCTCGCTTTCACTAACAAATGCAGGAATTTACTCGTTGAAGATAAGCGCCTCCAGGGACAGGTTCTCAGGCCTGGTCCCAGGAAAAGAAACCCACAGGGGAGATAAGAAGTTGCCATGTGAAGATTCACACGTGAATACAGCATTGTTTAGAGAATGTAGCTTTGCTTAGGAAACCTTTGATGTGCCACCTTTATGAATGCCCTTCACTGTTACTATGTATCCAATACCTAGCTCAATAGAAGCATCTTGGATTATCAATAAATCATATTTTGTTTCAAATCAAGGACTGATTTCTTTGAGATCTAATTGCTTGACACTAGGGGGTTCAATTTTATCAGCCGCAAAAGAAGGTGCCCCTATTCTTCATTATTTCCTATGAATGGAAGGTGTGCAGTCCCTTTTGTATGTGATGGCCAGAACTCCCTTTGGAGTTCAATTATGCTTGTCACACTCTTGCTGCTGGCTCCACCCCCAAAGTACTCAGATATTTCTTGAATTGGACTTGGCAACCCTACTACCTGTGGAGATATTAGTGTCCCAACAAACAAAATGGCGGGCAGAGAGAGAGAGAGAAGAGTTTAATTCAGCACTAGACCTTTAATCCTTGTTCAATCCTGTGCCCAAACTGACATTCTATACTTGAACCATAGAATCACAGGAACCAACTCTATGAGTTTGTGATTCTATGATTCTTGTGTAGAAAATCAGTTTGGGGACAGGGCTGAACCAGGATTCAAGGTCTAGTGCAAATTTTAGCCAGACACACAGGGAACAAGCCAAGCCCCAGTAGCAGTGCCAGCATCACAGAGCCCCAGACACTCACAGGTTGGTAAATTATATCCTATGGGGGCTGAGGTTTTCAAGAATGATGGAGCCTAGTGTCAAGTCTGATGTTTCAATAACGAGACCTTTTTGATAAAAGTTTCTAGTTTATTGTAACACGTTGTTAGACTATAGTGTTAGATTGAAAGACTGGCAAGTATACAATCAAGGCAAGCATTTAAGGTATACATCAAAGGGATTCTTGAGGGAGGGGTACTCTATGCAGGGTACATTCACACATTGCTGTTACTATTTCGTTCTCAGGCCTGGTCGGCCTTGGGCGCCTTCTTGGCACCAGTTCCCCCCACGCTCTCCTGAGAAGGCACTACTATCTTGTTCCCATATTCCCATTTCAAAGCATTGCTACATAACAAAGGGAAGGAGGGGGGGAAAGGAGAGATCAAGCCAGCAGCATTGGTATACAGTGTGGTTTTTACCCAGGATCCTTTTCCTGAACCAAAGATGCATTCTAGAGAAAGTACAGCAGAAAGTACAGCAGACTTGACACCTAGCTTTAGATGTTGCCCAATTGTAACATAGGCACAAGCATCATGCCAGTGTTGTGAGGTAATTTTGAGGTAATTGCAACCTTGAGGTAATTTTATAGTTCACAGTTTTTTAATGCCTTTGCAGGTACTCTCACTGGATCTGTAGCATTACTCCTTTCAAAGACAAGTTCTTGTGGTAAGCAAGCAAACAAAACAGATTTTACCTCACAAGCATGAGCTCAAATTATTCTCCACTTGAGAATTATATCACTTTATTATGGTGACTTTGGGCTGCCAGCTCTGAGCTGGAAAACACCTGGAGATTTTGGGGGTGGAGCCTAAAGAGGGCGGGGTTTGGGGAGGCAATAAACTTCAAGGGGAACAGTGCCAGAGAGTCCACCTGTCCAAGTTGCCATTTTCTCTAGGTAAACTGCTCTGTCTTGCTTGGAGATCAGTTGTAATCCCAGGAGATCTCCAGCTACCACCCAGAAGTCATCACAAGTGTCAGACCTGGAACTTCAAAGGAAATGGACCATAGTTGGTAGCAGCTTAATCCATTTTATTTGAGAACTAGTGGTCTGGAGCAAAGACGAAATTGGAATTGATACATTTCAAAGCGTTACATGCCATTTTAACCTCTAACATCAAAAGTAAACAAAGTCATTCTCACACGTTTAGGGAGCAATAGATGGTTCTCATGCTCCCTTATCTCCTTCCCAAGGAAAGGCCCCTGCTGGTTACCTTGAGGCAATTAGCTATCTTCAAAGCCTGTCTGCATTTGTTAGGGCTATGTGAGGAATTTCCCATGGGAGGTGTTTATTGTTGCCACAGTGTTTGAAATGCAAGCTTCTAAGGAAAGAGGGTTAGTAGAGCCATTCAAGATGGAGTTAGTTAGGGCAAGGGAACATGGACAGTTCAGGACATTTTAAACTAGTAAGTTACAAGGTCTGACAACGAGACACGTTCAGGCAAAGACCTGTACCTTATTTACAGTAGGGAGGGCATAACAGGAGGCCAAAAGACAGTGCTTTTGGCAGGACTTTTTTTTGTAGCAGGAACTCCTTTGCACACTAGGCCCCACACCCCTGATTTAGCCAATCCAACTGGAGCTTACAGTAGGCCCTGTACTAAGAGCCCTGTCAGCTCTTGGAAAACTGACTACATCAGGGGTATGTGGTCTAATATGCAAAGGAGTTCCTGCTACAAAAAAAGTTCTGGTTTTCTGGAACCCTGGTAGTTTTACATCAACAAATGAAAAACATCTTTCGAACGCAGACCACAGAAGAGTGTTCCACTGACACACCTGCTTCTTCCTTCTGTGCTAACTGTCAAAACAAGGTGTTGAGACTCCCTAATTCAGAGAGTGAAGGGTTGCAAGACATAGGTTTAGGCTAACTCCTTTGCATACTAGGCCACACCCCCATGACATAGCCAATCCTCCAAGATCTTACAGGGCTCTTAGTACAGTTCCAGAGGATTGGCTACCTCCAGTGTGTGTGGCCTAATATGCAAAGGTGTTCCTGCTACAAAAAAAGTCCTGGCTTTTGGGAACCATGGTAGTTTTTCCACAACAAATGAAAAACATCTTTCAATTGCAGACCACAGAAGATTGTTCTACTGACACCACCTACCTACAAAAAAAGCCCTGCCTTTGCATATTAGGTCACATGCCCCTGATGTAGCTAATCCTCCAAGAGTTTACAAGGCTCCCTTTTGTAATCTCTTGGAGGATTGGCTACATCAGGGGTGTGTGGCCTAATATGCAAAGGAGTTCCTGCTACAAAAGAAGCCCTGGGTTTTGCTGTACTCTAGCACTCTGTGTAGTCAAAGGAAGGCAATAAAAGGAGATTTTCATGGTAACAGTAGTAAGACCACAGTGAATCGGAACAAAAACTCCCTCAGATATACAAAAGGCTCCCCCTGAGGCTGGCTCAGTGGTTGGAGTGACGAGGGAAGAATCTTCCTCCCCATCCTTTGCTTCAATCTTAAGGATTTCTTCCTTCCCAACCCCCCAACCCAACTCGCTGGGAGCCTGCAGTTGACATTTTGCCTTCCCGAAACACTCCATATACCTGTCACAAGCAAGTTGGGAGAGCCCCCTCACACCACAGCCTAAAGACAGCTGCCTCACCTTTGGGCTGCAGCCAGCTTGGTCTGCAGCTCCCAAAGAGAGGATTCTAGGAAGTGTAAAGCGCATGTAGTATATAAAAAGAAGTTATATGACTGGAAGAAGCCAATGAACACCTGTTATCCATTCCCGGCCCAAGATTCATTGGGGCCCCTGTGCATTCCACAAAGGAAGCTCAAGGAGCAAAGAACCACAAATCCCACTTAGGTAATCGTGATTTTGTTTAGTGCTGCTGAGAAAAAGCAAAGGATGGGAAGGGGGGAGGGAGCGGAATATAACTCAAAGCCTTCTGAAGAGATGACAGATCAATAAGAAGAGACAATGAATCAGGAGGGGAAGGGAGAGATACCACTGACCTTGCCTTCTTCACAAGGAATAGTGGCCAAAAAAAAAAAACGTTCTCTGCTTCGGGTATCTGAGGCAAACATTAAGAGGATGAAGTGGCGTCCTGCCCCTTTTTCAGAAAAGAACTTAAAACTCGGTCTGTAAAAATGTTGGTGATGTTTCTGTATTGTTTTTATATCTAATGGTCGGGGGGTGGGGGCTAGTAGCAGGAACTCCTGTGCAGGGGTGGAATTCTAGCAGGAGCTCCTTTGCATATTAGGCCACACACCCCTGATGTAGCCAATTCTCCAAGAGCTTATAAAGTACAGGGCCTACTATAAGCTCCAGGAGGATTGTCTACATTGGGGGGAGTGACCTAATATGCAAAGGAGTTCCTGCTATTTAAAAAGCCCTGCTAATTATCTACATATGTTCTACAATGAGACTATCAGTGCCTTCAGAACAGAGTTACACCCTCCCGGAGAACCAGTTTGGCATACTAGTTAACAGTGGTGGACTCTAATCTAAAGAAACAGGCTTGATTCCCCACTCTTTCACATGTAGCCAGCTGGGTGACCTTGGGTCAGTTACAGTTCTCTCAGAGCTGTTCTCTCAAGAGCAGTTCTCTCAAAGCTTTCTCAGCCCCACCTACCTCACAGGGTGTCTTTTGTGGGGAGAGGAAAGCAAGGAAACTGCAAGCTGCTCTGAGACTCCAAGTGAAGGGTGGGGTATAAATCCAATCTCTTCCCTGGTTGGATCCAATGGATTTAGAAGGGTGTGTCTCTGTCTATGCCCTGACCTGGATGGCCCAAGTTCATTAGATCTTAGAAGCTAAACAGGATTACCCCCAGGTAATACTTTGTTTGATGGGAGACCACCAGGGAAATTCAGAGGCAGGCAATAGCAAACCACCTCTGTGGGTTTGCCATAAATCAGCTGCAACTTCGCAGCCCTTTGCTTCAACTCTGTTTACAAAGGTACTGTAAAAGACAGTGGAATCCTGTGAACACTGTCTTGGGAGTAAGCTCCAGGCTCTCTATATCTGGAGAGGTCTGGCTGTCAAATCACAGCTTACGGCAACTCCTGGTGGTGTTTTCAAGGCAACAGAGGGGTTCAGAGGTGGTTTTGCCATTGTCTGCCTCCATGTCACACCCCTGGTATTCCTTGGAGGTCCCCCATTCAAATACCAACCAGGGCCACCCTGCTTAGATTCTGAGATCTGACAAGATCAGGCAAGCCCATCGTGTCCAGGTCAGGGTTCCTTCAATATACCTGAGAAAGATTCAGGGCCACCACATGGGAGTCAGCGAACTAGATGGAAATTGGGATGCCAGCTCGCAGCAGAGGTGAGAGCGAGCACCCCCTTCCCATCCCCACTCGCATCATCCCTGAGACTTTCTCAGCTCTGAGGGGTCAGAGGAGCTCCCCCAATCCCTCAGAGCTGAGAAAGAATATGGCTTCCCCTGCCCAGCGCACTCTGAACTCGGAGCACGCTAGGCAGGGGAAGGCGGCGAGTGTTCTCTCTGTGCTTTCAGGGATCGGGGGAGCTACACCAATCCCTGAAAGCCCAGAAAGAACCAGCCTTCCCCTGCCCAGTGTGCTCCAAATTCAGAGCATGCTGGGCAAGGGACACGCTGAGTGCCCGGGGCAATGACATCACCTCTGGGTGACGTCATCGCGCGGCCCTCACGCACAATTAATTTGCTCCGGGGGGGGGATACATTGGGGTTCTGCCTCGGGCACCAGAACCCCATGCGCCAGGCCTGGTAAGATTCTCAAGACAAACCAATTTTTATTTAGTTTTTAAACAATTTTATTGAAAATATATGGTAATAATTTCCATTAATAACTTCTTTTCATCTATCCCATATGCTTTTTTCTAATCACCCCTCCGCCCGTTACTTGACCCCCGCCAGTGTTATTTATTCAAAATACTAGCATTAAAAGGTACCCTTAATTCCTAAAAACTAAAATTAATATTCTTCTTTCTTCTAAAGTTTAATCATTATCAAAAATTGTCCAATGTCCTTTTACTTTCTACTCGTCTTCTACATAACTTCTAAATTTTTTCCACTCCCTTTTAAAATCTTCTAAATCATAGTCTCTTAAAGTTCTTGTTAATTTGTCCATCTCACTCCATGTCATAACTTTTACAATCCAATCTTATTTTTCTGGTATTTTTTGCTTCCATAACTGTGCATATAGTGTCCTAGCAGCTGAAAGCAAGTACCAAATTATAGTTCTATCTTCTTTTGGAAATTTTTCCATTTGTAATCCCAACAGAAAAGTCTCTGCAGCTTTCTTGAATTCATATCCCAAGATCCTAGAAATTTCTTGTTGGATCATCTGCCAATACATTTTTCGCTCTTTCACAAGTCCACCACATATGGTAGAAAGAACATTCATGTTTTTTGCATTTCCAACATCTGTCTGGCATCTTGTTATTCATCTTTGCCAATTTTTTAGGAGTCATATATCATCTATACATCATTTTAAAACAGTTCTCTTTAATACTCTGACATGTTGAAAGTTTCATAGAGTTCTTCCATAAATATTCCCATGTATCCATCTGTATTTCTTTATTTACATTTATTGCCCCTTTAATCATTTGAGATTTCACTACTTCATCTTCTGTAGACCATTTTAAAAGTAACTTATAAGTTTTTGAAATTAATTTTTCCTTATCTCCAAGCAGAACTTTTTCCATTTCTGTTTGCTCTTGTCTTATTCCTTCAGTTTTAATATCGTTTCCACCAAATTCTTTATTTGTTGCATTTGAAACCAATCGTATTTGTTATTCAACTCCACAGCAGTTTTCAATTCTATTTTGCCACTTTGTATTTTTAATATTTGATTGTATGACAGCCATTTTTTCTCACCCAACTCAGCTGTTATTTTTATCACTTCTGCTGGCACTATCCATAATGGTTTTCTTTCATCACTATATTTCTTATACTTCATCCAGGTATTCAACAAATTATTTCTTATATAATGGTGAGAGAAAACACTATCCATCTTTTTCTTCCCATAATACATATAAGCGTGCCAGCCGAATTTATTTCCATGACCTTCCAACATTAAAAGTTTTTTATTCAACAGCATCACCCAATCTTTTATCCACACTAAACAAACTGCTTCATGATATAATCTTAAATCTGGTAATTGGAATCCTCCTCTTTCTTTAGCATCTATTAAAACTTTCATTTAATCCTTGGTTTCTTCCCAGCCCATACAAATTCCGAAATCTTCTTTTGCCATTTGTTAAATTGTTTACTGTCTTTCACAATTGGAACAGTTTGAAACAAATACATTATTCTTGGCAAAATATTCATCTTAATTGCAGCTATTCTTCCAAGCAATGACAAGTTAAGCTTATTCCATTTTATCATATCTTCATCCATTTTACGCCATAGCTTTTCATAGTTATTTTTGAACAGGTCAATATTCTTCATTGTTATTTCTACACCCAAATATTTTACTTTAGAGGTAACTTCACATCCTGTTAGTCTCTGCAACTCCTTTTGTTTGTTTACATGCATATTTTTACATTAAAAAATTGATTTTTCTTTATTAACATAAAATCCAGCCAGTTCTCCATATTCTTGTATTTTAGCTAACAACAAATGTGTTACTTGCGTAGGATTTTCATTTATAAACATTATATCATCTGCAAATGCTCTATATTTGTAAATAAATCCTTTAACTCTCAACCCTTCTATTTCTTTATCATCTTGTATTTGCATCAATAAAATTTCAAGAATCATTATAAACAACAAAGGTGAAAGCGGACCACCTTGTCTTGTACCTTTGCTGATTATCATTTCATCTGTAAGATCTGCATTTATACATAACCTTGCACGTTGTTCAGTATATATTGCCTTTATCATTCTTATAAAGTTTTCCCCCAACTCTATTTACTCCATTACTGCAAACATAAAGTCCCAGTTCAAATTATCAAAAGCTTTCTCTGCATCTCCAAAGAATAATGCAACTTTCTTCTCTGGATGTCTTTCATAATATTCTACAGTATTTACAACAGTTCTAATATTGTCTCTTATTTGCCTTTTAGGAAGAAATCCTGCTTGGTCTTCCTTTATGAAATTTATCAAATATTGTTTAAGTCGTTCTGCCAAAATTCTTGTATATATCTTATAGTCATTATTTAGTAATGAAATTGGTCTATAGTTCATTAGACATCTCTATCTTCCTTAGGAATCAAAGAAATTACAGCTTCCTTCCATGTATTTGATATTTTCCCTTTTATTCTTATCATATCCATCAATTTTTGAAGTTTCGGTACTAATTCTTCTTTAAAAAATTTTAAAAATTTTCCCGTATATCCATCTGGCCCAAGTGCTTTTCCAATTTTCATTGTATTAATTGCTGCTTCAATTTCTATTTTTTCAATTGGATCATTCAATTTTTTTTTCATATATTCAGTTAAGGGTACTATTTTAATCTTTTGCAAATACGCTTCCATCCTTTCCTTCTTTACTTTAACACCTTTAAATAATTTAGCATAGTACTTGTTGTGTATCATGCTGAATGAAGCACCGCGCGACACAGGCGACCAGGGGAAGTCCCAGGTCGCCGGGCGAAGTGCGACAAGGCTCGCCGCCAATCACGATCAGTGGCGGGAAGTTTGACTGGCCAGGATTGGGCTGTCCAGTCTGGGGACCATTCCAGGATGAAGCATATATTAAGCGGGTCCCGGCCCGCGTCAGCCATGCTTGTGATGTACCAGCTAATAAAGTACATTGCCTTCAACACATCTCGTCTTCGAGTACATTACAGTACTTGAAAAATTCTCTCTTTAATCCTTCTTGATCTACCATCTCTCTTCCATCAACCACAATTTTATTAATAATTTTACTTCCTCTCTTTTTCTTCAGTTGCCAGGCCAAATACTTTCCAGGTTTGTTTGCTCCCTCAAAGGACTTCTGTTGTAATTTTTTCAAATTCCATTCTAATTCCTTATTTAACAAATGTCTCATTTGTGCTTGTAGTATTGTAATCTCCCTTATAATTTTCTTTTTCCCTGGCCTTTTCCGCAGTTCCCCTTCTTTTTTCTTTATTTCATTTTGAATGTCCAACATCTGTTTTTCTTTTGCTCTTTTGTCCTTATTGTTTAATGTAATCAATATTCCTCTCATTACGGCTTTATAAGCATCCCACACCATCTAAAATTCTATATCATCTTTATCATTTATTTGGAAGAAATCTTTAGTTTCATTTTCTAGAGATGTCACTAATTCTTTATTTTGTTGTAAATCTTCATTTAATCTCCATCTTCTCACTTTTTTAGACAATTTTGTAATCCATGATATTGGGTTATGATCTGCACCTATCTTCGGTAAGATCTTTATTTTCTTAGTTATAAGGCCTAAGTCGTTTGTTCCCCATAACATGTCAATTCTGGAAAAAGTATTATGTCTTGCTGAAAAAAATATATAATCTCGTACTTCAGGATTAAATTTTCTCCATATATTTTCCAGGTTTTCTTGTTTAACCAGTTCAAAAAAGGATTTTGGCAATTTTCCTTTTTTATTGTTATTTTTTTTCCCAGATCTGTCCAATGTATTTTGAATTGTTCCATTAAATTCTCCCATAATCATGACCTGGTCATATGTCACTTCATCAACTTGTTTTATAATGTCTTTAAAAAATATATCTTTTGCACCATTTGGTGCATACAGTCCCAAAAATAAGGTTTTTTCGCATTTATAATTACTTCTACTGCCACAAATCTTCCATCTTTATCTTTAAATATTATTTTTGGGTCCAATTCTTGTTTAATATAAAAAATCACACCCCTTTTCTTCTGTTCAGCCAATGAAAAAAATTCCAGTCCCAATTGTTTATTCCATAAATATTTATAATCCTTTTGTTTAATATGAACTTCTCGTAAGCAAATTATATTACAGTTTTGTTTTTTAATCCAATGAAATATTGCCTTTCTTTTTTGTGGTGAATTTAGTCCATTTACATTCCAAGATAATAATTTATAATCCATCATGGTGCAAATTCTTTATTCTCTTCATAAACTTTATGCAGTCCCTGGGTATTTGAAATTGTAATCCTTCTTCTTTGTAGCTCAAAGCTCAAACCTGTCAGATTATGTTTCATTGAAGTTACTTGTGCTTTCTGAGTTTATTATTTACTGCTCACTAATATTAATGCTAATAAATGAATCCCCTTACTACTAACCCAGGTACTCTGCATAGTAAAGGAAGGGGGGGTGAGAATAGCCAGGGATGAGAGTTGCCAAGGATCTAAAGACCAGCAAGGCCTTTGAAGTGCAAAGCATTCTGCTGACCAGGCTGGCGCCTTCCGAGCAGAGCAAGGACACTACCAGGAGGGAAAGATAAGCGGGCGTGTGAAAGTGTTACTTGCAGAGACCAACTGTAGTTTTATTATGGGAAATAGTTTAAAGCCCAAATCCTTTGAAGTGTATTCATAAATGCCTATGGTTCAAGCTATCTGTTATCAGTTCCAATGAATCTGTAGACGGAGTAACATTGTAGTTATCAATAAATGAAACTTAGTTTTTAACAAAGACGAGTCTGATCATTTTGAAACTTCAATGAACCCTTTGCTGACAAAACCTCCAGGTATTATCCATCTATACCTCATTCCATTGTCACATAGTTTTTCTGTTAATTTCTTATATATTATCCTGTCGTTTATCACTTGTCTTGGCAATTCTTTCATTATTCTTACTCTGCTTCCTTCCACTATCAATGTCTTTTCAAAATTTTTATTCAAGATTTTCCCCACCATATCTTTTGTCATATATCTTATAACCACATCTCTTGGAAAGTTATTTTTCTTGGCATATGATGAATTCACTCTATACATATAATCATACATATTTCTAGTCCCTTCAGGATCCGCCTCCAAGAAATGTATTTATTATTATTTATTTATTACTTTAAATTTCTATCCCGCCCTCTCCGCAAGTGGACTCAGGGCGGCTAACAACATACATTTTTACAATTTAACCAATAAAACTACAATTTAAAATTATTTAAAACACTTAAACATTAAAACATTCCATTGCATTTTTGGTGCTGTATCACTATGATATAGTTTAACATAAATATAAATGTAAATGGTGATCATGGTACTCTGTAATGGTGTAGAGTGGCAGCTCTTTCCCAAATTAGGTTAGATCTCAAAGGCCTGTCGAAACAGTTTTGTCTTACAGGCCCTGCGGAAAGTGGAAAGAACCCGGAAGGCCCTTATGGCCTCTGGGAGAGTATTCCACAGTTCTGGCGCTGCCACCAAGAAGGCCCTAGCTCGCGTCTGCTGCAACCTAGCCTCCCTTGGTCCAGGGATGGACAACAGATTTTTTGTCCCTGAACGCAGTGCTCTCCAGGGAACGGGAAATCAGCAATTATTTTTATTACATGTTCTTTTAAGTCTGTCCCTTCTTCTTCAGGTATTCCTCTCAGACGTATTTGTGTCTCCATCAATTTACAGTCATGGATTGTTATTTTTTTCTTGCATTTTTAATAAGGTGGAATCCTGGAGTTTAACTTTCCCTTCTACCTCCTGCACTTTTTTTTGACACCATTTTTTTTGTTTCATTTCTAAGCTTTTCCATTTCTTTTTTAAAGTCCTCAATATCTTTTTAAAGTTCTTTTTTGCAAGCAATTATCATCTTTTCCACCCCTTTCATCATCCTAGCGTCCATTGCTTCCAACTGATCTTGCATCTTCTCCAATGAGGCAGCCCTTGCACGGGTTACCTTTGACTCTGACATTAAAAAAACAGCAAAAAATTTGATATCACCAAATTAAATTTCAACTATCAGTTTTGATAGATTAGAACTTGCCCTTTCAAATGAGCCTAATTTCACCGTCCTCCAACCTTCCCAGGCTCCGATATTAATTTTTTTAAAATTTAGTCTCCAAGTAATGGCTGCCGATGTTTTTCTATGGGAAAACAATCCTAGAGTAGGTCCACTTCTTCAATAATTACTTCCTGCTTTGCTTGCCCCAAGTCACGTTGTCACTGGTAACAAAGTCTCACGATACTTGACGTACTTCCTGTGTTGACTGTAAAAACTGCAGATCTCTGATGATGGTGCTTTCACTCCACGACCACAGATAGACAAAATATTAAATTCTTTTCCAATTTTTAACACTGTCCTTAATTTAACAAAGTTCAAAATTCACCCCTTCTCCTCTTCTTCCAAGATTTCAAATTTTCTCTTTCCCACCTTCTAATATTATTTTGTTTGCTTTAAAATAGTCTCAGAATGGTAGATAATAATCAGTACCTTTTTCTGTTATCCAAATCAACACTGGTCTCGTACAGCATCAAATGTTTAGCAGTCTCAAAGAAGATTAGGATCTTGTCAAGCTTATGTCAAATAAATGACTCTGTAAGCTTCTGCAGATAATGAATATGCAACGCTTCTCCGGGGATCCCTCAAAGCCTCAAAGGAGCCCCCCCCCCCCCCCGGGACTCCCTTTTAGCCGAGGTAAATCACCTCAAAGTTTCCTGTGCATATCTTGGACTAATCTCTCACTAAGAAAAGTAGGCAGAAGGCAAAAATTTGCCCTTTACTACCCCGAACAGAAGCTCCAGTCTGCCCCCCTTAGAGAGGCAGGTCAGCTCAGCATTCTCCAAATCCTGGAAGTCAGGCCTGGTAAGATTCTCAAGTAGATCTGCACAGAGTTGCGTAGAACAAAGGTGGAGTCCAGAGGCCCCATTAAGACCAACAAAGTTTTACTAAAGGTATTAAGCTCTCACAAGAAAGCTCACACCTTGAACAAAACTTTGTTGATCTTAAAAGGTGCTAAGTGGACTCAAACATTGTCCTGCTGCTTCAGACCACAGTTGCCAATCCCCAGGTGGGGCAGGGAATCCCCCAGTTTGGACCCCCTGCTTCAGGGTCATCAGAAAGCGGGGGGGGGAGGGAATGTCTGCTGGGCACTCCATTATACTATATGGGGATCGATTCCCATCTGGCAGGATTGGCCAAACTGTGGCTCAGGAGCCACATGCGGCTCTTTCACACATATTGTGTGGCTCTTGAAGCTCCCACCATCCCATCGGCAGGTTTGGAGAAGGCATTTCTGTCTTTAAATCACATCTCCAAGCCAAGCCAGCCGGTGGATTGGATAATGCAATTGAGGTTAAAAGTTGCTTTCTTTCCACCTCTCCCCCTCCCCATCTATTTTCCTTCCTTCCCTCCTTCAACATCTGACGTTCGTATCTTGTAGCTCTCAAACATCTGATGTTTATTTTATGTGGTTCTTATGTTAAGCAAGTTTGGCCACCCCTGCCATACGATATACTATAATGGAAAATTGATCTGTGGGTATCTGGGGCTGTTGGGGGGGGGCTGTTTCTTTGAGGTAGAGGTACCAAATTTGCAGCATTGCATCCAGTACCTCTTCTTGAAACATCCCCCAAGTTTCAAAAACACTGGACCAGGAGGTCCAATTCTATGAGCCCCATAAGAAGGTGCCCCTATCTTTCATTATTTCCAAATGGAGGGAAGGCATTTAAAAGGTATGCAGTCTCTTTAAATGTGATGGGCAGAACTCCCTTTGGAGTTTAATTGTGCCTGTCACACCCTTACTCCTGGCTCCACCCCCAAAGTCGGACCTGACAACCCTACTCCAGACCAACATGCCTTCCCACCTGAATCTATCTTCCTGGGGTTGTGCAGTGAGTGAGTTCTTTTTGCAGCAGTCAAGAATTTGGGAATACTCAGTTTTCAAGAGACAACTGCTTTGAACTGGGACATTTTCCACAGTAGTTATTCCTTTTTCCTCTGCCTACTGCTGGATTACCTGGTCTAGTCTTTTAACATAATCCTGAGATTTTTTAAGTGACTGCCAGTTTCTACAGAAGATTCTATGCTGGGGGGGGGGGGGGGTGGAATCCACCATACCCATGACAGGCATTTCAATAGGATGGTAAGATGGGGGGGAGGGGGTTTGAGTTTTTAATTGGTATTTGATGTTTTTAATTATGGGATGTAAGCTCTCTTCAGTTTTGGGGAAAGGTAGGCTATAAACAGGGCTTTTTTGTAGCAGGAACTACTTTGCATATTAGGTCACACGTACACACACGCATAATGTAGCCAATCTTACCATACCAAACCTTTAATGGCATAATAGATTCAAATACAAATACACAGAATATAAAAATTTAAACTTTGGAGATAAAATCAAAATAAAACCGAGTTTACAGATGCATTCAAACATGGTCAGAATTAAATTTAAGGATGTCAGCCAGAAATTTTGCCACAGCCTCACTAACCACCCCCTCAGTATCACTCAATAAATAATAACAGGGTGGCAGAATAAACAAATCTGGGGGGAAAGAAAGCTTGCCAAATAAATCTTTACGGAGGTTATAGTAAAAAGAGCAATCAAGCAATATATGCTGGATTGAGTCAGGAGTATTCGCTCCACAGGAGCAAAGTCTGTCGGCTAAAGGGACTCGCTGATATCTCCCTTGTAAAACTTTGGAGGGAAACGCATTTAGTCTAGCCAACATAAATCCCTGCGATGACTTGGAATGGTTAAGTCTGATAGATAATTGGGCATTTTGCCACAGAAAGCATAGAGGCCTAAGGAAGCTGGAGAGCAAATATAAGGGTCAGTTGGCCGTAATTTCATTTCCTCCAATTCCCACAGTCTCAGTTTAATACATCTGAAGATATGTGACTCATCAGAGGTAGAAAAATCATCAACCTCTAACCCCAATTGATTGAGTTTGGACAGAAGCACTGCTGATGAAATATATGGGTCTCTTTTCATACAATCAAGAAGGCTGTTAGGATCTGTTCTAAAGTGAATTTTGAGCCAGAATTTAAACACTGTAATCCAGGCTTTTGTCTCCACCAAAGACTGACCCACTTCAGAGCAGAGAGCAAAGTAGGACACACATTTTGGCAAACCAAGAATTTGTCTAAAGAATGAGTCTTAAATGCCCTCCACTTTCCTGGTAAAAGCTGAGATCTATATAGGGATACCGTAGAGAATTTGGACAAGTGTTTTGGCTTTGAACACTTTAATTGCTGCTGGAACTAATTGGTTGCCCCTTGCAAAGAAAAACTGTTTAATTTGAGCAGCTGAACATTTAGCCAAGTTGACGGTGTAGCCAATCCTCCAAGAGTTTACAGTAAGCCCTGTAATAAAAGCCCTGTAAACTCTTTGGGGATTGGCTGCCTCAGGGGCTTGTGGCCTTATACGCAAAGGCAGGGCTTTTTTTGTAGCAGGAATGCATATTAGGCCACACACCCCTGAAGTAGCCAATCCTCTAAGAGCTTCCAGGGCTCTTAGTACAGGGCCTATTGTAAGCTCCAGGAGAATTGGCTACATCAGGGGGGTGTGGCCTAATATACAAAGGAGTTCCTACTACAAAAAAAAGCCGCGGATATAAATTGTTTTCTAAATAAATATTATAGGACACATTAACTTTGCATCATGCCTCTTGTGCCACTGAGGCTGATACTGTTTTTTTAAAAAAAAACTATAGATGGGGCTGGGGGGAGACAGATGGCTGTGGAGAGGAAGGGAACACACTCCCCGACAATTTCAGTTGCCTCGCCCTCCCCACCCTGTAACACTGCATCCAACAACCATCTAATTTAGCAGTTTCACAAAAACAGATTTATTAGCTGATAACAAAACTCTTGTGGGTATTGGGGGGGGGGGCTGAAAGAACCCTTGAAAATTGTGCTTTTTGTTACAAATATTATATCCATATGGGAAATGTCATTTGCGTTGATTTTTTTCTCTCTCCCATGCCTTTGAAAAGGCTTGTCACTAATTTAGGATTCTTCTGGAGAACACCAAAAAGAGTAAAAATATAATGTTACAGTAACATAATATCTAGTTGTGGCAACAGGAAAGAAGAGGTCCCCTTTGTGCAAGCACCAGTCGTTTCTGACTCTGGGGTGACGTTGCTTTCCCAACATTTTCACCGCAGACTTTTTATGGGGTGGTTTGCCATTGCCTTCCCCAATCATCTACACTTTTCCCCCAGCAAGCTGGGGACTCATTTTACCGACCTCGTAAGGATGGAAAGCTGAGTCAACCTCGAGCCATCTATCTGAACCCAGCTTCTGCCGGGATCGAATTCAGGGCGTGAGCAGAACTTAGGACTGTAGTACTGCAGCATTTTCTGTCAAGATGGTGTAATCTAGTCTTTCTCCCCCCTTTCACCACTTGCCGTTCAATCTTGTCTTTTACAGCAAACCTTTGGGGCAGTGGAGGCTCAAAGAGTGTGATTGGTCGAAGATCACCCAAATAGCTTCATGGACAAACAGGAATTCTGGGCCTCCTCTGAGGCAGTCCAACAACCACCACCATTAATACTAGCTTGATTAAAAAAAAATACCAGTGAGCACCTAGAGCAGGTTGGCAGGTTCCCACTGCCAATCTGCCTTGCTTGTGCACTCCCACATTCAGACACCCAGTGTGGCGGAACCGGCCCGATTCTGCCTTCAGACCCGGTCCCGTCAGCTCCCTATTGAGTCGCCAACTCCTGGAGGGAGCTATTTCCCCTCCTGCCCCTTTGGCTCGCTGCCACCACCTGCTCAGTCCCGAGGTTCAGATTGAGAGGAACAGGACTCCCAATCCCCCTCTCCAGCTGTGAGGCCAGGCCTCAAGGTCCTCTGCCACCCTGCACTTGGGTTTCACAGAGACCTCAGCGCTTCTTTGGGGCACCCCTGGAGGATTGGCACCTTATCCAACTGCATGCCTTCCCCCTTCCCCGGGGCCCCCTTCTCAAAAACAGCGTGGTCTAAAGCGGTCTGGGGATCTATGTGGTACAGAGTTTGACTGCCAGCATTTTAAACAGAAAAAACATTTATTCAAAAGGGAAAAGGATATGGAAAGAAAAACAAAACAAAAACAGTTGCATCTACAAAATTAGCACAGCCCAGCACAGCACAGCACAGCAAAGCACAGCAAACAGCATAACAAAATAAAGGTGGTTTTTACACGCATCGTATTGTCCCTGGTCTATACTTGATCTGCCTAAGAGAATGACTTACTTTGTCTTACTGCCTGGAGGCCTCATTTTCCTGAGCAGGCCTCCCCCACAGGCCGGAGCTCACAGGCAAGCAGCCTCCCTTCCCGAGCGCCTGCTGCAAACTAGAGAAACTCTTCCTGCCTAGCACATGGCAAGAACAACAGCACTTCCTGCTTCTCTAGGAGACTTTCCCCCTAGCGTTGTTGGTTTGGCTCTGGAAGGGAGGGGGGGGAGTGAGGGGAAGGCTACAAAGCCGGCTGAATGGATTTACTGATCCCTGCCTTTTTGGATGAAGCACCAACACTCTCAGATGGCGTTTCTCCACACCCAGAAAGAAGAATTTGCAACCACCCAGGGAGAAGTATTTTCAACCACTTCCCAAGTGGTAGAAGAAGACTGTAGATTAATACCCCACCCTTCTCTCTGAATCAGAGTCTCAAAGCTTACAATCTCTTTTATCTTCTTCCCCCACAACGGACACTCTATGAGGTAGGGGGAGGGCTGAGAGAGCTCTCACAGAAGCTGCCCTTTCGAGGACAACATCTGCGAGATCTATGGCTGACCCAAAGCCATTCCAGCAGCTGCAAGTGGAGGAGAGGGGAATCAAACCCGGTTCTCCCAGATAAGAGTCCGTGCACTTAACCACTACGCCAAACTGGCTACATGATCTGTCTCAGAGACGTCAGAGGACAGTGTGAGAGCGGGACAGAAGCCTGCTGTGCTTGTCTGACTTTGCTTTTTAAATCCATCTGGGGGCCATGCCTATATCGCCTCAAATTGGCTGTCTGAATTCAGCCTTGCTAAACTTGGCCAGAATTCTCCTGGTGGTCATAATGACCAATCCAACCCTGGGCGTGGAATGACCGAACAAATCAGTTCAGTTCAGTTTGCTTTATTACGGTCCATGACCAAATACACAGCACAATGCAGGCCAACAACAACCACATAAAAATTGTAAAAATCAAGATGGACCTAAATAGGTGAAACGTAAGTTATTTAAAAAATAAATATGAAAATAAAATATAGGACATTAGTATGAATAATGAGATATGACAAATAATACAGTAGTGGTCAAACATCTTCTAGCTTAATAAATATAGTACATAAAATAAAAAAATTAAAAATTATACAGCTCCAGAAAAAATATTAACTAGAATACACTGGTTAAAATTACAATCTGTTACCTCGACATTAACTTGTAAGAACCATAAAATGCAATTTGTATGCATGGGAACAAAATTTGGCAACTTTATAAGAACATAAGAACATAAGAGAAGCCATGTTGGATCAGGCCAACGGCCCATCAAGTCCAACACTCTGTGTCACACAGTGGCAAAAAATGTTATATACACACATACACTGTGGCTAATAGCCACTGATGGACCTGTGCTCCATACACTGTGGCTAATAGCCACTGATGGACCTGTGCTCCATACACTGTGGCTAATAGCCACTGATGGACCTGTGCTCCATATTTTTATCTAAACCCCTCTTGAAGGTGGCTATACTTGTGGCCGCCACCACCTCCTGTGGCAGTGAATTCCACATGTTAATCACCCTTTGGGTGAAGAAGTACTTCCTTTTATCCGTCTTAACCTGTCTGCTCAGCAATTTCATCGAATGCCCACGAGTTCTTGTATTGTGAGAAAGGGAGAAAAGTACTTCTTTCTCTACTTTCTCCATTCCATGCATTATCTTGTAAACCTCTATCATGTCACCCCGCAGTCGACGTTTCTCCAAGCTAAAGAGTCCCAAGCGTTTCAACCTTTCTTCATAGGGAAAGTGCTCCAGCCCTTTAATCATTCTAGTTGCCCTTCTCTGCACCTTCTCTAAAGCTATAATATCCTTTTTGAGGTGCGGCGACCAGAACTGCACACAGTACTCCAAATGAGACCGCACCATCGATTTATACAGGGGCATTATGATACTGGCTGATTTGTTTTCAATTCCCTTCCTAATAATTCCCAGCATGGCATTGGCCTTTTTTATTGCAAACGCACACTGTCTTGACACTTTCAGTGAGTTATCTATCATGACCCCAAGATCTCTCTCTTGATCAGTCTCTGCCAGTTCACACCCCATCAACTTGTATTTGTAGCTGGGATTCTTAGCCCCAATGTGCATTACTTTGCACTTGGCCACATTGAACCGCATCTGCCACGTTGACGCCCACTCACCCAGCCTCAACAGATCCCTTTGGAGTTCCTCACAATCCTCTCTGGTTCTCACCACCCTGAACAATTTAGTGTCATCCGCAAACTTGGCCACTTCACTGCTCACTCCGAACTCTAAATCATTTATGAACAAGTTAAAAAGCATGGGACCCAGTACCGAGCCCTGCGGCACCCCACTACTTACCGTCCTCCACTGCGAAGACTGCCCATTTATACTCACTCTCTGCTTCCTATTACTCAGCCAGTTTTTGATCCACAAGAGGACCTGTCCTTTTACTCCATGATTCTCAAGCTTTCTAAGGAGCCTTTGATGAGGAACTTTATCAAAAGCTTTCTGGAAGTCAAGGTAAACAACATCTATCGGGTCTCCTTTGTCCACATGTTTGTTCACCCCCTCAAAGAAATGCAACAGGTTAGTGAGGCAAGATCTTCCCTTGCAGAACCCATGCTGAGTCTTCCTCAATAACCCGTGTTCATCAATGTGCCTACTCATTCTGTCCTTGATAATGGTTTCTACCAACTTTCCCGGTATTGAAGTCAGACTGACTGGCCTGTAGTTTCCCGGATCTCCTCTGGAACCTTTTTTAAAGATGGGGGTGACATTTGCTACCTTCCAGTCCTCAGGAATGGAGGCAGATTTCAATGAAAGATTACAGATTTTTGTTAGAAGATCCACAAGTTCAACTTTGAGTTCCTTCAGAACTCTCGGATGTATGCCATCCGGACCCGGTGACTTATTAGTTTTTAATTTGTCTATCAGTTGTAGGACCTCCTCATTTGTCACCTCAATCTGACTCAGGTCTTTCAACACCCCTTCCAAAATTAGTGGTTCTGGGGCGGGCAAAAAGTTCTCGTCTTCTACAGTGAAGACGGAGGCAAAAAATTCATTTAGCTTTTCAGCCATTTCCCTATCCTCCTTCAGTAATCCTTTTACCCCATGGTCATCCAAGGGCCCCACTGCCTCCCTGGCTGGTTTCCTACTTCTAATATATTTGAAGAAAGTTTTATTGTTGGTCTTTATGTTTTTTGCAATATGCTCCTCATAGTCCCTTTTTGCCTGCCTGATCACAGTCTTGCATTTGATTTGCCACAGCCTGTGTTCCCTTTTACTAATCTCACTTGGACTGGTTTTCCACCGCTTAAAGGAGTCCTTCTTACCTTTTACAGCTTCCATTACTTTATTTGTTAACCACGCAGGCCTTTTCTTATGCCTGTTTGTGCCTTTCCTAACTTGTGGTATGTATTTTATCTGAGCTTCTAGGATTATAGTTTTAAATAGCGTCCAAGCTTTCTCAAGGGTTTTGACCGTATGTACCTTTCCTTTCAGTTTCTTCCTCACATGCCTCCTCATCTCAGTGTATTTACCCCTTTTAAAGTTAAACGTGGTTGTGGTGGTCTTTTTGGACAACTCCCTATTTATACAAACGGTGAAATCAATAACATTATGGTCACTGCTCCCAAGCGGCGCAATCACTTTTACATCTCTCACCAAGTCTTGGGCATTACTTAGGACCAAATCCAGGATCGCCCCACCCCTGGTAGGTTCTGAGACCATCTGCTCCATAGCACAGTCATTGAGAGCATCAAGAAACTCAATCTCTTTCTCTCGACCAGAACACATATTGACCCAATCAATCTGCGGGTAGTTAAAATCACCTATTACAACACAGTTTTTACGTTTAGCCGCTATCTTTAAGCCTTCCATCATATTATAATCGTCCTCTCTCTTTTGATTTGGTGGGCGATAACAAACTCCCATAGTTAAATTTCCTTTTGGGCCCTCTATTTCAACCCAAAGCATTTCTAAAAGGGAATCTAATTCTCTGATCTCAGCCTTACTGGACCGTATATCCTCTCTGACATACAGAGCCACCCCACCTCCAACCCTTCCCTCCCTATCCTTCCGATATAGCTTATATCCAGGAATCACCGTGTCCCACTGATTCTCCTCATTCCACCAAGTTTCTGAAATTCCCACAATGTCTATGTTTTCTCCCAGCACTAAACATTCCAATTCACCAATTTTACTTTGAACACTTCTAGCATTTGCATACAAACATCTATAATTTCCCAGGCGAGCTAGGCCCGCCACCTTCCTCCTGCCGCCTCGAGACACTGGCAGACAGTCCATATTGTTTGTCACCTTCACAGTGGACAACTCCGGTCCGTTACCCGGTAGAAAAATAGCAGCTAACCCTTCATCTCTTTGAGACGAGTCCTCCCGAACCAGAGACATTTCATCTCCTGTCGGCTTTCCCCCAAGATTTAGTTTAAAAACTGCTCTGCCACCTTTTTGATTTTAAGCGCCAGCAGCCTGGTTCCATCCGGGGACAAGTGGAGACCGTCTCTTTTGTACAGCTCCCGCTTGTTCCAGAAAGCATCCCAGTGCCTAACAAACTTAAACCCTTCCTCCTTACACCATCGTCTCATCCACACATTGAGACTTCTAATTTGTGCCTGTCTCTCCTGCCCTGCACGTGGAACAGGTAGCACTTCCGAGAAGGCTACCTTGGAGGTCCTGGCCTTAAGTCTCCCGCCTAGCAGCCTAAATTTTTCCTCCAGGACCTCACGACTGCATTTCCCCACATCGTTGGTGCCAACATGCACCACGACCACAGGCTCCTCCCCAGCACTGTCTATCAGTCTATCTACTACACGCGTAATGTCCGCTACCTTCGCACCAGGCAGGCAAGTCACCATACGGTCAGTACGCGGTTTCGCCACCCGGCTGTCTACTTGCCTAATGATCGAATCACCAACTACTAATACCCCCCCTCTCCCCCTGCTCAGGGATGGTTCCTTGGCGCGAAAGGATTCCCGCTCACCGACCGAAGAAGAGGTCCCTTCTGAGGGCGCATTCCCCTTATCCTCAGCACGGTGCCCTGTTCCCTCTCGACCCTCACGCTCTCTGGCAGCAACGGGGCTGCTACGTTCAGAGCGGGGCTCATCTAATATGCCCCCGAGAGTCTTCCCCAAGTGCCTAACTGACCGTCTCTGCTTCTCCAGGGCAGTCACCTCGGCCTCAAGGGTACGAACTCGTTCCCTGAGGACCAGGAGCTCCTTGCATCGAGCACACACCCAAGACTTCTGTCCTTTGGGCAGATAGTCATACATGTGACACTCAGTGCAAAACACTGGAAAGCCCCCAACCCCCTGCTGGCATTCTATCTTCATTGTATATATATATATATATATATATTAAAATATACAGTCCTCTTTAAATGCTGTTTAAGTGGCTCCCCTTCTGGCGGGTCAACTTACCTAAACTTACCTTATTGGGAACTTACCTTATTTGGAGAACAAGGAAGCCAGGGATCTGGGTTCCTGCTCCTTAGAGAGCCCCTAGGCGAAGAGCCACAGGCCAAGAGCCCTTTAGCTCTCGCCCTTTGGCAAGGCGCAGCTTAAAATGCAAAGAGGTGGAGCAGGGCACTCCTCAGCAATCACTCTCAATCAGCAGCAATCACTCTCAATCTCTTTCACCCTTAAGGCAGTCAACCAAACAAAGAGCAGTCAACCAAACAAAGAGCAGTTCCCCAGCTATCACACCTTAGAATTTTAGGCAGCCCCACAAACCTTAGAATGTAGTCCTTCAAAACTCAGAAATTCTCAGCAATTTCTCCAGCTGTCTCAGCTATCAGAGCTGCTCTGCTCTCCTTATGCATGGTCTCTGTAATTATATTAATTTCAGTAGCATTTGTGATGGTATACAGAGTACTCAGGCATATAAGAAAAGATAAAAAATACAAGCTTGGAAATATTCAAAAAACAGTCAGTTCAAGACCCCTTCTTTACATAATCATCACGAATTCTCCTAGCTGCTGCCATAAATTTGGCACAATTAATTGTGAATTGGGGGTTAAAATCTGATAACAGCGTATTTCTGATTTTGAAATCAGAAAACCCGAGACATCCCTCCAACAAAGAATAAATGTTCCTGACCAAACAAATCTTTTTTTGTAGCAGGGACTCCTTAGCATATGAGGCCACACATCCCAATGTAGCCAGTCTTCCTGGAACTTACAGTAGGCCCCTGTACTAAGAGCCCTGTAAGCTCTTGGAGGATTTGCTACATGAGGGGGGTGTGCCCTAATGTCAAGCATTGATATTTCGCAATAATCAGGCTGTTGTTCTTCAATCAAAAGTTGTTTTATTGTTGAAACTCCATAGCTTGCCAAGGAAGGACTCCTTCAATGATTAGTCTTTCACCCCTCCATTTTTCTTCCAGTTTTTCGCGCTTGGCCTTAGAGTGGGTGATTACTGCCCCTCCTACTTGACTCGGGGGGATGATAGAGTCGATCACTTCCTCCCTCTGACTGTTATGTTGAGGGAGTCGAGATAAAACATAAGTGTCAGAACTTGTAACTATTGCTGAGGCTTAACTGTAATGTAACCAGTACCTGCTTTGTACTTTCAGTATTGCTCATGCTCAGATTGTAACCGAACCAAACTGACTCCATGTTGTAACCTCTTAACTACCCCGAATGCCTTTGTAGTAATTAACCTTGCCCTACTGGTATCCAAAATATTTAGGGCTGTAGACTGAATTATGGTGTGTCTCTGCACATTCTCACACTGATGCCCTTTGAAGCCAAACCGTGTGGCCTTCAGAACAAGGAGGCAACCTCCTCACTGATAGTGATGGTGGGAAGACAGATGTGCTTACTCTGGTGTGAATTGTGGCTTTGTGAGGTGTTTTCTTTAGTGTATAAAACTGTACCAGTGCTGGCCCTCGCCATCACTGTTATCTCATCTCTTCCAGTGCTTAGTTCTCTCTAATAAAATCCTAGCTTTGAAATCAAGTATGGGATCCGTTTGAAGTTCTTAAGTTCTGACATTATAACAGTGATCCCATTGTTTCGTGGCTTATCTGAACTGGAAACCTGGTCCGATGGCGGCAAAAGTTCCAGACAGCGGAGAGCCCACCACCCCTACAGACGATCCGCCGCTCGACCCGAAGGTGACGGGGGTCCGGCGGAAAATTAAGGTCCCGGCACCTTTCTCGGTCGACGCGTTCCCTGCCCCACGACCCTGGAGCCCGCGGAAGTCCACGGCCGCGATCGACGCCGCGGAGCAGCGCTACCGGAGCATGTTGGGCGAAGGAGGAACCGGAGACGACGACGAGGACCTGGGAGAAGGTCCCGGGGTGCGAGGCGGGGACGACGCGATCCGAACCCTCCGCAACGACTTATTCGACTGGGTGCGGGAAATTCACGACGACGTGCACAGATCCCGCGTGTCGATGGCGGAGGACATGCAGCAGAACCTGGGCACGATCTACGACCAGCTCCGCACCCTGCAAACTGCGGTCCTGGGGGTCCCGCCGTTGGGAGGAGGGTTGCCGCTGGGGCTACCGCCCGCGGCTCCGCCGGCCCCGCTAGCCCTGGCACCACCGGTGGCACCCGCCCCGGCTCCGCCGGCCCCGCCACCGCCCGCACCGCCTGCCCCGGCGCCACCGGCACCACCCGTCCCGGTGCAACCGGCGCCACCCGCCCCGGCGCTGCCTGCCCCGCCAGGCCCGGTGCCGCCGCCGGCAGTACCCCAAGCCCCGCTTCCAGCGGGACCCCCGGCGGTCCCTGGCCCTGCGGCCCCTGGTGGGGGCGACGGCAGGGGCAGAGAGTTGAAGATTACATTCGACGGGAATCCAGAAGACGTGGAGTATTTCACGATACAATGCGACACGTTCTTCACCCACTGGGGTGCCGACTACCCGACGGAGGCCAGCCGAGTAAACCACATTTCGTCCCGCCTGAGGGGCCCGGCCCGCAAATGGTACGTGGGGCTCTACACGGGAAGAAAGCCCGAGCTGGCAACAGTCGCGGGTTTCCTGCACGCGATGCTCCGCCAGTACGGCGACCCCCTTCGAGAGGAGAAAGCCATCGCTGCCCTCCAGCACATCGAGCAAGGCAACCGCACTACTCGCGAGTATGCCACTGAGTTCCTGGGATATTGTGCAGCGGCCCGGGGGTGGAACGAAGTCATGAAGTACACCGCGTTCCGCAACGGGTTGAACCCGAACATCCTCGACCGCTGCTACAGCCAAGGGGGACCCGACACTCTGGTCGGATGGATCCAACTGGCCGGGGAGGTGGAAACCAACCTCCAACATGTGGGGATGCGTCGGCAGCAGTTGGGGAAGAAGGGGGCCAAACACACTCCGACTAAAGCGGAAGGGAGGAAGACCCCAGCGACCTCGACCCCCGCCGCCGCGCACAGGTGCTTTAGATGTGGAGACCCGGATCACCTAGCCGCCAACTGCCCCGTCAAAGCAGGAGCAACACCACCCTCGGCGAAACCTGCCGCCTCGGGGCCGAAGAAGAAAAAGAGCAGCCGCTCGAAGGAGCCCAGTCGGGGCTCCGTCGCCACTTCCCTGGCGACTGACGAGGATTTTACCACCGACCTGACGGCCGTGGAGGAATCGACCGAGGAGTCGGACGAGACCGAGTCGGCGGGAAACGACAGCGACCTGCTTTAATGGGTGCCGCAAAGCAGGTCCAACAACAGCCGGCACTCCTCACGGTGAGAGCCACTGGGGGTTTATTGTTTATGGCAGTCACCCTCCTAAATCCAAACTTAAAGCGGTTCATGCACGCCCGAGCGTTAATCGACTCAGGGTGTAACAGAGACCTTATTACCCCCCGCTTAGTAGAGGCACTGGGACTAGCCACCTCGCCTCTACCGCAGCCGATGCAATTCCAACAGATGGACGGGGGACCCATGAGGGGGGAACCGTGTACTCTTGAGACCCAAGCGGTCCCGGTAGGAACCGAAGAGCACTGGGGAATTGAAACTTTCGTAATCGCCCCCTCCTGCTCTTTCGATGTGGTGGTGGGCTCGGCTTGGCTCGCCCGCCACCAACCCGACATACGGTGGGCGGAACAGATCGTCCGATTCCCCGATTGGAGGTGCGAACACCACCACTGGTGCCCCGAATGGGGGCCGCACGCTCCCCCCCAAAACGAACGAGCTTGCCTCACACTCGAGGAAGTCGCTTCGATTCCCAAGGAGTATCGGGACTTAAGACTAGCTTTTAGCGAGAAGGAAGCAGATGAGCTACCACCCCATCGCCCCACGGATTGCGCCATTGAATTGATCCCGGGGCAACAGCTCCCCAAGGCGAAACTATACTCCATGGGTTGGGCGGAGAAAGCAGAACTCCGAAAATTTTTGGATAAAAACCTTAAGCGGGGGTTCATACGGCCAGCCACGGCCCCCCACGCTGCCCCCGTCCTCTTCCGAAAGAAGAAGGACGGGTCGCTTAGACTTTGCACAGATTTTCGTGCGATAAACGGGATTTCGATGTCCAACGCCTACCCGATCCCGTTGATAAAAGACTTGTTGAACACGGTAGCGAAAGGAAAAATATTCACCAAACTTGACCTACGGGACGCGTACTTCCGCGTCCGCATCAAAGAGGGGGATGAGTGGAAAACAGCGTTCAACACCCCTCTAGGACAATTCGAGTACCTAGTCATGCCTTTCGGACTACAGGGGGCCCCCGGGGTATTCATGAACTTTATTAATGAAGTGCTACGTGACTTCCTCTTTAAGGGGGTGGTGGTGTACCTTGATGACATCATTATCTATTCGCAAGATCTCAAATCTCATGTTCCGCTAGTCAGGAAGGTGCTGAGCACCCTGTGTAAACACAAACTGTACGCCAAGTTGGCAAAATGTGAATTTCACAAAACTGAGCTTGACTATCTGGGTTTCCGAGTGTCGGGGGAGGGACTGGCAATGGACCCCGCAAAGGTCCAGGCGGTGCTAGATTGGGAACCCCCCAAAACCCGCTAACAGCTCCAGAGTTTTATCGGGTTCGCAAATTTCTACCGCGAGTTCATCAAAGGGTTCGCCACAGTCATGCTCCCCCTAACCGAACTCCTAAAAACCAAGGGCAAAAGTGAAGAGGCGAAAAAGCCAGGCGCACGCTTAACGTGGACGCCAGACTGCCAAAAGGCTTTTACCGAATTAAAGCGCCTCTTCACCTCAGAACCCGTGTTAGCACATCCTGACGAGTTGAAACCCTTCGTGGTGCAATGCGACGCCTCCGACGCCGCGATCGGAGCCATATTGATGCAAAGGGGAGAGAACGGGGTGCTTCGTCCATGTGCCTACATTTCTAGAAAATTTTCTAACGAGCAAAGAAATTGGTCCGTCTGGGACAAAGAAGCGTTTGCAGTCATGTTTGCCCTTAAAACCTGGCGCTCCTGGCTTGAAGGAGCAAGGGTGCCGTTTGAAATATGGACTGACCACAAAAATCTCAAAGCCCTCACCGGGCGCCGCAAAATGACTGCAAAACAAATCCGGTGGGCGGGCTTCTTTGCAAAATTTGACTTTGTGTTGAAACACATTCCAGGCTCAAAAAAAATTTTAGCAGACGCCCTCTCTCGCATGCCCCAGCACGACAGTCTCCGAGAGGAAATCGTAGATTCACTCATTCCCCCGTCCGCAATTTCGGGGGGGGTCACCACCCGCTCGGGGAAACTGACCTCCCCTCCAGACGGAGACCTGCTACCCCGGCTCATTGCTGAATCAAACCTAGAAACTGACCGTCCGCCTAACCTAACTAAGGGTGAGAACGGTCTCTGGTTGCACAACGACAAAATCTATGTGCCCAGCCTCCTCAGAAAAGACGTCCTCCAACGCTGCCATTCTAGTCGCCTGGCAGGCCACTTCGGCTATGTCAAAACGCTCAACTTACTCACCCGACAGTTTTGGTGGCCAAAAATCAAAAAAGACGTCTCCGAATTCGTTCTCGCCTGCCCCACTTGCCTCATGGCAAAACGAAGAGGGGGTAAACCCCCCGGCCACCTGGTTCCCCTCCCCACAGCCAACCGGCCCTGGTCAGTAGTCTCCATGGATTTCATTGTTGAGCTTCCTCCCTCCCAGGGAAAGACAGTCATTCTCGTTGTGGTCGACACTTTTTCTAAACAAGCCCACTTCATCCCCTGTAAGCAACTCCCCACAGCAAAAAAGCTCGCTCAGCTCTTTTTCACTCACATTGTACGACTACACTCGTTCCCCGACAAGGTCATTAGTGACCGCGGAACTCAGTTCGTTGCCAACTTCTGGCGGGAGTTCTGCAAACTTGCTGGCATTGAACAGGGTCTCAGCTCCGCCTATCACCCCCAGTCGGACGGACAGACTGAGAGGGTTAATGCCCTTCTAGAACAATATCTCCGATGTTTTATCAATTTCCAACAGTCCAACTGGGTGGACCTCCTCCCCTTCGCTGAATATGGCTATAATAACAGCCTCCACAGCTCTACCAAAGCTTCTCCCTTCCAAATCATTAACGGCTACGAGGGAAAGCCATTCCCCACACTCGCCCTCCCCGCCAGCCCATCCGAGCCCACTTCTTGCCAGCAATGGTGGGAGGGCCTTCGTGAAGGCTGGAAGGGTATTCAGGAAAATCTGGAGGAAGCGAAAAAAGCATACAAAAAGCAGTTCGACAAGAAACATTCCCCCGAGTGGGAATTGAGGGTGGGGGATACGGTCTTCCTATCTACAAAGAACCTCCCCCTCCCACAAACGTGCCGCAAGCTTGCTCTAAAGTTCCTGGGGCCCTTCAAAATCAAAAGGGTCATAAACAAGGTGACCGTAGAACTTGAACTGCCCAAGTCTCTAAGTAAGATCCACCCTGTTTTTCATTGCAGCCTTCTTCGGAAAGACCCTGGTGCTACGTCATTCCATCCCAGGGCCCCGCCGCCCCCTCCGACGACAGTGAGGGGTCAGAGTCACCATGAGATCCAGGAAATTCTGGATTCCAAAGTTAAGAGGGGCCAGTTGTATTACTTGATCAGATGGAAACACTTCCCTCCGAGCTGTGACGAGTGGGTCAAGTCACAGGATGTATCTGCACCGCAACTGCGGAAAAAGTTTCACCTACTGTACCCACACAAGCCCAAGTCGGTTCCCCGGGGGGGGGGGCGCTTAGGGGGGGCAGTATGTCAGAACTTGTAACTATTGCTGAGGCTTAACTGTAATGTAACCAGTACCTGCTTTGTACTTTCAGTATTGCTCATGCTCAGATTGTAACCGAACCAAACTGACTCCATGTTGTAACCTCTTAACTACCCCGAATGCCTTTGTAGTAATTAACCTTGCCCTACTGGTATCCAAAATATTTAGGGCTGTAGACTGAATTATGGTGTGTCTCTGCACATTCTCACACTGATGCCCTTTGAAGCCAAACCGTGTGGCCTTCAGAACAAGGAGGCAACCTCCTCACTGATAGTGATGGTGGGAAGACAGATGTGCTTACTCTGGTGTGAATTGTGGCTTTGTGAGGTGTTTTCTTTAGTGTATAAAACTGTACCAGTGCTGGCCCTCGCCATCACTGTTATCTCGTCTCTTCCAGTGCTTAGTTCTCTCTAATAAAATCCTAGCTTTGAAATCAAGTATGGGATCCGTTTGAAGTTCTTAAGTTCTGACAATAAGAACATAACAGAAGCCATGTTAGATCAGGCCAATGGCCCATCCAGTCCAATACTCTGTGTCACACAGTGGCAAAATTATATATATATAATATATATATTTAGATAAAAATATGGAGCAGAGGTCCATCAGTCACAGTGTGTGTTTATATATATATATATATATAAACACACACTGTGACTGATGGACCTCTGCTCCATATTTTTATCTAAACCCCTCTAGAAGGTGGCTATGCTTGTGGCTGCCACCACCTCCTGTGGCAGTGAATTCCACATGTTAATCACCCTTTGGGTGAAGAAGTACTTCCTTTTATCCATTTTAACCTGTCTACTCAGCAATTTCATCGAATGCCCACGAGTTCTTGTATTGTGAGAAAGGGAGAAAAGTACTTCTTTCTCTACTTTCTCCATCCCATGAATTATCTTGTAAACGTCTATCATGTCACCCCGCAGTCGACGTTTCTCCAAGCTAAAGAGTCCCAAGCGTTTCAACCTTTCTTCATAGGGAAAGTGTTCCAGCCCTTTAATCATTCTAGTTGCTCTTTTCTGGACTTTCTCCAATGTTATAATATCCTTTTTGAGGTGCGGCGACCAGAACTGTACACAGTACTCCAAATGAGATTGCACCATCGATTTATACAGGGGCATTATGATACTGGCTGATTTGTTTTCAGTTCCCTTCCTAATAATTCCCAGCATGGCGTTGGCCTTTTTTATAGCAAACGCACACTGTGTTGACATTTTCAGTGAGTTATTTACCACGACCCCGAGATCTCTCTCTTGGTCAGTCTCTGTCAGTTCGCACCCCATCAACTTGTATTTGTATTTCTCACCACCCTGAAAAATTTAGTGTCATCCACAAACTTGGCCACTTCACTGCTCACTCCCAACTCTAAATCATTTATGAACAAGTTAAAGAGCATGGGACCCAGTACCGAGCCCTGCGGCACCCCACTGCTTACCGTCCTCCACTGCCAAGACTGCCCATTTATACTCACTCTCTGCTTCCTATTACTCAGCCAGTTTTTGATCCACAAGAGGACCTGTCCTTTTACTCCATGACTCTCAAGCTTTCTAAGGAGCCTTTGATGAGGAACTTTATCAAAAGCTTTCTGGAAGTCAAGGTAAACAACATCTATCGGGTCTCCTTTGTCCACATGTTTGTTCACCCCCTCAAAGAAATGTAACAGGTTAGTGAGGCAAGATCTTCCCTTACAGAACCCATGCTGAGTCTTCCTCAATAACCCGTGTTCATCAATGTGCCTACTCATTCTGTCCTTGATAATGGTTTCTACCAACTTTCCCGGTATTGAAGTCAGACTGACTGGCCTGTAATTTCCCGGATCTCCTCTGGAACCCTTTTTAAAGATGGGGGGGACATTTGCTACCTTCCAGTCCTCAGGAACGGAGGCAGATTTCAATGAAAGATTTTTGTTAGAAGATCCACAAGTTCAACTTTGAGTTCTTTCAGAACTCTCGGATGTATGCCATCCGGACCCGGTGACTTATTAGTTTTTAATTTGTCTATCAGTTGTAGGACCTCCTCTTTTGTCACCTCAATCTGACTCAGGTCTTTCAACACCCCTTCCAAAATCAGTGGTTCTGGGGCAGGCAAAAAGTTCTCATCTTCCACAGTGAAGATGAAGGCAAAAAATTCATTCAGCTTCTCAACCATTTCCCTATTCAGTAGTCCTTTTACCCCATGGTCATCCAAGGGCCGCACTGCCTCCCTGGCTGGTTTCCTAATTCTAATATATTTGAAGAAATTTTTATTGTTGGTCTTTATGTTTTTTGCAGTATGCTCCTCATAGTCCCTTTTTGCCTGCCTGATCACAGTCTTGCATTTGATTTGCCACAGCCTGTGTTCCCTTTTACTAATCTCACTTGGACTGGTTTTCCACCGCTTAAAGGAGTCCTTCTTATCTTAGCCGTCAGTCAAAAAGTTTTTGGAGTCAGGAATGTGTTTTAGGGTAAAGTCAAATTTTTCTCCCGCTTACATCCAAAGGGCTCTGGTCGCTTTCCTCCCCTGCTCTTGAGTGTAGAGAGGGTAGTGCCAGGATCACTTCTCTCCAAGCTGGTGCTTTGTCCATCAAGGAGGTGGACATTCGGGGGACCCACACTTTAGGGGTGATAAAGAGCTGCTGGATGTGCAGGGGAGATCTTCTCCCTGTAATTCTCCGAGCGTCGAGGATGTGCCATGGAGGTGTTTGCACCCCGGCACCATCTCCTCTCAGCTCACCTCATGGTCTCACTGGAGTTATGGGGAGTTTCCCATTGTCTGGAGTTGTCTCTGCCATACGGTCAGAAAGTTGCCAATTCAGTTACGTCCCCAAGTAAAATTACTTCCAAAATGCCAAGCACTGATATTTCACAATAATCAGGCTGTTGTTCTTCAATCAAAAGTTGCTTTATTGTTGAAACTCCATAGCTTGCCAAGGATGGACTCCTTGGAAGGAATGACATACATAGCATTGCATAGTAACTTATAGGCATGCTTCAAAGGGAAAGGTTACAGATAACTTCAAAAGGATAACATAAAGATGTAAATTGAGTTGAGGGTTCAAAGGCTACTCACTAGCATCTCTTTGTACCTAAGGAATGTTTATTTTTTATTTATTTATTTATTTATTTATTTATTTATTTATTTAATATCCCACCCTACCCCACCGAAACGGGCTCAGGGCAGCTCACAACACAAAAGTTCTAACAATGAAATTCGAAATTATGAATACAATAACAATTTACATGAATAAAACATTAAAAACATTAAAATCAGTACATCAATCCAACAGTGTGCTATCTATAAACTTCCTTCAGTATTTTGGTAGTTTGGTGCCGGTCAGTTATAGGCCAACCGGAAGAGGACTGTCTTAAAGGCCCTGCGGAACTGTCCAATATCCCGCAGGGCCCTGACCTCTTCCGGTAACTGGTTCCACCAGCAAGGGGCTGTTATTGAGAAGGCCCTGTCCCTGGTTGACTTTAATCGGGCCTCCTTTGGCCCGGGGATTACGAGCAGATTTTGGGAGCCAGATCGCAGTACTCTCTGGGGAACATATGGGAAGAGACAGTCCCTAAGGTAGGCAGGTCCTAGACCATATAGACCATATATGTCAGCTAATAAACACATCTCTCTTTCTCACACATTCTCTGGGAACCGATAAGACCTGGCTGTGTGAATATGGGACAGAGCCACTCTACACCATTAGCACAAGGTTATTCTAAACATCCTGGGTCCAGATGGATATATTATGCACTCTTTGGTTAGAAGAAGAAAGCTGGGGGGGAGGGAAGAGAGCATGAAGTTTGTTCTGCTTTGTATCTGGCTTGTCTATGGAATGCCATTAGAAATAGCATATAGAAATGGCATGCTTGACACCTAATAGGCAAAGGAGCTCCTGCTACAAAAAAAAAGCCCTGGAATGAAAAAAGTTAACATGGAAAGGAAGGGAGGGAAGGAAACAGGAAAACAGGAGAGTTAAAGGTGGGGTTGCCAATCCCAAGTGGGGACAGGGGATCCCCCAGTTTGGAGGCCCTCCCCCTGCTTCAGGGTCATCAGGGGGGGGAGGGAAATGTCTGCTGGGCACTCCATTATTCCCTATGGAGATTTATTCCCCTAATGAAGAATTGATCCACAGGTATCTGGGGCTCAGGGGGGATGCTGTTTTTTGAGGTAGAGGCACCAAATTTTCAGTATAGCATCTGGTGCCTCTCCCCAAAATATCCGCCAAGTTTCAAAAGAATTGGACCAGTTGGTCCAATTCTATGAGTCCCAAAAGAAGGTGCCCCCATCCTTCATTATTTCCTATGGAAGGCATTTAAAAAGGTGTGTGGTCCCTTTAAATGTGATGGCCAGAACTCCCTTTGGGGTCACACCCTTGCTCCTGCCCCCACGCCCAATGTCTCCTGACCTCACCTCAAAGTTTCCTGGCTCCACCCCCAAAGTCCCCAGATATTTCTTGAATTGGACTTGGCAACCTTAGTTAAAGAAGAATGTAAATCTGGATTAAGAAAATGGTTTTTATGGCGAGTGGGAGAGAAGAAAGCCAAAAAGGCTACCAGGGGATGTATAGGCTTGCCAACCACAGTTTTGGGTGTGCCCTAGAGCATTTTCCTGACACGGAGATTTCACTTCTGGGTTTGAGCCGGAAATGATGTCACAAAGTTGTCACAAAGACATTACATTTTGCTCCAGCTACTTCATGGAGCAGGGACCCTGTGCTTCTGAATAGGAGGTCTCTCACCAAAGAGGACAACCTGGCATTGCTATGGATGGAAGAAGAGAAAGGGGAAGACTAGGGATGGGGGCAGATAAAAGTGAGTTTACTGGTGGGTAGGAAAGAGAGAACACCACCAGGAAAGGATATGTGGGCTGCCAATGGGAGGGAAACAGAAAACAACACAAGGAGGGGAATAAAGGGGGAAATGAGTCACCCCTATGAGTCTTCATAGTTCCCCTGTTTGTCCTATTATCTTTCCAAGTAAGGGGCTCATTTTGAGTGATTTTATTTTAGGGTATACGTTTATTTAGAGTTTCAGTAACAGCTTTTCAAATGGTCCATCAGGGGAGGGCGGGATATAAATGATATAATAAATAAAATTAAAAAATAAAATATCTTTAGGTCTGATTCTCCCCATCTATAATAACAACCCCCTCTTCAGTTCCATTGAACCAATGGATGAAAAAAATGGGTCTTTGAATTCACATAACAACAAAATGTGATAGAAAAACCCAGGGCTTTTCTAAATCAGAAACTCCTTTGGATATTAGGCCACACACCCCTGATGTAGCCTGTCCTCCTGGAGCTTACAGTAGGCATTGTACAAGGCCTTGTAAGCTCTTGGAGGATTGACTAAAGTTAAATCCAGCGAAGACAGAGGTCCTTTGCCTGGGTCGCAGTGATCCGGGTGGGGAAATCCCCTTGCCGGTTTTTGACGGTGCGCCACTGGTACCGGTGAGCAGGGTCAGGAGCCTGGGAGTGCTACTGGAGTCTTCCCTGACAATGGAGGCCCAGATAGCAGCCACTGCTAAGTCCGCCTTAGATGGGCAAGGCAGTTGTCTCCCTTCCTGGAGCGCGGTGACCTGGCAACAGTGATCCATGCAATGATCACCTCAAGACTAGACTACTGTAATGCCCTCTACATGGGGCTGCCCTTGTACCGAACTCGGAAACTCCAGCTAGTGCAGAACGCAGCAGCCAGGCTCCTAGTGGGTCTACCTAGGTGGGAACATGTACGGCCTAGGCTGCGCGAGCTGCACTGGCTGCCAATTGTATACCGAGTCCGTTACAAGGTGCTGGTTATTACCTTTAAAGCCCTATATGGCCAAGGACCTGCCTACCTTAGGGACTGTCTCTCTCCATATGTTCCCCAGAGAGCACTGAGATCTAGTTCACAAAATCTACTGAAAATCTCCGGGCCAAAGGAGGCCAAACTGAAAGTAACAACGGAGCGGGCCTTATCGATAACAGCACCCCAATGATGAAACCAGCTGCCAGAGGAGGTGCGGGCCCTGCAGGACCTTAATCAGTTTCGTAGGGCTTGCAAAACCGTCCTTTTCCAGTTGGCATATTAAGATGGAACCATCGCATCAATAAGCTGCAATGTATATGTATATTAAGACTGTAGCACCATTAATTTATACTGTAATTTAAATTTTAAATTTTAATCTAATCGCTGGTTTACGAAATGTATTTTAATGGTTATGTTGTATTTATTCACATCATGGTGTGACCCACCATGTCCTGTAAGCCACCCTGAGCCTGCTTTGGCGGGGAGGGAGGGCTATAAATAAAAATGTATTATTATTATTATTACATCAGGGAAGTGTAGCCTAATATGCAAAGGAGCTCTTGCTACAATCCCCCCCCCCTGCAAAAACCAATAGCCAATTATCATACCAGCAGCTTCTTGTCAGAACTTGTAACTTTCTCTCTCTCTGCCTTGGCCAAACCGACTCCATGCTGTAACCTAACACTAACACAGAGTCCACAGCCTGAGCCATTAACCCTGCCCTCTTAGCTATTTCAAATATTTAGGGCTCCAGGGCGGGCGACAGATAGTCTCTGTTCAACATCCACAGGTGCCCTTTTGAAGACAGGCCGTTTGGCCTTCACCATGGGGAGGCATCCTCCCTCCTGATAACGAAGCCTGGGAAAAGAGACACTTGTCTGTAACCCGTGTGAATGATTGCTTTATTGTACTTTACTGATGGCATAAAATGTAACCAAATGCCAGGGCTCGGCATTACTGTTATCTCGTTGTTCTAGCACTGTAGTTCTTCAATAAAGATCCTAACTTTGCAACAAGTATTGGAATCGTCTGAAGTTCGTTCCAGTTCTGACATTATAACAGTAATCCTTTATTTTGGGACTTATCTGGACTGGCAACCTGGCCCAATGGCGGCAAAGGCTCCAGACAACGGAGAGCCCAGCATACCACCGGAGGAGGAACCTTTAGACCCGAAGGTAACGGGGGCAAGACGCAAGCTCAAAGTCCCCGCACCCTTCTCCGTCGACGCCTTCCCCCCACGGACCTGGAGCCCAAGGAAGTCCACGGCCGCTATGGAAGCCGCGGAAGAGCGATACCGGGTCCTTGCCACCGGAGGAGGGGAAGGAGAGGAGGACGAGGCCAGAGACGAGGGACTCGGCACCTACGGCGGTGGGGAGCCGATCCGAACGCTGCGCAACGAGCTGTTCGACTGGGTGAAAGAGATCCACGACGAGGTCCACGCGTCCCGAGTGCTGATGGCCGAGGAAATGCAGCAGAACATAGGCACGATCCGCGACCAGATACGCGCCCTCCAGGGCGCCGCACTCGCAGCGCTGATTCCGCCGCCCCCGGGCCTCACGGGCGGAGGAGGGGCTGGTCCCGCCGGGCCACCGCCGGTCGCCCCCCCAGCCCCGCCGCCGGGCGGACCGGCCCCCCCACGCCGCCCGCAGCTCCAGCGGTACCCGTCGCCCCGGCAGCCCCGGCCGCGCCGGCGGCACCAGCGGTCCCCGCTCCCGCCGCCCCGGTGGTGCCGGCCCCAGCAGCTCCCGCCGCGCCGGGAGGGGGGGATGGCAGAGGGACCAGAGAACTAAAGATTACGTTCGACGGAGACGAGGTTGAATACTTCACCATCCAGTGCAACACATTTTTCACGCACTGGGGAGCGGGCTACCCCACTGAGGCGAGCCGGGTCGACCACATCGCCTCCAGGTTGAGGGGACCGGCGCGGAAGTGGTACGTGGGGCTATACATGGGGAGGAAGCCCGAGCTAGCCACAGTAGCCGACTTCTTACAAGCGATGCTCCGCCAGTATGGGGATCCCTTGAGGGAGGAAAAGGCCATCGAGGCACTACAAAGAATCGAGCAAGGGAACCGTACAACGCGAGAGTATGCCACCGAGTTCATGGGCCACTGCGCGGCGGCCAGGGGCTGGAACAAGGTGATGAAGTACACTGCGTTCAAGAATGGACTGAACGCGAACATCCTTGACCGATGCTACCACCAAGGGAGGCCTGACACCTTGGTAGGATGGATCCAACTGGAGGGGGAGGTGGAAACCGACCTCCAACACGTCGGGATGCGGCGCCAGCAGCAAGGCAGGAAGGGGGGGAAGCCAAGCCCCGTGCCCGGCAAACCCGAGGGGAAGCGGTCCCCCGCAACCTCGACCCCCACCGCCGCGGCCCGCAAGTGTTTCAGGTGCGGAGACCCGAACCACCTAGCCACCAACTGCCCGGTGCGACAGACACCGACCCCGACTCAACCCAAGCCGGCGCCCACCGCGCAAAAGAAGAAAGGGGGTCGCTCCAAGGAGCCCAGTCGGGGCGCCGTCGCCACCTCCTTGGCGATTGACGAGGATGTTACCACCATAGAGGAGTCCAGCGAGGAGTCCTGGGATCAGGAGTCGGCGGGAAACGACAGCGACCTGCTTTAATCGGTGCCGCAAAGCAGGTCCAGGAAACGCCGGCACTACTGACGGTGAGAGTTACCGGGGGTCTATTGTTTATGGCGGTCACCCTCCTGAACCCCAACCTCAAGCGGTTCATGCACGCCCGCGCCCTGATTGATTCCGGGTGCACTCGAGACATTATTACCCCGCGCCTAGTAGAGGCGTTAGGGCTGGCCACGTCCCCCCTACCCCACCCCATCCAATTCGAACAAATGGACGGGTCCACCATGAGGGGGGAGCCCTGTACTTTGGAAACCCAGGCGACCCCCGTAGGGACGGAGGATCACTGGGGGATAGAGACTTTCGTTATCGCCCCTTCGTCTTCCTTTGATGTGGTGGTGGGAGCAGGGTGGCTTGCCCGACACCAACTGGACATTCGATGGGCTGAACAGATTGTGCGATTCCCTGACTGGCGGTGCGAGCACCACCACTGGAGGACTGAGTGGGGCCCTAAAGCCCCTCCCCAGAACGAGAGACTCTGCCTCACTCTTGAGGAGATAGGGGTGATCCCCAAAGAGTACAGAGACTTAAGGAAAGCTTTTAGTGAGCGTGAGGCAGACGAGCTCCCTCCGCACCGCCCTACCGACTGTGCCATCGAACTAATACCGGGGCAAGAGTTGCCCAAGGCAAAACTCTACTCGATGGGTTGGGCGGAGAAAGCAGAGCTGAGAAAATTCATTGACAAAAATTTGAAGCGGGGGTTCATCCGGCCGGCCACAGCCCCCCACGCAGCACCGGTCCTATTCCGCAAGAAGAAGGATGGGAGTTTGAGGCTTTCAACAGATTTTCGTGGGATAAACGGGATTTCCATGTCAAATGCTTACCCGATCCCGCTGATAAAAGATCTATTGAGCACAGTGGCCGAGGGTAAAATCTTCACCAAACTCGACCTCCGCGACGCGTACTTTCACGTGCGGATCAAAGAGGGTGACGAGTGGAAAACGGCATTCAACACGCCCATGGGACAATTCGAATAGTTAGTGATGCCCTTCGGACTTCAGGGGGCGCCGGGGGTGTTCATGAACTTTATCAATGAAGTGTTAAGAGAATTTTTGTACAAGGGGGTGGTGGTGTACCTGGATGACATCATTATTTACTCAAAAGACCTTGAGTCACATGTACCGTTGGTGAGAAAAGTGTTAGCGACCCTATGCCGAAACAAATTGTATGCTAAACTGTCAAAATGTGAGTTCCACAAGACGAAACTAGATTACCTTGGGTTCCGGGTGTCGGGGGAGGGACTGGCGATGGACCCCGCGAAAATTCAAGCAGTCTTAGATTGGGAACCCCCTCGAACCCGACGGCAGCTCCAATCATTTATCGGGTTCGCAAACTTTTACCGCGGGTTCATTAAGGGGTTCGCTCGGGTAATGCTCCCCCTCACCGAGCTCCTCAAAACCAAGGGAAAGGGTGACAAGGCGAAAAAACCCGGCGCGCCTAACGTGGACGCCGGAGTGCCAGCAAGCTTTCAATGAGCTCAAACAGTTTTTCACCTCCGAACCGGTACTAGCCCACCCTAATGAACTGAAACCCTTTGTTGTGCAATGTGACGCTTCTGACGTCGCCGTGGGAGCCATACTGATGCAAAAAAATGAGGGGGGGGAACTCCGTCCCTGTGCCTATATCTCCCACAAATTTTCCAACGAACAGAGGAACTGGTCCGTGTGGGACAAAGAGGCTTTTGCGGTCATGTTTGCTCTCAAAACATGGAGATCGTGGCTCGAAGGGGCTCGAGTCCCCTTCGAAATTTGGGCCGACCACAAGAACCTGGAGGCCCTCACCGGCCGCCGCAAACTGACCGCAAAACAGATCAGGTGGGCGGGATTCTTCGCCAAGTTCGACTTCGTGCTAAAGCACATCCCCGGCACCAAAAACTTTTTGGCCGATGCGTTATCACGCATGCCCCAGCACGAGAGCCAGAGGGAGGAAGTAATCGACTCTCTCATTTCCCCCTCCGCCATCGCGGGGGGAGTAACCACCCGTTCAGGGAAACACACCGGGGCCCCCGACCCGCAGCAGAAGGAACGCTTCATGGCAGAAGTGGAGCTGGAGGGGCCGGAGCGACCCGACGGCCTCGAAAAGGGGGAAGGGGGGCTCTGGTTTCACAAAGGGAAAATTTATGTGCCCAAATCTCTGAGAAAGGAAGTCCTCGAGCGGGGTCACTCTAGCCGCCTAGCTGGTCATTTCGGGTATGTGAAGACTCTCAACTTAATTACCCGACAGTTTTGGTGGCCCAAAATGAAGAGGGATGTCTCTGAGTTCGTCCTTGCCTGCCCCACGAGTATCATGTCCAAACGCAGGGGGGGGAAACCACCTGGCCACTTAGTCCCCCTTCCAACAGCGAGCCGTCCCTGGGCAGTAGTCTCTATGGACTTCATTGTAGAACTCCCTCCCTCCCAGGGGAAAACGGTGATACTGGTGGTGGTGGATACGTTCTCTAAACAAGCCCACTTCGTCCCCTGCAAAAAACTCCCTACTGCCAAAAAATTAGCCCAGCTGTTCTTTAATCATGTGGTCCGCCTTCACTCGTTCCCAGACAAGGTCGTTAGTGACCGCGGGCCACAGTTCATTGCCAACTTCTGGCGGGAGTTTTGCAAACTAGCAGGTATCGAGCAGGGACTTAGCTCCGCTTACCACCCACAAACGGACGGACAGACGGAGAGGGTTAACGGGCTTCTCGAGCAATACCTGAGGTGCTACATTAACTACCAACAAACAAATTGGGTAGAATTGCTCCCCTTCGCAGAATATGGGTACAACAACAGCCTCCATAGCTCGACCAAAACTTCCCCCTTCCAAATAGTCAATGGCTACGAAGGGAAACCCTTCCCCAACCTCCCTCTACCATCCGGGTCTCCGGAACCCACTTCTTGTCAACAATGGTGGGAAGGGATACGGGGGGGGGGGGTGTGGAAGGTGATCCAAGAAAACCTAGAGGAGGCGAAGGAGGAGTACAAACGCCACTTCGACAAAAAGCACGCCCCCCAATGGGAGTTGAGGGAGGGGTAGACAGTCTTTCTGTCCACCAAGAACTTGCCCCTCCCACAGGGGTGTCGCAAGCTCACTTTGAAATACTTGGGAGCCTTCAAAATAAAAAAGGTTATCAATAAGGTGACCGTAGAGCTTGAGCTTCCTAAATCGTTGAGTAAGATCCACCCTGTTTTTCATTGCAGCCTTCTTCGCAAAGACCCTGGAGCTACGTCCTTTCACCCTCGCCCTCCGGAACCGCCTCCGACGCTAGTGAGGGGGCAGAGTCACCATGAGGTGCAGGAGATTTTGGATTCCAAAATCCAACGGGGTGTGTTGTACTACCTTATCAGGTGGAAGTACTTCCCCCCGAGCTGTGATGAGTGGGTAAAGGCTAGCGATGTATCCGCCCCGCAATTGCTTAAAAGGTTTCACCTGCTGTACCCACACAAGCCCAAGGCGAAGAGCTAAGGGGGGGCAGTATGTCAGAACTTGTAACTTTCTCTCTCTCTGCCTTGGCCAAACCGACTCCATGCTGTAACCTAACACTAACACAGAGTCCACAGCCTGAGCCATTAACCCTGCCCTCTTAGCTATTTCAAATATTTATGGCTCCAGGGCGGGCGACAGATAGTCTCTGTTCAACATCCACAGGTGCCCTTTTGAAGACAGGCCGTTTGGCCTTCACCACGGGGAGGCATCCTCCCTCCTGATAACGAAGCCTGGGAAAAGAGACACTTGTCTGTAACCCGTGTGAATGATTGCTTTATTGTACTTTACTGATGGCATAAAATGTAACCAAATGCCAGGGCTCGGCATTACTGTTATCTTGTTGTTCTAGCACTGTAGTTCTTCAATAAAGATCCTAACTTTGCAACAAGTATTGGAATCGTCTGAAGTTCGTTCCAGTTCTGACACTTCTGAAGGAACTATATTAGTAGCAGAAACATAGTAACCGTATGACATCCTCCAGGCATGGAAGAAATTGGAGTCGTTCATTATAATTACTCACATTATAATTAAGTTTAGCGCTATCATCATCTTTTACAGAGAAGACTGAATTGAACCACATGCAGAGCATTCTCTTACTTCGGATTGGCAATTTGACCAGACTTTTTATCCGATGCAAATGGAGTTTATTGTAGATTACATCTTAAAAAGTTCTGATCGTTATTTTAAAAATCCATTACCCCAACTTTTTAACCAGACGTCTACCAAATCTTAGTTTGCAATTTTGCTAGCAGCAAATGCACAGAAAAGTAATAGCTGGTGAAGAATTATCCTTTTACGGAATTGCAGTATTTTATTCCAGCAGGTTTGCAGAAGCACAGCGCTGTAAAACTGGGCAGTGTGCCTTATTTGGTGGATTAAAGGATTTTTAAAATATTGGGGGAATGGAAAAAAACACTCCACCATGGAGAATGAAACTGTCCCATGTTATTTTTTCCAGACGGCTTTTTTATTGTTCTCTTTCATGAGCAAATAAGGAAGGCATCTAAATAAAAACCACTCAAAAACTATACATTCTGTTCAGTATTAGCCATGGCTCCAAGTTTAAGTGGTCCAAATCATCAAGGGCGGGGGAGAGAGAGAATGACATACTGCTCAAGAGTAAGTCCATATTAAAGCGAAGCCCTGCCGCTAAGCAAACTAGGTGACTGCCTAGGGCGCCAGCCTTCTGGGGGAATTGAATTGGATGTAGTGGTTAAGTGTGCAGACTCTTATCTGGGAGAACTGGATTTGATTCCCCACTCTTCCACTTACACCTTCTGGAATGGCCTTGGGTCGGCCATAGCTATCACAGGAGTTGTCCTTGAAAGGGCAGCTGCTGTGAGAGCCCTCTCAGCCCCACCCACCTCACAGGGTATCTGTTGTAGGGGGAGAAGATATGGTAGATTGCAAGCTACTCTGAGTCTCTGATTCAGACAGAAGGGTGGGGTATAAATCTGCAGTAGTCTTCTTCTTCTTCTTGGTGAGGTTTATCAGTGCAGGGGGTGCGTGCCAGAAGCTAAACTTGCCTAGGGTGCCAGGCAGTCTAGGGCCAGCCCTACCTGCTATGATTTTTCCTTAGAAGTGTCCTTGGTTTGTTTCTGGAGATGGATCGAACTCTTTTTCTGTAGATATAAAGAAAACCTTGTGGGAGACTCACAAATATCATGAATTCACAGAGTCTATAATATTTCTGACACTTGTGGACATAGATGCTTAGTGGAGACTTGGATATGGGAACCTTGGATATGGGTACAAATTGGAGGAGAGAAATGGAGGGTAAGGAAAATACCCCCTGATTCTCTTCTACTCCAGAGGTCCCCAGCCCCCGGTCCGTGGACTGGTACCGGTTCGTGGCCTGTTAGCAACTGGGCCTTGAGTTGTATAATTATTTCATTATATATTACAAAGTAGTAATAAGAAGATGATGATGACATTGGATTTATATCCTGCCCTCCACTCCAAATCTCAGAATCTCAGAGCGGTTCACAATCTCCATTATCTTCCTCCCCCATAACAGACATCCTGTGAGGTGGGTGGGGCTGAGAGAGCTCTTACAGCAGCTGCTCTTTCAAGGACAACTTCTACGAGAGCTATGGCTGACCAAGGTCTTCCACAAAACCAGTCCCTGGTGCCAAAAAGGTTGGGGACCACTGTTCTACTCAATCATCTTTCTCAGTCACTCAACTAGGGTTGTCAGCTCTGGGTTGAGAAATTCCTGGAGATTTGGGGGAAGCCGTCAAAGGAGGGGGTTTCTTGATGAAGATTTTAATAGATGCTAAAAAGAGGAGTGGTTTTCAACTCCCGGATTTAAGATTGTATCATGATGCAGTTTGTTTGACATGGATCAAAGACTGGATAATGCAGTTAGATAAAAAACGTTTATGGTTAGAGGCCCATGGGAATAAATTCGGCTGGCACGCGTACATGTGTTATGGGAAGAATAAAATGGACAGTTTTTTCTCTCACCATTATATCAGAAATAGTTTACTAAATACTTGGATAAAATATAAGAAATATGGGGACGAGAGAAAACCGCTGTGGATAGTGCCAGCAGAAGTAATAAAAATAACAGCTGAATCCGATGAAGAAAGAGAGATGTCATATAATCAACTGCTCAAGATCCAAAAAGACAAAATTGAATTAAAATCTTCAGAAGAGCTAAATAATAAGTACGATTGGTTTCAAATGCAACAAGTTAAAAGCTTGATGGAAAATGATATTAAATGGGAGGGAATCAGATGAGAACAAACAGAACTGGAAAGGGTCCTGCTTGGAGATAATGAAAAATTGATATCAAAAGTATACAAATTATTATTGAAATGGTCTATAGAAGAAGAAGTAGTAAAGTCTCAAATGGTCAAATGGGCGATCAATGTGAATAGAGAAATACAAATGGATACGTGGGAGCACCTTTGGAAGAACTCAATGAAGATCTCAACTTGTCAGAGTATCAAAGAGAACTGTTTTAAGATGATGTATAGGTGGTATATGACTCCGAAAAAGCTGGCTAAGATGAGCAAAAAGATGTCGGATAGATGTTGGAAATGTAAAAAACACGAAGGTTCTTTCTTTCATATGTGGTGGACTTGTGAAAAAGCGAAAGAGTACTGGAAGATGATTCAACAAGAAATCTCCAAAATTTTGGGTTACGACTTCAAGGAAACTGCAGAGACGTTCTTGCTTGGATTACAATTAGAAAAATTTCCAAAGGAAGACAGGACTTTAATCTGGTACTTGCTATCAGCCGCTAGGACATTGTATGCGCAGCTATGGAAACAAGAAAAAATACCAGTAAAATGGGACTGGACTATGAAAGTTTTATCATGGAGTGAGATGGACAAACTAACTAGAACGCTAAGAGAATATGATTTAGATATATTCAAAAAGGAGTGGAAGAAATTTAAAGGATATATGGAGAAAGAGTAGAATGAATGTAACAATTTTTTAGCATTAATGAGAAAAAAAATTATATTGAACTTTGATCAGTTAGTAGTACCTTTAGTATTGAACTTAAATCTATAACTTCGGGGAAGTCAACATTGGAGGGAGGGGGGATTGAAATACCATATGGGTTAGTACCGAAAATCTATAATTAAGTTTTGTAACCATATGTTATCAATAAATTGTTAAAACACAAAGGAGGGGGTTTCTTGAGGGGAGGGACTTCAGCAGGGTATAATGCTGCAAGGTCCATCCATCAATCAATTATTACAGTTATAAACCAGCCAAAGAGTCCACCCAACAAAGCAGCCATTTTCTTCAGTGGCCTTCAGGATTGTTACCCAAGGAGGGTAACAATCCTAACTCGGAGACTTCCTGTTTGGTTGAAAGACAGAGCTGCTGCCCTCTAATAAGGGGGATTTTTTTCCCCTCTGTTCAGGGTATGAAAGACCCTTCTGAGGGGGTCTATGCCTATCAATCTTAGTTAAAGATTAATCCAAGATGACGTCAATTACCTTGAGTCGTTGATTTCGGTTTTAGAAAGGTGGGTAGCTGCCTTTTCCAAACCTTGAGATCTGGTGATGCTGGAAAGGGAATGTCTTAATATTCATCTGCAGAGGAGTAAAAGTCATTAATTTGACCTAAGCCTGTCGGAAGCCAGACACTTAAGGACTAATTTATAATTGCAAGATAACAGAAGCCGAAGTGCCAAAGAATTTCTGTTTAAGGTACTTTGATTTATTTCTACTCCGAGAATCTTTGAAGCTTATCTAAACGTGGGGATTTATAAACAGACTGAGTTGAAACATAATTGAATGAAGATAATTGCCTGCTTGGTTTGAACTTTGTATAATTAAAGACTTTAACAGAATTTGGAAAAAAGGGAATTGTTTTGACTGTTTGCGGTCTGTGACGCAGATATCTCTTTGTTGATATTCTACACTCCTACAAGTTGCTGGAATTTATAAATAGACTGAACTGAAGCATAATTGAATGAAGATACTGCCTGCCAAAACTGAACCTTGCTAATTTAATAGCTTCAAAAGAACTCAGAGAAAAGAGAAAGATGTTTTGAAATTTGTGGCTTGTGCCGGGTGACGCAGGCTTTTTTTTTTGGTTGAAGTTTTACATTCCCACAAGTCTCAAAGGCTGCGATACTAGACACGAGATGGAGCAACTTGAACCAGGAAGTAAAAGTGACTGACCGATCAAACAAAGTCTAAAAGGATTACAAAAGCTGTGACATCTGAACTAGGAAGGAATTAAGACCAAGATCAAGAAGGACCTCTCTAGGAACTGTGTTTAACCATAGAGAAAGAACGATTGCCATTTAAAAAAAATGTCAAATTTGTTAAAAATCAATATCTCTGCCTAGGAAGCTAGGAGAAAAACGAAATTAGCCTTGTTTGAAATAGCATGTTCTAAGCTATTGGATTTGGTGTTGAATTTTAATTGGAATTTTTTTTAAGGTCTGGTGACTTTTTTATGTCAGAAGGGAGAGTAACCCGTGCAAGGGCCCACTCATTTGACAAAATGCAAACCCAATTTGATGTTCTGGAAGCGAAAATGTTAAAAGCAATGGACAAAATGCAATTGGCAATGAAAAAAGAATTTAAAAAGGAAGTTGGAGATCTTAGAAAAGATATTGAGGGCTTTAAAGATGAGGTTAAAAATAGAGTTAAAGAGGTAGAGGAAAAAGTGGATACACATGCTTCTATCTTGTTAAAACTCCAAGAGAAGGTTACAATACATGATTGCAAGTTGATGGAAACACAAGTTCGTCTGAGAGGAATACCTGAAAGGGAGGAGGTGGATTTAATGGACTACATGGTGAATACTATCACTGAATACTTGGATGAAGATCCTGAAAAATTTAGAAGTATGTTGGATGTGTAGATATGCCTCCCCAAACCTGTTTAGGCGAGGAGCCGATTATGGCTCGCCCGCGGAGCCAAATGGACCCGGAACAGTTCCAGATGGCTCTGCGGGATCCCTGGCCCTCTGGCGACTCCCTCGATGACCTGATTGAGACCTGGAATAGCCGGCTCTCTAGGGCCATCGAGGAGATCGCACCTCGGCGCCCTCTGCGACCTCGGACTAAGCTGGCCCCGTGGTATACCCCGGAATTACGCCAGCTGAAACAAGGCCTCAGACGGCTAGAGAGGCAATGGCGACGTACTCGTGACGAAGCGACTAGAACATCTTATAGGAAGTTTATGAAGTCCTATGAGATGGCAATCAAGGCCGCAAAGAAAACATACTTTGCGGCCAAGATCGCATCTGCAAATTCGCACCCAGCCCATTTATTTAGAATAATTTGGAACCTTACTACAGTGCCACAGGGCAAATCAAAAGCTAAGGAATTGGAGATTGGCTGTGAGGCTTTTGCGAAATTCTTTGCTGATAAAGTCCAATCGCTCCGCCACGACTGCCCTGCCAACTTGGATGCAGTAAGCGAACTCGAGGCCCAATGCGTGTCTTCTGATTTAACCCTGGATTGTTTCAACCCACTCAGCTTGGAGGAGGTCGACAGAATTCTTGGCACTGCACAATCCACAACATGTGATCTGGACCCATGCCCCTCCTGGCTAATTAAGGCCTGCCAGGAGGAACTAAGATATCCTATACGGGATATTATAAATCGATCTCTTTCAAAGGGTGCTTTCCCAACACCCCTGAAAGAGGCATTGGTCCGCCCTCTCTTGAAAAAAGCTTCATCAGACCCGGCCGAATTGGCACACTACCGACCGGTCTCAAATTTGCCCTTTTGGGGCAAAATTATTGAGAGGGCCGTGGCGCTGCAGTTACAGGATTTTTTGTAGGACGCTTCCACCTTAGACCCATGCCAGTCCGGCTTTTGCCCGGGCCATGGGACGGAAACAGTCTTGGTCGCCCTCATGGATGACCTCCGACGACAACTGGATCGAGTATTGCTGTTGCTAGACCTATCGGCTGCGTTCGATATGGTCGACCATCGGCTGCTGACCTGCCGCCTTGCCGACGCAGGAATTCGGGGGCTAGCCTTATAGTGGCTCTCCTCCTTTCTTGAAGGTCGGGGACAAAGGGTGGCAATTGGGGGGGGAGCTGTCTCAGAGGCACCCACTCCACTGTGGGGTGCCTCAGGGGGCAGTTCTCTCCCCGATGTTGTTCAACATCTTTATGCGCCCCCTTGCCCAGATTGCACGGAGGTATGGGCTGGGTTGTCATCAATATGCAGATGACACCCAGCTCTATCTACTGATGGACGGCCAGGCTGGCGATGTCCCTAAAAATTTGGACCAGGCGTTGCAAGCCATGGCTGACTGGCTCAGGCTGAGCGGGCTGAAGTTGAATCCAGCGAAGACTGAGGTCCTTTGTGTGGGACGGGAGGGGAGATTACCCTACCGGCTTTCAACGGTGCGCCACTGATACCAGTGCGCAAAGTCAAGAGCCTGGGAGTGCTACTGGAATCCTCTTTATCAATGGAGGCCCAGATAGCTGCCACTGCTAGATCCGCCTTCTTTCACCTTAAGAGGGCGAGGCAGTTGGCTCCCTTCTTGGAGCGCAGCAACCTAGCAACTGTGATCCACGCAACGGTCACCTCGAGACTAGACTACTGCAATGCCCTCTACATGGGGCTGCCCTTATACCGAACACGGAAACTTCAGGTAGTCCAGAACACGGTGGCCAGGCTGCTAGTGGGACTACCACGGTGGGAACATGTGCGGCCTGGGCTGCGGGATCTGCATTGGCTGCCGGTTGTGTACCGTGTTCGCTATAAAGTGCTGGTCATCACCTTTAAAGCCCTATATGGCCGAGGACCTGCCTACCTAAGGGACCGCCTCTCCCCATATGTTCCCCAGAGAGCACTGAGATCTAGCTCTCTAAATCTTCTAACAATCCCTGGGCCAAGAGAGGCTAGATTGAAGACAACCAGGGAGCAAGCCTTCTCAGTAATGGCCCCTCGATGGTGGAATCATCTTCCAGAGATGGTACGAGCCCTGCGGGACCTGAACCAATTCCGCAGGGCTTGCAAAACATTTCTTTTCCAGCTTGCCTTTGAGACAGAACCTGACTAATCTGATGTGTAGCCATTTAACCATCTTGTGGATATTATGACCTATAGTAATTTATAGCACCTATCTTATCTATTTTAGCTATTTTAAATAATTTATTATGTAATTGTTTATATTTAAAATTGTTGTTTGCATTGTTTTACTTGAATCATGGAATTCCATGTCTGTGAACCGCCCTGAGCCCGCCTTTGGTGGGGGAGGGCGGGATACAAAAATAAATTTATTATTATTATTATTATTATTATTATTATTATTATTATTATTATTATTATTATTATTATTATTATTATTATTATTATGGTGCTTATAGAGTCAATTCAGCATATGCAAAGAATAAAGGCCTGCCAAAAGACATTGTTATAAGACTAAGATCTAAAGATCTGGCAGGAAAAATCTTAAACAAAAGTTTCCAAAAAGCTTGGATCATAGAAGGGAGCAAAATTAAAATAATGAAAGAGTTACCAAGACAAGTGATCAATGACAGGAAGAAATACAAGAAGTTAACAGACAAGCTACATGCAGAGGGCACAAGATATAGATGGATAATACCTGAAGGTCTTGGCTTTGAACAACACGGAAAAAGGATTACAATAAAGAGTGAACAAGAGATGCATAGCTTTTTTGAAGAAAATAAAGAGTCTGAATCATAATGGAGTACAAGTTACTATCTTGGAATATAAATGGACTAAATTCACCACAAAAAAGAAGAACAACATTTCATTGGATTAAAAAACAAAAATGTAACATAATTTGTCTACAGGAAGTTCATATACAACAAAAAGATCGTAAATTTTTGTGGAATAAAAATTTGGGGCTGGAATTTTTTTCATTAGCAGAACAAAAGAAAAGAGGGGTAGTCTTTTATATTAAAGAACAACTAGAACCTAAACTAATATTTAAAGATAATGAAGGAAGATATATTGCAGTAGAAGTGACAATGGAGGCGAAAAAAACGTTGTTATTAGGATTATATGCGCCCAATGGAGCGAAAGACAAGTTTTTCAAAGATATTAATCAGCAATTAGATGAAAAGACGTATGATCAGATTTTGATGATGGGCAATTTTAATGGGACAATACAAAATAATATTGACAGATCAAGCCAAAAGAAGAATGACAAAGAAGGGAAACTACCAAATTCTTTCTTTAAGTTGGTCAAACAAGAAAATTTGGAAGATATTCTGAGAAAATTCAACCCTGAAGTAAGAGACTATACCTTTTTCTCAGCGAGACACAACTCTTTCTCTAGAATAGACATGTTATGGGGTTCCAAGAGTTTGGGCCTCATAACTAAAAAAATAGAGATTCTACCAAAGGTTTGTGCAGACCATAATCCAATATGCTGGTCTACAAAATTGCAAAAGAGAACAAGAAGATGGAGAATTAATGAAGACTTGCTACAAGATAAAGACATTGTGACTTTCTTAGAAAAGGAGACTGCAGCTTTTTTCCAAATAAATGAATCTGATGATATGGAATTTCAAACAGTATGAGACACCTACAAAGCAGTAATGAGAGGACTATTAATTACATTGAACAATAAAGATAAGAGGGCCAAAGAAGAATGGTTGTTAGCATTACAAAACAAAATAAATAAAAAAGAAAGAGATCTGAAAAAAAGGCCAGGAAAAAAGAAGTTAATAAAAGAAATCACAATATTACAATCTCAAGTCAAACATTTGCTGAATAAAGAATTAGAATGGAATTTAAAAAGTCTGAAACAGAAATCGGTCGAAAGTGCGAATAAACCTGAAAAATATCTGGCCTGTCAATTGAAGAAAAAGAAAGAAAATAAAACCATTAATAAAATTATGGCAAATGGAAAAGCAATAGTAGATCAAGAAGGAATCAAAAGAGGATTTTTAAATATTATGCAAATTTATTCAAAGGTGTGAAAATTAGGAAAGAAAAAAATGGAAGAATATCTACGGAATATCCAAGTGGCACCTTTGACTGAGTATATGAAAAAGATTTTAAACGACCCAATAGAGAAAATTGAAATTGAAGCAGCAATAAAAGTAATGAAAGAAGGTAAGGCTCCTGGGCCAGATGGATTTACATCTAAGTTTTACAAAACCCTTAAAGATGAGATAACACCCAAACTGATGAAATTGTTAAACACGATAAGAGAAAAAGAGAAAATTCCAAATACTTGGAGGGAAGCTGTTATTTCTTTGATCCCTAAAGAAGACAAAGATGCCACAAACGTAAAGAACTATAGACCAATTTCACTGCTGAATAATGACTATAAGATCTATACAAGAATTTTAGCAGAATGATTGAAGCAATATTTGATTAACTTTATAAAAAAAGACCAAGCCGGATTTCTTCCTAAAAGACAAATAAGAGACAATGTAAGAGCTGTTATTAATGTTGTGGAATGCTATAAGAAGCATCCAGAAAAGGAAGCGGCCTTATTTTTTGTAGACGCAGAAAAAGCCTTTGATAATTTGAGTTGGGACTTTATGTTTGCAGTAATGGAAAAAATAAATTTAGGGGAATATTTTATAAAAATGACAAAAGCAATATATACGGAACAACAAGCAAAATTGTGTATAAATGCAGATCTTACAAAAGAATTGAAGGTAAGCAAAGGTACAAGACAAGGATGTCCGTTATCACCATTGTTGTTTATAATGACTCTTGAAATTTTATTACAACAAATACAAAATGATAAAGAAATAGAAGGATTAAAAATCAGAGGATTCTCTTATAAATATAAAGCTTTCGCAGATGATATTGTGTTCATAACAGAGAATCCGATTCAAGTGTCACCATTGCTGTTAACTAAGATAAAAGAATATGGAGAGTTAGCAGGACTATATATAAATAAAGAGAAATCGAAATTCTTTTGCAAAAACATGCAACCAAATAGAATAAAAGAATTGCAAATGGTGACGGGTTGTGAAGTCACTACTAAAGTTAAATATCTTGGATTAGAGATAACCATGAAGAATATTGACTTGTTCAAAAATAATTATGAAAAATTATGGTGTAAAATGGACAAAGACTTGATGAAATGGAATAGACTTAACTTGTCCCTATTGGGCAGGATAGCTGCAATTAAGATGAATATCTTACCAAGAATAATGTATTTGTTCCAAACTATCCCGATTGTAAAAGATACCAAACAATTTAACAAATGGCAAAGGAAGATTTCTGATTTTGTATGGGCCGGAAAGAAACCAAGGATTAAGATTAAGATTTTAATAGATGCTAAAGAAAGAGGTGGTTTTCAGCTCCCAGATTTAAGATTCTATCATGATGCGGTTTGTTTGACATGGATCAAAGATTGGATAATGCTGTTAGATAAAAAACCTTTATGGTTAGAAGTGTCATGGGTGCTGGGGACCCTGCAGAAGAAACCGAGCCTGCAGAGCCTGCAGAAGGAACTGTGCCCCTGCCACCTGCACCAGTGCCCCTGCCTCCTGCTGAAGAAGATCCAAGCCCCCCTGCCTCGCCCTCTCGGGTGGCTCGTGTGCGTGACCGCCTTCGTCAGGACCTCAGGGATCGGAGGAGGGCGGCACGCTCACAAGCAAGACGCTCCCTGAGCCCTGAGTGGTGAAAGGATTCTGGCCCTTCTAAGTGTGAGGATGCTTAAGTTTCGGCAGGATCCTGGCTGCTGCTCTGAGACAGCAATTAGCCCAAATGAGCAACAGGCAGCAGAGGGCTATATAGCTGTGGGCTTTGGGAGGAGGCTTTGTGGAAGCAACTAGTCACATACCTGACATCCTAGCATCCACTCCGGCTCTTGACTTTGGCTTTTGGATTCCTGACTTTGGCTTGGACCTCTGGACCCCCTGACTTCGGCTTCTGAACCTCTGACCTGTGATACCTGGATTACGATTCTGTTTTGGCGCCTTGGACCCTCCTTGCTCACGAGTTGCCGACCTTGGACTGCCCCTGGACTTTGCCTGACTCAGCCCCAGCTCATGACAAGAAGCTCCTGGGAATAAATTTGGCTGGCACACGTATTTGTGTTATGGGAAGAATAAGATGAACGGTTTTTTCTCTCACCATTATATCAGAAATAGTTTATTAAACACTTGGATAAAATATAAGAAATATGGTGATGAAAGAAAACCGCTCTGGATAGTGCCAGCAGAAGTAATAAAAATAACAGCTGAATCAGATGAAGAAAGAGCGATGTCATACAATCAACTGCTCAAGATTCAAGGAGACAAAATCGAATTAAAATCTTCAGAAGAGTTAAATAATAAGTAAGACTGGTTTCAAATGCAACAAATTAAAAGCTTGATGGAAAATGATATTAAATCGGATGGAATTAGATGTGAGCAAAGAGAACTGGAAAAGGTCCAGCTTGGAGATAATGAAAAATTAATATCGAAAGTATACAAATTATTGTTGAAATGGTCTACACAAGAAGAAGTAGTAAAGTCTCAAATGGTCAAATGGGCAATCAATGTGAATAGAGAAATACAAATGGATTCATGGGAGCACCTTTGGAAGAACTCGATGAAGATCTCAACTTGTCAGAGTATCAAAGAGAACTGTTTTAAGATGATGTACAGGTGGTATATGACTCCGAAAAAGCTGGCTAGGATGAGTAAGAAAATGACAGATAGATGTTGGAAATGTAGAAATCACGAAGGTTCTTTTTTTCATATGTGGTGGACTTGTGAAAAAGCGAAAGAATTTTGGAAGATGATACAACAAGAAATCTCCAAAATTTTGGGTTATGACTTTAAGAAAACAGCAGAGACTTTTCTGATTGGATTACAATTAGAAAAATTTCCAAAGGAAGACAGGACTTTAATTTGGTATTTGCTTTCAGCTGCTAGGACGTTGTATGCGCAGCTGTGGAAACAGGGAAAAATACCAGAGAAATGGGATTGGATTGTGAAAGTTTTATCGTGGAGTGAGATGGACAAATTAACGAAAACCTTAAGAGACTATGATTTAGATATATTCAAAAAGGAGTGGAAGAAATTTAAAGGATATATGGAGAAAGAGTGGAATGTTAAAGGACATTGGACAATTTTTATCATTAATGAGAAAAGAAAAATAATGAATTTGGTTAATGGTACCTTTATAATGGAAATTAAATTTATAACTTCGGGGAAGTCAAATATTGGAGGGAGGGGGGGTTGAAATATCATATGGGTTAGTATAGAAAAGAGACAATTAAGTATTGTAACCATATGTTATTAATAAATTGTTAAAACACAAACACAATCCTAACTCAAACACGCATTTGAAAGTCTTAGTTAGGGAAAAGGGGGAAAGGAACTGTAGCTGAAAAGCAGTAGGTGGTTGAATGTTGGTTGAATACACCTGTTTTTCTTCCCTTCAGATGGCACCCCCATACACACAAACTGCTCACTGTTTTCAGGGTGAGTTGCCAGACTTGACAGAATTTCCCCCACTATCACCTTCCCTCAACAACCTGGTGCATGCCCCCCCCCCCAATGTCTTATCTGTGTTTATGGAGAGCCTTGAGAACAAAAGGTAACACATATCAACAGAAGTATAATGTCCAGATCACGTGAAGTGATGGTGTCGCTTTACTCTGCTCTGGTAAGACCTCACCTGGAGTATTGTGTTCAGTTTTGGGCACCACATTTTAAGACAGCTATAGACAAGCTGGAACGGGTCCAGAGGAGGGCGACGAAGATGGTGAGGGGTCTGGAGACCAAGTCCTATGAGGAAAGATTGAAGGAGCTGGGGATGTTTACCCTGGAGAAGAGGCGGCTGAGAGGTAATATGATCACCATCTTCAAGTACTTGAAGGGCTGTCATACAGAGGATGGTGTGAAATTGTTTTCTGTGGCCCCAGAAGGTAGGACCAGAACCAATGGGTTGAAATTAAATCAAAAGATTTTCCGGCTCAACATTAGGAAGAACTTCCTGACCGTTAGAGAGATTCCTCAGGTGATGGGCTCTCCTTCCTTGGAGGTTTTTAAACAGAGGCTAGATGGCCATCTGACAGCAATGAAGATCCTGTGAATTTAGGGGGAGGTATTTGGTTGATGTATGGAGAACAAGATATCCTAACTTCAAAGACTTTACTTACTATTCTTCTAGCCACCAAACTTGGTCAAGAATCGATATGTGTTGGCTTTCTGCAAGCATGATTAAAGTCTTAGTTGACACAGAAATTCAAACAAGAGTTATTTCAGACCATAGCCCTGTAATGATAAAGCTCAAAGGTTCACGGATGAGAAGATCATGGAGGCTAAATATTTCAATTTTGAAAGATAAAGACTTTCTTAAAGAATCTAAGGTGGAAATAGAATCTTTTTTCAAACAGAACATAACACAAGATGTAAAGATGCAAGTAGTTTGGGACTCTGCTAAAGCTTATTATAGGGGTCTTGCAATTAGATACAGTAGCAAGAAAAAGAAAGAACTGAAAATTTTCAAAACTTAATGTTACAAGCTGGATAAGCTGAAAAGAATCTTTAAAAACAGCCAACAAACATGAATTTCAAAAAAAGGTGAAAGAAATGCAACACAAATTGAATTTGATTCTTATGGAGGAGATGGAGATTAAATTGAGGTATACTAGACAAATTTTTTTTGAACATGCTAACAAGCCTGGAAGGTGGTTGGCTTATAGAATGAGAAAAGAAAAGGCCAAAAGAATAATTACGACACTGAAAGATGAGAACAACAAAGAGAAATCTCACAAGAACAGCGCAACTGGTCCGTGTGGGATAAGGAGGTGTTTGCAGTAAATTTTGCCTTGAAAACATGGCGGTCCTGGTTAGAGGGAGCAAGGGTGCCATTCGAAATCTGGACTGACCACAAAAATTTAGAAACGCTCACGGGCTGTAGGAAGCTGACAGAAAAGCAGATCCGATGGGCCGGATTCTTTGCAAAAATTGACTTTACCCTCAAGCATATACCCGGGTCAAAAAATTTCTTGGCTGATGCGCTCTCTCGATTGCCGCAGCATGAGAGCCAGAGGGAGGAAGTAGTGGACTCCATAATTCCTCCAAGCGCTGTAGCAGGCACCGTGACCACGCAGTCAGGAAAGAAGCCTAAAATGCCGGAACGGGGGGGGGGGGGACTGATTGAAGAAACGGAACGCGAGGGGGAAGAGCGACTGGAGGGACTTGAAAAGGGGACCAGGGGATTTTGGTACTATGAGGGAAAGCTGTATGTCCAAAAATCCCTGCGAAAAGAGATTTTACAGCATTGCCATTGCAATAAACTATCAGGTCACTTCGGATACGTAAAAACGCTGCATTTAGTAAATCGGCAGTTTTGGTGGCCACACATGAAAAAGGACATTTCAGAATTTGTAGCCACCTGTCAAGTAGACGGATTCAACAAGGAGAAAAGATGAAACAAAGACTTTATTTATTGATTGATTGACCGTTACTGTGGCTCAAGCCGGACGCTTGAGTAGAATGAAACCAATACATTGATACAAGCATTATAAGAATTCCTATGGGGAGGGTAATACGAGAGCGTTCACACATAACTACAAAAGATACATTCCCAGGCTAGCTATCACGCCATTTGGCCTTGCTTACATGTACGCTCATACTCCCTCGCACCTCTGTCTGGGAAGGCCCAATTTACTTCTTTCACAGCAATTACCAGCCATAAAGGGAAGGAGGGGTCACTAAAGGAAAATAACCTAGCAGCATCTGGCCCATTGTGATTTTAAGTAGGCCTGTTCTTGACAGGCAGGACCCATCAGTCTTTGAGCAGAATCAGGCTATCTTGACATACTGCCCCCCTCATGCTTGACCCCTCGGTCGCAGGGGGTGTTTTCTGTGAAACATTAATTAGATCAGAAGCTGATACATCTTTTTCTGCAACCCATTCGTTTTCGCTGGCAGGGAAATGTTTCCACTTATCAGATAATACAACTTCCCATGTTTAATTTTAGAGTCCAGGATCTCCTGAACTTTGTGATGATTCTGATTCCCAATCTGAATAAGTTGCGGCGCTGTCGTTCGAGGATGCCAAACAGACTGGTCGGGGTCCCGACAGAGCAGGCTGCAATGAAAGACAGGGTGCACTTTACTAAACATCTTAGGCAGTTCCAGTTCCACAGTGACCCGGTTTATTACTCTTTTGATCTTAAAAGGACCCAGATATTGGTATGCCAGTTTCTTAGAGGGTTGGTTGATAGGTAGGTTTTTGTTGATACAAATACAGAGTTCCGCACCTTAAAGTCCCAGGCGGGGACATGAGACTTATCATATTGTTTTTTATAGGTCTCTTTGGCAGCCTCCAAGTTCTCCTGAATCTCCTTCCAACTCTTGCTTAGAATGTCCCACCATTAGTTAATGGGGGAGGCTAAGGGGGAGGCTTTGGTGGAGCTGTGTACACTGTTATTGTATCCGTACTCAGCGAATGGGAGGAGGTCAACCCAATTGGATTGTTGATGATTGATATAGCAACTTAGATATTGTTCTAATAAGCTGTTCACGCGTTCCGTCTGGCCGTCCGTCTGGGGGTGGTACGTGGAACTCAACCCCTGCTCCATTCCTAGTAATTTGCAAAACTCCCGTCAAAAGTTGGCAACAAACTGCGGGCCCTGGTCACTAATTACTTTATCCGGGAAGGAGTGTAGTTTAACCATGTGGTTAAAGAATAAATAAGCCAGTTTCTTGGCGGTGGGGAGTTGTGTGCAGGGAATAAAGTGGGCCTGTTTTGAAAAAGTGTCTACTACCACCAGTATTACTGTTTTGCCATGAGATGGCGGTAGTTCTACTATGAAGTCCATGGAGACTACTGAAAAAGGTCTGGTGACAGTTTCTATTGGTTTGAGGAGTCCGGGAGGTTACCTCCCCCTTCGCTTTGCCATGATGCAGATTGGGCAGGAGGAGACAAACTCCGACACATCCTTTTTTAGGGATAGCCACCAGAATTGTCTGCTGATTAGATGGAGTGTTTTTACATACCCGAAATGCCCAGCCAGTTTGTTTAAATGACAGAGTTGCAACACCTCTTTTCTCAAGCTTTTTGGGACATAAACCTTTTCTCCCATGTACCACAACCCATCCTCCCTTTTCTGAACCTCCCCTGGTCCGTCTTCCCCCTCCTTTTCGGTTTCTGCCGCCATTTTCTCTGTCCCCCAACCCTCCAGTTCCCGTTTCTTCTGAGAACGGGTAGTAACAAGTGCTGCTACTTGGGAGGGGGGAACCAGGGAGTCTATCACTTCCTCCTTCTGGCTGTTGTGTTGAGGCAACCTCGAGAGGGTGTCAGCCAAGAAGTTTTTCATGCCAGGAATATGGTTAAACACAAAGTCAAATTTCGAGAAAAAACCCACCCACCGGATTTGCTTTTCACTCAGTTTTCTCTTCCCCGTGAGTGCTTAGAGATTTTTATGGTTGGTCCAGATCTCGAATGGAGGTCTCTAACCGGGACCTCCAAGTTTTTAATGCAAAAGTTACCGCAAATTCCCAGGCTAGCTATCATGCCGTTTGGCCTTGCTTACATGTACGGCTCATACTCCCTCACACCACTGTCTGGGCGGCCCAATTTACTTCTTTCACAGCAATTACCAGCCATAAAGGAAAGGAGGGGTCACTAAAGGAAAATAACCTAGCAGCATCTGACTCATCGTGATTTTAAGCAGGCCTGTTCTTGACAGGCAGGACCCATCAGTCTTTGAGCAGAATCAGGCTATCTTGACACCACCTGTCTGGTGTGCATAATGGCCACGAAATGGGGAGGGAAGCCCCAGGCTTCTTTCAACCAACCCCACGTCTGAACGCCCTTGGTCAATAGTCTCCATGGACTTTATAGTGAAATTACCAGTGTCCCAAGGGCGGACTGTAATTTTAGTAGTGTTGGACACTTTCTCAAAGCAAGCTCACTTCATCCCTTGCAAAAAATTGCCAACCGCAAGGAAGCTTGCCTATTTGTTTTTCCAACACATTGTTAAAGTACACTTGTTTCCGGACAAGGTCATTAGCGACCGCGGGCCACAGCAAACAGCAAGCCTTTATTGGCATAAAACAGATTTAGCAGTAAAATAGCAATATAAATAATATAAAATCCTAGATTATAGAGTACATAGGGAGCTAATATGCATAAAATAAGTAAAATATATATGAGTCAAGTTTAGCCAAATTAAATAATTAAAACAAATAAAATGTGGTCATTCCAGAACCATTCTCTGTCGTATTTCCATGGCCTGTTGGAGAAATCTAGCCACCATTAAACTTACCTCAGTGCAAGTGTCATTTAAAAGTTTGTGGACTTTGCCTGAATCAGCACAGCCCAACATATCTGCTAAGATATCTTTCAGGTATATACAACGAATATCATCATAAAGAGGACAGTTTAATAATACATGGGAAATAGTTTCAATACACTTGGAATTACAAAGACAGTGTCTATTAGAGTACTCAATCCTGTTAAATCTACCAAATAGGATAGCAGATGGTAATGCATTACATCTCGTTAACGAGAACACATGCCGTTGCTGTGGAGCTTGTAGAGAGGAGAAATATGACGCTAATTTCCCTACTGAGAGAGGAAGTTCGAAATTCAGCAGGGAGCAAGACTTGTTGGCCAGGCTATATAACATTTGCATTTGAATATCTAGAATTCTGAGCTTAAGTTTCAAAAAAGCATCTTTTAAGGATAGCATAAGAAGTGAATCTAAATCAATGCCCATAGACAAGGTCATTAGCGACCTCGGGCTACAGTTCATTGCCAACTTCTGGTGGGAGTTTTGTAAACTGACAGGGTTAAGCTCCGCTTGCCACCCGCAGATGGATGGACAGACGGAACGAGTGAACGCCCTTCTAGAGCAATATTTACGGTGCTATGTAAATTGCCAGCAATCCAACTGGGTGGAACTGCTACCCTTTGCAGAATACGGGTATAATAATAGCCTCCATAGCTCCACCAAAACAACACCTTTTAAGATCGTGAATGGCTATGAGGGGAATCCATTCCTACTGCTACCCAGCAACAGTGGGACCCAACCACCCTCCTCGTGCCAGCAATGGTGGGAAATGTTGGGGAAGGGATGGACTGTCATCCAAGACAACTTGGAGATGGCAAGAAGGGATTACAAAGCACAATTTGATAAGAAACATTCCCAGGAGTGGGAGTTCAAAGTGGGAGAGACAGTATTTTTATCAACCAAAAACTTGCCCCTGCCACAGACGTCCAAAAAACTAGCTTACAAGTACTTGGGACCGTTCAAAATAAAGAGAGTGATAAATAAAGTGATAGTAGAGCTGGAGTTGCCTAAATTGTTTTGTAAAATCCACCCTGTTTTCCATTGCAGCCTTCTTCACAAAGATCCGGGGGCTACGAATTGGCATCCCCGCCCTCCGGAGCCCAAACCTATACAAGTGAAGGGTCAGAGTCATCATGAAGTACAAGAGGTGTTGGATGCCAAGAAGAAAAGGGGGGTGCTGTATTATTTAGTCCACTAGAAATACTTTCCCCCTAGCTGTGATGAGTGGGTGAAATCCTCTGACCTCCAGGCTCCCCTTCTACTCAAAAGATTTTACCTACTACACCCAGACAAACCCCGAGCAAGAGCTTAGGGGGGGCAGTATGTCAAGCATTGTTTAATCTCTCTTTTATTGCCTGAATAAAACCAATATATTATAGAGATGTTACTAACTCTAAATTAAACCTGGGCACATCAAAGTAGAAAAGTAGAGACAGACCTTTCGCGCCTCTTTCGCTTTCACTAACAGATGCAGGAATTTGTTCTTTGAAGATAAGACCTTCAGGGACAGTTTCCCAGGCTAGTCCTGGACTCGGGACGAATAACCACAGGGGAGATAAGGAAGTTACTGTGTGAACTTTCACACGTGAATGCAGGCTTGTTTATAATTTGTAGCAATGTTTAGAGAACCTTTGATGTGCCATCTTTAAGTATGCACTCTACTATTACTCTGTATCAGTTCCAATACCTAGCTCAATAGAGCCACATGGATTATCAATAAACCATACTTTGTTTTAACTTAAGGACTGGTTCTTTTGAAAATTGCATGCTTAACACCTTTGCTACTGCTAGTGCTATATTTTTCCTTGGAGGTGTTGGCTGAGACATTCTGTCCCTCAGACTGTCATAAGAACAGAAGAACAGAAGAGAAGCCATGTTGGATCAGGCCAATGGCCCATCCAGTCCAACATTTTGTGTCACACAGTGGCCAAAAAACCCAGGTGCCATCAGGAGGTCCCTCAGTGGGGCCAGGACACTAGAAGCCCTCCCACTATCCTCCCACCCCCGAAACACCAAGAATACAGAGCATCATTGCCCCAGACAGAGAGTTCCATCAAGATGCTGTGGCTAATAGCCATGGATGGACCTCTGCTCCAGATGTTTCTCCAACCCCCTCTTGAAGCTATGTTCATAGCTGCCACCACCTCCTGTAGCAGTGAATTCCATGTGTTAATCTGACAAATCAGTATCTGATCTTCAAGAACAAACCCAACCAGGGTTTTGAGTAGTGTGAGTTAGCCATGTCTGTCAGCTTTTCCCTGCCACCTGGCCTCTTCTCTAGTGGGTCCACAAATGCTGTAGTATTGTGCTTTGGAGTGGACACAGCTGTCCTATTTCTGTCTGGAAGCTTTCAACCCTCTTGGTGTCCATCTTCCTCTAACTTATTATAGCCTGAAGATTTCAAAAGCAGCTGATAGCCGCAGAGGGTCTCTAAGTGATCGGAGTGATATACCCTTTAGAAAAGGCAGCTGGGTTGCGGCTTTGTAATGCTAAGTAGCAGCACTCAGCCCATCTCCTGCAACACGAATGTAACACACTCGATCAGTACTTTTGAATCAAACAGAACATTTTTGTATTGATAGAGATAAGACGTCACAACCAGCTTGGTTGGATGGAATTATGTCTAAGCTTAAACATATAGGGATCACTGTAGATTAATTATTTCTATCCGATTAATCATATGACTGTAGATTTATTAAATGACGACTCTTAGATTTGGAATTTCATAAACTTTGTCCTGCTCAACCTTATATTTGTTCACCAGTCTCGCTAGGTCTTGATTAATGACTGGGGGAAATGTCCCACTATTTATATGATCTTGAGATTCTCCAACTACTCAGGCGTTTATGTTGCCTAGAATGAATGCATTCCCTTCCAATGTTCTTCATGGAAGATACCATCAAGTTCCTTACTGCAAGAAATTTTGCCCCTGTGGGATGTGCTCTCCTGATTATATCCAGTAAATAATATTTGATAGTCAGTTGTATGTAAATTTACGCGAGAATCTGTTTTTTGTTTTGTTTTTAATTTTCTTACTTTCTTTAAAAACATATAAACAGTAGCGAGAATCTGTTTGAAAGTTTATTTCAGGTAGCAGATGCTAGGAAAAATGTGATCAATTGCTGATTTGTATTGAATGATCTAGTAGCAGAAACAACAAGAGCAGTTACAAGATCTTTGGAGGAAATTCCTCTGGCCAGGAACAACAGCATCTAAAAAGAGAAACAGACAAGTTATAAAACATACCATAACTACCCCAGCTCCATGAAACCAAGCTAAGAATGGAGCAAAGGGTGAACATAAGCTTTGTAATCCCGTGACTTCCAATGACCTTGGCACTTAATGGATGAAGAAGAATATCCCAAGGCAGCGGCCATAGAGGACGCACCAATTCTAAAGGAGTGGGTACCAAACCTCACTCCAGACAACCCCAACAGAGCTAAGGCCCTAGGCGTCACTGCCCAAAACTGATGTTTTGTCAGAGGGCTGCCTCCAAAATGACAAAACAACAACCCCTTGCAGCCTCCCCGCACCACCAAATAATCTGCCAATGGGGAAACAGGGCAAAGTTCAACCTCTTAACAGGGATCCAACTCCACTACAGTCCCAATGCCTCATTGGTCTGTCTTGGATCGTCGGACAGTAAGAGCTGCCTTACCCTCCGATAATCTAACATCCCTAAGTGACAAGGCCCTACCAGAAACATCATTCCTGGAGCTTGCCACTGACTCACTGATCCCAAGTGCCCCAAAAGAGGCCACCAAAGAGGCTGCATGAAACAAAACAGCCTCAAAGTGAGATGCACAAACTGTACCCCAAACCCCCTTCAAACCCCTAAGAATCCTGGGGGACATAGGGCTCCTGGTGTCAGGAATAGGCCCAATCTCTCCGGACTACCCCTCCAGCATCTTTTGAAGACAAAAGTCTGCTGTTTCCTCCTTATACCCTAACACCTTGTTAGCAAAAGCCAGCGCAGACAGGTGTCCTCTGATAGATCGCATGGCCAATCCCTTACCTTTTAAGGAAACACAATAACGGAGCAACAGCTCCACTGGGAGGGGTCAAACCATGTGATACCCTACCTCAGCCCTAAAGTCTTCAAACTGCCACACAGCATGTTCGTAAGACTTCCTGGTGCTAGGCGCTATGGCTAGGCCTATCGCTTTGCAGGCCTCGGCTCTCCAATCAGCCATAGCTCCTGAGGCATTGCCACTGCCTCTCGATCGGTTTCTAGGGCCAGCTGATGAAACCTCTCCATCTGTTTACAAGAGAGAGCATCAGCCACCCCATTATTCACTCCAGGAACATGCTTGGCCAAAAGCAAAACATTAAGCTGCAGACAACGCAGAGTGAAGGCCCTCACCAACCCCTTAACCTGTTGCGATTTGGATGAAAGGGAGTTAATGACATGAACTACAGCCATGTTATCGCACCAAAAATGTTCCGTACAATCAGCCATATCACTCCCACACAGCCAAACTGCAACCAAAATGGGGGGAAACTCCAAAAAGTGAGATCCCGGCTCAACCCAGCCTGCACCCATGAATCTGGCCAAATATCCATGCACCAGTGTCCACGAAAGTAAACCCCAAAACCTAATGACCCAGAAGCATCAGACATGACCTGAAGCTCCGCCTCAAGTCTCATGTCCTCTCTCCAAAAGGAAATCCCATTGAAGGATTCCAAAAACTCCTGCCATACCCGCAGATCCTCCCTCATGCTGCTGGTAACCCTAGTCCTGTGCTGAGGCAAGCATAGGCCTGCCATAGCATCACAAAACCTGCAAAGAAAAGCCCTTCCCGGGGCAACCACTTTGCAAGCAAAGTTAAGATGCCCGACTAACTGCTGAAGTTCAAGCAGTGTAACCTTTCTCTTGAGGAGGAACATACTAATCCTATTCTTTAAATCCTCCAGCTTCTCACCAGGTATTCTGGACGATTGCGCTAGGGTGTCCAATTCAATTCCCAAAAAAAACCAGGCATTGAGCCAGGCCCTCAGTTTTCTCCTCAGCCAACTCAGCGGCCAGCTCAATAAAGCCAGACAACAACTAAGCGCAACACCCAGTACCCACAGGACCCACAAACAGTAGTCGTCCAAATAATGAACAACATCCTGTAAACCCACTTTTTTGCGCACAGCCCATTCAAGGAATGTGCTGAAACACTCAAAAGCTGCACATGATACAGAGCAGCCCATAGACAAAGCCCTGTCCATATAAAATTGTCCTGTAAAAGAAAAACCTAAAAGCTCAAAATCGTTTGGGTGGACAGGGAGAAGCCGAAATCCAGATTTGATATCACATTTAGCCAACTCAGCCCCCTGCCCGCAGCATCGAACGACGCCCACGGCCTGATCAAAGGTAGTATACCTAACTGAGCATAGCTCCTCAGGAATCCCATCATTATCCAAAGAACCCTTGAGGTAAGAAAGGTGGTGAATCAAATGGAATTCACCAGGCGCCTTCTTTGGTACCACACCCAAAGGGGAAACCCTAAGGTTAACCACCAGAGGATTAGAAAACAGGCCCAAAATCCTGCCCTCCGCCAGCTGCTTGGTGATATTGGCCTCCACTACATGTTCTAAACCCTTAACAGAACTAAGGTTCCGAGACAACATTGGCACCCATGATCCCTGAAAAGGAATTCTAAAACCACATGTAAAACCGTTTAACAAATATAAACTATCAGCCCTGCATGGGTACCTGCGTAGCCACAGCTCAAGAGGTCCCACCTTTATCAGGCTGGGGCCCTTTTCCAGCTTGGGAAGGACCCCCACTCCCACCCTGTCTCTTTTGGCCCTTACATGGCCAAACTCTGGGACAGTTGCTGAAGGAATGCGGATCAGCACACATGGGGCATTCGTGCTTGAACTGGCAAGCTTTCCGATTGCATACTCCCTGTGAACCAAACTCCCAGCAAAGCAAGCAGGGTTGAACTGCCTGCCCCACTGAAATGCGGGAAGATGATAATGAAGCAGAAGGAGAAGAGGAAGCCTTAACAACTAGATGACCGCTGTCAGAACGGTCGCCGAGATTGGGCCAAGCCGGTGACATAACTTGCAGCCACAATTGCTTATGGATATGATCCCATGGGAGGGAAGGGTACAAAGCAGCCCTCATCCTGAATTTCTCGTCATACTGAATCCAGGCCGGGCCGCTAAACATCGTATACCCCTTGTATATAATTTCCATATACTGAATTAGCGCTGCCGCCTGCGAGGGCTGAGCACATGCTATCGCTCCAGCATAGACAAAAAACCCTGGCAACCAATTAGCCCAGGTGCGATCCACCTTCCGCTTTTCAACTTCTCCTTCTCCTTGTCATCAAGATCCTCCTTGTCTTTTTTCCCAGCTCCCTAAATAAAAGGGAGAAAATATCCACATATTCTCCCTTAAGGATCTTGTCTTTTGTGGCCGGCAACAGGTGGTCTCCCAACGGTAAGGTGACATCACCAAAGGGCATGGCGCCAAAAGGGACCATACCGTATTGGGAGGGTAAACCCCATCCTCCAGTTAAGGAAGGTGCAACCCCCTGCTGCACCGCCCCTGGCCAACTCCCGTATGGGCCAAACTGTTGGTCTGAGGCCCCACACCTAAAGTTGAAGGAGCACTTGAACCCCCGCAACAATGCCTGCACCATTAGGTGCGGTGGATCCCCAAGGCCAAACTAGCCCTGTATAGGCTGCAGGGCTATTGCCCGACTTACCTGGCAAGCCAGCAGTCACCAAAGCAGCATCCACCCCAACAACGCCAGACAAAGGGCCTGATCCAGCATCCTGAGCACCAAACCCACGGCTCCTCCAGTGGCACTGACAGCAGACCTGCCTTCTAAAATAGATAATTTGTTAATATCTCAGCCTGAAAAGCCATCTTTGACGCTTGACCCTTCTGAGAAACCAACGAAGGTGGCAACCACGACACCTGCTCCAGGGCCCTCAGCCTTAAAAGAATAGCAGCATTCACCTCATCCTCCCCCTCCTCATCAGACGATGAAGGTGGTGGTGGACGCTTCTGTGACGGAATTGGAAGGGTTAATAGAAAAGCTAAGGACTCAGGGAGTCTGAGTCGTGTGATCTGAGGGTGGGGGCCGGAGTGCTCGGAACTCTCAGGATGAGTGAGTGACAGATAACAGCTGGAGAGTCAACTGTCAGCAACTGTCAGAGGGAGACAGTTGAGGTGGGCAGTTTATGGTCAGCAGAAGAGCTGAAGAGAGAGCTGATACAGAGAGCTGTGAAGAGACTTCTGGTGAAGTAAAGCTCGCTGTTAGCTCTGTGGAGACAGCCAGGTGGCTGAGAGTGACAACTGAGCATCACAGTGAAAGACCTGAGTGGTCACAGAAATATTTACACTATTCTTAAAAACTAACCAGGTTGCTGAGGGAGAGATGTGGGTCTGAGGGAATCAGGAGGGCTGGGAGCAGACACACCAGTCGACTCAAGAGACCAGATACATAAAGCCCAAGAGGCCAACCTAATTAGAGTTTGGAGAGTGAAGAATATAAGAACTGTGGACCCTGAGATACCTCAGTGAACCTCTGTATTGTAAAGCCTGAACTGTTTAGCAACTGTTATTCATCCAAAATAAAAAATAGCCTATGTAAATACATCCCTTCCCCCCAGCTGAAGACTGTGTGTAAATAAAAATCTGTGCTTAACTGCTAAGTTCTCTGGTGCCTGAGTATTTGGAATCAGCAGCAAATCAGCAGTGGTCCCCTACATACCTAGTTATCCGTCTATCTGAAAATAAAAGAGAACCCCGAAGAGACTAGAAATCCTTATAATACCCACCACCTTTACTCAGTAGTCGTGAGGTAAAACCAGAAGGAAGAAATAAAGTTGGCAGCAGGGGCTGGGGTTGCCATAAGTTGCCATAGGTTGCCTTCAGTGGTGCAGGGTGGTCATAGCTCCTGCGGAGGCTTAGGAGCCTTACGCACTGGCTGCTTGCACTTTGACTTCCCCGTACCCTTCCTCCCAGACATTTTCCAGATACTAAATGATACCAAAACCCAAACACTATAAAAAGACCCAAGAATAAAATTCCACACACTCAACCCCTAAAATGGCTGCCAAATATCCACCCCTAAAATGGCCTACCTCTGACACCCAAAATGGCCACCTGGAAGATCTCAATTAAAATGGCCTCCCAGCCACGAGGCAAAGAAGAAGGAGGGATGGAGGGGGGAGAGGCGACGACTTAGTATGAAGGGGAACCCCCAAATTGCCATCTGGCACACCGACAAATTGCCATCTGGCACACCAACCTGACTGAGCTGCGCACCCTGCCATGCTGCACAAACCCCCGACATTCTCTTCTTCTTCTTAATATAATATACTGTAAATCCAGCGCCGCGTTCTCCTCAAACCAATGCTGCCTGGCGCAGAGCACTTCGAATCCCAGACCAGAGCCACAGCCTGGCCCGACCCCACCAACGAGAGCCCCCAACAGCCTCCAACCAGGCCTAATCCCTCGATGCTGGCAGAGAGCACACACACGCTCCTCTCACGCCGAGCATCAACGAGGGACTGAATCAGAGAAGCAGAGGCTTGGCCGTTAAGACGCCCAAGCCCTACCTCCAAGAAAGCACGCCCAAACAAGTTGAATTTGTGGATCTTCTAATCTGTAATCTTTCATTGACATCTGCCTCCGTTCCTGAGGACTGGAAGGTAGCAAATGTCACCCCCATCTTTAAAAAGGGTTCCAGAGGAGATCCGGGAAATTACAGGCCAGTCAGTCTGACTTCAATACGGGGAAAGTTGGTAGAAACCATTATCAAGGACAGAATGAGTAGGCACATTGATGAACACGGGTTATTGAGGAAGACTCAGCATGGGTTCTGTAAGGGAAGATCTTGCCTCACTAACCTGTTACATTTCTTTGAGGGGGTGAACAAACATGTGGACAAAGGAGACCCGATAGATGTTGTTTACCTTGACTTCCAGAAAGCTTTTGATAAAGTTCCTCATCAAAGGCTCCTTAGAAAGCTTGAGAGTCATGGAGTAAAAGGACTGGTCCTCTTGTGGATCAAAAACTGGCTGAGTAATAGGAAGCAGAGAGTGAGTATAAATGGGCAGTCTTCACAATGGAGGACGGTAAGCAGTGGGGTGCCGCAGGGCTCGGTACTGGGTCCCATGCTCTTTAACTTGTTCATAAATGATTTAGAGTTGGGAGTGAGCAGTGAAGTGGCCAAGTTTGTGGATGACACTAAATTGTTCAGGGTGGTGAGAACCAGAGAGGATTGTGAGGAACTCCAAAGGGATCTGTTGAGGCTGGATGAGTGGGCTTCAGCGTGGCAGATGCGGTTCAATGTGGCCAAGTGCAAAGTAATGCACATTGGGGCCAAGAATCCCAGCTACAAATACAAGTTGATGGGGTGCGAACTGACAGAGACTGACCAAGAGAGAGATCCTGGGGTTGTGGTAGATAACTCACTGAAAATGTCAACACAGTGTGCGTTTGCAATAAAAAAGGCCAACACCATGCTGGGAATTATTAGGAAGGGAACTGAAAACAAATCAGCCAGTATCATAATGCCCCTGTATAAATCGATGGTGTGGTCTCATTTGGAGTACTGTGTGCAGTTCTGGTCGCCGCACCTCAAAAAGGATATTATAGCATTGGAGAAAGTCCAGAGAAGGGCAACTAGAATGATTAAAGGGCTGGAACACTTTCCCTATGAAGAAAGGTTGAAACACTTGGGACTCTTTAGCTTGGAGAAACGTCGACTGCGGGGTGACATGATAGAGGTTTACAAGATAATGCATGGGATGGAGAAAGTAGAGAAAGAAGTACTTTTCTCCCTTTCTCACAATACAAGAACTCATGGGCATTCGATGAAATTGCTGAGCAGACAGGTTAAAATGGATAAAAGGAAGTACTTCTTCACCCAAAGGGTGATTAACATGTGGAATTCACTGCCACAGGAGGTGGTGGCGGCCACAAGCCTAGCCACCTTCAAGAGGGGTTTAGATAAAAATATGGAGCAGAGGTCCATCAGTGGCTATTAGCCACATTGTGTGTGTGAGTGTGTTTGTGTGTATATATATAAAAAATTTTGCCACTGTGTGACACAGAGTGTTTGACTGGATGGGCCATTGGCCTGATCTAACATGGCTTCTCTTATGTTCAAACAGGCCCGCAAAGCCTGTTCTTCCCTCCAGGGTGGCAAATAAATCCCCAACAGCCGAGCCATGATGCGGCCGGCTGCCGGAGATTCCTTCCTCAAAAAAATCCTGACCAAAGTGGTTTGACAGAAAGAGTGAAGCAGAATGTCCAGATTTTCACACCTCCCTAGTGTTCCTTCTAAGCTGAGTAAGTGTGAGCTAACTCGCAGTTTTTAAGCCTTCAGCTCACACGTTTTTGTCTTAGCTCAGGAAGAATGGTCTGAGAGCAAACTCGTTTAAGAATATAAGAGAGCATAGGAGAAGCCATGGTGGATCAGGCCAATGGGCCATCCAGTCCAACACTGTGTTACACAATGGTCAAAAAAACCCCAAGTGACATCAAGAGGTCCACCAGTGGGGCCAGAACACTAAAATTCCTCCCACTATGTCAGACATTGGAGAGTATTACTGTGTCATTATGCTGAATGTATTCTGTAACTTGTTCCTTGACATGACTAACTCCATTTTTGAACTTCTGTTATTAACTATGAAGCAGAAGACCTTGCATATCAAACACTTAGAAATGTTACTAACCCATGCTGTGAATTCCTCTGCATAACACTAACAAAGCAATAGCTCTTTGAAGATAGCGAGCCTCAAGGAGAGCCAGCAGGGCTCCTCCATGAGAAAGGAAGCCACAAGCGATAAGAAGTAGGGAGTGTGTTACTTGTAGCATTAAAGTGTGAGAATGTAGGATTGTTTGGAAATGCTTTGATGTAAGGCCTTAAAACCCATGTATGTTTCAATACTTGCTATCAGTTCCAATAACTGCCTATTCAGAACTTTGAGATATCAAATAAATGCTACTACTTTTGCAACAAATGATGGTCCATTTACTTTGAGCTCCAACGTCTGACATTTTGGAACTGATCCAATACGGGTTTATCCGAACCGGCAACCTGTTAGCTGGATGGCCGCCAAGGTTCCGGATAATGGAGAACCCACTGAACTCACAGAGGGGCAGGGGATCCCGCCGGGTGTTACAGTTGACCGGAGAAAAGGGGGATCGCCGCTGCACTTCTCGACGCTACTCTTCACTCCGAAGAAGTGGCAGCCCCGCACCTCGACCGCACTCATGGATGAGGCAGCCAGACACTTCAACAACCTGTTCACCGGAATGGGGGAGGAAGGAGAAGAAGCACTGGCCAGGGAGGACCGAGGTGGCGGCCCGGGGGAAGACGAAGGCCGGGGCCCAAGGGAGACGGAGGATGTCCAGCTACTGAGGAACGAGATGCGGATCTGGATGAGAGAGATCCAGAATGAACTCCAAATTGAGCAATATGCACATCACCCACGAAGTGCAGAGGCAACTGGACCAGATGCGAGAGCAGATAAGGGCCCCGCCGGGAGAACCAGCCCAGCGCCCAGAGCCGGATGAGCCGCCGGCAGAACCGCCGGTTGACCAGCCAGGGGAGCCAGTCGAGCCCCCTCCAGACCGACCACCCCCACAGCCAGACCAACCAAGGGGCCCTCCTGGCGGACCAGCCGCGCCACCAGCCCTGGCAGGTCCACCACCGATCCCTGGTCCCGCAGTGCCTCCCGGGCCCATCATTCCTCCCGGGTGGCTGATGGGACCCGCGGGCCCGCAGCCCATGACACCCTGGGCAGGGGGCCTGGGTCGAGAACTGCAGATCACCTTCGATGGCGATCCGGAGAAAGTAGAGTACTTCACCATCCAGTGCAACAGCTTCATGACCCACTGGGGGAACACCTTCCCTACCGAGCTCAGTCGAGTGGACTACTTTGGGTTGAAGCTAAAGGGGGCAGCGAAGCGGTGGTTCGTCAGCCTGCATGAAACCCGAGGCCCCGAATTGACCACCATGGCGGGGTTCCTGCAAGCCATGCTACAGCAGTATGGCAACCCGCTGCAAGAGGTGCAGGCCCTCACCGCCTTGCGAGAGCTACAGCAAGGGTCGAAAACCATGAGGGAGTACGCGGCTGACTTCCGGGCACACTGCTCCAAGGTCCGCGGCTGGAACGAGAGAATGAAGTACGAGGCTTTTCACCGCGGCCTTAACGCAAGCATCCTCGACCAATGTTTCCAGCAGGCCCGCCCCACCACCCTAGTGGGCTGGATACAACTGGCCGGAGAAGTGGAGACCAACCTCAAGCATGTAGCCCTGCAACGGCAGCAACAGCAAGGGGTGAGAGGGGGACGCGAGCCCAAAGCCAGGACCAAACTGGAGCCAAAAAAGGCCGCACCCCAAGGGGGTACCCCCAAACCGACTCTGGGGCGCCGGTGCTTCCACTGAGGCAATCCTGGGCACTTAGCAGCCAACTGTCCAGATAAGCCACATGCACCCCCCATGACCCCAAAGCCAGCGGCGGCCGGGCAGAAGAAATCGGGGAACAAGATCAAAGTGCCCAGTTGGGGCAGCGTCACCACATCCATGGTGCTTGACGAGGATTCTATAATAACCGAGGACTCGGGAGAGGAGTCGTGGGAGCCAGAGCCGGCAAAAAACGAGAGCGACCTGCACTGAGAGGTGCCAGGCGGCAGGTCGTGGATTTGACGGCACCACTACGAGTGAGCATAACGGGGGCCCTACTCTTTGTATCAGTGACTTTATTAAACCCGAAATTGAAGTGGTTCATGCATGCCCAAGCCTTAGTAGACTCAGGCTGCACCCACGAGATCATCACCCCAGGTTAGTGGATGCCCTAGGACTGACCAAGGTCCCGCTTCCCCACCCGATCCAATTCAAGCAGATGGACGGGACGGCCATGAGCAGGGAGCTGTGCACAGAGGAAACTCAGGGACTGCCAGTAGGGATCCAGGAACACTGAGAGGTGGAGGTCTTCGTCATTGGTGGGGGTGGGATGGCTGGCTCACCACCAGCCAGACATACAATGGGAAGTGCAGACAATAGACTCTACCGACCAGCGGTGCACCCACCACCACTGGCAGGGGAAATGGAAACCAACACCACCCCCAGTGAATGAAAAGACATGTGTGTCGATGGAGGAGGTCCGCTCCATCCCAAAAGAGTACTGGGACCTCCGCAAGGTGTTTAGCGAGGAAAAGGCTAATGAGCTCTCACCCCACCGAGACACAGACTGAGCGATTGAACTGATACCAGGGCAGGAACTACCCAAAGCCAAACTGTACTCGATGGGGTGGGCCGAGAAAGACGAATTGCGGAAATTCATTGATAAAAATCTGAAGAGGGGGTTCATTAGGCCAGCGACTGCACCCCATGCCGCCCCGGTCCTCTTCCGGAAGAAGAAGGACAGGAGTCTGAGGCTTTGCACAGACTTTCGCGGAATAAATAGGATCTCCATGTCCAATGCCTACCCCATCCCCCTAATCAAAGATTTATTGAGCACAGTGTCGGAGGGGTCGATATTTACCAAACTAGACCTGAGGGACGCTTACTTTCGTGTCAGGATCAAGGAGGGGGACGAGTGGAAAATGGTGTTCAATACACCCATGGGACAGTTCGAATACCTAGTAATGCCTTTCAGCTTGCAGGGGGCCCCTGGAGCGTTCATGAATTTTATAAATGAAGTGTTGCAGGAATATCTGTACAAGGGGGGGGTGGTGTACCTGGATGACATCATTATCTACTCGAAAGATCTAAAGCCCCATGTGCCCTGGTACGAAAGGTGCTAACGACCTTGTATCAGCACAAACTGTATGCAAAATTATCGAAATGTGAGTTCCACCAGACGGAACGCGATTACTTAGGGCTTCGAGTATCCGGGAAGGGATTAGCGATGGACCCAGCCAAAATCCAAGCGGTTTTAGACTGCGAACCCCCGAGGACACGCAGACAGCTCCAATCTTTCCTTGGGTTTGCAAATTTTTATAGGGGGTTCATACAGGGGTTTGCCCAGGTGATGCTGCCCTTGACTGATCTCCTGAAAACAAAGGGGAGGGGGCCGGAAGCCAAAAAAATGGGGGCGAGGCTACCATGGACCCCTAGTTGCCAAGCTGTGTTCAATGAACTTAAGAGACTATTCACCAGTGAACCTGTGTTGGCCCATCCAAACGAGCTAAAGCCCTTCGTGGTTCAATGCGTCGCCTCCGACGTGGCCGTAGGAGCCATATTAATGCAGAAAGATGAGGAGGGAAGGCTCCGGCCCTGTGCCTACATCTCACGCAAGTTCTCTAATGAGCAGCGCAATTGGTCGGTCTGGGACAAGGAGGTGTTCGCTGTAGCATATGCCCTGAAAACATGGAGATCCTGGTTAGAGGGGGCCAGGGTGCCGTTCGAAATCTGGACCGACCACAAGAACCTAGAAGCCCTAACGGGCCGGAGGAAACTTACCGCCAAACAAATCCGGTGGGCGGGGTTCTTTGCCAAATTTAACTTTGTGCTCAAACACATTCCAAGCTCCAAGAACTTTTTGGCCGACGCTCTTTCACACTTGCCCCAGCACGACAGCCAGAGGGAGGAAATCATAGACTCAATCATCCCTCCTTCCGCAGTGGCTGGGGGGGTAACTACCCGCTCTGGAAAGAAAATGGGGCAACCAGAGCCATGGGGGGGGGAGCAGGCTCATCGAAGAAACAGAAAAGGAGGGAGAGGGGAGGCCGGAAGGTATTCTGAAAGGAGAGGGGGGATTTTGGTACTACAAGGGGAAATTCTACGTGCCAAAGCCCCTCTGATCAGAGGTCCTGCAGCATTGCCACTGCAGCAAATTCGCCGGCCACTTTGGCTATGTAAAAACCCTGCATTTAGTAAATCACCAATTCTGGTGGCCCCAGATGAAAAAAGACATTTCTGAATTTGTGTGTTCATGCCCCATCTGTGTCATGGCTAAGCAGAGGTGGGGGGGAACCCCTGGACTGCTACATCCGATCCCCACCACAAACCGCCCTGGTCCATGGTATCGATGAACTTTATAGTAGAACTCCCGGTCTCCCAGGGAAAAACGGTAGTGCTAGTAGTGGTGACCACCTTCTCCAAACAGGCGCATTTTATTCCCTGTAAACAATTACCGGCAGCTAAGAAACTAGCCTACTTGTTTTTCCACCACGTGGTTAAGCTCCACTCATTCCCTGACAAGGTCATTAGTGACCGCAGGCCGCAGTTCATTGCCAACTTCTGGCGGGAGTTTTGCAAAATGGCGGGAACAGAACAAGGACTGAGTTCTGCCTACCACCCCCAGACGGACGGACGGAACATGTAAACAGTCTTCTAGAACAGTACCTAAGGTGTTATATAAACTACCAGCAGTCCAACTGGGTGGAGCTGCTCCCATTCGCAGAGTATGGCTACAAAAATAGCTTGCACAGTTCAACCAAAGCCTTGCCATTCCAGATAGTAAACAGCTATGAAGGAAAGCCGTTCCCGTTGGTACCCAGTCCGGAGGAAACAGCGCCACCTAGCTCTTGCCAACAATGGTGGGGAAAAGTAAAGAAGGGCTGGACGATCATCCAGGAAAATTTAGAAATGGCAAAAAGCCATCCGTCTGGGGGTGGCAAAAAACCGTCCGTCTGGGGGTGGTAGGCAGAACTCAGTCCTTGTTCTGTTCCTGCCATTTTGCAAAACTCCCGCCAGAAGTCTATTTTGACAAGAAGCGCTCCCCCGAATGGGACTTCAAGGAAGGGGAGAGTGTGTTCTTGTCCACTAAAAACCTTCCTTTACCACAGACTTGAAAAAAATTAGCGTATAAATTCCTAGGTCCATTTAAAATCAAAAGGGTGATAAACAGAGTAACAGTAGAATTGGACCTTCCTAAGATGTTTAGTAAGATTCTCCCTGTTTTTCATTGCAGTCTTCTTCGCAAGGATCCTGGAATTTCATCTTGACACCTCTGCCCTCCAGAGACCCCACCTATCCAAGTGAAGGATCAGAGTCATCATGAGGTGCAGGAGGTGCTGGACTCTAGGGTCCAAAGGGAGGTGTTATACTATTTGGTTCGTTGGACGTACTTCCCTACCAGTTGTGATGAGTGGGTTAAATCAACTGATCTGAGAGCTCCCTCTCTGTTGAAGAAATTTTACCTACTGCACCCAGACAAACCCCGAGCAAGAGCTTAGGGAGGGCAGTATGTCAGACATTGGAGAGTATTACTGTGTCATTATGCTGAATGTATTCTGTAACTTGTTCCTTGACATGACTAACTCCATTTTTGAACTTCTGTTATTAACTATGAAGCAGAAGACCTTGCATATCAAACAATCTTAGAAATGTTACTAACCCATGCTGTGAATTCCTCTGCATAACACTAACAAAGCAATAGCTCTTTGAAGATAGTGAGCCTCAAGGAGAGCCAGCAGGGCTCCTCCGTGAGAAAAGGGAGCCGCAAGCGATAAGAAGTAGGGAGAGTGTTACTTGTAGCATTAGAGTGTGAGAATGTAGGATTGTTTGGAAATGCTTTGATGTAAGGCCTTAAAACCCATGTATGTTTCAATACTTGCTATCAGTTCCAATAACTGCCTATTCAGAACTTTGAGATATCAAATAAACACTACTACTTTTGCAACAAATGATGGTCCGTTTACTTTGAGCTCCAACGTCTAACACACTATGCCTCCCAAGCCCCCACAGAGCATCACTGCCCCATTTATACAGTAGCCAAATTGCTCGCTCACAATTTTAATACCAGTAGCTCAAAATGTAGAATTTTTGCTCACAAGACTCCACAGCTTAGAGGGAACGTTGCTCCCCATCCATATTCACTGCCTTTCCATCCCCCACTGTTCTCACCCCCACTTCAGGGGGGGCTTTTTATTATTTGTAGTTTTTACATTATCAGGAGTAAGTACATCACTTATAGTGATCAAAGACAACAGCGGTACACAAACCATCAACAACATAAAACAGAGAAAAACCAGGCCTTTTTTTTTTGTAGCAAGAACTCCTTTGCAAATGAGGCCACACACCCCTGATGTAGCCAATCCTCCAAGAGCTTACAGTAGGCCCTGTACTAAGAGCTCTGTAAACTCTTGGAGGATTGGTTACATTGGGTTGTAGCCTAATATGCAGAGGAGTTCCTGCTACAAAAAAGTCCTGCAAAAAGTTCATCTCAGGAGGAGACACGGAATTGCATTCAGAGCAGCAGACTGTGGAAGCAACTGAAAGATTACAAGGGATAAATGGTTCAGCTGGGTAGCCACGTTGGTGTGAAGCAACTGAACAAAGTCGGAGTCCAGTGGTGCATTAATTCTGGGTCTAAGCTTACATACACATGCACATGATGGAACATGCACTTTTTAGAATGGGAGGATAAGAATGTGATAGACAGATATGGCCTGCTGTTTGATGAGGAAACTTTACATTGAAGATAACTTTCCTACCTCAGAATTCAGGCAATCTTCATGATCACGAGATTCAATGGATGTGTTCAGGGGTCATTTTGTAGAAAAAGAGTTGCCAGAGCTCATTAGCACAACTCATTTGCAAATGCTACGCACCCCTGAGATCACTGGGAGGTGTACTAAATTAAATCAGCTCAGCATCTATCTTAACATGTTTCTTGACTTATAATTGTCATAATAAAGCTTTATTCCTATCATACTTTCAAAGTTACTTTCTCCTATGCGGCCACAGTGGCATGATGATGATTTCCATCTGTCTGCTTTATATGCTTTGGTTATTTTCCCATTTTTTGTGGGGAAAAATATTAGAAAATTTGTCAAATCTTAGAGTTCAGCAAAATTCTCAAAGGGGGTTTGAACAATGGAGCCCAGAAGCAATTTTCTTTCTTTTTTGGTGGTGATGGTGGGCGGGAGGTTTAACAAAGAAAGAACACAATAAAATTTAGAGGTTCTGGAGCTTCACTCCTGTGAGCTCCTGTTGAAGATGAGGCCTGGATGTGTTGAAAATCCACACTTGTACAAAGTCAAAAACCTGATGTCAAGGACTGTTCAGATGGTGTCTAGACCTTTTAAACTATCAGGAAAGTTAAGCGGGGCACAACATCTATCCATCAAAATGATAATTTTTGACAAATCAGCATTTTTTTCCATGGGCTAATTCCATTCCCTACCAGTCTATTCAAAATCTTGAAACACAGCCATGCTTAAACATTTCCTAATATTATTAGCCCCCTGTCACAGGCATCAGTGTTTGCCCTCTCCGTTGCTGATAAATTTACACAGAGACCATTTTATGTCTTTTTCTCCCCTCCAAGAAACTATTCATTACAGCAGTTAACGAGCACTCGCTTAGTAAACTGCCTTTAAGACAAAGCAGAGGACACGTTAATGGCGTAATGAATCAGTCGTTACATGCAATGACCAGTTTTCGCAGCAGAGTGCTATCGCTTTATTGACCCCCTTTCCCCCCCCTTCACATTTAAAGATTTATCACAGTGGGGTTTTATTGTGGTTACAGGACACACAGTTATAAGACAACTGGGTGCAGTTTATTTTATATGGAACTTTTAATGCTTTTATGTCGAGAACCTGTTGAGCTCTGGAAGCCAAAAGAAACTGCTTCAGCAGGAAGAAGTGACTGGCACTTTCACTTTCACCAAACACAATCAGAAGCTTCCGTTGGAAAGTATTTCCTGGTTTCTTACTGTTTTCTATGAACATAGTATTTATTCTATTTCCCTCCCCCCAGAAGATCTTTATCATCAGCCACTCTTGGGGAAGTTCAGATGGATTTTCTTTTGGGGGATATCAGATGTCTTTTTGAGGACATCTCTTTTTGACAACCGGGTTTGATTCCCCACTCCTCCACTGGCACCTGCTGGAATGGCCTTGGGTCAGCCATAGCTATCGCAGCAGTTGTCCTTGAAAGGGCAGCTGCTGTGAGAGCCCTCTCAACTCCACCCACCTCACAGGGTGTATGTTATGGGGGGAGAAGTTATAGGAGATTGTAAACCGCTCTGAGTCTCTCATTCAGAGAGAAGGGTTGGATATAAATCTGCAGTCTTCTTTGTGTGTCCATCCTCTTTGGAGTTCTTTTAAAAAATGGATGAAAAAAGTTCTCTTTTTTGTTTTGGAAGGTTAGGAATATTCCTAGTTAGTAGCAATTAAAGGTAAAGGGTAGTCCGCTGTGCAAGCACCGACTCATTACTGACCCATGGGGTGATGTCACATCATGAAGTTTTCACAGCAGATTTTTTACAGGGTGGTTTGCCCTTGCCTTCCCCAGTCATCTACACTTTAACCCCAGCAAGCTGGGTACTCATTTTACCGACCTCAGAAAGATGGAAGGCTGAGTCAACATTCAGCCGGCTGCATGAACCCAGCTTCCACCAGGATCAAACTCGGGTCATGAGCAGAGCTTGGACTGCAATACTTCAGCTTACCACTCTGCACCAGGGGGCTCCACAGTTTAAATAGCAGGGTTATTTCAAATGAGATTTGAGTGATCAGTTGTTTGAAGTAGTCAATTGAGAAATATGTTCTCTCCTTTGCTTTTCAAAATATGTTTGGCTTAGTATATATCAAAGAATGCCATGCAATCCACCTTCCAAAGCAGCCATTTTCTCCAGAAGTGAAAGAAATGTTTTTAATAAATAAATATTCAAGTTATGAAGTCTGGAGTCTCAGTTGTAATTTTGGGAGATCTCTGGCCCTCACCAGGAGGTGGCAACCGTATCTAAGGGACATTCTTTGGTGTGGAAAAAAGGAATGGTCCCCTGTACAATCACCAGTCATTTCCAACTCTGGGGTGTCGTTGCTTTCACAACATTTTCACGGCATACTTTTTACGAAGTGGTTTCCCATTGCCTTCCCCAGTCATCTACACTTTCCCCCCAGCAAGCTGGGTGTCAGACATTGTACCTGTTTTAGCTCACTTGTAGCCTATTGACCTAACTAACGCCATCTTGTTTGCTATTACTAACCATGAATCTGTACTGTGCATTTCAAACGGGAGGGAGAGTTGTAAATCCCAGGGAAGGAATTTCTCACTTGGCATCTATAGACTCCCCAAGCCTTTGAAGCTAGCCAGCCTCAAGGTAACCAGTGGGGAGCCTTCCTGGGAAAGAGATAACAGAATGTGGGAACAGACAACTGTCTCTCAGGGTGTGAGAATGAATTCTTTGTTATGCTATCTGCCTCTACAAAAATCCAAGAGTAACCTTGGAATGCATCAAACTCAATCTGCTTGTAACCCAGACCACTAGTTCTTGAATAAACGAATTACCGTATATACTCGAGTATAAGTCGACCCGAATATAAGCCGAGGCTTCTAATTTTACCCCAAAAATCTGGGAAAACTTATTGACTCGAGTATAAGCCGAGGGTGGGAAACGCAGCAGTTACTGGTAAACCTATGGTACCTTTCATATACTGCCCCACAAGTTGGCCAGCTTGGAGAAGGCATTTTTTTCTCCTTAAATCACTTCTCCAAGCCAAGTCAGCCAGCCGCTTGGAGAATCCATTTAAAGCTAACGTTGCTTTCTTTCCACCTCCCCCCTCTGTTTTCCTTCCTTCCTCCCTCTTATGGCTCTCAAACATCTGACGTTCATGTCTTGTGGCTCTCAAGCATCTGATGTTCATTCTAGATGGCTCTTACATTAAGCAAATCTGGCTTTGAGAGCCACACAATATGTGTGAAAGGGCCACACGTATCATCCAAGCCACCGTTTGGCCACTCCTGGTTATTATAAACTACTTGAAATATTTGTAGAAGGGTTTTTTATGCTGTTTATCTATGTTAAGGATTTAATTTGTTGCACTGTTGCATAACAGCATAGATAATGCATTTTTACATGCTTTATAGTATGTTTGCCTGACTGTTTCCAGAAAAGAGTGAGCTGTAGGATTGCATCCCATTCGGTGCCAGCCAGACCATCGGTCAGACCTCTCCTTTTAAGAACATTCTCAGATGAATCTAGTGTATTGTAACAGGTATCCTGTTGTCAAGAATTAGAGCCTTGGAAGGCACGGATTAACCAAGTGATTCCTGAAATCAGTTAAAATCAGGGTCTTGTAATTTCAGCTGTTGGTATCCTAAAGAAAACAGGTACAATGCCTGCTATACTTTTAAATTGAGGCTTTTTTGGTAAAAGCATTTGCTTGGATTCTAAGCAATATGAGCAGAGAAGGCATCTTCCTCTAATGCCTGAAGGGACCCAGACTGGGAGTCTGCAGCTCTTCCATTGAAGGAGGTACTGCTGGGCCAGTGTGCCCAGTTAACTGCCATCAGGAATTCTCTTTCTGTTTCCTACAGCACAGATTTCCCTGCCCTTCCAAGTCTACAGCTGCTCTTTCCCCTAGATGCAGGAAAGCCGGGTTCTTTCTAAAGTAGTCTGCATTCTCTGAAATACTGCAGATTCCCCCTCCTCAAATGCGGGTGTTCTTTTGTGTTTTGTTTGTTGAATCCTACACATTTCCAGCAATTGGCTCCAATTTATGTTGTACTCTTTCCCAACCTGGAGTTGACCAAAACAGTTCATGCGCCGCTTCCTGTTGCCAGCCCCCCCTTGCACGGCGAAGGCGGAGCGCCGCCGCTTTCTCCCCCCCCCCCGAGCGGCGGAACCCACGGCCGGTGCCGGTCACGTGTCCCGCAGGGCTCGTCCGTCCCCCTTTCCCGGGTGGGGAAGGAAGAAAAAAAGCCGCGTCAACGTGCGAAATGGGGCTGGCGGCGGCGGCGTTGCCGTGACGAGCCGCTCCGCCGCCCTCTTGCCTTCCGCGGCTGAGGGAAGCGCCTCTTCCGCCGTCCCCTCAGCGAAGCCGGCGAGCGGATTATTTTTTTTTTTTCCCTCCTCAACGACCCCAGGCCGGCCGGCGAGCCTTCCCTTTCGCCATGCCGTCGCCGTCCCTGAGAGGAGGCGAAGCCGCGGGGGAAAGCGGGGTCGCCGCCGCTGCCGCCGGCCGAGCCGCCACTTGGTAAGGATCCCACTCCGCCGGGGCTTCTCCCTCCCTTTTTACCTGACGGCTGAATAGTGACTCGAGTATATGTCGAGGAGGGGGGTTTTCTGCCCAAAATTTGGGCAGAAAATCTCGACTTATAATCGAGTATATACGGTAATTTTGCAACAAAATGATTTAAGTTTATTTCAACATTAAATATCTGACATTTTGAGTTTGATCCCTTTGAAGTTTATCTGAAACTGGTAACTTCGGCTGGATGGCCACCAAAGCACCAGATAACGGAGAGCCCACAGATCCAGTAAAAGAGCCGACCGTGCCCCAAGGAGTAACGGTAACCCGGAGAAGAGCAAAGTCACCCGTGCACTTCTCCATGCTCCTCTACACCCCGAAGCAGTGGAAGCCATGCACCTCGACGGCCCTGATGGACGAGGCGGCCGGCCACTTCAACAAGTTACTGACCAAAGTGGGGCTTCCGGTCGTGAGGGATGCTGTGAGCAGACGCGTGTAACTCGAGCTCTGAGCGACAGTTGCAACTTCTGGCTATATGAGCAGATAAGAGTGCTTTTTTAATTTAATTTAATTTTTTTTTCATCAGTGAAACACTGCAGCTGCCTTTGGGGAAGCCTGTGAGGTCCTGCTTTACCCTGCCTGACTTTGCCGGTCTCACGTAGAGTTAAAGAAGGTGGAAGGTTTCTATCTTGCTTCCCTCCCCCTTAATTGCTTAGCTGAAGATTTATGTCTCCTAAGCCTCAGCAGAAAAGAAAGAAAGATACGCGGGGGAGAAGGGGGGCGGAGGAGGAAGATTCCTTGAGTGGGGACGAGCCTTCGTCGGCAGAGGGGTCGTCAGGCAAACCCCCCATGGAGAAACTAGAGGGAAAGATAGACGCCCTCGCAGGTAATTTGTATCAGCTGTCGGCCTGTATGGACAAGCTGCAAGTTTTAGAGAGTCTCCCTACTCAACTCACCCAACAGCTACAACAACTGACTTTGCAGTTAGAACAAATGCAAAAGGCCACAAATGAAGCTTTAAATAAAATTCAGCTTTGTAAAGGCAAAATTGTCTCAGTTGAACAATCAGTGGCCCAGCAAGATGCTGCTCTTAAAGAGACAGTGGGAGAAGTGCAGTTATTGCGAGAGACATTACACATCCTAGAGGCTGAAACGCGTCATCGTAACTTACGGCTGGTGGGCTTGACAGACTTGCTGGCTCAGTCCCCCTCTCAGCTGATTTCCTTTGTGGCTGGCCTTTTTCGGCAGACACTCCAACTCCCTGAGGATTTTGCTCTAGACATTGCTGATGTTCTTTGCATGGCCAGACCAGGACAGCAGGGGTTAACAAGAATCACTCTCTTGATTTCCTTTGTCCGTGCTACTACTCGAGACTTTGTTTTGAAACTGTTTCGGGACACTTCAATGAGGAGCGGATTAACTTGGCAAGGGAGTACAGCGCGTCTCGCCTTATATCCTGATTACCCTCAGGATACCCTCAGGGCATATAAAACCGCAAAAGACCTAGCTAAGCAGCTGAATTTAGAAGCTTTTGTCTTGTTCCCTGCAACTTTGGTCGTGATTCAGCAAGGGAAACGTAAAGCATTCTACTCCCCTCAGAGTGCGGAAGAATTCCTGAGAACTTTACATCTACCAACTGCTGTGAACTCATCAAGGCCACAGGGAGGGAATGCAAGGTCCATGGAGACTTAATCATGTTTGGGTTGTAGATGTTTGCTGCTGCAAAAGAAAGGAAAGGGAGGAAGAAAGAGAATACACTGGATGGTCGCTTTAATCTAAGACTATTCGCTCAGCCTTTTTTTTTTTCCTTTTTTGGTTGCAAGGGGGGTTTTGATGATCTGGTTTTCTCCTCTTAGACTGTTCCACCCCAATGCAATCTACTTTTTCTATGAGGCTGGGTTTGTTTGCCCTCTAATTCATTACTTATAGATAAATGCTTTCTTTTTTGGGAGGCCTCCCCCGTGCCACCTTGACTCAATACCCAGATTATTATTTTTTTTCCTTTGGAGAGTCTTTTTGTCCCTCTTTTATACCCCCTTGCCCAATAAACTTTGACTGCATTAAGATAACTGGCACGTAATGGATCACTGCAGCTACTCTGGAGAAGTTGTTATTAGTGCATGTATTATTGTTTGGACTGACCTACACAACACTCACTCACCAATGCACTGTATATTGGTTATACTGAGGCTGAGCTGTATTCAGTGTGGTGTCTGATTTTCATTATTTTAACGTGGGCTGGGGGGGTGGGGGGGTGCTTTTGTTGGGTGGGCTGGGGAACAGGGTCTCGATTGATTGATTGATTGATTGATTGTTTGATTAGGCATGTGCATGCAAGGGTGCGACATATGCGACATAGTGGTTTTGGACATGGCCATAATTTATGAGTATAGCTATATAGACTCCAGTGTGTTTTCATTAAAAAAAATTTTCTCTGTGTTTGGATTTAGCACCCAATGTAGCAAGTGCAGGCTTATGCCGCTCGGGCTCTGCTAAGTAATCCGTGACCAATTGGAAGCCAGGAAGTTTGGGTGGGGGTTATATGCTCCTTGGGGTTTGGAGCGTATTTTGTGGTGGGTCTCACTGTAGGGTGTAACATGTCTGTTCCTATTTACTATTTGATGCCTGGCTGTCAACCCCCGGCCAGGTCCCCCCAGACCAAGGCGCAGGATGCCATTTAAGGTTTTGACATTCAATGACCGTGGCCTCTGTGACCCCAAAAAAAGAGCCATGATCCTTGGCACACACGAGATACGAGTTGCTGATATTGTCATGCTGCAAGAGACCCACATCCTCGAAGACGAAGCCGGTCAGTTGGCAAAGTATCGTGGTGACCAGGTGTTTTTGGCAGGCTTTGAACGAAATGCTCGTGGCGTAGCCATAATTATCCGGGCCAAGTTGAGGTGGGCAAAGATCTTGGAGTTCCCCGACCCCCAAGGTCGCTACATTGTGCTGTTAGGGGAAGCCCAGGGGGTGAGGACGGCCCTGATTAATATCTATGGCTCGAATAATGACAATCCTTTTAATAAAGTGGCTGCTATACTTGAGAACCTGGACTATGACAATATTATTTTAGGCGGTGATTTCAATACTACTCTGGATGGCAAGATGGATCGCATGGGTGTGACTGAACGATCCTTGAGATCACGGTTGGCCGTATTGGCCCTGATGAAGGAATTTGGAATGGTGGATGTATGGAGGGAGCAACATAAAGACTTGAAAGCCTACACCTGCTCTCACATCCACCAGACCCTTGCAAGATTAGATTACTTATTGGTGTCTAAATCCATACTCAGATGCGTGCGTTCATCGGCAATCTGTCCCTCCACTCTTTCTGACCATCACATGGTGCTCATGGAAGTGGACAACTTGCTACACATAGATAAGTCCCCATCGTGGTATTTTAATAACTCTTTAGTAAATGATGAGGCTTTTTGTGTACAAATGGAAACAGAAATTCAACACTTTTTCGCCACTGATGAGGGTTCTGTTCAACATTATTTGACTGTATGGGAGGCTTTTAAAACAATGATAAGGGAATAATCATCGCCTATTCTGCTGCAAAACAAAAGGAAAAACGCCACGCTGAGGCGAATCTTGAGTCCAGACTCCAGGCCCTATGGGATGCATTGTTCCAAAGTCCTTCAGAGGTGCAATTTAGGCAGATTCAACAAATAAATTTTCAACTCAACATGTTCAGGTCAAACAAGGTTGAACTTGCTTATGCACGTGTCAAACAACAGCAATGGGAATCCGGAGAGAGACAAGGAAGGGTTTTGGCATCCAAGCTTAAAGCCCTGCAAGAGCAGAGATGGATCACTCAAATTGTGGATCAATATGATAAGTCTCACATTTCTTCTGCCGGGGTTGCTGAATGCTTCCGTCAATTCTACCAGACCTTATATCAAGGACATACTCCGGTGGACCCGTCAGTTCAGGAATCTTTTTCGTGTTCCCTGGGTCTTCCGCAGTTGTGTGAGGAAGCAAAAGAACTATTGGGGGCTCCGTTGAGACTTGAGGAAGTGAATGAGGTGATCCACGGACTTAAAACTATTTCTTCGCCAGGCCCCGACGGGTTCTCTCCGATGTGGTATATCCGGTTTGCAGATAAACTTGCTCCGAAGTTGTTGGCTACATACCAAGCAATTTTTGATCAGGGTATGTCATCATGCTATTTTAATGAAGCCTGGATTACTTTAATTCCTAAGTCTGGGAAAGACCCACATCTCTGTGCCAGTTACCGCCCTATATCACTTTTAAATATTGACAACAAGATCTTGACGGCAATATTAGCTAAGCGTCTTCAAAGGGCCATCGCCTCGGTGGTTGACCCTTCCCAAACCGGTTTTATCCAAGGACATTCTGGTGCGGATAATATTCGGCTCATCATGGATTTGGCCGCGATCCACGCTCAGAAGATGATGTCACCCTCCTTATTTCCTTAGACGCAGAGAAGGCCTTCGATCGGGTTGACAGATCTTTCTTGCAGATGGTATTGAAACATATGGGTTTTCCAAAAGATTTCCTTCATTGGACGTGCCTGATCTACAAGTCTGCTACGTCAAGGGTGCGGGTGAATGGTCATCTTTCGGCATCAATTAATCTGCGGTGCAGCACCAGACAGGGGTGCCCGCTATCCCCTCTTCTCTTTGATCTTTGTTTGGAGCCATTCGCTAGGGCGGTTCGATTGAATGATAATATCCATGGCATGTGTTACCAATCACATTTAAGATTTTGTTATATACCGATGACGCCATGCTCACCATTACGCAGCCGGAAATATCGATACCGGCGATTATTCAACTGGCAAATTATTTCGGCAGGTTGTCCAGTTATAAAATTAATTGGCAAAAAACAGAAATTTTACAGATCGGGGGCGAAGTGGCACTGACGGGAGACATTGGGCAGTTCTCAGTTCAGGAGGCATTTATTATGTATTTGGGCATTTTCATTCCTAAACAGCCTGAGATGCTAATATCGTTAAACTTAAATAAAGTAATAGGGAAAATACAGCCGGAGCTAGAGCGATGGTCCGCTATCCCCTTGTCGCTTTGGGGTAAAATAAATGCTCTGAAGATTATCATCTACCCCTGTTTTTTTTACGTGTTGCGTGGTATCCATCAATACATACCACAGAAGTGGTTCCGAAAAATCAACTCAATATTAGCGAATTTCCTGTGGGAGGGGAAACCCCCTCAGTTGTCATGGGCACGTTTACAGTTACCATTTGACCGAGGTGGATTTGGCTTGCCAAACTTATGCCTATACCATCGGGCATACTTGCTGGCTGGTATTCAGCGATGGGCTCCGCTTAATTATCTTGTTGAGTCTTCCTGGATGAACTTGGAAACTGCTGTTCTTACTCCTTTGACGACATGGAACGTGCTTGCGTCAATATACCATCAGGGAGAGTCGGTTCTTCCATCGATTCGGGCGACAAGACAAACATGGCAATATTTGGGTGATATTTATGCATTTGACAACTACATCCATAGTCGGATGACCCTTTGGGGCAACCCTGAAGTGAAGATAAGGGGACGGCCGGTGATTTGGAAGCCGTGGGCACAGAGGAGTCTCTTAACTCTCAATCAGCTTAAAGATAGCAACCAGGACGCGTTTCTCTCTTTTGAGGATCTACAAAGTGTCTTTTGGTTACCAGCTAACCAATGGCTGCAATTCCAGCAACTGAAGCATTCATTGTCTACTTCTTTCGGCACAGACACCTTGGCAGTGCCGGATGCTCCGCCTCTCCTGCAGACCCTAGAACATGCAATTGAACAAAGTAAGCCAGTCCGTGTTTTATATTTATGTCTGAAAAAAGACGCGCAATACTCTGTGGAAGACTTGCGATGTCAATGGAGCGAGGAAATTAACTGCCCTATTTACCCTTTTCAATAGGCAGCTATCTGTAGTGGTCTCTGCCATCGTTCGAAAGATCTTTGTTTGATTTTAATTCAACAAAAGCTTTTGTTCAGGATTTATTGGACTTCTCTTCACCTTTATAAGCACAATTTGGCTGAATCCTCGGCTTGTTGGCGGTGTCTACGTTCAGAGGCGGGTCTGGCTCACATGCTGTGGAAATGCCCGATGTTAAAAAATTTCTGGGATGGGATTGCTCGATGGATGCAACAGGTACTTAACATTGACCAGTCTATTTCTGCCATGCAGATATTACTGAATAATTTCCCGACGACCTGGTCACTGACTCGTTGGCAGCGAAGATGGGCGGCACGTGCGATAATGATTGCGAAGCATCTTATCCTGCTGCAGTGGCATGTAGACTTCACTGGCACAATTACTACTTGGCTCGAGGGAATGTATGCTTTAGCTGTGCAAGAAAGGATAGCATATCACCGGCAATGTCAACAAAAACAATTTGAAGAGATTTGGTCGGCTTTTTCAGAAGCATCTAATATTCAAAGCTCTGCGTCTTGAAGTCTGGGATTTGTTTGCCTGGGGGCGCTTGGGCTGGGGAATTGGCTAGCCGGCATCTAATTAACTCGATTAAGTTCAGGCAGTTCAGATTAGGAGAATATATGGTGGCGGAGCACAAGGTGTAGCATGAGTGCCTCTATTTGTTCAACGGAATGAATGTCTGTGATATGCTTTATGAAAATAAAGTATAAATAACAAAAAAGTTACTGGCCAGAGCAGGCACCGAGGAGGAGGAAGACGTGGCAATCGGGAGTGAAGGAAGGGGCCGAGATGAAGAAAGCAGCCAAGCAGCGAAAGGGGCCGAGCTGCTGCGGAACGAAATGTTTATCTGGGCGAAAGAGATCCACATAAGAACATAAGAGAAGCCATGTTGGATCAGGCCAACAGCCCATCAAGTCCAGCACTCTGTGTCACACAGTGGCAAAAAATTTTATATACACACATACACTGTGGCTAATAGCCACTGATGGACCTGTGCTCCATATTTTTTATCTAAACCCTTCTTGAAGGTGGCTATACTTGTGGCCGCCACCACCTCCAGTGGCAGTAAATTCCACATGTTAATCACCCTTTGGGTGAAGTACTTCCTTTTATCTGTTTTAACCTGTCTGCTCAGCAATTTCATCGAATGCCCACGAGTTCTTGTATTGTGAGAAAGGGAGAAAAGTACTTCTTTCTCTACTTTCTCCATCCCATGCATTATCTTGTAAACCTCTATCATGTCACCCCTCAGTCGACGTTTCTCCAAGCTAAAGAGTCCCAAGCGTTTCAACCTCTCCTCGTAGGGAAAGTGCTCCAGCCCTTTAATCATTCTAGTTGCCCTTCTCTGGACTTTCTCCAATGCTATAATATCCTTTTTGAGGTGCGGCAACCAGAACTGCACACAGTACTCCAAATGAGACCGCACCATCGATTTATACAGGGGCATTATGATACTGGCTGATTTGTTTTCAATTCCCTTCCTAATAATTCCCAGCATGGCGTTGGCCTTTTTTATTGCAAATGCACACTGTCTTGACATTTTCAGTGAGTTATCTACCATAACCCCAAGATCTCTCTCTTGGTCAGTCTCTGCCAGTTCACACCCCATCAACTTGTATTTGTAGCTGGGATTCTTGGCCCCAATGTGCATTACTTTGCACTTGGCCACATTGAACCGCATCTGCCACGTTGACGCCCACTCACCCAGCCTCAACAGATCCCTTTGGAGTTCCTCACAATCCTCTCTGGTTCTCACCACCCTGAACAATTTAGTGTCATCCGCAAATTTGGCCACTTCACTGCTCACTCCCAACTCTAAATCATTTATGAACAAGTTAAAGAGCATGGGACCCAGTACCGAGCCCTGCGGCACCCCACTGCTTACCGTCCTCCACTGCCAAGACTGCCCATTTATACTCACTCTCTGCTTCCTATTACTCAGCCAGTTTTTGATCCACAAGAGGACCAGTCCTTTTACTCCATGACTCTCAAGCTTTCTAAGGAGCCTTTGATGAGGAACTTTATCAAAAGCTTTCTGGAAGTCAAGGTAAACAACATCTATCGGGTCTCCTTTGTCCACATGTTTGTTCACCCCCTCAAAGAAATGTAACAGGTTAGTGAGGCAAGATCTTCCCTTGCAGAACCCATGCTGAGTCTTCCTCAATAACCCGTATTCATCAATGTGCCTACTCATTCTGTCCTTGATAATGGTTTCTACCAACTTTCCCGATATTGAAGTCAGACTGACTGGCCTGTAATTTCCCGGGTCTCCTCTGGAACCTTTTTTAAAGATGGGGGTGACATTTGCTACCTTCCAGTCCTCAGGAACTGAGGCAGATTTCAATGAAAATTACAGATTTTTGTTAGAAGATCCACAAGTTCAACTTTGAGTTCTTTCAGACCTCTCGGATGTATGCCATCCGGACCCGGTGACTTATTAGTTTTTAATTTGTCTATCAGTTGTAGGACCTCCTCTTTTGTCACCTCAATCTGACTCAGGTCTTTCAATACCCCTTCCAAAATTAGTGGTTCTGGGGCGGGCAAAAAGTTCTCATCTTCCACAGTGAAGACGGAGGCAAAAAATTCATTTAGCTTCTCATCATTTCCCTATCCTCCTTCAGTAATCATTTTACCCCATGGTCATCCAAGGGTCCACTGCCTCCCTGGCTGGTTTCCTACTTCTAATATATTTGAAGAAAGTTTTATTGTTGGTCTTTATGTTTTTTGCAATATGCTCCTCATAGTCCCTTTTTGCCTGCCTGATCACAGTCTTGCATTTGATTTGCCACAGCCTGTGTTCCCTTTTACTAATCTCACTTGGACTGGTTTTCCACCACTTAAAGGATTCCTTCTTACCTTTTACAGCTTCCATTACTTTGTTTGTTAACCACGCAGGCCTTTTCTTATGCCTGTTTGTGCCTTTCCTAACTTGTGGTATGTATTTTATCTGAGCTTCTAGGATTATAGTTTTAAATAGCATCCAAGCTTCCCCAAGGGTTTTGACCGTATGTACCTTTCCTTTCAGTTTCCTCCTCACATGCCTCCTCATCTCAGTGTATTTACCCCTTTTAAAGTTAAACGTGGTTGTGGCGGTCTTTTTGCACAACTCCCTATTTATACAAACGGTGAAATCAATAACATTATGGTCACTGCTCCCAAGCGGCGCAATCACTTTTACATCTCTCACCAAGTCTTGGGCATTACTTAGGACCAAATCCAGGATCGCCCCACCCCTGGTAGGTTCTGAGACCATCTGCTCCATAGCACAGTCATTGAGAGCATCAAGAAACTCAGTCTCTTTCTCTCGACCAGAACACATATTGACCCAATCAATCTGCGGGTACTTAAAATCACCTATTACGACACAGTTTTTACGTTTAGCTGCTATCTTTAAGCCTTCCATCATATTATAATCGTCCTCTCTCTTTTGATTTGGTGGGTGATAACAAACTCCCATAGTTAAATTTCCTTTTGGGCCCTCTATTTCAACCCAAAGCATTTCTAAAAGTGAATCTAATTCTCTGATCTCAGTCTTACTGGACCATATATCCTCTCTGACATACAGAGCCACCCCACCTCCAACCCTTCCCTCCCTATCCTTCCGATATAGCTTATATCCAGGAATCACCGTGTCCCACAACGAGGTCCACGCCAGCCACGTGCAGATCACCCGAGAACTACAGAGGCAGCTGGACGCGATCCGAGAGCAGATCCGGGGGGTGCCAGCCCCACCTGAACCGCCGGCCGGCGGTGAGCCAGTAGGACTGCCGGGCGGAGGCGAGCCAGCAGAGCCCCCAGCAGGCAGAGAACTAGCAGGGCCGCCGGGGGGGGTGCGCCGGTGGGGTCGCTGGTGGGGCCGCAACCCAAACAACCAGGAGCCCCAGTCCCAGGGCCGCCGCGCATTCCAGTGCTCCAACCCGCATTACCGCCGGGTTGGCCAGCCGTGCCAGCAGCACCCTTCGCTCCAGGGCCGTGGGACGGCGCGAGGGGCAGAGAGCTGCAGATCACGTTTGACGGGGACCCGGAGGAGGTGGAATACTTCACGATCCAGTGCAACAGCTTCATGACCCACTGGGGGTGACCTTCCTGACCAAAGCGAGCCGGGTCGACTACCTAGCGTCCAAGCTGAAGGGCGCCGCAAGGAAGTGGTTCATGAGCATCTATGCGACCAGAGGGCCCGCGCTCGCCACGGTGGCCGACTTCCTCCAATGCTACGGCAGTACGGGGACCCGCTGCAAGAAGTAAAAGCACTCGCCGCCCTATGGGGAATGGAGCAGGGATCGAGAACAATCCGTGAGTACGCGGCCGACTTCCAGAGTCACTGCGCCAAAGTTCGGGGATGGAGCGAGCGCATGAAGTACGAGTCCTTCCAAAACGGCCTCAACGCGAGCATTCTCGACCGATGCTATCAGCAAGGGTTCCTTGAGACCCTAGTGGGGTGGATCCAACTAGCCGGAGAGGTTGAGACCAACCTGCAGCATGTCGTACTGAGACGCCAGCAGCAGCAGGCGGGAAAGGGGGGAAGAGCACCGAAAGCCACCGCCAAACCCGAGGGGAAGAAGGCCACTACCCCGGGGCCCAGCTCAACACCAGCCACCGGGAGACGGTGCTTCCGATGCGGCGACCCAGGGCACCTGGCCGCCAACTGCCCCGAGAAGCCACGAGCACCTCCGCAAATACCGAAAGTGACACCCGGGGCCCCGAAGAAGGGCGAAAGCTAACAGTAAAAACAAATCCGCTTGGCAGGGTTCTTTGCCAAATTCGATTTTGTGCTAAAACACATACCCGGCACGAGAAACTTTCTGGCTGATGCTCTATCGCGCCTCCCGCAGCACGAGAGCCAGAAAGAAGAGATCGTAGATTCCCTAATCCCCCCTTCAGCAATAGCGGAGGGGGGGGGTGACCACCAGATCAGGGAAGAAGACGGGAATCCCTGAACCCTGGGGGGCAACCGACTCCAAGAAGAAGCAGAAAAGGAGGGGGAGGAAAGGCCGGAGGGACTAGAGAAAGGAGAGGGGGGATTCTGGTACCCTGATGGGAAATTTTACGTGCCCAAAAGCCTTAGACAGGAAATACTGCAGCACTGCCATTGTAGTAAACTAGCAGGGCATTTTGGGTACGTGAAAACCCTCCATTTGGTAAATCGGCAATTCTGGTAGCCCCAAATGAAAAAAGAAATTTCAGAATTCGTTGGATTGTGCCTCATTTGCATCATGGCGAAAAAGAGGGGAGGGAAACCGCCAGGCTTGCTACAACCACTACCCACGGCATCCAGGCCATGGGCCGTCGTGTCCATGGACTTTATAGTCGAACTACCCCCCTCACAAGGGAAAACGGTCATACTGGTGGTAGTAGACACCTTTTCCAAACAAGAGCATTTCATCCCGTGCAAATAACTCCCCACGGCCAAGAAACTAGCATATCTATTTTTCCACCGCATGGTTAGACTACACGCATTTCCAGAGAAGGTCATTAGTGACCGCGGCCCGCAGTTTGTTGCCAACTTCTGGCGGGAGTTTTGTAAACTGGCCGGGATAGAGCAGGGACTGAGTTCAGCCTATCACCCCCAGACGGACAGACAGACGGAGAGGGTGAACGGGCTTCTAGAGCAGTACTTGCGCTGCTACATCAATTTCCAACAATCTCCGTGGCTAACAAACACCATAACTGTTGAAGGGCGTGGCAAAGAGAGGAGGCAGAAAGTGACAACCCTGTGCTACAAGAGTGGAAAGACCTCGAGTTAGAAAGTAAACTTCTTGAAACTTGCCTAAAACTAAAGACTCATTTAAAACACTGTGTGTAAAGATTGCTACGTGTTGTGGAGATCGGATGGGAGAAAATATACAATGTTATAGAAGATCTGATTTATATTAAGGATTAGGTGGACTATTTTTTTTTATCTAAGAGCTGTAGAATAGTGAATAGTTCATTAAAAGACTGAGTTTGATCAATATAATATAAGTAACTTGGAAGAAGAAATTTAAAGACTAGAAAGACCAGAAAGACAAAAAGGGGGAAAACGGACAAAGAAGAAGAGGAAGAAAGGGGAAACAGAAGGACTGAAGGAAGGAAGAAGAAAGAGAGGGAACGCAAGGAATTAAATGCTGTTAGTCTATCACTGTATAATTTACGAAAGTGTGTGAATGTGTGTGGGTCTAAGTAAAAGTGTATGGTTAATGAGAAAGGATTAGGATGGAGAATGAATGAAGAAGTGAGTGTATGTAGTCTGCAAGAGGTAGTGAGTGGAGTGTTTGAAAGGGTTAAGTGGTGCAAGAGGAAGGCAAATAATGAATAATTATTGAAATCAGTTGAACATGAACCATTATTGCTTGGGGAAGAAATTGATTTAGACTAGTTGGTAAAGGGATACTAAATCTCTGTATTGGTGTCTTCATTCTATATTATTATATGATAATTTGAATTTCTCCTGCTTAACTCAATGATAGATGGAATCATGTTGTCGCAGGATGCTCTCAAAATATTTCAGTCATCTTTTGAAGACTTTTTTATGGGGGCATTAAATCAGATGCAGAACAATTTAATGGAACAGATAGGGGGATTAAAATTTAAGCTTGATGGATTAGAAAATGGATTGAAGGACATAAAAACGGATATGACAAAGTTGACACAAACCAAAAATTCTATTGACACAAAACAAATACTAAAGGAGCAAGGTACAGGCGACTTGGAAATTAAACAGGAAGAATCAGAGAACAGGATTACTAGATCAGACATGTATAAGGTAAAGTATACTTCAAGATTTTTAAGCATATCAGAAGAAATAAATGAGGATTTATTTTGTTCAGTAGTGGAAACATTGACCCCCACGCTGGAAAAAGAACAAAAAAAACCTGAGAGGGAAATTAAATATATATATAGGTTAAACTCTCTAAAGCTAAAAAAGAATGGCTCGCTTAGAGAAATACATTCAAGAGACATAAGGAAACAGATCAAAGATGTATTTTGGAGAAGGGAAAGGGAGAAACTTATTAGATCTAGAGGTCAGAAAAATAAAAAAATGAAAGAGATATTATGGATAATTAGGCATTTAACTCCAAAACCAAGAGAGGTTTTAAATAACCAAGAGAGAAATTGGCGTAAATGGAAGAAATACCAAAAATGGAGGATTTAATAGGAAAGAAATACCAAAAATGGAGGATTCATAATTGGATGGTGCTGCTGAATGGAATGCCAAAGCAAATAGTTAGACTAGGGGGCCAGGTCATACAGATGGTTAAAGGTGTATGGAAGTAAAGTATTATGCAAGGTGTCAAGTGTCATCGATAAAATATCTTTAATGAGTTTTCCTTGAGTGCAAGTGAAAAGGATAAATGGGTTTAATTTGTAATATAATAGTGAAGGTGAATGTAGTAAATGGTGAATAGAGATAATGGAATTTGAATGTATATATAATTAGTGAAAACACTGCCTTCGACTTCTGTTTTAATAATATTTTCTTGTGTATGGTAACAGGCTTGTACACAATATATTAATTTAATAAACTATAAAAATATTAAAAAAAAAAATTCCAACAATCAAACTGGGTGGAGCTGCTGCCTTTCGCTGAGTATGGCTATAACAACAGCCTACACAGTTCAACCAAAGCCTCCGCTTTCCAAATTGTAAATGGCTATGAGGGGCAGCCTTTCCCAACAGCGCCACCTAGCTCTTACCGACAATGGTGGGAAGGAAGTAGAAAGGGGTGGGAAGTGATCCAGGAAAACCTAGAAGCTGCAAAGAAAGACTACAAGGCCCAGTTTGACAAGAAGCACTCACCACAATGGGAGTTTAAGGAAGGAGAGAGTGTATTCTTGTCAACCAAAAACCTGCCTCTGCCTCAAACATGCAGGAAACTAGCATACAAATTTTTAGGACCTTTCAAGATCAAACGGGTGATCAACAAGGTGACAGTAGAAGTGGAGCTACCTAAATTATTCAGTAAGATCCACCCTGTTTTTCATTGCAACCTTCTTCGCAAAGATCCTGGGCCCATGTGTTGGCACCCCCGCCCTCCAGAGCCACCTCCTATTCCAGTGAAGGGCCAGAGCCAACATGAGGTGCAAGAGATCCTGGATTCTAGGATCCAGAGGGGGGTACTATACTACTTGATCCGATGGAAGCACTTCCCCACCAGCTGTGACGAATGGGTAAAGTCTTCCAACCTACGGGCCCCCCAGCTTTAGGGTGGCCAGACCGTCCCGGTCACCTGGGAAAGTACCGATTCTGGCCCCCAATTCCCGCCTCCCGGGCTGGCTATACCGGGACCATTAGAGATCCCGGTTTAGCCAGTGGGGAGTCGGCGGGCCGCACGCGCGGTCGGGGAAGGCGGCGAGTGAGAGACCGAGCGTCCCTGCCCGTGCGCACAGCGGTGTGGCGGGCTCTGCGCATGCGCGGGGCCAGGAGAGTGGGTGGCGTAGGGCCCGCCACACCACCGTGCGCACCCGCAGGGACGCTCAGTCCCTCACTCGCCGCCTTCCCCGACCGCGCGCGCGGCCCGCCGGTTCCTCTCGCTGGCGTAGGGCGGCGGCGGAGGCCGTAGCCGGAGTGGCAGCGGGAGGCAGGCTGGCGGCGGCGTGGCGGGAGGCCCCGGGTCGGTGGGCTCGGCCGCCTCCTCCTCAGCCGCCGCCAGCCCCGCCAGCAGCACCAGCTGCCGCTGCGCCTCCTGGCCAGCCCGCCCGCCCGGAGGGGAGGCCGCGCCCTGGGAGAAGGTAAGCCGGCAGGCAGGGAGGGAGGGGGCCGAAAGCGGGGGGGCGGCTGGCGGGGGGCGGCCGGCCTTCCTTCCTTCCCTCCTCCCTTCCTTCCCTCTTCCCTTCCTTCCCTCCCTCCTCCCTCCCTCCCTCTCCTTCCTTCCTTCTTCCTTCCTTCCTTTCTTCCTTCCTTCCTTCCTCCTTCCTTCCCTCCCTCCTTCCCTCCCTCCTTCTTCCCTCCTTCCTTCCTTCCTTTCTTCCTTCCTTCCCTCCTTCCTTCCCTCCCTCCCTCCTCCCTTCCTTCCCTCCCTCCCTCCCTCCTCCCTCCCTCCTTCCTTCCTTCCTTCCCTCCCTCCCTCCCTCCCTCCTTCCTTCCTTCCCTCCTTCCTTCCCTCCCTCCTTCCCTCCTTCCTTCCTTCCTTCCTTCCTTCCTTCCTTCCTTCCTTCCTTCCTTCCTTCCTTCCTTCCTTCCTTCCTTCCTTCCGTGGCTCTCAAATATCCGATGTTCATGTCTTGCGGCTCAAACATCTGACCTTTATTCTGTGTTGCTCTTTTGTTGAGCAACTCTGACTTTGGTGGACCCAAGCACTGATTCAGTGTAAGGGAGCTTTGTGTTTGTGTCTTCCGGTGCAATTTTGTTCTCAAATCCTGTATTTACTTCATCAGTATATGGGATAAGGCACTTTCTCAACTGCAGCCTATTTATTTTGTCCTGTTTGCTCTGTTGGCTCTATCTGCGCCACCTTCATCACTTTCGGGGTGTGGATCCCGACTCCCTCCGCCGGCTGTTTCTGATAGCCCTGCACCCCCTCTTTCATTTGATATGTGTCCCATGCGGGTGCCACCCTCCCGCCGGGAGATGCCGCAAAATGAGCCCCCTTGAGGCTTATGGCGGCAGGGCTCGGGGGCAGCCTGTCGGTCACTTCCGGGTTCCTGTCCTGCATCTCGACCTGTGTTATTAGTGACAGGCTGCTTCGGCGGGCCGCTGCGCTGGCCCCCTGGGTCCCACAACGATGGGACCGATGCCACAGGGACGGGCTCGAAACACTCTATAACCCCTCAAAAGAACAGCAGTCTAGCTCGCTTCCCCCGAGCCCTGCCGCCATAAGCCTCAAGGGGGCTCATTTTGCGGCATCTCCCGGCGGGATATTATGGCCACCCTACCCTGCTTCTTAAGAAATTTTACCTACTGCACCCAGACAAACCCCGAGCTTGAGCTTAGGGGGAGCAGTATGTCAGACATTGTACCTGTTTTAGCTCACTTGTAGCCTATTGACCTAACTAACGCCATCTTGTTTGCTATAATTATTATTATTATTATTATTATTATTATTATTATTATTATTATTATTATTATTATTATTATTATTATTATTATTATTATTATTTATACCCCGCCCTCCCCCCCGAGGCAGGCTCAGGGCGGCTTACAGAGTGTGGCAAAAGCCATGTTAAACAATAAAACAATTATACATTCAGTACCATTTAAAATTACCATTAAATTTACATAATATAAAAATCTAAAATCAATCTAAAATAATCTTATCGCTAACTCAATTGTTGATGTTAGTGATGGCATGGTGTTCATTTCAGGTTTCATCTTGGAAGGCTAGCCGGAAGAGGGCGGTTTTGCACGCCCTACGGAATTGGCTAATGTCCCATAGGGCCTGCACCCCTTCCGGCAGCTGGTTCCACCATTGGGGTGCTTTTATAGAGAAGGCCTGTTCTCTGGTTATTTTTAGTTTGGCCTCCTTTGGCCCAGGTACTTCCAGAAGGTTTTGTGAGCTGGATCGCAGTGCTCTCTGGGGAACATATGGAGAGAGGCGGTCCCTAAGGTAAACAGGTCCTCGGCCATATAGGGCTTTAAAGGTAATAACCAGCACCTTGTAACGAACTCAGTAAATAACTGGCAGCCAATGCAGTTCCCACAGCCCAGCCTGCACATGTTCCCACCGAGGTAGGCCCAATAGCAGTCTGGCTGCTACATTCTGCACTAGCTGCAGCTTCCGGGTTCGGCACAGGGGCAGCCCCATGTAGAGGGCATTACAGTAGTCTAGCCTCGAGGTGACCGTTGCATGGATCACTGTTGCCAGGTCATTGCGCTCCAGGAAGGGAGCCAACTGCCTCGCCCGCTTAAGGTGGAAAAAGGCGGATTTGGCAGTGGCTGCTATCTGGGCCTCCATTGTCAAGGAAGACTCCAGTAGCACTCCCAAGCTCCTAACCATGAATCTGTGACAGAGTTTTGGCACGCGTAGGAAGGTGCCCCTGTAGGAGTAGGTAGTAGAGTGCAACTCCAGAACACTGTGGTAAAGAAAACAAAACTCCAAGACAGCCGAGTAAACAGTTGTATTGGGTTAACACGTAAGAAGCAGTCTCAGGCAAGCCAATGGGTCATACACATTGAAGTCAGTCTGTCCAATATACAGTACCAATTCTAAGTCCAGGTAGAGAAGTCAAAAGTCCAGTCCATACAATTCAGTAGTTGTGCAATCCTCCAGAGCTTCAGTATACAAGCAAGATGTTACTCCTTCACTCACAACGTCCTTCTGCTCCTTCTATCATCAACCATCAACCACACCCACACAGGGCAAGGCTTTTCACTAATATAGTACAGCCCACCAATCATAACAGTGATTGTTTCATTAGCTGCACCTGACATTCTCGTGACTCCTGTATAGCTTAGTTACATAACAAAATGATTCAGCAGTTTTTAGTTGTCTTAAAGCAACTTGACACTGACAATCTGTACTGTGCATTTCAAATGGGAAGGAGAGTTGTAAATCCCAGGGAAGGAATTTCTCACTTGGTATCTATAGACTCCCCAAGCCTTTGAAGCTAGCCAGCCTCAAGGTAACCAGTGGGGAGCCTTCCTGGGAAAGAGATAACAGAATGTGGGAACAGACAACTGTCTCTCAGGGTGTGAGAATGAATTCTTTGTTATGCTATCTGCCTCTACAAAAATCCAAGAGTAACCTTGGAATGCATCAAACTCAATCTGCTTGTAACCCAGACCACTAGTTCTTGAATAAACGAATTAATTTTGCAACAAAATGATTTAAGTTTATTTCAACGTTCAATGTCTGACATTGGGTACTCATTTTACCAACCTTGGAAAGATGGCAGGCTGAGTCAACCTCAAGCCAGTTACCTGAAAACCCAGCTTCCACAGGGAAACAAACTCAGGTCGTGAGCAGAGCTTAGGACTGCAGTTCTGCAGCTTTAACACTCTGCACCATGGGAACACCTCAGTAGAAGTGGAACAAAGTAGGAGTCAAGCTGCACCTTTAAAACCAACAGTTTTATTCAGAATGTAAGCTTTCATGTGCTCTAAGCACACTTCATTAGACCTGATGAAATGTGCTTAGAGCACATGAAAGCTTACATTCTGAATAAAACTTTGTTAGTCTTACAGGTGCAATTTGACTCCTAGTTTGTTCTACTGCTTCAGACCATCATGGCTGCCCACTTGGATCTATCAGTAAAAGTGGGTAAGTCACATGCTCCTTTCTGTAAAAATGGAATCTACAAGTAGCTTTCACACAAAGAATGCCCTCCTTCTAGCTCACAACCAGCGTACTGGGCGTACAAACTAGGAGCAATGCTTTTCTCTGGAGTTAGAAGAAATGGCAGGAAGACTGGGGAAAGGTTATTTAAAAAGTACCATCCACCAGCTTGCATCTAAGTGTGTGCATTACTAATCATTTGTGACGTTGACAGATTTTGTATGCTGCCTGGAAGGCGAAAGAAGATGGGAAGGTGAGGTTAAAAAAATCTTGGAAATCATCATAATAAATAAGGTTCTGTTTCCAGCCTTTACCCACAAAATTACATATTAGGCAGGCTTCTGCTGTAATAGAACAGCTAAAGTGGCAAATAATAACAGCTGTCAAAATTGCAAATCAAGCAACTTCTCATAACATTATTAACAAAAATCCATTACAGTCCAATCAGGTTGACAATAACAGCAGCATGCATCTAAAGCGTTCAGAGGATATCACTTGAAAACCGTGGTCTAATTTTGTTTGAGATTTACTTTGGAAATTGGCAGATTTGCCCATAAACTATGGCATGTAGTCATTTGGGTAGCAGTGATACTCCATTTCATGTCTGATGGCTCTCGAGATGCAAAAGCGACTCGCGCCTGCCTCCATCCATATGTTTTTATTATTCAAAATCACCTGGAGATTAGTTTAGGAATATCCATCGCCACAAGACTAATTTGGTCTCGGTGACAGTCTACTTCATTGAAGGTGAAGACTGACAGAATCAGAAAGAAAAGAGCTCCCAGCATGTCCCCCAGTTGCGGTTTGTGTCCACGGTTGTGACTGAAATGACAGACATGCATGATGACTAATTGAATCCTGACCTGGTGATCTCTCTCTCTGTAAAGTTTTGTCAACAGGGCATTTTTGTAGCAGGAACTCCTTTTTATATTAGGTCACACCCATTGTATGTAGCCAATCCTCCAAGATCTTACAGGGCCTACTGTAAGCTCTTGGGAGGATTGGCTACATCAAGGAGTGTGTGGCCTAATATGCAAAGGAGTACCTGCTACAGAAAAAGCCCTGTTTGTCAAGATGCAACCAACTTATGGCAACCATGGAGGGCTTTCAATGCAAGAGACATTCAGGGCCAGCCCTGCCACTAGGCAAATTAGGTGACTGTCTAGGGCGCCGGCCTCCTGGCACCAAATTGGGTGCTCCCCATGTGACTCAGTGATGTTATCAGTGCGAGGTGGGGGGCACCAGAAGTTAGCCTTTCCTAGGGCACCAGACAGTTTAGGGCCAGCCTTGGAGACATTCAGAGTTGGTTGGCCATTGCCTGCCTCTGCACAGTGACCCTAGTCTACCTTGGTGGTCTCCCATCCAAATGCTAACCAAGGCCAACTTTGCTTAGCATCTAAAATCTGACAAGATGGGGACAGCCTGAGCCATCCAGGTCAGGGCAGTAAACTGCACGTTGTCTACATATTTATTTAAAGGATAGCACCATAATACATGCATTTCTCTACTCACTTGCTACTTTATTAATTAAAAGAAGAAAACCTTTTTTCTTGAAAGTTCCAAAGATTGGAGGGGAAGGGTCTCAATCAGTCTCGTAAAATCGATTTGGTTCAGAATTTAGTACCTGTGAGCTACATTTGAACTGAATCTGCTGAGGCTGCTTCAAACCTATTATTGGTCTAGGCCAGGGGTGTCAAACTCATTTGTTGTGAGGACTGAATCTGACATAAATGAGACCTTGTTGTCAGACATTGTAACTTACTAGTTTAAAACGCTTTGAACTGTTCATGTTCCCTTGCCCTAACTAACTCCATCTTGAATGGCTCTACTAACCCTTTTGCTTAGGAGTTTGCATTTCAAAGACTGTTGCAACAATAAACAAACTCCCATGGGAATTCTTCACATAGCCCTAACAAATGTAGACAGGCTTTGAAGATAGCTATGCGCCTCAAGGTAACCAGCAGGGGCCAGTCCTTGGGAAAGAGATAAGGGAGCATGAGAACCATCTATTGCCTCCCAAATGTGTGAGAATGACTTTATTGTTTAGCTTTTGATGTTAGAGGTTAAAATGGAATGTATTGCTTTGAAATGTATCAATTCCAATTCGTTCTTGCTACAGACAACTAGTTCTCAAATAAAATGGATTAAGCTGCTACAAACTATGGTCCGTTTGCTTTGAAGTTCCAAGTCTGACACTTGTTGGGCCAGGCCATGTTGAGCTGGGCCATGTGTTTACCTATTTAAGATTAGGTAGCAAAGATATAAATTCTATAAAGGACACGGACAAACAAAATTAAAGTAAAACATGCTTAAAATATTAGTACTCACTGGTCTGAAAGGTGCTTTCTTTGTATCTCTCCCATGGGATCCAAGAAACTGGGGCAAAGGAAGCTCTGGCTCTTTCCTTTCTTCCTTGAGACAAGGAGGGGGAGGAGCCTCAGCCAATGGAGAAAATAGAGGTTTTGCTCTATACCTCCTGTGCGATTGAGCAAGCCTTGCAAAGCAAGCTATGATGCAGAAGGAAACAAGAGAGAGGTAGAAGGGAGCAGATGACAGCCAGTTGCTCGGGGGCCTGATAGGAGCCCTCTGGGGCCCTGATTCAGCCCCCAAACTGCATTTTTGTCACCCCTGGTCTAGGCTACATCTATTGACTTCCTCAAAACTTCTCACACATTTAAGTAACATCAAGCTTTCTCTCTCCCTCTCCCCCCCCCCCTCTCTCTCTGTAAAGTGCTGTCAAGTCACAGCTGACTTACAGTGATCCCGTTTGATTTTCAAGGCAAGAGAGAGAGGGCCTGCTTCTGCATTGGAGCCCTGGACTTCCTTGGTGGTCTCCCATACAAATACTAGCCAGGGCTGACTTTGCTTGGCTTCTGGGAACTGACAAGGTCAGGTCATCAGGGCAACAACTAGCCACATGACAGCAAATGCAAATTCCCATTTCCACAACAAAACGGCACTGGCCTGATCTGTTTACTGCTTGAAATGACTCACGTAAGAGTAGCGCCACAGTGCCCCGCCCTCAGGTTAGGCTTGCCAGTCCTCAAGTCTGGGTGGGGGATCCCCTGGCTTAGCAGGCTCCTTCCTGCAGCCAGCCAGCTGGCCGGTGGGGGGAAGCCCTGTCCCAACAGCCACCATGTGCTTTTAGAGCTCAGGCAGGTTCAGAAGCAGGTTCAATATAGTTGCTTTCCCCTAATGAATTAAAAGGGCTTGGTCACACAGCCACACCTGGCAGCCATTCCCCAGTTGTATTCATCCTGTCATAAGATGTGTTGGATGTGAAGTAAACAGACAGTAATTTAATTTTGGTGCTAACTGATCCCTGTGCATTCATCCTGTATTTCCAGATGTCTGAACTCCTCTGGTCCATTCTTAAACTGGTTTGGAGGTATGGATTTTTAGTTCTGATTTTGCCATTCTGTTTTAAAAAATGGTAGAGCACATGTGCACATATTTTTTTTCCAGGTCAATGTTGTTTTTAAATAAGACCAGACACACAACATTAATCGGAATGGTCAACCATGGAAGAAGCATGTGGTGAGACCAGATCAGAATGGGAATCTGATAGAAAATCTCCATCACAAAATGCAACATAGTCCTGCCTCCAAAGCACCCCAAACTGCCATGTCATTGGGAGCAAGATGAAGAAGGCCCTACTCCATTCGGAACATCTCAGCTGGACAGCTTTGTGGAGGAGTAACAGTGGCACAGGAGAAAAAGCACTCCTCCAGCTCCAGAGAACAGGCTCAAAAATGTGCTCTAATCTCTATATTTGCTGTGGTTACTGTAAGTTTTCTTCCATCTATGCTCCAGTCAGCAAGTTACCACAAATGCTCTTATTCTTGCGCTGACCCCTATTGGAAAGCAAGCTTCATTCCACATGTATAGCCAGGATACATGTAGATCATCTGTCCACTTCTTGATGCTCCATGAAAATGGCCAGGGGTGGTTTTCAGAAGCTAGCTGTCAAGAGTTATCCTTTCTGTATCCCTCTTGCCATAGTTCTTTTGCTGTAACAGTATCATTTGGCTTGAATGCATTCCTGCTTAGCTCATCTTGCTGTCTGCATGCTTATCTGGGGAACTTATTATTGAAGCTGTTTCTACTGGCCAAGGTCAGCCACTAATGAAGCACAGATAACCACCTGGACTGTAAGTCTTGGGGGGGAGTGGGTCCATCCCGCCAAAAGTTGCAGTTGCTTTGCCACTGCTTTGCACTTGAATTATAACGGTTGGGGCGAGGGGTTAAATAGAGAGTCACTGAGCTAAGACATTATTCTTAGCAAAGATGGTGTACTGCCTTATGACACCTGGAATAAACTGCTGAATTACTGGACTGTGTTATTCTTTGACTTGAGGTCCTGACACTTGCAACTGCTTCTGTTTTGGAAGGTGTGTATGCCTTTAAATATCAGCGAGACTGAAGCTTCTGGGCGGGGGGGGGAGAGCAGGGATAACCAGTGTGTGTGAGAGAGAGGAAGCCAGAGAGTCCAATCCCTCTGCTCGTTTTGCATTCCTTGAGCCTTTTGGAGTTTAGTGCCATTTTGAAGTCTTACTGGAGACTTTCTGTCCCATTTGTCCATTGGGAATTCTATGTGCAGTCTTTGGACACGTTGAAAAAGAATCTTGTGAGTTTTGCAACTTTTTGCAACTTGTTGATGCATCAAAAACACTCTGATATTTTTTCTGAGCTTTTGCCTTTGGTCGAGATATGTGGTTGGAGCATCCTATGTTAAAAGAGGTTTCAAAGCTGGAATAAGAAGGAGTTGACCTCCTGTTCATTGGGACTCCTTTGATGGAACTTTTGGGGAATTGATATTGCTATTTAGTCTTCTGTTGAACGTATTTGTATGATTTTGTTTCAATACATTCTTAGTTATTTGGTCACTATAACTTCGGTTGCGCAATCTTTATCCTACAAGTGACCTCTCTCCCTTTTACCAGTTTTGCTTGAAGACAGCAAGGGTTGCCGAACTGGCACCCCCTGCCTCTTCCCCCCCCCCCCAAGGATACCCCTTGCTCCCAATGCAACATCTAGGAAGCAGGAATTGGTAGCGCTTTATAACAGACATCATCGGGTATGTAAATTGCTTTTAGTTAATGATTATTGTATGTATTGTATTCTTGTACATCGCCTACAACTGCTGGGATGAAACAATTCATCAAATCAAAGTAACAACAACAACTTCTGAAAGGAGTATTTCTTGCCTTTTATGACCTTTTTGGCTTGGATTGTTTTTTTTTTGTGTTAAAACAATTTTTATTGGTAACATATGGCAGTTATATCTAATACTAATAAAATATTAATAATCACTTAATGCCTTCCCCACACATTACCCTTTTCCCTCCCTCCCAGTCTTAATTATAAACATTGGTAACATAAGGTAACAATTTCTATTTCTACATCCTTAATCATTTTTGCCACCATCCCCTATATTACTTTCTAATTACCCTCCCCCCGTTACTTGACTCCCGCTGATGATAATAATTCAAAATAATAATATTTAAAGGTACTCTAGTCTAATCAAGGACCAATATTTATACTCTATCTTCTTCTAAAACTTAATCTTAATCATTAAAAAACTACTAACATTTAAAGATACACTTAACTACTAAAACCAAAAATTAATATTCTTCTTTCTTCTAAGACTTAATCATTATCAAAAATTGTCCAATGTCCTTTTACTTTCCACTCTTTTTCTACATATCTTCTAAATTTTTTCCACTCCATCTTAAAAACCTCCAAATCGTAGTCTCTTAAAGTTCTTGTTAATTTGTCCATTTCACTCCATGTCATAACTTTAACTATCCAATCCCATTTTTCTGGTATTTTTTCTTGCTTCCACACCTGCGCATACAATGTCCTAGCAGCTGAGAGCATATACTATATCATAGTTCTATCTTCTTTTGGAAACTTTTCCATTCGTAATCCCAAGAGAAAAATCTCTGGCACTTTCTTGAATTCGTACCCCAAGACCCTAGAAATTTCTTGTTGAATCATCTGCAATACTGTTTTGCTCTTTCACAAGTCCACCACATATGGTAAAAAGAACCTTCATGTTTTTTACATTTCCAATATCTATCTGTCATCTTATTGTTCATCTTTGCCAATTTTTAGGAGTCATATACCACCTGTACATCATCTTGTAATAATTTTCTTTTATACTCTGACATGTTGAAATTTTCATAGAATTTTTCCATAAATACTCCCAAGTATCCATCTGTATTTCTCTATTTACATTAACTGCCCATTTAATCATTTGAGACTTCACTACTTCATCTTCTGTAGACCATTTTAACAATAATTTATATACTTTTGAGGTTAATTTTTCATTTTCTCCAAGCAAGACATTCTCCATTTCAGTTCGTTCTCGTCTAATTCCTACAGTTTTGATATAATTTTCCACCAAACTTTTTATTTGCTGCATCTGGAACCAATCGTATTTGTTATTCAGCTCTTCAGCAGTTTTTAATTCTATTTTGCCACTTTGTATTTTCAATAGTTGATTGTACAACAGCCGCTTTCCTTCATCCAGTACGCTGATGACACCCAGCTCTATCTACTCATGGACGGACGGCTCGACTGTGTCCCAGAAAACCTGGACCGGGCATTACAAGCCATGGCTAGATGGCTCAGGCTGAGTGGGCTGAAACTAAATCCAGCAAAGACAGAGGTCCTTTGCTTGGGTCGCCGCAGTCTGGGGGGGGGGGGAATTCCCCTGACAGCCCTTGACAGTGTGCCACTGACAATGGCGCACAGGGTCAGGAGCTTGGGGGTACTACTTGAGCCTGCCTTAACTATGGAGGCCCAGGTAGCAGCCACTGCTAAGTCCGCATTTTTTCATCTTAGGCAGGCGAGGCAGTTGGCTCCCTTCCTGGAGCAGGACGATCTAGCAACAGTGATCCATGCAACAGTCACCTCAAGGTTGGATTACTGTAATGCCCTCTACATGGGGCTGCCCCTGTGTTGAACCCGGAAGTTGCAGCTAGTGCGGGATGCCGTCGCTCGGCTGCTACTAGGGCTCCCTAGACGGGAGCACATTCAGCCGGGCCTTCGGGGACTGCACTGGCTGCCAATAATATACCGAGTCCTTAGGGACCGTCTCTTCCCATATGTTCTCCAGAGAGTACTGCGATCTGGCTCCCAAAATCTGCTCGTAATCCCCGGGCCAAAGGAGGCCCGGTTGAAGTCAACCAGGGACAGGGCCTTCTCAATAACAGCCCCTTGCTGGTGGAACCAGTTATCGGAGGAGGTCAGGGCCCTGCGGGATATTGGACAATTCCTCAGGGTCTGTAAGACAGCCCTCTTCCGGTTGGCCTATAACTGACCGGCACCAAAACCATCAAAACCACCAAAATACTGAAGGAAGTTGATAGACAGCGTAGTGTTGGATTTATTTACTGATTTTTAATGTATTTTAATGTTTTAATCTCTTAATTATGTAAATTGTTATTGTATTTAAAATTTGAATTTTATTGTTAGAATCTCTGTGTTGTAAGCCGCTCTGAGCCCGCTTCGGTGGGGTAGGGCGGGATATAAATCAAATAAATAATAAATAAATAAATAAATAAATCCGTCTCAACTGTTATTTTTATCACTTCTGCTGGTACTATCCATAATGGCTTTCTTTCATCACCATATCTCTTATATTTTACCCAAGTATTTAACAAATCGTTCCTTATGTAATGGTAAGAAAAAAGACCATCCAACTTTTTCTTCTCATAATACATATATACACGCCAGCCAAATTTATTTCCATAACTTTCCAACGTTATAAGTTTTTTATTCAACAGTGTCATCCAATCTTTTATCCACACCAAGCAAACTGCATGATGATACAGTCTTAAGTCTGGTAGTTGAAAACCACCTCTTTCTTTAGCATCTGTTAATACTTTCATTTTGATCCTTGATTTCTTCCCAGCCCATAAGAATTCAGAAATCTTCTTTTGCCGTTTACTATCCTTCACAATCGGAATAGTTTGAAACAAGTACATTATTCTCGGCAAAATATTCATCTTAATTGCAGCTATTAACGAGCTGGTGCCCACCATAGAAGATGATTGGTCTGGGGATTCCGGTACTCCTGGGGAGGGGAAGGTATGACGGTGAGAGCAGGCAGACTTACAAGCGAAGGAGGCCGAGACATGAGAGTGCTCAACCACCTTCCAGCCTACGTCTCATCCCGATGGTGACAGGTAGTGAGATCAGGCGAATTCACTCGCCTCTGACACTGGTGTTATGTAATGCCAGGTCCATTAACAATAAGACCGCTGTCCTTCAGGAATTCCTGCTGGAGCAGGACGTGGACCTGGCATGCGTGACCGAGACCTGGGTGCGAGATGGGGAGACCGTGGCTCTCTCCCAGATGACCCCCCCCCAGGCTACTCGGTCTTCCACCAGTCCCAGACTAGCGGGCGGGGGGGGAGGAGTGGCACTATTCATACGAGAGGCTTACTCCTTTAGGGCTCTCCCGGCCCCGGAGATCCCAGGCATTGAATGTGCCGGCCTGATGTGGGACGTTGGGGAGGGGTTGGCGATCTGGCTGGTGTACCGACCGCCTAACGCACCGGCCGGTGCCTTACCATCCCTGGTGGAGGCCGCGGCAGGCTGGGCGTTGGAGTGCCCAAGGCTACTGGTCTTGGGTGACTTCAATGTTCATGCCGACGACGCGGCCTCCAGTCAGGCGATGGATCTAGTGTCATCCATGGCGACACTAGGACTCTCCCAGGTTGTTACAACGCCCACTCATCAGGCGGGACACATGTTAGACCTGGTCTTCGAGGCGGGAGTATCGGTGAACAATATTGCAATGGAAGCAATGCCATGGTTGGATCACTTTGCCCTCAAGGCTCGTATGGATGTGTCACCCCCAACCTGTTTAGGCGGAGAGCGTATTTTAGCTCGCCCGCGGAGTTTGATGGACCTAACGGTTCCTAACGGCCCTGCAGGATACCTGGCCCACTGACGATTCCCTGGATGATCTCGTAGAGTCCTGGAATGATGGACTCTCCAGAGCCATCAAGGTGACCACACCTGGGCACCCTCTGCGCCCCCACCTGAAGCCGTCGCCCTGGTTTAACCAGGAGCTGCGGCAATTAAAGCGAGGACTCAGACGACTGGAGAGGCAATGGCAGCGTACTCGAGACGAAATAACCCGAACATCTTATAGAGAGAGTTTGAAGGCCTATGAGATGGCAATCAAATCCTCAAAGAAAGCACACTTTGCGGCCAAGATTGCGTCCGCAACTTCGTGCCAGGCACAATTGTTTGATATAATTCGAGAACTTACAACGCTGCCACAAGGCAGGCCAAATTCTATTGAATTGGAAATAGGCTGTGAGGCTTTTGCGAAATATTTTGCAGGTAAGATCGCATCACTCCGCCTCAACCTCCCCGTCAGTTTTGAGACAGTTAGCGTAACCGAGGCCCCGAGCATGTCTTCGGATCACATTCTGGATGGTTTTAGCCCCCTCAGCCTGGAGGAAGTTGACAGGATTCTCTTATCTGCTCGCCCAACAACTTGTAAATTGGACCCATGCCCTTCCTGGCTTATTAAATCTTGCCAGAGGGATCTCAGATATCCTGTATGGGATATCATAAATAGATCCCTGACGGAAGGGCTTTTTCCAACGCCACTTAAAGAGGCAGTGGTCCACCCCCTCCTTAAAAAAACATCTCTAGATCCGGCCCAATTGGCACACTATCGGCCGGTTTCAAATTTGCCCTTTTTGGGCAAACTTATTGAGAGGGCAGTGGCGAGGCAGCTACAGACTTTCCTGGAGGACGCTTCCATCCTTGACACACTTCAGTCCGGCTTTCGCCCGGGCCATGGGATGGAGACGGTGTTGGTTGCCCTGGTAGATGACCTTCAACGGCATCTGGATCAGGGTGGCTCGGCAGTGTTGATGTTGTTAGATCTATCGGCGGCATTCGATATGGTCGACCATCGGTTACTGACCTGCCACCTCGCCAACGCGGGGATTCAGGGGCTGGCCTTGCAGTGGCTTTCCTCTTTCCTTGAAGGTAGGGGACAAAGGGTCGCGATTGGGGGGGAGCTATCCCAGAGGCACACACTCGAATGTGGTGTGCCCCAGGGAGCGGTTCTCTCCCTGATGTTATTTAACATCTATATGCGACCCCTTGCCCAGATTCCCCGAAGGTATGGGCTGGGGTGTCACCAGTATGCTGATGACACCCAGCTTTATCTGCTGATGGACGGCCGGCCGGTCTGCGCCCCAGAAAATCTGGATCGGGCACTACAGGCCGTGGCTGAGTGGCAGACTGAGTGGACTGAGATTAAATCCTGCGAAGACAGAGGTCCTTTGCTTGGGTCGTCGGGGACCGGGGGGGGGGGAAATCCCCTTGCCAGCTTTTGACGGTGCACCGCTGATGGCGGTGGATAGGGTCGAGAGCCTGGGGGTACTATTGGAGCCTTCCCTAAAGATGGAGGCTCAGATAGCAGCCACTGCCAAGTCTGCGTTTTTTCATCTTAGGCGGGCAAGGCAGTTGGCTCCCTTCCTGGATCGCGACGACCTAGCAACAGTGATCCATGCTACGGTCACCTCGAGGTTGGACTACTGCAATGCCCTCTACATGGGGCTGCCCCTGTGCCGAACTCGGAAATTGCAGCTGGTGCAGAATGCCGCAGTCCGGCTGTTATTGGGCCTCCCAAGATGGGGGCACACTCGGCCGGGTCTTCGGGCTCTGCACTGGCTCCCAATAACATACCGAGTCCAGTACAAGGTGCTGGTTATTACCTTTAAACCCTATATGGCCTGGGATCTGCCTAGCTGAAGGACCGTCTCTCCCCACATGTTCCCCAGAGAGTACTGAGGTCGGGAACTCAAAACCTTCTCGCTATCCCTGGGCCAAAAGAAGTCCGCCTTAAATCAACTAGAGACAGGGCCTTTTTTGTTATGGCCCCTACATGGTGGAACCAGCTGCCGGAGGAGGTGAGGGCCCTGCGGGACCTTATTCAGTTCCGCAGGGCCTGTAAGACAACCCCCTTCCGGCTAGCTTACACCTAACTGAGATGGGAAACAAATGTAATTTACTAGACTCTTGCTAATTATACTGTTATTAGATTTGATGTTTTAAGGTTTTAAATGTTTTGACTATTTTAACTGCTTATATATGTAAATGTCAATTCAAATTTTGTTTTATTGTCTGTTGTGAGCCGCCCTGAGCCATCTTTGTGGGAAGGGTGGGATACAAATCATAAAATAAATAAATAAATATTCTTCCAAGCAATGACAAATTAAGTTTATTCCATTTTATCATGTCCTCATCCATTTTACGCCACAGCTTCTCATAATTACTTTTGAACAGATCAATATTTTTCATTGTAATTTCCACCCCCAAATATTTTACTTTAGGGGTTACTTCACATCCACTTAATTTCTGCAGCTCCTTTTGTTTGTTCACTGGCATATTTTTACATAGAAGCTTTTATTTCTCTTTATTAATATAAAGTCCCGCCAGTTCTCCATATTCTTTTATTTTATCTAGCAACAAAGGTGTTACTTGCAAAGGATTTTCATTTATAAACATAATATCATCTGCAAATGCTCTGTATTTATAAGAAAGTCCTTTAACTCTCAGTCCTTCTATCTTTTTATCATCTTGTATTTGCATCAAAAGAATTTCAAGAGTCATTATAAACAGCAATGGCGACAACGGACATCCTTGTCTTGTACCTTTGCTAATTGTCATTTCATCTGTAAGATCTGCATTTACACATAATCTCGCACATTGCTCAGTATATATTGCTTTTATCATTCTTATGAAGTCTTCCCCTAATTTTATTTTCTCCATTACTGCAAACATAAAGTCCCAGTTCAAATTATCAAAGGCTTTCTCTGCATCCACAAAGAATAATGCAACTTCTTTCTCTGGACATCTCTCATAATAGTCTACAACATTTACAACAGTTCTTATATTGTCTCTAATTTGCCTTTTAGGGAGAAATCCTGTTTGGTCTTCTTTTATAAAGTTGATCAAATATTGTTTAAGTTTTTCTGCTAAAATTCTTGTATATATCTTATAATCATTATTTAGTAATGAAATTGGTCTATAATTCTTTACATTCGTGACATCTCTGTCTTCTTTAGGAATCAACGAAATCACAGCTTCCTTCCATGTATTTGGTATTTTCCCTTCCGTTCTTATCATAGTCATCAATTTTTGAAGTCTCGGTACTAATTCTGTTTTAAAGGTTTTAAAATATTTTGCTGTATATCCATCTGGCCCTGGTGCTTTCCCAATTTTCATTGCATTAATCGCTGCCTCTATTTCTATCTATTCAATTGGATCATTCAAAATTTTCTTCATATATTCCGTTAAGGGTGCTATTTTGACCTTTTGCAAATATGCTTCCATCTTTCCTTTATCTACATTCACACCCTTAAATAGTTTGGCATAATATTTGAAAAATTCTCTATTCCTTCTTGATCTACTTTCTCTCCTCCCTCTGCTACAATTTTATTAATTATTTTACTTTCTCTCTTTTTCTTCAGTTGCCAAGCTAAAAATGTTCCAGGTTTATTCACACCTTCAAAGGATTTCTGTTGTAGTTTTTTCAAATTCCATTCCATCTCCTTGTTTAACAGATGTCTCATTTGTGCTTGTAATATTGCAATCTCTCTTATAATTTTCTTTTTCCCTGGTCTTTTCCTCAGTTCCCCTTTTTTTTCCCTTTATTTCATTTTGAATGTCCAACATCTGCTTTTCTTTTTGTTTTTTATTCTAATTATTTAGTGTAATCAGTATCCCTCTCATTACAGCTTTTTACGTATCCCACACCGTCTGGAAAGCTATATCACTCTTATCATTTATTTGAAAGAAAGCTTTAGTTTTGTTTTCCAGAGATGTCACTGTCTCTTTATTTTGTAGTAAGTCTTCATTTAATCTCCATCTTTTTAGTTTTCTAGACAGTTTTGTAATCCACAATATTGGGTTGTGATCTGCACCTACCTTCGGCAAGATCTCTATTTTCTTTGTTATAAGGCTTAAGTCTTTAATGCCCCATATATCAATTCTGGAAAAAGTATTATGTCTTGCAGAAAAGAAGGTATAGTCTCTTACAACTGGATTGAACTTCCTCCATATATCTTCTAAGTTTCTTCTTTTATCAGTTCAAAAAACGATTTTGGCAATTTCCCTTCTTTATTGTTGTTCTTCTTCCCAGATCTATCTAATGAATTCTGGATTGTTCCATTAAAGTCCCCCATCATCAAAATTTGCTCATAGGTCACTTCATCAAGATGTTGTAAAATATTTTTAAAAAAAATGTCTTTAGCCCCATTTGGAGCATATATTCCCAACAATAAAGGTTTTTTAATGTAATTTCCACCGCTATATATCTTCCATCTTTGTCTTTAAATACCAATTTCAGTTCTAATTCTTGTTTAACATAAAAAATTACACCTCTCTTCTTCTGCTCAGCCAATGCACAAAATTCTAGTCCTAATTGTTTATTCCATAAAAATTTGTAATTCTTTTGTCTAATATGCACTTCTTGTAAACAAACTATGTTACAATTTTGTTTTTTAAGCCAATGAAACATTGCCCTTCTTTTTTTGTGGTGAATTTAGTCTGTTCACATTCCAAGAAATCAATTTATAATCCATCATGGTGCAAATTCCTTATTCTCTCTACAAAATTTATGCAGTTCTTCTGTACTTGTAATTGTGAATCTTTTCCCTTGAAGTTCAAAGCTCAAGCCTTCAGTATTATCCATCTATATCTCATTCCCTTGTCATGCAGTTTTTGTGTTAAGTTTTTGTATTCCTTCCTTGCAGTCAGAACTTGTCTTGGCAGTTCTTTCATCAGTCTGTCTCTGCTGCCTCCTACAATCAAATTTTTCCTGTAACTTTTATTCAAAATCCTCCCCACCATTTCTCTTGTATTGAACCTTATAACCACATACCTTGGCAGATTATTCTTTTTTTGCATAGAGAGAATTTACTCTATACATAGAGTCATATATATTTCTATTTTCTTCGGGATCCTCCTCCAAGAATTCTGCAATTATTCTTATTATATATCCTTTTAGGTCATTGTCTTCATCTTCAGGTACACCTCTCAAGTGAACCTGTGTCTCCATTAATCTGCAGTTATGCATAATCACCTTTTCTTGTAGTTTTAGCAAGGTGGAATCATGTATTTTCACTTTCTCCTCCACATCATGCACAGTTTTTGTTATTGCCACAGTCTCATTTCTAATACTCTCCATTTCTTTTTTAAATTCTTGTTTAGAGTCCTCAATATCTCTCCTTATTTCTTTTTTAGAAACATTAATCACCTTCATTATCCTGGTTTCCATCGCCTCTAATTGAGCCTGCATTTTCTCTGTTGAAGCAGCACGGGTTAATATGGCCGAGGACCTGTCTACTTGAGGGACCAACTTTCCCCATATGAACCCCAGAGAGCACTGAGGTCAGCTGGAAAGAACCAGCTGAATATCCCTGGGCCAAGGGAGGCCAGATTGAAGACCACCCAGGATCGGGCCTTCTCCATAGCAGCTCCCCTACTGTGGAACCAATTCCCGGAGGAGGTACGGGCCCTGCGATGTTTAGACCAATTCCGCAGAGCCTGCAAGACCCACCTCATTAAAATAGCATTCACTTAATACCGAGCCAAGAAAGTCCTGCTGTATATGTTTTACGTTTTAGTCACTGAATTTTATGGAAGATCTTAACTATAGCACCATAATGTTAATCTTAATGCAAGTTTTAATGATTTTAAGGATGATTTTATAATTGAAATTTTAATTATTGTATATGGTTTTACTGTACATTGTATTTACGTGTTGTGAGCTGCCCTGAGCCTGCTTTGCGGGGAGGGCGGGATATAAATAAAAAGTATTATTATCATCATCATCATCATCATCATCATCATCATCTTGGCTATGACATGAAAAAAACCTCAAAAAAAAATTTATTGCCCCAATTTAGTCCTGAACCATCAAACTCAATACAATAGAGCGTGCTCTTCACAATAAGCCTAGTTTCACCATTCTACAAGCCTCCCAGGCTCAGATATTAATTTTTAAAATTTTTATTCTCTCCAAAAAGGCAATTGTGACTTTTACTTCCCTTTAAAAAAATTACTTCTTCTCCTTTGAGTATTTCCAGCTCTCTCTGCCACAGTCTAACGTGCAATGTTTTAGAATGTCAACTCCACCAGTTCCTACTATTTGTAATGCTCCTATCACTTTAAAAACTTAATTGAAATTTAGTCCTCCCAGCAATGTTCACCGATGTTTCTTTATGGTATTAAATCCTAGAGTAGGCCTTTTTTTAGAGTCTATAATTCCCTTCTTCCTCCAATACTTCCTGCTTATCTGGCCACCAACTCCTGTTTCACTGGTAAGAAGTTCTCACAATGTCTGATGTACTTCCTGTGATAATTGGGTGTTTTGCAGCTCCGTGGATCTGGCACAGCTTAAGTGACCACCGATAGACTAAACAAAAATTCCTTTCTCATTTCCACTCTCTCTTCCAGATTTACAAAGTTCACATTTCACCCCTTCTGTTCTTTTCCTTTTAAACTTACAGTCTTTACAACTCCCACCTTTTTCTTCCTTTTAATCAGCTTTAATTAGCTCCAGAGTGAATAGATAGCGATCAGGACCTTCGTTTTGTAGCTTACCGATCCGCATCAGCCTTTTGAAGTTTAGATGTTTATAGTTGTCAAAGAGGGTTCGGATCCTGCCAAGCTTATGCCAAATAGATGACTCTGGACATTTCTGCAGATGCTGAAAAAGCAGCTTATCACTGAAGACCCCTCAAAGCTTTAAAACAACCCTCTCCAGGACTCTTTTTCAGCCAAGGTAAATCTTCTAAAAGCTTCTATGCTACTCTGAGAAAAGTAGGCAGAAGAAGAAGAAGAACTGCAGATTTATACCCCGCCCTTCTCTCTGAATCAGAGACTCAGAGCGGCTTACAATCTCCTATATCTTCTCCCCCCACAACAGACACCCTTTGAGGTAGGTGGGGCTGAGACGGCTCTAACAGCAGCTGCCCTTTCAAGGACAACCTCTGCCAGGGCTAATGGCTAACCCAAGGCCATTCCAGCAGGTGCAAGTGGAGGAGTGGGGAATCAAACCGGGTTCTCCCAGATAAGAGTCCACGCACTTAACTACTACACCAAACTGGCTCTCTTTTACTACCCTGAACAGATGTGCCAGCCTGCCCTCATTAAGGAAGGCACTTCAGCTCACCAAACTGGCTCTCTTTTACTACCCTGAACAGATGTGCCAGCCTGCCCTCATTAAGGAAGGCACTTCAGCTCACCATTTCCGATCCCCGGAAGTCCTCCTTTTTGGCTTGGATTGTTGACTAGGCAGGCATCCTTTTAGATCTGCTTTCTCTCCACCTCTCTCCGTACCTTTCCTAACTTGAGGCATGCATTCTATCTGTCCCTCCTGGAGAGATTTGACTCCCTTGATTCTCCATTGTAGCTTCTTTTTGATTAGTCCGCTCATTTTTTTTAAAGTTTCCTCCTTTGAAATAAAATGTATTGTTTTATTTATTTATTTACCACTGACTGACTGACTACCATCCAGGCAGAGGAGAAAATCAGGCTGATATAGTTGGCATCTTTGGACACCAGACTGTGTATTTAAGTGTCCACACTATTCATGTTGTTACTAGTTTAACTGTTTTAATTTTAAATGTTTTTAATTGTTTAACTGTTTAACTGTTTTATTGTAATAGTGTAATTATTGGTTTTACTATTTGATATGTTGTAATCTGCCCTGAGCCCAATTTGGGAAAAAGCAGAATATAAGTCCACAGAAATAAATAAAAATAAATTTATTTATTTATACTTTCCATTTTTGAATTGCCCAGTCCCCAAGTTCAGGGGGCTCTGGGTGATGAACAACGATCAATAGAATAAATCATATCAAGGGCTTTTTTGTAGCAGGAACTCCTTTGCATATTAGGCCACACCCTCTTGATGTAGCCAATTCTCCAAGAGCTTACAGAGTTCTTAGTACAGGGCCTACTGAAACCTCCAGGAGAATTGGCTACAGCAATTCATAACAGTGTTAAAACTGATTCAGAACAGCATAAGTTAAGCTTTAAAATACTTATATTCATAAAACAAACTCCAGATGGCACATAAATTTATCTTCAAGTGGTCCCGGATGTGTTGCCTCCTGGGTAGTGGAAGAAAGAGATGGAGGGAAAGATGGAAAAGAGAGGACTTCCGGGATTAGGGAGGACTTCCGGGATTAGGGAAATGGCGAGCTGACCTGTCTCTTTAACGGGGACAAACTGAAGCCTCTGTTTGCGGTACGAAGAGGCTCTTTCTGGCCTTCTATCTACATCTCTCAGCTAGAAATTTGTCCAAGATACGCACAAGAACTCAGAGGGGGTTTACCTTGGCTAATAGAGAGCTCCGTTGGGGGCTCTTTTGAGGCTTTGAGGGGCCCCTGGAGAAGAGTGGCGTTTTCATCATCTACAGAGGCTTTCAGAGCCATACAATTGGCATAAGCTTGGAAAGATCTTAATCTTCTTTGGGACTGGTGAACATCTGATAGTTGTAAAGATCGATGTTAAACTGGATATCAGCAGAGAGGTACCGATTACAATCTTTCGCTCCGGAACTTTTTTAAAGCAAATATAATAATTTTGGAAGGTGGGAAGGAGTGATTTAGAGAGAGGGGAAGAAGAAAAGAAAGATTGAATTTTGGACTTTGTTAAAAGAAGGATATTGCTAAAAATTGGGAAAGAAGTTAATGTTTGGATTACTTGCGGTCACTGAAGAATGTATCATTGTCACAGCTTTGCATTTCCTACAAGCAAAACAGGAAGTATGTCAAAGATCGTGAGATTTGGATATCATTGAGAATGGGACTTGGTGCCTAGCAAAGTAGGAAGTAATAAGGGAAGAGAGACAAACAAGAAGAAGGCCTACACTAGGATTTTTTACTATATAGAAATTGTGTTCGCCATTTTGAAAAAAAAACTTTTAAAATTAATATTTAAGCCTAGGAAGATCAAAGAACAGCAAAATTAGGCTCATTTAAAAGGGCAAATATTAAGCTATTGATTCTGATATTTGGATTTTGATTTTAAGACATGTAAATTTTTGTGGGTTACTTTAATGTTCGAATCAAAAGCAACACGTGCAAGAGCTCTTTCCTTGGAAAAAATGCAAGACCAACTAGAAGCAATGGAAGCTGGGATAATGAAAGGAGTTGAAAAGATGTTAACGGCTTGTAAAAACGAACTTTAAAAAGACATTGGAGACCTTAAAAAGAAAATGGAAGACTTTAAAAATGAGGTGGTGGTGATTAAGGAAAAAGCCCAGGATGTAGAGGAGAAAGTTAAAGTGCATGCTTCTACCTTGTTAAAGCTGCAAGAGAAGGTGACAATCCATGACTGCAGACTGATGGAAACTCAAATTTGTCTGAGAGGAGTACCTGAGGAGGAAGGAACTGACTTAAAGAGATATATTGTGAAAATAATTGCTGACTTCTTGGAGGAAGATCCTGAAGGGACTAGAAATATGTATGACTTTATGTATAGAGTCAACTCATCATATGCCAAGAACAAAAAACTGCCAAAAGATGTAGTCATAAGATTTATGACAAAAGAAATGGTAGGGAAAATCTTGAACCAAAGTTTTCAAAAGATTCTGACAGTAGGAGAGAGTAGAGTTAGAATAATGAAAGAGTTGCCAATACAAGTGATAAATGAAAGGAAATCTTATAAGAAACTGACAGAGAAACTGCATGTTAATGGAACAAGATACAGATGAGAGCCAGTTTGGTGTAGTGGTTAAGTGTGTGGACTCTTATCTGGGAGAACCGGGTTTGATTCCCCACTCCTCCACTTGCACCTGCTGGAATGGCCTTGGGTTAGCCATAGCTCTGGCAGAGGTTGTCCTTGAAAAGGCAGCTGCTGTGAGAGCTCTCTTAGCCCCACCCACCTCACAGGGTGTCTGTTGTGGGGGAGGAAGGTAAAGGAGATTGTGAGCCGCTCTGAGACTCTTCGGAGTGGAGGGCGGGATATAAATCCAATATCATCTTCTTCTTTTTCTACCTGAAGGTTTGAGTTTTGAGTTACATGGAAGAAGGATTACAATTACGAATGCACATGAGCTGTGTAGTTTCTATGAACAGAATAAAGACTTTGCACCATAATGGATTACAATTATGATCTTGGAATGTAAATGGACTAAATTCACCGCAAAAAAGGAAAGCAACATTTCATTGGATTAAAAAGCAAAATTGTAATATAATTTGTTTACAAGAAATCCATATACAACAAAAGGATTACAAATATTTATGGAATAAAAAATAAGGATTGGAATTTTTTTCATTGGCGGAACAAAAGAAAAGGGGCGTGATTTTTTATATTAACCAACAATTAGAGCCAAAATTGATATTTAAAGACAAGGATGGAAGATATGTGGCGGTAAAGATAATGATAAATGCAAAGAAAACACTATTAGGACTGTATCCACCAAATGGCGCAAAAGATGCTTTTTTCAAAGACATTACCCAACAGCTTGATGAAGTGACTTATGACCAGATATTGATGATGGGACACTTTAACGGAACAATACAGAACAAAATGGATAGATCTGAACAAAAAAGTAACAAGGAAGAGAAACTGCCAAAATCTTTTTTTGAACTGGTTAAACAAGAAAATTTGGAAGATATCTGGAGAAAATTCAACCCAGAAGTAAGAGACCATACTTTTTTTCTCAGTGAGACATAACACTTATTCCAGAATTGACATGTTATGGGGTACTAAAGATATGGGCCTCATAATTAAAAAAGTAGAGATTTTACCAAAGATAAGTGCTGATCATAACCAAATATCATGCATTACAAAATAGCAAAAAAAAATCAAGAAGATGGAGATTAAATGAAGATTTACTGCAGAATAAAGAAATAGTGACATCTCTAGAAAACGAAACTAAAGCTTTCTTCCAAATAAATTATAAAGAAGATATAGAATTTCAGATGGTATGGGATGCTTATAGAAGAGTAATTAGAGGAATATTAATTACTTTGAATAATAAAGACAAGAGGGCAAAAGAAAAACAGATGCTGGACATTGAAAATGAAATAAAGAAAAAAGAAGGGGAACTAAGAAAAAGGCCAGGGAAAAAGAAAATTATAAGGGAGATTACTATACTACAAACTCAAATGAGACATTTGCTGAACAAAGAAATTGAATGGAATTTGAAAAAATTGCAACAGAAATCTTTTGAGGGTGCAAATAAGCCTGGAAAATATTTAGCTTGGCAATTGAAGAAAAAGAGAGAAAGTAAAACTATTAGTAAAATTGTGATTGGTGGAAGAGAGATAGTAGATCAAGAAGAAATAAAAAGAGAATTTTAAAGTATTATGCCAACTTATTTAAGGGTGTGAAAATAAAAAAAGAAAAGATTGAAGAGTACTTGCAAAATGTTAAAATAGCACCCTTAACAGAAAATATGAAGAACATTTTGAATGATCCAATTGAAAAAAATGAAATTGAAGCAGCAATTAGTGCAATGAAAATTGGTAAAATGCCTGGGCCAGATGGATATATGGCTAAAATTTTTAAAATTTTTAAAGAAGAATTAGTACCAAAATTACAAAAAATGATGAATATGATAAGAATAAAAGGGAAAATACCAAATACCTGGAAAGAAGCTGTAATTTCATTGATACCTAAAGAAGATAGAGATGTCATGAATGTACAGAACTATAGACCAATTTCATTATTAAATATTGATTATAAGATATACACAAGAATCCTGGCAGAACAACTTAAATAATATTTGATGAACTTTATAAAGGAAGATCAAGCAGGATTTCTCCCTAAAAGACAAATAAGAGACAATATAAGAACAGTTGTTAATATTGTAGAATATTATGAAAAACATCCAGAAAAGGAAGTTGCATTATTCTTTGCGGATGCAGAGAAAGCTTTTGATAATTTGAACTGGGACTTTATGTTTGCAGTTATAGAAAAGATAGAACTTGGAGATCACTTTATAAGAATGATAAAAGCAATATATACGGAACAGAGGGCAAAGTTGTGTATAAATGCAGACCTTACAGATAATATGATGATTAGTAAAGGGACAAGACAAGGTTGCCCGCTTTCACCACTGTTGTTTATTATGGCTCTTGAAATTTTACTGATACAAGTACAAGACGATACAAATATAGAGCATTTGCTGATGACATAATGTTTATAACTGAAAATCCTGTACAAGTAACACCTCTGTTGTTAACTAAGATACAAGAATAGTGAATTGGCAGGATTTTATGTTAATAAAGAAATATCAAAACGTTTATGTAAAAATATACAAGCAAACAAGCAAAAGGAATTGCAGAGATTGACAGCATGTGAAGTTGCTTCCAAAGTAAAATATTTGGGTTTTCCAGGGGAGGAAAATGTCGAGCTGAGCTGTCTCTCATAACGGGAGCTGGCTGGAACTTCTGTTCAGGGTAGTGGAGGGCAAATTAATGCCTACTGCCTACTTTTCTCAATTAGAGATTAGTCCAAGACATGCACGAAAAACTTTAATAAGATTTACCTTGGCTTAAAGAGAGCCCCGGAGGGGACTCTTTTGAGGCTTTGAGGGGTCTCAGGGGAAGTTGCATAGTCATCATCTGCAGAAGTATCCAGAGTCATTCATTTGACATAAACTCATCAGGATCCTAACCTTCTTGGACATTGTAAAACAGCTAAAGCTTTGAAAGACCAGTGGAAACTTGGATAATTGGAAAAAAAGGTACAGAAGATTATTTTTTCACTCCGGAGCTATTTATAGCGTAAAGGGACAAAGTTAAAAGTTGGGAAAAGGGAATATAGAGAGCTTGGAAGAAGAGGGAAGGAAGAGGCGAAATTTGGATTTTATAACTATAATGGACAGTGTTAAAAACTGCTAAAAAGTGGGAAGAATTTATTGTTTTGTCTACTTCCAGTTTTGGAAAGAAAAGCAACATCGTCATACTGGAACAGACCTGCAGCACGTCTGAGCAAGACAGGAAGTACGACAAGTATCGTGAGAGCTTCTTGTGACTTTGTAGTAACCAGAACAGGAAGTAGTGAAAAGAAAACCTACTCTAGGAATAAATACCATTGAGAAACATCGTCGGCCATTGCTGGGAGGCTTAATTAAAGACATTGTTATAAAAAGAATTCGTGACGATATAAATTGTTGGAACTAACTGGAAAAAGGGTAAAAAGATAAGAACTATTGGTCACATTATTTGGGTAGTCTTCAGAATTTTTTAAAAGGGAATAGAATTTTTAATGAGTGATAAAAAGTCGCGACCGCCATTTTGGAAAATTTAAAGACTTTAAAAATTAATATCTGGACTTTGGGACCTCAGAGGACGGCGAAATTAGGCTTGCTATAAAGGGCAAATTTTACTCTTTTGAATCTGACAGTTAAAACAAAAATTGGTGAGGTCAAAATTTTTGCTGTTTTTGAGGGGGTTTTAAGGCTTTAAAAATTAATATCCTGGTCTAGAAAGCTCTGAGGAAGGTGAAACTAAGCTGACCATAAAAAGTAAGACCTAATCTTTTGAACTTGACACTTAAAATTGAAATCTGTGAAGTTAAAATTTTTTGGTTTTTTTTTAAATGTCTGAAGCCAAGCAGCCCCGAACTAGGGCTCTTTCAATGGAGAAGATGCAGGAACAATTGGACGCAATGGAAGCCAGATTGATGAGAGGGGTGAGAAAGATGATAGATGAATCGAAAGAAGAAATTATTACAGAGATTAAAAAGGATATGGAAGATCTCAAAAAGGAGGCTGGGGAAACAGCTAAAAAAGTGCAGGAAGTAGAAGGGAAAATGAAAGTTTATGATGCCACCTTTTTGAAAATTCAAGAAAAAGTGACAATCCATGACTGCAAAATGATGGAAACCCAGATACATCTGAGAGGAGTACTTGAAGTGGAGGATGGTGACTTGAAAGGATATATAATAAAAATAATTGCAGAATTCTTAGAGGAAGATCCTGAAGAGACTAAAAATATGTATGATTGTATGTACAGAGTGAACTCACTTTTTGCCAAAAAAAATAATATACCAAGAGATGTTTTTGTAAGATATATGACAAAAGAAATGGTGGGAAAAGGCACTGAAAGTGGGAGGCAGTAAAGTGAGAATCATGAAAGAGCTACCAAGGCAAGTGATAAATGATAGGAGAACATATAAAAAATTGACAGAAAAACTGAGGGACAATGGCACAAGATTCAGATGGATTATACCTGAAGGTTTGAGCTTTGAACTCCAGGGGAAAAGTCACACCTACAAATGCTCAGGAGTTGCATAGATTTTTTTGAAGAAAATAAAGAATTTGCACCATGATGGATTACAAATTATTGTCTTGGAATGTTAATGGACTAAATTCACCACAAAAAAGAAGGGCAACATTTCATTGGATTAAGAAACAAAATTGTAATATGTTTGCAAGAAGTACATATTAAACAAAAGGATTATAAATTTTTATGGAACAAACAATTGGGAGTAGAATTTTTTTCATTAGCGGAACAGAAGAAAAGGGGAGTGGTTTTATATGTTAAACAAGAATTGGAGCCAAAATTAGTGTTTAAAGATAAAGATGGAAGATTTGTAGCAGTGGAGACAACTTTAAATGGGAAAAAACGTTGTTATTGGGACTGTATGCGCCTAATGGTGCAAAGGATGCTTTTTAAAAAGACATTACACAAAAACTTGAAGAATTGACCTATGATCAAGTATTATTAATGGGAGATTTCAATGGACAGTTAAGAACTTATTGGATAGATCTGGAGGGGGGAAAAATGATGGGAAAGAAGGGAAATTGCCACAGTCTTTCTTTGAGTTGGTTAAACAAGAAAATTTAGAAGATATATGGAGGAAATTTAACCCTGAAGTGTGGGACTATACTTTTTTTTCAGCAAGACATAAAACCTTTTCTAGAATTGACATGTCAGCAAAGGGGCATTGAAGTTTCAAGAAGGGACAGTCTTGGCTTTGTTCAAAACAAAGTTTCCATTTATTGATTACAGCAATGCTATTCACTACGCAGGTTCATTGATACTAATAACGAGAGGGGTGCAAGCATGAGCATTTATGGATACACATCAAAGCATAGGGGTTTTAAATCACTTCTCATAATAAAACTGGGGCTCTTCCGCTGAAAGTAACCAGTGCGCCTATCTGTTATCTCCCACCTACACAGTCTGTCTCTCCTCCCCTGCTGTGGCCTTGCTTGTCTCTGCCAGACGCCTGGGAACCAGCTAGATGTTTTGCACTTCAAAGACCTTTGGCACCTCAGTTCCCCCCCTCCCGGCCATCCTTCACATTCTTCTACAACACTATGTTAGTACAGCAAAGGGTTATAGAGTTAGTTAGCAGTAAATAAACATTTCAGGCAATAAAGCAAACTTCAATGCATACCAGCTGACACTGAGGGGAACTAAAGACTTAAGTCTTATAACAAAGAAGATAGAGATTTTACCTAAAATTGGGGCTGATCATAACCCAATAATGTGGATTACAAAATTGTCCAAGAAATTGAGAAGATGGAGATTGAATGAGGATTTGCTGCAGAATAAGGAAACAGTGACATATCTAGAAAAAGAAACTAAAGCTTTTTTCCAAGTGAATGATAGGGAAGATATTGAGTTTCAGAAGGTCTGGGATGCTTATAAAGCAGTAATGAGAGGATTGTTGATTACCTTGAACAATAAAGATAAAAGAAGAAGAGAAACAGTTATTGGACATTCAAAATGAAATAAAGAAGAAGGAAGAGGAGCTGAGAAAAAGACCAGGTTAAAAGAAAATTCTAAAAGAAATTACAATATTACAAACTCAACTAAGACATTTGTTGAATAAAGAAGTGGAATAGGGTTTGAAAAGACTTCAGCAAAAATCATTTGAAGGAGCAAATAAACTGGGAAAGTATTTCAATCAATCAATCAACCTTTAATGGCATATAAAAACAGGTTAAGGAGAACAATGGGTTGAGAAACAGAGAATAGGTTAAAATACTGAACCTCAGGATTAGAGCACAATTAGAAGAAGAAGAAGATATTGGATTTATATCCCGCCCTCCACTCCGAAGAGTCTCAGAGCGGCTCACAATCTCCTTTACCTTCCTCCCCCACAACAAACACCCTGTGAGGTGGGTGGGGCTGGAGAGGGCTCTTACATAATTACATAAAATCACAGTTAAATGAAACAACACGACTGTTCCTTGTCTTGATGAGTCTTTTTGGCCCAGTACAGGAATAAGGCAGTATTCATGGTTATGTCAGGACTAACATCCTTCAAAAGAAACTGCATCTTCTCTGGATCAGCCAGACCCATCTTATTTAGAAGAATAGGATCCAGAAATCGACAACTAATACTTACATAAAAGGGACAGTACAGAAGAATATGTGAAATAGTTTCAATAGATCCAGACTTACACGGACACAGTCTGGCCGCATAGGATATGTTGTGATATCTACCATATAAAACTGCTGATGGCATAACATCGAATCTTGCCAATGAGAAGGCCCTACGCTGTTGAGGGTTTTGCAAAGAGTAGAGATAGGAGGCCATATGGCCAACATCAAACGAGAACCCTAGACTCACAGGCGAACAAATTTTATTAGCGGCACTGTGAAGATTTTGTAATTCAATATCCAGAATTCTGGCTTTGATCATACAAAATGCCTCTGATTGTGAGAGCATAAATAATGACTCTAAGGATAAACCAACAGAGCTGATCTTTTTCTCAATGTAGTCTAACCAAATAGAGTAACTGGCTTCTGAGAGCATTTGAGTGATAAGACTGGAAGGATCAAAATTATAATGTATTCTCAACCAATATTTAACAGTTAGAAGCCAAGCCCTAGTTTCAAGAGGAACCTGCCCCAATTCTAGGCATAGGGCTGCATAAGGCACACAACATGGCATTCCCATAATTTTACGAAGAAATTTGGCTTGGATGTGTTCCAAGGAATAATCAAACACACCAATCCATAGTGGCATACCATATAGTAATTGCGCACATGTTTTGGCCTTAAAAACTTTCAGAGCAGCCGGCACAAATTGGTTGCCCTTATTGTAGAGGAAACGACAGATAGCCTGAGCACTGGCCTTGGCCATTTTAATTGCAGACCTTCGCTGTACAGTCCATGATGCATTGTATTGAAAATGAATACCTAAATACTTAAAATGTCTAACCTGCTCTATTTTATTTCCATTAAAATCCCATTTGAGTAATTTCCAAGTTCTTGAAAAAACAAGAATTTTGGTTTTTTCAAAATTAAGATGGAGCTTATTAGTTTCAAAATACTCAAGACAGCAGCTAAAAAGACGCTTCAAACCCACTCGCGTGCAGGACATTAATAAAGCGTCATCTGCATACAGTAACAATGGCACGTGAGTGGAACCAAGTTTAGGGCTATGACCGTCGGCGCCAGACAACGTCTGTGCTAGATCATTAAGGAAAAGGTTAAATAAGGAGGGGGCTAAAATACAGCCCTGTTTAACACCCTTATTCGATGGGATTTTTGCCGTTAACTTCCCGGCTAGAGAGCATTTGACCTGGCAGGTAGTTGAGGTATGCAATTTTCTGATAAGGAAAAGTAATCACTTATCAGTGTTCAATTTATTCAATTTGTCCCAAAGTAAGTCTCTATCTATGGAATCAAACGCTCCTTTAAGATCTAGGAAGGCAGTATATAACTTCAGCTTGGCCTTCCTAGTGTATTTATTTACTAAACGGGACAAGATAATACAGTGATCCAGTGTGGATTTCCCATGGCGAAAGCCCGCTTGTTCCGGCCCAAGGATTTGTTGTTGTGTCATCCATGCAGTAAGTTTGACTAACAGGTGCTTAGCATACAACTTGCCAATTATGGAGAGAAGGCTAATGGGTCTAAAATTTGAGGGGGATGAACAATCACCCTTCTTGTAAATTGGCACTATTACTGCATTTGTCCAGGCCTCGGGCATTAAACCAGTTTTATCAACCATTGTGAAAAGGGCAGCAAGTAAAGGAGCCCACCAGTCTGGGTCTGTTTTTAGGATTTCAGGGATTATCACATCTGGGCCAGGAGCTTTCCCAGCCTTTAGTTGAGCAATTAGTTCCCTTATTTCATCAGAATCTACAGGAGGCCAATCAGGTAAATCATTCAGACAGAGATCAGATGGTTCTAATACACTTCTGCCTTCCTCATAGAATACTGTTAGGAAATTGAAACCAGACATGAGGGGGAATAAGGGACGTGAGAGGAGCTTCCCTATGGAATGCACCGGAAACTATGGACCAAAATTGCTTTGAATTATTCAGGGTTGCTGCTTGAATCAGTTGCTCCCACTGGCCATTGATATAATCATTTCTCTCTTTTTTAAGAGTTGCAGAAGCTGAAGCTTAAGATCAAACAAACTAGAGGGAAGGGCAACAGCCTTAGATTCCCTATAATGGCTGTAGGTGTCACGAAGTAGTTTTTTCAGGTTCCTACAGTCCCTATCGAACCAAGAATTAGAGAGGCTTTTCCCTGATTTATTCTGTGAGATCCTCCAAGGTTCTGAATTTTGGTTCAATAAATCAATCATATGTGATATTAATAAACTATAGGATTTAAGAGTTTGTAGTGGATCATCAGCGCAAAGTATTAGGGATCTATACTCTAAGGATGGTCTACAGTTAAACAAAAATTGGATTTTTTAATTTAACGCAGGACCCTTATGAATTCTTGAAAAAAAAAGCTGACTCCTCACCCAGGGCTGGCACAGAAGGCAAAAGATTTAAAGGGGAGTCGACTTTTAATAGTCAAAATTAAAGAAAAATGATCACTACTAATATAATCCCCTATAGAGAAGTCTGCCACAAGGTCTCGGAAGGAGGGAGACACTAAAACATAATCGATTACACTGCATCCTCTAGCTGATGCAAATGTAAACTCTCCTGAATTGCAGAATTCTTTTAGGCCATTTAACCAAATCCTATTAAATTGAATACAAAATTTAGCAAGACAAATTCCTGCAGAATTCATATAATTATCCTTGGAGTATCTCAAGGAAGAAAAAAGAGGAGGGAGTGAGTCATTTAGGTCGAATTCTAGTGCTTTATAAAAGACTAAATCATCACTACCCACCCTCGCATTAAAATCGCCTGCTAAAATTATTTCAGCAAGCGGGAATTTCTTTTCGATATCTTCCATAAAAGCAGTTAACCGACTCCAATGGTAAGATAGGGCTAAACCACTCAAATCAGAAGGAACATATACATTAATTATAACTAAAGTAAATTTGTCCAATACTAGCTTAACAGCTTGCAACATAGGGCTACAAGCCAATGAGATAATCAACTCTGATTTTAGATGGACAGCAACAAGAGTAGATAAGCCACCTTGGGGACGACCCCTAAGGTTGGCTTTACAAGCAGGGAGGGAATAAGATTTAAATCCCTCCACGTAAATTTGAGTTTGGGACCATGTCTCCTGGAAAATTACAATGTCAAAACCTTTGATGTATTCTAAAAAATCATCATCCCTAGACCTACTCCACCACCCCGCAATATTCCAAGACATAATTTTGATTGTAGCTGGGGGAGGTGAGACTAGGAGTCAGTCAGCTACAGTAAGTTGTTCTAAAAGGTTATTAACATCATAGTGAACACAGCCGTTGTCAACGCCCCTCATGTCATTCTTAAGTTCTTGTGATGGAGTTGACCGAACTTGGTTTTCGCCCCGAACAGATGCAAACTCATCCGTCAATAAAAAGGACTGATGAATAACAGCTTGAGTTGTGGGAAAGTATTTGGCTTGGCAACTGAAGAAAAAGAAAGAAAATAGAACTATTAATAGAATTGTGGTAGATGGAAGGGAAGTGGTTACTCAAGAGGGAATGAAAAGAGAATTTTTCAAGTACTACGCCAAACTGTTTAAAGGTGTTAAAGTAAAGAAAGAGAAGATAGATGAATATCTACAAAAGTTAAAAATACATCCCCTAACTGAAAATATGAGAAAAGTTTTGAATGATCCAATTGAAAAGATTGAAATTGAAGCAGCAATCAATGCAATGGAAAATGGAAAAGCTCCTGGGCCGGATTATTATTATTATTATTATTATTATTATTATTATTATTATTATTATTATTATTATTATTATTATTATTATTATTATTAAATTTTATTTGTATCCCGCCCTCCCCGCCTAGGCAGGCTCAGGGCGGCTAACAACATTCAATAAAACATTATACAGTATACAATAATTAAAAGCGACATTAAAATTATACATAGTTAAATACATATCTTAAAACTAATCCAGTTTATTTAATTTATAACTTAACAGCAGCAGAGATATTCCGGGCACTATTTATCCATTTACATATTTATATATAATGGCAAGGATCACTATAGAGTTATGTCCCGCCCAGCCCGGGCAGGGACTGCGCGGAGGAGACCCCCCGGCGCCTGCCAGCCGCTCCAAGCCCCCGGCATCGCCCCAAGAGCCCTCCCCACCTCTCCAAGCCCCTGTGGAGGCCCCACCCCTCACCTCGACTGACGGGGCGAAAGCAGCCACCCGAGCGACGCCTCCCAGACGGCGAGCCCGGCTTCGAGTCCGTGAGGTCTGGCCGGGGCAAGACGCCGGAGAGCAAGAGGGAGAGCCATTCAGCTCGTCGCAGCACGAGACGCTCCCTTGCAGCACGCCGCTGAGGGCTGGGACGCCCGCGGCACGCCCAGTCAGCCCGGCCCCGACGCACCTCTCCTGGGCGTCTGGGGCTTTGAAGGGGGGAGGAGCCAGAGAGGGGCAGGTCCTGGGAGGGGGGAGGATGGGTCGGGAAGCATAAAAGGAGGGAGGGAGGAGGTCGCTGAGGAGAGCTGGCTGATGCGCGAAGAGGCTGCCTCGCGAGAGAGAGGGACAGGAGCCATAGCACAGCCAGGAGGGAACGGGGGCCTGCGGTGAAGTAACCCAGTGCCCACCCCCCTGTTTCTGAGACCTCCGGGGAACGCCCCAGAGTGCCCGGGTGGGGCAACGGCGACGCCGGGGGACCGGGAGGGGCACCAAAGACCTGACAACGTGGTGGAGGAGGCGGGCACTCTCCCGAGCCTAGGACGACCACGCCCCCATATTCCGGCCCCGCCCGGGTGGCACTCAAGCCGAGTGGCGACCCCAACCATTGAGCCGGAGTCCAGCGAGTCGTCGACGGACGAGTCAAGTGAGGACTCCGTGATACACGTGGGGCGGACCGCCGCCATGGACACTAACCCCGCCCCCGTGGATTTGGCCCAGTTTGGGCAGTGGCTCGCAGACCACCAGGCGCAGCTCCTACGGGAGGTCACCCAGCAGCAGACGGCGGCCCAAGCCACCCTCGTGCGGGATCTTCACCAGGCGCTCCTCGCCCGCCCGGAGCCGGCGGGGCCAACACCATTCGGCGCCGGGAGGAGCCCCTGGCCCCCTCTAACGAAGCTGGGGGCGGAGGACGATGTCGAGGCATACCTGGAAGCGTTTGAGCGAGTGGCTGAGGCCGCTCATTGGCCCAGAGAGCAGTGGGCCTTTATTTTGGGACCCTACCTGACCGGGGAGGCCCAAGCTGCCATGAAGGCCCTGGAGCGGGCTCAGGCGGCGGACTATACAGCGCTCAAGGCAGCCATCCTGGACCGCCTGGAGATCACGCCTGAGGCCCACCGCCAGAAGCTGCGTTCCTGGCTGCCTACGGGGGAGACGCGACCACGCTCAGCAATAGCGACCCTCAAGGATGCCGCCACCCGGTGGCTCAACCCCACCACCAGCGACGGGCGGCGCATCGTGGAGCTGGTGGTAGTGGAGCAGCTGCTGCAGGTGCTGCCGCCGCGTACCCGCCATTGGGTGGCCTGCTGGAAGCCAACCCGTCTCAGCGAGGTCCAGGAGCTGTGGGAGAACTTTCAGGCCGCCGACCACCACGGCCTGCCCTTCCGCACAGAGGGCGGCAAGCCAGGGAAGGGCTTGCCCCCACCCGGCGGACGGGCCGCCCCAGGAGCGACACCCTGGAGGGCGCCCGGGACCGGAGACCGGGGGGGCCGGGCGCGGACGCCGCCGGCCCGTGCCACGCCGGGGTGGTGGAGGCCCGGAGCACGCCCGGCGCTACCCGGACTTGGTCTACGCCCCGGAGGCCGCGAGGGGGAGAAGGAGGGGCACCCGCCGCCGGAGGCCCGCCGTCCAGCAGGAGACATAGGGCCCTGCTTCACCTGTGGCCAGTGGGGCCATCTCAAACGCGAGTGCCCCCTGATGGAGTGCGACGTGAGCTGGGAAGAGTCCTGGCAGACGGCTGAGGCGGGGGCTCGCCCCCCCCCCTTGGACGATCCCGGCGTCCTTGGGAGGGCGGCAACTGCAGGCCATGGTCGACAACGGCAGCTCGCTGTCTATGATACGAGCCCACTTGGTGCCCGCCCCGCTGCCTGTCATCCGCACCGCCGCCATCCGGTGCGTCCATGGGCACATCGAAAGAAGCCCGGTGGTGTCCATCCCACTGAAATACTTAGGCCGCTACTGGAGCGTGCCGGTCGCCAAAGTAAGCAGCCTGCCCTACCCAATACTGCTCGGGCGGGACGCTCCGCGTTTTGGCGACGTAGTGGAAGCAGCCAACCCCGGCCGACCAGGCCAGCCTGCCGGGGCCGGTTATGATGACGCCGCCCCCGCTGGGGAGACAGAGGACAGCGACCCCGGGGAGGGCCCGTCCAACGCAGAACGTCCCGTGGCGGGTGGCCGAGAGGCGTGGCCGGCGGACCCGCAGTTCGTGGAGGCTCAGGCCGAAGACGAAGAATTGGAGGCGCTGCGGCGGCACGAAGCAGTCCGAGACGGGGTGGTTGTAGACGAGCGCCGGAGCCGGCGCCTCCCTCGAATCATCCGGGAAGAGGGCGTGTGGTTCAGAGAGGTAAAAGGGCGGCTGGGCCCCGGGAAGCAGCTGTTGGTCCCTCACAGGTACCGGCCCGAGGTCCTGAAGGGCGCCCACGACCACCAATGGGCGGGCCACCAGGGGGTGAAGAGTACTCTGACCCGGGTGCTAGCCAACTTCTTCTGGCCTTCCGTAGCCTGGGAGGTCCAGGCCTACTGTCGCTCCTGCGGTATCTGCCAACGCCTCGCGTCTAGGGCCGAGCCGCAAGCCCCCCTAGCCCCCTTGCCCATAGTGGGGGTCCCGTTCGAACGAGTGGCTATGGACTTTGTCGGGCCCCTACCCCGCACCCCTCGTGGGGCCCGCTACATCCTGGTCCTCATGGACTACGCCACCCGGTACCCGGAGGCTATCCCCCTGCCCACCATGAAGAGCGCGGGCGTGGCCAGGGCCTTGATGCACTATTTCGCACATGTGGGGTTGCCCCGGGAGATACTCACAGACCGAGGCACACCCTTCACGGCGAGCCTCATGCGGCAGGTGTGCCAGGCGCTGCACATCAAGCAGCTCTTCACCTCCGTCCACCACCCCCAGACTGACGGGCTGGTGGAGCGGATGAACCAGACCCTGAAGGCCATGCTGAGGAAGACAGCATATGACCACCCCACTGCCTGGGACCTCTATGTGGACCCGCTGGTCTTTGCCATCCGAGAGACGCCCCAGGCATCCCTGGGGTATTCCCCGTTCGAGCTGCTGTACGGGCGGCAACCCCGGGGCATCCTGGGCCTGCTCGGAGAGCAGTGGGTGCAAGGCAGAGCAGTGCCGGAAGAGGCCCCGGAGGAGTACGTCAGGCAGCTGCAGGGACGCCTAGAAGACGTGCGGCGGGAGGCCCGGGAGAACCTCGCACAGGCCCAGGAGGTCCAGAAGAGGCGTTATGACAAGGGCGCTAGGGCCCGCGGGTTCCAGGCGGGAGACGATGTCCTGGTCCACAGGGGAGCGATGGGCCAGAGCCAGGGGGACCCGTGGCGGGGACCCTTCCAAATCACCCGAGTCCTGGGTCCCCTGACGTACGAGGTCCAGTGCGGGCCTCGTGCTCGCCAAAGGAAGACCCTCCATGTGAACAGCCTAAAGGCCTGGGTGCGGCGAGAGGCGCGGCCGGAGCAGGGGCTCGTGGCCGAAGATCCGGGCGAGCTCCCGGACGGAACCCTGCCCTGGACGACCGCGGGGGGCGCCGGGGGAGGCCCGGTGTTGGACGTCGCTCTCACCCCCAGCCAGCGACAGGAGCTGCAGAAGGTCCTGGCCGAGTGCCCAACGGTATTCTCCGACCAGCCGGGCCTGACCACCCTGGTCAAGCACCGGGTAGTAACCCCTGCAGGCCAGGTGGCACGCGCCCGGTGGAGGCCCGTCCCACAGAAGCGCTGGGACGTGATCGCCCGGGAGGTAAGGGAGATGCTGCGCCTCGACGTCATCAAACCATCACAGAGTGAGTGGCGCAGCCCGGTGGTCCTGGTGCCAAAGCCCGACGGCAGCGTGCGCTTCTGTGTGGACTATCGGGAAGTGAACAAACTGGCCAAATTCGATGCCTACCCGATGCCGCGGGCCGATATCCTAATCGACCAGCTGGGGGAGGCCCGGTACCTCTCCGCCCTGGACCTCACCAAGGGCTATTGGCAGGTGCCCATGCACCCGGCCGACAGAGAAAAGACCGCTTTCGCCACCCCACAAGGCTTGTTCCAATTCAAGCGCATGCCCTTTGGCTTGAATGGGGCTGCGGCCACATTCCAGCGGCTGGTGGACAAGGCCCTAGCCCAATGCGAGGGTTTCGCTCGGGCCTATATCGACGACATCGTGGTGTGCAGCCCCACCTGGGAGGCCCACCTGCTCCACCTCCGCCAGGTACTCCACGCCCTGCAGGCCGCCGGGCTCCACGCTAACCCGCGGAAAAGCCGCCTCGGCTTCCAGGAGCTAAAATATCTAGGGTTCCTGGTAGGGAAAGGCCAACTCCGACCCCTGCCAGAGAAGGTCGTCACCCTGGAGCAGCAGCCCCGCCCGCGCACCAAGAAGCAGCTACGGCGCTTCTTGGGATTCGCGGGCTATTACAGCAAATTTATCCCCAACTTTGCGGCAGTGGCCACCCCGTTGACGGACTGCCTGCGGAAGGCGTGCCCGAACGTCCTCCAGTGGGGGCCAGCCCAAGACGCAGCGTTTGAGGCACTGCGTACGAGCCTCTCCTGAGACCCCGTGCTGAGAAACCCGGACTTCTCCCAGCCCTTTGTGTTGCACACAGATGCTTCGGGGACCGGTATCGGGGCAGCCCTGCTCCAGGGGGGCCCTGGGGGCGAACGCCCGGTCCTATTCATCAGCCGCAAGCTCCTGCCCGCCGAGCGGGCGTACTCCACCGTAGAAAAGGAGGCCCTGGCGGTCAAGTGGGCCGTCGGGGCATTGAAATTCTACCTCACCAACAACCCTTTCCGGTTGGTGGTGGACCACGCCCCCCTGCTGTGGACCGAGTGACCGAGTCCTTCGCTGGTATATGTCTCTTCTCCCCTTTTCTTTCACAGTGCACCATCAAGCCGGGGCCGACCACCGCGTGGCCGACTACCTCTCCCGGGTCTTCGAGGAGGAAGCGGAGAAGCAAGGGACACGGGGGGGGGGGGTGTCCCGCCCAGCCCGGGCAGGGACTGCGCGGAGGAGACCCCCCGGCGCCTGCCAGCCGCTCCAAGCCCCCGGCATCGCCCCAAGAGCCCTCCCCACCTCTCCAAGCCCCTGTGGAGGCCCCACCCCTCACCTCGACTGACGGGGCGAAAGCAGCCACCCGAGCGACGCCTCCCAGACGGCGAGCCCGGCTTCGAGTCCGTGAGGTCTGGCCGGGGCAAGACGCCGGAGAGCAAGAGGGAGAGCCATTCAGCTCGTCGCAGCACGAGACGCTCCCTTGCAGCACGCCGCTGAGGGCTGGGACGCCCGCGGCACGCCCAGTCAGCCCGGCCCCGACGCACCTCTCCTGGGCGTCTGGGGCTTTGAAGGGGGGAGGAGCCAGAGAGGGGCAGGTCCTGGGAGGGGGGAGGATGGGTCGGGAAGCATAAAAGGAGGGAGGGAGGAGGTCGCTGAGGAGAGCTGGCTGATGCGCGAAGAGGCTGCCTCGCGAGAGAGAGGGACAGGAGCCATAGCACAGCCAGGAGGGAACGGGGGCCTGCGGTGAAGTAACCCAGTGCCCACCCCCCTGTTTCTGAGACCTCCGGGGAACGCCCCAGAGTGCCCGGGTGGGGCAACGGCGACGCCGGGGGACCGGGAGGGGCACCAAAGACCTGACAAGTTACTTTGTTGGATCATCCGTTTGGCCATCCTTTGTCAGCAGTCTAGGAAGGCCTGCCTAAAGAGGATGGCCTTGCAGGCCCTGCGGAATTGGTCTAGGCTCCGCAGGGCCCGCACCTCCTCCGGGAGCTGATTCCATAGGCACTGGGCTGCCACGGAGAAGGCCCGTGCCTGAATGCTCTGTAATTTCGCCTCCCTTGGCCCAGGGACAGTCAGCTTGTTCTTCCCTGCTGACCTCAGTGCTCTTTGGGGCTCGTATGGGGAGAGACGGTCCTTCAGGTAGGCAGGTCCTCGACCATATAGGGCTTTAAAAGTAATAACCAGCACTTTGTAGCAAATCCGGGATATAACTGGCAGCCAGTGCAGTTCGCGCAGCTTTGGCTGTATATGCTCCCATTTTGGGAGTCCTAATAACAGCCTAGCCGCTGCGTTCTGCACAACTGGATATACAGTTAAATATTTTAAAACTCTGAAGGATTAATTAATACCAAAATTGCAGAAGCTGATGAACATAATAAGAGTAAAAGGGAAAGTGCCAAATACATGGAAAGAAGCTGTTATTTCGTTGATACCTAAAGAAGATATAGATGCCACGAATGTAAAAAATTATAGACCAATTTCGTTATTAAATAATGATTACAAAATATTTACAAGAATCTTGGCAGAACGGCTTAAACAACATCTGATAAATTTTATAAAGGAAGATCAAGCAGGGTTTCTTCCCAAAAGACAAATAAGAGACAATATTAGGACTGTTGTAAATATTGTAGAATATTAAGAAAGACATCCGGAAAAGAAGTAGCATTATTCTTTGCAGATGCAGAGAAAACATTTGACAATTTAAGCTGGGACTTTATGTTTGCGGTAATGGAAAAAATGAAGTTGGGAGAAAGTTTTATAAAAATGATAAAGCACTATACTCCGAACAAAGGGCAAGATTGTGTGTCAATGCAGACCTCACAGAAGAAATGAAAATTAGTAAAGGTACTAGACAAGGCTGTCCGCTTTCACCACTGTTGTTTATAATGACTCTTGAAATTTTATTGATGCAGATTCAAGAAGAAAAAGAAATACAGGGTTTACGAATAAAAGGATGTACTTACAAAAAAAGAGCGTTTGCTGACGACATAATGTTTATAAATGAAAATCCCTTACTGTCAGCAAAGGGTTCATTGACGTTTCAAAATGATCAGACTCATCTTTGTTAAAAACTAAGTTTCATTTATTGATAACTACAATGTTACTCCGTCTACAGATTCATTAGAACTGATAACAGATAGCTTGAACCATAGGCATTTATGAATACACTTCAAAGGATTTGGGCTTTAAACTATTTCCCATAATAAAACTACAGTTGGTCTCTGCAAGTAACACTTTCACAGCCCGCTTATCTTTCCCTCCTGGTAGTGTCCTTGCTCTGCTCGGGAGGCGCCAGCCTGGTCAGCAGAACGCTTTGCACTTCAAAGGCCTTGCTAGTCTTTAGATCCTTGGCAACTCTCATCCCCGGCTATTCTCACCCCCCCTCCCTTCCTTTACTATGCAGAGTACCTGGGTTAGTAGTAATATTTATTAGTAATATTTATTAGCATTAATATTAGTGAGCAGTAAATAATAAACTCAGAAAGCACAAGTAACTTCAATGAAACATAATCTGACACTTACAAGTTACACCTTTGTTGTTAGCTAAAATACAAGAATATGGGGAGTTGGCGGGATTTTGTATTAATAGAGAAAAATCAAAAATTCTGTCTAAAAATATGCAGATGAATAAGCAACAAGAATTACAGAGACTAACGGGCTGTGAAGTCACTTCTAAGGTAAAGTACCTAGGGTTGGAGATAACAATGAGAAATATTGATCTGTTTAAAATAATTATGAGAAATTGTGGCATAAAATGAATGAAGATATGTTAAAATGGAATAAGCTTAATCTGTCATTGCTGGGCAGAATTGCTGCAATCAAAATGAATATTCTACCAAGGATAATGTATTTGTTTCAAACTATTCCTATTGTGAAGGATGCTAAACAATTTGATAAATGGCGTAGGAAAATTTCAGAATTTGTGTGGGCTGGGAAGAAGCCGAGGATTTAAATGAAAGTTTTGTCAGATGCCAAAGAGAGAGGCGGAATTCAACTACCAGATTTAAAATTACCGTATTTTTGCACCATAAGACGCACTTTTTCCTCCCAAAAAAGTGGGGGGGGAGTGTGTGCATCTTATGGAGAGAAGGTACCATACGTACCTTCCTCCGGGGGGGAGGGGTGATCCGCTGCCTCCGTCCCGGTGCTTCCTGCCCCTGCCTGCCTGGCTCCAGCTCTGACGCTTACAGCAAGTGCCAGGATCGCTCCCTCCGCCCAACGATCCCAGCGCTTGCTTTAAGCATCAGCGCTGAAGCCAGGCAGGCAAGCAGGGAGAAAGCACGCCGCCCCCTCCACAGCCAGCGCTTGCGAAGCGCTGGGTTTGCAGAGGGGGCGGGTGCTTCCTCTGTCCCTGTCTGCGTGGCTTCAGCTTCTGCTGATAGCAAAGGCTGGGTTCGGAGGCTTGGCTGCCTCCAAACCCAGCCCTTGCTATCAGCAGAAACTGAAGCCAGGCACAGAGGAATCACCCCCACCTCCGCAAATGCAGCGCTTGGCGAAGGCTGCGTTTGCGGAGGGGGGGGGTGCTTCCTCTGTCCCTGTCTGCCTGGCTTCAGCTTCTGCTGATAGCAAGGGCTGGGTTCGGAGGCAGCCAAGCCTCCAAACCCAGCCCTTGCTATCAGCAGAAGCTGAAGCCAAGCACAGAGGAATCACCCCCGCCTCCGCAAATGCAGCACTTAGCGAAGCGCTGTGTTTGCGGAGGGGGGGGTCTTCCTCTGTCCCTGTCTGCCTGCCTTCAGCTTCTGCTGATAGCAAGGGCTGGGATTGGAGGCTTGGCTGCCTCCGAACCCAGCCCTTGCTATCAGCAGAAGCTGAAGCCACAGAGGAATCACCCCCCCCCCGCAAATGCAGCGCTTGGCGAAGCGCTTTGTTTGCGGAGGGGGGGCTGCTTCCTCTGTCCCTGTCTGCCTGGCTTCAGCTTCTGCTGATAGCAAGGGCTGGGTTCGGAGGCTTGGCTGCCACCGAACCCAGCCCTTGCTATCAGCAGAAGCTGAAGCCAGGCAGACAGGGACAGAGGAAGCACCCGCCCCCTCCGCAAACCCAGCGCTTTGCAAGCCCTGGCTGTGGAGGGGGCGGCGTGCTTTCTCCCTGCTTGCCTGCCTGGCTTCAGCACTGATGCTTAAAGCAAGCGCCGGGATCGGAGGGCGGAGGAAGTGATCCTGGCGCTTGCTGTAAACATCAGAGCTGGAGCCAGGCAGGCACGGAGGAAGCACGCTGCCCCCTCCGCAGCCGGTGCTCACAAAGCGCTGGGTTTGCGGTGGGGGCAGTGTGGAGCGATCCCAGTGCTTGCTGGAAGAAGCTGGAGCCAGGCAGGCAGGCGCGGGAGAAGCGCCAGGATCGGAGGCAGAGGCAGCGGATCGCCCCCCAGGAGGAAGGTGCGTCCTATGGTCCGGAGCGCCTTATGGACCGAAAAATACAGTATATCATGAAGCAGTTTGTTTAGTGTGGATAAAAGAATGGATAATGCTGTTAAACAAAAAACTTCTAATGTTAGAAGGTCATGGAAATAAATTTGGCTGGCACGCGTATTTGTATTATGGGGAAAAAAGGATGGATGATCTTTTCTCTCACCATTATATAAGAAGCAATTTATTAAATACATGGATTAAATGCAAGAAATATGGAATTGAGAGAAGACCTTTGTGGATAGTGCCAGCTGAAGTAATAAAGATAACGGCTGAGATAGGTGAAGAAAAGTGGTTGTCATATAGTCAATTGTTAAAAATACAAAGTGGGAAAATAGAACTGAAAACTGCTGAAGAATTGAGTTACAAATATGATTGGTTTCAAATGCAACAAATAAAGAGCTTGGTAGAGAATGACATTAAAACTGAAGGAATAAGGAAAAAACAAACAAAATTGGAAAAAGTTCTGCTTGGAGATAATGACAAATTAATTTCAAAAGTTTACAAATTACTTTTACAATGGTCTACAGAGGACGAAGTAGTGAAATCTCAAATGATTAAATGGGCAATTAATGTTAATAAAGAAATAAAAATGGAATCTTGGGAATATCTGTGGAAGAACTCTATGAAACTCGCAGCATGTCAAAGTATTAAAGAAAATTGTTTTAAGATGATGTATAGATGGTATATGACTCCTAAAAAACTGGCAAAGATGAACAATAAGATGCCTGACAGATGTTGGAAATGTAAAAAGCATGAAGGTTCTTCCTACCATATGTGGTGGACTTGTGAAAGAGCTAAAATGTTTTGGCAGATGATTCAGCAAGAGATTTCAAAAATTTTGGGATATGAATTCAATAAAGTTGCAGAGATTTTTCTGTTGGGACTACAAATGGAAACATTTCCAAAAGAAGATAGAACTTTAATCTGGTACTTGCTCTCAGCTGCTAGGACATTGTATGCGCAGCTGTGGAAGCAAGAAAAAATACCAGAGAAATGGGACTGGATTATAAAAGTTATGACATGGAGTGAAATGGACAAATTAACAAGAACATTCAGAGACTATGATTTGGAAGTTTTTAAGAGGGAGTGGAAGAAGTTCAGAAGTTACATAGAAAAAGAGTAAAAGGATATTGGACAGTTTTTGATAATGATTAAGGTTTAAAAGAATATAACTTTTGTTTTTTTCTGTTTTTATTTTTTTAATAGTTAAGTGTACCTTAATATCTGTTTTCTTAAGTAAACAAAACTGGCGGGGGTCAAGTAACGGGGGGAGGGGTGGGAGAAAAGTAAGATATGGGGTAGACTAATTGCTTTTTTAAGTTGTAAGATATTGATATAGATTTGCTACCATATGTTACCAATAAAAACTGGCTGAGTAATAGGAAGCAGAGAGTGAGTATAAATGGGCAGTCTTCGCAGTGGAGGACGGTAAGCAGTGGGGTGCCGCAGGGCTCGGTACTGGGTCCCATGCTTTTTAACTTGTTCATAAATGATTTAGAGTTCGGAGTGAGCAGTGAAGTGGCCAAGTTTGCGGATGACACTAAATTGTTCAGGGTGGTGAGAACCAGAGAGGATTGTGAGGAACTCCAAAGGGATCTGTTGAGGCTGGGTGAGTGGGCGTCAACGTGGCAGATGCGGTTCAATGTGGCCAAGTGCAAAGTAATGCACATTGGGGCTAAGAATCCCAGCTACAAATACAAGTTGATGGGGTGTGAACTGGCAGAGACTGATCAAGAGAGAGATCTTGGGGTCATGATAGATAACTCACTGAAAGTGTCAAGACAGTGTGCGTTTGCAATAAAAAAGGCCAATGCCATGCTGGGAATTATTAGGAAGGGAATTGAAAACAAATCAGCCAGTATCATAATGCCCCTGTATAAATCGATGGTGCGGTCTCATTTGGAGTACTGTGTGCAGTTCTGGTCGCCGCACCTCAAAAAGGATATTATAGCTTTAGAGAAGGTGCAGAGAAGGGCAACTAGAATGATTAAAGGGCTGGAGCACTTTCCCTATGAAGAAAGGTTGAAACGCTTGGGACTCTTTAGCTTGGAGAAACGTCGACTGCGGGGTGACATGATAGAGGTTTACAAGATAATGCATGGAATGGAGAAAGTAGAGAAAGAAGTACTTTTCTCCCTTTCTCACAATACAAGAACTCGTGGGCATTCGATGAAATTGCTGAGCAGACAGGTTAAGACGGATAAAAGGAAGTACTTCTTCACCCAAAGGGTGATTAACATGTGGAATTCACTGCCACAGGAGGTGGTGGCGGCCACAAGTATAGCCACCTTCAAGAGGGGTTTAGATAAAAATATGGAGCACAGGTCCATCAGTGGCTATTAGCCACAGTGTATGGAGCACAGGTCCATCAGTGGCTATTAGCCACAGTGTATGTGTGTATATAACATTTTTTGCCACTGTGTGACACAGAGTGTTGGACTTGATGGGCCGTTGGCCTGATCCAACATGGCTTCTCTTATGTTCTTATGTTCTTATAAAATTGTTTATACACCAAAGTAAAATATTTGGGCTTGGAGATAACAATGAAGAATATTGATTTATTTAAAAATAACTATGAAAAGCTATGGCATAAGATGGATGAAGACTTGATGAAATGGAATAAACTTAATTTGACATTGTTGGGTAGAATAGCTGCAATTAAGATGAACATTTTGCCAAGAATAATATATTTGTTTCAAACTATTCCGATTGTGAAAGATAGTAAACATTTCAATAAATGGCAAAGGAAGATTTCAGAATTTGTCTTGGCTGGGAAGAAACCAAGGATTAAAATGAAAATTTTAACAGATGCTAAAGAGAGAGGAGGATTCCAGCTACCAGACTTAAAAATATATCATGATGCAGTTTGCTTAGTATGGATAAAAAATTGGGTGATGCTGTCAAATAAAAAACTTTTAATGTTGGAAGGTCATGGAAATAAATTCGGCTGGCATGCTTACATGTACTATGGGAAGAAAAAAATGGATGGTTTTTTCTTTCACCATTATATAAGAAATAATCTGTTAAATACATGGATGAAGTATAAGAAGTATGGTGATGAGAGAAAGCCATTGTGGATAGTGCCAGAAGAAGCGATAAAAATAACAGCTAAGACTGATAAAGAAAGAGGGTTGTCATACAACCAACTATTAAAAATACAAAGTGGTAAAATAGAATTGAAATCCACGGAGGAGTTGAATAACAAATATGATTGGTTTCAAATGCAACAAATAAAGAGCCTGGTGAAAAATGATATTAAAGCTGAAGGAATAAGACGAGAGCAAACAGAAATGGAGAAAGTTCTGCTTGGAAATAATGAAAAATTAATTTCAAAGATATATAAGTTACTCTTAAAATGGTCTATGGAAGATGAAGTAGTAAAATCTCAAATGATTAAATGGGCAATCAATGTAAATAAAGAAATACAGATGGATACATGGGAATATCTTTGGAAGAACTCTATGAAACTTTCAACATCAGAGTATTAAAGAGAACTGTTTTAAAATGATGTACAGATGGTATATGACCCCTAAAAAGTTGGCAAAGATGAACAATAAGATGCCAGATAGATGTTGGAAATGTAAAAAATATGAAGGTTCTTTCTACCATATGTGGTGGACTTGTGAAAGAGCAAAAAAGTATTGGCAGATGATTCAACAAGAAATTTCTAAGATCTTGGGATATGAATTTAAGAAAGCAGAAACATTTCTGTTGGGATTACAAATGGAAACATTTCCAGAAGAAAATAGAACTTTGATTTGGTACTTGCTTTCAGCGGCTAGGACATTGTATGCGCAGTTATGGAAGCAAGAAAAAATACCAGAAAAATGGGATTGGATTACAAAAGTAATAACATGGAGTGAGATGGATAAACTAACAAGAATCTTAAGAGACTATGATTTGGAAGTTTATAGAAAGGAGTGGGAAAAGTTTAGAGGTTATGTAGAAAAACAATGGAAAATAAAAGGACATTGGACAATTTTTTACTAATGATTAAGTATTAGAAAAAAGAATATGAATCTAGGCTTATATGGTTCATATGGTTTAAGGGTACCTTTAAGTGTTAACATTTTAAGTTTATAACATCGGCAGGAGTCAAGTAACAGGGGGAGGGGGATTTAGAAAATAGCACATGGGGAAGATTTTTAAAAAGTTATTAATGGATAATGTTACCATATGTTATTAATAAAATTGCATTAAGTCCCTCAGAGCCCTAGTGTCATGTGGCAGAGAGTTCCATCAAGTTGGAGCCAGGGCCAAAAAGGCCAAAAAATGTTTTTAGGGCCAGGAATCACTAGCAGATTGTATTCGGCAGAGCACAACATTCTTTGGGGGACATACCAGAGAAGGCAATCCCAAAGATACGTGGATCCCAGACTGCTCGAGGCCTTGAAGGTCCTCACTAGAACCTTGAGCCTGACTCAGTACTCCACTGGGAGCCATTGTAACTGGCACAGCACAGGTTGAGTATGTGCCATCCTTGGCGCTCCTGTTGTGCCTCTGACTTCGGGACCAGTTGGGCTGCGGTCACAAACACTAAATAATGCACTTTCAATCCACTTCCAATGCACTTTCCAACGAAATTTGGCCAGTTCACACCATAAAATCCAGTTGGAAAGTGCATTAAAGGTGGATTGAAAATGCATTATTTGGTGTGTTTGATTGTAGCCTTGGAGTTTCCGGATCGGCCTCAAGGGCAGATTTGGATGCAGTGGGCAACTTTCCATGGACATGAATGCTGAACTTAATAGCATTGTGGTCACTGGTTTCCAACCAGTGCATGCTCATATTTTTGCCTGCTCAGTACTGTAGAAATCAAAGTGATTGTTAAGTGCCAAGTAAGTCACAACGCGACATCACCCCAGAGTCGGAAATAACTGGTGCTTGCACCTTTACCTTTAAGTCATAATGCATCAGTGAAGGGGTATATTTAGCTAGCTGTCAGATTTTGCAGTCTTCCCTTTGTCACAGATGCTGCAGCATTTACATACGCCCTAGAGAAAATGCCATGTGAGCCCATATTTCTGCACAGGTGTATATCTCTGGGTTGTCCGTGAAACCCCCGGCCCAGCCATTAGAGAAATCCTTAGAGCAGTGTAATAGATAACAGAAATCTTGCCACTGAAATATTGCAAGACTTCAGGGTGGGGATGGAGAGTCAATGGTGTTTCATTGAAAAGTTATTATTGTAATAGATTTTCTGCTGAGGTAAACTAATCCCCAGCATTAGAATCATAATATCTCTATTTTCTTCGAGCTTTTCGTACTTTAGAATCTTAAAAGGAAAGGCTGCCGTGGCGTTTTCTTCCCGTCATGCCGGATAACCATTAAAACTCTGAAAAGATGTTCACAGAAGAGAAAGGCATAAGATGGCAGTGGCAAAAAATATATATATCCCCCCTCCTCCAATAGCTTGTTTCTGAGAGAGAGACACCTGGGGGGGGGGAGGGAGAGAGGTGCTACTGGTCTCAGCTTCCTGGAACTGAGCAGAATCCAGATTAAGTCAGAAAAATGAAATAATTTGGTGTGGTGTCAACTCCATTTCTGGCAGGCAACGGCTATTCCATTATCACTGGGGAACTTCTGGCAGCGCAATAAAGCTTCCGTAATCCTTGCCTACACTGAAGTTGAGCTGGAAATAAAGAGAAAGCTTTGCAGTGTTTACCATGGCATTTACAGACCTATCATTTTTAATACAACCGTGCTATAGACAGGGCCATCCATTCACGCTTGAACGGTGGTTACCTGGTGAAATGATAGGGCCTCTCGCCAATTGAATAGAAAAGGCATACATTTAGGCAATTTATAAAGAGCTGACTGCTCGATACCTTAAGATGAAAACAGACATGTACCTGTGCCGAAATGGTGGCATGATGGAGACAGACAACCAGGCCTCATTTTGGGCAGGAGCTCACAGGACCAGAGCTCTGGACCCTCTAATTTTTATTCTGCTCTTTCTTTCTCACTCCCCCCAACCACCAATACTTGCTTCTGGGTTCCATTGTTCAAATCCCCTGTGAGAATTTTGCTGAACTCTTAAGATTTGACAGACTTTCTAATATTTTCCCCCACCAAAAAAATGGGGAAAAAACCAAAACATATAAAGCAGACAGATGGAAATCTTCCTCAAGCCACTGTGGTCACTGAAAAAAACAGTAAGGCTTTACTGATGGAGTAAGGCTTTCGGATGACAATTCTAATTCAAAAAGCATTTCATGGTAGATGCTGAGATGATCTAATTTAGTACATCTGCCAGTGATGTCAGGGGGTGTGGCATATACAAATGACTTGTGCAAATGAGTAGTGCCAATGAGCTCCAGCACCTCTTATTCTATCAAATGAACCCCCGCAAACAACTAATGAATATGATGTTAAGGGGTTCATACAGATATGCCGCTTCAAATCCTTGGGATTAGGACTGCCAATGCCATGTTGGGAAATCCCTGGAGGTTTGGAGGCAGATCCTGGGGAAGAGAAGAGGTGCCATGGAGTAAGGGCCAGCCCTCCCACTAGGCAAACTAGGCAGTTGCCTAGGGTGTTGAGAGGTGGGGGGCAACAAATTGGGCTCTCGCCCCCCCATGCCCCCTCCCCACCACTGCCACTGCTAGCCCTCTCCGGGCCTGCTTCCCGCCCCCCCGCCTGTCCCCCCAGTGCAGCATCCCACCCGCCCCGCCCCCCCAGATGCTCCGCTCACCTGTCTGCCGCTGCTAAAAGCTGCGGCGCTCTGCTCGCTTGCTCGCTCCCTTCCCCCTGGAAGCTTAGCCTGCTTCTCAGCTCGCGCCTGCACGTTTTGTCTCTTAACAAAACGCACAAGCACAGGCTGCGAAGCCGGCACAGCAAAGCTTACTTTTAGCCAGCGAGCCCCAGAGGGAAGGGAGCGCGCCACTGCTTTTAGCGGTGGCAAGCAGGCGAGCGAAGCGCCGAGGAGGCGGGGGGCCAGGCGGGATACTGTGGGGGGGTGGGGGAGGGATACTGTGGGGGGAGGAGGTGTGGATCCGTGGGGGGGAGCCATGGGGGGCACTTTGGGGGGGTGCCAGGCAGCAAGACTGCCTAGGGCGCCCCAGGGCGTCGGGCTGTCCCTGCATGGAGACCACTCTCCAGAGCTGCCATTCTCCACAGGGGAACTGATCTATGTAGTTTGGAGCTAAACTTTAATTCTGGAAGAACTCCAGACCACACCTAGAGCCTGGCAACCCCACTGGAGTATAAATGTACCGCATCTACAATAAAACATGGTTTCACACAAGGTCAGGAAAGTTCCCGCTCTCCTGGCTTTTAGGGAGGCAGAAGGTCCCCCAATGTCAGCTTGTGTTCAATTGCTTCCTATCGATACTAACCATATTGCCTATACTGTTTATTTGTTCAGGACTAACCTCCTTGCCCCTTAGTAGAATGCAAGGTATGTCAGAGGGAGGCAGAGGAAGGGAGGAGAGCCTTGGGCGCCAGGGGCAATAAACGGCTGGCAGAACAGAGAGAGAGACACCGCGCCGTTTCCCAGGCCCCACAAGGCCGCCAGGTGAAAGGGGGAGTGTGGATGGCTCAGGAAAGACAGATAACAGGCGTGTGAATCAAACACCTCTGAGAGAGAAAGTAACTTTTGTTTTAGGAATGATTTAAAGGGACCTGCCTTTGATGTACCCCAATATATGCCAGCACCCATCCAATGTATGTTATCACTTTCAAAGGTCTTCTCCAGTAGAAACATTGTATATCCAATAAAGAAACTTATTTCTGAAGAAAGAGTTCTTTTATTCTGGAATCTCAATGAACACTACGCTGACACCCAGTTCTTCAGGAGGCCCCCAGACACCAGCCAGCTGGCCAGTGGGGAGCAGTTCCATCTCCAACACTCATCCATAGCCCCCACTTGAAAGCAGCAGGCACTGTGTGTGCTGGCCCCACAAACCATGAGTCTGTGGCTTGCAGGGCAGGTGCATGCAGTACTTGCCCTTTTAAAGCACGGGGCCACCCCGCTCCTGCCCTGCAAGCAGCAAATTTGTGACTTGCACCAGAGCCTGCTCCCTCCCCCTTTAAATGGTTTGGAAAAGCAGGAGCCCCCCCCCCAAAAAAATCCACCCCCTCCCCGAGAAGATGGGACCTAGCAACCCTACTGGCTTTCCACAAAACTATGCAAAATGGACCTATTCGAAAGGCCTCTTTGGCTCAGGTAATAAGGTTGCATGGTACAAAATGGCTGTACAAACTTGCTTGGATAAATGATTAGGGACTGTGGACTATGGTGCTGTGCTTAGTTTATTGTAGGGAGGATCCTATTTGTGTGATTTCTGTACTGCTTAATGTGCCTTGTGAACACTTCTGCTATGCTTCAGTTCTTCCTGTTGGTTTCAGACTTCTAAAATCCAAATGCACTGATTACTGCATGTCCATTTCACCAACAGTAATGACTCCCTCTGCGTAATCTGCCTTCCGTCTCTGTGAGAATTGTGGACTATAAATAATGTAAATAAATACAAACATACATTAAAATCAGGACTTTTTAGTAGCAGGAACTCCTTTGCATATTAGGCTACACACACCTACTGTAAGCCAATCCTCCAAGAGCTTACAGTAGGCCCTGTAAGAAGAGCCATGTAAACTCCAGGAGGACTGTGTGGCCTAATATGCAAAGCCCTGTTTAAAGTGGTGTTTGGTGGGGGGAGGCCTGAGAGGTCATTTTGTAGAAAAAGAGATGTCGGCGCTCATGAGCACAACACATTTGCGTAATTAATTTGCATACACCACACACCCCTGACATCACCAGAAGGTGTACTGAATTATATCAGCTCAGCATCTACTTTGAAATGCTTCTTGAATTATAATTGTCATAATAAAACCTTACTCACATCATACTTTTTAAATTCCTTTCTCCTATGTGGCCACAGTGGCATGAGGAAAATTTCCCTCTGTCTGCTTTATAGGTTTTGGTTATTTTCCCATATTTTTTGGAGGGTGAAATATTAGAAAGTTTGTCAAATCTTAAGCGTTCTCACAGGAGGTTCGAACCATGGAGCCCAGAAGCAAGTATTTTGTGGGGAGAGGTGGGTAAGAAAGAAAGAGCACAATCAAATTTAGAGGTTCCGGAGCTCTGCTCCTGTGAGCTCCTGACCAAAATGAGGCCTAACACACAACCCTCCAGATCTGTTTTCCTGAAAACTAAAAGTTTTCTCCCCAAAAAGTAGGCAAGAAAATCTATTTTACTTTCACTCAGGTAGGGCTTTTTGACCAGTAATTTCAGGATGAACTTAATTCAACTAGCGTTGTTATGACAACAAATTCCTGAATTGACAGAGACTTTAACACTATTACATTTGTATTTAGTTTCCCCCCCTTATAAGCAAAAGGGGGTGGCAATCATAATTTCCAACACTAATAAAAACCCAATTAAGCCAAAATGAGAGCAAACCCCTGAAGAACAGACAAGAAAAGAAAGCTCAACCAACCAACCCCAATACAGTGGAATAATTCCATAAGACTTGCCCACTCACGAGCAGAAATAGTTCCAATTTAACAAAATTTAACAAATCAATTTCAAATGAGTGAAATGAGATACAGTCAACTCTTCAATCAAATAAAGCACAGCTGAGGTTAATTTCACCAAATTATTTGAAACCTACATGCACTCATGTTAGTGACTCACTTGAAAATGGACTAAGCTAGTTAAGGAACTGATGTAGAGCTCAACAACACGAAATCTTGGGAATTCAAGGAACAAAGCTCAGTGGTCGTTCTGTTTCCTCTAAAACTCAGGTGAGCAGCGCCCGGATCAGGATCACAAACTGGCCTTAGGCTTGTAGAAGAAGAAGACTGCAAATTTATACCCTGCCCTTCTCTGAATCAGAGACTCAGAGTGGCTTACAATCTCCTATATCGTCTCCTTCCACAACAGATACCCTGTGAGGCGGGTGGGGCTGAGAGGGCTCTCACAGAAGCTGTCCTTTCAAGGACAACTCCTGCGATAGCTATGGCTGACCCAAGGCCATTCGAGCAGGTGCAAGTGGAGGAGTGGGAAATCAAACCCGGTTCTCCCAGATAAGAGTCTGCACACTTAACCACTACACCAAATTGGCTCTCCCTACACCAAACCGTCTCTCTCTCGCTGATGGCATTGTACTGTTCTGTGTCAATATGTGAAACTAACCTATCGAATGGCTGACGTCACTTCCGGTGGTGGTGTCAGGGGGTGTGGCAGATGAGGTCCTGCTGGGTTTTCTCTCTCTCAGAAAAGCCCTGCTTCCACATAATTTCCACATGGTCTGTACTGGACAATTGCAGAGGAAGTGCGCATGATCACACCCTCTCCCTGCGATCAGCAATGTTGCAAACCTGCATTACTGACCCTAGGGAGGGGGCATACATGTAGGAACTTCCTTCATGCATTAATTTGGCCCATGCAGACCATGTGGGGACTGTGGGAGAGGGGGGCAAGACCATTGGATTTATGCTCATTCTCCATCCCCATAAGATAAGTGACTGTGCAGACGGAAGATCTTCATAAGTCTACGGACTGTGTTCTGAGGAGAATGACTTGCTAGTAACCTATTAATATACTTAAAAACCTCTACTGGTGGCAGAAACTACTAAATGAGTATAACTGAGTCCAAGAGACTTGGGCTATCTCATGACATTTCAAATCATGCTCAGTGGATCCAGAAACTGAGTACGTTATTATTTTATTTTATTCATTTATACCCCTGCCCTTCTCCCCAGTAGGGACCCAAAACAACATACTTCATTCTTCTCTCTTCCATTTTATCATCATAAGAACGTAAGAGAAGCTATGTTGGATCAGGTCAATGGCCCATCCAGTCCAACACTGTGTCACACAGTGGCCAAAAAAACCAGGTGCCATCAGGAGGTCCATCAGTGGGGCCAGGACACTAGAAGCTCTCCTACTGTCACCCCACCAAGCACCAAGAATACAGAGCATCACTGCCCCAGACACAGAGTTCCATCAATACCCTGGCTAATAGCCACTGATGGACCTTTGCTCCATATTTTAATCCAATCCCTTCTTGAAGCTGTCTATGCTTGTAGTAGTAGTAATAATAATAATAATAATAATAATAAAAATTATTTATACCCCGCCCTCCCCGCCGAGGCAGGCTCAGGGCAGCTTACAAGGTGTGGCAAAAGCCATGTTAAACAATAAAACAATTATACATTTCAATACAATTTACAATTTACCATTAAATTTTTGCATAATATAAAACAGTCTAAAATCAGTCTAAAATAGTAGCTGCCACCACTTCCTATGGCAGGACAACCCAATGAGGTGGGTTAGGCTGAGAGTGTGTGACTGGCATGAGTGAGGATTCGAACCCGGGGCTTTCAGTTTCTAGCCCAATTCTCATACACACTACACCACACTGGCTCTCACTGTACCTGAAGATAACCGCGAACAGACTTTTCCAGTGGCTGCTACCTGAGGTACAATGGCTCGGCTACATAAGGACCGAGTGAGGCAATGTTTGTTAATTTGGACACGTTCATTAGATTTTCCTCAGTTTTCAATTTCTGGGGCATGCATATTTAAACAATTTGGCTGTCAAGTTGAACAAACTGTGCTTTTGTTTTGAACCGCAGAAATTACTGAAGCCAATTTTGTATGCAGTTCTGCCGGGACACCGGTATAACATTCCAAGAATAGTGTCAGGTCTGTCTTCCTTCTGTCAAATCATGAGCCACTCATCCAATATTCCCTTTAAACTTTGGAGGGGGAAAAATAACTACACTGAATCTTGTTCAACAAATTAGTAGGCTGTGTCATTCTGTACCACTGCTTAATTATGCATGTAAGCATTCCTTTTATCAAAGAAATTTCTTTTCCTCACACAGGTGGCAAAGAATCAAGTTACATTTGAAACTGAACTGATGTCTTGTTTAGCATTGTTGCCTCCTGGGTTCACAGATGGTGTTATTCGGACACAGGTGGAGTCACTGATAGCCAGGAAGAATGAAGAATAGCCAGAGGAACAAATTAAGTGAATTTTTTTTAAAAGAGATTTTGAGAAAAATCAAAAAAGTTCCGATAAGCTCCCCTGGAAGATTCAGTTCCAGATAAGAACATAAGAGAAGCCATGTTGGATCAGGCCAATGTCCCATCCAGTCCAATACTCGGTGTCACAGAGTGGCCAAAAAACCCAGGTGCCATCAGGAGGTCTACCAGTGGGGCCAGGATACTAGAAGCCCTTCCACTGTGCCCCCTGCCCTAAGCACCAAGAATACAGAACATCACTGCCCCAGACAGAGAGTTCCATCAATATGCTAAATGAATGTGGCAGGATTTCTCTCTCTGGTAAAACACCACACATTCCTGACGGTAACCAAAATAAATTGAGTCCTCTCAAAGGCTCTGCTTGGAAAATAAAAGTAGAACAGAAGTCGTCCAATGTTTTAATGGACTGGGTATTCACAGCAAAGGAATGCCAAGTATTTGGGTGCAAATGCAGAAGAAAAAATGGGAGTAGATAGTTGGTTGGCACAGATGGGTAAGGCCTGGCAACCTCTGCCAGTAACAAGTTGCCTAGACTGAAGCCATGCAGCAGATATGAGAGCTTTGCGTTATGCAGTGGCATATAACTGACTCTTCAGCATCACATGATTTGCAGGATCAAAAGGACTCCAGGCTGTTGCTTGGCTTGGCGTGATCGCAGTCACAAAGCGTTTAAGTGAACGTGTCTTTGTTGTGTATTTGGAAGCCGGGTTGCCTACTTCAGCCAATGTCTTTCTGCCTTTCTATTTATTTTTTGGCCTTCCTTCCTTCCTCCCTCCCTTCTGACAGCCTGCACCAAAAGTGTCAAACATGTGACCCAGGGGTCAAATCAGGCCCCTGGAGGGTTCCTATTAGGCCCCCGAGCAACTGGCTGTCATCTATTTCCTTCTTCCTCTCTCTTGCTTCCTTCTGCATCACAGCTTGCTTTCCCAGGCTTGCTCAATCGCACAAGAGCTACAGAGCAAAACCCCTATTTTCTCCATTGGCTGAGCCTCCTCCCTTGGGGAGGAATGGGGGAAGGCAGAGCTTGTTTTTCCAGGCTCTCTCAATTCCAGAGTGGAGCTACTGAGCCAGGTCTCTCTCCCTTCCATTGGCTGAGGTTCCTCCCCCTCCTGGAGAAGGAAGGAAATAACCAGAGCTTCCTTTGCCCAGTTCCCTGGATCCTATGGGAGAAATACAAAGAAAGCACCTTTAAGACCAATGAGTGCTAATGTTTTAAGCATGTTTTAAGTTTTCTTCTAAAAATATATATTTAATTGTGTTTGTGTGTGTCCTTTATAAAGTTTGTATCTCTGCTCCCTAATCTTAAATAGGTACGCACATGACCTGACCCTGCCCAACCTGACATGGCCTGGCCCAACAAGGTCTCATTTATATCAGATCTGGCCTTCATAACAAATGAGTTTGACACGCCTGTCCTATACTCTCCAGCGGATATAGGGCTGTCAACTCTGTGTCCTCTGGAGGGTGAACTGTATGGTACTATAACCCAGAGAGATCCCTGTCCTCCCCTGGCTCTATCCCTCAAATCTCCTGAAGTTTCCCAACCTGGATCTTGCCCATCTATGCCCCCTATGCCTCCTCCTACTCTGCTGGTGGCCTGGTTGGGGGGGGGGGGGAGACCTGGAAGGCCTTTCTTTAAAAAGTCCAGTCCATAGTTTTCCTTCCCTGCTTTTTCCTTCTCCTTGGATATGGGTGATCCCACCTATAGTCTTCTACAGGCCTCGGATTCAGCAGGGGCTCACAGGAGCACAGCTCCTGAACCTTTCTGACGGTTCCCCCTCCTCCTCCTCACCTACCTTGTCCACTGAATAGTAGGTGCAGCTGCATAACAATCCCTGGATTGGGAGAGCGGGCAGCCAGCCAGTAACCAGGGGCTTTGCCACACCCCCAGCAGCCCTCACTAACCCCTGGAGAGGTCCATACCACCCTTTCTCCATTTCTTATGTGATTTTGGGCTGCAGGTGGCTTGCTGGCCTTTTGACTGTGGGGGAGGGGGTGGCCAAGGAGAGCCCCAGGTGAGCAAGGCCTGCTTGGTCTGGCTGAATCTCTAGCCAGCCCAAGCAGGCCTTGCTTGCCTGGGGCTCTCCTTTATTGCGTCGGGTTGCTTTTGGTTGGTGGGGGGGTTAGCATATGCTAATGAGTTATGCTAATGAGCTCCACCACCTATTTTTCTACAAAACGACCCCTGGTCTTCCTGTGAGCAGGATGACTTCACAATTCAAGATAGCTGATCAGAGTTGGCTGTGTGAGTATCTCTCTGAGGAGAGTTTGACTGAGCCAGAGAGAAATACAAGAAAATGCCTTTGTGCAAAGCAAACCAAAAAATATTCTGCAAAAAAGGAGGGATTTTTAAGAACTGCAGAAAGTATTCACACACAAAAAAAGACTTTGACAATACCATTAAAACTGTAGCGCAGTGAACTATTTTCAATAAGGCTACATTATTTCATTTCGGAGTACAGATAGTAGAACTATGCCTAACCTTGTAATTAACTTGGATTTAATTTCCATTTGACATATAATGCACTGAAATGGTAGGACATAACATTGTCCCCAGATTTCATCTCAAACCAAACAGTAAAGAGCTGGGGTATCCCTTACAAACAAAAGAGCCGTGAAGATAAATTATTAGAATTTTTCTGACAAAATTCTGCATATCAGAAAAGTCTGGTCTTCCTTACTTTTACTCAGGGCTTTTTATGGTAGAAAACCCCAGCAGGAACTCATTTGCTTATTAGGCCACATCCCCTTACATCACCATTGTTTCATACAGGGCTTTTTGTGGGGAAAGCCCAGCAGGAACTTATTTGCATACCAGGCCACCCCCCTTGACCCCAAGCCACCTGGAACCACGTTCCTGAGTTTTCCTGCTAAAAAAAAAAAAAAAGCCCAGCTTTGACTTAAAGCATGGAATGGCCATTACTTTAAACATCAAGAGCGAAAGAGATTGTTCTTTTCTACTATTTCTGGCCAGTGTTGAGAAGCACTAGTTTAGGGGTTTATCAGAATTACCTGGTAAATATTATCATGTTAATGTAGACTTAAATGTACATTCGTTGGCAATGTAAAACAGGAATATGTGCCTCCAGGGCTTTTTTGATAGAAAAAGCCCAGCAGGAACTTATTCACATATTAGACCACACCCCCAGACAGCACCATTGCTCCACACTGGAGAAAGCCCAGCAGGAACGTATTTGCACATTATACCACACCCTTTGACACCAAGCCAGTCAGAACAGAGTTCCTGTGTGTTCCCGCTCAAAAAAGCCCTGCGCACGTCCCATTAAGTATGTGCTATCCACAATCACTTCTGAAATCATTACAGTTATTGGAGCTCAGCCTTTTAACTGTGCTGTTAAAATGCTATTTATTATCCATGCTGCCTCCTTTATGAGATCAAGTCCAATAGCAGCCAGAGCATATTCCAGCGGACGCCCTGCACTATCTTTGGCTCCCAGTTGTTAAAAAAAAAAGAGAGAGTGCCCTCTAAAAGAGCGAGCAAATGGATGGAAAAACCTAAAAGCAAAGTGAACTCTCCGAGCAAGTTCACCCGCTGACACGGAGAGAGCAGCCGGGGCCAAAGAGGAAAAAAAAGGAACAAAAGACAGACAGAAATGTACATCATAATCTAATGGAGCTCGAGAAACAACTCGACTGTCAATTTACTGAGACGGAGATGTGGGGAAGAGACTGGGGCTTTTCAATTCGGCGGCCTCTTCCCTGGGGTTGGAACCGAGCCTGGTTGCCATGGATATCCAGGATTCCTGCGGCTAAGGGGAGGGAGTTCTGAGGCGGGTGGTATCCTGGGGACAGTCTAGGATGAAAGATGAAAATGAGGCCTGTGGGTGTGGCGGCGCGGCGGTGGGAGGCGGGAGGGCAAAAGGTCGACTTCCAGCTGTGTGGAAGCTGAAATTTCATTTCAAGTTACATTCATCTGGCAATCCCTGTGTCAGGCCTCGTTTGTCCTCCGCCCCTGGTTGTCCTTTTCCAATAGCCTTGCCTTAAAAAACTGTTATTATCAGAGCACTAAATATCGGCCATAATTGGACGTGGGCCATGGGGTTCTTTTTAATCACGTACCTTCAACTTGCGTATTAATTTGAGCAAGCCTGGGTCTTTTTGTTAAAAACAAAATACAAAATGCACCTGCAAATTTAATTTCTAAAAATGAAGTTGCAACCTGGGTTTACATCTGCCGAGGACACAGTGGAATTTAACAAGCAGCAGGGTAGAGGGAGAGAAGGATCACAACTATGCGGCCTGGAACTTTTTCAAACATATTTATTTTTAAGACTAACATTTTGGAATCTAATAGTGTAAGGTTTTGTTTGAATGAAGCCGGTCAGAAGTACTAGTGCCGCTAATGTCTGTAAACACAATTTGTGGGCATAGGGCATTATTGATCCAGCAAATTTCTAAAAAAGATTTTTAAAATATAATTATCTCAACTGCTCTCCTCTGGAATTGTCTCAGGAAAAAAAAGAACCTTCCTTCAATTTTTTTGGAAGCAAAGGCATCCATCCCAGTCTGACATTGGGACCGGAGTTACTGGGTCCTCCCTCCCTAGGATTGCCAATCCCCAGGTGGGGGCAGGGGATCTCCCAGTTTGAAGACCCTCCCCCCACTTCAGGGTCATCAGAAAGTGTGTGTGTGGGGAGGGAAATGTCTGCTGGGCACTCCATTATTCCCCATGGAGACCAAATCCCATAGGGCAGGGGTGGTCAAACTTGCTTAACTTAAGAGCCGCATAGAATAAATGTCAGATGTTTGAGAGCCACAAGACATGAATGTCAGATGTTTGAGAGCCGCAACACAGGAACAAAGGAAACAAATAGAATGGGGAAAGGTAGGACAGAGAGAGAAAGCAACTTTAAATGCATTCTGCAAGCCGCTAGCTGGCTTGGCTTGGTGAAGTAATTTAAAGAGACAAGCCAGGTGATGTGGACTTTGAGAGCCACACAATATGTGTGAAAGAGCCACATGTGGCTCCCGAACCACAGTTCAGCCACCCCTGCCACAGGGTATAATGGAGAATTGATCTTTGAGTATCTGGGGCTCTGGGGTTAGAGACACCAAATTATCAGCATGGCATCTGATGCCTCTCCTCAAAATACCCTCCAAGTTTCAAAAGGATTGGACCAAGGGGTCCAATTCTATGAGCCCCCAAAGAAGGTGCCCCTATCCGTCATTATTTCCAACGGAGGGAAGGCATTTAAAAGGTGTGCAGTCCCTTTAAACGTGATGACCAGAACTCCCTTTGGAGTTCAATTGTCACAACTTTGCTCCTGGCTCCAACCCCAATATCTCCTGGTTCCGACCCCAAAGTCCCCAGATATTTCTTGAATCGGACCTGGCAACCCTATCCCTCCTCTTTCTAGGGTCCCTCTCCCCCAGTTTAGGAGGGAAGATATTGACGCTTCCAGCTCTAAACCATTATCTTGGCAGGGGAGTCCAAGGCAAGGATACTACAGTATTGCACCACCTATGCAAACTCAACCCCTTCCCACTTGCTAAAAACTGTCCCTCCCACACCCCCTGCAAAGTTTACATATAATCTGAACCTTTGCTCTACAGCTGCTGTTCATTTATGCAAATTGAAATGGAATGCTTTGGCCAGCATTAACCCCTTCAAAGCTGCCAACAATCCAAGATCTATATTTAGACATTCTTCCAGTCTATATTTCGCAGTGATGCTCTCCATGGCAACAGTGTGGGAGATCCCTTCACTCTGGGCAGCCTTCCCCTGCTGTTATGGCTCCTTCATAAAGAAGTCTGCAACACACGGCCTCAGCAATAAAACAACTTCTCCAGTCAGCCATTTCAATCACAACCTTAACAGGGAATGAGTATTCTATTGCCCACTCTGGTCTACCAACTAACTGTACTTCTACGACAGCTCCATATATTACACCACCAGGGCTAGTCCTGCCACTAGGCAACCTAGATGATTGCCTAGAGCTCCAACCTTTTAGGGGTACTGGATTGGGCAATTCCCATGTAACGTGGTGACATTATCAGAGGGGGCGCCAAAAGTTAGCCTAGCTTATGGTGCCAGACAGTCTAGGGTCAGCCATGTACACCACCAATGTCTCCATGTTGATTTTCAAAACTTGACTGCCATACTTTTGTGATTGCATTTGTTTGTGAACTGGCCAGTGTGATCATGCAAATCACAACAGCTAGGTGGGCAGGCCCCACACAGGGTTGAGAGATGGCAAGTCCAGTTTGGAAAATTCCTGGAGATTTGGGAGGGAGAAGTTTGGGGAGGGGGAGGGAACTCAGTGGGAATGCGATGTCATTCTAGGACTTTTGTCTCACCAAGACTCTGTGGTATACCACAAAGCCTGCCCTCCAAAGCTGCTATTCCCTCCAAGGGAACTGATCTCTGTAGTCTGGAGATCAGTTACAATTCCAGGAGAGCTAGAGATCACCTCTTGAGAACAGGGCTGCCAAGCTCCCGGGCGGGGTGGGGGTTCTCCCATTTTGGGGTTCCCAACCCACTGGCCCACAGTGGGCCAGCGGGGGGATCCCCTCCCGATGTCGCTGGCATGATGATGTCACGCACGACATTGCTGGCACAATAATGGCATTCAAGAGACATCGTGCGCTGGCCGCTCTAGGAGCTTCCAGGAAAACTCTGTGGTTTTCCTGAATGCTCTACCAATATGGGAGGAAAGCTCCATGGTACGATGCGGTCAGAGACTGTGAGGAACTTGGCAACCCTACTTGAGAATGCTAACCCTCAGGGGTGGAATTCTAGCAGGAGCTCCTTTGTATATTAGGCCACACACCCCTGATGTAACCAATCCTCCGAGAACTTACAGGGCTCTTCTTACAGGGCCTACTGTAAGCTCTTGGAGGATTCACTACATCAGGGGTGTGTGACCTAATAAGCAAAGGAGCTCCTGCTAGAATTCCACCCCTGGTAAGCCTACACCTAAAGGCACCAGTTAATGCCATGAAAACCAAGTCAGGTCACAAGCCCATTCGCAGTACTACACATTCCTATAGGTGCCACTCGGCATCTGAATGAAGGCTACCAAGTCGTCTGTGGCTACCAACAGGAGGTGGGTGGGGGGCAGCATTGCCAGCTCAAGATTGGAAAACTGCAGACTTGAGGATGGAGTCTGGGGAGGACAGGGACCTCAGTGGGGTTCAATGCCATAGGAATCCACTCTTCAAGGCATCCATTTTCTCCAGGGGAACTGAGCTCTGTAGTCTGGGACTAAGCTGTAATTCCAAAGAATTCCCAGGTCGCACCTGGAGGCTGGCATCCCTAATTACTAGGCAATAAGTGGCATTCTGGGGAGGTAGCTAAGCTTTCCCCCAACATTTCTAGAAGCTTGGTATAATGTTAAAAATAGATCATGGCAAAGGCACTACACAACAAATGGCTCAAACACACTAGTCCAGAGGTGTCAAACATGCGGCCTGGGGGTCAAATCAGCCCCCCAGTGGGCTCCTATCAGGCCCCTGAGCAACTAGCTGTCATCTGAGCCACTTCGGTGGGAAGGGCGGGATATAAGTCAAAATATAAATAAATAAATAAATAAATAAATAAATAAATAAATAAATAAATAAATAAATAAATAAATAAATAAATAATCTGCTTCCTTCTCCCTTTCTCTTGCTTCCTTCTGCATCACAGCTTGCTCTGCCAGGCTTGCTCAGTCGTACAGCAAAGGTACTGAGCCCAGCCTCTCTTCCTTCTATTAGCCGAGAATTCTCCTGCTCTTGATCCCCGAGGGAAGGAAGAAAAGAGCCAGAGCTTCCTTTGCCCTGTTCCCTGGATTGCACAGGAGGAAAACAAAGAAAGCACCTTTAAGTCCAATGTGTTAATGTTTTGAATATGTTTTAAGTTTTTAAAAAATGTTTAATTGTGTTTGTGTCCTTTATAAAGTTTATATCTCTGCTAGCTATTATTGCATTTTATAACACACATGGCCCTACCCAACAAGGTCTCATTTAGGTCAGATCCAGCCCTCATAACAAATGAGTTCGACACCCCTGTACTAGTCCCACTACACATTCATATACATTGTTAATATATGTATCCAACAAATATATATACATTGTTAATATATGTATCCAATATATATATATTCATATACATTGTTAACCAAATGTATCCAACAAAACAGATAGATGAGAGAAAGAGAGAGAGAGGATACTGTAAGCAAATATCCAGGGCTTTTCTTGTAGAAAAAGCCCAGCAGGAACTCATTTGCATATTATGCCACACCCCCTGACACCAAGCCAGCCGGAACTGCGTTCCTGATTAAAAAAAAAACCCTGCAAATATCTATCTGTAAGCAACTACCTAGATAGATAGAGAGATGATAGATATTTGCTTATAATTTTATCTATAGCTATCTCTATCTATAGCTATCTATCTATCTATCTGAGAATGTTGCTGGAGAATTTCAGAAATACTTGAACATTTACCCACAAGCAATGTTTGCCAAGCAATTTAGATGGTATTTTTAAAAGTTAATTAACCAATCAATTAATTGAGTTAAAGCTCAATATCACTGAGTCTCAATAGACCCCCCAAAGCTTCCTAACATAAAAACACACAAAACCCCAGAGAACGGACATGTCTCAGCTTCTCCAGGCCCAGATACTGCCCCCCCCTAAGCTTATGCATACAATTATCTGGGGGCTGCACTGTGCAACACACCAAGAACTGGCTATGCGCATCCAAGTCCTAGATGCCCGGTGAATGGTAGATTTTCCAGGGGAAAGTCTTACTAGGAAAGAATGTTGTAGAGACCCTGGCAGGCAAACGCTTGCTACTCTTTTGATCTCCAATTGAAGTCGTCTATCAGCAAATTGCTCCCAACCACGCAAAACAGACTTTAAAAGCTCATGCATTTGGACATTACTTTAAAATATTTATAGTGCAACTCCCCACATAAATAGCTATGAAGCAGCTTGCAGCACAATAAAGAACAATAATGCACCAAGAGCAATAATATAATAATGCATCAAATAAACAAACATAGTAGACGACACAGGATTATAAAAACAGCAATTGAGATATCAGATTAAATTTAAGACAATGATCCTTAAAAGCAGCACAGTGCAATGTTTCTGAGTTCCCAGTATTTTAAAAGAAAAAGAAATAGTAAGTTTGCCAACCTCCAGTTGAAGCAACCCGAGAGTTCCACAGAAAAGTTGCGTTGTGAGATGTGGTCCATTGAAGGGTGGCGTATGTGGGATGTCTTTTTGATAAAGTGATCTCAAAGGAACGGTACCACACGCTGACGTTTCCATCAGGGGCTTACCATGACCCACGCTTGAAGTTCTTTAAAGACCACACGTTGAAAAAAAAATGAAAAATGAATTAAAATTGAACTAGAACTTACAAATCTCACTAGAATTTTGCACATCCTTTGAAAACTACTTTGCACAATGAGACCGGCACTAGTGCTTTAAGTCAGTCTGTAGGAGTGACGAGACAATGGGTGTTTTTACATTCAGTTTGAATCAGAGTTTTAGAGTCTTCAAATCGCCTACCACCTTTCCGCTTTAATTATTTTCCTTTTACATTTGTGGATGTGCTCTAGCCAAACTTCTATATTTCCTGCTGAAAGCGTTTCAGTTTTGGGGGGGAAGGGTGTCTCTGATCAGAGGGCAGCCGAAATACCAGTGCTTTGTTAAATATATACAATTGCTCGGAAATCATGTCAGCACTGCAAAAACAATACAAATTTAAATTACAAGATGAGGCAAGCAATGATATGTAAAAATTTCAAGTGCTGTCAGTTCTCATGCAAATTGCTGCACCTTGTGACTTTTGGAGGAGTCTTTTAAAATGCATGAAAACTTCTACAATACAAGTTTAAAACACCTGTAGAGAAATGACCAGATCAAAACTAGTTTCGAGAAAAACGTTGCAGCAGCAGCACCAGAACCCATCTCACCGACACAAATGTAGATGCTTCGGGCAGCAACGATGCAAAACAGTTGTGAGAATGTTAGGTAATGTAAAAGGTGAGTTTCCAATGCAGTGATAGAGAGTCCCAAACTGTCAGTGTAAAAACACTCCTAGTTAATTAGCTTGGAAATACAGGAAACCTTCTGCTGACAGACTTTAAATTATTTTTTTTTACGGTGGGGGGGGGAGACATTGTGAGACTGAACAGAATATTATGAGACCATTATTATGTACTTCAAACTGTAAGGTTGCTATGGCACTTGAAGAAATTTTGAACATTTCAAAAATTATTCATTATATCCTTACAGTATTGAATTGAGTAGTGTTGATGGTTTCGCTACTATTCCATGGTTATGTGATGTTGATATTAACCTCCAGGTGAAGCCTTGAGATATCCCAGAATTACAGTGGCTCTCCAGATCATAGAGATCAGTTCCCCTGCAGAAAACAGGTGCCTTGAGGGAGCTTTGACACACACTAAATAACACACTTTCAAGGCACTTTGCAACTGAGAGCCAGTTTGGTGTAGTGGTTAAGTGCGCGGACTCTTATCTGGGAGAACCGGATTTGATTCCCCACTCCTCCACTTGGAGCTGCTGGAATGGCCTTGGGTCAACCATAACTCTCGCAGGAGTTGTCCTTGAAAGGGCAGCTTCTGGAAGAGCTCTCAGCCTCACCCACCTCACAGGGTGTCTGTTGTTGGGGGGAGAAGATAAAGGAGATTGTAAGCTGCTCTGAGTCTCTGATTCACAGAGAAGGGCAGGTTATAAATCTGCAATTCTTCTGGGTTTTACTGCATGGAACAGCAAAATCCACTTGCAAATGGTTGCTGAATTGGATCGAAACTGGATTCTTTTGCATGTGTGAAAGCACTCCACTGAAGTGGGAACACATTACTATAGCCCACTGAGGTCCCTTCTGTCCACAAACGCCACTCTCCCCAGTCTACATTCCCCCATGCACACCCGATGTGGTATATGTGATTCTGTGTTTAATGTGGGTTGTTAGTTCCTGCCTGGCTCATTGGAGATTTTTAGGACTGAGCTTCGGGACTCTGGAACAATGGGAAGCTGGATCCAAATCTTTGCTTCCCGGACCAATCACCAGCCCCCTGCTGGTTCAAATGAGCCAATGACTTTCAAGCGTAGGAAACCTTGATTGTATATAGTTGGCCTAGTCAGTAGTCTTAGTTTAACCGTTACCATGCTATAATCGCTAATGATCAACAGTAACCAAAACTGATTCCCCACTAGCTTTATGCTGCTGTCATGCTCCTCTTTTCTGCAGGAGTTCTGTCAGATTTCACACTATCTGCCCCAGGGCTGCAACTAGCTTCACCTTTTTCACGCAGCAAACAAAAACTGGTTTTTAGAGGTTTCTGTTTGTCACACAAAAAAAGCAAAACTAGTTGCAGCCCCGGGGCACATAGTGTGAAATCCAACAGAACCCCCACGGAGAAGAGGAGCGTGAGAGCGGCATAAGGCTAGTGGGAAATTGGTCCAAGTCTCCTCAGGCATTGAACCAAGTACATTTTACCCCTATAACAATTTCCCAACCCAGAGTTGATAAACCTAAGAGAGAGCAAGAAAAGACAGAAAAGCAAACAACCAAACTGGTTTTTCAAGGGGATTCAAACAGGATTGAGAAAATTGAAATATTTTCACCCATACCCTAAAAATCTTGGCTTAGATTTTATGAAAATGTTTCATGCCTGCTGGGTAGCTTGTGCTATGGAGCATATGTCCCCTTCCTTTAAAATTTCTACTTAGGCAAGGGTCCCACTGGAATACCACTGATCCTACACAAACAAAAGTTTTAACAGAAGGTGAAGCCTGCTCCATGGCAGGGGTGGCCAAACTATGGTTCTTTCACACATGCTGTGTGACTCTCAAAGTCCCCACCATCCTGTTGGCCAGCTTGGAGAAGGCATTTGTCTCTTTAAATCACTTCTACAAGCCAAGCCAGATGGTAGCTTGGAGAATGCTTTGAAAGTTAAAGTTGCTTTCTTTTCCACCTCTCCTGCCTCTCCTCCCTTCCTTCTGGCTCTCAAACATCTGACACTCATGGCTTGAAGCTCTCAAACATCTGACATTTATTCTGTGTGGCTCTTACATTAAGGAAGTTTTGCCACTCCTGCTGCATGGTATGTACAGAACACAGGCTCCAAGCTATAATACCAAGCAATGGCACCTCTACTGAAAAGGTTGTCTCTCTTGCACTCATCCCACTTGTAGCCTCTGTTCTGGTACCTGCTCTCAGGTTGCCTTGCAAGGATCGTGGATGGGACCTTTAGCTCTGGAGCTGGCTGAGCTTGGGGAGTTAGAGCCAAAAAGATTGTACCTCATAGATCAGTCGATCCAGCAAGGCTGTCCCCTCCTTGACAGTTGCCCCGTCAGTTCCCTCTTCCTTGACAAGCCCCCAGCTGGATGACCTTGGGTGCTCTCAAAAGCAGCTCTCTCAAGAGCAGTTCTCTCTAACTGCGGTTAAGCCACGACACAGGGCAACTGTTATAATTTATTTTATTTTATTCTTCTCTCTATTAATTTTTATTTCACCAAATTAGTATTATATAATACTTTATACATTTTCATCTAGTTATTAAAATTTCTACTTTTCTCTTATTTGCTTCTTTATTCACTTTCTCTGTGAGCATATTTCCTGCATCCAATCCAGTTAATCATTTTATCATCATGCACCTATTCCTTTACTTGTTCCATCCTGTTCTGAAAGTACTAAGAATCTATAACAACAACAACCTTTATTGGCATAACAGCACAATCGGCAAGGGAAAAAACATATATTACCCCAACATTTGAAACATTCCTCTCCTCTTAGAAGCACAGCACAGATATTTAGCCACAGTCTCAATAATCTCAGGGTTATGAGTGGACAATAGGAAAAGAGTCTTACCACCATCAGATCGTCCCTCATGATTTCGAAGAAGAGGCTCTAAGTAAATGGCAAGAATATCACAGTAAAAATGTACAGTGCAGGAGAACATGTTCAGTACTTTCTATATCTCTTGAACCACAACCTCAAAACCTGTTGGAATATGGAATTTTCTTAAGCCTCCCATACAGCACAGCAGAAGGAAGGACACCAAAGCATACGAAGAATCTATAAGATCAGCTATTGAGTATTCAACAAAGTGTTTAATATCATATCTGTTATTAAAATTGAAACTTGAACAGTTGTCACTTACGCTAGCTGATTTACTTGTGTATGAAACTGAAACTTTTAATATGTTTTTTTCATTGATGTATGTATCAAAACTTCAATAAGTTGTTCTTTATTCTGAAGAAAAAAAGAGCAGTTCTCTCAAGAGCAGTTTTTTCCTCAGAGCTCTCTCAGCTCTACTTACCCTACAGGGTGTCTGTTGTGAAGAGAGGAAGGGGACTGTAAACCACTCTGAGACTCCAAGTGAAGAATGAGGCATAAATCCAATCTCTTCTTTACAGGCCTCAACTTAAATAATTAGGCCCAGGGGCACTGCTGACAGATGCTGTGGCTAGTCTGTGCTCTGGCCAGGATTCTGTGAGGAATTATTTCTCTCAGAGAGAGATTCGTGGTGGGGTGGCGCACAGTGGCATTTTAGCTCACTGAAGTCCCTCTCCTCCCCAAATCTCACGAAGGTTGCCAAGCCTAACTCAGATGATATCTGGGGACTTTGGGGGTGGGGCCAGGAGACTTTCCCTAAAATAAATAAAAACACAGCAGTGCAGTTCCCCTGAATACAGTCTTCACCTCCTCACCCAAGGAGCTGTCTAGCTCCCTCTGGTCCTCCTCAGCCACCAACCTTGATTCCTTAGGCTCTTCCCCTATTAGGCGTGGTCTAATATGCAGAGGAGCTCCTGCTAGAAAAAGAGCCCTGCTGATATGGACCCATTGAAAAGGGAAGAGTACTTGGAATTTTCATTCTCATGGATGCATGGGATTAAGGATTGTGGTGTTGGAGCATGCACATATGTTAGAAGTTTGTCCTGAACCTGAAAAAATTTCAATTCAATTTATTTCTTACAGTCTACGACCAGCACAGATCATTATACACACCTCTCAGAGTTTTAAAAGTGGTCCATCCATTAAATGGGGTATTAAAAACAAATTAAAATAGTTAAGAAACCAGAGCAGGGGTGGCCAAACTGTGGCTTGGGAGCCACCTGTGGCTCTTTCACACATATTGTGTGGCACTTGAAGCCCCCACTACCCCATCTGCTGGCTTGGAAGGCATTTGAGTTAAATCACTCCTCCAAGCCAACAGACAGCTCAGACCTGAGTTCGATTCCAGTGGAAGCTGGTTCAGGTAGCCGGCTCGAGGTTAACTCAGCCTTCCATCCTTCCGAGGTTGGTAAAATGAGCACCCAGCTTTGCTGGGGGGAAAGTGTAATGACCAGGGAAGAGAATGGCAAACCACCCCGTAAACAGGTCTGCTGTGAAAAAATTGTGAAAGCAGCATCACCCCAGAGTTGAAAATGACTGGTGCTTGCACAGGGGACCATTCCTTTCCTTTTCCTGCCTTCACTCCCTCCCTTCCAGCTCTCAAACATCTGATGGTCTTCTCTTGTGGCTCTCAAACATCTGATTTTTAGTCTGTGTGGCTCTTAGATTAAAGCAAGTTTGACCACCTCTGAACTAGAGTATTACATAAAATAACCTTATGAACTTTCCAGGCAGCAGCAAAAAACCTTGCGCAAGAAGCTGTAGCCTGCACATTAATGCCCATGAGAGGCTCAGAGTCAAGCATGAGATTTCAAAATAACTAGTCCTTGGGGTTTTGAAACAAAGTTTGGTTTATTGATAATTCGTGTGGCTCAGTTGAGCTAGGTATTGGAACTGATACTTAGTAACAACAGAATACAAGCTTTAAAATGGCACATCAAAGGTTCTATAAACACTTCTACATTCATGTGTGAAATTCACACTCTAACTTCCTTATCTCTATTGCGGTTGGCTCACCCTGGGTCCAGGCCTCGCTGGGCCTGGGAATGAGTCCCAGGAGGTCTTATCTTCAAAGTGGACATTCCTGCATTTGTTAGTCAAAGTGAAAGAAGCAATGGAGGGTGTTTGCTACTTTGATGTGCCTGAATATTTCATGGTTAATAATAATAATAATAAATTTTATTTACATCCCGCCCTCCCCGCCTAGGCAGGCTCAGGGCGGCTAACAACATATTCAGATAAAAGTTATACAGTAATTCTAAATCAGCATTAAAAAGTTATACAATAATTTTTAAAATCAGCATTATCTTAAAAACCATTCCAATTTACATAATTTAGCAGTAACAATGATGTTCCTGGCGCTATTCTGTCTGTTTGCATAATGGCGAATATCACTGAGCAGAGTCACTTTGGCAGGTCCATCAATTCGGCCATCCTTAGTCAGCAGTCTGCGAAGGCCAGCCTAAAAAGGATGGTCTTGCAGGCCCTGCGGAATTGGTCAAGGCTCCGCAGGGCCCGCACCTCTTCTGGGAGCTGGTTCCAGAGGCATGGAGCTGCAACGGAGAAGGCCCATGTTAGTAACAATCCTATGATCTGACTATTATAACAACTAGAAAATTCACAATGCTTGACATACTGCCCCCCCGCCTAAGCTCTTGCTCGGGGTTTGTCTGGGTGCAGCAGGTAAAATCTTTTAAGGAGGAGGGGGGCCCAGAGGTCGGATGCTTTTACCCATTCATCACAACTGGGGGGGAAATACTTCCAGTGCACTAGGAAGTAGAGTACCCCCTTTTTTTTCTCTCGCATCCAATATCTCCTGCATCTCATGGTGACTCTGACCCTCCACTTGAATAGGTTTGGGCTCCAGCGGGCGAGGGTGCCAGCTCGTAGCCCCCGGATCTCGCCAAAGAAGGCTGCAATGGAAAACAGGATGGATTTTACTAAACAGTTTTGGCAGTTCTAACTCCACTGTCACTTTATTTATCACTCTCATTATTTTGAATGGCCCCAAGAATTTGTACATGAGCTTCCTGGAAGTCTGTGGCAAAGGCAAGTTCTTTGTAGACAGGAATACAGTTTCTCCTACTTTAAAATCCCATTCCGGGGCATGTTTTTTGTCATAATGTGCTTTGTAATCCCGTTTGGCCATTTCCAGATTTTCTTGAACTATGGACCACCCTTTCCCTAGCGTTTCTCACCATTGCTGACAGGAAGTAGGGGGTTTGTCCCTACTGCCACTGGGTAGCAGTGGGAACGGTTTTCCCTCATAACCATTGACAATTTTGAATGGGGTTGCTTTGGTTGAGCTATGGAGGCTATTATTGTATCCATATTCTGTGAATGGTAACAGCTCCACCCAATTAGACTGCTGGAAGTTCACATAGCACCGTAAATATTGTTCTAGAAGCGCGTTTACGCATTCCGTCTGCCTGTCCGTCTGGGGATGGTAAATGGAGCTCAACCCTTGTTCCATTCCTGTTAATTTACAAAACTCCCACCAGAAGTTGGCAACAAATTGCGAGCCGCGGACACTAATGACCTTATCGGGAAATGAGTGGACCTTAACAACGTGTTGGAAAAACAAATAGGCAAGCTTTTTTTCTGTAGGCAATTTTTTACAGGGAATGAAGTGGGCTTGCTTTGAGAAAGTATCCACCACCACCAATATTACAGTTTTGCCCTGAGAGGCTGGTAGTTCCACTATAAAGTCCATAGAGACCACGGACCAAGGGCGTTCCGCAGTGGGAGTGGGCTGGAGGAGGCCAGGGGGGGTTCCCACCTCGTTTCTTTGCCATTATACACACTGGGCAAGTGGTCACAAATTCTGAAATGTCTTTTTTCATTTGAGGCCACCAGAATTGTCTATTGACTAGGTGTAACGTCTTCACATATCCGAAGTGACCTGACAGTTTGTTACAATGGCAGTGTTGTAAGACCCCTTGCCTCAGGGTTTTTGGCACATACAATTTCCCGTCGTGGTACCAAAACCCTCCTTCCCCTTTAATCAGTCCTTCAGGTCTCCCTTCACCTTTACGTTCTGTCTATTGCCCCCCCCCCATGGTTCTGGCACTCCCCATTTCTTTCCCGACTGGGTGGTCACTGCGCCCGCTACGGCGCTGGGGGGAATGATGGAGTCCACCACCTCTTCCCTCTGACTCTCGTGTTAGGGCAGTCTAGATAGCACGTTGGCTAAGAAGTTTTTCAACTCGGGTATGTGTCTCAGGGTGAAGTTGAACATCGCAAACAATCCCGCCTACCGAATTTGTTTTTCGATTAGTTTCCTGTGGCCGGTTAGAGCCTCTAGGTTCTTTTGATCAGTCCAGATCTCAAAAGGTACTCTCGCCCCCTCTAGCCAGGACCTCCATGTTTTTAAAGCGGATGTTACTGCAAATGCCTCTTTGTCCCATACTGACCAATTCCACTGCTCTTGGGAGAATTTCTTAGAAATGTAGGCGCATGGTCTCAACCTTGCCTCCAGGTCTTTCTGCATTAATATGGCTTCCACAGCTACATCGGAGGCGTCGCATTGAACCACAAAGGGCTTAAATTTATCGGGATGGGCCAGCACTGGTTCACTTGTGAACAACTGCTTAAGTTTCTCAAATGCTTTTTGGCAGGTGGGGGTCTATGCCAATTTCGCTTCCGGTTTTTTTGCCTCAGGCCCCTTCCCTCTAGTCTTAAGCAAATCTGTCAAAGGTAACATTACTTAAGCGAACCCTTGAATGAAATTTCTGTAAAAATTTGCGAACCCGAGGAATGATTGTAGCTGTCTACGTGTCCTCGGGAGTGCCCAATCCAATACTGCCTGTATTTTGGCGGGATCCATAGCGAGTCCTTTACCGGACACTCTGAATCCTAGATAGTCAAGCTTAGTCTGGTGGAACTCACACTTGGATAACTTTGCATACAGTTTGTGCTCGTATAGGGTAGTGAGCACCTTCCTCACTAATTGTACATGGGAAGTGATGTCCTTTGAATAGATAATGATGTCATCCAGGTACACCACCACCCCCTTGTACAGGTACTCTCTCAAGACTTCATTAATAAAGTTCATAAACACTCCCGGAGCGCCCTGTAATCTGAAAGGCATCACGAGGTACTCGAACTGCCCCATTGGAGTGTTGAATGCAGTCTTCCACTCGTCCCCCTCTTTGATCCTACTTTATAGGCATCCCTCAGATCCAGTTTCATGAAAATGGATCCCTCAGACACCGTGCTCAGCAGATCTTGGATCAGGGGGATGGGATAAGCATTGGACATTGAAATCCCATTTATCCCGCGAAAATCTGTGCAAAGTCCAAGGCTCCCATCCTTCTTCGGGAAGAGCACTGGAGCTGCATGCGGGGCAGTAGCCGGCCTGATGAAGCCTCTTTTGAGGTTTTTGTCTATGAACTTCCTTAGTTCAGCCTTCTCAGCCCACCCCATGGAGTATAGTTTGGCTTTGGGCAGATCCTGCCCTGGGATTAGTTCAATGGCGCAATCGGTGCTTCAGTGGGGAGGGAGTTCGTTCGCCTCCTCCTCGCTGAATACTTTACGCAAGTCTCCGTACTCTCGGGGGATAGCTTGGACCTCTTCCACCAACATGCACATTTTCTCATTTCGGGGAGGAGGGTTAGGCCCCTGTCAAGCAGGACTAATTCTGATCAATAACTGATGGGTCACTGGCCTGACACAAGCAGGCCTGGGTAAGATCATACAGAACCAAATGCTGCTAGTTTATTATCCTGTTAGTTTATTATTCTTTCCTGGCCCCTCTTTGTTTTATGACTGTTAATTACAGGGACCAAAGCAATCAGCACTTTCCCATGAATCGTCCTGCAGGAGGAAGCACCATCTGGGCAATGCAAGGCCGAATGCCTCATAATGCCCTGGGAATGTATGTAGTTTTGATACTTTATGTGTGAACGCTCCCCTGCTTCCTCTCCCCGTAGGAATCCCTTTGAAGTGTATCTTAAAACTTGTGTATCAATGTATTGGTTTCATTCAAGCCAAGGCTTGAGCCAAAGTAGCGGTCTATCAATAAACATAGTCTTTGTATCCACTCTGACTCGTCATTGAATCCACCTGCTTGACAGCCCCCAGGCCCCTAACCAGTGGTGGCGTTTGCATCTTTGGTCAGTAAAGTCTATTGTTTGGTCCCCCCATTGTATGTCTGGTTGGTGCTTGGCTAACCATCCGACTCCCAACACTATGTCAAAGGAGGCGGAGGAGGGGGCGATTACAAACATCTCTATGTCCCAATGATCCTCTATCCCCACCGGCACCCCCTGGGTCTCCTCCAAGCAGGGTTCTCCCCTCATTACTGACCCGTCCATCTGTTCAAATTGGATCGGGTGGGGCAGGGGTTTCCAGGCTAACCCCAAGGTGTCCACTAACTTTGGGGTGATAATTTCGCGTGTACACCCTGAGTCAATTAGAGCTCAGGCATGGATAAAGCATTTAAGCTTTAAGTTTAGCAATGTCAATGGCACAAAAAAAGAGATCCAGTTATTCTCACCCGCAACGGTGCTGTTAGATCCACGACCTGCCTCCCGGCACCTCTCAGTACAGGTCGTTGTCATTTTCCGCCAGTTGTTCCCCACGACTCTTCACTTAAGTCATCCAGAATTATAGTATCCTCGTCAAGCAGCATCGATGTTGCGGTGCTCCCTCGGACCGATTCTTTGGTCTTGGTCAAGGTCTTCTTTGGTCCTGCCGTGGTCGGCTTCAGAGTCAAGTGGGGGCTCGAGGTTTCTCGGGGCAGTTGGCCGCCAAGTGGTTTGGGTCCCCACATCGGAAGCATTTGCGCACTGGGGGAGGTTTTGAGGTTCCCCCCTGGGCTGCTCCTTTCTTCCCATCGGGCTTGCCCCCCGACCAAGCCTCAGTCCCCCCTTTCCCCCTTGCTGCAGTTGGCATTGGAGGGCCACCAGCTTCATATTGGTCTCTACCTCGCCGGCCAGCTGTACCCAGCCCACGAGTGTAGTGGGGCAGGTTTGCTGTAGGGCTCAGTCTAGTAGGCTCACATTCAGCCCTCTCTGGTACGCTTCAATCTTCATCATCTCACTCCAAACCCGAACCTTCGCTGACTGGGCTCTGAAGTCGGCCGTGTACTCTCTTACCGACTTCGCCCCTTGTTGCATGTCGCGTAAGGCTGTAATGGCTCGGGTCTCTTGGAGGGGATCTTCATATTGAGTTAACAGTGCCTGTAGGAACCCGGCCACTGTGTTGAGCTCGGGCCCCCTCATCTCGTACAGACTCACGTACCACGGTCTCGCTGCTCCCTTCAGCTTGGACCCGAGGTAGTCCACTCGGCTAAAGTCATCAGGGAACATGTTCCCCCAATAATGCATATAACTATTGGCTTGGATGGTGAAGTACTCCACTTCCTCTGGGTCGCCATTGAAGGTGGCATCCAATTCTTGACCCCTTCCGTAGTCTCAAGGGGCTGGGGGTCCTGGCAATGGTGGCAGGGCCCCTGGTTGGGCCGGTACTGCCGGGGGCACTTGAGGTGCCGGTGCTGGTGGTGGTACCGGTGGCGCCAGCGCTGTGGGCAGGGCCGGTGGAGCTCTCCCGAAGTTGCGCAGCAGTAGCCGATCGATCTGCTTCTGCATCTCTCGCGCCATGAAGGTGGCGTTCGCTTGTATTTCATCCCGTAGTTCTCTTGCCATGGTGGTCATCTCTCCCCTGATGGTCTTTAGGATGTCCGTCTCTTTAGGGGGACTCCCATCTTCCTCCTCCAACTCAGAACCCACGGGACGGTCATCGTCAGGTCTAGGTACACCCCGTTCATCCTCGTCCCCCAAGGGACAGTTGTCTCCTCTCTCCCCGTAGTTTCCACCGCCCTTACCCCCTCGCACTGGTCTTGACAGGATGACTTCATCAGGGTTGTGGAGGTTTGCGGTGCCCACTTCTTGGGGGTGATGAACAGTTGTACGTGCAGCGGGGACCCGCGCCACCCGACTCTCCGAGTCCCAACGATGTGCCAAGGGGGAGTCCGCACCTCGATTCCTTCAAGTGGATCAGCAGGTTCTCTGTTATCTGGTACTCTTTCAGCCATCCGGCTTAAAGTTGCCAGATCAGATGAACTCTTAATAAAAGATCAGTTCCAAACTGTCAAGCATGAGATTTCAAAATAACCAGTCCTTGGGGTTTTGAAACAAAGTTTGGTTTATTGATAATCCATGTGGCTCAGTTGAGCTAAGTATTGGAACTGATACTTAGTAACAACAAAATACAAGCTTTAAAATGGCACATCAAAGGTTCTATAAACAATTTTACATTCACGTGTGAAATTCACACTCTAACTTCCTTATCTCTATTGCAGTTGGCTCACCCTGGGTCCAGGCCTCTCTGGGCCTGGGAATGAGTTTCAGGAGGTCTTATCTTCAAAGAGGACATTCCTGCATTTGTTAGTCAAAGCAAAAGAAGCAATGGAGGGGGTTTGCTACTTTGATGTGCCTGAATCTATTTCATGGTTAGTAACAATCCTATGATCTGACTATTATAACAACTAGAAAATTCACAATGCTTGACACTCAGTCCCTGTTAAGTGTGTTGCATGCAGACCTTCAGTCTCCTTATAGATCCCCATTGTAGCAACACACATCCAAACTGTATGCCTTCCCTTTAAGGAGGACCACAATGCCATCCATAACTATTCAGCCAATCCTTGTTCCTTTAACACTGTGTGCTGGATCTTGCCTGGCAACTAGCAGGAGACTTGGGGTGGGGAAGTCTCAAAGAAGAAATTTTACCAAAAAAAATGCAACCTCTGTACTTACTGAAAGTTCTTACCAGACATGACAAAATGTAGCTCTAGGAATCAATGAAGTTCCGAGTGGAGTTTCCAGTGATTCCTAGAGCTTCCCCAGAAATGATAAAGGGTAGCTCAAGGAGGAGGAAGAGGAAGAAGAAGACTGCAGATTTATACTCTGCACTTCTCTCTGAATCAGAGACTCAGAGCACCTTACAATCGCCTATATCTTCTCCCCCCACAACAGACACCCTGTGAGGTGGGTGGGCTGAGAGGGCTCTCACAGCAGCTGCTCTTTCAAGGAAAATTCATGCGACAGCTATGGCTGACCCAAAGCCATTCCATCAGGTGCAAGTGGAGAACCGCAGAATCAAACCTGGTTCTCCCAGATAGGAGTCTGCACAATTAACAACTACACGAAACTGGCTCTCTCTCAGGAATCACTGGAGACTCTATGGCAAAATCACAGTGTTTCTGGGGATTCCTAGAGCTATCCTCTGTCACTTCCGATAAGAACTTCTGGCAAGTATATTAGGTTGCATTTTAAAAGTATTTTTCTTCCCCCACTTTATCTGCAGATATAAGCAGGTCCTAATAATTTACCTCCATGCCATGAAAAGCTTCACAGGGTAATTGTTGCAAATCAAGGCTCTTTCAAAGGTATAGTAGCAAACTTTGCCAACCCACCCCCTCTTCCTCTTTTAACAGCTGTTTGTTGGACATGAACACAGCTTTCCTGACAAGCAGATATTTTCCACTGGCATTTGATCTGGCAGATGATTCATGGCAATCCCCTTTTTAATGAGCCAACGTCCTGTTCCCATGCTAATCATCACAGTGTCATAAATCCAATGTTAAAACTCAATTGGAAATTCAGAGGAAACCACTGGGAGAATTAGCAAAGAAATGTTTTATGAAGCAAACACAGAGAACACCTACTTGGCCAATGTAGCTGCTGGTTTCCATGTTGCTGTTAGGGTTCCATCCCTCGCATGGAAGCAATCAGGGGTCATTTTGTAGATAAATAGGTGGTGGAACTCATTAGCATAAATCATTAGCGTATGCTGCCCCCCCACCAGTCAAAAGAAACCCAATGCAAGAAAAGAGATCCCTGGGCGAGTGAGGCCTCCTTGGGCTGGCTAGAGATCCAGTCAGCCCAAGCAGGCCTCGCTCACCTGGTGCTCTCCTTGGCCGCCACCCCCAGTCAAAAGGCCAGCAAGCCACCTGCCACCCAAAATCACATAAGAAGTGGAGAAAGCATGGTGTGGGCTTCTCCAGGGGTTAATGAGGGCTGCTGAGGGTCTGGCAAAGCTCCTGATGGCTGACTGGCTGCTCGTTCTCCTAATCCAGGGATTGTTATGCAGCTGCACCTACTATTCAATGGACAAGGTAGGTAGGTGGGGAGGAAGAGGGGGAACCCTCAGAAAGGTTCAGGAGCAATGCTCCTGTGAGCCCCTGCTGAATCTGAGGCCTGTAGAAGACTATAGGTGAGCTCCTGCTGAATTCAAGGCCTGCTTGCCAGTGCATATAGGGTTGCCAAGTCTCCCGCAGCCTCCAGCAGGGGACTGTTTTCATGCACGCAGAATAGGTACCATGGAGTACAATAGGCACCATAGAGTACAAAAGGTACCATAGAGCTTTCCCTCCCCAAATTGCTAGAGTGGCCGGGTAAACTAGAGTGGCCAGCTTGCGATGTCACTGGTACGATGATGTCATTGCAAGTGATGTCATCGCACCAGTGACATTGGGGGAGGATTTCCCCCCCCCCCATGCGGGCTGTTGGGTTGAGAACTTCCCAGGCGGGGGAACCCCCACCTGGCCCAGGAATTTGGCAGCCCTAAGTGCACACCAGAAGTGATGTCAACAGTTAGCTGGAGACGTCACTGCCATGCTGGGCTAGGCCTACCCCTGCTGCCAATAAGTCCCCTTACTGGCCAGTTGATCGATGCCTGCTCTCCTAATCCAGGGATTGTTATGAAGCTGCGCCAACTATTCAATGGACCAGGTAGGCTAGAAGGAAGAAGGGGAACCATCAGAAAGGTTCAGGAGCTGTGCTTCTGTGAGCTCCTGATGAATTCAAGGCCTGGAAGCAACAGAGTACTGAAGGAGAGCATCACTTGTGTGTGTGATGGGAGAAAAAAGGAAGTCCATCCACCTGTGTGGAGGTCTCTAAACATCCCAAGACCGTAGCAGGAACAAGAAGTGGAAGATTCCCTCCCTCCCTTGATCTTGAGCAACAAAAAAGGAACCTTTAAAGAAACTATGGTGAAGAGATACTTGGCCACATTCAGCAGAATCCTTGGATCTCTGTCCACCAACAGACAAGGAACTATAAAGTCCAGGTTGGGTTGCTGTGTTGCGCTGAAGAACAAAAGTTTGAGTCCAGTGGCACCTTTAAGACTGACAAAGTTTTATTCAAGGTGTAAGTGTTCATGTATATGCACACTTCTTCGGGTAAGGGACTATGTTATCTTTTGGTAAGGTAGAAGGTAACTTTGTTAAACTACGCCCAATCTGTAACCCACAATAGAAATGATAATAAAGGCATTCCAGTATCATGTGGGGGCAAGGAGTCAACCTTTTTCAGGTGGAAACATCGATGACCCTGTTATCCCAGGTCAAAATGGTGGGGGCAACAGTGTCCTGGCCCCACTGATGGACCTCTTGATGGCACTTTGGTTTTTTGGCTACTGTGGGCCACAGAGTGTTAGACTGGATGGGCCATTGGCTTGATCCAACATGGCTTCTGTTATGTTCTTATCTTATGTTCTTATGAGAAGCAAGCTTGTTTATTACTGGATATGTTGGATATTACTAGAGATATACTGTGGAAAGGCCAGTGGGGTGTTCGAGTTTCGGACTAGGATCATATGACATTTATGTGCATGTGTATATCTTTAGGTGGACCCCCAAGGCTAGTGTGGGAGGGATCTCACTAGGTTTGCCAAGTCCCCCACAGCATCCAGCAAGTGACATTGTGCTGACGTCGCGCACCGGCTGCTCTAGGAGCTTCCAGGAAAACAATAGTTTTCCCAGATGCTCTAGTGATTTGTGAGGGGAAACTCGATGGTACCATAGTTTTCCTCCTAAATTCCTAGAGTGTCTGGGAAAACCATAGATTTTTCCCTGAAGCTCCTTGAGCAGTTGGTGTGTGACGTCACTGATGCAGTGACACAACTTGTGAGTGACATCATCATGCCAGCAAGTTTGGGGGAGGATCCCCCCATCAGCCCAATGTGGGTTGGCATGTTGGGAACCTCCCAAGCGGGAGAACCCCCGCCTGGCCCGGGAAATTGGCAGCCCTAGATCTCACTTCGGTCTTGTTCTCTGTGTGTGTGTTGGTGACAATCTTCCAGTGTGTGTCTTAATATTTTCCATCTTGGTAAGTTTCAGATGGTAGCCAGGTTGGGTTGCAGTAGAACAGTGAGATTCGAGTCCACTGATAGTTAATTTTGGCTTTTGTGCATGCTAACTAATGCAGTTTCAGTCCACTTCAGTGGCCATTGCAAGTGGATTTTGCCATTTCACACACAGTCAAGTCCACTTGCAAAGTGCATTGAAAGTGGGTTGAAAATGTGCTGTTTCGTGTATGTGAAAGTACTTGAGCTTTAAAGAGTCAAAGCTGCCTCTGTCTGACAAAGGATGCGTTGACTCTTAAAAGTTCATACTCTGACCAACTCTGACCATTAAAGGCACATCAATCTCCAATTCTGACATATTTATTATCTATGTTGTATTCCCCTCCCCCCACATACTGAGATGAACCCGAACGGATGATAACCATAACCCAAGTGTCAAGCATGGCTAATTCTGATCAATAACTGATGGGTTTATGGCCTGACAAAAGCAGGCCTGGGTAAGATCCCAGAGAACCAAATGTTGTTAGTTTATTATTCTTTCCTGGCTCCTCTTTTGCTTTATGACTGTTAATTAGAGGGAACAAAGCAATCAACACCTTCCCATGAATCCTTCTGCAGGAGGATGAGCCATCTGGGCAATGCAAGGCTGACTGCCTGATAACGCCCTGGGAATGTATGTAGTTTTGATATTCTATGTGTGAAGGCTCCCCTGCTTCCCCTCCCCGTAGGAATCCCTTTGAAGTGTATCTTAAAAGTTGTGTATCAATGTATTGGTTTCATTCTTCTCAAGCAACGGCTTGAGCCAAAGTATCGGTTTATCAATAAACGTAGTCTTTGTATCAACTTCGACTCGTCATTGAACCCGTATGCTTGACACCAAGCTTGTTATTCTTTTTATCTGTTTTAAAAGCATCTTCACCATTTTGCATGCTAATTTACTACCCACCGTCTATATCCGGGGTGGCCAAATTTGCTTAATGTAAGAGCCACATAGAATAAGCATCAGATATTTGATAGCCACAAGACATGAAAGGGAAAGGAAGAGAAGCAGAGCATGGGTACATTACCCTCCTCAAATCATTCAGCTCTTCTAGAGAAAATGCAAGACTTTCTTTGTAGCAAGAACTCCTTTGCCTATAAGGCCACACACCCCTGATGTAGCCAGACCTCCAAGAGTTTACAGTAGGCCCTGTACAAAGAACCCTGTAAGCTCCAGGAGGGTTGGCCACATCAGAGGTGTGTGTGGCTTAATATGCAAAGGAGTTCCTGCTACAAAAAAGCCCTGAAATGTCATCTTTGAAATAGCATTATTCACCACAGAGATCCCTCGCCAAATCCTACCCCAGGCTCTACCCTCCAAATCTCCAGGAATTTCCCAACCAGAAGTTGGCAACCCTAGATAACATGTATTCTTTACCAAGGGAGTTATCCTGCATTTGCAGAGAAACTGTTGCTATCTTCTAAGTCTATTTGTTTCCAGTGTCTATCTCAGGAGCAGGGCTTGTTTTGAGCAGAAACACAGTTCTGGCTGGCTTGGTATTGGGGGTGTAGCCTAATATGCAAATGAGTTCCTGCTGGGCTTGTTCTACAAAAAAAGCACTGCATGAAGCAATGGTGATGTCAGGGGGTGTGGCGTAATATGCAAATGAGTTCCTGCTGGGGCTTTTCTTCCAAAAGAAGCTTTGTCCAGGAACATGCTAATATGTTAACCTGTTGAGCACCAAGATTCAAAAATCAACATGAAATAGGTATGTTTTTACAAGGAACAGATGGAAGAGAGGAGGAACCCCCCCCCCCAATAGGAGAATCTATTGCAGAAGAGAATAACACACGGTGGGCATGTCAAATAGCCAAGTAAGTCCACAGATGGATGCTATATAGGATAGGAGCTTGCTTCTGGTTCAGAAACATAGCCAAGAATTTCTAATGCAGCAAGATAATAAAAAGAAGGTGAGGCAATTTTTGGAGAAATTCGAATGTGTTAAAAAAAAACCTATCAAATTAAGCAAGCCAAGGAGATTTGTTTCACGGATGATGTCTTCTCATAAAATCACAAACTGGCAGCCATGCCCGTGCCGCGTGCAAACGGTGTGTGTGATGTTTACATTTTTACAGAACAATAATCAGGGGGGGAGAAGAATCAGGTTGGGAATCCTTAAAACCACATCAGGCACAAATCACTGGGGGAAAAATATTTGAAGGCATGCTTCCATCTAGTGATAGGTTCAAAAATTACAGAGCCTTTTGCAGATGGCATGGTTTACTGAAGTATGCTTAAGATGAAGAAATCTGTTGGACAAGAAAGGGAACACAACCGCAGCGAAGCATGTCTTGCTGTATATTATGAAAACGGCTTTGGATCCCTCCAGTGAGATAACATATAAAGAAATGTAATTTTTTTGCATAAAATTATATAAGTACATAACAGAAGCCATGTTGGATCAAGCCAATGGCCCATCCAGTCCAACACTCTGTGTCACACAGTGGCCAGAACAAAACAAAACAGGTGCCATCAGGAGGTCCATCAGTGAGGCCAGGACACTAAAAGCGCTCCCACTGTTGCCCCCCCCAAGCACCAAGAATACAAATCATCACTGCCCCAGACAGAGAGTTCCATCTATACCGTGTGGCTTATAGCCACTGATGGACCTCTGCTCTACATGTTTATCCACTACAAATGGGAGGACCACAAGGACTTACAAAGAGCATCTCATCACCTCCTTCATCCCTCTCCTGTACTGTTTCCTCTTTCCCTTTCCTGGTATCCCCACAGCATCCTCCTTTCCCTGCCTCCTTCTCACCCACCAGCTAAGAAAGGACTACCTTTATCTGCTCCCTTGTCATCAATTTTTCCCACCTTCCCTGGCATCCTCTTCCTGGGAAAAGCCTGACTGAGTTGCATGATGCCTAGCAACAGCCAATGTGAAGTCAGACGGCATTCTGTTCTTAAAGCTACAGGTATTGGTTGCATTATTTTGAGGAGACTAAGTGGATTTTAAGGCTGGTTCCTCATGGGTTAAATTATGTTCTGGAACTTCTGATTAGCTCAGCTAACCATATAAACAAAAGCTGCTTCATTTATCACTAGTAAAACAATCTAATAGCTGTGGACAGGTTCAACACTAGGTTAATGCTCTAGTCAGTATTTGCTTCATCTAGGTATATATTTTTATTGTCTTGCTACATGCCCAGTGTATAGTTGGAGTCCAATGGCATCTTTAAGACCAACCAAGTTTTATTCAGGGTGTGAATAAACTGAGTTCAGACAGTACTGTCCATGCACACTAAAGCTTACATTCTGGATAAAACTTGGTTGGTTTTAAAGATGCCATTGGACTCAAACTATGTTCGATTGCTTCAGACCAACAATTTTTTTTAATGGAGTCCTTCTGTTATTTGTATTTAATGCAAAATGATGTTTTTGTAGATCTCCCTGATGAACTCTGCGCAGAAAAATGTGTTGGGGATTTGTGTGATAATAAACATATCCTTGGCATTTCTTTTCCATTTTGGTTTGCTGAGAAATCCCATTCCCTGTGTGTGGGGGTGTGTATGTGTATTCAGATTTTTCCTGCAAACATGGAATTTCAGCTGTGTAGAGAAATCCCTCTCTCTTGTCCCTAGCTCCATTTGCAGATCTATTTGCCTTCATTGTGAAGGACCAAAAGCATGTCTGATACCTACAGAAAGACTATATGGAAGAAAATAAAAGCAGGCACACACTGACAGTACTAGGATAAGAACTAAGCCCATTTCCCAGCTCCTTTGCATATTAGGCCACACACCCCTGATGTAGCCAATTCTCCAAGAGCTTACAAGGCTCTTTTTTTGTAAGCTCTTGGAGGATCAGGGGTGTGTGGCCTAATATGCAAAGGAGCTCCTGCTAGAATTCCATCCCTGCCCCCGGAAAATAAAACTGCTTCTATTTGCGTAGCTCCAGCCTGGACTCAGTTTTCTTGATTCGGCTAGACTGTGACCGAACATTTGGAGAGTCTGATCAGATGCTAGGAAAAGGAGATCAGCAGTAAAGGAGAAAGACCAAAGGCAACACAGCTGGGACTGCGTTCATTTGGACAAGAGAGCATTAGGGAGTTGTGATGCCTCTGTAATAATGGCTTTATTTACAAAGTGATCAAGCAGAAATGAAATGGAGGTAAACTGGCTTTTCAGTGCAGTCTCAACAGGCATGCCAAATCTGCATGAGATTCCCAGAAAGTAATTTTTCTTCCCCACTAAGGCTGCCAATCCCCAGTTGCAGCAGGGGATCCCCCAGTTTGGAGGCCCTTCCCCCCGCTTCAGGAGCATCAGAAAGTGGGGGAGGGGGGGAAGGAAATGTCTGCTGGGCACTCCATTATTCCCTATAATTATACCCATATGGATAATAGGGGTCATTTTGTAGAAAAATAGGTGGTGGAGCTCATCCAGGGATTGTTATGCAGCTGCACCTACTATTCAATGGACAAGGTAGGTAAGTAGGGAGGAGGAGGAGGGGGTGCTGTCAGAAAGGTTCAGGAGCTGTGCTCCTGTGAGCTTTTGCTGAATTCAATGCCTGGGTATAATAGAGAATTGCTCTACAGGTATCTGAGGCTCTGGGGGGGGGGCGTGTTTTTAGAGGTAGAGACACCAAATTGTCAGCATAGCATCCACTGCCTCTCCCCCAGGGGGTCCAATTCTATGATCCCCAAAAGAAGATGCCCCTATCCTTCATTATTTCCAATGGAGGGAAGGCATTTAAAAGGTGTGCGGTCCCTTTAAATGTGATGGCCAGAACTCCCTTCAGAATTCAATTATGCTTGTCACAACCTGCTCCTGGCTCCACCCCCAATGTCTCCTGGCTCCACCCACCCAAAGTCCCCAGATATTCTTGAATCAGACCTGATAACCCTATTCCGTACCCCACTCAGGCCGTACTCCCCCTGTTTCACCATGAAAGTAGCAGCGCTTGGGCTAATCCCCTCTTAAATTCCCAACTGCAAGCTGCTTGTTTCCATCACATGCATGTACACCTTTGCCCAACATGCTCCCCAGACCTGACCTCTGCAGGTAAATTTCCAATTAAAGGAAAAACTGCCCAGGGCAATGGAGAACTATGGAGGTAGCATTGTCAAGTCCCTGATTCCCATACAGCTATGCCTTCAACAAAGCTTTCGGGACAGGCCCAAAATAATCAGCGCTGAATGAGCATATGAAGAACAGCTTCCACCTGGAACTGCTCACTAAGATTATCATGGATTTCTAGAGGATTTAGCAACAGCTCCCCTTTGTGGGCTTTTGTATAGGAAAAGGGCGGCAGCCGTAACAAGCTCTCGAGGCCGTCTCCGGGGAATGGCCTATTTTGAGCTTGCTCGCAACCCTCTCTCGGCATTATGCGCTGCATTTTCATGGAAGAATGATTTAATCTCCATTGCCATCATTAATTTTTGACGGAGGGCAACGTGCGACATCCTGTTTACAGCCTACTAAATCTCCATTATGATGCTCACACTTACAGAAGGGAACCTTATGAAGAGCCACATTAACTTTTATGATTGCATTCCGAGTCTGAAAATACAAAGGAGGAGGATGAAAATGGCCAGGGTTTCATTTGGAGGGGGAAAGAGAACAGCATTCAAGGGTTATTGGGGGGGGGGGGACTTTCTAACCAATTAAGATGACCCCAGTAAGGTTAGATAAATAGAGAGGGTAAATTAACAAGAATGCACGTTCATGTTCCACCATAAGCAGGGCTTTCTTTGTAGGAGGAGCTCATTTGCATATTAGGCCACACACCCCTGATGTAGCCAATCCTCCAAGAGCTTTCAGGGCTTAGGGTACAGGGCCTACTGTAAGCTCTTGGAGGATTGGCTACATCAGGGGTGTGTGGCCTAATAGGCGAAGGAGTTCCTGCTACAATAACTTGTCCAGTGGCGTAGGGAGGAGGCGGGGGGCGGATCGCCCCAGGTCTGGGGGATCTGGGGGGCCCCCGCATTGCCAAGGGGGGTCCCTCCCCTCCCCGGCAGGGCTCCGGAGCGTCGCGCAGACCTTCCGGCCACAGTCCCAGCTCGGGGCGGGGGAAGCGGCGTCCGACCCTCGCCTGCTCGAGGCTTCTCCTGCTGCTCCATGTGCCGCGGGCAGCAGCAGGAAGCAGAAGGCGGCGGGCAGCAGGAGGAGGAGGAGGAGGCGGCGGCGGCATTGCGCGCCCAGTGGCTGCATCCCCACGCTCGGCAGCAGCGCCCCGGAGCTCTCCGGCCCCCTCAACTCCCAGGCGCCGACGACTCAGCCGCTCCTGGCCCCGGCCGCGGCGGTGCGCCAGAAAGAGGAACTTCGGGCGTGCGTGAGGCAGGCTGCGGGGGCGGAGGGATGTGGGGAGGGCCGCGCACCGCTCGGTGTCTTAAGGCAGGGAAGCCCCTCCCCTCCGCCACACACATAGGGGGGCCCACATAAATCTTGCGCCCCAGGCCCCCGAAGCCCTAGCTACGCCCCTGAACATGTCTATTTCAACCTTCCATGGTATCAGCTTTCACAGCAACAAGTCTTCTCGTTTCACAAAATCCTTGTCCCGAGCTTTCCACTTCAAGAATAAGTTTCCGTCAAGAATGCTTACTAACACATCATACTCTTCTGTGCAGTTACAAAATTTGTTGCCTGAAATTTATTCTGCTGGATGACACCCAGCTCTATCTATTGATGGGCTGCCGGACTGACGATGTCCCTATAAATCTGGACTGGGCGTTGCAAGCCATGGCAAGTTGGCTTAGGCTGAGTTGGCTGAAGCTGAATCCAGCGAAGACAGAGGTCCTTTGCGTAGGTCGTGGCGGACTGGGAGAGGAGATCTCCCTACCAGCCTTTGACGGTGCGTCACTGATACCTGCCTGCCTTGGCGGGGAGGGTGGGTTATAAATAAAAATTTATTATTATTATTATTTTCCTGAGAGTGATGTCAAGCCATCAGTCATTTGCAATTTTTTCCCCTCATGTGGCTGCTTTGTACAGCGTGATCCTCCCATTTTGATAGTTACAGCGATAAGCAAATGTCAAGGATCTTTTTCCTTGTCATACTTAAGACTGAAATGAAAAGGTATACAGAACCAATCAGAGCTTTTTTTTTAGCAGGAACTCCTTTGCATATTAGGCCACACATCCTGATGTAGCCAATCCTCCAAGAGCTTACAGGGCTTTTAGTACAGGGCCTACTGTAAGCTCTTGGAGGATTGGCTACATCAGGTGTGTGTGGCCTAATAGGCAAAAGAGTTTCTGCTACAAAAAAAAAAGAGTCCTGGAACCAATATTCCCTATAAGCTGCAGAGTCTTTTGAGCAAAAATTCTACTTTGTGAGCTACTGACATTAAAATTGTGAGGTACTGCTTAAATTGTTGTGCTCTGGGGTTATCCTTCCTGAGCTAAGACAAAAATGTGTGAGCTGGAAGCTAAAAATCTGTGAACTAGTGCACGCTAACTCAGCTTAGAGGGAACACTGCCTGGAACCAATAATTCACGTGAAACAGTTGAGGTGTACTGAGTCCAAGCAGACCAGGCCTCACAGTCTCTTTGGACTTTCATCAAATTGGTCCCTTGAAGTTGAATGGGTCTGAGCTCTGTTCTGCCATAGAAGAAGAAAGAAGAAGAAGAAAGACTAAAGAAGAATTGCAGGTTTATACCCCGCCCTTCTCTCTGAATATGAACATATGAAGCTGCCTTATACTGAATCAGACATTTGGTCCATCAAAGTCAGTATTGTCTTCTCAGACTGGCAGCGGCTCTCCAGGGTCTCAAGCTGAGGTTTTTCACACCTATTTTGCCTGGACCCTTTTTTGGAGATGCCGGGGATTGAACCTGGGACCTTCTGCTTCCCAAGCAGATGCTCTACCACTGAGCCACCGTCCCTCTCCTAAATCAGAGACTCAGAGTGGCTCACAATCTCTTTTATCTCCCTCCCCCACAATAGACACCCTGTGAGGTGGGTGGGGCTCAGAGGGCTCTCACAGCAACTGCCCTTTCAAGGACAACTCTTGCAATAGCTATGGCCGACCCAAGGCCATTCCAGCAGGTGCAAGTGGAGGAGTAGGAAATCAAACCCCGTTCTCCCAGGTAAGAGTCCATGCACTTAACCACTACACCAAACTGGCTCTCATAGTGTGTTGTCTCTTGTTTGTGTCCGGTGTGTTTGTGTTGTCCGCTTCTATCAGTAAATGGAGTTTTGGTCAGGACTGTAAGGCTGAGTTTCCATTCCTGGCATTCTCTCTCACTTCTTTGACTGAGCCTTTTGTAGGGCCCCATGTACAGAGTGCAGAGTGGTAAAGTAGCAGGACTGTGGTCTGAACTCTCTGCTCACTATCTGAGTTCAATTCAGGTAGCTGGCCCAATGTTGACTCAGCTTTCCATCCTTCCGAGGTCAGTAAAATGAGTATCCAGTTTGCTGGGGGGGGGGGGAGTGTAGATGACTGGGGAAGGCAATGGCAAACCACTCCCTAAAAAGTCTGCCATGAAAACAAACGTCACCCCAGACTTGGAAATGGCTGGTGCTTGCACAGGGGACCTTTCCTTTCCTTTGTAGGCTCCAGGGGTTCCCTGAACCACCTCCCCACTACCTGGAGGGAGGCCAGCCTAAGAGCTTATTGCCAGGGCACCTGGCAATAATTGCTGCCACCAGATTAGTTTCTTTATAGGGCCCAGCCCGCCCTAGTTTTCCCCCCTCAGGGCTCAACAGTTTCTAGCTACCCCAAGGCTGGCTATGGTTTTACCTTCTCCAAAGTAGGGCCGAGAGGCACTAATGCCTTGCAAGCCACTGACACACAGACAGGGCAGGTAATCCCTGACAGTGTAAAAAACACAGTGTAAAAATAAAAATAACAGAACCTAGCTAGCCATTAAGAGTCCTGTGGAGCAGAGTGTTAAAGCTGTAGTACTGCAGTCCTAAACTCTGCTCATGACCTGAGTTCAATCCCAGTGGAAGCTGGGTTTCAGGTAGCCGGCTCGAGGTTGACTCAGCCTTCCGAGGTGGTAAAATGAGTCCCCAGCTTGCTGGGGGGAAAGTGCAGATGACTGGGGAAGGCAATGGTAAATCTGTCAAACATGGAAGTTTCAAAAGAACTGTAATGTACTCAGAGATGAGACGTGCTGAAGGCAACATGTTTATTGGATGGTACATCACAGGAGTGGGCCATGCGGGCCGGGACCCGCTTTATATACACTTTATCCCGGAACAGCCCACTTACTGGCCAGTCCAATCCTGGCCAGTCAAACTTCCCACCACAGATCGTGATTGGCGGGGTCCTTTTGCGCGCTGCACTGGGCGACCTGGGGACTTCCCCTGGTCGCCTCTGCTGCATGGCCGCGCGGTGCTTTATTTCAGTACAAGACGCTACAAGAACCAAGCGATGATTTGGATACAAAGTCTTAGTTTATTGATAATCCATTGTGCTCATGAATGGAACAGGTTGAAAGTGATACAGTTTAATGTATAGCAGCTGGCTTTAAGGGATACATCAAAGAGACAGTAGAGATAACTAGGAATTCGAACACAGGCGTGTGAAAGACTACAATTATGCGTTTGGCTATCTTTTGTGGTTAGCAACATCCCTGAGTCCCAGGCTTAGGCTTGGGAACTGTCCTGGGAAGCACTATCTTCAAAGCAGGCATTCCAGCATTTGTTACAAGAGGTGAGAACTAAGGAATGGATTACATAGCTTTGATATGCACCAGTGAAGTAACAGACTAAATAATACAGCTTTATATTGAGAATAACTTGTATGCTTGACATACTGCCCCCCCTAAGCCTCAGCCCGGGGTTTTTCTGGATGCAGTAGGTAAAACTTCTTCAATAACCTGGGTGCCCTTACATTGGATGCTTCTATCCACTCATCGTGACTTGGGGAAAATGTTTCCATCTTATTAAAAAGTAAATCACTCCCCTCTTCAACCTTGCATCCAGTATCTCTTGCACCTCATGGTGACTCTGCCCCTCCACTTGAATCGGTTGTGGTGCCGGCGGACGAGGGTGCCAATTCGTAGCCCCCGGGTCCCGGCGCAAAAAGCTGCAATGAAAGACAGGATGGATTTTACTAAACAGTTTTGGTAATTCTAATTCCACCGTTACTTTGTTTATAACCTTTTTTATTTTAAAAGGTCCCAGGTATTTATAAGCCAATTTCTTTGAGGTTTGTGGTAAGGGCAAGTTCTTTGTGGACAAAAATACTGTCTCTCCCACCTTCAAGTCCCACACAGGAGTGTGTTTCTTATCATAGTGTTTTTTGTAAGTTTATTTGGCAGTTTCCAAATTCTCCTGTATCACCTTCCATCCTTCACCCAAGGAACCCCACCATTGTTCAAATGAGGAGGGGGTTTGAGTGTAGCCACCCCCCAGTAGTAGAGGGAAAGGCTTCCCCTCATAGCCATTTACTATTTTGAAAGGGGAGTTTTTGGTCGAACTGTGGATGCTGTTGTTATATCCATACTCAGCGAATGGCAGTAGTTCCACCCAATTGGATTGGTGGTTCACATAACATCTTAAATACTGTTCAAGAAGCGGGTTCACCCTCTCAGTCTGCCCGTTGGTTTGGGGGTGATATGCGGAGCTCAAACCCTGCTCCATTCCTGTCAGTTTGCAAAACTCCCGCCAGAAGTTGGCAACGAACTGCGGGCTCCTGTTACTAATGACCTTGTCAGGGAAGGAGTGTACTTTGACCACGTGCTGAAAGAATAAGTACGCCAGTTTCTTTGCATTGGGTAATTTAGTGCAGGGGATAAAGTGGGCGTGTTTGGAAAAGGTGTCTACTATCACCAAGATTACTGTTTTCCCTTGGGACATGGGTAATTCCACAATAAAGTCCATAGACATGACGGACCATGGTCTCCCTGCTGTTTCAATTGGTTGTAGCAGTCCGGGGGGTTTCCCTCCCCTCTTTTTTGCCATGATGCATACCGGACAAGTGGAAACGTATTCTGAGATTTCTTTTTTCATTTGGGGCCACCAAAATTGTCTTATGACCAAATGCAATGTTTTCACATGCCCCAAATGTCCAGAAAGTTTTCTATTATGGCAAAATTGCAAGACTTCCTTCCGGAGGCTTTCTGGTACATAGAGTTTCCCCTCACGATACCAAAAAACCCCTTCTCCCTTTTTTACTCCTTCTGGCTTTGCCTTGCCTTCCACCTCCACCTCCTCTATCAAATATTGCCCTCCCCATTTGTCCTCTATTTTCTCCTTTTTCGACCGGGTAGTGACCATTCCGGTCAAATGGTCGGGGGATATTATTGAATCTATCACTTCCTCCTTCTGACTATCGTGCTGGGGCAGCCTGGAAAGAGCGTCCGCTAGAAAGTTCTTTGAGCCCGGTATGTGCTTTAGAATGAAATCGAATTTGGCAAAGAACCCCGCCCACCTAATTTGTTTCTCGGTCATTTTCCTACGTCCCATTAGGGCTTCTAAATTTTTGTGGTCTGTCCAAATCTCAAATGGAACTCTTGCCCCTTCCAACCAAGACCGCCACGTTTTCAGGGCAAAAGTTACGGCGAACGCCTCTGTAATGTACTCAGAGACAAGATGTGCAGACGGCAACATACTTTATTAGAAGGTACATCACAGAACAGGGCAACGCGGGCCGGGACCCACTTTACCTGGAACAGCCCTCTAGCTGGCCCAGTCCAATCCTGGCCAGTCAAACTTCCCGCCACAGATCGTGATTGGCTGAGTCCTTTCGCGCGCTGCGCTAGGGGACCAGGGGACTTCCCCTGGTCGCCACGGCGGCATGCCCGCGTTGTGCTTTATTTCAGCACAAGACGCTACACTCCTCCCCCCCCTAGTTAATGTATATAGTCTCGTAAGTAGGCTGGAGCCCTGCACTCACGAGTCAATCTCCTTGGGGTCGCTTGTGGTGTCGGAGCAGCCCCCGTGGAGGGGGTCTCCTCCTGTGGAGTCTTCTCTGGTAGCGGGCGGGCTGGTTCTGCTTGTAGTTCTGGATCGGCCGGTCTCGGGGGATCGTACGTTGGCAGGGGCAGCTCCGGCGATGCTGGTTCTGGTGTGTCCGTTGATGGCTCTTCCCCGCGTCCCGCTTCTTCCGTTCCAGCCGGTTCCTCCGGCAAGGTGCGGCGGTGCATCTGATCGATGTGCCTCCTTAAGATCTGGCCCCCCTCAGTTGCTACCTCGTATGATCGAGACCCCGTCACCCTCAGTACCCAGCCGGCTACCCACTCCGGACCATTCGCGAAGTTCTTCACGTACACTGGGTCCCCCGAAAAGAACCCCCGCGCTGCTTCCCTGACTTCGGGGGAACTGCGGACGTTGGTGGCCTGGTCCGGGTGTAGCCTGTCTAACCGAGTTGTAAGCTTTCTCCCCATGAGGAGTTCCGCAGGGCTGGACCCTGTCACCTTGTTGGGTGTGATCCTGTTGTGGAACAGGAAGGCTGCCAGGCGGTGGTCCCAGTCCCCTTGCATGATGCGACCTAGAGCCTCCTTAGTGGTCCGCACTATGCACTCCGCCTGACCGTTGGTGGCCGGATGGAAGGGGGCAGACCTTTTGTGTTGTATGAGGTACCGGCCAATGAACTCCCGGAATTCCCGGGAGGTGAATGCGGTCCTGTTGTCTGTAACCAGGGTATCGGGGATCCCGTGTGTGCAAAAGACCCTTCTCAAGGCCTTGACTGCAGCTGCCATGGAGGTGGATGCCACCGGGATCACCTCCAGCCATTTTGTATAGGAGTTGACCAGGATAAAGAATATCTGCCCCTAGTATGGGCCGGCGAAATCTAAGTGTAGGCGGGACCATGGCTGCCAGTTTGACTCCCAGCGGTGGACGGGTGCGCTGGGCGGATTGGGCCTGGATTCCTGGCATGGTTGGCACCTTCTCAACCACCCCTCTATCTCCTCATCAATGCCTGGCCACCACACGTAGCTGCGGGCCAACGCTTTCATCCTCACTATTCCTGGGTGGGTCTCGTGTAGGGCATCTAGTACTTGTTTGCACATGGGGGGGCACCACTACCCTGCTCCCCCAGAGTATGCATCCCTTGTAGGAGGATAGCTCGTCTCTCTGAGATGCGAATGGCCGAAACTCACTTTCTACCATGCCCGTTGGCCACCCCCTACCCACCCAGTCCAAAACCCATGCAAGGATGCGGTCCCTGCGTGTGGCCCGAGCCACCTCCGCGGCGTGGAGGGGTCGCTCGGGCAGGGACACTAGGAGCATCACCAGGTGGGTCGGTGTGGGGTCTGGGTCCATTGAGGGAAGTGGCAGGCGGCTAAGGGCATCAGCGTGACCCATGGCTTTGCCCGGGCAGTGTACCAAGGTGTATGTGTAAGAGTTTAGGAATTGGTTCCACCTCAGGACCCACTGTGACAAGATTTGTGAGGTCTGGCGGTCGGGGGCGAGGAGGCCCAGGAGTGGCTTATGGTCCGTTGCTATGGTGAAGTGCCTGCCATACAAGTAATCATTGAATTTGTGCACCCCGGCCACGATTGCCAAAGCCTCATCGATCTGGGCGTAGTTGCGCTCCGCCGGGGTTAGAGTCCTTGGGTAGTACGCGACCGGCACTTCCCTCCCGTCCGGGAGTTGGTGCCCCAGGACTGCACCCACCCCATACGGGGAGGCATCGCAAGCCAGAATCAGCGGCAGGGCTTCATCGAAGAGGTGGAGCACCGCATTAGAGACAAGGAGGTCTTTTACCGATTGAAACGCGGCGGCTTGCTTCTTTCCCCAAACCCACGGGGCTTGTTTGTCTAGCAGCCGGTGGAGTAGTTCCGCTATGGCTGCTTTGTGGGGCAAGAACGAGTGATAAAAGTTCAACAACCCCAAGAAACTTTGTAGCTCCGCCTTACACGTGGGGGCTGGGATTTGGACAATAGCCCTGGTCTTGTCTTCCGTCGGATGGATCCCCGCTGCATCCATGGCAAACCCCAGGAACTCCACCCACGGCACCCCAAGCAAGCATTTTTCTTTTTTGACCTTCAGCCCCGCTGCTTGGAAGCGGAGGAGTACCTCTCTCAAGCGGCTGCTGAACTCCTCTGCGTCTGGGGCGGCGATTAAAACGTCGTCAGAAAATGGCTGTACTCCGGGGATCCCTTTAAGGAGAGAGTCCATTATGCTCTGAAAGATCCCCGGAGCAATGCTAACCCCAAACTGCAACCTTCTAACCTTAAAGGCCCCCCTGTGGGTCACAATGGTCTGTGCCTCTGCTGTCTTGGCGTTGACCGGTAGTTGCTGGTACGCTTGTGCTAAATCCAGCTTCCCAAAAACCCAGGACCCTGCTAGAGCCGCTAGAATGTGGCTGACCACTGGGATGGGGTAGGGGTTGTCCTGGAGCGCTTTGTTTATCATGCACTTGTAGTCAGCGCAGATTCTCACGTCCCCATTAGGTTTCACCGGTGTTACTATGGGGGTTTCCCAGGCTGCATACGCCACTGGTTCTAAGACGCCCTGGGCTGTGAGACGGTCCAGTTCTGCCTCTATCTTGGGCTTTAAGGTGAATGGTACATGCCTCGCCTTGAGCCGGATCGGTCTGACCAGGGGATCGATCGGTAGGGTATTGGGCGGCCCCTTGTAACTCCCCAGGGACCCGTCGAAAACTGCTGGGAACTCCCGGCAGACGTCCTCAAAACTACTTGCCTGCACTTGCTCCACCCCCACTAACTGGATCCCTAGTGGTTGGAACAAGGCCAGCCCCAGTAGGGTGGTAAGTTGGCGCTTGACCACCAAAATGTCCAGGGGTCCCCTGAAGTTCCCTCTCTCTACTCGCACCCGGGCCCAACCCATGATGTGCACCGGGTTCTTTTGGAAATCCCGCAGAACAAAGACAGCAGGCCTCAGTTGGAGGCAGCGGTGGGGACATAGTCTCCTTAGGGTTTCCTCCGAAATAGTGGAGATGGAGGACCCCGAGTCCACCTCCATAAGACAGGGGGCACCCTCGATGAGGACCGACATTTTGACCTAGTCGGGGGCGGAGAGGGGCAAGTTTAATACCTGCAGGCTGGTAGATGCCGTCGTATGGGCCTCGGTGGACTCGTGATGCGCTGTCAGTCGCCAGCGGCTGTTCTTGGCCCGGCAAGCCCGAGCGATGTGGCCCATCTTCCCACAGCTTCGGCAGTCCATGTTTCGGTATGGACAGTCCCTCCTCTCGTGGGGGTCGCCGCAGCTGGCGCATTTGATGGTGGGAGATCTCTCCATCGCTCGCTGTCTTGTGGGGGCTCTTGGGTCTGCTCCTTGTGGCCGCCGGAGCTGGAAAGCCTCTTCGTCCTCCCGATCGCCCGGTGCCATCTCTTCATGGTGGACTGCCTCTCCACGTGGGTGGCTGTACACTTTAGTGGCCCTCTCAAAGGCCGTCGCCTCGTTGAAGGCTTGCTGGAGGGTGAGCTCTTCCTTGGCGAAGAACTTCTGCTTTCATCGCGGAGGCCGCAGACAAATCGGTCCCTCAGAGCGTCCTCCCTCTTGTCGAAACTGCAGTTTCCGGCGGAGAGCGGCCAGGTAGACTGCAGCTGTTTCCCCGGGCATCTGATCCCTCTTGTGAAAGAGGAATCTGCGGGTGACAAGGGACGGTTGGGATGAGAAGTGCCCTGTGAGGAGTCTGACGACCTCCCCGTATGACCTCTCAGTGAGCTTTGCTGGGGCAGAGAGGCCTCGTGCGATTTCGAAGGTTGCCTCTCCGCAGACGTTCAGCAGGACGTCCCTCATTCGGTTGTTGTCTGTGATCATGTTGGCTCTCAGGTAGTACTCAACCCATTCAGTGCAGGTTTCCCACCGTTCGGGGTGGTCGGGGTTGAATTCAGCAAGATGGTCCGTCGTTACGCTAGGGTTCGCCATTGTGGCGGCCGGCGTCTCAGTTTCTTGCGGTCCTGCGCCTTCCTCGTCTCCAGCCAGGTCAGCTGCTTTCCCCGGGGGAAGCTTTCCTAGCCAGATCCCACCTTCGTCACCAGTGTAATGTACTCAGAGACGAGATGTGCAGAAGGCAACATACTTTATTAGAAGGTACATCACAGAACAGGGCAACGCAGGCCGGGACCCACTTTATATACACTTTACCCAGAACAGCCCTCTAGCTGGCCCAGTCCAATCCTGGCCAGTCAAACTTCCCGCCACAGATCGTGATTGGCTGAGTCCTTTCACATGCTGCGCTAGGGGACCAGGGGACTTCCCCTTGTCGCCACGGCGGCATGCCCGCGCTGTGCTTTATTTCAGCACAAGACGCTACAGCCTCTTTGTCCCAATTCCACTGCTCTTGGGAGAACTTCTTAGAGATATAGGCACATGGCCGCAACCTCCCTTCCTCATCAGTCTGCATTAGTATTGCTCCCACAGCCATGTCGGAAGCGTCACAAAGGACCACGAAGGGCTGGAGTTCATCTGGGTGGCTCAGAATGGGCTCACTGGTAAACAGTCTCTTTAGTTTGTTGAACGCCTATTGGCGCTCAGGCGTCCACTTTAACTTTGTCCCCGGTTTTTTCGCTTCTGGACCCTTCCCCTTGGTCTTTAGAAGATCAGTGAGGGGTAACATGGTCTGTGCAAACCCCTGAATAAAGTTACGATAAAAATTCACAAATCCGATAAATGATTGGAGCTGTCCATGTGTCCTTGGGGGTTCCCAGTCTAACATTGCCTGGATTTTGGCTGGGTCCACGGCTAGTCCTTTCCCGGATACCTAAAACCCCAAGTAATCTAATTCCCATTTATGGGATTCGCATTTTGACAATTTGGCATACAGTTTGTGTTCATACAAGGTGGAGAGCACTTTCCTTACCAATTTTACATGTGAGTCCATGTCCTTTGAATAAATAATTATGTCATCCTGGTACACCACCACTCCCCGGTACAGGTGTTCCCTTAAAACTTCATTGAAAATTTCATGAATACCCCGGGGGCCCCTTGTAATCCAAATGGCATGACTAAGTATTCAAACTGGCCCATCGGTGTGTTGAAGGCGGTTTTCCACTCATCGCCCTCCTTTATTCACACTCTAAAGTAAGCGTCTCTCAAGTCCAGTTTAGTGAAAATTTTCCCTTCTGAGACGGTGCTCAGTAGATCTCTGATTAGTGGGATGGGATAAGCATTGGAGGTCAAAATTCCATTAATCTCCCTAAAATCTGTGCAGAGCCTGAGGCTGCTGTCCTTCTTCTTCCTGAAGAGCACAGGGGCGGTGTGCGGGGCGGTTGCGAGTCTGATAAAGCCCCTCTTGAGATTTTTGTCTAAAAATTTCCTCAGCTCTGCTTTCTCAGCCCACGCCATGGAGTACAATTTCGCCTTGGGTAGCTCCTGGCCAGGCATGAGTTCAATTGCACAATCTGTGCTCTGGTGGGGAGGGAGTTCATTTTCTTCCTCCTCACTAAACACTTTTTGCAGGTCCCGGTACTCTTTAGGGATAGATCGGACCTCCTCCACGGCTAGGCATAATTTCTCATTCCTGGGGGTGGGGGGGAATCCAATCCCCACGCCTTAATCCACTGGTGGCGTTTGCATTTACTGTCCGTAAAGTCTATGCTTTGATCCCCCCATCTAATATCTGGTTCATGCTTGGCTAGCCAGCTGACTTTCAAGACCACATCGAAGGATGCAGAAGGGGCAATTACAAACAGTTCTATGTCCCAGTGATCCTCTATGCCCATGGGCACCGCCTGGGTTTGTTCTAACCCTTCATTACAGAACCATCCATCTGTTCAAACTGGATGGGATGGGGCAAGGAGGTTCATGAGAGGCCGAGGGCTTCTACCAGCTTGGGGGTAATCATTTCCCTCGTACACCCAGAGTGAATTAGGGCACGTGCACAAATCTTTTTAGCTTTGGTTTAGTAAAGTCAATGGGACAAAAAACAAAGATCCAGTTATTCTCACCCTCAGTGGTGCCGTTAGATCCACGACCTGCTGCTCGACACCTTTCAGTGCAGGCTGTCCTTGTTTTCCACCAGCTCTTCTTCCCAGGACATCTCACTCAGCTCGTCCAGGATGATGGTCTCCTCCTCGGTGATGGTTGGGGTGATGGTGCTCCCTTTCGCCAACTCCCTTGCACATGCTGGTGCCTTCTTGGGTGCTGCTGCGATGGGTTTCTGAGTCAGGAGGGGGCCTCGAGGTCTCTCCGGGCAATTTACAGCTAAGTGATGAGGGTCCCCACGTCAATAGCACTTGTGGGTCAGCGGGATTTTAGGGTTTCCCCCCGCCTGTGGGGCCTTCCTCACTTTGGTCTTCTCCCCTGACCGAGACTCACGTCCACCCTTTCTCCCTTGCTGCTGCTGACGTTGCAGGGCCACACTCTTCATGTTGGTTTCTACCTCCCCCGCCAGCTGCACCCACCCCACCATCGTGGTGGGGTGCACTTGCTGCAGGATCCAATCCAGTACACTCACGTTCAGGTCCCTCTGGAACTGTTCTATTTTCATCAGTTCATTCCAACCCCGGCCTTTTGCGATGTTGGCTCTAAATTCAGCTGCATACTCACGCACCAACTTCGATCCCTGTTGCATGTCCCACAAGGCGGTTAAGTCCCGGGTCTCTTGCAGCGGGTCTTCGTATTGCATGAGCAGGGCTTGCAGGAACGCCGCTACCGTGTCTAGCTCTGGGCTTCTGGTTTCGTAGAAGCTCATGTACCATCTCTTCACGGCCCCTTTGAGCTTGGAACCTAGGTAGTCCACCCTGCTGAATTCACCTGGAAACGTATTCCCCCAATAGTGCATGTAACTATTGGCCTGAATGGGAAAATATTCCACTTCTTTGGGATCCCCGGCGAAGGTTGCATCAAGATCTCTCCCCCTTCTGTAGTCCCGGGGGCAGGGCAGGAATCACCAGCGGTTGAGCCGGGACTACTGGTGACACTGAAAGCAGCGGGGCCGGGATCGGGGATGGCAGTATCACTGGCGGAGCAGGGAGCTGTGGGGCTAAGGGTGGCCTTCCCCCCGGGATCCTTCTCGAGTCTCCCGGTCTCAGCAAGCGGTCGATCTGCCTTCGCATCTCTTGGGCCATAAAGGTGGCGTTGGCCTGAATTTCATCCCTCAAGCCCCTCACCATGTTTGCCATCTCACCCCTCATTGTCTTGAGGACGTCTGGCTTGCCCAGTCCCTTGTCTTCGTCTTCGGAGTCGGAGCCCCCCCGGCACCCTACCACCATCGTCAGGTCAGGGCTCCCTCCGTTCATCATCCTCTCCGGTTGGGTTGCCCTCTCGCTCGCCTCCTGGGGCTCTGCCACCCTTTCTTCCATGGGCATGCCTTGTCAGGATGGCATCTTGCTGGGCTGGGGCTTCTTCCATCAGGGTGGTTAAAGTTTGCAGCTCGCACTTCCGTGGGGTGATGAAAAGTTGTTGTATGTGTAGAGAGGACCCGCGCCCTGTGACTCTCCTCGTGTCCAAGACGTGCCATGGGAGGTCCGCACCTCTATTCTGTCTCCCAGCCCTCTCTCCAGTGGATTAATAGGTTCGCTGTTATTTGGAAAGCCTTCAGCCATTCAGTCCGAAAGTTGCCTGGTCAGCTGAACTTTAATGTGGATCACTTTCAAAATGTCAAGCATGGAAGTTTCAAAAGAACCAAACGATGATTTGGATACAAAGTCTTAGTTTATTGATAATCCATTGTGCTCACGGATGGAACAGATTGAAAGTGATACAGTTTAACATATAGCAGCTGGCTTTAAGGGATACATCAAAGAGACAGTAGAGATAACTAGGAATTCTAACACAGGCGTGAGAAAGACTACAATTATGTATTTGGCTATCTTTTGCGGTTAGCAACATCCTGAGTCCCAGGCTTAGGCTTGGGAACTGTCCCAGGAGGCACTATCTTCAAAGCAGGCATTCCTGCATTTGTTACAAGAGGTGAGAACTAAGGAATGTGTTACATAGCTTTGATATGCACCAGCAAAGTAACAGACTAAATAATAGAGCTTTATATTGAGAATAACTTGTATGCTTGACAAACCACCCCGTAAAAAGTCTGCCATGAAAACGTTGTGATGCAACATCACCCCAGAGTCAGAAACGACCAGTGCTTGCACAGGGGACTACCTTTACCTTTTTTTAGTTAGCTATTACCTCAACCATCGGGTTGATGGCAAAAGATCCAAACAATCCAGAGTCCTTCAGGAACTCCATCCTGGAATGGTCCAGCCACACTCCAGGGTTTCAAAGTCATCGAGATAATCCTCAAATCACTGCCACTCCTGGCCTCAGCAAGTAGAAGAAGAAATTGGATTTATATCCCATCCTCCACTCTGAATTTCAGAGTCTCAGAGCAGCTCACCATTTCCTTTACCTTCTTCCCCCACAACAGATGCCCTGTGTGGTGGGTGGGGCTGAGAGGACTCTCACAGGAGCTGCTCTTTCAAGGACAACTCCTACGAGAGCTATGGCTGACCCAAGGCCATTCCAGCAGCTGCAAGAGGAGGAGTGGGGAATCAAGCCCTGCAGTATGTTTGCCCACCTGCAGAGCAGTGTTCCCTCGAAGCTGCGTGAGCGTGAGCTAGCTCACAGATTTTTAGCCTCTAGCTCACACCTTTTTGTCTTAGCTCAGGAAGGATGACCCCAGAGCACAATAATTTATGCAGCAGCTCACCACTTTCATGCCAGTAGCTCACAAAGCAGAATTTTTGCTCACAGGACTCTGCAGCTTAGAGGGAACATTGCTGCAGAGGTTAGTTGGCCGCAACTGGACTCAAAGACTTTGGAGGGATAGCTCCCCATATTTGAAATGCCCCCCCCTTTGAATCTCGACCAGCCTCTTCTTGAGTTTCTATTAGGCATCAGGCCAAAATGTTATGGGAGGGGGGCAAAAAGTTATGTTTTGATCCTAACACAGCTTACATAGTATACTCAGTATTTGTTTAAAATGTATCCTTCCTTTCCATTCCCCATCACATCATGATATGGCCACCATCTTCAAGTACATGAAGGGCTTTCATATAGAGGATGGGGTGGAATTGTTTTCTGTGGCCCCAGAAGGTAGGACCAGAACCAATGGGTTGAAATTAAATAAAAAGAGTTTCCGGCTCGACATTAGGAAGAGAAGTTCCTCAGTGGAACAGGCTTCCTCAGGAGGTGGTGGGCTCTCCTTCCTTGGAGGTTTTTAAACATTTGTCTCTTTCAATCACTTCTCCAAGCCAAGCCAGCCAGCAGCTTGCAGAAAGTGTTTAAAGTTGCTTTCTTTCCACCTCTCCCTCCTTTCCCATTCTCCCATCTATGTGCCTGCCTTCCTTCCGTCAAACATCTGATGTTCATGTCTCGCAGCTCTCAAACATCTGATGTTTCTTCTATGTGGCTCTTTTGTTACGCAAGTTTGGCCACCCCTGTTCTACACGATTCTACACAAATTGAACGTGCATTACCTGTAGCTTGTACACAAGGTTCAAGTCACCTAGCAAAAGAAATCCAATAGTGTCATCTATAAAAGTCAACAACCCACAACAAAAGACTTAATTTTAAAGGAATCCAACAACTGCACATACCTGCAGCACATCTTACTCTTGATGCTCCTAATATGCGCAGTGTATTTGGTTGGAATGAATGCATACATGTTCTGGCTTCACTACTTGCGAATCCCACCCTGAAAAGTGTAGTATTGTGCCAAAATGTAGTATTCCAAAGCTTCAAAACATGCTTGGTGTAGTGGTTAAGTGTGTGGACTTTTATCTGGGAGAACCGGGTTTGATTTCCCACTCCTTCACATGCTCTTGCTGATGTGACTTTGAGTCAGTCACAAGTTCTCACAAAGCTGTTCCTCTCAAGAGCAGTTTCTGTCAGAGCTCTCCCAGCTCCACTTACCTCACAAGGTGTCCACTGTGGGGATGGGAAGGAAATGGAGATTGTAAGCTGCTCTGAGACACCTTTGGGTAGCGAAGGGTGGGATATAAATCCAATCTCTTCTTTTTCTTCTACGTTCCGCTATTCAGAGAAAATGGCAACAGCACATTTTAGAAGCATTGTAAGTAGCAAGGAGTCAGAGTTACACATGGCTGGATCTCCCAAAACATAGCACCTGTAAAGGCCTGAAACCAATCCAACAAGATGCCCTCCAGTTGTTGCCTAGAAGAGCCCTAGACAGAGAATGCATCAGGCAAGTTTCTCTAAGGAATTTGCATGGATTTATTTTCTCCCCCCAGCAGTGGAGAGTCAAGTTTGTGCATTTAGCTGTCCTGATGCAGCTAAAGTCAGTGAACATGTTAATAAAGTATTATTTATTATCTGGCCTCAGATTCAGCAGGAGCTCACAGGAGCACAGCTCCTGAACCTTTCTGAGGGTTCCCCCTCTTCCTCCCCACCTACCTTGTCCATTGAATAGTAAATGCAGCTGCATAACAATCTCTGGATTAGAAGAGTGGGCAGCCAGCCAGCCACCAGGCGCTTTGCCATTAACCCCTGCAGAAGCCTTTCTCCACTTCTTATGTGATTTTGGGCAGTGGGTGGCTTGCTGGCCTTTTGACTGGGGGTGGGGCAGCCCAGGAGAGCCCCAGGCGAGCAAGGCCTGCTTGGGCTGGCTGGATCGCTAGTCAGCCCAAGCAGGCCTCACTCGCCTGGGGCTCTCCTTTCTTGCAGTGGATTGCTTTTGGCTGGGGGTGCATATGCTAATGAGCTCTGCCACCTATTTTTCTACAAAACAACCCCTGCTTAGTATCAGCATCTTATATTAGAGTAAAAAGGTAAAGGTAGTCCCCTGTGCAAGCACCAGTTGTTTGGGGTGATGTTGCTTTCACAACATTTTTACGGCAGACTTTTTACGGGGTAGTTTGCCATTTCCTTCCCCAGTCATCTACACTTCCCCCCCCCAGCAAGCTGGGTATTCATTTTACCGACCTCAGAAGGATGGAAGGCTGAGTCAACCTCGAGCCAGCTACCTGAACCCAGCTTCCACCGGGATCGAACTCAGGTCATGAGCAGAGTTTAGGACTGCAGTACTGCAACTTTACCACTCTACGCCACGGGACTCTTTATTAGAGTAGGAGTCTCCAACAATTTGATCCTAGGGACACCTTTGGAATTCTGACAGTGTGGTGGGTGCAGCCACATAAATGGCTGCTGCTGAGATGGTGCGTTAAAGGTTAGGTTCCCCTGGGATAGGAGAACGGTGAATCTGTAGTAGCCGATGACACTGTTGCCTTCCAAATGGCAAAACCTAAAAAGGATGCTGCAAACTGGGATCATTCCGGATGTCCTGGAATGAGGAATTCATACATTTGGTTCACTAAACGTGATGCAGATGATGAATACACAAGGTGTGTAATAAACGGCAAGTTTCTGGGAACAAAGTAGGAATCAAGTTTCAACCTTTAAGACCAACAATCACACATCGCTGATGCAGCTAATCCTCCAAGAGCTTACAGCAGGCCTTGTAATAAGATCCCTGTAAGCTCTTGGAGAACTGGCTACAAAAGCGGTATGTGGCCTAATAAGAACATAAGAGAAGCCATGTTAGATCAGGCCAATGGCCCATCCAATCCAACACTCTGTGTCACACCAAAAAAAAAATTATATATATACACACATACACACACTGTATATTTTTATCTAACCCACTCTTGAAGGTGGCTATGCTTGTGGCCGCCGCCACCTCCTGTGGCAGTGAATTCCACATGTTAATCACCCTTTGGGTGAAGAAGTACCTCCTTTTATCCATTTTAACCTGTCTGCTCAGCAATTTCATCGAATGCTCACGAGTTCTTGTATTGTGAGAAAGGCAGAAAAGTACTTCTTTCTCTCTTTCTCCATCCCATGCATTATCTTGTAAACCTCTATCATGTCACCCCACAGTCGACGTTTCTCAAAGCTAAAGAGTCCCAAGCGTTTCAACCTTTCTTCATAGGGAAAGTATTCCAGCCCTTTAATCATTCTAGTTGCCCTTTTCTGGACTTTCTCCAATGCTATAATATCCTTTTTGAGGTGCGGCAACCAGAACTGCACACAGTACTCCAAATGAGACCACACCATCGATTTATACAGGGACATTATGATACTGGCTGATTTGTTTTCAATTCCCTTCCTAATAATTCCCAGCATGGCGTTGGCCTTTTTTATTGCAAACGCACACTGTCTTGACATTTTCAGTGAGTTATCTACCATAATGCCGAGATCTCTCTCTTGGTCAGTTCACACCCCATCAACTTGTATTTGTAGCTGGAATTCTTGGCCCCAATGTGCATTACTTTGCACTTGGCCACATTGAACCGCATCTGCCACGTTGATGCCCACTCACCCAGCCTCAATAGATCCCTTTGGAGTCCCTCACAATCCTCTCTGGTTCTCACCACCCTGAACAATTTAGTGTCATCCGCAAACTTGGCCACTTCACTGCTCACTCCCAACTCTAATAGGCAAAGGAGTTCCTGCTACAAAAAAAACAGCCCTGCTCCTGCCCACTATAAAAGCTCCAGCTGAATCATTCACATTGGTTGAGAGCAGGGGTGGGCAAACTGTGGCTCGGGAGCCACATGAGGCTCTTTCACACATATTGGGTAGCTCTCGAAGCCCCCACCCCACCTCACCCCACCCCACGAGCCAGCTTGGAGAAGGCGTTTCTCTCTTTAAATCACTTCTCCAAGTCAAGATAAGCCAGCAGCTTGGAGAATGCATTTATTTTATTTTTATTTATTTATTTATTTGTGATTTATATCCCGCCCTTCCCACCAGGTGGCTCACCTTAAAGTTAAAGTTGCTTTCTTTACACCCCTCCCTTCCTTCTCTTATGGCTCTCAACCTATTTATTCGATGTGGCTCTTACGCTAAGCAAGTTTGGCCACCCCAGGTTTAGAGCAACTCAAAGGCCTGTGTAGTGCCCAGGGGTTCACTGAACCACCTCCCCACGCCCTGTAGGGAGGCCAGCCTGAAGCTTATTGCCTTCCCTTCCCTTGCCTTGCCGTTTTGCCATTTTCTCATTTTCCCATTTTCCCATTTTACCTTGCCCTGCCTTGCCTTGTCGTTTTGCCGTTTTCCTGTTTTCTCGTTTTCCCGTTATTTTCCCGTTATTCCATTTTGCCTTGCCTTGGCCTGCCTTGCCGTTTTGCCATTTTGCCATTTTCTAGTTTTCTCGTTTTCCCGTTTTGCCTTGCATTGCCTTCCCATTTTCCCATTTTGCCTTCCCCTGCCTTGCCGTTTTGCCATTTTGCCATTTTCTAGCTTTCTCGTTTTCCCGTTTTGCCTTGCATTGCCTTCCCGTTTTTCCGTTTTCCCACTTTCCCATTTTGCTTTGCCTTCCCGTTTTCCCATTTTGCCTAAACTTGCCTTCCCTTGCCTTGCCCTGCCATTTTGCCTTTTTGCCTTTTTTATTTTCTCATTTTCTCGTTTTCCCTTTTTCCCATTTTGACTTGCTTTGCCTTGCCTTGCCTGCCCTGCCCTGCCTTGCCTTGCCGTTTTACCGTTTTCCAGTTTTCCAGTTTTCCAGTTTTCCCATATTCTCATTTCTCCATTTTTCCCGTTTTTCTGTTTTGCTTTACCTTTCTTTGCCTTGCCATGCCTTGCCTTGCGTTGCCCTGCCTGGCCATTATGCTGTTTTGCCATTTTACTGTTTTCTCATTTCCCCGTTTTCCCATTTTGCCTTGCCTTGCCTTGCCCTGCCTTGCCTTGCTATTTTCCCGTTTTGCCTTGCCTTCCTGTTTTCCCATTTTGCCTTGTCTTGCCATTTTGCCATTTTCCTGTTTTCTCATTTCTCATTTTCCCTTTTTCCCGTTTTCCTGTTTTCCGTGCCTTGCCTAGCCGTTTTCCCGTTTTGCCTTGTCTTGCCTTCCTTTTTTCTCATTTTGCCTTGCCCTGCCCTGCCCTGCCTTGCCTTGCCGTTTTCCCATTTTCCTGTTTTCTCATTTTCTCATTTTCCCGCTTTTCCCTGCCTTGCCGTTTTCCCATTTTGTCTTGCTTTGCCTTGCCTTGCTGTTTTGCCGTTTTCCTGATTTCTCATTTTCCCATTTTGCCTTGCCTTGCCGTTTCCCATTTTGCCTTCCCTTGTCTTCCCGTTTTTTCATTTTGCCTTGCCTTGCCTTGCCCTGCCTTTCTTTGCCGTTTTTGCCGATTTCCCGTTTTCTTGTTTTCCCATTTTCCTGTTATCTTGTTTTTCTGTTTTGCCTTGCCTTGCTTTGTTTTGCCTTGCCCTACCTTGCCTTGCTGTTTTCCCATTTTCCCATTTTTTTCATTTTCTCGTTTTCCCATTTTCTCATTTTTCCGATTTCCCGTTTTCTTGTTTTCCCATTTTTGTTTTTCCATTTTTGTTTTCCCATTTCTCGTTTTCCCATTTTTCTGTTTTGCCTTGCCTTGCCGTTTTTTTTTTCGCCATTTTGCCGTTTTCTCATTTTTCCGGTTTTCCGTTTTGCCTTGTTTTCTCGTTTTCCCGTTTTTGCTTTGCTTTGCCTTCCTGTTTTCCCGTTTTGCCTTGCCTTGCCTTCCCATTTTCCCATTTTGCCTTGCCTTCCCGTTTTCCCATTTTGCTTTGCCTTGCCTTCCCATTTTCCCATTTTGCCTAACCTTGCCTTTCCTTGCCTTGCCCTGGCTTGCCTTGCCATTTTGCCTTTTTCTCATTTTCTCCTTTTCCTGTTTTCCCTTTTCCCTTTTTTCCCTTTTTCCCATTTTCCCATGATTTGCATTGCCTTGCCTTGCCTTGCCGTGCCCTGCCTTGCCTTGCCGTTTTCCCATTTTCCCATTTTCCCGTTTTCCCGTTTTCCCGTTTTCCTGTTTTGCCCTGCCTTGCCTTGCTGTTTTCCCATTTTCCTGTTTTCCCATTTTGCCTTGCCTTGCCTTGCCTTGATTTGCCTTGCCATGTCTTGCCTTGCGTTGACCTGCCTTGCCGTTTTGCCATTTTACTCTTTTCTCATTTTCCCATTTTCTCATTTTGCCTTGCCTTTCCTTGACCTGCCTTGCTGTTTCACCGTTTTGCCATTTTACACTTTTCTCATTTTCCCATCTTCCCGTTTTCCCATTTTGCCTTAACTTGCCTTGCCTTGCCATTTTACTGTTTTGCCGTTTTCTTGTTTTCCCATTTTGCCATTTTGCCTTGCCTTGCCTTCCCATTTTCCCATTTTGCCTTACCTTGCCTTTCCTTGCCTTTCTGTTTTCCCATTTTCCTGTTTTGCCTTGCCTTGCCGTTTTCTCTTTTTCTCATTTTCTTTTTTTCGCGTTTTCCCATTTTGCCTTGCCTTGCTGTTTTCCCGTTTTGCCTTGCCTTGCCTTCGCGTTTTCCCATTTTGCCTTCCCTTGCCTTGCCATTTTGACATTTTGCCATTTTGCCGTTTTGCCGTGTTGCCTTTTTGCCTTTTTCTCATTTTCCCGTTTTTTCGTTTTTGCATTTTGCGTTTTCCTTTTTTCCCATTTTCCTGTTTTGCCTTGTTTTGCCTTGGTTTTGCCTTGCCTTCTCTTGCATTGCTGTTTTCCTGTTTTCTTATTTTCCCGTTTTGTCTTGCCTTGCCTTCCTGTTTTCCCATTTTGCCTTGCCTTGCCCTGCCTTGCCATGCCATTTTGCCATTTTCCTGTTTTCTCATTTTCCCTTTTTCCAGGTTAGGGTTAGGGTTAGGAGGTTAGAGTTAGGAGGTTAGGGTTAGGAGGTTAGAGTTAGGAGGTTGGGTTAGGGTTAGGGGTTAGGGTTAGGGTTGTTTGCCCCAAAAAGAATTAATCACCTTTAAAAACTCCTTTATGTGTCTGCGTGTGCAATAATAAAACCAGAAGCCAGCTATGCCCAACAAATAGTCTGGTATAAGGCCTAATCCTTCCTGGGAGGAAATGCTTTTACTCCCCTGTGTCATTAATATTTATGAATGATGAGTTCTTTATGAAATGGCAAAATTAAATGATCACCTTTCGGTACAAGCTAAGATTGTGTATTGGTTAAGAGGCTGGTTGGGGGTGGGGACCATTGTTCCCTCTCAGCTGAGCCAGCTCACAGATTTTTAGTCTCCAGCTCACACATTCTTGTCTTAGCTCAGGAAGGATGACCCCAGAGCACACTAATTCATGCAGTAGCTCCTAACTTTAATGCCAGTAGCTCACAAAGTAGAATTTTTGCTCACAAGACTCTCCAGCTTAGAGGGAACATTGCTGGGGACATAGAAAAATTTTCAGAGAGGTGGGGGAGGAGAAACAATCCATCACACAAAACCTGAATTATCTGGTCATCGGCTCAAAAGCCACTGTTTGCTATTAAAAGTAAAGGTCATCCCCTGTGCAAGCACCGGTCGTTTTCGACTTTGGGGTGACATTGCTTTCACATTTTCACGGCAGACTTTTTATGGGGTGGTTTGCCATTGCCTTCCCCAGTCCTCTACACCAGGGATGGCCAACAGTAGCTCTCCAGATGTTTTTTGCCTACAACTCCCATCAACCCCAGCCAGCATGGCCAATGGCTGGGGCTGATGGGAGTTGTAGGCAAAAAACATCTGGAGAGCTACCTTTGACCACCCCTGCTCTACACTTTCCCCCCAGCAAGCTGGGGACTCATTTTACTGACCTCAGAAGGATGGAAGTCTGAGTCATCCTCAAGCCAGCTACCTGAGCCAGCTTCCACTGGGATTGAACTCAGGTTGTGAGCAGAGGGCTCTGACTGCAGTAGTGCAGCTTTACCACTCTGATCCACGGGGCTCTTACCCATTAGTTATTGCCGGGACACAAAATCCCAGCTCTGTCTTCAGTGTTGTCCTTTCCATGGAAAAACAGCACAAATTTTATACCTCTTTGGTGACAGCATGATAGCATTAGTATAAAATTGTCATACCAGGAAAATACATATATATATTGGGGGGTGGGGGCTACTCTGCTAGAAAAAAGGAAAGTCTTCGTCAACACTGAAGTGTTTGAATTTGTTACTCTCAGAAGGCTGGGAAAGTGGCGGGAAGTGCTGTCAACTTACGGACGACGTATGGAAACCCCATCGGCCTTCAAGGCAAGAGATGTCCAGAGGTGGTTTTGCCATATGGGATCAGAGCAACCAGTTTGCTTTTCTTTTGATTAGTGCCTTGCTGGTGGTGATCATTAAAGCGAGATAAATGTGGGTAGTGGTAATCTGAGCAAGTGCCTATGAAAAAGAAGGCAGCCAGATCTATTCTCTTTCTGAGAGTCCCTCCCTATATTTGTAGAAAAATGAAAATCCATCTCTCTGGGCCAGGGGTGGCTCAGGAGCCACATGTGATTCTTTCACACATATTATGTGGCTCTTGAAGCCCCTACTGCCCTGTCAGCTGGCTTGGAGAAGGCATTTCTTTAAATCACTCCACCAAGCCAGCCAGTGGCTTGGAGAATGCATTTATAGTTGCTTTCTTTCAACCTCTCCCCTCCCTCCCCATCAATTTTCCTTCCTTCCTTATCTTGCAGCTATCAAACATCTGACGCTCATGTCTTGTGGCTCTCAAACGTCTGACATTCATTCTGTATGACTTTTATGTTAAGCAAGTTTGGGCACCCCTGGTCTGGACTATCCTTGTAACTCCCAGGTCACTTACACAAACTATAAGAGCTATCAGCTCTTCTGTACTTTCTGAGAGTGGCAGATTCAAAAATCTCAGTGTTTGCTAGCCATCACCTAGAGCAGGGGTGGCCAACAGTAGCTCTCCAGATGTTTTTTGCCTACAACTCCCATCAGCCCCAGCCAGCATGGCTAATGGCTGGGGCTGATGGGAGTTGTAGGCAAATGGTAGTTGGAGAGCCACCTCTGCGGTATACCTTGACTCTAGGACAGCAGAGCAGCCACTGAGAAGAGCATGACCTTTCAGGAATCCACCCTGGGAAGAATTAAACTGATGTATGGGAGCAGATGAGGGGAGGCAACTTCATCCCAGGTCATGGGGAGCATCAGCATCCCAAATGGTACCCGGAAACTAATCAGCAACCTGTGACAGGAACCTCAAAGCAAAAGCCACACAGTGGAGGCAGCTGCATTTTGTGCCAGCTGCCATTTCTGGATTGTCTTCAAGGGCAGCTCCAGGCAGAACATGTTACAGTAATCTAGCCTCCCAAGGTTACAGAAGCACAGATCAGCCATCTGCAAGTAGGGAGCCTTCCTCATCTGGATCAAGTAGGTATCGGGGTCAGAGGCACCTTTGTCTCACAATTCAGGCAGGCCTTTTTTTTTGTAGCAGAAGCTCCTTTGCATATTAAGCCACACATCCCTGATGTAGCCAATCCTCCAAAAGCTTACAGGGCTTTTAGTACAGGTCCTACTGTAAGCTCCAGGAGGATTGGCTACATCAGGCGGGTGTGGCCTAATAGGCAAAAGAGTTCCTGCTGTCCCATAAAGCAGGGCTGGTCCAGTCCCACTCTCATCTACTTTAAGCATTAAAAAAAAAAGTAGTCCCCTACGCATGCACCAGTCATTTTTATGGCATGGTTTGCCATTGCCTTCCCCAGTCATCTACACTTTCCCCCCAGCAAGCTGGGTCCTCATTTTACCGACCTCGGAAGGATGGAAGGCTGAGTAAACCTGGAGCCGGCTACCTGAACCAGCTTCCTCCAACATCGAACTCAGGTCGTGAGCAGAAAGCTCAGACTGCAGTACTGCAGCTTTACCACTCTGCGCCATGGGGCTGCTACTTTAAGCATAGAGGAACTTAATTTTCCTGCCCGAATCTGCATTGCTGAGATTTTCCCAATTTTACCAAAGCTTTTCTAATTTTGAGATACTGCACAGATGCAACTTTGAACTCAGATGTGACAAATCTTTATTAAGCAAATCAAGGTATTATTTCATTCCAATCTTTTTTTAAAAAATCAAAAGCAGCTATGAAACCATTTGTGTGCAAAGGATGTCTCCTCATGTAGTTTAAAAATGTCAGTGGGATGCTTTCTATACAGCCTGCGGTAGCTTCAAGTATTAAGTGCAGCTTTTTGTAATTTTTATTTTAAAAAAACCTAACATTGTTAGAACACAATGAGTACAACCAAAGTCACAAATGTCAAGGTACGCTTTTGTGCCCAATCTCCCACCAATAACAAAAGAGAACAAAAGAATTCGTAGACTACAAATATTACTTTTATGGAAAATAAGATGAGCAAAACAGCCCCTCTTCTTGGCTTCATGTGCTTATGATGCCCCTTTCAGACCAGTGACAATTCCCGCACTTTATGCTCTTGAAATTTTGTGCACAGCGGTAGTTGGGGAGGTGCTGTTTGCAGGAACGGCGATTTTCACATAGGCGCAGATCTTTGCACATCTCTCAGTTTGTGCAAATGAAAAAAACCACAGCAGTTGCTAAGACAGCAGCAATCTGTTCTTGCAAACAGCACCTCTACGCAAACACTGCTGGGGTCTGAACCTCAGAGCTGAATCAAACCCAAGCTGCAAGGTAAAGGTCTGGGGTACAAGTCAGCTCCTCACGATATCCGCTTTAACCACAACCCTTCCGACAGCAAAGTGAGCACTTCTGCCAATTCTAGACTTCCACAGGTCTCTCAAGAGCAGTGCTTCAGGTCCAGGGCGAATGATCACACCAAAAGGTCTAACGCTACGCACTCATATTGACCGAGGACTTTCCACAACACGGCAGCCGGGATGATTCACGGGCTCAGGTTCAGTCCAATAGCCCGGGATGGGTTTACCTGGCTGAAGACACAGAGAAAATATGTTGTCAAAGGCAGGGCGGAGAATCCAATCAGCCAGTAGACCTTATTTTGTGATCTATAAGGAGAAGAGGAGTTAAGAAGTTTGACTTCTTCCTGTTGTTTTTCAAACAGTGCATCAAGACATAACCTACTCATGGCACCCAGTGCTTTTATTGTAGCAGGAACTCCTTGCATATTAGGCCACACACCCCTGATGTAGCCAATCCTCCAAGAGCTTACAGTAGGCCCTGTACTAAGAGCCCTGTAAGCTCTTGGAGGATTGGCTACATTGGGGGGGGGGGGCGGGGTGCTAATAGGCAAAGGAATTCCTGCTACAAAAGATGCCCTGCCACAACCTATGCTCTTCCTGAGCCATTAAAGGTTTACAGAGGAGCCCTGAGACTCTTACCTTGGTTTTGAAGACACTGTATTTGCTCTGAGTCTCATAAAGGCAAGAATCGTTCTCCCTGTCACTAACCTCTCCCCCCGCTGTATCCATAAGACTGCTGGTACAAGCCTGGGTGTTGTAATCACTGTCCACCTGACAGAAAGAAATGCCAAGGGAAGAGGGATTGTCAATACTGGTGGTCTGAATACAGAAATACTGCGTGACATGTGGCCAGGAAGGAGAACAACAGTAGCAAATTAACCTTTTTGAAGTTAATCTGTTCACAGTAAATTAATTGTAAGTTAAATGGTGGCTGCCAGCATAGCCAGCTTCAAGAAGGGATTGGATGAACATATGGAGCAGAGGTCCATCAGTGGCTATTAGCCACAGTGTATTGTTAGAACTCTCTGCCTGGGGCAGTGATGCTCTGTATTCTTGGTGCTTGGAAAGGGGAACAGTGAGAGGGCTTCTAGTGTCCTGGCCCCACTGATGGACCTCCTGATGGCGCCTGGTTTTTCTGGCCACTGCATGACACAGAGTGTTGGACTGGATGGGCCACTGGCCTGATCCAACATGACTTTTCTTCTGTTCTTATAAGAATGTGTCATGAAAGACGTGCTTCTATTTTTGCACATAAACATTTTCGGTCTTGTCACAACTGGAGTCAGATCATCTTTGTGATTTGTTGAGGAGTCCCTTCCAACGCCAAGACTCTGTGTGAGGCAGACCAGTGTGCAGCTGCTCCAGCCAATCTTCATGGAAGCACAGGGTTCTTAACTCAGGTCTCCTGGTGTCAAGACGTGGAACTTCAAACAGAGACGGATCATATTGTTGCAAAATTAATCCATTTATTTGAGAACAAACAGTCTAGTAAGGAACCAAGTTGAGTTTGATAACCCTCAAGGCTGAAGCCAGCCTTTTTGTGCATTTCAGAGGAAAGAAACAATACAGCATTTTCACACTCCCAGAGACAGTCGGCGCTTCCCATATCCCTTATCTCCTTCTCAGGGAGCTATTCACTAGTTACCTTGAATATGCTAACTTCAAAGGCCCCAGATGGTTTCTAGGCCGGGTGTGAAATTGTTCTCCTTGCGGTTACAGACTGCTTTGGGGAAGGATACATGTTACTGTTCTCATGGTTAGTAAAGCAGAGGTCACAGCAGAGTACAATATGGCGTTAGTAATATCAAGCTATCCTAATACAGAGTTCACTTTACTATAAGCAAGTTACACGTCTGACATACTGCCCCCCCCCCTAAGCTCTTGCTCGGGGTTTGTCTGGGTGCAGTAGGTAAAATTTCTTCAACAGTTGAGGTGCTCGTAGGTCTACTGACTTTACCCACTCATCACAGCTCAGGGGAAAATATCTCCAGTGGACTAAGTAGTATAGAATCCCCCTCTGGACCCTGGAGTCCAAAATGTCCTGCACCTCATGGTGGCTCTGGCCCTTCACTTGGATAGGAGGTGGCTTTGGAGGGCGGGGGTGCCAAGATGTGGCTCCAGGGTCCTTCCGAAGAAGACTGCAATGAAAAACAGGGTGGATCTTACTAAACATCTTAGGTAGTTTCAATTCCACGGTGACCTGATTAATGACTCTCTTTATCTTAAAGGGTTCCAGAAACTTGTAAGCTAACTTCCTACACGCCTGTGGTAGAGGAAGGTTTTTAGTGGATAGGAACACCATTTCACCCACCTTGAATTCCCATTGTGGGGAGTGCTTTTTGTCAAAGTAGTCCTTGTAAGTCTTTTTTGCTGCCTCTAAGTTTTCTTGGATTACCCCCCACCCTTTCCTGATGCCTTCCCACCATTGTTGACATGAGCTAGGGGTCGCTGGAGAACTGGGTACCAGAAGGGAGGGGAATGGCCGTCCCTCATACCCGTTAACTATCTGGAATGGGGACGCTTTAGTGGAACTATGAATGCTGTTATTATAGCCATACTCGGCGAAGGGCAGGAGCTCAACCCAATTAGATTGTTGGTAGTTGATGTAGCACCTTAAGTACTACTCGAGAAGCCCGTTAACCCTCTCTGTCTGTTCGTCTGTCTGGGGGTGATAAGCCGAACTCAGCCCTTGTTCTATCCCCGCCACCTTGCAAAACTCCCGCAAGAAGTTGGCAACGAACTGCGGCCCGCGGTCGCTAATGACCTTTTCCGGGAATGAGTGTAGTCGGACCACGTGATGGAAGAATAAGTAGGCCAGCTTCTTGGTGGTAGGGAGCTGCTTGCATGGGATGAAGTGGGCTTGCTTGGGAAAAGTGTCCACCACCACTAATATTACCGTTTTCCCTTGGGAAGGTGGGAGTTCCACTTTAAAGTCTAGCGAGACCACCGCCCAGGGTCGAGAGGCTGTGGGAATGGGTTGGAGGAGTCCCAGGGTTTTACCCCCCCCCCTCTTTTTGGCCATGATGCAGACGGGACAGGAACCCACATACTCCGAGATGTCCTTTTTCATTTGGGGCCACCAGAACTATCTGCTCACCAAGTGTAGCATTTTTACATAGCCAAAGTGGCCTGCCAGCCTACTCCAGTGGCAATGCTGTAATATCTCTGGCCGGAGACTCTGGGGTACATAGAGTTTCCCTTGATAGTACCAAAAGCCTCCTTCTCCCTTCTCCACTCCATCTGGCAGCCCCTCCCCTTCTTTCTCTACTTCTTTTAGTTTCTCTCCCCCAAGTGTCCCTCTGGGTCGGTCTTTTTCCCCGATCTTGTCATTACCCCCCCCCACAAGCGCCGAAGGGGTAATGAGGGAGTCCACCACCTCCTCCTGCTGGCTTTCGTGCTGCGGCAGTCGCGAGAGCGCATCGGCTAGGAAGTTCCGCGACCCCGGGATGTGTTTCAGTACAAAGTCAAACTTGGCGAAGAACCCCGCCCACCGGATTTGCTTGGTGGTTAGTTTTCTCCTCCCTGTTAGCGCCGCTAAGTTTTTGTGATCTGTCCAGATTTCGAACGGCACTCTAGCCCCTTCTAACCAAGAGCGCCAAGTTTTCAGTGCATATTTTAATGCAAATGCCTCCTTGTCCCACAACGACCAATTCCGTTGTTCATTTGAGAATTTTTTTAGATACATATGCACATGGTTTGAGCCTCCCCTCTGCATCTTTTTGCATTAATATTGCCCCCACGGGGACGTTGGAAGCGTCACATTGCACCACGAAGGGCTTCAGTTCGTTGGGGTGAGCCAGCACTGGTTCACTGGTGAAAAGCCTCTTTAGCTTTTCGAATGCGGCCTGACACTCCGGCGTCCAGTGCAAGCTCACCCCTGGCCGCTTCACATTGTTCCCCTTCCCCTTAGTCTTTAGCAACTCGGTGAGGGGCAACATCACCTGGGCGAACCCCTTTATGAACCCCCTGTAAAAATTCGCGAACCCAAGGAAAGATTGTAGCTGCCGTCGAGTTCGGGGGGCTTCCCAGTCAAGTACTGCCTGTATTTTGGCCGGGTCCATCGCTAAGCCTTCCCCTGAAACTCGGAACCCCAGGTAATCTAGTTCCGTTTGGTGGAATTCACACTTCGACAATTTAGCATACAATTTGTGTTGATACAGCGTGGTTAACACTTTCCGGACCAGGGGCACATGCGATTTCAGGTCTTTTGAATAAATAATGATGTCATCCAGGTACACCACCACCCCCTTGTACAAAAACTCCCTCAGCACTTCGTTTATAAAATTCATAAACACTCCTGGTGCCCCCTGCAGTCCGAACAGCATGACTAAATACTCAAACTGCCCCATGGGCATGTTGAAAGCCGTCTTCCACTCATCCCCCTCCTTGATTCTAACTCGGAAGTATGCATCCCGGAGGTCGAGTTTGGTGAAGATTTTCCCCTCTGATACCATGCTCAAAAGGTCCTTGATCAGGGGGATGGGGTAGGCATTGGACATGGAAATCCCGTTAATCCCTCTAAAATCTGTGCAAAGTCTCAGGCTCCCGTCCTTCTTCTTTCGGAACAGGACGGGGCGGCGTGCGGCACAGTGGCCGGCCTGATGAAACCCCGTTTTAGATTTTTGTCAATAAATGTCCTAAGTTCTTCCTTCTCCGCCCACCCCATGGAGTATAGCTTCGCCCAGGGGAGTTCCTGCCCCGGAATCAGCTCAATGGAACAGTCCGTAGCCCTATGGGGCGGCAGCTCGTTGGCTTCTTCCTTGCTGAATGCACGTTTCAAGTCCCAGTATTCCCTAGGGATCAATTTCACCTCTTACACCGATACGCAGATTTTTTCGTTCTGCGGCGGCAGATTCAGGCCCCATTCCTCCCTCCAGTGGTGGTGGGTGCATCGCCAGTCCGTAAAGTCTATGGTGTGGGCTTCCCACTGGATGTCGGGTTGGTGCCTCGCTAGCCAGCCCACCCCCACCACCACATCGAATTAAGAGGAAGGGGCTATCAAAAAAATTTCGATCCCCCAGTGTTCGCGCGTCCCCACGGGCACTGCTTGGGTCTCTTCCTTGCACGGCTCGCCCCACATGGTCGTCCCATCCATCTGTTCAAACTGGATGGGTTGCAGGAGTGGGGTCCTGGCTAGTCCTAGGGCCTCCACTAACCGGGGGGGGTAATTATTTCCCTCGTGCACCCTGAATCTACTAGGACCCGGGTGTGCATGAACCTCTTTAGGTTGGGGTTTAGTAAGATCACTTGCACAAACATCAGTTCCCCCTTTACTCTAACCATAATTGGTGCCGGCGGCTTCATGACCTGCGTCTTGGCACCCATCAGTGCAGGTCGCTGTCGTTTCCCATTGGCTCGGGGTCCCAAGACTCCTTGCTGGAATCCTCGATGGTCATAATATCCTTGTCAACCACCACTGACGTGGTGGCTCTGCCCCGACTGCGCTCTTTGGGTCTCCCTCCTGCTTTCTTCAGGGCGCTCGCGGGTGTCTTCACAGCCGATTGCGGTGCGTGCGGCTTTTCCGGGCAGCTCACTGCCAAGTGCCCCGGGTCCCCGCACCTGAAGCACCTCCGCCCCGTGCCCGGGGTTGAGCTGGCCACAGGGATGGGGGTCTTCTCTACTTCTTGTTTAGTGGTGGTCTTGGGGGCGCGGGTTCCCTTTCCCACCGTTTGCTTTTGGCGGCAAAGTATTACGTGCTGCAGGTTCGTCTCTACTTCCCCCGCCAGTTGTATACACCCTACTAGGGTTTCTGGCCGGCCCTGGGTGTAACAGCGATCGAGGATGCTCGCGTTGAGCCCGTTCTGGAACACCTCATACTTCATGCGCTCGCTCCAGCCTCTCACCTTGGAACACAGGGATTGGAATTCCGCCGCATACTCCCGGATCGTTCTCGGCCCCTGCTCGATCTTCCTTAGCTGGGCCAGTGCCTTCATCTCCTGAAGCGGGTCCCCGAATTGGCGTAGCATGGCTTGTAGAAAGTCGTACACTGACCCCAGCGCGGGGCCCCGTGCCACGTAAAGGCTGACGAACCATTTTCTAGCGGCCCCCTTTAGTTTGGAGGCCAGGTAGTCCCCCGGCTGGCCTCGGTAGGGAAAGCCACCCCCCAGTGGATCATGAAGCTGTTGCACTGGATCATGAAGTATTCCACCTCCTCTGGGTCCCCATCGAAGATCTGCAGCTCTCAACCTCTCGCTCCGTCCCATGGAGCGGGTGCAGATGGTGGCGCAGGTCCCGCTGGTCGGCCGGGCGGTTTCCCCAGCCCTGGCCTTTGCCCCGGGCCGGTATCAGCCGCACTGGTTGCACTGGCATATCGTGCGGCCCCTCCGGCGGCTCCTCCGGTTCTTCCCCCCGGTGGGTTTTCTGGCTCGTCCCATGGAGTGTCCACGGGCTTGTCCCCGGGGGGGTCCCTTGGGTTTTCCCGCCGCAGGGCCCCGATCTTCCTCCAGATCCCATCCAGCTGCTCCTGGATCTCTCAGGTGATTTGGAGGTGGCTGGCCTGGACCTCGTTGTGGCTCTCCCAGGCCCAGATGAGTATCTCGTCCCACAGTAATCGCGCATCCTCACCCCTTCGCGGTCTATCCCCATTCTCCTCCTCCGCCTTTCCCTGACCTGGCATCTCCCCCCTCGGCTCTGGTCAGCAGCACGGTGTAGTGCCCCGCGGCTTTGTCCATTAACGCTGTGGAAGTCCGCGGCTTCCACTGCTTCGGGGTGTAGAGCAGCGATGAGAAATGCGCCGGTGATTTGACTTTCCTCCGGACCATCGTCACTCCCTTTGGGACTGCCGGCTCTTCAATCGGTTCGGTGGGCTCTCCGTTATCTGGCGCCTTGTCGGCCATCCAGCTAAAGTTTCCAGTTCAGATAAGCTCCAAAAGGATCAAACTCAAAATGTCAAGACGTGGAACTTCAAACAGAGACGGATCATATTGTTGCAAAATTTTTCTAAAATTCTGCGCTTAATTCTAATCAGTTTACAAGGGGGTTCTTTGTTGAAATATCGCATTCATACAAGCAATGAAGAGATAGCAATACCTAGTAACTATGTAATCTTATTTATTTATAACAAACATCTACTTACTGTTTTCCATAATTCTACGTCGCATTCTATTATGCTTACATTGGTGTTCATAGTGGAAAGTTATTGAGAGGATTCATACCCGCACTACGGTGATATAAAGCAGTACTTATTCTATGTTATTCAAGGTAACCTTAAATGTTTTTCTAAAATTCTGAATTTAATTCTAATCAGTTTACAATGGGATTCTTTTTGGAAAGGGATGGATCGAATTCATACAAGCAATGATGATATTGCAATACCTAGTAAATATGTAATCTTCTATAATTATAACAAACATCTAACTGTTTTCCATAATTCTAGGTAGCATTCTATTATGCTTATATTTTTGTTCATAGTGGGAAACCATTGAACGGATTCATGCCAGAACTACGGAGATATAAAGCAGGAGTTAATCTATGTAATTCAAGGTCACCATAGAAAACATTCACTAAGTGGAAAGAGATAGATTCGCTAAGTGTTTTTTTTTTTAAATTCTCCGTTTAATTCTTATCACTTTACAATGCCATTCTTTGTGCATAGAGATTGATCGGATTCATACAAGCAATGACGAGATAGCAATGTCTACTAACTATGTAATCTTATATAATTATGACAAACATCTACTTCCTGATTTTCCATAATTCTATGTAGCATTCTATTATGCTTACATTTGTGTTCATAGTGGAAAACGATTGAACGGATTTATGCCAGAACTACGGAGATATAAAGCAGGACTTAATGTATTTAATTCAAGGTAACCATAAAAGACATTCACTGTTTTTCTAAAATTCTGCTTTTTATTCTAATCAGTTTACAATGGGATTCTTTTTGGAAAGAGATGGATCGGATTCATACAAGCAATGATGAGATAGTAATACCTAGTAACTATGTAATCATATATAATTATAACAAACATCTACTTACTGTTTTTCCACAATTCTACGTAGCATTCTATTAAGCTTACATTGGTGTTCATAGTGGAAAACGATTGAACGGATTCATGCCAGAACTACGGAGATATAAAGCAGGACTAAATCTATGTGATTCAAGGTAACCATAACAAACATTCACTAAGTGTTTTTCTAAAATTCTGCGTTTAATTGTAATCATTTTACAAGGGGGTTCCTTGTGGAAAGATCGCATTCATACAAGCAATGATGATATTGCAATACCTAGTAAATATGTAATCTTCTATAATTATAACAAACATCTAACTGTTTTCCATAATTCTAGGTAGCATTCTGTTATGCTTACATTTTTGTTCATAGTGGGAAACCATTGAACGGATTCATGCCAGAACTACGGAGATATAAAGCAGGAGTTAATCTATGTAATTCAAGGTCACCATAGAAAACATTCACTAAGTGGAAAGAGATAGATCGCATTCATACAAGCAATGAAGAGATAGCAATATCTACTAACATCTACTTCATGATTTTCCATAATTCTACGTAGCATTCTATTATGCTTATATTTCTGCTCATAGTGGAAAACGATGGAACGGATTTATAACAGTACTGCAGAGAAATCAACAGAACTAAATCTATGTAATTCAAGGTAACCATAACAAACATTCGCTAAGTGTTTTTCTGAAATTCTTCATTTAATTCTAATCAGTTTACAATGGGATTCTTTGTGGAAAGAGATTGATCGGATTCATACAAGCAATGACGAGATAGCAATACCTAGTAAATATGTAATCTTCCATAATCATAACAAACATCTAACTGTTTTCCATAATTCTACATAGCATTCTATTATGCTTACATTGGTGTTCAAAGTGGAAAGCGATTGAAAGGATTCATAACAGTACTGCAAAAAAATCAAGCAGGACTAGATCTATGTAATTCAATGTAACCATAACAAACATTCGCTAAGTGTTTTTTTTTAAAATTCTCCGTTTAATTCTTATCACTTTACAATGCCATTCTTTGTGCATAGAGATTGATCGGATTCATACAAGCAATGACGAGATAGCAATGTCTACTAACTATGTAATCTTATATAATTATGACAAACATCTACTTCCTGATCTTCCATAATTCTATGTAGCATTCTATTATGCTTACATTTGTGTTCATAGTGGAAAACGATTGAACGGATTTATGCCAGAACTACGGAGATATAAAGCAGGACTTAATGTATTTAATTCAAGGTAACCATAAAAGACATTCACTGTTTTTCTAAAATTCTGCTTTTTATTCTAATCAGTTTACAATGGGATTCTTTTTGGAAAGAGATGGATCGGATTCATACAAGCAATGATGAGATAGTAATAACTAGTAACTATGTAATCATATATAATTATAACAAACATCTACTTACTGTTTTTCCACAATTCTACGTAGCATTCTATTAAGCTTACATTGGTGTTCATAGTGGAAAACGATTGAACGGATTCATGCCAGAACTACGGAGATATAAAGCAGGACTAAATCTATGTGATTCAAGGTAACCATAACAAACATTCACTAAGTGTTTTTCTAAAATTCTGCGTTTAATTGTAATCATTTTACAAGGGGGTTCCTTGTGGAAAGATCGCATTCATACAAGCAATGATGATATTGCAATACCTAGTAAATATGTAATCTTCTATAATTATAACAAACATCTAACTGTTTTCCATAATTCTAGGTAGCATTCCGTTATGCTTACATTTTTGTTCATAGTGGGAAACCATTGAACGGATTCATGCCAGAACTACGGAGATATAAAGCAGGAGTTAATCTATGTAATTCAAGGTCACCATAGAAAACATTCACTAAGTGGAAAGAGATAGATCGCATTCATACAAGCAATGAAGAGATAGCAATATCTACTAACATCTACTTCATGATTTTCCATAATTCTACGTAGCATTCTATTATGCTTATATTTCTGCTCATAGTGGAAAACGATGGAATGGATTTATAACAGTACTGCAGAGAAATCAACAGAACTAAATCTATGTAATTCAAGGTAACCATAACAAACAATGATGATATTGCAATACCTAGTAAATATCTAATCTTCTATAATTATAACAAACATTCTGTTATGCTTACATTTTTGTTCATAGTGGGAAACCATTGAACGGATTCATGCCAGAACTACAGAGATATAAAGCAGGAGTTAATCTATGTAATTCAAGGTCATCATAGAAAACATTCACGAAGTGTTTTTTTTTTTAATTCTCCGTTTAATTCTAATCAGTTTACAATGGGATTCTTTGTGGAAAGAGATAGATCGCATTCATACAAGCAATGAAGAGATAGCAATATCTACTAACATCTACTTCCTGATTTTCCATAATTCTACGTAGCATTCTATTATGCTTACATTTCTGCTCATAGTGGAAAACGATGGAACGGATTTATAACAGTACTGCAGAGAAATCAACAGGACTAAATCTATGTAATTCAAGGTAACCATAACAAACATTCGCTAAGTGTTTTTCTGAAATTCTTCATTTAATTCTAATGAGTTTACAATGGGATTGTTTCTGGAAAGAGATAGATCGCATTGATAAAAGCAATGAAGAGATAGCAATATCTAGTAACTATGTTATATTATATAATTATAACAAACATCTACCTACTGTTTTTCCATAATTCTACGTAGCATTCTATTATGCTTACATTGGTGTCATAGTGGAAAGCTATTGAACGGATTCATACCAGCACTACGCATATATAAAGCAGTACTAAATCTATGTTATTCAAGGTAACCATAAAAAGCATTTGCTAAGTGTTTTTCTAAAATTCTCCTTTAATTCTAATCAGTTTACAATGGGATTCTTTTGGAAAGCGATTGATCGGATTCATACAAGCAATGACGAGATAGCGAACCTAGTAAATATGTATTCTATAATTATATCAAACATCTAACTGTTTTCCATAATTCTACATAGCATTATGTTATGCTTACATTGGTGTTCATAGTGGAAAGCGATTGAAAGGATTCATAACAGTACTGCAGAAAAATCAAGCAGGACTAGATCTATGTAATTCAATGTAACCATAACAAACATTCGCTAAGTGTTTTTTTAAAATTCTCCGTTTCATTCTATTCAGTTTACAATGCCATTCTTTGTGCATAGAGATTGATCGGATTCATACAAGCAATGAATAGATAGCAATATCTACTAACATCTACTTCCTGATTTTCCATAATTCTACGTAGCATTCTATTATGCTTACATTTGTGTTCATAGTGGAAAACGATTGAACGGATTCATGCCAGACTACGGAGATATAAAGCAGGACTTAATCTATGTAATTCAAGGTAACCATAAAAAACATTCACGAAGTGTTTTTCTTAAATTCTGCGTTTAATTCTAATCATTTTACAATGGGATTCTTTGTGGAAAGAGATAAATTGCCTTCATACAAGCAATGAAGAGTTAGCAATATCTCGTAACTATGTTATCATATAATTATAACAAACATCTACTTACTGTTTTTCCATAATTTTACGTAGCATTCTATTATGCTTACATTGGTGTCATAGTGGAAAGCTATTGAACGGATTCATACCAGCACTACGGAGATATAAAGCGGTACTAAATCTATGTTATTCAAGGTAACCATAAAAAACATTCGCTAAGTGTTTTTCTAAAAATCTCCTTTAATTCTAATCAGTTTACAATGGGATTCTTTTTGGAAAGAGATTAATCGGATTCATACAAGCAATGACGATATAGCAATACCTACTAAATACGTAATCTTCTATAATTAAAACAAACATCTAGCTGTTTTCCATTATTCTACGTAGCATTCTATTATGCTTACATTTCTGTTGATAGTGTAAAACGATTGAACGGATTCATGCCAGAACTACGGAGATATAAAGCAGGACTTAATCTATGTAATTCAAGGTAACCATAAAAAAAATTCACTGTGTTTTTCTAAAATTCTGCATTTAATTCTAAACAGTTTACAATGGGATTCTTTTTGGAAAGAGATGGATTGGATTCATACAAGCAATGACGAGATAGCAATACCTAGTAACTATGTAATCTTATATAATTATAACAAACGTCTACTTACTGTTTTTCCATAATTCTACGTAGCAGCCCATTAAGCTTACATTGGTGTTCATAGTGGAAAGCGATTGAACCAATTTATAACAGTACTGCAGAGAAATCAACAGGACTATATCTATGTAATTCAAGGTAACCATAACAAACATTCGCTAAGTGTTTTTTTTAAAATTCTTCGTTTAATTCTAATCAGTTTACAATGGGATTCTTTGAGGAAAGAGATAGATCACATTCATACAAGCAATGCAGAGATAGCAATATCTAGTAACCATGTTATCATATAATTATAACAAACATCTACCTACTATTTTTCCGTAATTCTACATAGCATTCTATTATTCTTACATTGGTCATAGTGGAAAGCTATTGAACGGATTCATACCAGCACTACGGTGATATAAAGCAGGACTTAATCTATGTTATTCAAGGTAACCATAAAAAACATTCATTAAATATTTTTCTGAAATTCTGAATTTAATTCTAATCAGTTTACAATCGATTCTTTTTGGAAAGAGATGGATCGGATTCATACAAGCAATGATGATATTGCAATACCTAGTAACTATGTAATCTTTTATAATTATAACAAACATCTACTTACTGTTTTTCCATATTTCTACTAGCATTCTATTAAGCTTAGATAACATAAGCTTAGACCAGTTCCGCAGGGCCTGCAAGACCGCCCTCTTCAAACAGGCGTTCACCAATAACTGAATTAATGTTTACCGCCAGATTAATAACGTTTACCGCCAGTGTTGATTTAGGACTGTTTTAATTAATTATTGATTATTGACTGATTTTAATGTGAATTTTAATGTGAATTTAATGTTTTTATTACTGCATTGTTTACTTGAAGTGTTGTTAGCCGCCATGAGCCTGCTTCGGCGGGGGAGGGCGGGATATAAATAAAATTTTACATTACATTACATTTTACATTACATTGGTATTCATAGTGGAAACAAATTGAACGGATTCATAACAGTCCTGCGGATTTATCAAGTAGGACTAAATCTATGTAATTCAAGGTAACCATAACAAACATTCGCTGAGTGTTTTTCTAAAATTCTCTGTTTAATTCTAATCAGTTTACAATGGGATTCTTTTTGGAAAGAGACTGATAGGATTCATACAAGCAATGATGAGATAGGAATATCTAGTTATGTAATCTTATATAATTATGACAAACGTCTACGTACTGTTTTTTCATAATTCTACGTAGCATTCTATTAAGCTTACATTGGTGCTCATAGTGGAAAGCGATTGAATGGATTTATAACAGTACTGCAGAGAAATCAACAGGACTAAATCTATGTAATTCAAAGTAACCATAACAAACATTCGCTAAGTGTTTTTCTAAATTCTTCGTTTAATTCTAATCAGTTTACAAAGGGATTCTTTGTGGAAAGAGATAGATCGATTCATACAAGCAATGAAAAGATAGCAATACCTAGTTACTATGTAATCTTATATAATTATAACAAACATCTACTTACTGTTTTTCCATAATTCTACGTAGCATTCTACTATGCTTACATTGGTGTTCATAGTGGAAACCTATTGAAAGGATTCATACCAGCACTACGGAGATATAAAGCAGGACTAAATCTATGTAATACAAGGTAACCATAAAAAACATTCACTGTGTTTTTCTAAAATTCTCCATTTAATTGTAATGAGTTTACAATGGGATACTTTGTGGAAAGGCATTGATAGGATTCATACAAGCAATGACGAGATAGCAATACCTAGTAACTATGTAATCTTATATAATTATAACAAACATCTACTTACTGTTTTTCCATAATCCTACGTAGCATTCTATTAAGCTTACATTTGTGTTCATAGTGGAATGTGATTGAACGCCTTTATAACAGTACTGCAGAAAAATCAACAGGACTAAATCTATGTACTTCAAGGTAACCATAAGAAACATTCGCTAAGTGTTTTTCTAAAAATCTTCGTTTAATTCTAATCAGTTTACAATGGGACTCTTTGTGGAAAGAGATTGATCGGATTCATACAAGCAATGACGAGATAGCAATACCTAGTAAATATGTAATCTTCCATAATCATAACAAACATCTAACTGTTTTCCATAATTCTACATAGCATTCTATTATGCTTACATTGGTGTTCAAAGTGGAAAGCGATTGAAAGGATTCATAACAGCACTGCAAAAAAATCAAGCAGGACTAGATCTATGTAATTCAATGTAACCATAACAAACATTCGCTAAGTGTTTTTTTTAAAATTCTCCGTTTAATTCTTATCACTTTACAATGCCATTCTTTGTGCATAGAGATTGATCTGATTCATACAAGCAATGACGAGGTAGCAATGCAATTCTTTGTGCATAGAGATTGATCGGATTCATACAAGCAATGACGAGGTAGCAATCGCTTTCCAAAAGAATCCCATAGTAAAGTGATTAGAATTAAAGGAGAATTTTAGAAAAACACTTAGCGAATGTTTTTTATGGTTACCTTGAATAATGTAGATTTAGTACTGCTTTATTTCTCTATAGTGCTGGTATGAATCCGTTCAATAGCTTTCCACTATGAACACCAATGTAAGCATAATAGAATGCTACGTAGAATTATGGAAAACAGTAAGTAGATGTTTGTTATAATTAAAAAAGATTACATAGTTACTAGGTATTGCTATCTCTTCATTGCTTGTATGAATGCGATCTTTCCACAAAGAACCCCCTTGTAAAATGATTACAATTAAACGCAGAATTTTAGAAAAACACTTAGTGAATGTTTTTTATGGTTACCTTGAATTACATAGATTTAGTCCTGCTTTATATCTCCGTAGTTCTGGCATGAATCCATTCAATCGTTTTCCACTATGAACACCAATGTAAGCTTAATAGAATGCTACGTAGAATTATGGAAAAACAGTAAGTAGATGTTTGTTATAATTATATATGATTACATAGTTACTAGGTATTACAATCTCGTCATTGCTTGTATGAATCCGATCCATCTCTTTCCAAAAAGAATCCCATTGTAAACTGATTAGAATAAAAAGCAGAATTTTAGAAAAACAGTGAATGTCTTTTATGGTTACCTTGAATTAAATACATTAAGGCCTGCTTTATATCTCCGTAGTTCTGGCATGAATCCGTTCAATTGTTTTCCACTATGAACACAAATGTAAGCATAATAGAATGCTACATAGAATTATGGAAACACAGTAAGTAGATGTTTGTTATAATTATATAAGATTACATAGTTACTAGGTGATGCTATCTCGTCATTGCTTGTATGGTTACCTTGAATTACATAGATTTAGTCCTGCTTTATATCTCCGCAGGACTAATATGAATCCTTTCAATCGCTTTCCACTATGAACAATGTAAGCTTAATAGAATGCTATGTAGAATTAAGAAAAAACATTAAGTAGATGTTTGTTATAATTATATAAGATTACATAGTTACTAGGTATTGCTATCTCCTCATTGCTTGGTATTGCTTGTATGAATCCGATAAATCTCTCATTGCTTGTATGAATCCGATAAAGCTCTTTCCACAAAGAATGGTATTGTAAACTGATTAGAATGAAATGGAGAATTTTAGAAATACACTTATAGAATGTTTATTATTGTTACCTCGAATTACATAGATTCAGTTCTGCTTAATTTCGCCGCAGGACTAATATGAATCCTTTCAATCGCTTTCCACTATGAACAGCAATGTAAGCTTAATAGAATGCTATATAGAATTATGGAAAACATTAAGTAGATGTGTGTTATAATTATATAAGATTACATAGTTACTAGGTATTGCTATCTCCTCATTGCTTGTATGAATCCGATAAAGCTCTTTCCACAAAGAATGGTATTGTAAACTGATTAGAATGAAACGGAGAATTATAGAAAAACACTTAAAGAATGTTTATTATGGTATCCTTGAATTACATAGATTCAGTTCTGCCTTATTACTCCGCAGTACTAATATGAATCCTTTCAATCGCTATCCATTATGAACAGCAATGTAAGCTTAATAGAATGCTGCGTAGAATTGTGGAAAAGCAGTAAATAGACGTTTGATATAATTATATAAGATGACATAGTTACTAGGTATTGCTATCTCCTCATTGCTTGTATAAATCCGATAAATCTCTTTCCAAAAAGAATGGTATTGTAAACTGATTCGAATTAAACGGAGAATTTTAGAAATACACTTAGAGAATGTTTATTATGGTAACCTTGAATTACCTAGATTTAGTGCTGCTTGATTAATCTGCAGTACTGCTATGAATCCGTTCAATCGCTTTCCACTATGAACAGCAATGTAAGCTTAATAGAATGCTATGTAGAATTATGGAAAAACAGTAAGTAGATGTTTGTTATACTTATATAAGATTACATAGTTACTAGGTATTGCTATCTCCTCATTGCTTGTATGAATCCGATAAAGCTCTTTCCACAAAGAATGGTATTGTAAACTGATTAGAATGAAATGGAGAATTTTAGAAATACACTTATAGAATGTTTATTATGGTTACCTCGAATTACATAGTTTCAGTTCTGCTTAATTTCTCCGCAGGACTAATATGAATACTTTCAATCGCTTTCCACTATGAACAGCAATGTAAGCTTATTAGAATGCTATGTAGAATTATGGAAAAACAGTCAGTAGATGTTTGTTATAATTATATAAGATTACATAGTTACTAGGTATTGCTGTCTCATTGCTTGTATGAATCCGATAAAGCTCTTTCCACAAAGAATGGTATTGTAAACTGATTAGAATGCAACGGAGAATTTTAGAAAAACACTTAGAGAATGTTTATTATGGTAGCCTTGAATTACATAGATGCAGTTCTGCTTAATTTCTCCGCAGTACTAATATGAATACTTTCAATCGCTCTCCACTATGAACAGCAATGTAAGCTTAATAGAATGCTACGTAGAATTGTGGGAAAACAGTAAGTAGATGTTTGTTATAATTATATAATATTACATAGTTACTAGGTATTGCTCCTCATTACTTGTATGAATCTGATAAAGCTCTTTCCACAAAGAATGGTATTGTAAACTGATTAGAATGAAATGGAGAATTTTAGAAATACACTTATAGAATGTTTATTATTGTTACCTCGAATTACATAGATTCAGTTCTGCTTAATTTCGCCGCAGGACTAATATGAATACTTTCAATCGCTTTCCACTATGAACAGCAATGTAAGCTTAATAGAATGCTATGTAGAATTATGGAAAACATTAAGTAGATGTTTGTTATAATTATATAAGATTACATAGTTACTAGGTATTGCTATCTCCTCATTGCTTGTATGAATCCGATAAAGCTCTTTCCACAAAGAATGGTATTGTAAACTGATTCGAATTAAATGGAGATTTTTAGAAATACATTTAGTGAATATTTATTATGGTAACCTTGAATTATATAGATTTAGTGCTGCTTGATATCTCCGCAGTACTGGTATGAATCCTTTCAATCGCTATCCATTATGTACACCAATGTATGCTTAATAGAATGCAACGTGGAATTGTGGAAAAACAGTAAGTAGATGTTTGTTATTAATATATAATCTTACGAAGCTACTAGGTATTGCTTGTATGTATCCGCTAAATCTCTCATTGCTTGTATGAATACGATAAAGCTCTTTCCACTATGAACACCAATGTAAGTTTAATAGAATGCTACGTAGATTTATGGAAAAACTGTAAGTAGATGTTTGTTATAATTCTATAAGATTACGTATATACTAGGTATACTAGGTATTATATAAGATTACATAGTTGCTAGGCATTGCTATCTCGTCATTGTTTGTATGAATCCGATATATCTCTTTCCATAAAGAATGCCATGCAAACTGATTAGAATTAAACGGAGAATTTTAGAAAAACTCTTAGCGAATGTTTGTTATGGTTACCTTGAATTACATGGATTTAGTACTGCTTGATTTCCCTGCAATACTATGATGAATCCATTTAATCGGTTTCCGCTATGAACACCAGTGTAAGCTTAATAGAATGCTATGTAGAATTATGGAAAACCTGTAAGTTAGATGTTTGTTATAATTATATAACATTACATAGTTGCTAGGTATTGCTATCTCGTTATTGCTTGTATGAATCCGATAAATCTCTTTCCATAAACAATGCCATTGTAAAGTGATAACAATTTAACGGAGAATTTTTGAAAAACAGTTAGCGAATGTTTGTTATGGTTACCTTGAATTACATGGATTTAGTCCTGCTTGATTTCTTGCAGTACTATTATGAATCCGTTCAATCGCTTTCCACTATGAACACCAATGTAAGCTTAATAGAATGCCACGTAGAATTATGGAAAAACTGTAAGTAGATCTTTGTTATCATTATATAAGATTACATAGTAACTGTGTATTGCTATCTCGTCATAGCTTGTATGAATCCGATAAATCTCTTTCCATAAAGAATGCCATGTAAACTGATCAGAATTAAATGGAGAATTTTAGAAAAACACGTAGCGAATGTTTGTTATGGTTACTTTGAATAACATAGATTTAGTCCTGCTTTCTATCTCCGCTGTTTCGTTATGAATCCGTTCAATAGCTTTCCAGTATGAACCCCAATGTAAGCTTAATTGCTATGTAGAATTATGGAAAAACAGTAAGTAGATGTTTCTTATAATTCTATAAGATTACGTATTTACTAGGTATTGCTATCTCATCAATGCTTATATGAATACGATCAAACTCCTTCCAGAAAGAATGTCATTTTAAACTGATTAGAATTAAACAGAGAATTTTAGAAAAACACTTAGCGAAGGTTTGTTATGGTTACCTTGAATTACATAGATTTAGTCCTGCTTGATATCTCCTCAGTACTGTTATAAATCCGTGCAATGGCTTTCCAGTATGAACCCCAATGTAAGCTTAATAGAATGCTATGTAGAATTATGGAAAAACAGTTAGTAGATGTTTCTTATAATTCTATAAGATTACGAATTTACTAGGTATTGCTATCTCATCAATGCTTATATGAATCCGATTAAACTCCTTCCATATAGAATGCCATTGTAAAATCGTTACAAAACCGAGAATTTTAGAAAAACACTTAGCGAATGTTTGTTATGGTTACCTTGAATTACATAGATTTAGTCCTGCTTGATGTCTCCACAGTACTGTAATGAATCCGTTCAATGGCTTTCCAGTATGAACCCCAATGTAAGCTTAATTGCTATGTAGAATTATGGAAAAACAGTAAGTAGATGTTTCTTATAATTCTATAAGATTACGTATTTACTAGGTATTGCTATCTCATCAATGCTTATATGAATCCGATGAAACTCCTTCCAGAAAGAATGCCATTGTAAACTGATTAGTATTAAACAGAGAATTTTAGAAAAACATTTAGCGAATGTTTGTTATGGTAACCTTGAACTACATAGATTTAGTCCTGCTTTATATCTCCGCTATACTGTTATGAATCTGTTCAATCGCTTTTCGCTATGAACCCCAATGTAAGCTTAATAGAATGCTGTGTAGAATTTTGGAAAAACAGTAAGTAGATGTTTCTTATAATTCTATAAGATTACGTATTTACTACGTATTGCTATCTCATCAATGCTTATATGAATCCGATCAAACTCCTTCCAGAAAGAATGCCATTGTAAAAAGATTAGAATTAAACGGAGAATTTTATAAAAACACAGCGAATGTTTGTTATGGTAACCTTGAATTACATAGATTTAGACCTGCTTTACATCTCCGGTATACTGTTATGACTCCGTGCAATCGCTTTCCGCTATAAACCCCAATGTAAACTTAAAAAAATGCTATTTAGAATTTTGGAAAAACAGTAAGTAGATGTTTGTTATAATTCTATAAGATTACGTATTTACTAGGTATTGCTATCTCATCAATGCTTATATGAATCCGATCAAACTCCTTCCAGAAAGAATGCCACTGTAAACTGATTAGAATTAAATGGAGAATTTTAGAAATACACTTAGAGAATGTTTGTTATGGTTACCTTGAATTACATAAATTTAGTCCTGCTTGATGTCTCCACAGTACTGTAATGAATCCGTTCAATGGCTTTCCGGTATGAACGCCAATGTAAGCTTATTAGAATGCTATGTAGAATTATGGAAAAACAGTAAGTAGATGTTTCTTATAATTCTATAAGATTACGTATCTACTAGGTATTGCTATCTCATCAATGCTTATATGAATCCGATTAAACTCCTTCCATATAGAATGCCATTGTAAAATCGTTACAAAACCGAGAATTTTAGAAAAACACTTAGCGAATGTTTGTTATGGTTACCTTGAATTACATAGATTTAGTCCTGCTTGATGTCTCCACAGTACTGTAATGAATCCGTTCAATGGCTTTCCAGTATGAACCCCAATGTAAGCTTAATTGCTATGTAGAATTATGGAAAAACAGTAAGTAGATGTTTCTTATAATTCTATAAGATTACGTATTTACTAGGTATTGCTATCTCATCAATGCTTATATGAATCCGATGAAACTCCTTCCAGAAAGAATGCCATTGTAAACTGATTAGTATTAAACGGAGAATTTTAGAAAAACATTTAGCGAATGTTTGTTATGGTAACCTTGAACTACATAGATTTAGTCCTGCTTTATATCTCCGCTATACTGTTATGAATCTGTTCAAACGCTTTTCGCTATGAACCCCAATGTAAGCTTAATAGAATGCTCTGTAGAATTTTGGAAAAACAGTAAGTAGTTTGTTATAATTCTATAAGATTACGTATTTACTCGGTATTGCTATCTCATCAATGCTTATATGAATCCGATCAAACTCCTTCCAGAAAGAATGCCACTGTAAACTGATTAGAATTAAACGGAGAATTTTAGAAAAACACTTAGCAAAGGTTTGTTATGGTTACCTTGAATTACATAGATTTAGTCCTGCTTGATATCTCCTCAGTAGTGTTATGAATCCGTTCAATAGCTTTCCAGTATGAACCCCAATGTAAACTTAATAGAATGCTATGTAGAATTATGGAAAAACAGTAAGTAGATGTTTGTTATAATTCTATAAGATTACGTATATACTAGGTATTGCTATCTCATCAATGCTTATATGAATACGATCAAACTCCTTCCAGAAAGAATGTCATTTTAAACTGATTAGAATTAAACGGAGAATTTTAGAAAAACACTTAGAGAAGGTTTGTTATGGTTACCTTGAATTACATAGATTTAGTCCTACTTGATGTCTCCGCAGTAGTGTTATGAATCTGTTCAATAGCTTTCCAGTATGAACCCCAATGTAAACTTAATAGAATGCTATGTAGAATTATGGAAAAACAGTAAGTAGATGTTTGTTATAATTCTATAAGATTACGTATATACTAGGTATTGCTATCTCATCAATGCTTATATGAATACGATCAAACTCCTTCCAGAAAGAATGTCATTTTAAACTGATTAGAATTAAACGGAGAATTTTAGAAAAACACTTAGCGAAGGTTTGTTATGGTTACCTTGAATTACATAGATTTAGTCCTGCTTGATATCTCCTCAGTACTGTTATAAATCCGTGCAATGGCTTTCCAGTATGAACCCCAATGTAAGCTTAATAGAATGCTCTGTAGAATTATGGAAAAACAGTTAGTAGATGTTTCTTATAATTCTATAAGATACGAATTTACTAGGTATTGCTATCTCATCAATGCTTATATGAATCCGATTAAACTCCTTCCATATAGAATGCCATTGTAAAATCGTTACAAAACCGAGAATTTTAGAAAAACACTTAGCGAATGTTTGTTATGGTTACCTTGAATTACATAGATTTAGTCCTGCTTGATGTCTCCACAGTACTGTAATGAATCCGTTCAATGGCTTTCCAGTATGAACCCCAATGTAAGCTTAATTGCTATGTAGAATTATGGAAAAACAGTAAGTAGATGTTTCTTATAATTCTATAAGATTACGTATTTACTAGGTATTGCTATCTCATCAATGCTTATATGAATCCGATGAAACTCCTTCCAGAAAGAATGCCATTGTAAACTGATTAGTATTAAACGGAGAATTTTAGAAAAACATTTAGCGAATGTTTGTTATGGTAACCTTGAACTACATAGATTTAGTCCTGCTTTATATCTCCGCTATACTGTTATGAATCTGTTCAATCGCTTTTCGCTATGAACCCCAATGTAAGCTTAATAGAATGCTGTGTAGAATTTTGGAAAAACAGTAAGTAGATGTTTCTTATAATTCTATAACATTACGTATTTACTACGTATTGCTATCTCATCAATGCTTATATGAATCCGATCAAACTCCTTCCAGAAAGAATGCCATTGTAAAAAGATTAGAATTAAACGGAGAATTTTATAAAAACACAGCGAATGTTTGTTATGGTAACCTTGAATTACATAGATTTAGACCTGCTTTACATCTCCGGTATACTGTTATGACTCCGTGCAATCGCTTTCCGCTATAAACCCCAATGTAAACTTAAAAAAATGCTATTTAGAATTTTGGAAAAACAGTAAGTAGATGTTTGTTATAATTCTATAAGATTACGTATTTACTAGGTATTGCTATCTCATCAATGCTTATATGAATCCGATCAAACTCCTTCCAGAAAGAATGCCACTGTAAACTGATTAGAATTAAATGGAGAATTTTAGAAATACACTTAGAGAATGTTTGTTATGGTTACCTTGAATTACATAAATTTAGTCCTGCTTGATGTCTCCACAGTACTGTAATGAATCCGTTCAATGGCTTTCCAGTATGAACCCCAATGTAAGCTTCATAGAATGCTATGTAGAATTATGGAAAAACAGTAAGTAGATGTTTGTTATAATTCTATAAGATTACGTATTTACTAGGTATTGCTATCTCATCAATGCTTATATGAATCCGATCAAACTCCTTCCAGAAAGAATGCCACTGTAAACTGATTAGCATTAAATGGAGAATTTTAGAAAAACACTTAGCGAATGCTTGTTATGGTTACCTTGAATTACATAGATTTAGTCCTGCTTGATGTCTCCACAGTACTGTAATGAATCCGTTCAATGGCTTTCCAGTATGAACCCCAATGTAAGCTTAATTGATATGTAGAATTATGGAAAAACAGTAAGTAGATGTTTCTTATAATTCTATAAGATTACGTATTTACTAGGTATTGCTATCTCATCAATGCTTGTATGAATCCGATGAAACTCCTTCCAGAAAGAATGCCATTGTAAACTGATTAGTATTAAATGGAGAATTTTAGAAAAACACTTAGTGAATGTTTGTTATGGTAACCTTGAATTACATAGATTTAGTCCTGCTTTATATCTCCGCTATACTGTTATGAATCTGTTCAATCGCTTTTCGCTATGAACCCCAATGTAAGCTTAATAGAATGCTGTGTAGAATTTTGGAAAAACAGTAAGTAGATGTTTCTTATAATTCTATAAGATTACGTATTTACTACGTATTGCTATCTCATCAATGCTTATATGAATCCGATCAAACTCCTTCCAGAAAGAATGCCATTGTAAAAAGATTAGAATTAAACGGAGAATTTTATAAAAACACAGCGAATGTTTGCTATGGTAACCTTGAATTACATAGATTTAGACCTGCTTTACATCTCCGGTATACTGTTATGACTCCGTGCAATCGCTTTCCGCTATAAACCCCAATGTAAACTTAAAAAAATGCTATTTAGAATTTTGGAAAAACAGTAAGTAGATGTTTGTTATAATTCTATAAGATTACGTATTTACTAGGTATTGCTATCTCATCAATGCTTATATGAATCCGATCAAACTCCTTCCAGAAAGAATGCCACTGTAAACTGATTAGAATTAAATGGAGAATTTTAGAAATACACTTAGAGAATGTTTGTTATGGTTACCTTGAATTACATAAATTTAGTCCTGCTTGATGTCTCCACAGTACTGTAATGAATCCGTTCAATGGCTTTCCAGTATGAACGCCAATGTAAGCTTATTAGAATGCTATGTAGAATTATGGAAAAACAGTAAGTAGATGTTTCTTATAATTCTATAAGATTACGTATCTACTAGGTATTGCTATCTCATCAATGCTTATATGAATCCGATTAAACTCCTTCCATATAGAATGCCATTGTAAAATCGTTACAAAACCGAGAATTTTAGAAAAACACTTAGCGAATGTTTGTTATGGTTACCTTGAATTACATAGATTTAGTCCTGCTTGATGTCTCCACAGTACTGTAATGAATCCGTTCAATGGCTTTCCAGTATGAACCCCAATGTAAGCTTAATTGCTATGTAGAATTATGGAAAAACAGTAAGTAGATGTTTCTTATAATTCTATAAGATTACGTATTTACTAGGTATTGCTATCTCATCAATGCTTATATGAATCCGATGAAACTCCTTCCAGAAAGAATGCCATTGTAAACTGATTAGTATTAAACGGAGAATTTTAGAAAAACATTTAGCGAATGTTTGTTATGGTAACCTTGAACTACATAGATTTAGTCCTGCTTTATATCTCCGCTATACTGTTATGAATCTGTTCAATCGCTTTTCGCTATGAACCCCAATGTAAGCTTAATAGAATGCTGTGTAGAATTTTGGAAAAACAGTAAGTAGATGTTTCTTATAATTCTATAAGATTACGTATTTACTACGTATTGCTATCTCATCAATGCTTATATGAATCCGATCAAACTCCTTCCAGAAAGAATGCCATTGTAAAAAGATTAGAATTAAACGGAGAATTTTATAAAAACACAGCGAATGTTTGTTATGGTAACCTTGAATTACATAGATTTAGACCTGCTTTACATCTCCGGTATACTGTTATGACTCCGTGCAATCGCTTTCCGCTATAAACCCCAATGTAAACTTAAAAAAATGCTATTTAGAATTTTGGAAAAACAGTAAGTAGATGTTTGTTATAATTCTATAAGATTACGTATTTACTAGGTATTGCTATCTCATCAATGCTTATATGAATCCGATCAAACTCCTTCCAGAAAGAATGCCACTGTAAACTGATTAGAATTAAATGGAGAATTTTAGAAATACACTTAGAGAATGTTTGTTATGGTTACCTTGAATTACATAAATTTAGTCCTGCTTGATGTCTCCACAGTACTGTAATGAATCCGTTCAATGGCTTTCCAGTATGAACCCCAATGTAAGCTTAATTGCTATGTAGAATTATGGAAAAACAGTAAGTAGATGTTTCTTATAATTCTATAAGATTACGTATTTACTAGGTATTGCTATCTCATCAATGCTTATATGAATCCGATGAAACTCCTTCCAGAAAGAATGCCATTGTAAAATCGTTACAAAACCGAGAATTTTAGAAAAACACTTAGCGAATGTTTGTTATGGTTACCTTGAATTACATAGATTTAGTCCTGCTTTATATCTCCGCTATACTGTTATGAATCTGTTCAAACGCTTTTCGCTATGAACCCCAATGTAAGCTTAATAGAATGCTCTGTAGAATTTTGGAAAAACAGTAAGTAGTTTGTTATAATTCTATAAGATTACGTATTTACTCGGTATTGCTATCTCATCAATGCTTATATGAATCCGATCAAACTCCTTCCAGAAAGAATGCCACTGTAAACTGATTAGAATTAAACGGAGAATTTTAGAAAAACACTTAGCAAAGGTTTGTTATGGTTACCTTGAATTACATAGATTTAGTCCTGCTTGATATCTCCTCAGTAGTGTTATGAATCCGTTCAATAGCTTTCCAGTATGAACCCCAATGTAAACTTAATAGAATGCTATGTAGAATTATGGAAAAACAGTAAGTAGATGTTTGTTATAATTCTATAAGATTACGTATATACTAGGTATTGCTATCTCATCAATGCTTATATGAATACGATCAAACTCCTTCCAGAAAGAATGTCATTTTAAACTGATTAGAATTAAACGGAGAATTTTAGAAAAACACTTAGAGAAGGTTTGTTATGGTTACCTTGAATTACATAGATTTAGTCCTACTTGATGTCTCCGCAGTAGTGTTATGAATCTGTTCAATAGCTTTCCAGTATGAACCCCAATGTAAACTTAATAGAATGCTATGTAGAATTATGGAAAAACAGTAAGTAGATGTTTGTTATAATTCTATAAGATTACGTATATACTAGGTATTGCTATCTCATCAATGCTTATATGAATACGATCAAACTCCTTCCAGAAAGAATGTCATTTTAAACTGATTAGAATTAAACGGAGAATTTTAGAAAAACACTTAGCGAAGGTTTGTTATGGTTACCTTGAATTACATAGATTTAGTCCTGCTTGATATCTCCTCAGTACTGTTATAAATCCGTGCAATGGCTTTCCAGTATGAACCCCAATGTAAGCTTAATAGAATGCTCTGTAGAATTATGGAAAAACAGTTAGTAGATGTTTCTTATAATTCTATAAGATACGAATTTACTAGGTATTGCTATCTCATCAATGCTTATATGAATCCGATTAAACTCCTTCCATATAGAATGCCATTGTAAAATCGTTACAAAACCGAGAATTTTAGAAAAACACTTAGCGAATGTTTGTTATGGTTACCTTGAATTACATAGATTTAGTCCTGCTTGATGTCTCCACAGTACTGTAATGAATCCGTTCAATGGCTTTCCAGTATGAACCCCAATGTAAGCTTAATTGCTATGTAGAATTATGGAAAAACAGTAAGTAGATGTTTCTTATAATTCTATAAGATTACGTATTTACTAGGTATTGCTATCTCATCAATGCTTATATGAATCCGATGAAACTCCTTCCAGAAAGAATGCCATTGTAAACTGATTAGTATTAAACGGAGAATTTTAGAAAAACATTTAGCGAATGTTTGTTATGGTAACCTTGAACTACATAGATTTAGTCCTGCTTTATATCTCCGCTATACTGTTATGAATCTGTTCAATCGCTTTTCGCTATGAACCCCAATGTAAGCTTAATAGAATGCTGTGTAGAATTTTGGAAAAACAGTAAGTAGATGTTTCTTATAATTCTATAACATTACGTATTTACTACGTATTGCTATCTCATCAATGCTTATATGAATCCGATCAAACTCCTTCCAGAAAGAATGCCATTGTAAAAAGATTAGAATTAAACGGAGAATTTTATAAAAACACAGCGAATGTTTGTTATGGTAACCTTGAATTACATAGATTTAGACCTGCTTTACATCTCCGGTATACTGTTATGACTCCGTGCAATCGCTTTCCGCTATAAACCCCAATGTAAACTTAAAAAAATGCTATTTAGAATTTTGGAAAAACAGTAAGTAGATGTTTGTTATAATTCTATAAGATTACGTATTTACTAGGTATTGCTATCTCATCAATGCTTATATGAATCCGATCAAACTCCTTCCAGAAAGAATGCCACTGTAAACTGATTAGAATTAAATGGAGAATTTTAGAAATACACTTAGAGAATGTTTGTTATGGTTACCTTGAATTACATAAATTTAGTCCTGCTTGATGTCTCCACAGTACTGTAATGAATCCGTTCAATGGCTTTCCAGTATGAACCCCAATGTAAGCTTCATAGAATGCTATGTAGAATTATGGAAAAACAGTAAGTAGATGTTTGTTATAATTCTATAAGATTACGTATTTACTAGGTATTGCTATCTCATCAATGCTTATATGAATCCGATCAAACTCCTTCCAGAAAGAATGCCACTGTAAACTGATTAGCATTAAATGGAGAATTTTAGAAAAACACTTAGCGAATGCTTGTTATGGTTACCTTGAATTACATAGATTTAGTCCTGCTTGATGTCTCCACAGTACTGTAATGAATCCGTTCAATGGCTTTCCAGTATGAACCCCAATGTAAGCTTAATTGATATGTAGAATTATGGAAAAACAGTAAGTAGATGTTTCTTATAATTCTATAAGATTACGTATTTACTAGGTATTGCTATCTCATCAATGCTTGTATGAATCCGATGAAACTCCTTCCAGAAAGAATGCCATTGTAAACTGATTAGTATTAAATGGAGAATTTTAGAAAAACACTTAGTGAATGTTTGTTATGGTAACCTTGAATTACATAGATTTAGTCCTGCTTTATATCTCCGCTATACTGTTATGAATCTGTTCAATCGCTTTTCGCTATGAACCCCAATGTAAGCTTAATAGAATGCTGTGTAGAATTTTGGAAAAACAGTAAGTAGATGTTTCTTATAATTCTATAAGATTACGTATTTACTACGTATTGCTATCTCATCAATGCTTATATGAATCCGATCAAACTCCTTCCAGAAAGAATGCCATTGTAAAAAGATTAGAATTAAACGGAGAATTTTATAAAAACACAGCGAATGTTTGCTATGGTAACCTTGAATTACATAGATTTAGACCTGCTTTACATCTCCGGTATACTGTTATGACTCCGTGCAATCGCTTTCCGCTATAAACCCCAATGTAAACTTAAAAAAATGCTATTTAGAATTTTGGAAAAACAGTAAGTAGATGTTTGTTATAATTCTATAAGATTACGTATTTACTAGGTATTGCTATCTCATCAATGCTTATATGAATCCGATCAAACTCCTTCCAGAAAGAATGCCACTGTAAACTGATTAGAATTAAATGGAGAATTTTAGAAATACACTTAGAGAATGTTTGTTATGGTTACCTTGAATTACATAAATTTAGTCCTGCTTGATGTCTCCACAGTACTGTAATGAATCCGTTCAATGGCTTTCCAGTATGAACGCCAATGTAAGCTTATTAGAATGCTATGTAGAATTATGGAAAAACAGTAAGTAGATGTTTCTTATAATTCTATAAGATTACGTATCTACTAGGTATTGCTATCTCATCAATGCTTATATGAATCCGATTAAACTCCTTCCATATAGAATGCCATTGTAAAATCGTTACAAAACCGAGAATTTTAGAAAAACACTTAGCGAATGTTTGTTATGGTTACCTTGAATTACATAGATTTAGTCCTGCCTGATGTCTCCACAGTACTGTAATGAATCCGTTCAATGGCTTTCCAGTATGAACCCCAATGTAAGCTTAATTGCTATGTAGAATTATGGAAAAACAGTAAGTAGATGTTTCTTATAATTCTATAAGATTACGTATTTACTAGGTATTGCTATCTCATCAATGCTTATATGAATCCGATGAAACTCCTTCCAGAAAGAATGCCATTGTAAACTGATTAGAATTAAACGGAGAATTTTATAAAAACACAGCGAATGTTTGTTATGGTAACCTTGAATTACATAGATTTAGACCTGCTTTACATCTCCGGTATACTGTTATGAATCCGTGCAATCGCTTTCCGCTATAAACCCCAATGTAAACTTAATAGAATGCTCTTTAGAATTTTGGAAAAACAGTAAGTAGATGTTTGTTATAATTCTATAAGATTACGTATTTACTAGGTATTGCTATCTCATCAATGCTTATATGAATCCGATGAAACTCCTTCCAGAAAGAATGCCATTGTAAACTGATTAGAATTAAACGGAGAATTTTATAAAAACACAGCGAATGTTTGTTATGGTAACCTTGAATTACATAGATTTAGACCTGCTTTACATCTCCGGTATACTGTTATGAATCCGTGCAATCGCTTTCCGCTATAAACCCCAATGTAAACTTAATAGAATGCTCTTTAGAATTTTGGAAAAACAGTAAGTAGATGTTTCTTATGATTCTATAAGATTACGTATTTACTATGTATTGCTATCTCATCAATGCTTATATGAATCCGATTAAACTCCTTCCATATAGAATGCCATAGTAAAATCGTTACAAAACCGAGAATTTTAGAAAAACACTTAGCGAATGTTTGTTATGGTTACCTTGAATTACATAGATTTAGTCCTGCTTGATGTCTCCACAGTACTGTAATGAATCCGTTCAATGGCTTTCAGGTATGAACCCCAATGTAAGCTTAATTGCTATGTAGAATTATGGAAAAACAGTAAGTAGATGTTTCTTATAATTCTATAAGATTACGTATTTACTAGGTATTGCTATCTCATCAATGCTTATATGAATCCGATGAAACTCCTTCCAGAAAGAATGCCATTGTAAACTGATTAGTATTAAACGGAGAATTTTAGAAAAACATTTAGCGAATGTTTGTTATGGTAACCTTGAACTACATAGATTTAGTCCTGCTTTATATCTCCGCTATACTGTTATGAATCTGTTCAATCGCTTTTCGCTATGAACCCCAATGTAAGCTTAATAGAATGCTGTGTAGAATTTTGGAAAAACAGTAAGTAGATGTTTCTTATAATTCTATAAGATTACGTATTTACTACGTATTGCTGTCTCATCAATGCTTATATGAATCCGATCAAACTCCTTCCAGAAAGAATGCCATTGTAAAAAGATTAGAATTAAACGGAGAATTTTATAAAAACACAGCGAATGTTTGTTATGGTAACCTTGAATTACATAGATTTAGACCTGCTTGATGTCTCCACAGTACTGTAATGAATCCGTTCAATGGCTTTCCAGTATGAACCCCAATGTAAGCTTAATAGAATGCTATGTAGAATTATGGAAAAACTGTAAGTAGATGTTTGTTATAATTCTATAAGATTACGTATATACTAGGTATTGCTATCTCATCAATGCTTGTATGAATCCGATGAAACTCCTTCCAGAAAGAATCCCATTGTAAACTGATTAGTATTAAATGTAGAATTTTAGAAAAACACTTAGCGAATGTTTGTTATGGTAACCTTGAATTACATAGATTTAGTCCTGCTTTATATCTCCGCTATACTGTTATGTATCCGTTCAATCGCTTTTCGCTATGAACCCCAATGTAAGCTTAATAGAATGCTATGTAGAATGTTGGAAAAACAGTAAGTAGATGTTTCTTATAATTCTATAAGATTACGTATATACTAGGTATTGCTATCTCATCAATGCTTGGATGAATCCGATCAAACTCCTTCCAGAAAGAATGCCATTGTAAACTGCTTAGTATTAAATGGAGATTTTTACAAAAACTCTTAGCGAATGTTTGTTATGGTTACCTTGAATTGCATAGATTTAGTCCTGCTTGATGTCTCCACAGTACTGTAATGAATCCGTTCAATGGCTTTCCAGTATGAACCCCAATGTAAGCTTAATAGAATGCTGTGTAGAATGTTGGAAAAACAGTAAGTAGATGTTTCTTATAATTCTATAAGATTACGTATTTACTAGGTATTGCTATCTCATCAATGCTTATATGAATCCGATTAAACTCCTTCCATATCGAATGCCATTGTAAAATCGTTACAAAACCGAGAATTTTAGAAAAACACAGCGAATGTTTGTTATGGTTACCTTGAATTACATAGATTTAGTCCTGCTTGATGTCTCCACAGTACTGTAATGAATCCGTTCAATGGCTTTCCAGTATGAACGCCAATGTAAGCTTAATTGCTATGTAGAATTATGGAAAAACAGTAAGTAGATGTTTCTTATAATTCTATAAGATTACGTATTTACTAGGTATTGCTATCTCATCAATGCTTATATGAAACCGATTAAACTCCTTCCACATAGAATGCCATTGTAAAATCGTTACAAAACCGAGAATTTTAGAAAAACACTTAGCGAATGTTTGTTATGGTTACCTTGAATTACATAGATTTAGTCCTGCTTGATGTCTCAACAGTACTGTAATGAATCCGTTCAATGGCTTTCCAGTATGAACCCCAATGTAAGCTTAATTGCTATGTAGAATTATGGAAAAACAGTAAGTAGATGTTTCTTATAATTCTATAAGATTACGTATTTACTAGGTATTGCTATCTCATCAATGCTTATATGAATCCGATGAAACTCCTTCCAGAAAGAATGCCATTGTAAACTGATTAGAATTAAACGGAGAATTTTATAAAAACACAGCGAATGTTTGTTATGGTAACCTTGAATTACATAGATTTTGACCTGCTTTACATCTCCGGTATACTGTTATGAATCCGTGCAATCGCTTTCCGCTATAAACCCCAATGTAAACTTAATAGAATGCTCTTTAGAATTTTGGAAAAACAGTAAGTAGATGTTTGTTATAATTCTATAAGATTACGTATTTACTAGGTATTGCTATCTCATCAATGCTTATATGAATCCGATGAAACTCCTTCCAGAAAGAATGCCATTGTAAACTGATTAGAATTAAACGGAGAATTTTACAAAAACACAGCGAATGTTTGTTATGGTAACCTTGAATTACATAGATTTAGACCTGCTTTACATCTCCGGTATACTGTTATGAATCCGTGCAATCGCTTTCCGCTATAAACCCCAATGTAAACTTAATAGAATGCTCTTTAGAATTTTGGAAAAACAGTAAGTAGATGTTTCTTATAATTCTATAAGATTACGTATTTACTAGGTATTGCTATCTCATCAATGCTTATATGAATCCGATTAAACTCCTTCCATATAGAATGCCATAGTAAAATCGTTACAAAACCGAGAATTTTAGAAAAACACTTAGCGAATGTTTGTTATGGTTACCTTGAATTACATAGATTTAGTCCTGCTTGATGTCTCCACAGTACTGTAATGAATCCGTTCAATGGCTTTCAGGTATGAACCCCAATGTAAGCTTAATTGCTATGTAGAATTATGGAAAAACAGTAAGTAGATGTTTCTTATAATTCTATAAGATTACGTATTTACTAGGTATTGCTATCTCATCAATGCTTATATGAATCCGATGAAACTCCTTCCAGAAAGAATGCCATTGTAAACTGATTAGTATTAAACGGAGAATTTTAGAAAAACATTTAGCGAATGTTTGTTATGGTTACCTTGAATTACATAGATTTAGTCCTGCTTGATGTCTCCACAGTACTGTAATGAATCCGTTCAATGGCTTTCAGGTATGAACCCCAATGTAAGCTTAATTGCTATGTAGAATTATGGAAAAACAGTAAGTAGATGTTTCTTATAATTCTATAAGATTACGTATTTACTAGGTATTGCTATCTCATCAATGCTTATATGAATCCGATGAAACTCCTTCCAGAAAGAATGCCATTGTAAACTGATTAGAATTAAACGGAGAATTTTATAAAAACACAGCGAATGTTTGTTATGGTAACCTTGAATTACATAGATTTAGACCTGCTTTACATCTCCGGTATACTGTTATGAATCCGTGCAATCGCTTTCCGCTATAAACCCCAATGTAAACTTAATAGAATGCTCTTTAGAATTTTGGAAAAACAGTAAGTAGATGTTTGTTATAATTCTATAAGATTACGTATTTACTAGGTATTGCTATCTCATCAATGCTTATATGAATCCGATGAAACTCCTTCCAGAAAGAATGCCATTGTAAACTGATTAGAATTAAACGGAGAATTTTATAAAAACACAGCGAATGTTTGTTATGGTAACCTTGAATTACATAGATTTAGACCTGCTTTACATCTCCGGTATACTGTTATGAATCCGTGCAATCGCTTTCCGCTATAAACCCCAATGTAAACTTAATAGAATGCTCTTTAGAATTTTGGAAAAACAGTAAGTAGATGTTTCTTATGATTCTATAAGATTACGTATTTACTATGTATTGCTATCTCATCAATGCTTATATGAATCCGATTAAACTCCTTCCATATAGAATGCCATAGTAAAATCGTTACAAAACCGAGAATTTTAGAAAAACACTTAGCGAATGTTTGTTATGGTTACCTTGAATTACATAGATTTAGTCCTGCTTGATGTCTCCACAGTACTGTAATGAATCCGTTCAATGGCTTTCAGGTATGAACCCCAATGTAAGCTTAATTGCTATGTAGAATTATGGAAAAACAGTAAGTAGATGTTTCTTATAATTCTATAAGATTACGTATTTACTAGGTATTGCTATCTCATCAATGCTTATATGAATCCGATGAAACTCCTTCCAGAAAGAATGCCATTGTAAACTGATTAGTATTAAACGGAGAATTTTAGAAAAACATTTAGCGAATGTTTGTTATGGTAACCTTGAACTACATAGATTTAGTCCTGCTTTATATCTCCGCTATACTGTTATGAATCTGTTCAATCGCTTTTCGCTATGAACCCCAATGTAAGCTTAATAGAATGCTGTGTAGAATTTTGGAAAAACAGTAAGTAGATGTTTCTTATAATTCTATAAGATTACGTATTTACTACGTATTGCTGTCTCATCAATGCTTATATGAATCCGATCAAACTCCTTCCAGAAAGAATGCCATTGTAAAAAGATTAGAATTAAACGGAGAATTTTATAAAAACACAGCGAATGTTTGTTATGGTAACCTTGAATTACATAGATTTAGACCTGCTTGATGTCTCCACAGTACTGTAATGAATCCGTTCAATGGCTTTCCAGTATGAACCCCAATGTAAGCTTAATAGAATGCTATGTAGAATTATGGAAAAACTGTAAGTAGATGTTTGTTATAATTCTATAAGATTACGTATATACTAGGTATTGCTATCTCATCAATGCTTGTATGAATCCGATGAAACTCCTTCCAGAAAGAATCCCATTGTAAACTGATTAGTATTAAATGTAGAATTTTAGAAAAACACTTAGCGAATGTTTGTTATGGTAACCTTGAATTACATAGATTTAGTCCTGCTTTATATCTCCGCTATACTGTTATGTATCCGTTCAATCGCTTTTCGCTATGAACCCCAATGTAAGCTTAATAGAATGCTATGTAGAATGTTGGAAAAACAGTAAGTAGATGTTTCTTATAATTCTATAAGATTACGTATATACTAGGTATTGCTATCTCATCAATGCTTGGATGAATCCGATCAAACTCCTTCCAGAAAGAATGCCATTGTAAACTGCTTAGTATTAAATGGAGATTTTTACAAAAACTCTTAGCGAATGTTTGTTATGGTTACCTTGAATTGCATAGATTTAGTCCTGCTTGATGTCTCCACAGTACTGTAATGAATCCGTTCAATGGCTTTCCAGTATGAACCCCAATGTAAGCTTAATAGAATGCTGTGTAGAATGTTGGAAAAACAGTAAGTAGATGTTTCTTATAATTCTATAAGATTACGTATTTACTAGGTATTGCTATCTCATCAATGCTTATATGAATCCGATTAAACTCCTTCCATATCGAATGCCATTGTAAAATCGTTACAAAACCGAGAATTTTAGAAAAACACAGCGAATGTTTGTTATGGTTACCTTGAATTACATAGATTTAGTCCTGCTTGATGTCTCCACAGTACTGTAATGAATCCGTTCAATGGCTTTCCAGTATGAACGCCAATGTAAGCTTAATTGCTATGTAGAATTATGGAAAAACAGTAAGTAGATGTTTCTTATAATTCTATAAGATTACGTATTTACTAGGTATTGCTATCTCATCAATGCTTATATGAAACCGATTAAACTCCTTCCACATAGAATGCCATTGTAAAATCGTTACAAAACCGAGAATTTTAGAAAAACACTTAGCGAATGTTTGTTATGGTTACCTTGAATTACATAGATTTAGTCCTGCTTGATGTCTCAACAGTACTGTAATGAATCCGTTCAATGGCTTTCCAGTATGAACCCCAATGTAAGCTTAATTGCTATGTAGAATTATGGAAAAACAGTAAGTAGATGTTTCTTATAATTCTATAAGATTACGTATTTACTAGGTATTGCTATCTCATCAATGCTTATATGAATCCGATGAAACTCCTTCCAGAAAGAATGCCATTGTAAACTGATTAGAATTAAACGGAGAATTTTATAAAAACACAGCGAATGTTTGTTATGGTAACCTTGAATTACATAGATTTTGACCTGCTTTACATCTCCGGTATACTGTTATGAATCCGTGCAATCGCTTTCCGCTATAAACCCCAATGTAAACTTAATAGAATGCTCTTTAGAATTTTGGAAAAACAGTAAGTAGATGTTTGTTATAATTCTATAAGATTACGTATTTACTAGGTATTGCTATCTCATCAATGCTTATATGAATCCGATGAAACTCCTTCCAGAAAGAATGCCATTGTAAACTGATTAGAATTAAACGGAGAATTTTACAAAAACACAGCGAATGTTTGTTATGGTAACCTTGAATTACATAGATTTAGACCTGCTTTACATCTCCGGTATACTGTTATGAATCCGTGCAATCGCTTTCCGCTATAAACCCCAATGTAAACTTAATAGAATGCTCTTTAGAATTTTGGAAAAACAGTAAGTAGATGTTTCTTATAATTCTATAAGATTACGTATTTACTAGGTATTGCTATCTCATCAATGCTTATATGAATCCGATTAAACTCCTTCCATATAGAATGCCATAGTAAAATCGTTACAAAACCGAGAATTTTAGAAAAACACTTAGCGAATGTTTGTTATGGTTACCTTGAATTACATAGATTTAGTCCTGCTTGATGTCTCCACAGTACTGTAATGAATCCGTTCAATGGCTTTCAGGTATGAACCCCAATGTAAGCTTAATTGCTATGTAGAATTATGGAAAAACAGTAAGTAGATGTTTCTTATAATTCTATAAGATTACGTATTTACTAGGTATTGCTATCTCATCAATGCTTATATGAATCCGATGAAACTCCTTCCAGAAAGAATGCCATTGTAAACTGATTAGTATTAAACGGAGAATTTTAGAAAAACATTTAGCGAATGTTTGTTATGGTAACCTTGAACTACATAGATTTAGTCCTGCTTTATATCTCCGCTATACTGTTATGAATCTGTTCAATCGCTTTTCGCTATGAACCCCAATGTAAGCTTAATAGAATGCTGTGTAGAATTTTGGAAAAACAGTAAGTAGATGTTTCTTATAATTCTATAAGATTACGTATTTACTACGTATTGCTGTCTCATCAATGCTTATATGAATCCGATCAAACTCCTTCCAGAAAGAATGCCATTGTAAAAAGATTAGAATTAAACGGAGAATTTTATAAAAACACAGCGAATGTTTGTTATGGTAACCTTGAATTACATAGATTTAGACCTGCTTTACATCTCCGGTATACTGTTATGACTCCGTGCAATCGCTTTCCGCTATAAACCCCAATGTAAACTTAAAAAAATGCTATTTAGAATTTTGGAAAAACAGTAAGTAGATGTTTGTTATAATTCTATAAGATTACGTATTTACTAGGTATTGCTATCTCATCAATGCTTATATGAATCCGATCAAACTCCTTCCAGAAAGAATGCCACTGTAAACTGATTAGAATTAAATGGAGAATTTTAGAAATACACTTAGAGAATGTTTGTTATGGTTACCTTGAATTACATAAATTTAGTCCTGCTTGATGTCTCCACAGTACTGTAATGAATCCGTTCAATGGCTTTCCGGTATGAACGCCAATGTAAGCTTATTAGAATGCTATGTAGAATTATGGAAAAACAGTAAGTAGATGCTTCTTATAATTCTATAAGATTACGTATTTACTAGGTATTGCTATCTCATCAATGCTTATATGAATCCGATGAAACTCCTTCCAGAAAGAATGCCATTGTAAACTGATTAGTACTAAATGGAGAATTTTAGAAAAACATTTAGCGAATGTTTGTTATGGTAACCTTGAACTACATAGATTTAGTCCTGCTTTATATCTCCGCTATACTGTTATGAATCTGTTCAATCGCTTTTCGCTATGAACCCCAATGTAAGCTTAATAGAATGCTGTGTAGAATTTTGGAAAAACAGTAAGTAGATGTTTCTTATAATTCTATAAGATTACGTATTTACTACGTATTGCTATCTCTTCAATGCTTATATGAATCCGATCAAACTCCTTCCAGAAAGAATGCCATTGTAAAAAGATTAGAATTAAACGGAGAATTTTATAAAAGCACAGCGAATATTTGTTATGGTAACCTTGAATTACATAGATTTAGACCTGCTTTACATCTCCGGTATACTGTTATGAATCCGTGCAATCGCTTTCCGCTATAAACCCCAATGTAAACTTAATAGAATGCTCTTTAGAATTTTGGAAAAACAGTAAGTAGATGTTTGTTATAATTCTATAAGATTACGTATTTACTAGTTATTGCTATCTCATCAAGGCTTGTATGAATCCGACAAAAACTCCTTCCAGAAAGAATGCCATTGTAAACTGCTTAGTATTAAATGGAGATTTTTACAAAAACTCTTAGCGAATGTTTGTTATGGTTACCTTGAATTACATAAATTTAGTCCTGCTTGATGTCTCCACAGTACTGTAATGAATCCGTTCAATGGCTTTCCAGTATGAACCCCAATGTAAGCTTCATAGAATGCTATGTAGAATTATGGAAAAACAGTAAGTAGATGTTTGTTATAATTCTATAAGATTACGTATTTACTAGGTATTGCTATCTCATCAATGCTTATATGAATCCGATCAAACTCCTTCCAGAAAGAATGCCACTGTAAACTGATTAGCATTAAATGGAGAATTTTAGAAAAACACTTAGCGAATGCTTGTTATGGTTACCTTGAATTACATAGATTTAGTCCTGCTTGATGTCTCCACAGTACTGTAATGAATCCGTTCAATGGCTTTCCAGTATGAACCCCAATGTAAGCTTAATTGCTATGTAGAATTATGGAAAAACAGTAAGTAGATGTTTCTTATAATTCTATAAGATTACGTATTTACTAGGTATTGCTATCTCATCAATGCTTGTATGAATCCGATGAAACTCCTTCCAGAAAGAATGCCATTGTAAACTGATTAGTATTAAATGGAGAATTTTAGAAAAACACTTAGTGAATGTTTGTTATGGTAACCTTGAATTACGTAGATTTAGTCCTGCTTTATATCTCCGCTATACTGTTATGAATCTGTTCAATCGCTTTTCGCTATGAACCCCAATGTAAGCTTAATAGAATGCTGTGTAGAATTTTGGAAAAACAGTAAGTAGATGTTTCTTATAATTCTATAAGATTACGTATTTACTACGTATTGCTATCTCATCAATGCTTATATGAATCCGATCAAACTCCTTCCAGAAAGAATGCCATTGTAAAAAGATTAGAATTAAACGGAGAATTTTATAAAAACACAGCGAATGTTTGCTATGGTAACCTTGAATTACATAGATTTAGACCTGCTTTACATCTCCGGTATACTGTTATGACTCCGTGCAATCGCTTTCCGCTATAAACCCCAATGTAAACTTAAAAAAATGCTATTTAGAATTTTGGAAAAACAGTAAGTAGATGTTTGTTATAATTCTATAAGATTACGTATTTACTAGGTATTGCTATCTCATCTATGCTTATATGAATCCGATCAAACTCCTTCCAGAAAGAATGCCACTGTAAACTGATTAGAATTAAATGGAGAATTTTAGAAATACACTTAGAGAATGTTTGTTATGGTTACCTTGAATTACATAAATTTAGTCCTGCTTGATGTCTCCACAGTACTGTAATGAATCCGTTCAATGGCTTTCCAGTATGAACGCCAATGTAAGCTTATTAGAATGCTATGTAGAATTATGGAAAAACAGTAAGTAGATGTTTCTTATAATTCTATAAGATTACGTATCTACTAGGTATTGCTATCTCATCAATGCTTATATGAATCCGATTAAACTCCTTCCATATAGAATGCCATTGTAAAATCGTTACAAAACCGAGAATTTTAGAAAAACACTTAGCGAATGTTTGTTATGGTTACCTTGAATTACATAGATTTAGTCCTGCTTGATGTCTCCACAGTACTGTAATGAATCCGTTCAATGGCTTTCCAGTATGAACCCCAATGTAAGCTTAATTGCTATGTAGAATTATGGAAAAACAGTAAGTAGATGTTTCTTATAATTCTATAAGACTACGTATTTACTAGGTATTGCTATCTCATCAATGCTTATATGAATCCGATGAAACTCCTTCCAGAAAGAATGCCATTGTAAACTGATTAGAATTAAACGGAGAATTTTATAAAAACACAGCGAATGTTTGTTATGGTAACCTTGAATTACATAGATTTAGACCTGCTTTACATCTCCGGTATACTGTTATGAATCCGTGCAATCGCTTTCCGCTATAAACCCCAATGTAAACTTAATAGAATGCTCTTTAGAATTTTGGAAAAACAGTAAGTAGATGTTTGTTATAATTCTATAAGATTACGTATTTACTAGGTATTGCTATCTCATCAATGCTTATATGAATCCGATGAAACTCCTTCCAGAAAGAATGCCATTGTAAACTGATTAGAATTAAACGGAGAATTTTATAAAAACACAGCGAATGTTTGTTATGGTAACCTTGAATTACATAGATTTAGACCTGCTTTACATCTCCGGTATACTGTTATGAATCCGTGCAATCGCTTTCCGCTATAAACCCCAATGTAAACTTAATAGAATGCTCTTTAGAATTTTGGAAAAACAGTAAGTAGATGTTTCTTATAATTCTATAAGATTACGTATTTACTAGGTATTGCTATCTCATCAATGCTTATATGAATCCGATTAAACTCCTTCCATATAGAATGCCATAGTAAAATCGTTACAAAACCGAGAATTTTAGAAAAACACTTAGCGAATGTTTGTTATGGTTACCTTGAATTACATAGATTTAGTCCTGCTTGATGTCTCCACAGTACTGTAATGAATCCGTTCAATGGCTTTCAGGTATGAACCCCAATGTAAGCTTAATTGCTATGTAGAATTATGGAAAAACAGTAAGTAGATGTTTCTTATAATTCTATAAGATTACGTATTTACTAGGTATTGCTATCTCATCAATGCTTATATGAATCCGATGAAACTCCTTCCAGAAAGAATGCCATTGTAAACTGATTAGTATTAAACGGAGAATTTTAGAAAAACATTTAGCGAATGTTTGTTATGGTAACCTTGAACTACATAGATTTAGTCCTGCTTTATATCTCCGCTATACTGTTATGAATCTGTTCAATCGCTTTTCGCTATGAACCCCAATGTAAGCTTAATAGAATGCTGTGTAGAATTTTGGAAAAACAGTAAGTAGATGTTTCTTATAATTCTATAAGATTACGTATTAACTACGTATTGCTGTCTCATCAATGCTTATATGAATCCGATCAAACTCCTTCCAGAAAGAATGCCATTGTAAAAAGATTAGAATTAAACGGAGAATTTTATAAAAACACAGCGAATGTTTGTTATGGTAACCTTGAATTACATAGATTTAGACCTGCTTGATGTCTCCACAGTACTGTAATGAATCCGTTCAATGGCTTTCCAGTATGAACCCCAATGTAAGCTTAATAGAATGCTATGTAGAATTATGGAAAAACTGTAAGTAGATGTTTGTTATAATTCTATAAGATTACGTATATACTAGGTATTGCTATCTCATCAATGCTTGTATGAATCCGATGAAACTCCTTCCAGAAAGAATCCCATTGTAAACTGATTAGTATTAAATGTAGAATTTTAGAAAAACACTTAGCGAATGTTTGTTATGGTAACCTTGAATTACATAGATTTAGTCCTGCTTTATATCTCCGCTATACTGTTATGTATCCGTTCAATCGCTTTTCGCTATGAACCCCAATGTAAGCTTAATAGAATGCTGTGTAGAATGTTGGAAAAACAGTAAGTAGATGTTTCTTATAATTCTATAAGATTACGTATATACTAGGTATTGCTATCTCATCAATGCTTGTATGAATCCGATCAAACTCCTTCCAGAAAGAATGCCATTGTAAACTGCTTAGTATTAAATGGAGATTTTTACAAAAACTCTTAGCGAATGTTTGTTATGGTTACCTTGAATTGCATAGATTTAGTCCTGCTTGATGTCTCCACAGTACTGTAATGAATCCGTTCAATGGCTTTCCAGTATGAACCCCAATGTAAGCTTAATAGAATGCTGTGTAGAATGTTGGAAAAACAGTAAGTAGATGTTTCTTATAATTCTATAAGATTACGTATTTACTAGGTATTGCTATCTCATCAATGCTTATATGAATCCGATTAAACTCCTTCCATATCGAATGCCATTGTAAAATCGTTACAAAACCGAGAATTTTAGAAAAACACAGCGAATGTTTGTTATGGTTACCTTGAATTACATAGATTTAGTCCTGCTTGATGTCTCCACAGTACTGTAATGAATCCGTTCAATGGCTTTCCAGTATGAACCCCAATGTAAGCTTAATTGCTATGTAGAATTATGGAAAAACAGTAAGTAGATGTTTCTTATAATTCTATAAGATTACGTATTTACTAGGTATTGCTATCTCATCAATGCTTATATGAAACCGATTAAACTCCTTCCACATAGAATGCCATTGTAAAATCGTTACAAAACCGAGAATTTTAGAAAAACACTTAGCGAATGTTTGTTATGGTTACCTTGAATTACATAGATTTAGTCCTGCTTGATGTCTCCACAGTACTGTAATGAATCCGTTCAATGGCTTTCCAGTATGAACCCCAATGTAAGCTTAATTGCTATGTAGAATTATGGAAAAACAGTAAGTAGATGTTTCTTATAATTCTATAAGATTACGTATTTACTAGGTATTGCTATCTCATCAATGCTTATATGAATCCGATGAAACTCCTTCCAGAAAGAATGCCATTGTAAACTGATTAGAATTAAACGGAGAATTTTATAAAAACACAGCGAATGTTTGTTATGGTAACCTTGAATTACATAGATTTAGACCTGCTTTACATCTCCGGTATACTGTTATGAATCCGTGCAATCGCTTTCCGCTATAAACCCCAATGTAAACTTAATAGAATGCTCTTTAGAATTTTGGAAAAACAGTAAGTAGATGTTTGTTATAATTCTATAAGATTACGTATTTACTAGGTATTGCTATCTCATCAATGCTTATATGAATCCGATGAAACTCCTTCCAGAAAGAATGCCATTGTAAACTGATTAGAATTAAACGGAGAATTTTATAAAAACACAGCGAATGTTTGTTATGGTAACCTTGAATTACATAGATTTAGACCTGCTTTACATCTCCGGTATACTGTTATGAATCCGTGCAATCGCTTTCCGCTATAAACCCCAATGTAAACTTAATAGAATGCTCTTTAGAATTTTGGAAAAACAGTAAGTAGATGTTTCTTATAATTCTATAAGATTACGTATTTACTAGGTATTGCTATCTCATCAATGCTTATATGAATCCGATTAAACTCCTTCCATATAGAATGCCATAGTAAAATCGTTACAAAACCGAGAATTTTAGAAAAACACTTAGCGAATGTTTGTTATGGTTACCTTGAATTACATAGATTTAGTCCTGCTTGATGTCTCCACAGTACTGTAATGAATCCGTTCAATGGCTTTCAGGTATGAACCCCAATGTAAGCTTAATTGCTATGTAGAATTATGGAAAAACAGTAAGTAGATGTTTCTTATAATTCTATAAGATTACGTATTTACTAGGTATTGCTATCTCATCAATGCTTATATGAATCCGATGAAACTCCTTCCAGAAAGAATGCCATTGTAAACTGATTAGTATTAAACGGAGAATTTTAGAAAAACATTTAGCGAATGTTTGTTATGGTAACCTTGAACTACATAGATTTAGTCCTGCTTTATATCTCCGCTATACTGTTATGAATCTGTTCAATCGCTTTTCGCTATGAACCCCAATGTAAGCTTAATAGAATGCTGTGTAGAATTTTGGAAAAACAGTAAGTAGATGTTTCTTATAATTCTATAAGATTACGTATTTACTACGTATTGCTGTCTCATCAATGCTTATATGAATCCGATCAAACTCCTTCCAGAAAGAATGCCATTGTAAAAAGATTAGAATTAAACGGAGAATTTTATAAAAACACAGCGAATGTTTGTTATGGTAACCTTGAATTACATAGATTTAGACCTGCTTGATGTCTCCACAGTACTGTAATGAATCCGTTCAATGGCTTTCCAGTATGAACCCCAATGTAAGCTTAATAGAATGCTATGTAGAATTATGGAAAAACTGTAAGTAGATGTTTGTTATAATTCTATAAGATTACGTATATACTAGGTATTGCTATCTCATCAATGCTTGTATGAATCCGATGAAACTCCTTCCAGAAAGAATCCCATTGTAAACTGATTAGTATTAAATGTAGAATTTTAGAAAAACACTTAGCGAATGTTTGTTATGGTAACCTTGAATTACATAGATTTAGTCCTGCTTTATATCTCCGCTATACTGTTATGTATCCGTTCAATCGCTTTTCGCTATGAACCCCAATGTAAGCTTAATAGAATGCTGTGTAGAATGTTGGAAAAACAGTAAGTAGATGTTTCTTATAATTCTATAAGATTACGTATATACTAGGTATTGCTATCTCATCAATGCTTGTATGAATCCGATCAAACTCCTTCCAGAAAGAATGCCATTGTAAACTGCTTAGTATTAAATGGAGATTTTTACAAAAACTCTTAGCGAATGTTTGTTATGGTTACCTTGAATTGCATAGATTTAGTCCTGCTTGATGTCTCCACAGTACTGTAATGAATCCGTTCAATGGCTTTCCAGTATGAACCCCAATGTAAGCTTAATAGAATGCTGTGTAGAATGTTGGAAAAACAGTAAGTAGATGTTTCTTATAATTCTATAAGATTACGTATTTACTAGGTATTGCTATCTCATCAATGCTTATATGAATCCGATTAAACTCCTTCCATATCGAATGCCATTGTAAAATCGTTACAAAACCGAGAATTTTAGAAAAACACAGCGAATGTTTGTTATGGTTACCTTGAATTACATAGATTTAGTCCTGCTTGATGTCTCCACAGTACTGTAATGAATCCGTTCAATGGCTTTCCAGTATGAACCCCAATGTAAGCTTAATTGCTATGTAGAATTATGGAAAAACAGTAAGTAGATGTTTCTTATAATTCTATAAGATTACGTATTTACTAGGTATTGCTATCTCATCAATGCTTGTATGAATCCGATGAAACTCCTTCCAGAAAGAATGCCATTGTAAACTGATTAGTATTAAATGGAGAATTTTAGAAAAACACTTAGTGAATGTTTGTTATGGTAACCTTGAATTACATAGATTTAATCCTGCTTTATATCTCCGCTATACTGTTATGAATCTGTTCAATCGCTTTTCGCTATGAACCCCAATGTAAGCTTAATAGAATGCTGTGTAGAATTTTGGAAAAACAGTAAGTAGATGTTTCTTATAATTCTATAAGATTACGTATTTACTACGTATTGCTATCTCATCAATGCTTATATGAATCCGATCAAACTCCTTCCAGAAAGAATGCCATTGTAAAAAGATTAGAATTAAACGGAGAATTTTATAAAAACACAGCGAATGTTTGCTATGGTAACCTTGAATTACATAGATTTAGACCTGCTTTACATCTCCGGTATACTGTTATGACTCCGTGCAATCGCTTTCCGCTATAAACCCCAATGTAAACTTAAAAAAATGCTATTTAGAATTTTGGAAAAACAGTAAGTAGATGTTTGTTATAATTCTATAAGATTACGTATATACTAGGTATTGCTATCTCATCAATGCTTATATGAATCCGATCAAACTCCTTCCAGAAAGAATGCCACTGTAAACTGATTAGAATTAAATGGAGAATTTTAGAAATACACTTAGAGAATGTTTGTTATGGTTACCTTGAATTACATAAATTTAGTCCTGCTTGATGTCTCCACAGTACTGTAATGAATCCGTTCAATGGCTTTCCAGTATGAACGCCAATGTAAGCTTATTAGAATGCTATGTAGAATTATGGAAAAACAGTAAGTAGATGTTTCTTATAATTCTATAAGATTACGTATCTACTAGGTATTGCTATCTCATCAATGCTTATATGAATCCGATTAAACTCCTTCCATATAGAATGCCATTGTAAAATCGTTACAAAACCGAGAATTTTAGAAAAACACTTAGCGAATGTTTGTTATGGTTACCTTGAATTACATAGATTTAGTCCTGCTTGATGTCTCCACAGTACTGTAATGAATCCGTTCAATGGCTTTCCAGTATGAACCCCAATGTAAGCTTAATTGCTATGTAGAATTATGGAAAAACAGTAAGTAGATGTTTCTTATAATTCTATAAGATTACGTATTTACTAGGTATTGCTATCTCATCAATGCTTATATGAATCCGATGAAACTCCTTCCAGAAAGAATGCCATTGTAAACTGATTAGAATTAAACGGAGAATTTTATAAAAACACAGCGAATGTTTGTTATGGTAACCTTGAATTACATAGATTTAGACCTGCTTTACATCTCCGGTATACTGTTATGAATCCGTGCAATCGCTTTCCGCTATAAACCCCAATGTAAACTTAATAGAATGCTCTTTAGAATTTTGGAAAAACAGTAAGTAGATGTTTGTTATAATTCTATAAGATTACGTATTTACTAGGTATTGCTATCTCATCAATGCTTATATGAATCCGATGAAACTCCTTCCAGAAAGAATGCCATTGTAAACTGATTAGAATTAAACGGAGAATTTTATAAAAACACAGCGAATGTTTGTTATGGTAACCTTGAATTACATAGATTTAGACCTGCTTTACATCTCCGGTATACTGTTATGAATCCGTGCAATCGCTTTCCGCTATAAACCCCAATGTAAACTTAATAGAATGCTCTTTAGAATTTTGGAAAAACAGTAAGTAGATGTTTCTTATAATTCTATAAGATTACGTATTTACTAGGTATTGCTATCTCATCAATGCTTATATGAATCCGATTAAACTCCTTCCATATAGAATGCCATAGTAAAATCGTTACAAAACCGAGAATTTTAGAAAAACACTTAGCGAATGTTTGTTATGGTTACCTTGAATTACATAGATTTAGTCCTGCTTGATGTCTCCACAGTACTGTAATGAATCCGTTCAATGGCTTTCAGGTATGAACCCCAATGTAAGCTTAATTGCTATGTAGAATTATGGAAAAACAGTAAGTAGATGTTTCTTATAATTCTATAAGATTACGTATTTACTAGGTATTGCTATCTCATCAATGCTTATATGAATCCGATGAAACTCCTTCCAGAAAGAATGCCATTGTAAACTGATTAGTATTAAATGGAGAATTTTATAAAAACACAGCGAATGTTTGTTATGGTAACCTTGAATTACATAGATTTAGACCTGCTTGATGTCTCCACAGTACTGTAATGAATCCGTTCAATGGCTTTCCAGTATGAACCCCAATGTAAGCTTAATAGAATGCTGTGTAGAATTTTGGAAAAACAGTAAGTAGATGTTTCTTATAATTCTATAAGATTACGTATTTACTACGTATTGCTGTCTCATCAATGCTTATATGAATCCGATCAAACTCCTTCCAGAAAGAATGCCATTGTAAAAAGATTAGAATTAAACGGAGAATTTTATAAAAACACAGCGAATGTTTGTTATGGTAACCTTGAATTACATAGATTTAGACCTGCTTGATGTCTCCACAGTACTGTAATGAATCCGTTCAATGGCTTTCCAGTATGAACCCCAATGTAAGCTTAATAGAATGCTATGTAGAATTATGGAAAAACTGTAAGTAGATGTTTGTTATAATTCTATAAGATTACGTATATACTAGGTATTGCTATCTCATCAATGCTTGTATGAATCCGATGAAACTCCTTCCAGAAAGAATCCCATTGTAAACTGATTAGTATTAAATGTAGAATTTTAGAAAAACACTTAGCGAATGTTTGTTATGGTAACCTTGAATTACATAGATTTAGTCCTGCTTTATATCTCCGCTATACTGTTATGTATCCGTTCAATCGCTTTTCGCTATGAACCCCAATGTAAGCTTAATAGAATGCTGTGTAGAATGTTGGAAAAACAGTAAGTAGATGTTTCTTATAATTCTATAAGATTACGTATATACTAGGTATTGCTATCTCATCAATGCTTGTATGAATCCGATCAAACTCCTTCCAGAAAGAATGCCATTGTAAACTGCTTAGTATTAAATGGAGATTTTTACAAAAACTCTTAGCGAATGTTTGTTATGGTTACCTTGAATTGCATAGATTTAGTCCTGCTTGATGTCTCCACAGTACTGTAATGAATCCGTTCAATGGCTTTCCAGTATGAACCCCAATGTAAGCTTAATAGAATGCTGTGTAGAATGTTGGAAAAACAGTAAGTAGATGTTTCTTATAATTCTATAAGATTACGTATTTACTAGGTATTGCTATCTCATCAATGCTTATATGAATCCGATGAAACTCCTTCCAGAAAGAATGCCATTGTAAAATCGTTACAAAACCGAGAATTTTAGAAAAACACAGCGAATGTTTGTTATGGTTACCTTGAATTACATAGATTTAGTCCTGCTTGATGTCTCCACAGTACTGTAATGAATCCGTTCAATGGCTTTCCAGTATGAACCCCAATGTAAGCTTAATTGCTATGTAGAATTATGGAAAAACAGTAAGTAGATGTTTCTTATAATTCTATAAGATTACGTATTTACTAGGTATTGCTATCTCATCAATGCTTGTATGAATCCGATGAAACTCCTTCCAGAAAGAATGCCATTGTAAACTGATTAGTATTAAATGGAGAATTTTAGAAAAACACTTAGTGAATGTTTGTTATGGTAACCTTGAATTACATAGATTTAATCCTGCTTTATATCTCCGCTATACTGTTATGAATCTGTTCAATCGCTTTTCGCTATGAACCCCAATGTAAGCTTAATAGAATGCTGTGTAGAATTTTGGAAAAACAGTAAGTAGATGTTTCTTATAATTCTATAAGATTACGTATTTACTACGTATTGCTATCTCATCAATGCTTATATGAATCCGATCAAACTCCTTCCAGAAAGAATGCCATTGTAAAAAGATTAGAATTAAACGGAGAATTTTATAAAAACACAGCGAATGTTTGCTATGGTAACCTTGAATTACATAGATTTAGACCTGCTTTACATCTCCGGTATACTGTTATGACTCCGTGCAATCGCTTTCCGCTATAAACCCCAATGTAAACTTAAAAAAATGCTATTTAGAATTTTGGAAAAACAGTAAGTAGATGTTTGTTATAATTCTATAAGATTACGTATATACTAGGTATTGCTATCTCATCAATGCTTATATGAATCCGATCAAACTCCTTCCAGAAAGAATGCCACTGTAAACTGATTAGAATTAAATGGAGAATTTTAGAAATACACTTAGAGAATGTTTGTTATGGTTACCTTGAATTACATAAATTTAGTCCTGCTTGATGTCTCCACAGTACTGTAATGAATCCGTTCAATGGCTTTCCAGTATGAACCCCAATGTAAGCTTATTAGAATGCTATGTAGAATTATGGAAAAACAGTAAGTAGATGTTTCTTATAATTCTATAAGATTACGTATCTACTAGGTATTGCTATCTCATCAATGCTTATATGAATCCGATTAAACTCCTTCCATATAGAATGCCATTGTAAAATCGTTACAAAACCGAGAATTTTAGAAAAACACTTAGCGAATGTTTGTTATGGTTACCTTGAATTACATAGATTTAGTCCTGCTTGATGTCTCCACAGTACTGTAATGAATCCGTTCAATGGCTTTCCAGTATGAACCCCAATGTAAGCTTAATTGCTATGTAGAATTATGGAAAAACAGTAAGTAGATGTTTCTTATAATTCTATAAGATTACGTATTTACTAGGTATTGCTATCTCATCAATGCTTATATGAATCCGATGAAACTCCTTCCAGAAAGAATGCCATTGTAAACTGATTAGAATTAAACGGAGAATTTTATAAAAACACAGCGAATGTTTGTTATGGTAACCTTGAATTACATAGATTTAGACCTGCTTTACATCTCCGGTATACTGTTATGAATCCGTGCAATCGCTTTCCGCTATAAACCCCAATGTAAACTTAATAGAATGCTCTTTAGAATTTTGGAAAAACAGTAAGTAGATGTTTGTTATAATTCTATAAGATTACGTATTTACTAGGTATTGCTATCTCATCAATGCTTATATGAATCCGATGAAACTCCTTCCAGAAAGAATGCCATTGTAAACTGATTAGAATTAAACGGAGAATTTTATAAAAACACAGCGAATGTTTGTTATGGTAACCTTGAATTACATAGATTTAGACCTGCTTTACATCTCCGGTATACTGTTATGAATCCGTGCAATCGCTTTCCGCTATAAACCCCAATGTAAACTTAATAGAATGCTCTTTAGAATTTTGGAAAAACAGTAAGTAGATGTTTCTTATAATTCTATAAGATTACGTATTTACTAGGTATTGCTATCTCATCAATGCTTATATGAATCCGATTAAACTCCTTCCATATAGAATGCCATAGTAAAATCGTTACAAAACCGAGAATTTTAGAAAAACACTTAGCGAATGTTTGTTATGGTTACCTTGAATTACATAGATTTAGTCCTGCTTGATGTCTCCACAGTACTGTAATGAATCCGTTCAATGGCTTTCAGGTATGAACCCCAATGTAAGCTTAATTGCTATGTAGAATTATGGAAAAACAGTAAGTAGATGTTTCTTATAATTCTATAAGATTACGTATTTACTAGGTATTGCTATCTCATCAATGCTTATATGAATCCGATGAAACTCCTTCCAGAAAGAATGCCATTGTAAACTGATTAGTATTAAACGGAGAATTTTAGAAAAACATTTAGCGAATGTTTGTTATGGTAACCTTGAACTACATAGATTTAGTCCTGCTTTATATCTCCGCTATACTGTTATGAATCTGTTCAATCGCTTTTCGCTATGAACCCCAATGTAAGCTTAATAGAATGCTGTGTAGAATTTTGGAAAAACAGTAAGTAGATGTTTCTTATAATTCTATAAGATTACGTATTTACTACGTATTGCTGTCTCATCAATGCTTATATGAATCCGATCAAACTCCTTCCAGAAAGAATGCCATTGTAAAAAGATTAGAATTAAACGGAGAATTTTATAAAAACACAGCGAATGTTTGTTATGGTAACCTTGAATTACATAGATTTAGACCTGCTTGATGTCTCCACAGTACTGTAATGAATCCGTTCAATGGCTTTCCAGTATGAACCCCAATGTAAGCTTAATAGAATGCTATGTAGAATTATGGAAAAACTGTAAGTAGATGTTTGTTATAATTCTATAAGATTACGTATATACTAGGTATTGCTATCTCATCAATGCTTGTATGAATCCGATGAAACTCCTTCCAGAAAGAATCCCATTGTAAACTGATTAGTATTAAATGTAGAATTTTAGAAAAACACTTAGCGAATGTTTGTTATGGTAACCTTGAATTACATAGATTTAGTCCTGCTTTATATCTCCGCTATACTGTTATGTATCCGTTCAATCGCTTTTCGCTATGAACCCCAATGTAAGCTTAATAGAATGCTGTGTAGAATGTTGGAAAAACAGTAAGTAGATGTTTCTTATAATTCTATAAGATTACGTATATACTAGGTATTGCTATCTCATCAATGCTTGTATGAATCCGATCAAACTCCTTCCAGAAAGAATGCCATTGTAAACTGCTTAGTATTAAATGGAGATTTTTACAAAAACTCTTAGCGGATGTTTGTTATGGTTACCTTGAATTGCATAGATTTAGTCCTGCTTGATGTCTCCACAGTACTGTAATGAATCCGTTCAATGGCTTTCCAGTATGAACCCCAATGTAAGCTTAATAGAATGCTGTGTAGAATGTTGGAAAAACAGTAAGTAGATGTTTCTTATAATTCTATAAGATTACGTATTTACTAGGTATTGCTGTCTCATCAATGCTTATATGAAACCGATTAAACTCCTTCCACATAGAATGCCATTGTAAAATCGTTACAAAACCGAGAATTTTAGAAAAACACTTAGCGAATGTTTGTTATGGTTACCTTGAATTACATAGATTTAGTCCTGCTTGATGTCTCCACAGTACTGTAATGAATCCGTTCAATGGCTTTCCAGTATGAACCCCAATGTAAGCTTAATTGCTATGTAGAATTATGGAAAAACAGTAAGTAGATGTTTCTTATAATTCTATACGATTACGTATTTACTAGGTATTGCTATCTCATCAATGCTTATATGAATCCGATGAAACTCCTTCCAGAAAGAATGCCATTGTAAACTGATTAGTATTAAACGGAGAATTTTAGAAAAACATTTAGCGAATGTTTGTTATGGTAACCTTGAACTACATAGATTTAGTCCTGCTTTATATCTCCGCTATACTGTTATGAATCCGTTCAATCGCTTTTCGCTATGAACCCCAATGTAAGCTTAATAGAATGCTGTGTAGAATTTTGGAAAAACAGTAAGTAGATGTTTCTTATAATTCTATAAGATTACGTATTTACTACGTATTGCTATCTCATCAATGCTTATATGAATCCGATCAAACTCCTTCCAGAAAGAATGCCATTGTAAAAAGATTAGAATTAAACGGAGAATTTTATAAAAACACAGCGAATGTTTGTTATGGTAACCTTGAATTACATAGATTTAGACCTGCTTTACATCTCCGGTATACTGTTATGACTCCGTGCAATCGCTTTCCGCTATAAACCCCAATGTAAACTTAAAAAAATGCTATTTAGAATTTTGGAAAAACAGTAAGTAGATGTTTGTTATAATTCTATAAGATTACGTATTTACTAGGTATTGCTATCTCATCAATGCTTATATGAATCCGATCAAACTCCTTCCAGAAAGAATGCCACTGTAAACTGATTAGAATTAAATGGAGAATTTTAGAAATACACTTAGAGAATGTTTGTTATGGTTACCTTGAATTACATAAATTTAGTCCTGCTTGATGTCTCCACAGTACTGCAATGAATCCGTTCAATGGCTTTCCAGTATGAACCCCAATGTAAACTTAATAGAATGCTATGTAGAATTATGGAAAAACAGTAAGTAGATGTTTGTTATAATTCTATAAGATTACGTATATACTAGGTATTGCTATCTCATCAATGCTTGTATGAATCCGATGAAACTCCTTCCAGAAAGAATCCCATTGTAAACTGATTAGTATTAAATGTAGAATTTTAGAAAAACACTTAGCGAATGTTTGTTATGGTAACCTTGAATTACATAGATTTAGTCCTGCTTTATATCTCCGCTATACTGTTATGTATCCGTTCAATCGCTTTTCGCTATGAACCCCAATGTAAGCTTAATAGAATGCTGTGTAGAATGTTGGAAAAACAGTAAGTAGATGTTTCTTATAATTCTATAAGATTACGTATATACTAGGTATTGCTATCTCATCAATGCTTGTATGAATCCGATCAAACTCCTTCCAGAAAGAATGCCATTGTAAACTGCTTAGTATTAAATGGAGATTTTTACAAAAACTCTTAGCGGATGTTTGTTATGGTTACCTTGAATTGCATAGATTTAGTCCTGCTTGATGTCTCCACAGTACTGTAATGAATCCGTTCAATGGCTTTCCAGTATGAACCCCAATGTAAGCTTAATAGAATGCTGTGTAGAATGTTGGAAAAACAGTAAGTAGATGTTTCTTATAATTCTATAAGATTACGTATTTACTAGGTATTGCTGTCTCATCAATGCTTATATGAAACCGATTAAACTCCTTCCACATAGAATGCCATTGTAAAATCGTTACAAAACCGAGAATTTTAGAAAAACACTTAGCGAATGTTTGTTATGGTTACCTTGAATTACATAGATTTAGTCCTGCTTGATGTCTCCACAGTACTGTAATGAATCCGTTCAATGGCTTTCCAGTATGAACCCCAATGTAAGCTTAATTGCTATGTAGAATTATGGAAAAACAGTAAGTAGATGTTTCTTATAATTCTATACGATTACGTATTTACTAGGTATTGCTATCTCATCAATGCTTATATGAATCCGATGAAACTCCTTCCAGAAAGAATGCCATTGTAAACTGATTAGTATTAAACGGAGAATTTTAGAAAAACATTTAGCGAATGTTTGTTATGGTAACCTTGAACTACATAGATTTAGTCCTGCTTTATATCTCCGCTATACTGTTATGAATCCGTTCAATCGCTTTTCGCTATGAACCCCAATGTAAGCTTAATAGAATGCTGTGTAGAATTTTGGAAAAACAGTAAGTAGATGTTTCTTATAATTCTATAAGATTACGTATTTACTACGTATTGCTATCTCATCAATGCTTATATGAATCCGATCAAACTCCTTCCAGAAAGAATGCCATTGTAAAAAGATTAGAATTAAACGGAGAATTTTATAAAAACACAGCGAATGTTTGTTATGGTAACCTTGAATTACATAGATTTAGACCTGCTTTACATCTCCGGTATACTGTTATGACTCCGTGCAATCGCTTTCCGCTATAAACCCCAATGTAAACTTAAAAAAATGCTATTTAGAATTTTGGAAAAACAGTAAGTAGATGTTTGTTATAATTCTATAAGATTACGTATTTACTAGGTATTGCTATCTCATCAATGCTTATATGAATCCGATCAAACTCCTTCCAGAAAGAATGCCACTGTAAACTGATTAGAATTAAATGGAGAATTTTAGAAATACACTTAGAGAATGTTTGTTATGGTTACCTTGAATTACATAAATTTAGTCCTGCTTGATGTCTCCACAGTACTGCAATGAATCCGTTCAATGGCTTTCCAGTATGAACCCCAATGTAAACTTAATAGAATGCTATGTAGAATTATGGAAAAACAGTAAGTAGATGTTTGTTATAATTCTATAAGATTACGTATATACTAGGTATTGCTATCTCATCAATGCTTGTATGAATCCGATGAAACTCCTTCCAGAAAGAATCCCATTGTAAACTGATTAGTATTAAATGTAGAATTTTAGAAAAACACTTAGCGAATGTTTGTTATGGTAACCTTGAATTACATAGATTTAGTCCTGCTTTATATCTCCGCTATACTGTTATGTATCCGTTCAATCGCTTTTCGCTATGAACCCCAATGTAAGCTTAATAGAATGCTGTGTAGAATGTTGGAAAAACAGTAAGTAGATGTTTCTTATAATTCTATAAGATTACGTATATACTAGGTATTGCTATCTCATCAATGCTTGTATGAATCCGATCAAACTCCTTCCAGAAAGAATGCCATTGTAAACTGCTTAGTATTAAATGGAGATTTTTACAAAAACTCTTAGCGGATGTTTGTTATGGTTACCTTGAATTGCATAGATTTAGTCCTGCTTGATGTCTCCACAGTACTGTAATGAATCCGTTCAATGGCTTTCCAGTATGAACCCCAATGTAAGCTTAATAGAATGCTGTGTAGAATGTTGGAAAAACAGTAAGTAGATGTTTCTTATAATTCTATAAGATTACGTATTTACTAGGTATTGCTGTCTCATCAATGCTTATATGAAACCGATTAAACTCCTTCCACATAGAATGCCATTGTAAAATCGTTACAAAACCGAGAATTTTAGAAAAACACTTAGCGAATGTTTGTTATGGTTACCTTGAATTACATAGATTTAGTCCTGCTTGATGTCTCCACAGTACTGTAATGAATCCGTTCAATGGCTTTCCAGTATGAACCCCAATGTAAGCTTAATTGCTATGTAGAATTATGGAAAAACAGTAAGTAGATGTTTCTTATAATTCTATACGATTACGTATTTACTAGGTATTGCTATCTCATCAATGCTTATATGAATCCGATGAAACTCCTTCCAGAAAGAATGCCATTGTAAACTGATTAGTATTAAACGGAGAATTTTAGAAAAACATTTAGCGAATGTTTGTTATGGTAACCTTGAACTACATAGATTTAGTCCTGCTTTATATCTCCGCTATACTGTTATGAATCCGTTCAATCGCTTTTCGCTATGAACCCCAATGTAAGCTTAATAGAATGCTGTGTAGAATTTTGGAAAAACAGTAAGTAGATGTTTCTTATAATTCTATAAGATTACGTATTTACTACGTATTGCTATCTCATCAATGCTTATATGAATCCGATCAAACTCCTTCCAGAAAGAATGCCATTGTAAAAAGATTAGAATTAAACGGAGAATTTTATAAAAACACAGCGAATGTTTGTTATGGTAACCTTGAATTACATAGATTTAGACCTGCTTTACATCTCCGGTATACTGTTATGACTCCGTGCAATCGCTTTCCGCTATAAACCCCAATGTAAACTTAAAAAAATGCTATTTAGAATTTTGGAAAAACAGTAAGTAGATGTTTGTTATAATTCTATAAGATTACGTATTTACTAGGTATTGCTATCTCATCAATGCTTATATGAATCCGATCAAACTCCTTCCAGAAAGAATGCCACTGTAAACTGATTAGAATTAAATGGAGAATTTTAGAAATACACTTAGAGAATGTTTGTTATGGTTACCTTGAATTACATAAATTTAGTCCTGCTTGATGTCTCCACAGTACTGCAATGAATCCGTTCAATGGCTTTCCAGTATGAACCCCAATGTAAACTTAATAGAATGCTATGTAGAATTATGGAAAAACAGTAAGTAGATGTTTGTTATAATTCTATAAGATTACGTATATACTAGGTATTGCTATCTCATCAATGCTTGTATGAATCCGATGAAACTCCTTCCAGAAAGAATCCCATTGTAAACTGATTAGTATTAAATGTAGAATTTTAGAAAAACACTTAGCGAATGTTTGTTATGGTAACCTTGAATTACATAGATTTAGTCCTGCTTTATATCTCCGCTATACTGTTATGTATCCGTTCAATCGCTTTTCGCTATGAACCCCAATGTAAGCTTAATAGAATGCTGTGTAGAATGTTGGAAAAACAGTAAGTAGATGTTTCTTATAATTCTATAAGATTACGTATATACTAGGTATTGCTATCTCATCAATGCTTGTATGAATCCGATCAAACTCCTTCCAGAAAGAATGCCATTGTAAACTGCTTAGTATTAAATGGAGATTTTTACAAAAACTCTTAGCGGATGTTTGTTATGGTTACCTTGAATTGCATAGATTTAGTCCTGCTTGATGTCTCCACAGTACTGTAATGAATCCGTTCAATGGCTTTCCAGTATGAACCCCAATGTAAGCTTAATAGAATGCTGTGTAGAATGTTGGAAAAACAGTAAGTAGATGTTTCTTATAATTCTATAAGATTACGTATTTACTAGGTATTGCTGTCTCATCAATGCTTATATGAAACCGATTAAACTCCTTCCACATAGAATGCCATTGTAAAATCGTTACAAAACCGAGAATTTTAGAAAAACACTTAGCGAATGTTTGTTATGGTTACCTTGAATTACATAGATTTAGTCCTGCTTGATGTCTCCACAGTACTGTAATGAATCCGTTCAATGGCTTTCCAGTATGAACCCCAATGTAAGCTTAATTGCTATGTAGAATTATGGAAAAACAGTAAGTAGATGTTTCTTATAATTCTATACGATTACGTATTTACTAGGTATTGCTATCTCATCAATGCTTATATGAATCCGATGAAACTCCTTCCAGAAAGAATGCCATTGTAAACTGATTAGTATTAAACGGAGAATTTTAGAAAAACATTTAGCGAATGTTTGTTATGGTAACCTTGAACTACATAGATTTAGTCCTGCTTTATATCTCCGCTATACTGTTATGAATCCGTTCAATCGCTTTTCGCTATGAACCCCAATGTAAGCTTAATAGAATGCTGTGTAGAATTTTGGAAAAACAGTAAGTAGATGTTTCTTATAATTCTATAAGATTACGTATTTACTACGTATTGCTATCTCATCAATGCTTATATGAATCCGATCAAACTCCTTCCAGAAAGAATGCCATTGTAAAAAGATTAGAATTAAACGGAGAATTTTATAAAAACACAGCGAATGTTTGTTATGGTAACCTTGAATTACATAGATTTAGACCTGCTTTACATCTCCGGTATACTGTTATGACTCCGTGCAATCGCTTTCCGCTATAAACCCCAATGTAAACTTAAAAAAATGCTATTTAGAATTTTGGAAAAACAGTAAGTAGATGTTTGTTATAATTCTATAAGATTACGTATTTACTAGGTATTGCTATCTCATCAATGCTTATATGAATCCGATCAAACTCCTTCCAGAAAGAATGCCACTGTAAACTGATTAGAATTAAATGGAGAATTTTAGAAATACACTTAGAGAATGTTTGTTATGGTTACCTTGAATTACATAAATTTAGTCCTGCTTGATGTCTCCACAGTACTGCAATGAATCCGTTCAATGGCTTTCCAGTATGAACCCCAATGTAAACTTAATAGAATGCTATGTAGAATTATGGAAAAACAGTAAGTAGATGTTTGTTATAATTCTATAAGATTACGTATATACTAGGTATTGCTATCTCATCAATGCTTGTATGAATCCGATGAAACTCCTTCCAGAAAGAATCCCATTGTAAACTGATTAGTATTAAATGTAGAATTTTAGAAAAACACTTAGCGAATGTTTGTTATGGTAACCTTGAATTACATAGATTTAGTCCTGCTTTATATCTCCGCTATACTGTTATGTATCCGTTCAATCGCTTTTCGCTATGAACCCCAATGTAAGCTTAATAGAATGCTGTGTAGAATGTTGGAAAAACAGTAAGTAGATGTTTCTTATAATTCTATAAGATTACGTATATACTAGGTATTGCTATCTCATCAATGCTTGTATGAATCCGATCAAACTCCTTCCAGAAAGAATGCCATTGTAAACTGCTTAGTATTAAATGGAGATTTTTACAAAAACTCTTAGCGGATGTTTGTTATGGTTACCTTGAATTGCATAGATTTAGTCCTGCTTGATGTCTCCACAGTACTGTAATGAATCCGTTCAATGGCTTTCCAGTATGAACCCCAATGTAAGCTTAATAGAATGCTGTGTAGAATGTTGGAAAAACAGTAAGTAGATGTTTCTTATAATTCTATAAGATTACGTATTTACTAGGTATTGCTGTCTCATCAATGCTTATATGAAACCGATTAAACTCCTTCCACATAGAATGCCATTGTAAAATCGTTACAAAACCGAGAATTTTAGAAAAACACTTAGCGAATGTTTGTTATGGTTACCTTGAATTACATAGATTTAGTCCTGCTTGATGTCTCCACAGTACTGTAATGAATCCGTTCAATGGCTTTCCAGTATGAACCCCAATGTAAGCTTAATTGCTATGTAGAATTATGGAAAAACAGTAAGTAGATGTTTCTTATAATTCTATACGATTACGTATTTACTAGGTATTGCTATCTCATCAATGCTTATATGAATCCGATGAAACTCCTTCCAGAAAGAATGCCATTGTAAACTGATTAGTATTAAACGGAGAATTTTAGAAAAACATTTAGCGAATGTTTGTTATGGTAACCTTGAACTACATAGATTTAGTCCTGCTTTATATCTCCGCTATACTGTTATGAATCCGTTCAATCGCTTTTCGCTATGAACCCCAATGTAAGCTTAATAGAATGCTGTGTAGAATTTTGGAAAAACAGTAAGTAGATGTTTCTTATAATTCTATAAGATTACGTATTTACTACGTATTGCTATCTCATCAATGCTTATATGAATCCGATCAAACTCCTTCCAGAAAGAATGCCATTGTAAAAAGATTAGAATTAAACGGAGAATTTTATAAAAACACAGCGAATGTTTGTTATGGTAACCTTGAATTACATAGATTTAGACCTGCTTTACATCTCCGGTATACTGTTATGACTCCGTGCAATCGCTTTCCGCTATAAACCCCAATGTAAACTTAAAAAAATGCTATTTAGAATTTTGGAAAAACAGTAAGTAGATGTTTGTTATAATTCTATAAGATTACGTATTTACTAGGTATTGCTATCTCATCAATGCTTATATGAATCCGATCAAACTCCTTCCAGAAAGAATGCCACTGTAAACTGATTAGAATTAAATGGAGAATTTTAGAAATACACTTAGAGAATGTTTGTTATGGTTACCTTGAATTACATAAATTTAGTCCTGCTTGATGTCTCCACAGTACTGCAATGAATCCGTTCAATGGCTTTCCAGTATGAACCCCAATGTAAACTTAATAGAATGCTATGTAGAATTATGGAAAAACAGTAAGTAGATGTTTGTTATAATTCTATAAGATTACGTATATACTAGGTATTGCTATCTCATCAATGCTTGTATGAATCCGATGAAACTCCTTCCAGAAAGAATCCCATTGTAAACTGATTAGTATTAAATGTAGAATTTTAGAAAAACACTTAGCGAATGTTTGTTATGGTAACCTTGAATTACATAGATTTAGTCCTGCTTTATATCTCCGCTATACTGTTATGTATCCGTTCAATCGCTTTTCGCTATGAACCCCAATGTAAGCTTAATAGAATGCTGTGTAGAATGTTGGAAAAACAGTAAGTAGATGTTTCTTATAATTCTATAAGATTACGTATATACTAGGTATTGCTATCTCATCAATGCTTGTATGAATCCGATCAAACTCCTTCCAGAAAGAATGCCATTGTAAACTGCTTAGTATTAAATGGAGATTTTTACAAAAACTCTTAGCGGATGTTTGTTATGGTTACCTTGAATTGCATAGATTTAGTCCTGCTTGATGTCTCCACAGTACTGTAATGAATCCGTTCAATGGCTTTCCAGTATGAACCCCAATGTAAGCTTAATAGAATGCTGTGTAGAATGTTGGAAAAACAGTAAGTAGATGTTTCTTATAATTCTATAAGATTACGTATTTACTAGGTATTGCTGTCTCATCAATGCTTATATGAAACCGATTAAACTCCTTCCACATAGAATGCCATTGTAAAATCGTTACAAAACCGAGAATTTTAGAAAAACACTTAGCGAATGTTTGTTATGGTTACCTTGAATTACATAGATTTAGTCCTGCTTGATGTCTCCACAGTACTGTAATGAATCCGTTCAATGGCTTTCCAGTATGAACCCCAATGTAAGCTTAATTGCTATGTAGAATTATGGAAAAACAGTAAGTAGATGTTTCTTATAATTCTATACGATTACGTATTAACTAGGTATTGCTATCTCATCAATGCTTATATGAATCCGATGAAACTCCTTCCAGAAAGAATGCCATTGTAAACTGATTAGTATTAAACGGAGAATTTTAGAAAAACATTTAGCGAATGTTTGTTATGGTAACCTTGAACTACATAGATTTAGTCCTGCTTTATATCTCCGCTATACTGTTATGAATCCGTTCAATCGCTTTTCGCTATGAACCCCAATGTAAGCTTAATAGAATGCTGTGTAGAATTTTGGAAAAACAGTAAGTAGATGTTTCTTATAATTCTATAAGATTACGTATTTACTACGTATTGCTATCTCATCAATGCTTATATGAATCCGATCAAACTCCTTCCAGAAAGAATGCCATTGTAAAAAGATTAGAATTAAACGGAGAATTTTATAAAAACACAGCGAATGTTTGTTATGGTAACCTTGAATTACATAGATTTAGACCTGCTTTACATCTCCGGTATACTGTTATGACTCCGTGCAATCGCTTTCCGCTATAAACCCCAATGTAAACTTAAAAAAATGCTATTTAGAATTTTGGAAAAACAGTAAGTAGATGTTTGTTATAATTCTATAAGATTACGTATTTACTAGGTATTGCTATCTCATCAATGCTTATATGAATCCGATCAAACTCCTTCCAGAAAGAATGCCACTGTAAACTGATTAGAATTAAATGGAGAATTTTAGAAATACACTTAGAGAATGTTTGTTATGGTTACCTTGAATTACATAAATTTAGTCCTGCTTGATGTCTCCACAGTACTATAATGAATCCGTTCAATGGCTTTCCAGTATGAATGCCAACGTAAGCTTATTAGAATGCTATGTAGAATTATGGAAAAACAGTAAGTAGATGTTTCTTATAATTCTATAAGATTACGTATTTACTAGGTATTGCTATCTCATCAATGCTTATATGAATCCGATTAAACTCCTTCCATATAGAATGCCATTGTAAAATCGTTACAAAACCGAGAATTTTAGAAAACCACTTAGCGAATGTTTGTTATGGTTACCTTGAATTACATAGATTTAGTCCTGCTTGATGTCTCCACAGTACTGTAATGAATCCGTTCAATGGCTTTCCAGTATGAACCCCAATGTAAGCTTAATTGCTATGTAGAATTATGGAAAAACAGTAAGTAGATGTTTCTTATAATTCTATAAGATTACGTATTTACTAGGTATTGCTATCTCATCAATGCTTATATGAATCCAATGAAACTCCTTCCAGAAAGAATGCCATTGTAAACTGATTAGTATTAAATGTAGAATTTTAGAAAAACACTTAGCGAATGTTTGTTATGGTAACCTTGAATTACATAGATTTAGTCCTGCTTTATATCTCCGCTATACTGTTATGTATCCGTTCAATCGCTTTTCGCTATGAACCCCAATGTAAGCTTAATAGAATGCTGTGTAGAATGTTGGAAAAACAGTAAGTAGATGTTTCTTATAATTCTATAAGATTACGTATATACTAGGTATTGCTATCTCATCAATGCTTGTATGAATCCGATCAAAGTCCTTCCAGAAAGAATGCCATTGTAAACTGCTTAGTATTAAATGGAGATTTTTACAAAAACTCTTAGCGAATGTTTGTTATGGTTACCTTGAATTGCATAGATTTAGTCCTGCTTGATGTCTCCACAGTACTGTAATGAATCCGTTCAATGGCTTTCCAGTATGAACCCCAATGTAAGCTTAATAGAATGCTGTGTAGAATGTTGGAAAAACAGTAAGTAGATGTTTCTTATAATTCTATAAGATTACGTATTTACTAGGTATTGCTATCTCATCAATGCTTATATGAATCCGATTAAACTCCTTCCATATAGAATGCCATTGTAAAATCGTTACAAAACCGAGAATTTTAGAAAAACACTTAGCGAATGTTTGTTATGGTTACCTTGAATTACATAGATTTAGTCCTGCTTGATGTCTCCACAGTACTGTAATGAATCCGTTCAATGGCTTTCCAGTATGAACCCCAATGTAAGCTTAATTGCTATGTAGAATTATGGAAAAACAGTAAGTAGATGTTTCTTATAATTCTATAAGATTACGTATTTACTAGGTATTGCTATCTCATCAATGCTTATATGAATCCAATGAAACTCCTTCCAGAAAGAATGCCATTGTAAACTGATTAGTATTAAACGGAGAATTTTAGAAAAACATTTAGCGAATGTTTGTTATGGTAACCTTGAACTACATAGATTTGGTCCTGCTTTATATCTCCGCTATACTGTTATGAATCTGTTCAATCGCTTTTCGCTATGAACCCCAATGTAAGCTTAATAGAATGCTGTGTAGAATTTTGGAAAAACAGTAAGTAGATGTTTCTTATAATTCTATAAGATTACGTATTTACTACGTATTGCTATCTCATCAATGCTTATATGAATCCGATCAAACTCCTTCCAGAAAGAATGCCATTGTAAAAAGATTAGAATTAAACGGAGAATTTTATAAAAACACAGCGAATGTTTGTTATGGTAACCTTGAATTACATAGATTTAGACCTGCTTTACATCTCCGGTATACTGTTATGACTCCGTGCAATCGCTTTCCGCTATAAACCCCAATGTAAACTTAAAAAAATGCTATTTAGAATTTTGGAAAAACAGTAAGTAGATGTTTGTTATAATTCTATAAGATTACGTATTTACTAGGTATTGCTATCTCATCAATGCTTATATGAATCCGATCAAACTCCTTCCAGAAAGAATGCCACTGTAAACTGATTAGAATTAAATGGAGAATTTTAGAAATACACTTAGAGAATGTTTGTTATGGTTACCTTGAATTACATAAATTTAGTCCTGCTTGATGTCTCCACAGTACTGTAATGAATCCGTTCAATGGCTTTCCAGTATGAATGCCAACGTAAGCTTATTAGAATGCTATGTAGAATTATGGAAAAACAGTAAGTAGATGTTTCTTATAATTCTATAAGATTACGTATTTACTAGGTATTGCTATCTCATCAATGCTTATATGAATCCGATTAAACTCCTTCCATATAGAATGCCATTGTAAAATCGTTACAAAACCGAGAATTTTAGAAAACCACTTAGCGAATGTTTGTTATGGTTACCTTGAATTACATAGATTTAGTCCTGCTTGATGTCTCCACAGTACTGTAATGAATCCGTTCAATGGCTTTCCAGTATGAACCCCAATGTAAGCTTAATTGCTATGTAGAATTATGGAAAAACAGTAAGTAGATGTTTCTTATAATTCTATAAGATTACGTATTTACTAGGTATTGCTATCTCATCAATGCTTGTATGAATCCAATGAAACTCCTTCCAGAAAGAATGCCATTGTAAACTGATTAGTATTAAATGTAGAATTTTAGAAAAACACATAGCGAATGTTTGTTATGGTAACCTTGAATTACATAGATTTAGTCCTGCTTTATATCTCCGCTATACTGTTATGTATCCGTTCAATCGCTTTTCGCTATGAACCCCAATGTAAGCTTAATAGAATGCTGTGTAGAATGTTGGAAAAACAGTAAGTAGATGTTTCTTATAATTCTATAAGATTACGTATATACTAGGTATTGCTATCTCATCAATGCTTGTATGAATCCGATCAAAGTCCTTCCAGAAAGAATGCCATTGTAAACTGCTTAGTATTAAATGGAGATTTTTACAAAAACTCTTAGCGAATGTTTGTTATGGTTACCTTGAATTGCATAGATTTAGTCCTGCTTGATGTCTCCACAGTACTGTAATGAATCCGTTCAATGGCTTTCCAGTATGAACCCCAATGTAAGCTTAATTGCTATGTAGAATTATGGAAAAACAGTAAGTAGATGTTTCTTATAATTCTATAAGATTACGTATTTACTAGGTATTGCTATCTCATCAATGCTTATATGAATCCAATGAAACTCCTTCCAGAAAGAATGCCATTGTAAACTGATTAGTATTAAACGGAGAATTTTAGAAAAACATTTAGCGAATGTTTGTTATGGTAACCTTGAACTACATAGATTTGGTCCTGCTTTATATCTCCGCTATACTGTTATGAATCTGTTCAATCGCTTTTCGCTATGAACCCCAATGTAAGCTTAATAGAATGCTGTGTAGAATTTTGGAAAAACAGTAAGTAGATGTTTCTTATAATTCTATAACATTACGTATTTACTACGTATTGCTATCTCATCAATGCTTATATGAATCCGATCAAACTCCTTCCAGAAAGAATGCCATTGTAAAAAGATTAGAATTAAACGGAGAATTTTATAAAAACACAGCGAATGTTTGTTATGGTAACCTTGAATTACATAGATTTAGACCTGCTTTACATCTCCGGTATACTGTTATGACTCCGTGCAATCGCTTTCCGCTATAAACCCCAATGTAAACTTTAAAAAATGCTATTTAGAATTTTGGAAAAACAGTAAGTAGATGTTTGTTATAATTCTATAAGATTACGTATTTACTAGGTATTGCTATCTCATCAATGCTTATATGAATCCGATCAAACTCCTTCCAGAAAGAATGCCACTGTAAACTGATTAGAATTAAATGGAGAATTTTAGAAATACACTTAGAGAATGTTTGTTATGGTTACCTTGAATTACATAGATTTAGTCCTGCTTGATGTCTCCTCAGTACTGTTATAAATCCGTGCAATGGCTTTCCAGTATGAACCCCAATGTAAGCTTAATAGAATGCTATGTAGAATTATGGAAAAACAGTAAGTAGATGTTTCTTATAATTCTATAAGATTACGAATTTACTAGGTATTGCTATCTCATCAATGCTTATATGAATCCGATTAAACTCCTTCCATATAGAATGCCATTGTAAAATCGTTACAAAACCGAGAATTTTAGAAAAACACTTAGCGAATGTTTGTTATGGTTACCTTGAATTACATAGATTTAGTCCTGCTTGATATCTCCTCAGTACTGTTATAAATCCGTGCAATGGCTTTCCAGTATGAACCCCAATGTAAGCTTAATAGAATGCTATGTAGAATTATGGAAAAACAGTAAGTAGATGTTTCTTATAATTCTATAAGATTACGAATTTACTAGGTATTGCTATCTCATCAATGCTTATATGAATCCGATTAAACTCCTTCCATATAGAATGCCATTGTAAAATCGTTACAAAACCGAGAATTTTAGAAAACCACTTAGCGAATGTTTGTTATGGTTACCTTGAATTACATAGATTTAGTCCTGCTTGATGTCTCCACAGTACTGTAATGAATCCGTTCAATGGCTTTCCAGTATGAACCCCAATGTAAGCTTAATTGCTATGTAGAATTATGGAAAAACAGTAAGTAGATGTTTCTTATAATTCTATAAGATTACGTATTTACTAGGTATTGCTATCTCATCAATGCTTATATGAATCCTATGAAACTCCTTCCAGAAAGAATGCCATTGTAAACTGATTAGTATTAAATGTAGAATTTTAGAAAAACACTTAGCGAATGTTTATTATGGTAACCTTGAATTACATAGATTTAGTCCTGCTTTATATCTCCGCTATACTGTTATGTATCCGTTCAATCGCTTTTCGCTATGAACCCCAATGTAAGCTTAATAGAATGCTGTGTAGAATGTTGGAAAAACAGTAAGTAGATGTTTCTTATAATTCTATAAGATTACGTATATACTAGGTATTGCTATCTCATCAATGCTTGTATGAATCCGATCAAAGTCCTTCCAGAAAGAATGCCATTGTAAACTGCTTAGTATTAAATGGAGATTTTTACAAAAACTCTTAGCGAATGTTTGTTATGAATTGCATAGATTTAGTCCTGATTGATGTCTCCACAGTACTGTAATGAATCCGTTCAATCGCTTTTCGCTATGAACCCCAATGTAAGCTTAATAGAATGCTGTGTAGAATTTTGGAAAAACAGTAAGTAGATGTTTCTTATAATTCTATAACATTACGTATTTACTACGTATTGCTATCTCATCAATGCTTATATGAATCCGATCAAACTCCTTCCAGAAAGAATGCCATTGTAAAAAGATTAGAATTAAACGGAGAATTTTATAAAAACACAGCGAATGTTTGTTATGGTAACCTTGAATTACATAGATTTAGACCTGCTTTACATCTCCGGTATACTGTTATGACTCCGTGCAATCGCTTTCCGCTATAAACCCCAATGTAAACTTAAAAAAATGCTATTTAGAATTTTGGAAAAACAGTAAGTAGATGTTTGTTATAATTCTATAAGATTACGTATTTACTAGGTATTGCTATCTCATCAATGCTTATATGAATCCGATCAAACTCCTTCCAGAAAGAATGCCACTGTAAACTGATTAGAATTAAATGGAGAATTTTAGAAATACACTTAGAGAATGTTTGTTATGGTTACCTTGAATTACATAAATTTAGTCCTGCTTGATGTCTCCACAGTACTGTAATGAATCCGTTCAATGGCTTTCCAGTATGAACGCCAACGTAAGCTTATTAGAATGCTATGTAGAATTATGGAAAAACAGTAAGTAGATGTTTCTTATAATTCTATAAGATTACGTATTTACTAGGTATTGCTATCTCATCAATGCTTATATGAATCCGATTAAACTCCTTCCATATAGAATGCCATTGTAAAATCGTTACAAAACCGAGAATTTTAGAAAAACACTTAGCGAATGTTTGTTATGGTTACCTTGAATTACATAGATTTAGTCCTGCTTGATGTCTCCACAGTACTGTAATGAATCCGTTCAATGGCTTTCCAGTATGAACCCCAATGTAAGCTTAATTGCTATGTAGAATTATGGAAAAACAGTAAGTAGATGTTTCTTATAATTCTATAAGATTACGTATTTACTAGGTATTGCTATCTCATCAATGCTTATATGAAACCGATTAAACTCCTTCCACATAGAATGCCATTGTAAAATCGTTACAAAACCGAGAATTTTAGAAAAACACTTAGCGAATGTTTGTTATGGTTACCTTGAATTACATAGATTTAGTCCTGCTTGATGTCTCCACAGTACTGTAATGAATCCGTTCAATGGCTTTCCAGTATGAACCCCAATGTAAGCTTAATTGTTATGTAGAATTATGGAAAAACAGTAAGTAGATGTTTCTTATAATTCTATACGATTACGTATTTACTAGGTATTGCTATCTCATCAATGCTTATATGAATCCGATGAAACTCCTTCCAGAAAGAATGCCATTGTAAACTGATTAGTATTAAACGGAGAATTTTAGAAAAACATTTAGCGAATGTTTGTTATGGTAACCTTGAACTACATAGATTTAGTCCTGCTTTATATCACCGCTATACTGTTATGAATCTGTTCAATCGCTTTTCGCTATGAACCCCAATGTAAGCTTAATAGAATGCTGTGTAGAATTTTGGAAAAACAGTAAGTAGATGTTTCTTATAATTCTATAAGATTACGTATTTACTACGTATTGCTATCTCATCAATGCTTATATGAATCCGATCAAACTCCTTCCAGAAAGAATGCCATTGTAAAAAGATTAGAATTAAACGGAGAATTTTATAAAAACACAGCGAATGTTTCTTATGGTAACCTTGAATTACATAGATTTAGACCTGCTTTACATCTCCGGTATACTGTTATGACTCCGTGCAATCGCTTTCCGCTATAAACCCCAATGTAAACTTAAAAAAATGCTATTTAGAATTTTGGAAAAACAGTAAGTAGATGTTTGTTATAATTCTATAAGATTACGTATTTACTAGGTATTGCTATCTCATCAATGCTTATATGAATCCGATCAAACTCCTTCCAGAAAGAATGCCACTGTAAACTGATTAGAATTAAATGGAGAATTTTAGAAATACACTTAGAGAATGTTTGTTGTGGTTACCTTGAATTACATAGATTTAGTCCTGCTTGATGTCTCCTCAGTACTGTTATAAATCCGTGCAATGGCTTTCCAGTATGAACCCCAATGTAAGCTTAATAGAATGCTATGTAGAATTATGGAAAAACAGTAAGTAGATGTTTCTTATAATTCTATAAGATTACGAATTTACTAGGTATTGCTATCTCATCAATGCTTATATGAATACGATCAAACTCCTTCCAGAAAGAATGCTATTGTAAAATCGTTACAAAACCGAGAATTTTAGAAAAACACTTAGCGAATGTTTGTTATGGTTACCTTGAATTACATAGATTTAGTCCTGCTTGATATCTCCTCAGTACTGTTATAAATCCGTGCAATGGCTTTCCAGTATGAACCCCAATGTAAGCTTAATAGAATGCTATGTAGAATTATGGAAAAACAGTAAGTAGATGTTTCTTATAATTCTATAAGATTACGAATTTACTAGGTATTGCTATCTCATCAATGCTTATATGAATCCGATTAAACTCCTTCCATATAGAATGCCATTGTAAAATCGTTACAAAACCGAGAATTTTAGAAAACCACTTAGCGAATGTTTGTTATGGTTACCTTGAATTACATAGATTTAGTCCTGCTTGATGTCTCCACAGTACTGTAATGAATCCGTTCAATGGCTTTCCAGTATGAACCCCAATGTAAGCTTAATTGCTATGTAGAATTATGGAAAAACAGTAAGTAGATGTTTCTTATAATTCTATAAGATTACGTATTTACTAGGTATTGCTATCTCATCAATGCTTGTATGAATCCGATGAAACTCCTTCCAGAAAGAATGCCATTGTAAACTGATTAGTATTAAATGGAGAATTTTAGAAAAACACTTAGTGAATGTTTGTTATGGTAACCTTGAATTACATAGATTTAATCCTGCTTTATATCTCCGCTATACTGTTATGAATCTGTTCAATCGCTTTTCGCTATGAACCCCAATGTAAGCTTAATAGAATGCTGTGTAGAATTTTGGAAAAACAGTAAGTAGATGTTTCTTATAATTCTATAAGATTACGTATTTACTACGTATTGCTATCTCATCAATGCTTATATGAATCCGATCAAACTCCTTCCAGAAAGAATGCCATTGTAAAAAGATTAGAATTAAACGGAGAATTTTATAAAAACACAGCGAATGTTTGCTATGGTAACCTTGAATTACATAGATTTAGACCTGCTTTACATCTCCGGTATACTGTTATGACTCCGTGCAATCGCTTTCCGCTATAAACCCCAATGTAAACTTAAAAAAATGCTATTTAGAATTTTGGAAAAACAGTAAGTAGATGTTTGTTATAATTCTATAAGATTACGTATATACTAGGTATTGCTATCTCATCAATGCTTATATGAATCCGATCAAACTCCTTCCAGAAAGAATGCCACTGTAAACTGATTAGAATTAAATGGAGAATTTTAGAAATACACTTAGAGAATGTTTGTTATGGTTACCTTGAATTACATAAATTTAGTCCTGCTTGATGTCTCCACAGTACTGTAATGAATCCGTTCAATGGCTTTCCAGTATGAACGCCAATGTAAGCTTATTAGAATGCTATGTAGAATTATGGAAAAACAGTAAGTAGATGTTTCTTATAATTCTATAAGATTACGTATCTACTAGGTATTGCTATCTCATCAATGCTTATATGAATCCGATTAAACTCCTTCCATATAGAATGCCATTGTAAAATCATTACAAAACCGAGAATTTTAGAAAAACACTTAGCGAATGTTTGTTATGGTTACCTTGAATTACATAGATTTAGTCCTGCTTGATGTCTCCACAGTACTGTAATGAATCCGTTCAATGGCTTTCCAGTATGAACCCCAATGTAAGCTTAATTGCTATGTAGAATTATGGAAAAACAGTAAGTAGATGTTTCTTATAATTCTATAAGATTACGTATTTACTAGGTATTGCTATCTCATCAATGCTTATATGAATCCGATGAAACTCCTTCCAGAAAGAATGCCATTGTAAACTGATTAGAATTAAACGGAGAATTTTATAAAAACACAGCGAATGTTTGTTATGGTAACCTTGAATTACATAGATTTAGACCTGCTTTACATCTCCGGTATACTGTTATGAATCCGTGCAATCGCTTTCCGCTATAAACCCCAATGTAAACTTAATAGAATGCTCTTTAGAATTTTGGAAAAACAGTAAGTAGATGTTTGTTATAATTCTATAAGATTACGTATTTACTAGGTATTGCTATCTCATCAATGCTTATATGAATCCGATGAAACTCCTTCCAGAAAGAATGCCATTGTAAACTGATTAGAATTAAACGGAGAATTTTATAAAAACACAGCGAATGTTTGTTATGGTAACCTTGAATTACATAGATTTAGACCTGCTTTACATCTCCGGTATACTGTTATGAATCCGTGCAATCGCTTTCCGCTATAAACCCCAATGTAAACTTAATAGAATGCTCTTTAGAATTTTGGAAAAACAGTAAGTAGATGTTTCTTATAATTCTATAAGATTACGTCTTTACTAGGTATTGCTATCTCATCAATGCTTATATGAATCCGATTAAACTCCTTCCATATAGAATGCCATAGTAAAATCGTTACAAAACCGAGAATTTTAGAAAAACACTTAGCGAATGTTTGTTATGGTTACCTTGAATTACATAGATTTAGTCCTGCTTGATGTCTCCACAGTACTGTAATGAATCCGTTCAATGGCTTTCAGGTATGAACCCCAATGTAAGCTTAATTGCTATGTAGAATTATGGAAAAACAGTAAGTAGATGTTTCTTATAATTCTATAAGATTACGTATTTACTAGGTATTGCTATCTCATCAATGCTTATATGAATCCGATGAAACTCCTTCCAGAAAGAATGCCATTGTAAACTGATTAGTATTAAACGGAGAATTTTAGAAAAACATTTAGCGAATGTTTGTTATGGTAACCTTGAACTACATAGATTTAGTCCTGCTTTATATCACCGCTATACTGTTATGAATCTGTTCAATCGCTTTTCGCTATGAACCCCAATGTAAGCTTAATAGAATGCTGTGTAGAATTTTGGAAAAACAGTAAGTAGATGTTTCTTATAATTCTATAAGATTACGTATTTACTACGTATTGCTATCTCATCAATGCTTATATGAATCCGATCAAACTCCTTCCAGAAAGAATGCCATTGTAAAAAGATTAGAATTAAACGGAGAATTTTATAAAAACACAGCGAATGTTTCTTATGGTAACCTTGAATTACATAGATTTAGACCTGCTTTACATCTCCGGTATACTGTTATGACTCCGTGCAATCGCTTTCCGCTATAAACCCCAATGTAAACTTAAAAAAATGCTATTTAGAATTTTGGAAAAACAGTAAGTAGATGTTTGTTATAATTCTATAAGATTACGTATTTACTAGGTATTGCTATCTCATCAATGCTTATATGAATCCGATCAAACTCCTTCCAGAAAGAATGCCACTGTAAACTGATTAGAATTAAATGGAGAATTTTAGAAATACACTTAGAGAATGTTTGTTGTGGTTACCTTGAATTACATAGATTTAGTCCTGCTTGATGTCTCCTCAGTACTGTTATAAATCCGTGCAATGGCTTTCCAGTATGAACCCCAATGTAAGCTTAATAGAATGCTATGTAGAATTATGGAAAAACAGTAAGTAGATGTTTCTTATAATTCTATAAGATTACGAATTTACTAGGTATTGCTATCTCATCAATGCTTATATGAATACGATCAAACTCCTTCCAGAAAGAATGCTATTGTAAAATCGTTACAAAACCGAGAATTTTAGAAAAACACTTAGCGAATGTTTGTTATGGTTACCTTGAATTACATAGATTTAGTCCTGCTTGATATCTCCTCAGTACTGTTATAAATCCGTGCAATGGCTTTCCAGTATGAACCCCAATGTAAGCTTAATAGAATGCTATGTAGAATTATGGAAAAACAGTAAGTAGATGTTTCTTATAATTCTATAAGATTACGAATTTACTAGGTATTGCTATCTCATCAATGCTTATATGAATCCGATTAAACTCCTTCCATATAGAATGCCATTGTAAAATCGTTACAAAACCGAGAATTTTAGAAAACCACTTAGCGAATGTTTGTTATGGTTACCTTGAATTACATAGATTTAGTCCTGCTTGATGTCTCCACAGTACTGTAATGAATCCGTTCAATGGCTTTCCAGTATGAACCCCAATGTAAGCTTAATTGCTATGTAGAATTATGGAAAAACAGTAAGTAGATGTTTCTTATAATTCTATAAGATTACGTATTTACTAGGTATTGCTATCTCATCAATGCTTGTATGAATCCGATGAAACTCCTTCCAGAAAGAATGCCATTGTAAACTGATTAGTATTAAATGGAGAATTTTAGAAAAACACTTAGTGAATGTTTGTTATGGTAACCTTGAATTACATAGATTTAATCCTGCTTTATATCTCCGCTATACTGTTATGAATCTGTTCAATCGCTTTTCGCTATGAACCCCAATGTAAGCTTAATAGAATGCTGTGTAGAATTTTGGAAAAACAGTAAGTAGATGTTTCTTATAATTCTATAAGATTACGTATTTACTACGTATTGCTATCTCATCAATGCTTATATGAATCCGATCAAACTCCTTCCAGAAAGAATGCCATTGTAAAAAGATTAGAATTAAACGGAGAATTTTATAAAAACACAGCGAATGTTTGCTATGGTAACCTTGAATTACATAGATTTAGACCTGCTTTACATCTCCGGTATACTGTTATGACTCCGTGCAATCGCTTTCCGCTATAAACCCCAATGTAAACTTAAAAAAATGCTATTTAGAATTTTGGAAAAACAGTAAGTAGATGTTTGTTATAATTCTATAAGATTACGTATATACTAGGTATTGCTATCTCATCAATGCTTATATGAATCCGATCAAACTCCTTCCAGAAAGAATGCCACTGTAAACTGATTAGAATTAAATGGAGAATTTTAGAAATACACTTAGAGAATGTTTGTTATGGTTACCTTGAATTACATAAATTTAGTCCTGCTTGATGTCTCCACAGTACTGTAATGAATCCGTTCAATGGCTTTCCAGTATGAACGCCAATGTAAGCTTATTAGAATGCTATGTAGAATTATGGAAAAACAGTAAGTAGATGTTTCTTATAATTCTATAAGATTACGTATCTACTAGGTATTGCTATCTCATCAATGCTTATATGAATCCGATTAAACTCCTTCCATATAGAATGCCATTGTAAAATCATTACAAAACCGAGAATTTTAGAAAAACACTTAGCGAATGTTTGTTATGGTTACCTTGAATTACATAGATTTAGTCCTGCTTGATGTCTCCACAGTACTGTAATGAATCCGTTCAATGGCTTTCCAGTATGAACCCCAATGTAAGCTTAATTGCTATGTAGAATTATGGAAAAACAGTAAGTAGATGTTTCTTATAATTCTATAAGATTACGTATTTACTAGGTATTGCTATCTCATCAATGCTTATATGAATCCGATGAAACTCCTTCCAGAAAGAATGCCATTGTAAACTGATTAGAATTAAACGGAGAATTTTATAAAAACACAGCGAATGTTTGTTATGGTAACCTTGAATTACATAGATTTAGACCTGCTTTACATCTCCGGTATACTGTTATGAATCCGTGCAATCGCTTTCCGCTATAAACCCCAATGTAAACTTAATAGAATGCTCTTTAGAATTTTGGAAAAACAGTAAGTAGATGTTTGTTATAATTCTATAAGATTACGTATTTACTAGGTATTGCTATCTCATCAATGCTTATATGAATCCGATGAAACTCCTTCCAGAAAGAATGCCATTGTAAACTGATTAGAATTAAACGGAGAATTTTATAAAAACACAGCGAATGTTTGTTATGGTAACCTTGAATTACATAGATTTAGACCTGCTTTACATCTCCGGTATACTGTTATGAATCCGTGCAATCGCTTTCCGCTATAAACCCCAATGTAAACTTAATAGAATGCTCTTTAGAATTTTGGAAAAACAGTAAGTAGATGTTTCTTATAATTCTATAAGATTACGTCTTTACTAGGTATTGCTATCTCATCAATGCTTATATGAATCCGATTAAACTCCTTCCATATAGAATGCCATAGTAAAATCGTTACAAAACCGAGAATTTTAGAAAAACACTTAGCGAATGTTTGTTATGGTTACCTTGAATTACATAGATTTAGTCCTGCTTGATGTCTCCACAGTACTGTAATGAATCCGTTCAATGGCTTTCAGGTATGAACCCCAATGTAAGCTTAATTGCTATGTAGAATTATGGAAAAACAGTAAGTAGATGTTTCTTATAATTCTATAAGATTACGTATTTACTAGGTATTGCTATCTCATCAATGCTTATATGAATCCGATGAAACTCCTTCCAGAAAGAATGCCATTGTAAACTGATTAGTATTAAACGGAGAATTTTAGAAAAACATTTAGCGAATGTTTGTTATGGTAACCTTGAACTACATAGATTTAGTCCTGCTTTATATCTCCGCTATACTGTTATGAATCTGTTCAATCGCTTTTCGCTATGAACCCCAATGTAAGCTTAATAGAATGCTGTGTAGAATTTTGGAAAAACAGTAAGTAGATGTTTCTTATAATTCTATAAGATTACGTATTTACTACGTATTGCTGTCTCATCAATGCTTATATGAATCCGATCAAACTCCTTCCAGAAAGAATGCCATTGTAAAAAGATTAGAATTAAACGGAGAATTTTATAAAAACACAGCGAATGTTTGTTATGGTAACCTTGAATTACATAGATTTAGACCTGCTTGATGTCTCCACAGTACTGTAATGAATCCGTTCAATGGCTTTCCAGTATGAACCCCAATGTAAGCTTAATAGAATGCTATGTAGAATTATGGAAAAACTGTAAGTAGATGTTTGTTATAATTCTATAAGATTACGTATATACTAGGTATTGCTATCTCATCAATGCTTGTATGAATCCGATGAAACTCCTTCCAGAAAGAATCCCATTGTAAACTGATTAGTATTAAATGTAGAATTTTAGAAAAACACTTAGCGAATGTTTGTTATGGTAACCTTGAATTACATAGATTTAGTCCTGCTTTATATCTCCGCTATACTGTTATGTATCCGTTCAATCGCTTTTCGCTATGAACCCCAATGTAAGCTTAATAGAATGCTGTGTAGAATGTTGGAAAAACAGTAAGTAGATGTTTCTTATAATTCTATAAGATTACGTATATACTAGGTATTGCTATCTCATCAATGCTTGTATGAATCCGATCAAACTCCTTCCAGAAAGAATGCCATTGTAAACTGCTTAGTATTAAATGGAGATTTTTACAAAAACTCTTAGCGAATGTTTGTTATGGTTACCTTGAATTGCATAGATTTAGTCCTGCTTGATGTCTCCACAGTACTGTAATGAATCCGTTCAATGGCTTTCCAGTATGAACCCCAATGTAAGCTTAATAGAATGCTGTGTAGAATGTTGGAAAAACAGTAAGTAGATGTTTCTTATAATTCTATAAGATTACGTATTTACTAGGTATTGCTATCTCATCAATGCTTATATGAAACCGATTAAACTCCTTCCACATAGAATGCCATTGTAAAATCGTTACAAAACCGAGAATTTTAGAAAAACACTTAGCGAATGTTTGTTATGGTTACCTTGAATTACATAGATTTAGTCCTGCTTGATGTCTCCACAGTACTGTAATGAATCCGTTCAATGGCTTTCCAGTATGAACCCCAATGTAAGCTTAATTGCTATGTAGAATTATGGAAAAACAGTAAGTAGATGTTTCTTATAATTCTATACGATTACGTATTTACTAGGTATTGCTATCTCATCAATGCTTATATGAATCCGATGAAACTCCTTCCAGAAAGAATGCCATTGTAAACTGATTAGTATTAAACGGAGAATTTTAGAAAAACATTTAGCGAATGTTTGTTATGGTAACCTTGAACTACATAGATTTAGTCCTGCTTTATATCTCCGCTATACTGTTATGAATCCGTTCAATCGCTTTTCGCTATGAACCCCAATGTAAGCTTAATAGAATGCTGTGTAGAATTTTGGAAAAACAGTAAGTAGATGTTTCTTATAATTCTATAAGATTACGTATTTACTACGTATTGCTATCTCATCAATGCTTATATGAATCCGATCAAACTCCTTCCAGAAAGAATGCCATTGTAAAAAGATTAGAATTAAACGGAGAATTTTATAAAAACACAGCGAATGTTTGTTATGGTAACCTTGAATTACATAGATTTAGACCTGCTTTACATCTCCGGTATACTGTTATGACTCCGTGCAATCGCTTTCCGCTATAAACCCCAATGTAAACTTAAAAAAATGCTATTTAGAATTTTGGAAAAACAGTAAGTAGATGTTTGTTATAATTCTATAAGATTACGTATTTACTAGGTATTGCTATCTCATCAATGCTTATATGAATCCGATCAAACTCCTTCCAGAAAGAATGCCACTGTAAACTGATTAGAATTAAATGGAGAATTTTAGAAATACACTTAGAGAATGTTTGTTATGGTTACCTTGAATTACATAAATTTAGTCCTGCTTGATGTCTCCACAGTACTGTAATGAATCCGTTCAATGGCTTTCCAGTATGAACGCCAACGTAAGCTTATTAGAATGCTATGTAGAATTATGGAAAAACAGTAAGTAGATGTTTCTTATAATTCTATAAGATTACGTATTTACTAGGTATTGCTATCTCATCAATGCTTATATGAATCCGATTAAACTCCTTCCATATAGAATGCCATTGTAAAATCGTTACAAAACCGAGAATTTTAGAAAAACACTTAGCGAATGTTTGTTATGGTTACCTTGAATTACATAGATTTAGTCCTGCTTGATGTCTCCACAGTACTGTAATGAATCCGTTCAATGGCTTTCCAGTATGAACCCCAATGTAAGCTTAATTGCTATGTAGAATTATGGAAAAACAGTAAGTAGATGTTTCTTATAATTCTATAAGATTACGTATTTACTAGGTATTGCTATCTCATCAATGCTTATATGAATCCGATGAAACTCCTTCCAGAAAGAATGCCATTGTAAACTGATTAGAATTAAACGGAGAATTTTATAAAAACACAGCGAATGTTTGTTATGGTAACCTTGAATTACATAGATTTAGACCTGCTTTACATCTCCGGTATACTGTTATGAATCCGTGCAATCGCTTTCCGCTATAAACCCCAATGTAAACTTAATAGAATGCTCTTTAGAATTTTGGAAAAACAGTAAGTAGATGTTTGTTATAATTCTATAAGATTACGTATTTACTAGGTATTGCTATCTCATCAATGCTTATATGAATCCGATGAAACTCCTTCCAGAAAGAATGCCATTGTAAACTGATTAGAATTAAACGGAGAATTTTATAAAAACACAGCGAATGTTTGTTATGGTAACCTTGAATTACATAGATTTAGACCTGCTTTACATCTCCGGTATACTGTTATGAATCCGTGCAATCGCTTTCCGCTATAAACCCCAATGTAAACTTAATAGAATGCTCTTTAGAATTTTGGAAAAACAGTAAGTAGATGTTTCTTATAATTCTATAAGATTACGTCTTTACTAGGTATTGCTATCTCATCAATGCTTATATGAATCCGATTAAACTCCTTCCATATAGAATGCCATAGTAAAATCGTTACAAAACCGAGAATTTTAGAAAAACACTTAGCGAATGTTTGTTATGGTTACCTTGAATTACATAGATTTAGTCCTGCTTGATGTCTCCACAGTACTGTAATGAATCCGTTCAATGGCTTTCAGGTATGAACCCCAATGTAAGCTTAATTGCTATGTAGAATTATGGAAAAACAGTAAGTAGATGTTTCTTATAATTCTATAAGATTACGTATTTACTAGGTATTGCTATCTCATCAATGCTTATATGAATCCGATGAAACTCCTTCCAGAAAGAATGCCATTGTAAACTGATTAGTATTAAACGGAGAATTTTAGAAAAACATTTAGCGAATGTTTGTTATGGTAACCTTGAACTACATAGATTTAGTCCTGCTTTATATCTCCGCTATACTGTTATGAATCTGTTCAATCGCTTTTCGCTATGAACCCCAATGTAAGCTTAATAGAATGCTGTGTAGAATTTTGGAAAAACAGTAAGTAGATGTTTCTTATAATTCTATAAGATTACGTATTTACTACGTATTGCTGTCTCATCAATGCTTATATGAATCCGATCAAACTCCTTCCAGAAAGAATGCCATTGTAAAAAGATTAGAATTAAACGGAGAATTTTATAAAAACACAGCGAATGTTTGTTATGGTAACCTTGAATTACATAGATTTAGACCTGCTTGATGTCTCCACAGTACTGTAATGAATCCGTTCAATGGCTTTCCAGTATGAACCCCAATGTAAGCTTAATAGAATGCTATGTAGAATTATGGAAAAACTGTAAGTAGATGTTTGTTATAATTCTATAAGATTACGTATATACTAGGTATTGCTATCTCATCAATGCTTGTATGAATCCGATGAAACTCCTTCCAGAAAGAATCCCATTGTAAACTGATTAGTATTAAATGTAGAATTTTAGAAAAACACTTAGCGAATGTTTGTTATGGTAACCTTGAATTACATAGATTTAGACCTGCTTTACATCTCCGGTATACTGTTATGACTCCGTGCAATCGCTTTCCGCTATAAACCCCAATGTAAACTTAAAAAAATGCTATTTAGAATTTTGGAAAAACAGTAAGTAGATGTTTGTTATAATTCTATAAGATTACGTATTTACTAGGTATTGCTATCTCATCAATGCTTATATGAATCCGATCAAACTCCTTCCAGAAAGAATGCCACTGTAAACTGATTAGAATTAAATGGAGAATTTTAGAAATACACTTAGAGAATGTTTGTTATGGTTACCTTGAATTACATAAATTTAGTCCTGCTTGATGTCTCCACAGTACTGTAATGAATCCGTTCAATGGCTTTCCAGTATGAACGCCAACGTAAGCTTATTAGAATGCTATGTAGAATTATGGAAAAACAGTAAGTAGATGTTTCTTATAATTCTATAAGATTACGTATTTACTAGGTATTGCTATCTCATCAATGCTTATATGAATCCGATTAAACTCCTTCCATATAGAATGCCATTGTAAAATCGTTACAAAACCGAGAATTTTAGAAAAACACTTAGCGAATGTTTGTTATGGTTACCTTGAATTACATAGATTTAGTCCTGCTTGATGTCTCCACAGTACTGTAATGAATCCGTTCAATGGCTTTCCAGTATGAACCCCAATGTAAGCTTAATTGCTATGTAGAATTATGGAAAAACAGTAAGTAGATGTTTCTTATAATTCTATAAGATTACGTATTTACTAGGTATTGCTATCTCATCAATGCTTATATGAATCCGATGAAACTCCTTCCAGAAAGAATGCCATTGTAAACTGATTAGAATTAAACGGAGAATTTTATAAAAACACAGCGAATGTTTGTTATGGTAACCTTGAATTACATAGATTTAGACCTGCTTTACATCTCCGGTATACTGTTATGAATCCGTGCAATCGCTTTCCGCTATAAACCCCAATGTAAACTTAATAGAATGCTCTTTAGAATTTTGGAAAAACAGTAAGTAGATGTTTGTTATAATTCTATAAGATTACGTATTTACTAGGTATTGCTATCTCATCAATGCTTATATGAATCCGATGAAACTCCTTCCAGAAAGAATGCCATTGTAAACTGATTAGAATTAAACGGAGAATTTTATAAAAACACAGCGAATGTTTGTTATGGTAACCTTGAATTACATAGATTTAGACCTGCTTTACATCTCCGGTATACTGTTATGAATCCGTGCAATCGCTTTCCGCTATAAACCCCAATGTAAACTTAATAGAATGCTCTTTAGAATTTTGGAAAAACAGTAAGTAGATGTTTCTTATAATTCTATAAGATTACGTCTTTACTAGGTATTGCTATCTCATCAATGCTTATATGAATCCGATTAAACTCCTTCCATATAGAATGCCATAGTAAAATCGTTACAAAACCGAGAATTTTAGAAAAACACTTAGCGAATGTTTGTTATGGTTACCTTGAATTACATAGATTTAGTCCTGCTTGATGTCTCCACAGTACTGTAATGAATCCGTTCAATGGCTTTCAGGTATGAACCCCAATGTAAGCTTAATTGCTATGTAGAATTATGGAAAAACAGTAAGTAGATGTTTCTTATAATTCTATAAGATTACGTATTTACTAGGTATTGCTATCTCATCAATGCTTATATGAATCCGATGAAACTCCTTCCAGAAAGAATGCCATTGTAAACTGATTAGTATTAAACGGAGAATTTTAGAAAAACATTTAGCGAATGTTTGTTATGGTAACCTTGAACTACATAGATTTAGTCCTGCTTTATATCTCCGCTATACTGTTATGAATCTGTTCAATCGCTTTTCGCTATGAACCCCAATGTAAGCTTAATAGAATGCTGTGTAGAATTTTGGAAAAACAGTAAGTAGATGTTTCTTATAATTCTATAAGATTACGTATTTACTACGTATTGCTGTCTCATCAATGCTTATATGAATCCGATCAAACTCCTTCCAGAAAGAATGCCATTGTAAAAAGATTAGAATTAAACGGAGAATTTTATAAAAACACAGCGAATGTTTGTTATGGTAACCTTGAATTACATAGATTTAGACCTGCTTGATGTCTCCACAGTACTGTAATGAATCCGTTCAATGGCTTTCCAGTATGAACCCCAATGTAAGCTTAATAGAATGCTATGTAGAATTATGGAAAAACTGTAAGTAGATGTTTGTTATAATTCTATAAGATTACGTATATACTAGGTATTGCTATCTCATCAATGCTTGTATGAATCCGATGAAACTCCTTCCAGAAAGAATCCCATTGTAAACTGATTAGTATTAAATGTAGAATTTTAGAAAAACACTTAGCGAATGTTTGTTATGGTAACCTTGAATTACATAGATTTAGTCCTGCTTTATATCTCCGCTATACTGTTATGTATCCGTTCAATCGCTTTTCGCTATGAACCCCAATGTAAGCTTAATAGAATGCTGTGTAGAATGTTGGAAAAACAGTAAGTAGATGTTTCTTATAATTCTATAAGATTACGTATATACTAGGTATTGCTATCTCATCAATGCTTGTATGAATCCGATCAAACTCCTTCCAGAAAGAATGCCATTGTAAACTGCTTAGTATTAAATGGAGATTTTTACAAAAACTCTTAGCGAATGTTTGTTATGGTTACCTTGAATTGCATAGATTTAGTCCTGCTTGATGTCTCCACAGTACTGTAATGAATCCGTTCAATGGCTTTCCAGTATGAACCCCAATGTAAGCTTAATAGAATGCTGTGTAGAATGTTGGAAAAACAGTAAGTAGATGTTTCTTATAATTCTATAAGATTACGTATTTACTAGGTATTGCTATCTCATCAATGCTTATATGAAACCGATTAAACTCCTTCCACATAGAATGCCATTGTAAAATCGTTACAAAACCGAGAATTTTAGAAAAACACTTAGCGAATGTTTGTTATGGTTACCTTGAATTACATAGATTTAGTCCTGCTTGATGTCTCCACAGTACTGTAATGAATCCGTTCAATGGCTTTCCAGTATGAACCCCAATGTAAGCTTAATTGCTATGTAGAATTATGGAAAAACAGTAAGTAGATGTTTCTTATAATTCTATACGATTACGTATTTACTAGGTATTGCTATCTCATCAATGCTTATATGAATCCGATGAAACTCCTTCCAGAAAGAATGCCATTGTAAACTGATTAGTATTAAACGGAGAATTTTAGAAAAACATTTAGCGAATGTTTGTTATGGTAACCTTGAACTACATAGATTTAGTCCTGCTTTATATCTCCGCTATACTGTTATGAATCCGTTCAATCGCTTTTCGCTATGAACCCCAATGTAAGCTTAATAGAATGCTGTGTAGAATTTTGGAAAAACAGTAAGTAGATGTTTCTTATAATTCTATAAGATTACGTATTTACTACGTATTGCTATCTCATCAATGCTTATATGAATCCGATCAAACTCCTTCCAGAAAGAATGCCATTGTAAAAAGATTAGAATTAAACGGAGAATTTTATAAAAACACAGCGAATGTTTGTTATGGTAACCTTGAATTACATAGATTTAGACCTGCTTTACATCTCCGGTATACTGTTATGACTCCGTGCAATCGCTTTCCGCTATAAACCCCAATGTAAACTTAAAAAAATGCTATTTAGAATTTTGGAAAAACAGTAAGTAGATGTTTGTTATAATTCTATAAGATTACGTATTTACTAGGTATTGCTATCTCATCAATGCTTATATGAATCCGATCAAACTCCTTCCAGAAAGAATGCCACTGTAAACTGATTAGAATTAAATGGAGAATTTTAGAAATACACTTAGAGAATGTTTGTTATGGTTACCTTGAATTACATAAATTTAGTCCTGCTTGATGTCTCCACAGTACTGTAATGAATCCGTTCAATGGCTTTCCAGTATGAACGCCAACGTAAGCTTATTAGAATGCTATGTAGAATTATGGAAAAACAGTAAGTAGATGTTTCTTATAATTCTATAAGATTACGTATTTACTAGGTATTGCTATCTCATCAATGCTTATATGAATCCGATTAAACTCCTTCCATATAGAATGCCATTGTAAAATCGTTACAAAACCGAGAATTTTAGAAAAACACTTAGCGAATGTTTGTTATGGTTACCTTGAATTACATAGATTTAGTCCTGCTTGATGTCTCCACAGTACTGTAATGAATCCGTTCAATGGCTTTCCAGTATGAACCCCAATGTAAGCTTAATTGCTATGTAGAATTATGGAAAAACAGTAAGTAGATGTTTCTTATAATTCTATAAGATTACGTATTTACTAGGTATTGCTATCTCATCAATGCTTATATGAATCCGATGAAACTCCTTCCAGAAAGAATGCCATTGTAAACTGATTAGAATTAAACGGAGAATTTTATAAAAACACAGCGAATGTTTGTTATGGTAACCTTGAATTACATAGATTTAGACCTGCTTTACATCTCCGGTATACTGTTATGAATCCGTGCAATCGCTTTCCGCTATAAACCCCAATGTAAACTTAATAGAATGCTCTTTAGAATTTTGGAAAAACAGTAAGTAGATGTTTGTTATAATTCTATAAGATTACGTATTTACTAGGTATTGCTATCTCATCAATGCTTATATGAATCCGATCAAACTCCTTCCAGAAAGAATGCCATTGTAAACTGATTAGAATTAAACGGAGAATTTTATAAAAACACAGCGAATGTTTGTTATGGTAACCTTGAATTACATAGATTTAGACCTGCTTTACATCTCCGGTATACTGTTATGAATCCGTGCAATCGCTTTCCGCTATAAACCCCAATGTAAACTTAATAGAATGCTCTTTAGAATTTTGGAAAAACAGTAAGTAGATGTTTCTTATAATTCTATAAGATTACGTATTTACTAGGTATTGCTATCTCATCAATGCTTATATGAATCCGATTAAACTCCTTCCATATAGAATGCCATAGTAAAATCGTTACAAAACCGAGAATTTTAGAAAAACACTTAGCGAATGTTTGTTATGGTTACCTTGAATTACATAGATTTAGTCCTGCTTGATGTCTCCACAGTACTGTAATGAATCCGTTCAATGGCTTTCAGGTATGAACCCCAATGTAAGCTTAATTGCTATGTAGAATTATGGAAAAACAGTAAGTAGATGTTTCTTATAATTCTATAAGATTACGTATTTACTAGGTATTGCTATCTCATCAATGCTTATATGAATCCGATGAAACTCCTTCCAGAAAGAATGCCATTGTAAACTGATTAGTATTAAACGGAGAATTTTAGAAAAACATTTAGCGAATGTTTGTTATGGTAACCTTGAACTACATAGATTTAGTCCTGATTATATCTCCGCTATACTGTTATGAATCTGTTCAATCGCTTTTCGCTATGAACCCCAATGTAAGCTTAATAGAATGCTGTGTAGAATTTTGGAAAAACAGTAAGTAGATGTTTCTTATAATTCTATAAGATTACGTATTTACTACGTATTGCTGTCTCATCAATGCTTATATGAATCCGATCAAACTCCTTCCAGAAAGAATGCCATTGTAAAAAGATTAGAATTAAACGGAGAATTTTATAAAAACACAGCGAATGTTTGTTATGGTAACCTTGAATTACATAGATTTAGACCTGCTTGATGTCTCCACAGTACTGTAATGAATCCGTTCAATGGCTTTCCAGTATGAACCCCAATGTAAGCTTAATAGAATGCTATGTAGAATTATGGAAAAACTGTAAGTAGATGTTTGTTATAATTCTATAAGATTACGTATATACTAGGTATTGCTATCTCATCAATGCTTGTATGAATCCGATGAAACTCCTTCCAGAAAGAATCCCATTGTAAACTGATTAGTATTAAATGTAGAATTTTAGAAAAACACTTAGCGAATGTTTGTTATGGTAACCTTGAATTACATAGATTTAGTCCTGCTTTATATCTCCGCTATACTGTTATGTATCCGTTCAATCGCTTTTCGCTATGAACCCCAATGTAAGCTTAATAGAATGCTGTGTAGAATGTTGGAAAAACAGTAAGTAGATGTTTCTTATAATTCTATAAGATTACGTATATACTAGGTATTGCTATCTCATCAATGCTTGTATGAATCCGATCAAACTCCTTCCAGAAAGAATGCCATTGTAAACTGCTTAGTATTAAATGGAGATTTTTACAAAAACTCTTAGCGAATGTTTGTTATGGTTACCTTGAATTGCATAGATTTAGTCCTGCTTGATGTCTCCACAGTACTGTAATGAATCCGTTCAATGGCTTTCCAGTATGAACCCCAATGTAAGCTTAATAGAATGCTGTGTAGAATGTTGGAAAAACAGTAAGTAGATGTTTCTTATAATTCTATAAGATTACGTATTTACTAGGTATTGCTATCTCATCAATGCTTATATGAAACCGATTAAACTCCTTCCACATAGAATGCCATTGTAAAATCGTTACAAAACCGAGAATTTTAGAAAAACACTTAGCGAATGTTTGTTATGGTTACCTTGAATTACATAGATTTAGTCCTGCTTGATGTCTCCACAGTACTGTAATGAATCCGTTCAATGGCTTTCCAGTATGAACCCCAATGTAAGCTTAATTGCTATGTAGAATTATGGAAAAACAGTAAGTAGATGTTTCTTATAATTCTATACGATTACGTATTTACTAGGTATTGCTATCTCATCAATGCTTATATGAATCCGATGAAACTCCTTCCAGAAAGAATGCCATTGTAAACTGATTAGTATTAAACGGAGAATTTTAGAAAAACATTTAGCGAATGTTTGTTATGGTAACCTTGAACTACATAGATTTAGTCCTGCTTTATATCTCCGCTATACTGTTATGAATCCGTTCAATCGCTTTTCGCTATGAACCCCAATGTAAGCTTAATAGAATGCTGTGTAGAATTTTGGAAAAACAGTAAGTAGATGTTTCTTATAATTCTATAAGATTACGTATTTACTACGTATTGCTATCTCATCAATGCTTATATGAATCCGATCAAACTCCTTCCAGAAAGAATGCCATTGTAAAAAGATTAGAATTAAACGGAGAATTTTATAAAAACACAGCGAATGTTTGTTATGGTAACCTTGAATTACATAGATTTAGACCTGCTTTACATCTCCGGTATACTGTTATGACTCCGTGCAATCGCTTTCCGCTATAAACCCCAATGTAAACTTAAAAAAATGCTATTTAGAATTTTGGAAAAACAGTAAGTAGATGTTTGTTATAATTCTATAAGATTACGTATTTACTAGGTATTGCTATCTCATCAATGCTTATATGAATCCGATCAAACTCCTTCCAGAAAGAATGCCACTGTAAACTGATTAGAATTAAATGGAGAATTTTAGAAATACACTTAGAGAATGTTTGTTATGGTTACCTTGAATTACATAAATTTAGTCCTGCTTGATGTCTCCACAGTACTATAATGAATCCGTTCAATGGCTTTCCAGTATGAATGCCAACGTAAGCTTATTAGAATGCTATGTAGAATTATGGAAAAACAGTAAGTAGATGTTTCTTATAATTCTATAAGATTACGTATTTACTAGGTATTGCTATCTCATCAATGCTTATATGAATCCGATTAAACTCCTTCCATATAGAATGCCATTGTAAAATCGTTACAAAACCGAGAATTTTAGAAAACCACTTAGCGAATGTTTGTTATGGTTACCTTGAATTACATAGATTTAGTCCTGCTTGATGTCTCCACAGTACTGTAATGAATCCGTTCAATGGCTTTCCAGTATGAACCCCAATGTAAGCTTAATTGCTATGTAGAATTATGGAAAAACAGTAAGTAGATGTTTCTTATAATTCTATAAGATTACGTATTTACTAGGTATTGCTATCTCATCAATGCTTATATGAATCCAATGAAACTCCTTCCAGAAAGAATGCCATTGTAAACTGATTAGTATTAAATGTAGAATTTTAGAAAAACACTTAGCGAATGTTTGTTATGGTAACCTTGAATTACATAGATTTAGTCCTGCTTTATATCTCCGCTATACTGTTATGTATCCGTTCAATCGCTTTTCGCTATGAACCCCAATGTAAGCTTAATAGAATGCTGTGTAGAATGTTGGAAAAACAGTAAGTAGATGTTTCTTATAATTCTATAAGATTACGTATATACTAGGTATTGCTATCTCATCAATGCTTGTATGAATCCGATCAAAGTCCTTCCAGAAAGAATGCCATTGTAAACTGCTTAGTATTAAATGGAGATTTTTACAAAAACTCTTAGCGAATGTTTGTTATGGTTACCTTGAATTGCATAGATTTAGTCCTGCTTGATGTCTCCACAGTACTGTAATGAATCCGTTCAATGGCTTTCCAGTATGAACCCCAATGTAAGCTTAATAGAATGCTGTGTAGAATGTTGGAAAAACAGTAAGTAGATGTTTCTTATAATTCTATAAGATTACGTATTTACTAGGTATTGCTATCTCATCAATGCTTATATGAATCCGATTAAACTCCTTCCATATAGAATGCCATTGTAAAATCGTTACAAAACCGAGAATTTTAGAAAAACACTTAGCGAATGTTTGTTATGGTTACCTTGAATTACATAGATTTAGTCCTGCTTGATGTCTCCACAGTACTGTAATGAATCCGTTCAATGGCTTTCCAGTATGAACCCCAATGTAAGCTTAATTGCTATGTAGAATTATGGAAAAACAGTAAGTAGATGTTTCTTATAATTCTATAAGATTACGTATTTACTAGGTATTGCTATCTCATCAATGCTTATATGAATCCAATGAAACTCCTTCCAGAAAGAATGCCATTGTAAACTGATTAGTATTAAACGGAGAATTTTAGAAAAACATTTAGCGAATGTTTGTTATGGTAACCTTGAACTACATAGATTTGGTCCTGCTTTATATCTCCGCTATACTGTTATGAATCTGTTCAATCGCTTTTCGCTATGAACCCCAATGTAAGCTTAATAGAATGCTGTGTAGAATTTTGGAAAAACAGTAAGTAGATGTTTCTTATAATTCTATAAGATTACGTATTTACTACGTATTGCTATCTCATCAATGCTTATATGAATCCGATCAAACTCCTTCCAGAAAGAATGCCATTGTAAAAAGATTAGAATTAAACGGAGAATTTTATAAAAACACAGCGAATGTTTGTTATGGTAACCTTGAATTACATAGATTTAGACCTGCTTTACATCTCCGGTATACTGTTATGACTCCGTGCAATCGCTTTCCGCTATAAACCCCAATGTAAACTTAAAAAAATGCTATTTAGAATTTTGGAAAAACAGTAAGTAGATGTTTGTTATAATTCTATAAGATTACGTATTTACTAGGTATTGCTATCTCATCAATGCTTATATGAATCCGATCAAACTCCTTCCAGAAAGAATGCCACTGTAAACTGATTAGAATTAAATGGAGAATTTTAGAAATACACTTAGAGAATGTTTGTTATGGTTACCTTGAATTACATAAATTTAGTCCTGCTTGATGTCTCCACAGTACTGTAATGAATCCGTTCAATGGCTTTCCAGTATGAATGCCAACGTAAGCTTATTAGAATGCTATGTAGAATTATGGAAAAACAGTAAGTAGATGTTTCTTATAATTCTATAAGATTACGTATTTACTAGGTATTGCTATCTCATCAATGCTTATATGAATCCGATTAAACTCCTTCCATATAGAATGCCATTGTAAAATCGTTACAAAACCGAGAATTTTAGAAAACCACTTAGCGAATGTTTGTTATGGTTACCTTGAATTACATAGATTTAGTCCTGCTTGATGTCTCCACAGTACTGTAATGAATCCGTTCAATGGCTTTCCAGTATGAACCCCAATGTAAGCTTAATTGCTATGTAGAATTATGGAAAAACAGTAAGTAGATGTTTCTTATAATTCTATAAGATTACGTATTTACTAGGTATTGCTATCTCATCAATGCTTATATGAATCCAATGAAACTCCTTCCAGAAAGAATGCCATTGTAAACTGATTAGTATTAAATGTAGAATTTAAGAAAAACACTTAGCGAATGTTTGTTATGGTAACCTTGAATTACATAGATTTAGTCCTGCTTTATATCTCCGCTATACTGTTATGTATCCGTTCAATCGTTTTTCGCTATGAACCCCAATGTAAGCTTAATAGAATGCTGTGTAGAATGTTGGAAAAACAGTAAGTAGATGTTTCTTATAATTCTATAAGATTACGTATATACTAGGTATTGCTATCTCATCAATGCTTGTATGAATCCGATCAAAGTCCTTCCAGAAAGAATGCCATTGTAAACTGCTTAGTATTAAATGGAGATTTTTACAAAAACTCTTAGCGAATGTTTGTTATGGTTACCTTGAATTGCATAGATTTAGTCCTGCTTGATGTCTCCACAGTACTGTAATGAATCCGTTCAATGGCTTTCCAGTATGAACCCCAATGTAAGCTTAATTGCTATGTAGAATTATGGAAAAACAGTAAGTAGATGTTTCTTATAATTCTATAAGATTACGTATTTACTAGGTATTGCTATCTCATCAATGCTTATATGAATCCAATGAAACTCCTTCCAGAAAGAATGCCATTGTAAACTGATTAGTATTAAACGGAGAATTTTAGAAAAACATTTAGCGAATGTTTGTTATGGTAACCTTGAACTACATAGATTTGGTCCTGCTTTATATCTCCGCTATACTGTTATGAATCTGTTCAATCGCTTTTCGCTATGAACCCCAATGTAAGCTTAATAGAATGCTGTGTAGAATTTTGGAAAAACAGTAAGTAGATGTTTCTTATAATTCTATAACATTACGTATTTACTACGTATTGCTATCTCATCAATGCTTATATGAATCCGATCAAACTCCTTCCAGAAAGAATGCCATTGTAAAAAGATTAGAATTAAACGGAGAATTTTATAAAAACACAGCGAATGTTTGTTATGGTAACCTTGAATTACATAGATTTAGACCTGCTTTACATCTCCGGTATACTGTTATGACTCCGTGCAATCGCTTTCCGCTATAAACCCCAATGTAAACTTAAAAAAATGCTATTTAGAATTTTGGAAAAACAGTAAGTAGATGTTTGTTATAATTCTATAAGATTACGTATTTACTAGGTATTGCTATCTCATCAATGCTTATATGAATCCGATCAAACTCCTTCCAGAAAGAATGCCACTGTAAACTGATTAGAATTAAATGGAGAATTTTAGAAATACACTTAGAGAATGTTTGTTATGGTTACCTTGAATTACATAGATTTAGTCCTGCTTGATGTCTCCTCAGTACTGTTATAAATCCGTGCAATGGCTTTCCAGTATGAACCCCAATGTAAGCTTAATAGAATGCTATGTAGAATTATGGAAAAACAGTAAGTAGATGTTTCTTATAATTCTATAAGATTACGAATTTACTAGGTATTGCTATCTCATCAATGCTTATATGAATCCGATTAAACTCCTTCCATATAGAATGCCATTGTAAAATCGTTACAAAACCGAGAATTTTAGAAAACCACTTAGCGAATGTTTGTTATGGTTACCTTGAATTACATAGATTTAGTCCTGCTTGATGTCTCCACAGTACTGTAATGAATCCGTTCAATGGCTTTCCAGTATGAACCCCAATGTAAGCTTAATTGCTATGTAGAATTATGGAAAAACAGTAAGTAGATGTTTCTTATAATTCTATAAGATTACGTATTTACTAGGTATTGCTATCTCATCAATGCTTATATGAATCCAATGAAACTCCTTCCAGAAAGAATGCCATTGTGAACTGATTAGTATTAAATGTAGAATTTAAGAAAAACACTTAGCGAATGTTTGTTATGGTAACCTTGAATTACATAGATTTAGTCCTGCTTTATATCTCCGCTATACTGTTATGTATCCGTTCAATCGCTTTTCGCTATGAACCCCAATGTAAGCTTAATAGAATGCTGTGTAGAATGTTGGAAAAACAGTAAGTAGATGTTTCTTATAATTCTATAAGATTACGTATATACTAGGTATTGCTATCTCATCAATGCTTGTATGAATCCGATCAAAGTCCTTCCAGAAAGAATGCCATTGTAAACTGCTTAGTATTAAATGGAGATTTTTACAAAAACTCTTAGCGAATGTTTGTTATGGTTACCTTGAATTGCATAGATTTAGTCCTGCTTGATGTCTCCACAGTACTGTAATGAATCCGTTCAATGGCTTTCCAGTATGAACCCCAATGTAAGCTTAATTGCTATGTAGAATTATGGAAAAACAGTAAGTAGATGTTTCTTATAATTCTATAAGATTACGTATTTACTAGGTATTGCTATCTCATCAATGCTTATATGAATCCAATGAAACTCCTTCCAGAAAGAATGCCATTGTAAACTGATTAGTATTAAACGGAGAATTTTAGAAAAACATTTAGCGAATGTTTGTTATGGTAACCTTGAACTACATAGATTTGGTCCTGCTTTATATCTCCGCTATACTGTTATGAATCTGTTCAATCGCTTTTCGCTATGAACCCCAATGTAAGCTTAATAGAATGCTGTGTAGAATTTTGGAAAAACAGTAAGTAGATGTTTCTTATAATTCTATAACATTACGTATTTACTACGTATTGCTATCTCATCAATGCTTATATGAATCCGATCAAACTCCTTCCAGAAAGAATGCCATTGTAAAAAGATTAGAATTAAACGGAGAATTTTATAAAAACACAGCGAATGTTTGTTATGGTAACCTTGAATTACATAGATTTAGACCTGCTTTACATCTCCGGTATACTGTTATGACTCCGTGCAATCGCTTTCCGCTATAAACCCCAATGTAAACTTAAAAAAATGCTATTTAGAATTTTGGAAAAACAGTAAGTAGATGTTTGTTATAATTCTATAAGATTACGTATTTACTAGGTATTGCTATCTCATCAATGCTTATATGAATCCGATCAAACTCCTTCCAGAAAGAATGCCACTGTAAACTGATTAGAATTAAATGGAGAATTTTAGAAATACACTTAGAGAATGTTTGTTATGGTTACCTTGAATTACATAGATTTAGTCCTGCTTGATGTCTCCTCAGTACTGTTATAAATCCGTGCAATGGCTTTCCAGTATGAACCCCAATGTAAGCTTAATAGAATGCTATGTAGAATTATGGAAAAACAGTAAGTAGATGTTTCTTATAATTCTATAAGATTACGAATTTACTAGGTATTGCTATCTCATCAATGCTTATATGAATCCGATTAAACTCCTTCCATATAGAATGCCATTGTAAAATCGTTACAAAACCGAGAATTTTAGAAAAACACTTAGCGAATGTTTGTTATGGTTACCTTGAATTACATAGATTTAGTCCTGCTTGATATCTCCTCAGTACTGTTATAAATCCGTGCAATGGCTTTCCAGTATGAACCCCAATGTAAGCTTAATAGAATGCTATGTAGAATTATGGAAAAACAGTAAGTAGATGTTTCTTATAATTCTATAAGATTACGAATTTACTAGGTATTGCTATCTCATCAATGCTTATATGAATCCGATTAAACTCCTTCCATATAGAATGCCATTGTAAAATCGTTACAAAACCGAGAATTTTAGAAAACCACTTAGCGAATGTTTGTTATGGTTACCTTGAATTACATAGATTTAGTCCTGCTTGATGTCTCCACAGTACTGTAATGAATCCGTTCAATGGCTTTCCAGTATGAACCCCAATGTAAGCTTAATTGCTATGTAGAATTATGGAAAAACAGTAAGTAGATGTTTCTTATAATTCTATAAGATTACGTATTTACTAGGTATTGCTATCTCATCAATGCTTATATGAATCCTATGAAACTCCTTCCAGAAAGAATGCCATTGTAAACTGATTAGTATTAAATGTAGAATTTTAGAAAAACACTTAGCGAATGTTTATTATGGTAACCTTGAATTACATAGATTTAGTCCTGCTTTATATCTCCGCTATACTGTTATGTATCCGTTCAATCGCTTTTCGCTATGAACCCCAATGTAAGCTTAATAGAATGCTGTGTAGAATGTTGGAAAAACAGTAAGTAGATGTTTCTTATAATTCTATAAGATTACGTATATACTAGGTATTGCTATCTCATCAATGCTTGTATGAATCCGATCAAAGTCCTTCCAGAAAGAATGCCATTGTAAACTGCTTAGTATTAAATGGAGATTTTTACAAAAACTCTTAGCGAATGTTTGTTATGAATTGCATAGATTTAGTCCTGATTGATGTCTCCACAGTACTGTAATGAATCCGTTCAATCGCTTTTCGCTATGAACCCCAATGTAAGCTTAATAGAATGCTGTGTAGAATTTTGGAAAAACAGTAAGTAGATGTTTCTTATAATTCTATAACATTACGTATTTACTACGTATTGCTATCTCATCAATGCTTATATGAATCCGATCAAACTCCTTCCAGAAAGAATGCCATTGTAAAAAGATTAGAATTAAACGGAGAATTTTATAAAAACACAGCGAATGTTTGTTATGGTAACCTTGAATTACATAGATTTAGACCTGCTTTACATCTCCGGTATACTGTTATGACTCCGTGCAATCGCTTTCCGCTATAAACCCCAATGTAAACTTAAAAAAATGCTATTTAGAATTTTGGAAAAACAGTAAGTAGATGTTTGTTATAATTCTATAAGATTACGTATTTACTAGGTATTGCTATCTCATCAATGCTTATATGAATCCGATCAAACTCCTTCCAGAAAGAATGCCACTGTAAACTGATTAGAATTAAATGGAGAATTTTAGAAATACACTTAGAGAATGTTTGTTATGGTTACCTTGAATTACATAAATTTAGTCCTGCTTGATGTCTCCACAGTACTGTAATGAATCCGTTCAATGGCTTTCCAGTATGAACGCCAACGTAAGCTTATTAGAATGCTATGTAGAATTATGGAAAAACAGTAAGTAGATGTTTCTTATAATTCTATAAGATTACGTATTTACTAGGTATTGCTATCTCATCAATGCTTATATGAATCCGATTAAACTCCTTCCATATAGAATGCCATTGTAAAATCGTTACAAAACCGAGAATTTTAGAAAAACACTTAGCGAATGTTTGTTATGGTTACCTTGAATTACATAGATTTAGTCCTGCTTGATGTCTCCACAGTACTGTAATGAATCCGTTCAATGGCTTTCCAGTATGAACCCCAATGTAAGCTTAATTGCTATGTAGAATTATGGAAAAACAGTAAGTAGATGTTTCTTATAATTCTATAAGATTACGTATTTACTAGGTATTGCTATCTCATCAATGCTTATATGAAACCGATTAAACTCCTTCCACATAGAATGCCATTGTAAAATCGTTACAAAACCGAGAATTTTAGAAAAACACTTAGCGAATGTTTGTTATGGTTACCTTGAATTACATAGATTTAGTCCTGCTTGATGTCTCCACAGTACTGTAATGAATCCGTTCAATGGCTTTCCAGTATGAACCCCAATGTAAGCTTAATTGTTATGTAGAATTATGGAAAAACAGTAAGTAGATGTTTCTTATAATTCTATACGATTACGTATTTACTAGGTATTGCTATCTCATCAATGCTTATATGAATCCGATGAAACTCCTTCCAGAAAGAATGCCATTGTAAACTGATTAGTATTAAACGGAGAATTTTAGAAAAACATTTAGCGAATGTTTGTTATGGTAACCTTGAACTACATAGATTTAGTCCTGCTTTATATCACCGCTATACTGTTATGAATCTGTTCAATCGCTTTTCGCTATGAACCCCAATGTAAGCTTAATAGAATGCTGTGTAGAATTTTGGAAAAACAGTAAGTAGATGTTTCTTATAATTCTATAAGATTACGTATTTACTACGTATTGCTATCTCATCAATGCTTATATGAATCCGATCAAACTCCTTCCAGAAAGAATGCCATTGTAAAAAGATTAGAATTAAACGGAGAATTTTATAAAAACACAGCGAATGTTTGTTATGGTAACCTTGAATTACATAGATTTAGACCTGCTTTACATCTCCGGTATACTGTTATGACTCCGTGCAATCGCTTTCCGCTATAAACCCCAATGTAAACTTAAAAAAATGCTATTTAGAATTTTGGAAAAACAGTAAGTAGATGTTTGTTATAATTCTATAAGATTACGTATTTACTAGGTATTGCTATCTCATCAATGCTTATATGAATCCGATCAAACTCCTTCCAGAAAGAATGCCACTGTAAACTGATTAGAATTAAATGGAGAATTTTAGAAATACACTTAGAGAATGTTTGTTATGGTTACCTTGAATTACATAGATTTAGTCCTGCTTGATGTCTCCTCAGTACTGTTATAAATCCGTGCAATGGCTTTCCAGTATGAACCCCAATGTAAGCTTAATAGAATGCTATGTAGAATTATGGAAAAACAGTAAGTAGATGTTTCTTATAATTCTATAAGATTACGAATTTACTAGGTATTGCTATCTCATCAATGCTTATATGAATACGATCAAACTCCTTCCAGAAAGAATGCTATTGTAAAATAGTTACAAAACCGAGAATTTTAGAAAAACACTTAGCGAATGTTTGTTATGGTTACCTTGAATTACATAGATTTAGTCCTGCTTGATATCTCCTCAGTACTGTTATAAATCCGTGCAATGGCTTTCCAGTATGAACCCCAATGTAAGCTTAATAGAATGCTATGTAGAATTATGGAAAAACAGTAAGTAGATGTTTCTTATAATTCTATAAGATTACGAATTTACTAGGTATTGCTATCTCATCAATGCTTATATGAATCCGATTAAACTCCTTCCATATAGAATGCCATTGTAAAATCGTTACAAAACCGAGAATTTTAGAAAACCACTTAGCGAATGTTTGTTATGGTTACCTTGAATTACATAGATTTAGTCCTGCTTGATGTCTCCACAGTACTGTAATGAATCCGTTCAATGGCTTTCCAGTATGAACCCCAATGTAAGCTTAATTGCTATGTAGAATTATGGAAAAACAGTAAGTAGATGTTTCTTATAATTCTATAAGATTACGTATTTACTAGGTATTGCTATCTCATCAATGCTTATATGAATCCTATGAAACTCCTTCCAGAAAGAATGCCATTGTAAACTGATTAGTATTAAATGTAGAATTTTAGAAAAACACTTAGCGAATGTTTGTTATGGTAACCTTGAATTACATAGATTTAGTCCTGCTTTATATCTCCGCTATACTGTTATGTATCCGTTCAATCGCTTTTCGCTATGAACCCCAATGTAAGCTTAATAGAATGCTGTGTAGAATGTTGGAAAAACAGTAAGTAGATGTTTCTTATAATTCTATAAGATTACGTATATACTAGGTATTGCTATCTCATCAATGCTTGTATGAATCCGATCAAAGTCCTTCCAGAAAGAATGCCATTGTAAACTGCTTAGTATTAAATGGAGATTTTTACAAAAACTCTTAGCGAATGTTTGTTATGGTTACCTTGAATTGCATAGATTTAGTCCTGATTGATGTCTCCACAGTACTGTAATGAATCCGTTCAATGGCTTTCCAGTATGAACCCCAATGTAAGCTTAATAGAATGCTGTGTAGAATGTTGGAAAAACAGTAAGTAGATGTTTCTTATAATTCTATAAGATTACGTATTTACTAGGTATTGCTATCTCATCAATGCTTATATGAATCCGATTAAACTCCTTCCATATAGAATGCCATTGTAAAATCGTTACAAAACCGAGAATTTTAGAAAAACACTTAGCGAATGTTTGTTATGGTTACCTTGAATTACATAGATTTAGTCCTGCTTGATGTCTCCACAGTACTGTAATGAATCCGTTCAATGGCTTTCCAGTATGAACCCCAATGTAAGCTTAATTGCTATGTAGAATTATGGAAAAACAGTAAGTAGATGTTTCTTATAATTCTATAAGATTACGTATTTACTAGGTATTGCTATCTCATCAATGCTTATATGAATCCAATGAAACTCCTTCCAGAAAGAATGCCATTGTAAACTGATTAGTATTAAACGGAGAATTTTAGAAAAACATTTAGCGAATGTTTGTTATGGTAACCTTGAACTACATAGATTTGGTCCTGCTTTATATCTCCGCTATACTGTTATGAATCTGTTCAATCGCTTTTCGCTATGAACCCCAATGTAAGCTTAATAGAATGCTGTGTAGAATTTTGGAAAAACAGTAAGTAGATGTTTCTTATAATTCTATAACATTACGTATTTACTACGTATTGCTATCTCATCAATGCTTATATGAATCCGATCAAACTCCTTCCAGAAAGAATGCCACTGTAAACTGATTAGAATTAAATGGAGAATTTTAGAAATACACTTAAGAGAATGTTTGTTATGGTTACCTTGAATTACATAAATTTAGTCCTGCTTGATGTCTCCACAGTACTGTAATGAATCCGTTCAATGGCTTTCCAGTATGAACGCCAATGTAGGCTTATTAGAATGCTATGTAGAATTATGGAAAAACAGTAAGTAGATGTTTCTTATAATTCTATAAGATTACGTATTTACTAGGTATTGCTATCTCATCAATGCTTATATGAAACCGATTAAACTCCTTCCACATAGAATGCCATTGTAAAATCGTTACAAAACCGAGAATTTTAGAAAAACACTTAGCGAATGTTTGTTATGGTTACCTTGAATTACATAGATTTAGTCCTGCTTGATGTCTCCACAGTACTGTAATGAATCCGTTCAATGGCTTTCCAGTATGAACCCCAATGTAAGCTTAATAGAATGCTATGTAGAATTATGGAAAAACAGTAAGTAGATGTTTCTTATAATTCTATAAGATTACGAATTTACTAGGTATTGCTATCTCATCAATGCTTATATGAATACGATCAAACTCCTTCCAGAAAGAATGCTATTGTAAAATCGTTACAAAACCGAGAATTTTAGAAAAACACTTAGCGAATGTTTGTTATGGTTACCTTGAATTACATAGATTTAGTCCTGCTTGATATCTCCTCAGTACTGTTATAAATCCGTGCAATGGCTTTCCAGTATGAACCCCAATGTAAGCTTAATAGAATGCTATGTAGAATTATGGAAAAACAGTAAGTAGATGTTTCTTATAATTCTATAAGATTACGAATTTACTAGGTATTGCTATCTCATCAATGCTTATATGAATCCGATTAAACTCCTTCCATATAGAATGCCATTGTAAAATCGTTACAAAACCGAGAATTTTAGAAAACCACTTAGCGAATGTTTGTTATGGTTACCTTGAATTACATAGATTTAGTCCTGCTTGATGTCTCCACAGTACTGTAATGAATCCGTTCAATGGCTTTCCAGTATGAACCCCAATGTAAGCTTAATTGCTATGTAGAATTATGGAAAAACAGTAAGTAGATGTTTCTTATAATTCTATAAGATTACGTATTTACTAGGTATTGCTATCTCATCAATGCTTATATGAATCCTATGAAACTCCTTCCAGAAAGAATGCCATTGTAAACTGATTAGTATTAAATGTAGAATTTTAGAAAAACACTTAGCGAATGTTTGTTATGGTAACCTTGAATTACATAGATTTAGTCCTGCTTTATATCTCCGCTATACTGTTATGTATCCGTTCAATCGCTTTTCGCTATGAACCCCAATGTAAGCTTAATAGAATGCTGTGTAGAATGTTGGAAAAACAGTAAGTAGATGTTTCTTATAATTCTATAAGATTACGTATATACTAGGTATTGCTATCTCATCAATGCTTGTATGAATCCGATCAAAGTCCTTCCAGAAAGAATGCCATTGTAAACTGCTTAGTATTAAATGGAGATTTTTACAAAAACTCTTAGCGAATGTTTGTTATGGTTACCTTGAATTGCATAGATTTAGTCCTGCTTTATATCTCCGCTATACTGTTATGTATCCGTTCAATCGCTTTTCGCTATGAACCCCAATGTAAGCTTAATAGAATGCTGTGTAGAATGTTGGAAAAACAGTAAGTAGATGTTTCTTATAATTCTATAAGATTACGTATTTACTAGGTATTGCTATCTCATCAATGCTTATATGAATCCGATTAAACTCCTTCCATATAGAATGCCATTGTAAAATCGTTACAAAACCGAGAATTTTAGAAAAACACTTAGCGAATGTTTGTTATGGTTACCTTGAATTACATAGATTTAGTCCTGCTTGATGTCTCCACAGTACTGTAATGAATCCGTTCAATGGCTTTCCAGTATGAACCCCAATGTAAGCTTAATTGCTATGTAGAATTATGGAAAAACAGTAAGTAGATGTTTCTTATAATTCTATAAGATTACGTATTTACTAGGTATTGCTATCTCATCAATGCTTATATGAAACCGATTAAACTCCTTCCACATAGAATGCCATTGTAAAATCGTTACAAAACCGAGAATTTTAGAAAAACACTTAGCGAATGTTTGTTATGGTTACCTTGAATTACATAGATTTAGTCCTGCTTGATGTCTCCACAGTACTGTAATGAATCCGTTCAATGGCTTTCCAGTATGAACCCCAATGTAAGCTTAATTGCTATGTAGAATTATGGAAAAACAGTAAGTAGATGTTTCTTATAATTCTATAAGATTACGTATTTACTAGGTATTGCTATCTCATCAATGCTTATATGAATCCGATCAAACTCCTTCCAGAAAGAATGCCACTGTAAACTGATTAGAATTAAATGGAGAATTTTAGAAATACACTTAAGAGAATGTTTGTTATGGTTACCTTGAATTACATAAATTTAGTCCTGCTTGATGTCTCCACAGTACTGTAATGAATCCGTTCAATGGCTTTCCAGTATGAACGCCAATGTAGGCTTATTAGAATGCTATGTAGAATTATGGAAAAACAGTAAGTAGATGTTTCTTATAATTCTATAAGATTACGTATTTACTAGGTATTGCTATCTCATCAATGCTTATATGAAACCGATTAAACTCCTTCCACATAGAATGCCATTGTAAAATCGTTACAAAACAGAGAATTTTAGAAAAACACTTAGCGAATGTTTGTTATGGTTACCTTGAATTACATAGATTTAGTCCTGCTTGATGTCTCCACAGTACTGTAATGAATCCGTTCAATGGCTTTCCAGTATGAACCCCAATGTAAGCTTAATTGCTATGTAGAATTATGGAAAAACAGTAAGTAGATGTTTCTTATAATTCTATAAGATTACGTATTTACTAGGTAATGCTATCTCATCAATGCTTCTATGAATCCGATCAAACTCCTTCCAGAAAGAATGCCACTGTAAACTGATTAGAATTAAATGGAGAATTTTAGAAATACACTTAGCGAATGTTTGTTATGGTAACCTTGAATTACATAGATTTAGTCCTGCTTTATATCTCCGCTATACTGTTATGTATCCGTTCAATCGCTTTTCGCTATGAACCCCAATGTAAGCTTAATAGAATGCTGTGTAGAATGTTGGAAAAACAGTAAGTAGATGTTTCTTATAATTCTATAAGATTACGTATATACTAGGTATTGCTATCTCATCAATGCTTGTATGAATCCGATCAAAGTCCTTCCAGAAAGAATGCCATTGTAAACTGCTTAGTATTAAATGGAGATTTTTACAAAAACTCTTAGCGAATGTTTGTTATGGTTACCTTGAATTGCATAGATTTAGTCCTGCTTGATGTCTCCACAGTACTGTAATGAATCCGTTCAATGGCTTTCCAGTATGAACCCCAATGCAAGCTTAATAGAATGCTGTGTAGAATGTTGGAAAAACAGTAAGTAGATGTTTCTTATAATTCTATAAGATTACGTATTTACTAGGTATTGCTATCTCATCAATGCTTATATGAATCCGATTAAACTCCTTCCATATAGAATGCCATTGTAAAATCGTTACAAAACCGAGAATTTTAGAAAAACACTTAGCGAATGTTTGTTATGGTTACCTTGAATTACATAGATTTAGTCCTGCTTGATGTCTCCACAGTACTGTAATGAATCCGTTCAATGGCTTTCCAGTATGAACCCCAATGTAAGCTTAATTGCTATGTAGAATTATGGAAAAACAGTAAGTAGATGTTTCTTATAATTCTATAAGATTACGTATTTACTAGGTATTGCTATCTCATCAATGCTTATATGAATCCTATGAAACTCCTTCCAGAAAGAATGCCATTGTAAACTGATTAGTATTAAATGTAGAATTTTAGAAAAACACTTAGCGAATGTTTGTTATGGTAACCTTGAATTACATAGATTTAGTCCTGCTTTATATCTCCGCTATACTGTTATGTATCCGTTCAATCGCTTTTCGCTATGAACCCCAATGTAAGCTTAATAGAATGCTGTGTAGAATGTTGGAAAAACAGTAAGTAGATGTTTCTTATAATTCTATAAGATTACGTATATACTAGGTATTGCTATCTCATCAATGCTTGTATGAATCCGATGAAACTCCTTCCAGAAAGAATGCCATTGTAAACTGATTAGTATTAAACGGAGAATTTTAGAAAAACATTTAGCGAATGTTTGTTATGGTAACCTTGAACTACATAGAATTAGTCCTGCTTTATATCTCCGCTATACTGTTATGAATCTGTTCAATCGCTTTTCGCTATGAACCCCAATGTAAGCTTAATAGAATGCTGTGTAGAATTTTGGAAAAACAGTAAGTAGATGTTTCTTATAATTCTATAAGATTACGTATTTACTACGTATTGCTATCTCATCAATGCTTATATGAATCCGATCAAACTCCTTCCAGAAAGAATGCCATTGTAAAAAGATTAGAATTAAACGGAGAATTTTATAAAAACACAGCGAATGTTTGTTATGGTAACCTTGAATTACATAGATTTAGACCTGCTTTACATCTCCGGTATACTGTTATGACTCCGTGCAATCGCTTTCCGCTATGAACCCCAATGTAAGCTTAATAGAATGCTGTGTAGAATTTTGGAAAAACAGTAAGTAGATGTTTCTTATAATTCTATAAGATTACGTATTTACTACGTATTGCTATCTCATCAATGCTTATATGAATCCGATCAAACTCCTTCCAGAAAGAATGCCATTGTAAAAAGATTAGAATTAAACGGAGAATTTTATAAAAACACAGCGAATGTTTGTTATGGTAACCTTGAATTACATAGATTTAGACCTGCTTTACATCTCCGGTATACTGTTATGACTCCGTGCAATCGCTTTCCGCTATAAACCCCAATGTAAACTTAAAAAAATGCTATTTAGAATTTTGGAAAAACAGTAAGTAGATGTTTGTTATAATTCTATAAGATTACGTATTTACTAGGTATTGCTATCTCATCAATGCTTATATGAATCCGATCAAACTCCTTCCAGAAAGAATGCCACTGTAAACTGATTAGAATTAAATGGAGAATTTTAGAAATACACTTAGAGAATGTTTGTTATGGTTACCTTGAATTACATAAATTTAGTCCTGCTTGATGTCTCCACAGTACTGTAATGAATCCGTTCAATGGCTTTCCAGTATGAACGCCAATGTAGGCTTATTAGAATGCTATGTAGAATTATGGAAAAACAGTAAGTAGATGTTTCTTATAATTCTATAAGATTACGTATTTACTAGGTATTGCTATCTCATCAATGCTTATATGAAACCGATTAAACTCCTTCCACATAGAATGCCATTGTAAAATCGTTACAAAACCGAGAATTTTAGAAAAACACTTAGCGAATGTTTGTTATGGTTACCTTGAATTACATAGATTTAGTCCTGCTTGATGTCTCCACAGTACTGTAATGAATCCGTTCAATGGCTTTCCAGTATGAACCCCAATGTAAGCTTAATTGCTATGTAGAATTATGGAAAAACAGTAAGTAGATGTTTCTTATAATTCTGTAAGATTACGTATTTACTAGGTATTGCTATCTCATCAATGCTTGTATGAATCCGATGAAACTCCTCCAAGAAAGAATGCCATTGTAAACTGATTAGTATTAAACGGAGAATTTTAGAAAAACACTTAGCGAATGTTTGTTATGGTAACCTTGAATTACATAGATTTAGTCCTGCTTTATATCTCCGCTATACTGTCATGAATCCGTTCAATCGCTTTCCGCTATGAACCCCAATGTAAGCTTAATAGAATGCTGTGTAGAATGTTGGAAAAACAGTAAGTAGATGTTTCTTATAATTCTATAAGATTACGTATTTACTAGGTAATGCTATCTCATCAATGCTTCTATGAATCCGATCAAACTCCTTCCAGAAAGAATGCCACTGTAAACTGATTAGAATTAAATGGAGAATTTTAGAAATACACTTAGAGAATGTTTGTTATGGTTACCTTGAATTACATAGATTTAGTCCTACTTGATGTCTCCGCAGTAGTGTTATGAATCCGTTCAATAGCTTTCCAGTATGAACCCCAATGTAGACTTAATAGAATGCTATGCAGAATTATGGAAAAACAGTAAGTAGATGTTTGTTATAATTCTATAAGATTACGTATTTACTAGGTATTGCTATCTCATCAATGCTTATATGAATACGATCAAACTCCTTCCAGAAAGAATGTCATTTTAAACTGATTAGAATTAAACGGAGAATTTTAGAAAAACACTTAGCGAAGGTTTGTTATGGTTACCTTGAATTACATAGATTTAGTCCTGCTTGATATCTCCTCAGTACTGTTATAAATCCGTGCAATGGCTTTCCAGTATGAACCCCAATGTAAGCTTAATAGAATGCTATGTAGAATTATGGAAAAACAGTAAGTAGATGTTTCTTATAATTCTATAAGATTACGAATTTACTAGGTATTGCTATCTCATCAATGCTTATATGAATCCGATTAAACTCCTTCCATATAGAATGCCATTGTAAAATCGTTACAAAACCGAGAATTTTAGAAAAACACTTAGCGAATGTTTGTTATGGTTACCTTGAATTACATAGATTTAGTCCTGCTTGATGTCTCCACAGTACTGTAATGAATCCGTTCAATGGCTTTCCAGTATGAACCCCAATGTAAGCTTAATTGCTATGTAGAATTATGGAAAAACAGTAAGTAGATGTTTCTTATAATTCTATAAGATTACGTATTTACTAGGTATTGCTATCTCATCAATGCTTATATGAATCCAATGAAACTCCTTCCAGAAAGAATGCCATTGTAAACTGATTAGTATTAAACGGAGAATTTTAGAAAAACATTTAGCGAATGTTTGTTATGGTAACCTTGAACTACATAGATTTGGTCCTGCTTTATATCTCCGCTATACTGTTATGAATCTGTTCAATCGCTTTTCGCTATGAACCCCAATGTAAGCTTAATAGAATGCTGTGTAGAATTTTGGAAAAACAGTAAGTAGATGTTTCTTATAATTCTATAAGATTACGTATTTACTACGTATTGCTATCTCATCAATGCTTATATGAATCCGATCAAACTCCTTCCAGAAAGAATGCCATTGTAAAAAGATTAGAATTAAACGGAGAATTTTATAAAAACACAGCGAATGTTTGTTATGGTAACCTTGAATTACATAGATTTAGACCTGCTTTACATCTCCGGTATACTGTTATGACTCCGTGCAATCGCTTTCCGCTATAAACCCCAATGTAAACTTAAAAAAATGCTATTTAGAATTTTGGAAAAACAGTAAGTAGATGTTTGTTATAATTCTATAAGATTACGTATTTACTAGGTATTGCTATCTCATCAATGCTTATATGAATCCGATCAAACTCCTTCCAGAAAGAATGCCACTGTAAACTGATTAGAATTAAATGGAGAATTTTAGAAATACACTTAGAGAATGTTTGTTATGGTTACCTTGAATTACATAAATTTAGTCCTGCTTGATGTCTCCACAGTACTGTAATGAATCCGTTCAATGGCTTTCCAGTATGAACGCCAATGTAGGCTTATTAGAATGCTATGTAGAATTATGGAAAAACAGTAAGTAGATGTTTCTTATAATTCTATAAGATTACGTATCTACTAGGTATTGCTATCTCATCAATGCTTATATGAAACCGATTAAACTCCTTCCACATAGAATGCCATTGTAAAATCGTTACAAAACCGAGAATTTTAGAAAAACACTTAGCGAATGTTTGTTATGGTTACCTTGAATTACATAGATTTAGTCCTGCTTGATGTCTCCACAGTACTGTAATGAATCCGTTCAATGGCTTTCCAGTATGAACCCCAATGTAAGCTTAATTGCTATGTAGAATTATGGAAAAACAGTAAGTAGATGTTTCTTATAATTCTATAAGATTACGTATTTACTAGGTATTGCTATCTCATCAATGCTTATATGAATCCGATGAAACTCCTTCCAGAAAGAATGCCATTGTAAACTGATTAGTATTAAACGGAGAATTTTAGAAAAACATTTAGCGAATGTTTGTTATGGTAACCTTGAACTACATAGATTTAGTCCTGCTTTATATCTCCGCTATACTGTTATGAATCTGTTCAATCGCTTTTCGCTATGAACCCCAATGTAAGCTTAATAGAATGCTGTGTAGAATTTTGGAAAAACAGTAAGTAGATGTTTCTTATAATTCTATAAGATTACGTATTTACTACGTATTGCTATCTCATCAATGCTTATATGAATCCGATCAGACTCCTTCCAGAAAGAATGCCATTGTAAAAAGATTAGAATTAAACGGAGAATTTTATAAAAACACAGCGAATGTTTGTTATGGTAACCTTGAATTACATAGATTTAGACCTGCTTTACATCTCCGGTATACTGTTATGACTCCGTGCAATCGCTTTCCGCTATAAACCCCAATGTAAACTTAAAAAAATGCTATTTAGAATTTTGGAAAAACAGTAAGTAGATGTTTGTTATAATTCTATAAGATTACGTATTTACTAGGTATTGCTATCTCATCAATGCTTATATGAATCCGATCAAACTCCTTCCAGAAAGAATGCCACTGTAAACTGATTAGAATTAAATGGAGAATTTTAGAAATACACTTAGAGAATGTTTGTTATGGTTACCTTGAATTACATAAATTTAGTCCTGCTTGATGTCTCCACAGTACTGTAATGAATCCGTTCAATGGCTTTCCAGTATGAACGCCAATGTAAGCTTATTAGAATGCTATGTAGAATTATGGAAAAACAGTAAGTAGATGTTTCTTATAATTCTATAAGATTACGTATTTACTAGGTATTGCTATCTCATCAATGCTTATATGAATCCGATTAAACTCCTTCCATATAGAATGCCATTGTAAAATCGTTACAAAACCGAGAATTTTAGAAAAACACTTAGCGAATGTTTGTTATGGTTACCTTGAATTACATAGATTTAGTCCTGCTTGATGTCTCCACAGTACTGTAATGAATCCGTTCAATGGCTTTCCAGTATGAACCCCAATGTAAGCTTAATTGCTATGTAGAATTATGGAAAAACAGTAAGTAGATGTTTCTTATAATTCTGTAAGATTACGTATTTACTAGGTATTGCTATCTCATCAATGCTTGTATGAATCCGATGAAACTCCTCCAAGAAAGAATGCCATTGTAAACTGATTAGTATTAAACGGAGAATTTTAGAAAAACACTTAGCGAATGTTTGTTATGGTAACCTTGAATTACATAGATTTAGTCCTGCTTTATATCTCCGCTATACTGTCCTGAATCCGTTCAATCGCTTTCCGCTATGAACCCCAATGTAAGCTTAATAGAATGCTGTGTAGAATGTTGGAAAAACAGTAAGTAGATGTTTCTTATAATTCTATAAGATTACGTATTTACTAGGTAATGCTATCTCATCAATGCTTCTATGAATCCGATCAAACTCCTTCCAGAAAGAATGCCACTGTAAACTGATTAGAATTAAATGGAGAATTTTAGAAATACACTTAGAGAATGTTTGTTATGGTTACCTTGAATTACATAGATTTAGTCCTACTTGATGTCTCCGCAGTAGTGTTATGAATCCGTTCAATAGCTTTCCAGTATGAACCCCAATGTAGACTTAATAGAATGCTATGCAGAATTATGGAAAAACAGTAAGTAGATGTTTGTTATAATTCTATAAGATTACGTATATACTAGGTATTGCTATCTCATCAATGCTTATATGAATACGATCAAACTCCTTCCAGAAAGAATGTCATTTTAAACTGATTAGAATTAAACGGAGAATTTTAGAAAAACACTTAGCGAAGGTTTGTTATGGTTACCTTGAATTACATAGATTTAGTCCTGCTTGATATCTCCTCAGTACTGTTTTAAATCCGTGCAATGGCTTTCCAGTATGAACCCCAATGTAAGCTTAATAGAATGCTATGTAGAATTATGGAAAAACAGTAAGTAGATGTTTCTTATAATTCTATAAGATTACGAATTTACTAGGTATTGCTATCTCATCAATGCTTATATGAATCCGATTAAACTCCTTCCATATAGAATGCCATTGTAAAATCGTTACAAAACCGAGAATTTTAGAAAAACACTTAGCGAATGTTTGTTATGGTTACCTTGAATTACATAGATTTAGTCCTGCTTGATGTCTCCACAGTACTGTAATGAATCCGTTCAATGGCTTTCCAGTATGAACCCCAATGTAAGCTTAATTGCTATGTAGAATTATGGAAAAACAGTAAGTAGATGTTTCTTATAATTCTATAAGATTACGTATTTACTAGGTATTGCTATCTCATCAATGCTTATATGAATCCGATGAAACTCCTTCCAGAAAGAATGCCATTGTAAACTGATTAGTATTAAACGGAGAATTTTAGAAAAACATTTAGCGAATGTTTGTTATGGTAACCTTGAACTACATAGATTTAGTCCTGCTTTATATCTCCGCTATACTGTTATGAATCTGTTCAATCGCTTTTCGCTATGAACCCCAATGTAAGCTTAATAGAATGCTGTGTAGAATTTTGGAAAAACAGTAAGTAGATGTTTCTTATAATTCTATAAGATTACGTATTTACTACGTATTGCTATCTCATCAATGCTTATATGAATCCGATCAAACTCCTTCCAGAAAGAATGCCACTGTAAACTGATTAGAATTAAATGGAGAATTTTAGAAATACACTTAGAGAATGTTTGTTATGGTTACCTTGAATTACATAGATTTAGTCCTACTTGATGTCTCCGCAGTAGTGTTATGAATCCGTTCAATAGCTTTCCAGTATGAACCCCAATGTAGACTTAATAGAATGCTATGCAGAATTATGGAAAAACAGTAAGTAGATGTTTGTTATAATTCTATAAGATTACGTATATACTAGTTATTGCTATCTCATCAATGCTTGTATGAATCCGACAAAAACTCCTTCCAGAAAGAATGCCATTGTAAACTGCTTAGTATTAAATGGAGATTTTTACAAAAACTCTTAGCGAATGTTTGTTATGGTTACCTTGAATTGCATAGATTTAGTCCTGCTTGATGTCTCCACAGTACTGCAATGAATCCGTTCAATGGCTTTCCAGTATGAACCCCAATGTAAACTTAATAGAATGCTATGTAGAATTATGGAAAAACAGTAAGTAGATGTTTGTTATAATTCTATAAGATTACGTATATACTAGGTATTGCTATCTCATCAATGCTTATATGAATCCGATCAAACTCCTTCCAGAAAGAATGCGATTGTAAACTGATTAGAATTAAACGGAGAATTTTAGAGAAACACTTAGCGAAGGTTTGTTATGGTTACCTTGAATTACATAGATTTAGTCCTGCTTGATATCTCCTCAGTACTGTTATAAATCCGTTCAATGGCTTTCCAGTATGAACCCCAATGTAAGCTTCATAGAATGCTATGTAGAATGTTGGAAAAACAGTAAGTAGATGTTTCTTATAATTCTATAAGATTACGTTTTTACTAGGTAATGCTATCTCATCAATGCTTATATGAATCCGATCAAACTCCTTCCAGAAAGAATGCCTCTGTAAACTGATTAGAATTAAATGGAGAATTTTAGAAATACACTTAGAGAATGTTTGTTATGGTTACCTTGAATTACATAGATTTAGTCCTGCTTGATGTCTCCGCAGTAGTGTTATGAATGCGTTCAATAGCTTTCCAGTATGAACCCCAGTGTAAACTTAATAGAATGCTATGTAGAATTATGGAAAAACAGTAAGTTTCTTATAATTCTATAACATTACTTATAATTCTTATAATTTCTTATAATTCTATAACATTACGTATTTACTAGGTATTGCTATCTCATCAATGCTTATATGAATCCGATTAAACTCCTTCCATATAGAATGCCATTGTAAAATCGTTACAAAACCGAGAATCTTAGAAAAACACTTAGCGAATGTTTGTTATGGTTACCTTGAATTACATAGATTTAGTCCTGCTTGATGTCTCCACAGTACTGTAATGAATCCGTTCAATGGCTTTCCAGTATGAACCCCAATGTAAGCTTAATTGCTGTGTAGAATTATGGAAAAACAGTAAGTAGATGTTTCTTATAATTCTATAAGATTACGTATTTACTAGGTATTGCTATCTCATCAATGTTTGTATGAATCCGATCAAACTCCTTCCAGAAAGAATGCCATTGTAAACTGATTAGTATTAAACGGAGAATTTTAGAAAAACACTTAGCGAATGTTTGTTATGGTAACCTTGAATTACATAGATTTAGTCCTGCTTTATATCTCCGCTATACTGTTATGAATCCGTTCAATCGCTTTTCGCTATGAACCCCAATGTAAGCTTAATAGAATGCTGTGTAGAATTTTGGAAAAACAGTAAGTACATGTTTCTTATAATTCTATAAGATTACGTATTTACTAGGTATTGCTATCTCATCAATGCTTATATGAATCCGATCAAACTCCTTCCAGAAAGAATGCCATTGTAAACTGATTAGAATGAAACGGAGAATTTTAGAAAAACTCTTAGCGAATGTTTGTTATGGTAACCTTGAATTACATAGATTTAGACCTGCTTTACATCTCCGGTATACTGTTATGAATCCGTGCAATCGCTTTCCGCTATAAACCCCAATGTAAACTTAATAGAATGCTATTTAGAATTTTGGAAAAAAAGTAAGTAGATGTTTGTTATAATTCTATAAGATTACGAATTTACTAGTTATTGCTATCTCATCAGTCAGTCAGTCAGTCAGTTTATTGCGGCTCTAAGCCAATCGACAGCAACAACACAACTCATCAATAACAGTACAACACAACACCAAGTTGAAATATAACATAACAATATAAAACTTGTACATCTATCAAAGTGGTAATAAAATTAGCTGACGTAGGCAACACTTAACTAAAAGCATCTTCTTTCAAATACAAGCATTATATTTCTTCCTGTCAAGGTCGGTAACATATAGAAACTTAGCAAGATCCAAAGAAAGTTGATCACTCCCATCCCCTAAGAGGAAGTAAATGGTTTGGGCCTGATTTAAAGATTCAGCTAGCATTAGATGGTTCTGCAAAAGTCTGTACCTTGCCTCTGTATGGAAAAGACAGTTCAGAATAAGGTGGGAAACCGTATCGACCTCCTCCAAGCCGCACGGACAGATCCTGTCTTCTAACGGGATCTTGTGGAAACGGCCCCTCAGTACTGCTGTGTCCAGGATTTTCAGGCGTGCCAAGGACAGCATCCGCCTGATCTTAATTGGCTGTTTCTTTTCTAGATACCTGGCACATTTAAGGTCACTTGTAAAAAGGGTTGGGATGTACATCCCCCCAACTTTGGCCAGAGATTGTTTTAACTCCAATTCCAGTAATCGGTCTCTGATAATTTCTTTTGCCCCGTTCTTGAACATGAGGGCTAGGGAATCAATATTCAGATCACATTCCTCTAATTTGGAATTTAATTTCCTCAACCAATTGCTGACAAATGAGTCGTAGAAGATTTGGTGTACAATGTCATCCGGATTGGCCAGCACTCTTAACAGGAGACTCAGACCTCTATTCCACATTACTGTGAAGAGGCTTGGAAGCCCCGTTTCCAGCCTGTTTGCAATAGATGAGGCGTATTTTGGCACCTGAAGGATACATCGTACAAACTTCGATTGAACCATCTCCAATTTGGTTATTTTGTTATACAGGAAAATCTCAGCTCCGTACATTAATTGGGGTATAACCTTAGCGTTATAAACCTTAATCGCCGCTAAGGCGTTATAAGCGCCCTTGGAGGTGTAAAACTCCTGCAGAGCGAGCGCCGTGCGTTGGGCGTTACAGTGTACGTTATCAATGTGCCCTTGGTAAGATCCTGTGTGATGAAAAACAACCCCCAGATATTTATATGTTTTAACTTGTTTCAGTTTTTCATCATTAAAACGCCAATTCATTTCTCTAAATCTTTTGGTGAAGACTATAATTTTAGACTTGTCCCTGTTAACGACTAGATCTGTGTCCAGACAAAAGAGGGAAAGCATCTTAAGCGACCTGCGTAAACCAACTTGGGTTCTTGACAGTAGTAACACGTCGTCTGCATACATCAAGATGGGCACAGCAATCTTCCCGATCTTAGGGGGATGCAGACCGGGGTCAATAAAATACCCTACAATGCTATTAATATATAAATTGAAAAGTTGCGGGGCTAGTATACAACCTTGTTTGACACCTTTACTTGTTTGAATTGGATGTGTCAGATGACCTTGAGGTGTGCATTTTACCTGCATACTAGAATTTTCGTACAGTTTCATCATGAGGAATAAAAGTCTACAGTCAATTGATGTACTGTACAGTTGGCGCCACAGCTTGTCCCTTGGAACAGAATCAAAGGCTGCTTTAAAATCTATAAACGCTGCATATAAACGAGAACCCTTTACTGCAGCCTGCTTATCGACTAGGAATTTCAGTATTAGCACGTTGTTCAAGTGAGAACGATTACTTCTAAAGGCTGCTTGTACATTTGCCAGGATGTGATTTTCTTCCATCCAAGTTGTTAATTTCTCCCGTAGGTGCAAGGCATATAGTTTTCCCATAATATTTAAAAGGCTGATTGGCCTATAATTTTCAGGCTTCTCTCTCCCGCCTTTCTTATATATAGGAGACACTATGGTCTTGCTCCATTCCTCTGGCAATTTACCTGTTTCGTCTATAAAGGTAAATAGGGAAGCCAGAACAGGCGTCCACCAATCCTGGTATGATTTTATCAGTTCTATCCGGACTCCATCCGACCCTGGGGCTTTCCCACTTCTAATCTGCTTTATCAGCAGTTCAATTTCTAAACAGGTAACCGGTTCCTACTTAGGGCAGTCTGTTAACTCTAGCTGTAATGGAGGGGAAACTTTGGAGTCTAGCCCGGCATTATATAGTTTACTAAAGTGGATCTCCCACTCTTTAGGGCTAATAAAATTCTTAGGACAATAGGGACCTTTCCGTTGTAACCGGTTTAATTCGTTCCAAAAACAGGACGGATTTTTATTTTTGGCAGCCGTATATAATTTTAGCCAATTTTCTTTGATATAAGCTCTTTTCTTTTGTTTAATCAAGAGCTTGTATTGTCTTTTTACTAGCTTATATTTAGCTCTAACTAGCCAATTATCGGACAATTTTAACTTCAAAAACAAGTCATTGAGGGATTTCCTGAGAGTTCTACAATCCAAGTCATACCATTCGTTTGGGTGGCCTCGGAATCCAGACCCTAGGTGGAATTTTGCTTCTTGAATCAAATTGGGTTTCAAGATTTTAACTAGCTTGTTGTAACCATTCACTTTATCAGAATCTGCCTCTAGTATTTCCTGCTGCAACTCAACCATTTCCTTGGATTCCAAAATATGCTTCATTTTAACACACACTTGCTGTGACCATGGAATACTCCTTCCATTGCTGTCTAAAAGCTCCGATGAACAGGGGCTTATTGTTAATCGTTTGACAGTGGAACCAAGGTTTAATTCCAGTTTTAGAGGGAGATGGTCACTTTCTGATCTAATGGGGACACTAAAGTCTTTAATTAGCTCGGCCAGTGAGTTTGATACTAAAAAATAATCAATTAAAGAGGGGCTGCGGGATCCCCCGTATGTTAGCTCTGCTGGTTGGTCATTCCAGGCTCCGTTTAAGATGTTTAAATTTAACCTTTGGCATATCTGAGCCAACCTTAGACCTCTAAGGTTCCACTTACTGTCTTTAGATATCATGTCGCTAAGGGGGTATATGACTGGCCAATCCACTGGAGCCAATCCGGCTGCACTGAACAAATGCTCGTCTGAGAGCCCTAGCCTTGCATTAAAATCCCCTGCAACAATTGTGTAGTCTGCCATATAGGTTTCGTGCAGCACATCCATATACTCATGAAAACACTTCATTAGGATTTCTACCTCCTGCTTCAGGGAACGTGGGGGTAAATACACGTTTACCAGCAATAATGATTCAGTGTTGGTACTTAGTTTTAAAGTTAACGCATATTCCCCAAAGGAAGCTAACTGTTCTGAGCAGCAGTTAAGGGCGTTTGATATAAGCGTGATTAGGCCCCCCTTCCTACGTCCCATTCTTTTACTTTCTGAAGCCGGCAATGTATAGGAGGCATACCCATCAACAAACGGTTTATAAGCACACCAACTTTCTTGCAGGCAGATAACATCAAAAGAAGAGATAAAGTCCAGGAAATCACTATGTTCCCTCTTTGAGTGCCAGCCTGCAATGTTCCAGCACAGAAGGTTTAAGGTTGGGGAGCTTCTCCATTGCTGTTAAAGGTCTTTTTCCTCAGTGCCCCCCATCACTTCCAAAGTGTTGCCAGATCCATGCGTTGCACATTGGTCATCTTCCTTAGCAGTGAGAGAGGAAACCTCAATACCTGGAGTGGAGGATGGCCCTGCACTGTGGTCAGCATCCACTGGAAACTCTGTAATCACATTTGGCTCTATCTCTCCTGTGAGCACAATCAGCTCTTGGTTGGAAGGCTGTGTAGGGGTTAACAGCGAGGATATCACCGACGGCTCTTCGACATCCATTAGGCACAGCTGATCTGAGTGAGTGACCTTAGAGACGGATGTCTGATTAATTGCCTCACCTTCCAGCACATCAAAGTTCGTGGGAGTTTCTTTCCAGATAGCCAGCGGAAAACTACAGGCAGAGTTGCATTCCAGTGACTTTGCTTGGTCCAAGAGTGTCTTTTGTTCAGTTTGTTCAAATTGACCCAGGCAGGCTTGCTGTATTATTTTAGAGAAATTGCTAGACAGCAAAGAGTCCGATTCTGTAGGGTAAGATGGATCAAGAGCCTGCACCAGAGCACCACCTGAGTTTCCTTGCAGCTTCTCAAAGTCCTTCACTAGCTCCTTTAGATTTGAAATTACAACCCCCTGGTCTGTCAGAGATAAATCCACAAAGGAGTCCCGTAGTTGCAACTCAAATGCCGGGTCTAGAAGCTGCATGTCTGGGCACTCAGGTTTACAGGAAGGGGTTTCAGGTTTACTAGCATGCTTGTTCTTCCGAGTTTGAGTAAAGGAGATTATTGGAGGTTCAAAGTAAACTCTCCTGCATCTTATCCCAAAACTTTGCAAGAGAGGGAGAGACTTGAGTAGCATGCCTGGAATCACATCCTCGCGAAAAGATAGCATTATATTTAACCAGCGAGGGGGGGCACTTAGTCTTGTGACTTCCAGAAGGTCCACCGCATGAAAGGAACATCGCAACAAGCTTGACAAAGATGATTGAGCCCAGTATCTACTATGCCACCTGCCATGATTCAGGCTGTTTTGAAAAATAGAGAGAAAAATCTTGCATGGTTGAATCTTTCTCTCAGTCTTCCTTGTTGTTTCCGTAGTTATACCGGGGGGCCCCTCCCCACTGGGACGCTTGTCACTAGCTGATAATGACTGCACATGGGCGCACAGAGCTTCCAATTGTCTGGTTGTTTGTTGTTGCCTATTAAACATCATTGTCAGGGTTTTCGAGACCAGCACACATTGCTTACAAAACAAGTCCTTAAGCTCTAGGAAACTGGCCATTTCCAGAGTGTCAGTGCAAGTTGCTACATTTCGCACCGACCTGGCGTTCGCTGCCTCTCCCGAGTCGCTGGGGGAAGATGGCGTCGTATACTTCTCCCCGGGGAGACAAGCTTTAAGGCACCCCTCCTCAGCAGCCACAGTCCTTTCAGAAGTTAATTCCGGGGTCTTCCTTACTTTAGTTGGCCGGAGTGGACAGGCAGTTAACAGTAGCTGTTTTGAAGCTTTGTGGCTGCGTGTTTTCTTTGGCACCGACTCCCCAGCAGCTGTTGGGCTCGTTCGCTGGCGTTTAGTCCGTTTACTCATGCTTGCGAGGAGATGCTTGTTTCTGGAACCCAGCAAGGACATTACCGGATAAATTCTCAAGGCCAGATAAATTCTCAAACAATTCGTAATTATCTAAACATAAAGGAATAATGAGGTTTCGGACGGAGCTCTCTTGAAGCGTGTGCTGCCACCACTGCAGCCAAGCTCCGCCCTCCGCTATCTCATCAATGCTTGTATGAATCCGACAAAAACTCCTTCCAGAAAGAATGCCATTGTAAACTGCTTAGTATTAAATGGAGATTTTTACAAAAACTCTTAGCGAATGTTTGTTATGGTTACCATGAATTGCATAGATTTAGTCCTGCTTGATGTCTCCACAGTACTGTAATGAATCCGTTCAATGGCTTTCCAGTATGAACCCCAATGTAAGCTTAATAGAATGCTATGTAGAATTATGGAAAAACAGTAAGTAGATGTTTCTTATAATTCTATAAGATTACGTATTTACTAGGTATTGCTATCTCATCAATGCTTATATGAATCCGATTAAACTCCTTCCATATAGAATGCCATTGTAAAATTTTTACAAAACCGAGAATTTTAGAAAAACACTTAGCGAATGTTTGTTATGGTTACCTTGAAGTACATAGATTTAGTCCTGCTTGATGTCTCCACAGTACTGT